>NC_133898.1:113977916-115212712 GCF_964199755.1 Larus michahellis | reverse complement strand
GATCCACCAGTGATCTATGTGGGTATAGAGAGCATCCTCCTAGAGTAACTTCTTAGGGGTCTGTGAGGCTACTTGCCAGTGAAATATCTCAAAGTCTCAGCCACTCAAGTGAAGAAAAAAAAAAAAAAGAGGGGTGGAGGGTGGGCTGTGAAGCAAAAATGGAGAGATCATGCTGATAAACTGAGAGGCCAGCAAGTCTTTAGTCATGTTCTGAGCTTGGACATGCTGTCTGAGCATCACCATCCCTGAATTCCCCTGCTGTCTCCCCAGAGAGTCTGGGGAGAGGTACCTGGGTGGGTTTCACAGCTCGTGCCTGCCCTGCTGCCACACGCAGCTGAGCTGGATATGGGATAACATATTTGGATACACCTGCACCAACTGCAGTGTAGGTGGGTTGTGCAGTTGTGCCTGGGATGGTCTATTGATTATAGCCAATATGACTAGTAGCCTCTTGCACAAAGAGGGTCTTGGCCTGTCACTCGTGCTGCTAGGTGCCACCGAAATGTCCATTTGAAATAGCTCTGCTTGTCAGAACGTGGTATCCCTGAAGGTGTATTCTGAGTGTTTCTTGTACAGCTGCAAGCCCTTTGGGAAATGGGACCTTTCCGAAGAATGGAGTCCTTCCCCCATGCGAATGTGGTCATACGAATCACAAAAATGTTGTCTAAAACTTCCTAGAGTGGAGCAGATTTGTGCTATCCAGCGTATAACTAAAAATAAAGGAAAGAAATAATAAAGAAAGCTACAGGAGGAAGATTTGATGCCAGGAATTTTCATGTAATATGCCCTCAACTGGACTAAGCAACTTCTAATTCCACTGATTTAAATGGCTTTGAGGGACAAGCTCTAGGGTTAGGTAAAGGGCTGTTTTCAATCTGACTTGCTTGAAGATTCACAGCACACATCTGTCTTGCAGCTGCAACAGAATGTTTATCTTCATCTTTGTGACAGGGGAATTATAAGATCAACTGAAAAAAACACACACACATGTAATGCCCATCTCCCCTTTGCCTTGAAAAACGATAAATATTCTAAAACTCCAAAGCACTATTCATAGTTTTAGCTAAACCATCTCTTGACAAGCAGATATTTTACAAAAACTACCCTGATATGGGAACAGGAGTTGAACTCCCTCATTTTGGGGAGAGGTCTTCTCAGAGGACTGCTCTTTGTCTTTTAAGGCTATTCTGTATTATTAATGCTATTCAGACCATCACTAAAATGGTCTGACCCTTGTGTCCAACACAGCTGCTTAGGCGTCTCATCTTTCAAATACCTGACAACGCTTGGCATTATTGAGATGCATTTCCCAGCTATATGAAGTCCCTCAGACTATCTTAAAACGTATGCATTGCATTTATCATTGCACCAATTAGTATTTCCTACCGTTTTCTTTCTCTCCCTGATTTCCTCCCTGTTAGCATTTAGCGCTATTCAGATTACTTCGTACATAAATGTTAAGTGCTGGTAATGTACACAGCCGGGCCATTAGTACCAGCTCCTTTCTCTGCAAGAGAGACTGATCTACAACCACAGCTGACATCTCTCTCTCTGACACTGCCTTTATGATCATGGTAAAGTGCCTTTCCTCACAGGATGCTTTTAAAATAAGACTCCTGACCCAAACGCCGTCAGAGCGGTTGGGCAGCCATGCACGCTGTGAACAGCAAGACCCAGGAGCCCCTCCACATCCGCATCCGACATCAGGATGAAATACAGATGGGCTATGAATCACCCTCCCACAAGCAGGCTTCAATAGGAGGAAAATCAGATTGCATGGAGGTGTTTCAGCCTGATAGAAATGATCGAGAGATCAGGACCTCAGGGCTTGCCACGGCCTGGGCTGGTTTATATTCTGCACACAGTTGTTGCTTTCCACGAACTTCGGACACAGCGCTGCTACTAACGTGCGTCCGTGGGGCTTTGGTGCACCCAGTCTGAAGGAGTAGGGCAGTGGTGGGGTTGGTAACGGAGATGAGCTGAAAGCCTGAGGGGATATTCAATGCCCATGTATGACAGATATAAGTCAAAAGACAAAATCGACTCCCATTTGTGTTTTATTCTCATGGAGGGTCTTGAAAAGCTGAAGTGATCCTGCTGGGACTCTGGTCTGGGCTCCGATGGGCTTCAGTTAGATCAGATGTGAGGCTTCAGGCCACTAAAAACTACCCTGTTTACTCGTGCTGTTTCTTCTTTTGTAAAACCTCCGCGGTGCTTCCTTTAAAAAATGTGTTTAATTCTTAAATGAATATAAAAAATATACCTCATTATGGGAAAGGAATCTGATTTACTGGAATATCTATGATTAGTGGTAGCTTGGGCCTTTTCCTCTGATAATTTGTGTGTGAATACACAGAATACTCATTTGTTTGTTTCATTATAATCTGTCATTAGCAAGTATTTGGAAACAAAATGGTACAGCATGGCCTACCTTAGGCTGACCCTTTTTTTTGATACCAAACACATAGTCCAGCGCTTTCCACTAATACAATAATTGCTTTTATTGTAGAGCCATACGCAGCTTGTTGTGATACCATTAGGAAAGGAGCTCACCGAAGAACACGGGGCAGTCGTTGCCAAGGGACAAGAGACGTGCGACCTCAAACAAGGTGCTCAGCTTTTCTCCAATTAGGAGCCAAATGGGCGTATTTACAATACATAGCAAAAGAAATGAGTTTCAAATACAACCCACGGCTAACTGAATAATATTGAAAAAGCTACTGCTAGACACTGTGTTCATATGGTACAAATAGCAGGAACCTATTTCAATAGCTGAATGTCAAGAAGTACATCTATTCTTGCTGTCATCTTTTTAACTATTTTTTAAAAAACATTTCTGCTAACAAAAGGATCGTTTTTAGCATGATCCTCATGTATGTTCTAAAAGCACTTATGTGTCTTCTTGACCCATGAAACCACCATTTTCCAAACTGTTCAAAATGGAGTCATCATTAATTTATACAGCACCTTAATTTATACATTTCTGCACTCTTCTAACCAGTATCTCACATCTCTCCTACCCCACTCTGCCTTAAATCAAGAAAAATAGACAATTTATTTCCGACTGGAGGAATTCAGTGCATTACCGGGAAAATAAATGTACATGATTTCACTGGACCCTTCCATTAAAGCCTGCAGCCCTTTCTCCAGAGATGTCAGCATTCATACCAAACAAATGATATCAGCTAAAAATCCCTTATCAGCATGCTCAGATTTACTAGTCTGGCTTCCGAACTGCAGCAGACACAGTAATAGATTAAATGTCAGGAAGAAGTTCATTCTTATTGTTTCCCCCCTCAGATGAGAAAACCGAGCATTGCAGGCTTATAAATTCATCATTAGCCATAGTTAAAGGCGAGCCGTGTGAGTTCCTTGCCTGGCACTGCCTGAACGGTAAATGAGCAGAAGAGGCTGTTGATGGAATACGGCCCACAAGCAAGTGGCATTTCTTTAACGAGTCTCTGTCAGACACACACAGTGTTACACAAATACAAGCGTTTCAGAGACCTCACTCTCCTGCTTCGTGCATCCAGCAGAAGCTGTGAGGATCTATAATTTATTGTCTCTCCATCTGTGGCACCAAGGAGCCCTGTTTATCACCCGGGAGGGCACTGTGCCTGCATTCCCCCTACCCTACTTTGTGCTTCACTCCAATATTTCTGAGTGAACTTCATCCCTGTTTCTCTGCCTATGGCGCATAAGGCTCCTAGCATCCTACTCCTCTACATGATGCAATGCCCCAGGGCCGACCTTCACTGAGTGAGTGAGACCACCATCTCCCAAGCATGGCAACGTCTCCAGCTTAGGAGCAGCAGGCATAGCCTTGGTCTCCACCATACTCTCTCCCTATCCAGGGCGTGCCCACCTCAGTAGCCGAAAAGGTGTTCAAAAGCCCAGGTAGACCCAAAGATTAGATATTAGGAAGAATTGCTTTACTGAAAGAGTGGTCAGGCACTGGAACAGCCTGCCCAGGGAGGTGGCAGAGTCACCATCCCTAGAGGTGTTTAAGAAACGTCTAGATGTGGCACTTCAGGGCATGCTCTAGTGGCAGAGATTGTAGGTTGTTTGGTTGGACTCGGTGATTTCAAAGGTCCTTTCCAACCATGAAGATTCTATGATTCTATGATTCTATGCTGCAAGGCCATATTCTTAGTGTGCCTGTCTCTAGGCGGTGAGTAGAAGCAAAAGGGGGGCCATGCTGAGTAGGTCAAATGACCGCAACAGCACACGCTGTCTAGGCAGAGCATGGAAATCTGGCCATTCTCTGTCATCCATTCTCTTTGTACTACTCCCAGCATCCACAAATGTTATATTAGGGATTTTAGGCAGTAAAGACCTACCCTACTGATTGTCTACTATATGCTGATGGAGCTGGTGAGTGGTAGTTCTGTCTTTAACCACTGTCTTCATCACCGGCCAGTGCCAATTCTTCTCCATCCGGGAAAGTGACCACTAAACCCTGCCCTGTCTTTCCCATTCCCATTTGTTAACCAGCTTTCAGGCTGTAACAGGACTTTCCGCCAGTCCTGTGGCAATTTACTTCCTTGAGCAACATTTGGTGTACGTCAAAGTAGCTACCCAACTATATCCACTGGATTCCCTCTATCCACATGCTTCCTGGTGCTTTTCCAAAACTGCAGCGGGATGGTGGGGCAGGATTCCCTTCCCAGAAAGCATGACAACTCCTTCCCAGATCCAAAGGAGTGCTCAGTAAACTTATTCTTTATTATGAAGTCCACCATCTTACAAGGGATGGAAGTCTCGTTCATCATCTGGTTCATCATCCTCATGAGCCCCTCAACAGTCTCTTGAGTTGTTGGGAATTACACTGACAGTTCACCAGTTATCTGACACAATGGCACTTTTCAAAGTGAGCTTACAAACCACGGCCAGCAATACCTAATTCATCGATTTGATCTAATACTTCCCATGTATTTCCTTGACATTGGTTTCACTCCTCCCATGGGCCCTGAGGTATGTATCCAATGTGAGAATGTCACCAACATCTTCAGCAATGAGTTCATCAAGCATCCACTGAGCTGTTGTGTTATGCCTTATGATCCCTGAAGTCTCATGTACCAATGAGGTCCCTTTTATATTTTCCCACTAATTCCTTAGCTTTCTTTAGATGTACCTAATTAACTTTTTACTCTCAGCTTGAGCATCTTTTATGAGGTGTTTTCCAAATTCTTTTTTCAGCCCTGTTATTTTCCTGTTTGCGTTCAATCTCACATATTTTATGAGCTTTGCTATTACCCTTACTTGGAAAATAGTTCTGTTCTTCTTGGACTTTTCTGAGAGTCACCCTGACTTTTTATTGTCTATGCTGTCCTTTATTGGACTACTTGTTTTCTTTTTTATTTGTGGCATACACTTCACCTGGGCTTCTAGCTTTTCAGACAGTTTCTTTTAGCTTGTTCTTTGTGGGTTTTTGATTAATTACTGCCTTTTTATGTTGCTCCCTGTTTCTGAATTTAATATCTGCATGCTGTATTAATTTGGCCTGCTCTCTCCCGCCACAATGTCAAAACTATTTGTGTTGTGGTTGCTGCTGTAATTATCTCTCCCTCTAATGACTCCCAGGTAAGACCCTGTGCATCACTGATGACCAAATCCAGACTGATGCCTTTCTGTGTGCATCCTAGGACTCGCTGTTGCAGAAAGCTGTTGTTTCACACCCAAAGGTTTTATCTCTGCACCTTGCTCTTGTGGGTCACCGATCCAGTCCACGTGTGACTAATTGAATTCTCCTACTTTTACTACCTGTCCTAAATTTGCAGCATACCTAATCTCACTTAGCACTTGCTGATCACTGTCATTATCACAGAATCATAGAGTCATTTATGTTGGAAAAGACCCTTGGGATCATCGAGTCCAACCATCAACCCCACTCTACAAAGTTCTCCCCTACACCATATCCCCTAACACCACATCTAAACGAGTCTTAAACACATCCAGGGATGGTGACTCCACCACCTCCCTGGGCAGCCTATTCCAGTGTCTGACCACTCCTTCTGTGAAGAATTTTTTCCTAATGTCCAGCCTAAACCTACCCTGCTGCAGCTTGAACCCATTCCCTCTTGTTCTATCACTAATTACCTGTGAGAAGAGACCAGCACCAACCTCTCTACAATGGCCTTTCAAGTAGTTGTAGAGAGTGATGAAGTCTCCCCTCAGCCTCCTCTTCCTCAAACTAAACAGTCCCAGCTCCTTCAATCGCTCCTCAAATCGCTCCTTATCCTGCCCATGGGAGTACAATGGCAGGACTGCACATTTATTGTTGGAGTATGGGACTTCCACCAACAACAATCCTATTGTACTTCTCTTTTCCAATGACAATTTTATGTTATTTATGTAATCCTTCACCTAGCATGCTGCTCCCTGACCTGTAAACCTAACACTAACATTTCTATGAACCTTATGGCTTGGGAAACTGTCTCACTGTTTATTTCCCTTCTACCATGTCCCTGAGATCCCTGCTGTGTTGGGACTGCTAGGCTTCCTAGTTCCTCTGTCTTACTTTTTGAGGCTTCTCGCACTGGTGTGAAAACACTTGCAAATTGTGTCCTCACTCTGTCACTTAATATTGCACACATGCAATAATCTGCCTCCCTTACTGATAACAATTGTGCAAACGCTACATGAAGGTCCCGGACTTCAGTCTCTTGCCCAGCACTTGAATTTAGCACCTAGAGCATAGCTCCTGCACTTTCACATGTGACCGGTACCAATACAGATCACAACTGATGACTTTTTGCAGGTAACCCATCTAGCTGTCCTAAAAGGTCTCTTGTGCCAGAAGTCAAGTTACTGCACATCACAAGCCCCCTGTGCATCTGGTGTGTGACTGATGTGCCTAATAATTAAATCTTCCATTACCAGCACCTGTTTCTTTCTCTCTCTCTTTTAAGACACTTGCTGCTGCAGCAGTGAAAGAAGATGCCTGGAGGGCGGTCAAAGCCAAATGATGACATCCTTCCCTGCAGACACCCTCCTTCCTTGAGACTGATGTTCATAACTGGCCCTCAGAGACACCAACCGCTCCATCAGCTCTTCAGCGAGAACTACAGAGCTGAAGGGGGGAGAAGACAGAGATATTCATCCCAATCAACCTGTGCAACCTGATCTCACCAGCTCAGCTGGATGGATGGTTCACCTAACTTCCTCTTGGTGGTCACTGGGAAGAGATGAGCTGTTCCAGAGGGAGTCAGGGACAGCAATTTACCTTGGGAATCACTCCATAAAGAAGTCACCTCCTCATTGCCACCCTGGGAGGGAGTCAGCCCAGCAGCCTTAAGTGCCTTTCTGGGGTGATGTGAACCCATCACTCATCACCATTGCCTCAGGTAGGTAGTCCACAGGTATCCCACATTAGCAGAAACAACAGAGTTCATTAAAAAGAAAAGAAGAAATAGGAAACACTAACTATTCCCTTCTTTGGTGTTACTGATGCACCACGTCTTCCTTGTTGACTGTTAGATTACAGAACTACACATCGCAGAGTAATGTCAGTGTATAAATAAAAATAAATTAAAAATAATGGCAAATATTCCCTCCTACATGTCCAAAAATCTATACACACTCATCTGAGCATGCATCAGATATGTTTACACCAGAATCCTGTGTCATTCAGCTGAATACATTGTTTACATCCAGAACTGCCTTCTTCGTTATGAGTATCCTTGAAAATTTTATGATTATGTTTTCCAGTGAAAAATAATTAATTGACTACATATAAATTTCTGCTACAGAAAAGTCTCAGCCATAAATTTCATGCTGGGGAAAAATCTTTTCCCAACCAGCTCTAATATTTACTACGTCACAGGCAGAGCCATCATTTAAAATTTCTCCCTGAGGCATTGTGAAGAATGTCATCATGCACTGCTTCATTTTTTAGCTCCGAAAATTCAAGACACAAAAATGGCAGAGGCAGTGACCTTTGTGAACGCTAAGATTTGCTTCCCTATAAAACTTAGTCATTGCCAGGTATTTTCAGAAAGGTGCTGTCACAGTATCTTGCAATGATATGACTTTATGGTGATGATAGACCAGTTTACAAGGAGAGCATATGGAAAATACAGCAGCAGATCGATTAACTTGAAGATGTTTTTGATTAAAACACTGAGGCTGGCATGACAGTTCCTGAGCTTTTGAGATGATCCATGTTTCATAAATATCACGGCAGAAACATTTTCTGGCAGGTTCTGTTTCAGCTTGGTAATACCCTTCATAAATCTGTGCCCAAACTCCAGCGTGCACCGAGGTCTTGAAATCTGACAGCAAGGACTGGGGAAACCACAAGAGTTTAGGCAGAAGAGAAAAACTGTCAAATTACAGGAAGATCACCAAACACTGGATATCTCATGCTCCAAACAATGCCACATATTTCTACAGCATCCTTTAGCCCTCATGTGCCTTATTAATGTTGTGGTAACATTTTTAGTTCTCACTTAAGCTAAGCTGATTTCTGTGGTCTTAGATCCCTGCTCCAATAGAAAATACATAAGATAACATGGTTGGGAGAAGATACTGCTAGGAATATTATTAAATAAATGAAAAAGCATTATTTAGTTTCAAACAATATCACTTAATGTCTTAAATAGCTATTTGGTAGAGATTAAGCTACACTGCAAAAACAATAAATGCATTTTTTTGCCTTTTGATGTATCTATCTCCAATACGTGGAGAACAAATTCAAATTTTCTGGAAGTAAATGACATTTAAGCAAAAGGAAGGTTATGCTTACAGAGACTATAATTAACTAATATCAGAAATTCTAAAATACCTATTAACAACAGAGAAAAAAAATTAAATCCTTTGTCTGCTAATTCACAGGGGAAAAAAATAACATAAAACTGTCTCAGAATTTCAGATTTTTCCATACCAAAGAATAGCAAAGACAAAAATGCTAATTTTCTTTTTAAGGTTCCTGTTTTTCTCTCTACCACCTGAATTGAGCCCAGTGCCAGCTGGGGTAAAGGCGGAGGATGGAAGGAGCCAGAACAACACTTCACAGGTTTTGGGAAATGTAGCTTATTTTTACCTTTTTTTTTTTCCCCCCAGCATTTGCAATAGCTGTGAGGACTTCTGGTCTTACGCTTGGTCTAAAACCCTTGCCTGCAGAATTGTGCTTCCACCTCCATGGCTTGGGAGCTACCTTGGGAGCAGAAGACGAGCTGCCTCCAGGCAGATCCATGTCTGCAGTTCTGGGCGTGCAGAGATGTCCCCTGACGTGGAGCTGGTGAGGAAGAGGAAAGAGATTGGGGAGGAAGGAGTCCTGTCCACCTCGTGTTCAGCTGTGGGAGCCTGGCAGAGGTGAAGAGCCATCCAGGCCAGCAGCTGGCTCGGACGCTAAGCTGCTCCAGTTCCTGTTCTTCCATTCCCTGCACAGCACCTCTAATGAGTTAAATCTGAGCATCTCAAGATTAGTGTTGGCCCTAAACCAGGGAAAATAAACAAAGAAATTTGATCGGATGCTTTAACCTTCAGTTCATGGTTGTTTTATGCCAGAGAACGAAGAAGTTGCTGTCACTTTCAAGAAGAAACATGAGCAACAAATTAAGCAAGCTTCTGTCTCGCTATCTAGCTGTCACCTGGCATTTATTAATAAAGACCAAGTTTGTCATCTTATGTGATTTTTCCCAGGGGTCTGGCCAGCTGGTTGGTAGCGGCTCCAGTTGTAGAAGTGTCTTTTACTGCCAGCTAGATTAGCTCCATCCTGGCATTTCTGGGCAACCACACAAGTTTATCTGACTGAGACCTTGACTACATCAATGCAGATATTAGCGTTAGTGAGTGATGTGGTCAGACAGGTCCGCCAAGCGCCCAGGTCCTTGGTGGCTGGCAGGACCTTGCTGGGGCTAGCAAAGGTCCTCACCTGCCAGACATGAGGCAAAAGGGTGTTTCATAACCATTCTTCTCCAGAAGATGCCACTCAAAGCAGAGCAGCACTATGACCATGTAGCTTGGTGGAAACAGGCAACATCATCACATGAAACCTCATAATGAGGTGTTGTATCCATAGTGTGGTCAGCACAGGGGTAGGTAGTTTCGGGCTGTGGGACACTCCGAGTTGTTGCTAAGGTGCCAGTTTTCCCAACTAACAAATTGCAGAGCTTTGTGGGGTGAGAGACAGAAACTGCTTCATCACAAGGATGCATGTCCTGGAAACTGCCTTGTCCCCACCAAGCCATCAGAAATTCGCTATTGAGATTCACCCCCTTGTGATACAGACATGTTGACAGTAACTTTCAGTTCTATCAAGTGATGAAAGACCTGAAATGCACAAGAGTGCAACCCAGCTATTTCAGATTCCTCTGGCATCACCAAGATGTAAAACTGAGGATCTCTATGGAAACAGCGGGATTAATCATAGGAAATTCATTGGATGGGTCAGTCCTTTCAGGTGACCTTTCAGAGATACAACATATTTGCTTGTCTGCTTTTATTTGGAACAGAGGGGCAAGCATCCACAGGAAGAGTGACCACCTTGCTGCACAACCTGCTGCTCCCTGGTGCCCCACAAACCCCCAAAGGGCAGGTGAAGACAGTCGTTACCATCCACTCCAAGTCAGACCCCTCTCCCTCTCTTGCATTCACATCCTGTTCTGCACCACAAAGATGATGCAGCAGGGTCTGACCCATACAGTCCAAGGGCTTCTCCTTTCATGGCCACCAGTGGGCCATTCCTGGAGTGAGAGGTCCCACAGCATGGAGCAGAGGAACAGATTTGAACCCTACGTGCCTATTTGGATGGAGGCACAGGTGGCTTTACCCATCAGACATTTACTGATGCAACCTGTTTGCTGTCAAGGAGGCAAACAGAGGTAACACCCAGAAGACCATGTGGAGGAACTCAATTGCCCAGACAGCAACACCTGAGAAGTCAGGGATGCAGGTCTCACCATGTCTCACCGAACAGCCTTCTGAGGATATTCACATGGCCAACAGAGCCAGGACAGCTTTCAACACAGGGAGCCATGACTGGAGGGTTGACAGAGAAAGTCGGCCCTCAACTCTCATTGACTTTCAACCTGATTCAGACACGTGAATGGCCTTCACACTGTCTGAAAGTCTCCCTTTTCCATTATACTTAATAAATAATAGTTGTTTAGTTTTGCTGAACTGCTCAGAGCTGATTATGCCTTCTTATCAATAACAGGGAAACAAGTTGTGCTTATTCTTATGTATACGTGGTACAAAATATCATCAAACAGATGTAGGTGTAGAGATGCTATTTGTGAGATGCACCAGCTGGCTCTGCGGCCCCTCAAATGCAAGGTACCTTGCAGTCTTCATAAAGGTTATGTATGTAACAGTTTGAAAGCAGAAATGTGATGTTTAAGGGTGAAAGCAAGCATGAAATAGTGGGATGGATTTTGAAACAGCATCTGAATTAGGTTTTTTTGAGACATGAGAAGGAAGATTAATTGGCTTAAAAGACAGTTTAGTTTTTTAAAAGGAGAAACATATTGAGAGACTTCTCATACTATGATGAGTTGGGACAAATTTTCAAAACCAGAGATGCCTGAGTTTCCTCTTCAGAACATATCTATGGATACAATTAAGAAAATTCATTTGCACTGGAGCAGTGAGCACAACAGTACAGAATCCACTTTCCTGTAAAGGCATTTATGCGTGCACTGACTTGGCTGGCTCCACACTTTGCAGGTCAATATAGGGGGCCTCTTCCTTAAACACCAAAGGCAATATTTTCAACAACATACCTGTTCTTTCAGTGGCTGAGGTCCATTTTCAAAGGTGATCGAAACATCTCCAAGGCTAAGGGAGGCTGAGGGATAATGAGAGTTGAATGCTGAACAGTCTATTTCACCTTTCGAAGCAGGACTTGGGCACTTCCAAGTATCCTGCTCTTAATCTCCGTTGACTTGTACCGTTTCTGCTGCTCCATTCTGGGCAGTATGAAGCTTTTGTAGATACATGAGTCAGTCCCACAGAACTGAAAATATGAGACTTGTCTTCTGCAAGCTAGTAAACACAAGGGTTGTCTTATGCCCACACATGACACCCTAGAATTCAATGGAAACAACAGGAGGGTGCCAATGTTCCTCCAATAATTACTGTAGCAAGAATAAGGCTTAAGACATAGTGTCTTGGTTGTCACTATTGTCAGCGCATAATCCTTATACCTTTTGTATGGCTACGTAAATAACTGCAAGGGAAAAAAAACGTAGGCAAACAAAGAACAACTGCTTCAGTGTCTCCCTGGCTGGGTAATGGAACAACTGATACTGCGGAATGAAAGATGTGACTGCTGATGATCCAAGGCATATTATAAACGTAGACTGCAATAAGGCGGGGGGGGGGAGGGGAATGAAAAGACACCTCTTGTATAGATGGACATTACAAAGTGAATCTATAAAATGACAACTGTGTTTAAATACCTATACATCTCTCACATGCAAGCTAGAGTGAGAAAAATGTGGCACCCAACTCTGAGCTTAACGCTGCAATACACGGAGGAGCCGTCCAGGAGGGACATGAGCACCACACGCCACAGACGAACAAGAAAACTTAAAACTTTAACGAGGGCAGGTCAGATCTGTGAAGCAAGGATTGCCAGTAATAAGTTCCCAGGAACTTCAAGCAATTTATCTCAGCTCAGTGACAGGTTTATTCATTTATAATGTGTTAGAAACAAGGTGATGCTTGACAAATAATCGGGAAAATTCCTTTGTCTCTTAAGCTTTGCATATACATATCTGCCCTGTGCTGCTTTCAGAAAATAACCAAGACAGACATTTTATCTGGGGAATAACACATTTTCTTGCATGTGGAGGTATGTCAGGCTTCCATTTATCATAGTGTAAACAGCACAGAAAACTCATTTGAAAGCCACTGCTTTCAGATGAGGATCTCTGCTATCTGCCATGTAGCAATTTGAAAAACACTAAAAACTGGCAGGTCTCATCACTGGTGAATATTGGACCGATATATTGGGGCTACTTTAAGGGTTTCTGTCTTATCTGTACTTCAAGTTTTTCACTTAAAGTAATCATTTCCCTGAAAGCATTTTTTTTATTTATCAGATGCAAGCAAATGTGTCACAACTAAAATATCACAAAATCACTGAACAGTTGAGGTTGGCAGGGGCCTCTTGAGATCATCTAGTCAAGCTCCTCAGCCCAAGCAGGGTCAGCTAGAGCAGGTTTCCCAGGACCGTGTCCGGTTGGGTTTTGGATATCTCCAAGAATGGAGACTCCACAACATCTCTGGGTAGCCTGTGCCCATGTTTGACCACCCTCACAGGAAAGAAGTATTTTCATGTGTTCAGATTAAATTTTCTCTTTTTTTAAATTTGTGACCAGTGCCTCTTGTCCTGTCAGTGGGCACTACTGAGAAGAGTCTGTCTCCTGCTTCTTCACTCCCTCCCCTCACTGATGAGATCCTGCACACTGATGAGGTCCCCCCTTGAGTCTTCTCTTCTCTAGGCTGAACGGTCCCATCACTCTCAGGCTTTCCTTATAGAAGAGATACTTCAGTGTCTTCCTTATCTTCATGGCCCTGTGCTGGACTCGCTCCAGTATGTCCATGTCTCCTTTTTACTGGGGACCCCAGAACTTGACCAAGCATGCCTGATGTGTCCTCACCTGTGCTGAGCAGAGGGGAAAGACCCCTCCCTCAACCTGCTGGCAACACTCCTCCTAATGCAGCCCAGAAGGCTGTTGGCCTTCTCCACAAGGGTGCATTGCTGGGTCATGATCAGCTTGTTGTCCACCAGGACACCCAGGTCCTTCTCTGTGGAGCTGCTTTCCAGATGGTCAACCTCCAGTATGTACTGGTGCATGGGAGTATTCCTCGTACTGGTGCATGGGAGTATTCCTCCTACTGGTGCAGACTTGGCATTTCCCTTTGTTGAACTTCCTAAGATTCCTTTCTATGAAGTTCTTCAGCCTGTTGAGGTCCCTCTGGATGGCACCACAGCAATCTGGTGTATCCCCCTAGTTTTGTATTATCTGCAAAGTTGCTAAAGGTGCACTCTGTCCCATCTGCCAGGTTGTTAATAACAACGCTAAGTAGTACTTGCCCCAGTATTGAGCCCTGGGGTCCACCACTAGTGACTGGCCTCCAACTGGATTTTGTGCAGCTGATCACTACTCTCTGGGCTCAGTCTTTCAGACAGATTTCAGCTCGCCTCACTGTCCACTTGTCTGATCTGCACTTTGTCGTCTTGTCTATGAGGATGTTATGGGAGACACTGTCAAAAGCCTTACCAAAGTCAAGGTAAACAGTATCCACTGCTCTCTCCTCTTCCACCAGACTAGTCATATCAGCATAGAAGGGTTGGTTGCGCATGATTTCACCTTTGAAAACTCAAGCTGACTACTCCTGATAACCTTCTTGTCCTTCATGTGTTTGGAAATGGTTTACAGGTCCATTTTCTCCTCCACCTTTGCAAGGATTGAGGTGAGGCTGACTGGCCTGTAGTTCCCTGGACCTTTCTTCTTGCCCTTCTTGAAAACAGAGTGGCATTTGCTCCCTTACAGTCTTCAGGAACATCTCCCAATCACTGTGCTCGCACTGCTGTGCCATATGGAAGTTAAAATCTGGACCTGTTGCAATCCTGATCCCCCTGGATACACTGCACATCTCCCCAGGAAAGAAAGAGAAAAGGCTGCCTTTTCAGAAAGTGGTGTCTATCCCTTTCCTTAGATAGGGACTAAAGTTTATTGCCCTGGCTTGTTAGTTGTAGAAATGTACAACAATTTGATTTGAAATATTTCAGGTTTTGATATTTCTCCCAAAAGTTGCAATTTTTTGTAGCAACAAAATCTTTTCTCCAAACCAACTGTATCACAAAAGCTAATCTGATAACAGAGAGCTTCTACACTGCAGGGATGCTCTGAAATCGGGAGAAAAATACATCAACAGCAGTGGGACCACCAGCAATGACTAAAGTGCATTCATTGTTTTACTATTCACTCCTTCACTACAAACAACCTGCTGGTAGTGGCAGAGCCCAGTGAAAGGCTAACCTGCTGGCTCCATAAGCTGCTTTCTTTTCCTGTGCTATGTGCACTCAGAATATTGAAAATCCACCCATTCCATCCAACGCTCCCAGCTGCCCCTTTGAGGCTGGTGGCAGCCAAGAAGTCACCCGTCCTCCCCATGTCCATCGGGCTCTGGGGGAAGGGAGAGGCATAGGAAGCACAGGCAATTCTCTGCCATGGCACAAAGAGCAAAGATCTACATAAATTATGTTTGTCATCACTTTTCTAGTGTATGGAAAAGACATGCAGACCTTAGAAAAAGCACTTTTAATATATACATTATTAATAGAAAGCTAGCACACAGTAATAGCACTTTCTCCTACAACTGTTCTTTGTAGATGGATGGAAGGCCACCAGAGAAGCAGTAGCTGTAGATGAGAGGCATGAGTGATTATTATAAACTCATGAATAATTCTGATTTTCATTTGAAAATTGCACTTGTACACACTCCTCTCCCAACACAGGCATTTTCAAAATGCACAGGCTTACTGAGAATCCGTGTTCAGATGCTTTTCCCATTGTTTTTATTTAAAGAATGGGGACTTAGGGACATGTTTTTTTGGTGGAGTTAGCAGTGTTAGGTTTACGGTTGAACTGGATGATCTTAACCTAAATAATTTTATGATTTTATGATTCTATGATTCTAAAACCAAAATGGAAATGGTAACCTTTCCATATACCAGTCCACCTAAACCTTCTGCCTATACAAACCTGCAACAACAGTGTCACAAGAAAGTTTCTCTCCTACAGTTTAGTGCTTCTGGATGAGCCCAAGAAGAGCCGGGCACCGAGCTCTACAAGGGTAAGGGAATTTCTTTTACACTATTTCTACTTGCTATTTCAATGACAGTTTAACCCATGGGGACTTAAAGAACAGTTTTTATCCTACCCCAGCAAATGCCCGGATCCCAGCATGAGCGCTCAAGTAAAATAGCAGTTTTACTTAAGCATTGTGCTTCACAGAGGAGAAGCTCATCAAAATCAGGTACAACAGTAGTATGTGAAGAGCTACACGAGCTGATCAGCCATGTCAGCACGCACTGTCCATGCTGGGAAGCTGAGGCACAGAGAGGGGCTGAGACCTGCCCCATACAAAGCTCCTGCTTTAGGTTCACGTACAGACGTACCAGTTACTGCCGCTTCTTCCAGGCCAGGCTTTCTCTGTACAGACTCACCTGGCACTACAGGCTTCCAGCCCTTTGGTTTGCTCTGCATCACTTGCTGTTTCTGCCTGTAGACAGGGAACCACAAAGGCTGTTGTAACATGCAGCCATGTCGCTGCGTTTGGGTGTGAGTAACCAAAAACCAGTTACGCTCCCTCTCCCTCCTGCACCACCTAATTTGTGTTTCCACCACCTAGCCGCAAGGGCAGGGTGCTGCAGGAGCAAAGCTCGATTTAAGCTGTGATTGACACTTTTCCCAGAGAAAATTTGGCTGAATCAGGCCATGGAAGAGCAAAGATTTTTTCCTCATCAAGGCTGTCCAAGGGAGCTTATGGCTTGAGTCTTTTGACTCAAATAGTCATTTGGCTATGTTTGGGTTTGGTCGTTAACTAAAAGAGCTGAAAAATCACCCAGTTTCCAAACCAACAGCTGTGCATCAGCCTTGCAGTCAAAGCAAATAGGCAAAAACTATTTTGATTTGAATTTTTAGGTCAGGCTGTACCAGGACTTCTTAAACTGCTCACAGGTGCTGAATTTTTTATAGTGGTATTTTCAAGAGAATGGTCATTAGGTTGTGCAGTGTTTGTTCTGGCAGATACTACTGTTTCCATGGCATGCAAGAGAGGAGAAGCTCATTGGAAACTTTTTTTTTTTTTAAAGTATAAAGGAGATAAGGCCATTGTAATAACAATCCTCCATCTGCTCATCACATGGCCCCTTCCTCCTTTCTTGCACATATTCAGAGCATCCCCTGCTGTATTGATGTCTGGAAGGTATTTTCTTTGCAGAGGAATATTTATTTATTTATGGACCCATTCAAAGCTTTAGGCAAGTGCACAGCTTAATCTCTAGCGTCTTGTCAAATGCGAGCGGAGGAAAACATTCCAGGAGTTAGTTATAATGATGCCAGACTCTGCCCTCGTAGGATGCGCTTTGCTACTCATGACAGCAATGGGAAGCGCTCCCGCTCGTCTGGTGGCAGAACGAGCCTCTCCCGGGCTTCGCTCCTCTGTCAACAGGGACAGCAGCTGGCAACCTGCTCGCCTTTCTGCAGAAAGAAAGAGCAAACATCTCTCCTCGAGCCCGTCTCCTGGAGAGGCACGCAGTGCAACAATGTGCCGCGCTTTGTTTGTTTGTTTTCTAGTTTTCGTTTGCGCATTGAGTCCCAATTTGTGTAACAACTGTTCAGGCTCAGATCTGTTTTGCAAATTGTTGTGAAGTGAGCAGCAGCGGCAGATTTGCCTCAGCTGTTTTTGTTGAGCGTGGCTGAATGCAAAACAGAGGGCTTCGGAAAGAAAAGACAAAACGGGAGGGCCTGTGCAAAGAGGAACTCCCATGGAAGTGCCAGGTTTATTGCTCCACTTATCTAAAGAGGCTGGGAAACCAACTGTCATGGTGGTATAAAACGTTTCCTGAAAACATGGTCATTACAAATCAAACCCACTGACAGCCCAGTACCAGCACCCAGAGCAGGAGCCACTCCCCGCACCTGAAGCCAGGGCTCCTGTGGGACCTGAGCATCACTCGGGATGGGGGGACAGGCCAGTTCCCCTTACCCCTCCCGGGCACAACATCGTGAAGCACATGGACCGCAACACAACAATGTGTTTCTTCTTCCCTTTTTCTTCCTAATGACTTCTTTGAGGTTTCCTGCTTGTAAAATCGTGACCAAGTCTGATGCTCTCCCCTAGACATAACAGTGACTCTTTCGTGATACCACAGCTGCAGGATACAGGGACAGGCTGACGCAGCCCATCCAAAGCAATGACCTCAGGACAAATAGCACAGACTTGTTCTCCAAAGTCTTCTGGCTGAAGCTAGGATTTCGTTGGGTTCAAGAATGTCCCTCCCAAAATACAGCCAGCAGAAACTGAGAAAGGCCACTTTTCCAATAAAAACACCTTAAAGGTCCTGCAATTAGTGAGCAGATAGCTATTCAAGCATACACGCAGCAATCTGGGCACTGAATTGTGACTCCCGAATGTTCCCCTATTCCTCCAAGATTAGCAGATGAGGGCTGCTATAGAAAAATCAGGAAATAAAGGGCCTTTCCAAGGACAGCAGGCACACAAAGCCATTACAGCCCTCGCAATAACAGAGCTCTTGCATCCTTTCCCTTGCATTTCATGCACTGCTTGCAAGCCCCGGCAAATGCCATCAAAACAAAATGATGAGAACAGCCCGGTATCCTCCACCTTCTGCAGGGAGGGCACCCTCTTTGAAGCCACGGAGTCTGCGGTCACTGCTTGACTTGCATTATTGAAGAACCTCGCAAATGACTGCCAGCCGACACATGACCCTGCTGCGGCATCAACCTGTTTCATCTGCACCGAGCGTATGCGTATTTACATAATAAATGAGACATACCAAAGCATAATATATTTATGCTATATCTCAAGCCACCTGCGCATTATCATTCCAGTAACCTCTCCAGCAGGAAATGAATTCCACATCTCCACAGAGCGGAAATATGAAAATTAATTGATAAGTTACAAATGGATCATTGGGAACCCAAATGTGCGGAGACTTGTTCGGCCAAAATTAAACCTCACATCTCCGGAGAAAAGAGATTTATCATTTCAGGATCTTTCAGCCAGGTTTAGGGTTTTGTTAGTGACTGCTCCTTCATCAAGTCACTGAAAGAAAGATGCGTTCCTCTGGGTGTGAGTGTAGAACTGCAAGTCAACCGAGATACTGTCCTGAGTTATAGCAGTATATATGCATATATATGTGTGTGTGTGTGTGTGTATGTTTGTGTGTATAGAAACATAGAGTCATAAACACCCTTATGGAAATGTTGAACTCGCAGAACAGAGCTATTCTGTCTTCATCTCCTGTTCCGTTTGAAATGGCAGGACTGGCCTACCTTGACCTCTGTATATTATACATTCGCTTTTTGAATGTCAAGAACATGAGAGAAATAAATGCTGCATTAATATTAATATTAATATCCTCCTTCTCGAGCCAGCCCGGGCAGTAAAAGAGCATGGTGCTAGTGTAGGGAACATACTAACCCCCCGGCTTGTTAATTTGGGAGCTCAGGTTCAAAACCAATGCCAAAGGCTACACTGCACCGTGCATCGCGCTCTGGCTGATCCCCTCCAGAGGTGGCCCTGCTCCAGCAGTGCCCCGAGCCCATCCCTGGGGTGGGGGACACATATCCGACAGCGGCGTGTGACCTGGCCAAGCCCATCTGTGTCCAGCTCAGCAGCTGGGCTGCATCGCAGCAGCGTCACCAGCACCTCTCCATCTCTGCCTTATAATCCCGCCGCCTCGCTCAGCTGGAGGGTTGTCAAAAAGCCAGGGGAGGTGAGAGGGTTCACCACACTTTTGATCAGAGGTTTTAAATTGTCTGTCGATGGGGTCTATCCCCTGCCAAGCAAACAGCTCTTGAAATAATAAAAAATAGATCTTTGCCCTCGGTGCAGAAAAATTGTCCCTGTCATTACTTCTGAATTTGAAATTAAAACAAAGCGATAGCATAACAGCCAAGCAAGCCACTGACACTGCAGTCTCGCCTTCTGATCAGGTCTTCCCTTATTTTTAAGAGATCTCATTTGCTCAGCTAATCCCATGTATAGCCAGAATGTTTTTTCCTTACCATCACCAGCATCTGAGCTTTCAGAAAGATTGATAAACAGCAGTTATGTACAGTCAAATCAATGAAATCCAATTATTTTCTCCAATGCCTGTCACTAATAAGTGTCCTGCTCTGCTGCAGCCCTGTAAACCCCTCACAGAGAGGACAACTGCACTGGAGTCAAGATGACCAGCCATCCAGCCCCCATCCCTTTGCTTTCCTTTTATTCCACCACCACCAAAGCACAAGATGGAGGCTTAGGGTATGTGGAGCCTGCATTGGACCCAAATACCTGACAAATATCACAATATTAGTGAAAACGGGATGATTTTTTTCTCCTTCCTCCAGAACAACCATGTCAGAAGTCCCAGGTGCCCTACTATCCCACTAAGAGGATCCTTACCTCAGCCACATTTAAATGTTCACCTAACTAGAGCTGACCACATCTACAAAAACTCCTATTCGTCTTTCTCTTGTCTATGTAGCAAAACTCCCCAGCCTCCCTCCCCCACCTGCTTTGGGTGGCCACTGCTCATGGTGTGGCCTTTGCCTCCGTAAATACCCGTGCCAAGTCCATAAGCTCTGCACCGCACAGCACCAAGCCCACTCTTGGTGCTTAACAAATGCTAATTAATGGGACGTGTAGAATGGCACAGCGATTAAAATGAGATATTTTTCTCTCACTGAAGAATGACTAATATCTTGGACAGATGTGAGTGTTGTGCTTTGTTAGCGGTACATCGCATGGCAGATAGGCACACACACAAACAGCACCCCGTCAGAATACTAATTAGTCCTTTTGAATGCAATTCATTACAAAGACAATGTTCCAAATTCCACACAACTAATGTTACAATTAAAACACTTGAATAGCTCTCATTGTAAATCCCATAGCCAAGTGCTTGTCCATGCCTACACACTTAGAGAAAACAGAGCTGGAGATAAATCCATTTAAGATCTTTTAGATCTTTAGCAGAGAAGAACCAAACTGGGATAACTAACAGAGGATCCACCTCCAAAGCCAGGAACACATTGTGCCCAGTGGGAGTCTGTGTCAATTGCATCGACTGTGTATTCACGTTTTTCATATTTGGCTCCTGAAGGTGCAGCGTGGCAGCTGGTAGGACTTTTCCAGTATCATAGAATCATAGAATCAAAGAATCTTCATGGTTGGAAAGGACCTTTGAGATCATCGAGTCCAACCATACACATACACAAAAAAAAAACCCCAAACAAAAAAAAACCCACACAAAACCAAGCCCCTGCAATCTCTGCCACTGGAGCATGCCCTGAAGTGCCACATCTAGACGTTTCTTAAATACCTCTAGGGATGGTGACTCAACCACCTCCCTGGCAGGCTGTTCCAGTGCCTGACCACTCTTTCAGTAAAGGAATTCTTCCTAACATCTAACCTAAACCTCCCCTGCCGCAACTTCAGACCATTTCCTCTGGTCCTGTCATTATTCACCTGGGAGAAGAGGCCAACACCCACCTCTCTCCAACCTCCTTTCAGGCAGTTGTAGAGGGCAATGAGGTCTGCCCTCAGCCTCCTCTTCTCCAAGCTAAACATGCCCAGCTCCCTCAGCCGCTCCTCAGGTGACCTGGTCTCCAGACCCCTCACCAGCCTGGTAGCTCTCCTCTGGACACGCTCCAGCACTTCAATGTCCCTCTTGTACAGCGGGGCCCAGAACTGAACACAGCACTCGAGGTGAGGCCTCACCATGTTGAGGTTAATGCCCATTAGCACTCAAGTCAGGCACTGAAGCACATACAGGAATCCCACCAGGTCCCATTTGTTCTTTGTATAACTTTAAAGTATAGTGCTCAATAAAAGACTGACTCCCTTGCCCCATAGCTTTGTTGGTTGAGAAGACTACCACAAGGACATGCTGGTCACCACTGTCACTGGAGCCTTTGCACTTGCTAGAGCAACCGCTCAAGTGACCATCTTAGTTTTTGGCCATGGGCTGCAGGACAACCCCACAAGTGGCTCCAGCAGCTGGTCTGTAGCTGCAGAAATCTCCAGGAGAAGAGATGTGACACCTCCAGGTTGCCCAGCCGCAGTCTAAAGAGAACATGAACATAGCTACCACTTCTGTGTGAGAGAGACAGCCCTCCTGAAACAGCCCACCCCCAAAGCGTGGGGGCAGCAAAAAGAAACAACCCCAGGCCACATGGTTCTCCCATTTCAAAGACAGAAACACAGCCCCAACACAGCTCCAGGGACTGATGCAGGGAGCAGCCATGGACCTCAGCCACAGAACAAACCAATGTCATGGGGCAGGAGAAGAGATGAGGATGAGAAAAGTGCTGTCGGAGAAGAGCAGCCAGGGCAGACACAGCGTATTTCATTTGCCATTGTTATGGAGGATGGCACTGTATAAAGAAGCGCCGTTTCCCAGGAAGAGCTCCCATTTGATATTTTCCATGGAAAAATGTTTCTGAATAATTCAAAATCAAAATTCGCTGACTTGTTTCATCTCCAGCCACCCTTTTCTCTTCCCGTTGCACTAACAATAGAACAGAGCAGGACAGGACAGGGTGGAATATATTTTTCACCTTATTAAATGAAATTGCCTGACATTCATGGCACAGTGTGACACCGCTGAAATGCTTCATTTCAAGAAATCTGTCTGATGTTTCCCACCAGAAATATTTCAGCTCTTCTGTTCTGCAAAACATTTCAAAATTCCAACTTTTCACCCCAATTAAGGACAGAGACAAATTTCACGATGCTGGAACATCTCACAAGACTTACCTTTTGAGCGAGTTTGCAGTTAGGCTGCTGGGTTTGCATACTACCGCGCCCAACCTCTAACTCCATCGTTCTTATAATAAAATGGAGAATTTCAATTATAGGTTTAAATACAAAAAGAAAAATTGACCGCTGGGAAATCTGAGCAGGGTTTTCTCTGGGGTTGTGAATTTCACGTGATGCTTCTAGAAATAAAAGACATATCAGATTATCACATATCAAATTTATAAAATTGAAAAAAAACCCCAACCAACAGAACAAGGGCTATGCATTCAGCACTCACCTTGCTCTAGCCATTCTAAGCTATTTCCAAACACATCAGCCATGTGCTTTTCTCTGCCCCATTTAAAGGCATACTTCTTTGTCAATGCTACTTTTACATTAATAGATACTAATGGCTTTTTCTCTGATTTTCAAATTGACCCAAGAACTTCAATATCTTGACAGGTTACTTGAAATGACCGTTCAAGTCAGCTCGCATTTGTCACACATTTAATTCACAGATATTGGACTTGTCAGCTGAATTTTTCAATTTGGTATCAGAGAAAACCAAATTGCTATTGACACACCACAGGAACCGTCCTGCTCCCAGGATACAAAATGCCAAAGGTTACCACAGGGGGCCCCTGGGGGACAGAGGGCCATAAAAAAGGGGAAAATGGGTTGTCATGAAGTTTGCAGGCAGTCCTGAGAAAAAAGAAAACAATCTGCTCATGCTTTTTGATGCTCACACCAAGTATTTCCTTAGTTGAGTCTTTGTTAGTCAAGCAGGGCTGCAGGTTTTCTTTGTCCCCAGTATATTTTGTATTATATTTGTAAGACTTAATTTTGGGTCTCAGGTCTGTGCACCTTAGACTTGCTTAGTTTTGCTTCTGTTTGGCCTATTTTTTGGAGTGGAGCAGAGGAGAGCAGGGGAGGGTAGAGTAGAATGGAAAGGAATGGAAAGGAATGAAATAATAGAATAGAATAGAATAGAATAGAATAGAATAGAATAGAATAGAATAGAATAGAATTTCAGTTGAACGGGACCTACAGAATCATCTAGCCCAACTGCCTGACCACTTCAGGGCTCGACAAAAGTTAAAGCATGTTATTAAGGGCATTGTCCAAATTCCTCTCAAACACTGACAGGCTTGGGACATCAACCACCTCTCTAGGAAGCCTGTTCCAGTGTTTGACCACCCCCTGTTGGAGGTGCAAGATGGTTGGCAGCAGCCATTTAATTATAGTCAAAGTCTTAAAAAAACCCACAATAAATATTTAACCATTAATCTACTCACTAAAGCACACTTCGTAGTGGTTACTGTACATTTAAAAAAGAACAGACCCTCCAGCGGGAAAAAATTATAAGAAGGGAGCTGAGCTTGATGAACGGCTTTTAAAATAAAATTATTGGGTGTAAGACTTGTATACAATTTTGCATTCAGCTGCCTATTCGTTTATTGAGCTGCCTCTTTGATGGACAGATGGCCACACAGAAGATGTACAAAGCAATGTCAGAGTCTGTGCAATCATTTTTAAATCACATCATGTCACACGGAATCATCACTAATAACAAAGGCTCCGTGTGCGATGATGACAGTCCTGAAGACGATACTGTAATACTGAGACTCTCATGAGCAGCGCAGCTTCAGGTTTCTTCATATCCTTTTTTTCCTGCCAGTCACATACTGAAAGCACCAACCAGGGAAGACTGGCAGCAGTGTCCTATGGAGAGCAGGATGATGACATAAGTTCAATAACCAGGGAGTGTCTCCCAGAGATCAAGTGAAAGCCTGAAAGAGTTTCACATACACCGTTGGACGGGTGAGGATTAATAATTAGGCTTTCTCATTGTCTTGGACTTTAAAGATCATATCCTTGCTGCTCTTCCAGCACAGCCAGTCAAAAGAAAATGGCTACCACACTGTGGCAAATCTTTAGATTGCTCCAGGCATGGTCCCCCTTCTCTTCACTAAGACCTTTATAGAGCTCCGTTCCAGCCCCATCAGTGTGCGACAGGAGCAGTAGTTCCACAGAAGTCAATAAATTAATCCTGGAATACAACGACTGAGATGAATGTGTACATTTCTTCATTGATATTGACTGCAAAACCCTAAAGGTAATGAGTAACAAATTCCAGGATTCCCTGGCAGCAACGGCTCGAGCGGCTGCCAATCCCTACCCTCCATGAGTCCATCTCCGTGCTGAGAGTGTGATGGGTAAGTGCTTCAGTCACCACCAAAAACCCAGCCTGCCTTCCCCGAGTCCATCTCCATGCTGAGCCAGCACTCAACAGCTCCCGCTCAGCCTGAGCACCTCAGGACCAATTTGAAGCTTCACCGCTCCATACATGGCTCTCTCCTAATCTCTCCTGCTGCTTGGCAGCGGGGACAGGGGAAAACCATCTTGGGGGAAATCCCTGCTGCTCTGCAGGTTTCAGAGGAGTCTTGGGCATGAGAGCTAATGGTCACTGTTAAAAGTATGCCCAGGGGTCAGTACTGGGCCCAGTCCTGTTCAATATATTCATCAATGACCTGGATGAAGGGATAGAGCAAGTTTGCTGATGATACAAAACTGGAGTCCGTCTCTGGAGACATTCAAAACCTGCCTGGATGCGTTCCCGTGCAACCTACTGTAGGTGAACCTGCTTTGGCAGGGGGGTTGGATTAGATGATCTCCAGAGGTCCCTTCCAACCCCTACCATTCTGTGATTCTACGATTCTGTGAAAACGCAGAATGTGATGGGTAAGTGATTGAGTCACCACCAAAAACCCAGCCCGCACCCCTCCACTTCTGAGCTAAAGTCTCGGCAGCTTATTATTGTAAATACTTTCCCAGAGGATTTAGTGTCATGGTACCCCAACACGTAGCAGTATGGTGGGATGGGATGCCATGGAGGGAGCCCACGCATGGGTGTGTGGCTGGATTGAATTCCCTCAAGGAGGAATTACGGATGGCATTTTTGATGAGGAGATTTATTCACGCACAGGATGCAGCCGGTCTCCTCAGCTTCCATCTATTTTCTTGTAATTACAGGGACATATGGTTGTGTTTCATAATTAATTTCCACAAATTAGGGGTGTTCAGAGTTGGCTGCTTAGAACAAAACAATCAAGGTCTTATGTGAGTTTGCATTTTCATTCATTTATTTACAAATATTTGTAAGTTGGTTGTCCCAATAGCAACAAGAAGACTTTATACCTTCAAAACCCATTGTCACAGGGGACCCCAGGGCCCTCAGTGAATCTAAACAAAATTAATTTCCCAACACCATTCCATGGCCAGAATATAATTTTTCTACAGCTGGGGAGACTGAGACAGAAAAAGTGTTTTGATTCAATTTTATAATAGGAACTCTGGCAGGGAAAATTTAGGTCAAAATGCTTTTGCCAAAAGAGGAGAAGAATCCACAAGAATGATAAAAATAGGATAAATACTTCAATTCATATTTAGAATTCCCCTTTTTAAATTACATAGCTACTTTTCCTGCTAGAATATTACCTAGACATAATAGCATTGTACTTTTTACTACAAAGAAGTATTGTATGCATCGTTATAACTACTTGGATTTATGGAGGATCAGTGATTAGACCTTCCCAAGGAACACAAATCCTGGGAAAGCTTACAGCTGTCTCAGGCTGTAAAGATTTGCTTTGGTTTTATTTTGGTTTTTCTTCAAGTATACGCTGTTTATGGGTATTAATGATTTTATATGTCATACATATAAATAAATCTGGAAATAACAGGAAGGAATTAAGAGGTCTCAAAATTTCCCTGAATACCCAGAAGAATTCCTGGAGAATGAAGCAGTGGAATAATTCCCCAGGTAAGCAGCCTCTCATTACCTTCCAAATTTAATTACTGCCTTGAATGTAGCACTGGAAAAACAAACAGTAATGAGAAAAACCCTGCCGTGTCAATAAATTGTTTCTATTTCCTACTTGCAGGATTATTAGGTAAGTTTTTTCTTTTTGATACAGAGACGGAGTGAAAGACCTCTACACATTGCGACTTTTCAGTGGGTCCCCACGAATCCCTTCGGTTTCAAACAGAAGGCTTTCATGCCTCAGCATTTAAATACATTCTCTCCTGACATTAAACAAAATAACGCTGCAGAAAAAGAAAAGAAAAAACAAATCTCTCTAGGAAAATAACAAAACCTTATTTTAATTACTGTGGGATCCAAAGAAAATTCCAGATTTTTTTAAAGATGTGGGGGTTTCCCCTCCCCATACAGCCAATTGTTCAGTACAGTTAGCAGCCAAAGGAATTATTCAGGGAAAAAAAACAAACAAACAACAACAACAAAAAAAAAACAAACCAAAAGAATAATACTCTAGGAAGTTGTTTAAATAAATATGCAAAGCAGATTGTCTTATTCTATTCATTTATTTAGAGGAAAAAATCCAGTGGAATTTGTTTGGCATTTCCTGAAGACTGTGCTTGCTAATACAAATATTAAAGGGATAATTGCGCTTAATATTCTCTGGCCACAGAATCATGGAAAAATTCAAGCTGGAAGGGACTCCTAGAGGTCCCCGTCCAACCTCCTACTCAAGGCAGGACTAGCTTCAAAGTCCTTCATATTTAAGGTTTTATTGACTTATATATCAGCTCTAGACTAGTAACAGATAATTCCGTGGTGCTTAGCCTGTGATGTTTCGAGCAGAAACAGAGTGGCCAAAGATGCCATTCTGGGGCAGTGTCCTTCATTATGATCTGAAAGTAGATTGAATAAATCCACCTTAAGCATGAGTTTCCTCTTCCCTGGGGCCCGATCTTCCTCCAGTAGGACTCCCAGATGATGCTTTCAGTCTAAGCCCGCTCTGGAGACCCACCTTGACACTGTTGGATGGCCATGGGGCACATGAAGGTCACATAGGGCCCATAGCAGCCCAAGCCGCCACCAGCCTAAGCCACTGCCAGCTGCCCTGAACCCAACTAACCCCAGGATGCATCGCGCCCAACACACAGCCAGGCAGCGGTGAGCCAGGGGACGCAGTGTGTGCCTTCTCCCAGACCTGCTCTTTACCCCTCCACAGCAGCACAGCCACAGCCATGGACCAGTGCTCCTCAAGGCAGGACTTCGCCCTCACTGACTGCCTGAATTACACCCAGGCCTATTAAATTCGAATTATTGTTCTTAATACTGCGGCGGAGTGAAACGATGCAGGCAGTACTTCAGAGGCGAGACGAACAGTGTCACATCTCCCAATCTCCAGTGGGACTTATTATGGCCATTTACTCCCGTCTCTTTGAGCCCAGCTCTAATTCGCTCCTTTCTGCAGCTAAACAAACCGCAGTCCCCCAGCACACGCAGAAATACATTTTCACAAGCAGCGAGTACCGTGTAAGCCAAGCAATCCCAGCACCAGCAGCAGAAAGGGATTATGTAGCTACACAGAAAACAGCGCAAGAGAAATTTAATTCTGCTGTTTTAAGGATTTGCAAAGATCATTTGTCCACGGAGAAAAAAATAACATCAGAGGGTAAAAGCATGAGTGACTTAGCGCGATGGCCTATGCACGTCCCTCCCTTTCGCTCTAACAGACATGACTCGGAAATTCCACACACCTCTCCCTGCGCCGCGGCTTTCTCCTGACTCCCAACAATGCCGTGCAGGTAAGCAAACAGAGGAAAGAATGACAAGATGGAAAAGTAAATGAGGGAGAGAGGATCCCACGTTATGTAACATCGCATTTAGAGGATTAATTGGGACAGGCTGATAAGGATGAATTGAATGTGTGAGAGCTACAGTTGTTTTAATTGAGCAGCTTTTCTCCAGGGAAGAGAGCTAAGTTTAAACCATCTGTCCAATTTCAGTGTCATTTGCCAAGGAAATGATTAAATATTTTAAGATTAAATCAAAACTCTGGGAATCAAGGCAGAAGCCTAGAAATAAATGATTTGGGGGTTTGCTTTACATGCAGTAATTTGAAGTTGAGGTTGGTGAATTTTAAATACCATTTCTCCCCCCCGTGTGCACGTACGCACACTCACGCTTGTCCACAGCAGCTAAGTGAAAAATTGAGCCGTGAGGCATTTTGCAGCATTTGAGTGAGCCAAAGGCCAGTGTGCAGCAAGGGGCCAGACAAAACCCCAACGAGAAAGGCTGGGACGGCATCTGCCACGCCGGGAGAACCCAAAAAGGCACCTGGGGTGAGGGGTCCTCTCACAGGTGCTCTAGTGACAGCCTCAGCAGGAGAGTGAACATGGTAGCACAGACCCCACAAAGTCGTTTTCTAGGAGGCTAAGAGCGTTTCTGAAGTCTAACAAAGCATCTGAGTTACAGCTACTAATCGCAAAGCTAGTTTGTGGGGAAAAACCAAGATTTGTTGCCCCAAGGCAACTAAAGAAATAAGTGATTTCAGATGATGCCTCATACACTAAGCAACTCCTTCGCTGCCCCCACATGTTGTACTCCCCCCGTGGTCTCCATCCACCCCTCGTATCAAGCTGTGAGGTGTTGACCAAGGCAAGGGGGAGGTGAGGGCACAGCAGAACAGAGCTACCGTGCCTGCAAGTCCCCTAGCATCTGCAGGGCCGCGCAAGGTGGGCAGAGTTCCTGCTTCCCTGCCTGTTCAGGGCACAGTAGAAAGATTTTTCCCTTTGCCACCTTACATCTGAAAAACATCCAGCAGCTGGGACTGCAAGTAGGTTGGTTGAAAGGATTGCCTGCTCAGAGTGCAGAAAGATTTGTCTGGAGTTTCACTTAGCTACCCTGACAAACAGCACATTTCATTTAAACGCAGCAGTCATACCATGCCCATCGCTGAAAGATGCTGGTGAGAGCTTGGTCATGATTCAATTTCAGATTAGGAAGCCTAAATTTTAGATGTCTACATTTATGCTGAGTGTATAAACTCCCATCATAGTCAGTGGAGTTTTAGGGATCATTTTGTTTCTCTAATCAGAGTTGCTGAGTGCCATTTGAGGGACTTCAGGGTGTCTGCAGAGGGCTGGTGTATACACCACGATGTCTGCAGAGACCCGTGTTCTTCTAGAGACCCCTGGGACCTTCTAGGACCTCTGAAATGGTGAAAGGCACCTGTGTTTAGGACACTGCATCCCACCCCTAGCCAATGTAGTCTACATGGCCTAAGGAGTGATTCAGCTGACCAGCCAGCTTACCCTGCTTTAGGGTGAGCATCATCATTCTCCGGATTCTATTGACCTGATCGCCACGGACTATAATGTGAGTTTAGATACCAAGTGTACATGTAGGCATATACATGTAGGCACATACATGTAGGCACCTACATTTAGGGGGTCTTACTCTTGACCTGAATCCCACACCTTATATCTAGTTTCTAGACATCCTCCTTTCCAGTTTCAAAATACCTGTTGTATGACCCAAAAAATCACTCTGAGCCCTCTGGTCCCAAAGGCAGCTCCCTAACAACAGCCATGAGGAAAGCAGCTTTTCTCCCTCTATACTCGTCTTTGATGTTCCGGACAGTTTTAGAGAAGGGAAAGGAGCAGGTGCTTCTTCATGATGGCACAGACTTCCTTGGTACACCGCTGAGCGCTGGAGCAGGGCTCAGCAGATGATGCAGACAGTATCCCAGCACCCTAATACCAGCCCAAAGTGTCACCTTTTCCATAGAGGACTTGATCCCACTCCTGAACCGCTCCGTCTTCAACATGTAAAGCCCTGTGCCTGCCCTTGTTGCACCAGGGCAGACATAACAGCTAACAGAGACTTTACCGTACCTCGGGTGCCCTTAGGACACGCTCACCGTGGGTGAAGCATTATGGTTGCATCGCAATTTAATCAGGAGCCACATGATAGCAGAGATTTTCCCACAGAGCCTCAAGTTGCAGCTCCAGGTGCTGAAGGGAGAATCCTTGCTTTTATTTCTTGTTATTGTAAAGGATGTTTCTGTCCTTTCTGCCTATGGAAGAAACCTAGACAACCTGAGCAAAGCAAAACAAGCCAACAAACCCAAAGTGAGCATCATTATTATTTTCCCCTAAAATCTGATGGCTTTTAACCGAAATTCATAACGGGCCAAGAAGTCTTGCTCCTGGTAATGCTGTAGGAGGGGATTAATCTCAGTTTTTTCCAGTTGCTGAGCTCCTTTTACCGGCAATGAAGAGAAACAGGCCCTTTCCGAGGGATACTCATCTCAGACAGGTCTCTAAGACATCGCGTTCATGGATATAAAACTTGACTAACTCTGGGCTAAGAACAAATCATATCTTTGCTGATCACCGCTGCAAACTGATGATAGATATTTTTCGGATGTGTGATTCAATCAGGTTTTAAGACCTAAATGTTATTTAGGTAGGGCAGCCAACTCCTTAACCTCATTAGTTACAGATTTTTTTAACTTCTGTTTTTAACTTCCCTCAACAACAGGCTGCATTTCCTAATGTCCAGTTAATTACTTCCATCAGCTTCCCTTTCACCCTTATTAAATATTGATTTGTTTACAGAAGTTTTCACACCACCTCTTAATCTGAACTACTTTGTTACCAAACTTGCTTTTATCGATGAGCAAATTACTGGTTTTCTTTGGCAATCCAAGTAATCTTTTCACGTTATTATTTTTACTTCTTTAAAAACAGGCACTTATCAAGTACCCAGAATAAGTAACCACTTGTTGGAGTTTCCTCCTGGTTGCACAAAATGTGTCTAACTGGGGCACGATCATTGGCACCCAGGAAAAAACTCAGTATCTGTTCAGTGCTGCATTTCTCTACCCTAAAACTCTCCACTATTGACCTTCTCTATAGAATAAGTAAAAGGCTGACCTTCCCCTATGGAAGGTGTATTCTTAACTTATAAAAGTATACTGTAAAATTTTATACCATATCCTAATTTTCAGGACTGCCAAGGCTATTTTATTACTAGCAGCGTGACTTCTTGAGCATCTTGACTGGAATGGTGAGGCATTAGAGAGTACAGCTGAGATAACCAATAGCATAGCCAATTTGATGAAGAAAATACATTTGCGAAAATACATTTGCAAATAGAGGAATTTTTAATGTGAGAGTATCTAATATTTTTCCTGTCTTATTAAAAAAAAAAAAAAGTAGGTATTATTTTGTATGCTGGAAAACATTCTTTGTGATAGCAAAGTCCTTTAACCATTGAATTTTTCTTCACTTCTGACAATATTGTTTCTTTCTAGCCTGGACTTTCAATTTAATGAAGGAAACAAAGGCTGTATTTCTTCCTGGTAAATTTAAAATAAATGAGAAATGTTCTGATGAAAACAATCTTCATAGAATTATACATCGTATTTTCTTCTGCCATTGCAAAATGTGTTGAAAAATATAGTGTAGAATAACCCAGGCACAACCAGTCTGTGTGTCTATTTTAAAACAGGATTATTGGATATTTTTTCCTCTCTGCTGGGTTATACTTTCTACTGAAAACAGTGGCTTGTGCAGGCTAAGATTAAATTTCTGCTAGAGCTATTTCAGGGGAAAACTATAGAAAAAGGAAGAAAGATATAACCGAACTAGATTTTGCACTTCTTTTTTTCCAGCAATTTCTATTTTATCTTTAGAGAACTTCGTTGTTAGAAGGCAACAAAATGACAGAAACTCTATGTCTGTCGGGAAACCCCTCTGAACTGTTGGTCACTGAGAGCACAGAAGTGAAAACACAAACCCTGGTGCAGTCACTGAGGACCGAGAAGATGCCTGCAAGGTTTCCATCAGAGCGCAGGACGGGAGCATGTCCTTGGTGGTGCAGTTTAATGGGAACCGGCATCTCTTCCCAGCGCTTCCTCATTAGTCACAGCCTTCAATTTTTGTGCTGGTTCTGATTAAATAGTTACAGCCTGTCCCAGGCTGGACCATTACTGATGCTGGACTGGGGTAGGAGGGCATAGGAAGGCTACAAGCAATGGAAAATAAAAGGGAACTAAGAGCCCAGGACTCACATCACAAAACCACCTTGCCAACCACGAAAAAGCTCTGTTTTACATAGTTGTTTTGATTGATTGTTTTAATTCACTTTTCCAGCTCCAACTGCAAATAGCTCCAGGGCATAGTTGGTGGAAAATTTCTTAACCCTGCCAGGCCTCCCTGGGACGTTGTGCCGGGCAGCCACACAAAGAAAACGGCACCGTAGCTGGGGTTTGACAATACACCACCCAATAGCTGCTACACGAGGTGCTGCCAAGAAAAATCCAAGGCCTTTCCATTTCTCCATGGTAGAAGAGACATTGCCATCCCGCAGAAGTGAGACTAGGAAGCACAGGCTCAGGGACCCATCACAACAACAGCCCTGCACTATAAGCTGAGTTCACTAGTCCCACAGCACAGGGTTGGGTTTTTTTGAAATAACGTGTTTGGATGACTACCAGCACTAAGAAGGGGAAGGAGTAACGTTATCTCCCAGCAGCTCAACCGGAGAGCAGCTTCCCTGGCTCCTGCTGCAGCAGCTGGAGACCACGTGGCTGGAGGGACCTTCTGTACGTCTGTGTGCTGTGGACCCCACCAGCATCTCCAAGAGGAGTTCAGCCACAAAGCTCTGGGCACAGCTTTCTGCTGAACTCCATGTCCTTGGACTAGCCCTCTGCCAACCAAAAGCCCATGCGCATCCTACAACATCCTCTCATTGCTTGTCAGGCTACACAATACAAGACCACAGATGAATCAATTCTGGTGTGGAAGGGCCACAGACAGCACGGAACACCTAAATAAAGCTGACGGGCTGCCTGCTTTCACTTGTTAAAGTAGGTTAAGCATCTCTTCTCCCAAGGCGAGAGGGGATTCATGACTATGAAACCTGTGGTGTTGCTGGTGTTACTGTCCCTTGTCATACGCATGTGTGTCAAACAGGCAAAACTCCTCCGATCTTATTCTTCTGTAGTGCAAATGTGTGGCTTGGTAATTTGTTCACATTGTTGTAGGGCTGCAGGTTAAACAACTGAAGCGAACGCAAACGGAGGAGCTCTGAAACCCTGCCGCAGGGGCATCTGCACCGGCTGAGACACACCTCACTGCGCCCTGCAAGCTCACACCTCCGCTGGCACAAGCGTGCGGGGATCGCACTGCAGCTCACCAAAATACCTGCCCGCCTCCCCCCCCCGGCCTCTGCATCACTGAACTAAGATCACTTTTGACCCAAGAATGGCATCATTTATCCATTTCTATAAACACCCCATACACTTTCAGCAGCTTTCAGGCATGTATTCTGACAGCTTTTTAAGTCCCGACTTAAAATCACAAAATGCTTCGCTAACCCAAGAAGCAGCAGGGGAAGGGATACGGAAAGGGGAAAGGAATTTCAGTACAGAGAAGTTCTGCGTGACTTCAAGACAAAAAAAATGGCCAGGGAAATACGTAAGACTGAAAAAGAGAAACAACCAAAGCAACAGTCTTGAAAGAAAAGCAGAAACGGAGGCAAAAACTTAGAATGAGTTGGGAAAATCGTAAGTCTGGGAATTAGCATTTGTGGCTGAATCTCAACACTGAGAGACACTTTTGCTGGAGAAACTGAGTCAGAAAGAAGTACTGTGATTTAACTTCAGTGCCCCAGAAAGCCAGTGGCAGAATCAGGACTAAATCTCCCTAGTTCAAATCCACTGCCTTTTACAGTGAGTTTGCTACGTTTGAAAGGTGAACCTTACCTCCTCACGCTCCTGCCCAAAACAGAGAGGGATAAGACTGCCTCCTCTGAAATCAGGGAATATTTTATCACTGACTTAAGTATGGACCCAAATCCATCCCTCACACATGCCTTGATGACAATAGATCCCCACTTGATCAGCTCATCAAATCAAATCCTTGTGCCTGAGTTGAACTTGTCAGCAGAGGAGGACCCTCAAAATCCATGTGGTGCAAGAACTGGTGTCTGCTGCCTCCCCCAAGCAGTTAACACATGCGCTATGGGGGATGTTTGAAAGGAAGAAGGTCTTCCTCCTCCAGGAAAGAAGGCTGAGGTGCATTGCTAAAGGTACAAAATGCACTCAAGGTTGTACCACAATGACAATCTCACCCATGTCTTCCAAAGACCTGTAAATGAAATGGCTTTCGAAGGGATCTGAAAATGATCCCTTCTTCCCCCAGTATCAGGGAGGAACATTGCTGCTGAGAACAACCTTTAGCAATACTACTTCAAATAAAAGAGATCGGGCAAATGAAAATGATAATGAAAAAATAACCAGCAGATAATGCTCCCTTTTATGTACTTTTTTTGAGTAAAGTTTTATGTGATGGCTTTGAAACTAAATCTAGAGTGTGTCTCTCATGCATCAGACAGGCTAACTATAAGATACCAAGACACTTGAAAGTCAGAAATGTAGGTGATGTTGATAACATCTTCGTATAGTGCAGTAATAACATTCAGTCACTCAAGGTCTTTCATTTTTGGAACTGCCCCATATGAGCGTGACATTCATTAGTTCAAACCTGCATTGTGCTACAGCAGTTTGGAAAAAAAAAAAAAGTCACTAGGAAGAGTATTAAAAATTGCATGAAGGAGTCTTTCCCTCGGGCATTTCTTTTCAAGGTCAGAAAGCCTCGGTCTTCTTTTTTTCTGCTGACATGAAAACATTTGGAGAGATGACGTGACACGAAGACCCACACCTAATCCAGCTCTTTAATTTTGAAAAAGCTTCGTCTTCACACAGTGTTTCAAATGTGACTTTGTTTGATCTCTACGAAATTAAAAAAAAAACGTGCCGTGTTCTCTGACATGCCTGCTGTAGGATGTACACGTAGAAAACCGCAGGGGGATCAGCAGAGCCTCATGAACAAAAAAAAACCTGCCCCAAACCCTCTTTCACCCAAACCAGAAGAGAACATTTATGACAGCTGAAAGGCATGATGAGGGTTGTGTCTCAGCTTTTCTCTTATGGTCCTCTTTGCTTGGAGCAAAACAAAGTTCACTTGGTCTGCAGTGAGGGACCCTGTCCGTGTCCCCCACGGAGGCTGCCAGGCAGGAGCATATCCCGGGGAACACACACTGCCAGGAGCAGGTGCTCCCCTCGGCACCCCAAATCCCCAGCCCCTGCTTCCCCCATCACCTAGCACCCACATTTCACGGCATCCGTTCCTGAAGATCAACATCGGCCACATCAAGAGGAGAAACAAGCCCACTTGGGTTCCCCCTGTCGGAGAAAGCATGGCTATTCACAATGTGCCACCAAACTTTCAAAAGCCAAGATTTTAAAAATTCTGTGAAAATGCAGTTTATGGACCTGTGTAGGGGCAATTGTATCAGCATTAAAAGCAGAGCTTGTCAATATTTTATGACTTTCCCTTCCTCTCACCTCCAGCCTTTCTTGCAGCGATAAAGGCCCTTTCTGAAGTTCAGACATACTTTTTCATAAACAGTTCCGTTTTCTGATGACTAACTTTATCAAAGTCACACAGTAAAGGGGAATAACATTTTGAAAGTATCAATGTGATACTTAAATCCTCTTTAAGTTCAGGCACTTAAATACTCCTGCTCTGCCAATTCAGTAGATCTGACTTTAGGGCTCCTAAGAAGAACACAGAAGCCCCAGGAGCAAAAATAACCCCATGGGTTTGGCACAAATTCACTCCCCCAGTTTTAACTTCCTTAAAAAAAATTTGACAGATTAACTTTATATCTTGCAGTTGTTAGACCGGAGTTGGGTACCGCCTGCCCAAACCACACCAACTTTAGACAGGGAGCGGTCTTTCCTGAAGGCAGCACAAAAGCCTGAAGTTGGTGTAGCCTCTGTGTCCTGTGCTCTGGTTAGTGTGAGACTGTGATTGCACTCCCGGCGTGCTCTGCTGGGTGACCCCCAATGCCCAGTGTCCTCTCCCCTCTGCTGTCCCCAGTGTCTCCTGTTTGCAGTGTGATGGCCCCTTGGATCGTGCAGATGCAAGTCTTCACAAGGCTATGATAGAATGATGGAAATGATCCACGTTTTGCAAAACAGAAAAGCTAAGGTTCTCCAAGAAAAAAGAAAAAAAAGCAATATTCATTCTGGCCCATTAGAGTTGATGGCACAACCCTACAAATAACAAGAGCAGGAAGGAGAGAGAAACAAGTGACAGCAGTGTTTTCTGAGGGGAAAAGAAAAAAAAAAAAATTGCACATGGCAATCCAACCTGAGCTCACTGAAAATCAGGAGGACCTAGGTTCCTCTCTAAGACTTTTAGCACCTCCATCAGGCACACACCCTTCATTACCCCTGTTGCCACCTGTGCCCAGAGCTCCAAGGCAGGGCCAGCTCTTGCCTGCGGGCTGCCCCCAGCCCAGGCAGCCGGAGCTCAGCACACACTGCCACTGGCATTCAGACTTCCCTCATGTAGGGAAGCAAAGAAAATAACCCAAAGCAAAGACCCCAAAGGAGTGGAGTTTTGTTTCTATGATATGGCAGGATTCCCACATGGCTTAGCAACATGCGAGTTCAAACTGAAGCTTTCTGCAAAGTTGGGAAATTCATAACCGCACTCTCATGCATGGACTCTTGGGTATCTAACTGGGCTGGGCTCTCGATCCAGTCTTACCCTCATGGGAGCATATCAGACCGACTCTCCCATACCTACCGGCCAGGACATCGTATCTTTGAGACCACTGCCCCTCTGTAAAATTGTGCTGCAACTGGCTTTTGCGTGCATGGAGAGCTTCTTCTCTCCCAGCAGGAAGACAGATGCCCCCATACGGACTGCAACTCCGAGCTTCATTTCTGCAGGAAGCCAGCCTAAAATCTTGTGTAGAACAGTCCAACTTCTGACCATGCACAGAAAGGAGACACATGGCCACAGACAGTGCAGTAGGCAGCTGGGCAGCCAGGATCAGCCCAAGGAGCTCATCCCCACCTTCCCATAACTTCACCCAGGAGGGCCGACACTTCAAAGCCCTTGGCCAAATCAGAGCTGCATCCAGGCTCAGTGATCCCCAAGGATCATGAGCAAGACCAAAAGGAGCCTCCTTTAAAGTGAGAGTAATTGCCATGGCCAAGTAAGCCAATGGACATGAACATAGGCCCCAAGGTGCTGCACACAAACCACGTGGACCCTGGGCAGCTCAGAGCCCATGAGGGCTCGGGCAAGTCCCCATACATGCTGCGCATGAGGAGGAAGGACACTCAGGGGTGGCAGATGAAGAGCAGCCCGACAGCACGCGATGCGGTGCCCCAGGATATCTTGTCACTGCTCAGACTCAAGTCTCAGCTTTACTGTTTCACTGAGCGCAGTCCCGCAAATCCATTTGCTCCCATGCTAACGCTCGGTTTTTTCACCCTCTAATTTTACAAGGACTTTCTAACACAGATAGCCTCTGTACTCTGTATACGGAAGGCTTCAGTGTTGACCTTTAAAGCTAATGGCTCTGTCTACATTTGAGATATTTGCATTCGTGTACTTAAAGCCAGCTCTTGGGCTGATCAGCACTGTGAGCAAAATTGCTGGCACTCCTGGCAGGCCAACCGGAGCTCCAGGGTCACACGTGTGCAGCGGGTCTGTTGTGGGGTTGGATCCAAGGGAGCCGTCCTGCCCTGGAATCAGGATGCTTCTCAGAGTTCGGTAGAGCAAGACGCTGCTGCTAATTTTATGGGCAGCAGCGGCATCTTTCCAGACACAACAGCAACATGTGGATGGCAAAAAGACCACAGGATCTGCACTGGCTCAGTGTTCATGGCCAGTTTCCTCTCCTTCCTCATTACACCCAGGCGAGATGCTGAAGTAAACGGCTCAGCTGCCCAAGTGGATGCTTTCCTGTCAAGAATATATTTCAGTGATGCAAAACCTTCTTGGGATAAGGTTCCATAACACTGAGGTTACTGTCACTGACACTACCAGCCTAATCTCCAGTGCCAGTTCATCACCTGTCGTGTTTTCTTATCCCAGGAGAGTCTGGAAGCACTCTGAGCACTGGCTGCCGAGCACAAGAAACCGGTGCTCCAGTTTCTTTCAACATAGAAAAAACACACAAGAAAGGAAAATAACATTAAATGGCTGCCCTGTCCACAGTCAGCCTGGCTTCTGAGCACAGTGCTCAGCATCGTTATGTCCGTGTGCCTTGCAGAATGGCAGTCTTATGAAAGCCAATGTCTTAGATTTCTTCATATTTTAATAATCTTACTAGTAAGATATATGAGTGCTAATACACTCTACTAGACCAACATAACCTTAGCTGTTAGGTGACTACACAGCTGAAGGTAAACGGGAACTTTCATTACCTGAAAGGAAGGTGACCAATGTTCCTGAAGCAGAAAAGTTCACTTCAAAGTCCTGAAACGACAAAAGCAGAATTTTGGCCTTACAATTGTTACATATTTTTTGCCAGACTTTCATGCAGTTGGAAGTTTTCATATTTCATAAACCTGAGTTAGAGACAGACACAGAACAGAAAGAACTTTAAATCTGCACTGGAAGACTTAAAAGTAACAAATACATGGTCAAAGAGGGGGAAAAAAAAAGAAAAAAAAACAAGGCATTTTCTGACATGAACAGCTAGGAATCCCAAAAGTTATTTTCAAGTAATTTCATGGAAATTTTTTATGCCTCCAGTGAAGTATTTGCAGACAGTGCAACCTGGAATGGCTAGTATGCACTTGTCCATGATCTGCATCTAAGAAGTTCCCTATAATTAGTTAATGAGTAGACAGCAGTTAGGAGTTCTTATTTTAGTACCAACGCATGCCAGCGGAACAAAAAGCAGCAAAGAGAAACAGGCCAGGGCTGAATAAAAAAAAAAAAAAAGAGGTTCTGCTGCATTTCCAGCAGCTGTAGAAAGTGGTCCACCCACCACATCTCTAACAGCGGCTTAGTCTTCAGGCAGCGGCTGTCACACCACGGTGCAGTATAGAAATGTAGACATGGCAGCAACCAAGAGATCAGCTAGTCTGTCTCTGTCTCCCTCCTCAAGGCAGGCTCACGTCTCCCCAGCAGGTCCTGACCCATCTCTAAGCTGTACAAAAGCACTGTGGCTAGTAGAGGTTCTCCAGAGCTGGGGCCATGCCTTCTAGCATCTCTTCCTCTGCCAGGCTAGGACATCCTCCAAGAGTGAAGAACTGCACTGGCAGGCTGGGAAGACCCAACAACACGGTCCTAGTGAGATATACAGGACAGCTCTGAAGAAACGGCGTTGTGGCTCAAAACCGATTGAAGGCTTAGCGTGGCAAGGACTTTACGTACCCAGCAGGGAACGAGTACCCAGCAGTGTCAGTCGTGGTCAAGCCCCTACAAATACACAAGGCAGGCCTTAAACGCTGACTAGCGCAGCTTTGGCTCCTCACCCATCTTCAGCTTCCCAAGCGTGGGCAAGCCCTTGACTGGGTGTCCAGAGCAACTGTCCCTTGTGCAAATGAATGCTGAGCATGGCACTGTGACATTGCAACTTTTCACTTAGCAGGCAGACAATTATTCCTCTTGTTTAATTGTGTCTGATGAGTGGCACACACAGGCCCCATGCGGTTTAAAACTTGACGTATCTTTTTATTTATCATAGCAGCTTCTACAGTTCTACAAATGGATGACACGCAATCCATTATCATTTTGGAAGCATTATTATTCATGCAAACATGTCCCAGAACCTTGGACTTTTTTTTAATTCCTTTTTTTTTTTTTTCCCCGCATTCCTTTTACATTCAGATTGCAAATTCCCTATCTTGCCAATGAGATTTCCTCCTCCTCACCAACCCAAAATAAATTAGAGAACAAGCTGCTGTCTCTAAAAGCTTTATAAATAAAACATACAGCACATACACACACAAAGGCTACAATTTTAGAGTACTTTTGTATCCTGGATGGATTTAGAGATGTCATTGCAAATGCGCAGATGCTGCCAGTCACGGGAGCTTAACAAGTGCTCTGCAGTTTGACATCCCATTAGATTGTGGCCCTTTGTGGCAGTTGCGGCTTTCCAGGGCAGAAAGTAACACACCAATTGCTTCTATCAAGGAGAGAAAAGAATGGTAACCACACTGGCGTATTCAACAAGGGACCGAACTACAATTACTCTTTCCTGGCTCAACTAAATAAAAATTATGACAGTTCAAAAGAATGCTAAAAAGTTTTCTGAAAGTGGAATAATCACATCATTTGGAAACATTTGCTTTTTCCTTTACTTCAAAAAGGAAATATTTTTCCTTTAAAAAACCCCACAATTTGAGGTTTTGTTTTATTTTCTTCTCTTTTCCAACAGAAACATGCAAAGCATGAAGAGAGGACAAGAAAAAAAAAAAAAGAAAGTAGTCCCAGAGCTGAGAAAGCCTGTTTTTTTTCTATAAATTTGTGCTGACTTTTAACTCAATTAACACAAAGCTGCTGTTTCGGCATCACCCATCTGTTGGAGACGCTGCAGGGAAGGCTGCCGGCGCTGGCCTGGTGGAGGGACAGGCTGTGGCAAGGTTTCCTTCCCTCAGCTTCTAACGCGGCCCGAACGCCGACTTAAAGCTTTCCGTGGCTTCCAGGCCTCCGCACGCTCAGAGACTAAAAAGGCAGAAAAAATTAAGGAAAAAGAAAGAAAATTGGAACGGGAGAAAAAGACTCTGTTCCAAACTGAATAGCCTGAAACTTTTTATGTTAACCCACGTTTTGAAAAATAAGATTTGACCCGTAAAAAGCAGTCACGCATTCCCCTATGCCACCAGCATCCACCGCGGGGGTGAGGAGGAGGCCAACTCGGTCCCTGCCTGCCCGGGGACCACAGGGACCGGCCAAAGGATGCTCTGTCTGATCCCAGCACGGAGCAAGATGGGAAGCGTGCAGTTCCTCTGACTGACCCTGAGTATCTCTGGGAAGGGAAGTCCCCCTGCACCAAGCCTCAGGCAGAGTGTCTGGGGCTGCAGAAACCTCTGTCTGTCCACCTAGCTCACAAAATAAGTGTCCAAATAATCGCCTTGCTTTTTTAAAGGGTTTAAAAGCGTCCTGAGGGATCAAACAGCCAGATTCAACAGCCAAAACAGGTTCTGTGGACTCGTGCCCGTCACAAAAGCTGTCGCCCTGAGCCAGGTCGCAGATGTGGTTAGCTTCAAGTGCCATAGAATGGTTAGAGTTGGAAGGGACCTTAAAATTGTCTAGTTCCAACCCCCCTGCCATGGGCAGGGACACCTCCCACTAGACCAGGCTGCTCAAAGGGTGTTGTGGCCACTAAAAAGCTGATACAGAAAAAGAGCCTGTCTGGAAATTTTAAAAGGAGTGATGCATTTTAAACATTTTTGAGGTCAGGTTCACCCTGCAGGACTCGAGTGGCTCTGCACCTACAGAAACTTCTGTTAGACTTCCACATAAGCAGGTGACACAGCCTAGTGCATTAACCTGGCTCTCAGCAGTGAAGCAAACACAGAAACCCTGCATGTCTCTGCTCTCCCAGGGGCTGTCTGACCCCCTCCAGCAGTTTGCCGAGGTGGGACATGCTAGGAGGCTTTTTGGGAAGCCCCAGCCATGACTAAGCCTCTGCAGAGGGAAGTACCTGGCCTCACTGGCCTTTCCCATGAAACAGGACACACACAAACTTCAGATCACCATTGTCTGCCCTGAAACAGGGGGTTTCATCACCCATGTGGGTGTCTGGGTTTTTGGACAACGCTAAGCTCCTGGCCTCAGTGAAGGCCCACAGTAATCAGAGCTAACAAACACCTCCTTCCATTCCTGTTAGCTTCATCAACCTCCGTTTTCACTGCATTTCCCCTCTTCTTGGGTTAGGAGGAAGAGTAAGGGACGCTTTGAAAAATAAGATTTGATCCGCAAAAAGCAGACACACAATCGTCGTCACCACCAGGCAGTAACTCCACAGCTTTCTCCCAGCCTGTTTGCTCAGCTCCTTTGCAAACCAGACAGCCCCAGCCTCCCTCACACAGACCCTCCTGTGGTGTCAGCCACGGGGGCTTATCCCACCCTGTGTCCGTCGTGCTTTTTGGAAATGGGGGTCTGAATCCGCTCCAGCTGACTCCCTGCACCTACCTGGGGCACCTGCACTAAGAGCGTGACCTTGACTTGATGGGGGGGGGGGCCTCATGCTTGTACTCCCACTCCGCAGAGACAGCCCGTGCACGGGCTCATTCTGCACCTCCAACTCCAGTGCATGAGCTGAGCCCACGCCTGAGCTCCCCACAGCACACGGTGTGGTACCACCACCGAGCCCTCCTCCCCGGGCAAGCCGGAGCATCCATCCAGGGCAGCCGTGAGGAGGGGGGAGGCTCAGACCAAGGGAGCAAGCAGCAAGATGAGGTCCATATGAGACAGAGCGCTCGTGCTGTTGTTTCCAGGTGGTTTAAGGAGCTGCCTCTCACCTCTTTTCCAAAAACCACTTTTTCCTGGTTGTTATTTACTGGTGCTCAGCAGAGCCTCCCGGGACACGCCTGGGGCTGGGTCAAACAGGCAAGGCTGCCATGCACAGGCAGACAGCTACAGCGCTAAGGCTTAAAGCCAGAGTCCAAGGCAAGGTGTCAACAGGCAAGGGACAAAGGAGAAAAACAAGCTGCCATCTTAAATGCGATTTCAGCAGTTCAAAGGAGTCATTTTAGTCAATCCGCTGGTTAACGAGTTAGCGGCACTGGCCCAAGGTCTAATCACAAATGGGTAGGAGCATTTCTCCAATGCTATCATTTATTTCTCCATTTCCAGTGCTCCATTTCAATTTGAAGAGCAGCACTAAAAAAGAGAGAGAAATCAGCTTTCCGTCTTTATCAGAGAAAAACGCGTGTAAGAAACCGCAAATGCCAAGCGTACCTCCTCTCCATCCTTGTCTCTCTTCATACCAGCCCAGTTCCCCAGTCTGCTGCAGCTGACAGTCCTTTAGTGAAAAGAAATATTTGCAGTAGGCATTGCTGAATGTTACAGAAACACTGAAGAGCAACTAGAGATCAATTAAACAGCCTTATCCCTAAGCAGCAACACGTTGAAATGCAGGAAAGAAGAGCGATAACCAGCAATGGGTCAACGCAATGAACCAGCTTCATTAAAATTGATCTACCCGTAAAAATAAATCCTGATGCAGTGCAGCTAGGGTTTCATCTTATTTGCATGTGATCTTCAGCATCAGCTGGTGGTAACAAGATGACTAGATGAAGGCAGCAGAAAAACATGGTATTAATTATGTAAACTCCTCAGTTCTAGGTACTAAGTACATCAAAATCTTCACCCCTTCAGAGTTCAGGAGAATTCAAAGGCAGCTTTTTGGCTTGTGTCCCTTCCTTGCTTTCCGAGGGCAGGAGACAGCAACTGAAGCAGTACTCTGTGATCAGTCCCTCTGACCATGCTGCCTTAGAGGGGTCATCCTTCTCTTTGAAATCATCTTTAGCCATCTCTCTCCCTTCAGGCATAATTTAGTTTATTAAAAGACATAGCAGAGGGAGACTGAAATGGCCATAAAGCAGGAAGAAGGTGTAGAGGAGCCCAGATATTATTCTTAGCTTTGACAGGTCTGTGAGGACATCTCTAGGTGGGACTCTGAAGTAGACAAAGTAGCAGATGGTGATGGGCAGCAGATGAGAGGCTTTCCCTCATCACTGCTCTCTCCACTTTTGGAGGAGGCATTCAGTGAGCATCCATCCCAGCCATCCTGGCTGTTATTTCTACATGTCCTCCCGGATGTTTCCATCAAACCTGAAAGCTGAACATCCCTCAGGTATTTTGTATATTTTGCTGAGACTGGGGCAGCTCTTTCAAAAGCAAACAGGACTAAGACTGCATCCTTTGTCAAAACCATCTCACTGGTGCTGTTACAGCCATCCTGATTTACTGATCTTCACTCCACTAGCGATACCCTAAGAAGGGTTGGGACCAGAAATAGGACTACATCTGTAATGAGGTGACACAACACTCTACAGCTGAGCTTTTTTTGACCCTGGGGGATAGTTTCAATCCAGGACAGAATTTCACAGATTTACTTTCCCACACAACCTTTTCCGGTTTCCAAGAGAAACAGTTCTCTTTCATGCTGCCTTTTATTATATTTTTTTTTGGTGAGATGAAACTGAACAAACCTGAGTGATTGGGACATATGACATGACAAGAAAATAAAGACTGTTTCAGATGAGCATTTTTCATTTATACTGCTCTATCTTATTACACTAAGACTGTTGACCTTATTAAGAATATCAGTTTAACAGCCCACTTCAGAAAGATCTACATATGCACCTGAGCATTAAACTGAGTGCTTGAAAGACATATTAAGTCAAATAAAGATTGGCAGCTTGCTGTTTCTGTCCTACCAGTCAAGCATTGCTTACTTCATCATCTACATGAAATATAGAAGAGCGACAAGGGTATATTTTACACGGCCTCTGTATCTCTCCAAAGCACACCTATCTTTACATAGATACCTTTGTTGCAAGGCTGCCTTTTTATTCTTTGCTTACACAGGATCTAGCACAACAATGCTCTTGCTTATGACAGAGCTCCAAGGCACTGTCACAAGGAAAAAAACCCACACAGTGATAGCCATAGAAATGGTCTTTCACGCATATCAATACTTTACTAACATCCATAAATTGATTCTTAGAAATCTTGTAATTTCTTTCCAGTGTAAAGGCTGTAGCAATATGACTCGTGCAGCATTTACTGCGAGCCAGAAGCAAACCTGGGCTTGAACTCAGTCCTTCCTGCTTGACAGCGGTCACAACACTCAAATCAGACCCACCAATTGGCCTCGGAATCAAGGTTGAAAGAGGAGCCAGGACCTGAGAGGCAGAAGATATGAACTGGGTATCTATCAAGTATCAGTCACAGCCCACTTAGAGGGTGTATGTGTGGGAACTCCCAGAAATCCCTTCCCACCATGCCACCTGGTCTGCAACTCCATGGAAGTGAAAGGAGCCTAAAGACACTCCACTCTTCCACCTCTGTGCACCCCTGGTGAACCAGGGGTAATAGCTTGGAGCAGGCTTTAAAAAGACAGACATACATTTTACTGCATTAGTAGTCAAAAGATTGCCTGAACCTCAGCTCAAAGCTTCCTCAACCTAGCCACGTCCTGTGTGTAGGGACCACCACCATTTCTAGTTCTCCTTCTCAACATTCTAAGTATCAGAAATGAACTCAGGGCAGCAAAAGAGTTGCTTTGTTTGAGGTTGTCCTGTATCTCTCATGACTAATGATTTAGTTTCCTGATTACAGAAGAAAAGAAGATGTTTGTTACAGCTTCCTCTATTAATGGCCGAATCAGTCACTGAAAAGGTCCTCAAAAAATCATCTCCGTGATCCCACCAAGACAGAGAAGCAAAGGATCCTAGCCTGTCCCTGGCACACGCTCATGTAGCTTGGTCTTAAAAACACTTGTGATGATTGTTTATTACAGTCCCAGGTGATCTACCAGTGCTTTCCTCCCTTTCTAGTTAAAATGTTTTTCCTTCACCTGCTGTGAAGCTGTTTCCTTCACCTTGCCTTCACCAAGTTGAGGTGCTCACAGACACCACCTGAAACAACTGCTAAGGGAAGCAGTGGTTTCACCATGACCTGGTGGCTGCTGACTTCGGTAGTACTGTCTTGCCCTCATCCACTCAAGAAGTTTTCTGAATGCTTTCCTATGGCAGCTTCATTCTCCATCTGGCACCTTCCCGACGAATCCTTTCTTCCAACACATTATATCAAAAGCATAAGTCATTTGACTTCACTTTTTTAAGCTCTCCTTTGCCTGTTCTGCTACTCCTGTACTGCTTCTTGGACATGGACAGGGCTCCCAGTAAAACTTTTAAGATCCTACTTTACCCTCTCCTTCGAAGTCTCCTGTGTCCCAGGGCAGAGGGATTGTCCTGGCAGGGATCTGGCAGATGGTGTTAATTGAATAGCATCAATCTTGCCCTCCACCCTTCTTTTGTTACACTAACTTGCTGTATCTCACCTTAAAGCAGGCATCTGTGCCCAGTTCTGGGCTCCCCAATTCAAGAGAGACAGGGAACTGCTGGAGAGAGTCCAGCGAAGGCAACAAAGATGATTGAGGGATTGGAGCATCTCCCTTATGAGGAAAGGCTGAGAGAGCTGGGACTCTTTAGCCTGGAGAAGAGAAGGCTGAGGGGGAACCTTATTAATGTTTACAGGTATCTAAAGGGCAGGTTTAAGGAGGATGGAGCCAGAGTCTTTTCAGTGGTTCCCAGTAACAGGATGAGGGGTCACGGGCACAAGCTGGAACATAGGAAGTTCCATTCAAATACACGGAAAAACTTCTTTACGGTGAGGGTGACAGAGCACTGGAACAGGCTGCCCAGGGAGGTTGTGGAGTCCCCTTCTCTGGAGACTTTCAAGACCTGCCTGGATGCAGTCCTGAGTAATGCAATCCTGCTTTGGCAGGGGAGTTGGACTGGATGATCTCTAGAGGTCCCTTCCAACTCTGAAAAATTCCGTGATTAGGGTCACGATCTAATTGCTGTGCTTAACAGGCCTCCTCCAGGCCCTGGTGATGGCCTGTGTGTGCACTCCAAGCCTCTGGGACATGTGAGGCAATTAGACTTCGTGTGTCCCTCTAAACTAGGCTGAGTTAGTCCATGTTTGCCATGGTTAAAAGCAAATATAGGGACAGGCACCAGAGGATGAGGAGCAGCAACTTGTTATGTAGTAGTCACTTGAGCCTGAGACCTTGATCATGGACAAAAGAGGCCGCAAGGTCTTTCTCCCACGTTTATGTAGCACCTCACAAATGGGGTGCAGCTCCCTCAAGGCAACCGCAATTAAACAGAAATCTCAGGAGGAGCAGATTTCCTCTGACAAAGTATTTCTGTGTTCCTCTATATTAACTTCTTATCCGTGAATAAATGCAGCAGGCTTATCTCTGCTACTCTGTGTTTGCTTTAATAACTAGCACGAAGCCTATGTTTATTACCCAAATCCTGTTTTTGAATCTCACTTCTAGATAAAGCAGTAATGACATGGCTGCTCTGCTCACATAACCCCACAGGCTCTTCTTCCTTTCATAAGGAAAATAAAACCTACCTCCGCCATGCCCCGGTGGACCTGCTGCCTTTCTGCCATCTAACGTTGTTGCCAGAAACGTCCTGGGTTGTCCTGAGTTTCCATCATTTCTGGAAAATGAACACAAATATCACAGTGCTTTCCAACGCAGATGGACATAGGGCATGTCTATATGTACTTAAAGAGCAGAAAAGACTGCAGTTCATCCCCCTAAAAATGGTAAAGCAGCTCCTGGATTCTCACTGACGCTCAAAAGTAACAGAAAGCAATGTCACGGTGGGTACCCGATGGCCTCATTAGGAGAGGCGCTCAAGTTTGCATATACTCTGAATGTCTTAAGTAGAATAAAGACTCTGGTAATCACAGCAGAATAAGCTCAAGACTTTCCTTCACCAGGAAACTACTTGGCTGAGGCAGTGAGGCTCTCCCAGCGATGCTCCTGTTTGTCCTTCCAAACCTCAGCAAAGCAGTGCTGTCTGTATACAAAAGAGACGTTTTGCTCAAGGGAAGACATAGGAAAGTTGTTGAGGTGAGGAAGGAAAGCTTAGAATGCCAAAAATACATAAAAAGGGAGAGAAGCAGGGAGGTTTTCAACAGGTAGAGCCTCAAATGGCTTTTAAAGCAATTCAAAATTGTCCTCTCCTGGCTCTAATGGCCCTGGCAGCAGAGATTACAGTTCCCAGCTGCTCACCAGACTACTTCTACTTCTTCAGCGAGCAGAGCAGTCCAAAGGAAGATCAAAATCTGCTTCAGACAACAGCCACCTGGCCATGTCAGATCAGGGGACGTGGACAACTGCAGCAGCACGCAGCTGCCAGAGCAGCAGAGCTGTTCCCAGCCCTCATCCACCCACAGCCATGGCCTGCAGCAGCAGCAGCAGCAGCAGCAGCGCCGGTGGGTGCACCCCTCAAAGGGACCTGGGCTGTAGATCCAGTCCACTGCCATGGCTGCCCCAGGGAGAGCATCTCACCAGGTTCCCCAGCACCACACTCAGCCTCTCGGTCCCACCAGAGCTGCCGCCAGCGAACATCACCCTCCACCCAGCCCCGTCCCTTACCCACTCTGAAGATGACTGCTCCCTCCAATCCACCGGCATAACAGCTCATGTAGTCAGTCCCTAAACCTGGTTTGGTCAAGTGATCTAGATTAGCTTTAAAAAGTAAAAATAATTTTTTTTTTCTGGCTTGGTTTGGGTTTTTTTTTTTCCCCCTAACCCAGTTAATTTGAACCACCAAAAGCTGCTGGACAGTCATACACGCAATGAGATGGGGAGGTCTGGGACAGCTGGGAACTTCTGGGAGGAGACCAGGGATGCAAAAGGACCCCAATGACAGCTGGAAGCACGTCAGCCCCCCCCAGAACAAGGCTCGGGGCCACAGGGGTCTCGGGTGCAACACACCAAAGCGGTTGTGTCGGAAGCTGTTAATTAAACACAGTTTATTTTGGCTTTTGTTGATTTACACTAAAACAGATTTAAAGCCAGACTGGATTAAAGCAGTGGGATTGCACTTTGCAAGAGCTGTGCCATCCGTGTCACCGTGTTTAATTACAAGCAACACCAAAGAAGCTCTTTTCCCCTATCAGTTTTCTCATCAGTGCTACTTTGGGTAAGAATATTTAATGAAAAGACCAGCATTATGAGAAAGAGCTTTTGTGGGGATTTTCAGACCAAATACTGGGATACTTCTAGAAGCCCAGCTTGGTATCAATTAAAAAAACTGGGCCATGTGACCTAGAGACAGCAAGGAAATTACATCGCCTACTGTGAGCTCCTGGGCAGCAGCTCCCTGTGCTAAAATTAGAGGAGTAGGAATCTTCATTTTTTAAATATGCCAGATTATCATCTTTTAAGTAAATCCTCAGATGTTTCAGCCTAGTTCATACTATATTAGGAAAACCTAACAATTTTTGCGTAGGTGGTTCTGCCAGAGCCTGGCACGTGCTGAATTTTCCAGATAAGGTGTTTTGTCGAATAAGTGATGAAAACAATTTTTAAGAAGTCAAACCCTGGAACCTGAAAGTTGAAAACCTTACTGAAATCAGGTCATCCTCTCTATGGACAGAAACTCACTGTCTGCATTCTCATACTAGCCACTATCCGTTTCGTGCCAAGAACACAACAGGCACTGTCTGAGACAACAAAAAGACAATCTTTCCCCCAAGGAAACCTAAAACCCAACAGATGACGTGTTCTGGAGGCCTTTTAGGTGTTCAGCTTTGTGCATCAGTAGAGTCACTACTGTTCACAAGAAATAAACTGAAGTATTTGAAAGGGAGAAGTCAAAGCTTTGATCTCTTGGATAATTTTGCATCGGCCCAGATTAAATCTTCAAACCAGGAGTGGTTGTACAGCAAATCCCTGCAGGCTGCGGAGGCATCCAGCTTCTGCTCCAAGCTCCCGTGATCCTGCAGGAGAGCTACCAGCTGCCTTCAGCAAAGCGTGCTCATGGACGTTACACTTCATATCTAATGCGTAATACTCTTTAGATTTTAACTGAGAACTAGTTCGTCTTTAGGATTATCTAGAAACCACACACAAAGGACAAAATTGCTGCAGAATTCAGATAATGACATTTAGTTTCGCCATTACTTTCATCCCTACTGAACCCAACCAGACTTTTTCAGGAAAACATATAAAACCCCGGAGTTCATTTATTCAGCTGACATACCCTTACCTACGAGCCTTTCATACTGCAGAGTCCTTTTGCAAAGAGCATCACTTCAGCGCACACGCTTTCATACCCGTCTGACAGCCCATGGACAGCTACACAAAAAGACGCGGGGGCAATTTATAGGTCTAATCCTACCAGGCGACTGATTGTTGTGCGGTAAGCAAAATTCAATTAGGAGAGCTTGCAAGATCAGCCTCGGTGCTTGTTGGCATCCAGCACAGGGCAGCGATGTTTTGGCTGCCTATTGACTGAGCAATCGAAAGACAATTGCTGCTTCCAGCCAGGGAACCCTCCAAAGAGCTGTACAGTTCAGGAATGGGGGAGGTTTCCAAATAAAATCAGCCTGAAGGGGCTTGATTCACAAGATGATTACAAGGTTCCAAGTTTGCCAACAAAACTTCAGCATTACCCTTATAAGAAATCTTTCATACTCGACATTTTGTTTGCCTGCCTCTAACAATATACAACTTAACCATCAATTTTTGCAGCTCTCACAGCTGTGGACTCTGCAGATCAGGATCTGGCTTCTATGATTGTGTCTAAGCTCCTGATACGAACCATCTGCACCAAAATGTCCAGGGGGAGCCTCAGAAGTATCCCACACATGTAACCAAAAAACCTCATGGACTTATGCATATCCCTGGTCCTCTGCTCCTCAAACCATCAGCTCTTTCCCCAAAAGTTCTTTGCTTTACAAGGGAGGAGAGTCTAATAATTGAAGGCTCTTCCGGAGGGGGATTTATTAGAGGTGTCTAAGAAAGGTGGATGAACGTGGTGGTGAAGAGGTGGTGAAGCGTGTCCCTTGTTCTGTCTCCCCGCTGTCTGCAAAAAATATTTAAACTAAATCTGATTTTTAGATTGATCAGAGTTGGGTAATTTCTTTCCAAGTAACTAGGACCTGTCACAACTCCTAAGTGACTTAACATCATATAAGCCCCAGGAGAGTCTGAGGGTGGACCTAACCCAGAGGGGAACACTTTGGTCAGTGAAACATCAGAGTCCAGGAGGCTTTTACATTTTTCACCTCTGAGCTCCAACGCGCAGTTCCCTGGCTGGGAGCATTCCCGGGAGCAGTGACCTGGCACATCCAGGCCTGATCTGGGCACGATTATTCAGCACAGAGGTTTAATATATACAGTCCTTATTTACACCAACCTTTCCACCTATCACATGGAGGCTTTTATCACAATCTCTAAGATCTGACAGCTCAGATGCACACATTTACAGTAAATCTTGGTGCTGCATTGCCAGATAACTTCAAAACATAAATAATTATTGAAATAGTCCCCAAACTGTTTGCGACTATTGTGAAGGGACTGATGGGTTACAGGCAGAGAAGCAGAAAGTACAAGGCAGAAAACCGAAGCATTGTAGCTAGAAACTTCTCAGAGTCTTCTCCAGGCCCAGGTTTCACTGCTCGCGGCCCTCGGTTTCTCTGCACGCAGGAGCCAGCAAATTAAGACTTAAGCCATTATAAAAATTTGCATCACGTCAGAAGCATTTGGTACTCTGAGGGTGATGTATTCAGCGCAGTCTGACAGCCAGCACTAAGTGATGGCAGCGATTTCCAGTGGGACCAGAGCTAGACACATAAGCTAGACACGTAAGATACAGAGGCACCACCAAGAAGACAGCCTTGATGCCGGCCGCTCCGGAGTCCCACATTTCAGTCAGCAACTGGAAAGCTTCCTTGGCACTTGCAAGAGTTAATCCAAGCAGGAGAAGTAGTCAGACCAAACAGGCACTCTCCAAACACTGCAACTAATACATTATAACTGCACTTTGGGCTGATGCTGTGTAGCTACTTTCCTTAGAAAATTAAAGGATTTTCATGTTTATGGACTCTTGCAGCTTCTGAATAGTTAAGCGATCATCGCTGTTTTCATCTTCCGTAAGGGGGGACTGAGGAACGCTTCCCGGTCACGGAGGGGCCGGACAGGCGATGGCGCACACACAAGTCCCAGCTCCGTGTCCACAGGAGAAAGTTTATCCTCCCCTGGGCTTCTGACTTGCCTGACGAAACCAAATAAACATCAGCTGCTCACAATTGCCTACAGATAAGGGAGTTATTTACTGACTAAACTGCTGCGTGAACAATATTCAAGCGCTTGTTTCTCTCCATCTGCTTCACCGTTTTATCCAATGTGATGAACAGAGATTTTATCCAATGTGATGGCAGAGATTGTAGGGGTTTGGTTTTTGTGTGTGTGTGTGTATGGTTGGACTCGATCTCAAAGGTCCTTTCCAACCATGAAGATTCTATGATTCTATGAACAGGTGAGACTCCTTCCTTATTTTTTGTTCATTTCCATCTTACAATTAACCATATCAGCTTTTTCAGCAACATGAGTGTTACGGTTTGAGAAAACCCATAATGATTTGTTGCCGTTTAGACAATTATTCTATCACCCGATGACCGCTCCCCACCTGGGAAGGGGAACCAAGGAAAACAAGGAAACATGAGGGTTGGAATATAAATAGATTTAATAGGGTAAGACTAAATAATTAACAATAATACTAGAGAAACCAGTATTGATCCCGATACTGATATAAGATATACAAGGCTTATACTCAGTCGATTACATCAGGAAGCTGTGCACCCCCAGCAGGGGACACCAAATGTGGGACACTGCGAGTGCTATGGCTTCGGGAGGAAGGGAACGGCTCAGGGGTCCAGCACCAGGGCAAGGAGTTCCCTGGACCACCACCATCAAGGGAGAGAGCCATCTACGCAGCAAACTTTCTAATTTATACAGAATGTGACATTTGTGGTATGAAATAATCCCCTTGGCCAGCCTGGGTCAAGTGCCCGGGCCTCGCTCCTCCTCATCCTGGCACCTGGGGAGGCTCGAAAACACCAAGACCTTGAATCCCACATAACCTAGCTGGCTATAAAGTAAATACTTTCACAAATTCAGGCACTAGAGTCTTCTAAAAGCGCAGTTTTCCCCAGCATTAGAAGAGAAATTAGTCCTGTGTCGCTCAACCCAGGACAATGAGAAACACCTCATTCCTTGTTGAAACTGTCAGTAGATTCAACAACAAAAAATCACCATATCCTGCGGGAATTACGCCAGCTCTAGAGAGATGATGTGAATAACACACTTTCTCTGTTACAGCTTAACTTTTTGGGAGGGGTCGAAGGTACAAGATGAAAATATACTGCATCTTTTTCACCTTCCGTCCATCTGAAAAATGAAAAGAAAGAATACAATCAGCAAACACAAAGACCTTCTCTGTGGGTCGATAGCTGGTAAAACAACCTGCAGAGTCCCTGACCTCAGCTGAATGACCTCTGAAATGATGCACGATCCTAAGATCTGCTGTTTGACCAGGCGCGCAGTCAAGAGCACATCCACCCCCCCCTAAAAAAGCCATCGCTAGCAACTGCAACCAGAATTGGGTTTGAATGCAAAGGCAAGGAACTGGACTTTATCGATCTTCTTATCTGGAATTCAATGACTCAGTGGGGAGTCCAGAAACCTGAAATTATAGCTGACTATAAAATCCTCCTCTCCTGTTATTTCCAGGCAGCGTCCCTTACAAAAAGCCAACCTGCTACTTTTAATTTGGTGTCTGGCTCTGCAGCTTTCTTCGGAAAGCTTAGCATGAATTATTAACTGGTAAACATACAATTAAATCTGAATCGTTACGGTTCCAATTATTGAAATAACCTGTGTTTGTTAAAATTTTATTCTTTTACTCACGCTCATTAATGCTATCTAAATGCCAAGCAAAAAGCATCTTCGTCTGTATGTTCATCTTCCTGTCCAAATTTATTCACTGAGCAAAGGTCAGGAATTTGCTGAATTACAAATGCAATTGTTTAGAGCAACTTAGTACAACTTAGTGAAAGCTGCACTCAATTTGTTCAGCCCAGCATCCTGGAAGTTCCCACGGAAAAATATTGTGCCAGACGTATTAAGTGTAAATTGCATTATAAATTCATTTATAATTAAAACTGCCATTTCTGTGCCTCCTGCCAGATCCCACGTTCTGCTGAACAGACACATTGCTAACCCTTGCTGTTGCTGTACGGGTTTTACTCTTCTTAACAGTTGAGTCTCTCCACACCCCTGGGAAATGCACGTGCTGGACAAACCGAGGCAGGAGTTAAGTGGCGTTTCCAGGACCCTGAAGCAATCGGGGCACGAGCATGGGAGCTGCCACCTCTCCATCCGCCGCGTCTCTCCCCCTCCCCGAGGCTGCGCTAAGCACGCCGGCCTCCAAAGCAAACGTGGGGTGTCTCTGCAGGCTGGAGTGCTGCTCAGAAGAATGCCCAGAGACACCGCAGAAGGAGCCATCAAGGGCATCCAGCTCCTTGCACTGCTCAGTGCCCATCTCTTCATGTGCTTCTGCCGTCCTCTCCTGCAAGAGACATCCATAACTGCCTTAGTGCCCTCCCTGGGACAATGAGGCCCCAGCAGACGTGGTTTCATCTCCACCACCCCCCCAGCAGCTTGTCTCCTACCCCCTCACCTTGCTGGCTGCGGTACTGCAGCCCCTTGGCAAGCCCCTGCCCAGGGTGGACACCAGCATATGGGCTGTGCAGCCTTCTGGTCCCTACCTTTCTCTGCCCCCACATGTTTACGTGGCAAACAGCTTATTATTGGCTGTGGCAGTCCAAACCATTGCATCAGTACCGTAAATCGTTTGAAAAAAAACCTAAAGAGCATCTAGTGAGGGAGAAACGCAGGGAAGTCCAGCATGTTCTGTAAACCACTGCGTCACTGGGAAGACACCTCTGATGCCGAGCTCAGTTCCATAGTGAAACGGGTATTTATCACCACAGGAATTCAAGCACAGGCCCGGGAGTCTGCAGAGCCAACACTTCTCCCTCTGGCGTGATGCGCAGCCCAAGGCTGATCCATCTATGCTGAGCATCCCATTACTTATCTCCCTCACCAGCGCAGTATTTATGGCACATCGCCGGTGGGACCGTGCTGGTCCCAGTATCAGTACATCACAGTAGCACCTCGGCTGGGATCCTGCCAGGCCGGGACACAGGCATAAGCTTTCCTCGTGAATTTTCAGTTTAAAACAAGGTTATGGTACCCTTGGCTAAAAGGGCAATAGAAGTGCAACTTAATTACCCAGTATTATAACGCAGCTATTCTGAGAGCCCGCAGAAGGAAATTGGCACTGTTCTGATGGAATATTCCATGTGGTTAACAGCAATTTCATGCAGCCTCAGAGAAGACAGGCAGTTATCTAGATCTGTTGAAAGGTAAGAGTGACACACAAAGTGTTATTCTTTCCTTACATAAAGTATAACCATATATTTTCAGGCTATATAGCTTATATTTTTAGATGAGAAGAAAGCAAAGCAAGAAGAAAAGACTAAAGTCAGGCTGAAAACAAATTGGATGCAATTCAAAAGGACAGTGGAAAAATACAGGATGAGAAGGAGACGGTAAAGCAACAAGTTAATAGAAGAGGATCGGAGCATCACCACGAATCACAAGTCAGCAGTGCCCCACAAGCGTTGTGTACACCCACACCACGCAGAATGAACACACATCCTACAACGCCAGGGAGGGCTGGAGGTAAGGACCACCCGAGAATCAACATCTTCAAGATGTCATCATGAAAACCAAGCGTAGCCTTGGGCCTGTGTTTCAGAGGTGTACCAACAGAAGAGTCGCTCCAGGAGACCAACAGGCATGATCAGTGACCAGGAAAATACGCCCTTAGTGGAAAGGTTGGATTAGCTGGTGGTTAGGCAGGTAAGAGGGGAGAGAAGGATGAGGAGAGACTTGATAATTCCCTGTAAAGATGGAAAAAGCAGCCACCAAGCAGAAAAGACTGGTTGTCCTCTCTGACAGCAGAACCAAAAGGTTTAAATCAGAAGGACGCTTAGGGTAAACAAGAAGGTGGTAACTAAAGCAACACTCGTTACTTTAAGTAGTGAAGGAGAGCAAAAAAATGCAACCAGAGCTTGTAAAACAGTCACTGCTATTTTATTCAACATGCCTACTGTTGGGCCGAAAGTAAAAATGCCTAACCTCTGCGCGCAAAATTTGTAAGCACTCTTCTGCATATGCTATCTACACAACACAGCTTCTTTCCTGCTGAGGAGAGTCGCACCAAAGCAGAAAATACAATTCTAAAAATTTCCAGGACAGATATATCCAGAAAGAAATTTTATAGCTGGTACTATGAAACCCAGGGCTACGCTAAAGCAAATGACACAGGTGCGATGCCTCCGAAGACACCAAGAAGCAGAAAGCCCACCAGTTCCTTCAGCACTCTGCTGTAGCAGTAGCTTATGCCTGAACTTCAAGTCAAAATTATGGTTTAGCACAGAGAAAACATGCTTTGCTGGGCTTTTTCTTTACAATCAGTCACTCGACATCTCCGTGCCGGTAATGGAAATTGGTTGCATGCTTAACCTCTTTCCTTGATGAGTCTAGCTCCCAAAAGGAAAGCGGGAGGCAGAGGATGACACCCCGGTGACTGTGGAACCCTGGGCACGCGCCTGTCTGTGCAAGGTTCTGCCGCAGCAGTGAAAGACCCAATTATGCTCGTCATTTTTTAATTAGGAAATGACGTGTGATTTACAAGCCTTAGCGCAATGTGGTATTTTAACAGCCAGGAGTGACATTTCAGAACGGCATTAGAGTAACTTTTTCTTCCTCTGCATCCCCCCTCCCCCCCGCAAGTCATTCAAGTTGTTCAGACAAAGAGCAAAAGTCCTTTGTCTGGGTTTTAATCCAAACTAGCAGAATCACTTATGTGTTCTTTTCATTCTTTTTTTTCTTTTTTTCCACCCTCTTTTTATTTAATAAGGATATGGTTTCTTCCCTGCAGCCGGCAGTGACAACTGTGAGTGCACCTGTCTGAATTCCAGCATACGTAATCAGGACCCGAGTTTCTCTTGAAAGAAAGAAAAGGAAGTTCACAAAGCCTGGAAGAGGAGAATAATGCACCCACCAGTTCAGCCATGTCAGAGACCTTGTCTGCATGATGGACTGCGGCTGGCATGGACCCAGCATCACCCACCAGCAGCATGATCCTGCATCCCGTCCCCCCCTCCCCCCCCCAGCCACATCCACCGCTCACTGCTGGTCAGAGCCACGTCCAACCCAACACACAAGGTCCCAGAGTGATGGGGAGGTGAGGATGGCACCAACATACGCTGTGCGAGCGAAAAAACCTGCCAGAGAAATCGTGTGGAAGGAGCTCACTCTCAGCATGCAAAGCTTGACGGGTCTGAAGAGGAGAAAGCTTTGCCCATATCTGCCGCTGCTGCAGAAACCACAGCACCTCGGTTACACCGCTTATAGCCAAATATCCGACACCTGGTATGTCCCCTGACCAGAGCTGCAACAAGGAGAGGCACGTGGTCTCCCCAGATCTAGTAAGACTTTTAAATTCAGTCATCATCAACCATGGAAAGGCCAGGAAAAAGGTCATGGCATCTTTAGAAACTCGTTTTCCAGGTACTCAACCAGGCTACTGGGGATCACAGCCCTGTGGTGCGCACATCCCTGTGGCAATTCAGAGGACTATTGCAGCGCGCACTCAGCACTGGTGGTGGGTACTCTGAAAGCAGCCTAAATCACGCAAAACTAAAGCTCTGAAATGATAACCGGTTGCTAGGGGTGTAGCTGTGGCCTGCAACTTCCTATAGAGCTGTTACTGCAAAAGTAAATCCCCCCCCAAGCAGATGAGTCCTAAGCACAATGCAGACTCTCCAGAAGAAACACAGCTGCTCGCTGGTACACTGGGCATAAGGAAGATGGTAAGAAAGAGTAATAGAAGCCACCAAAACCAGAGGTGGAAACTTCACTAGTGAGAACAGCACAGTCTCAAAAACAAGAGGAGTGAAAGATTAATACTGCCCTTGCCTGTTGGGAGGAATACGGGAGGAGAAGGGCTGGCATACAGTGTTTTGGACTCAGAGGCATGAGTCAAAGCATGACTTTAGGTGGATAGTGGAGGTGCTTCTCCATCAGCAAAGTCTTAAGTGGATACAACCGGGCTAGGAACCAAAAGAGCCATCAAAACAGCCATTCTAGCTGCACCACACCATTATGCATGAGAACTCAACTCTGAATAGGCTAGCAAGAGCTTGGCCACCAGCTTCAGCTGGATGGCAATCGCTTCCTCCGGCACACCACCTCCATGTGAAGAGGTAAACTATAAACCTAAGAGCGATGTGTGGACACGAACCACGCTACTGTGATCCTTGGTCACGTGCAACCCGAGGAACCCCCTGGGTCATCACAAAGCCTCGACGAATTTAACAAGCCCTGCAGCATTACACAGGGAAGTGGGTGAGTGAAGGGAAAATGCCCAACAATCTACCTACCGGAATGAAAAGCAATCGTTAAGAGGTAGCTGCTAAAATTGAAATTGCATTACTAGAAGCCATAATTCAGCATAATCATCATATTTATATACTTAAAGAAAAAACATTTCTTACTCTTAAGGCTTTATCAGACAACTCACACTTGAAATAACTGCTAAACCTTAACACATTCAGAAACAGATTTTTTTTTTTCCTATTTTTTCGTAGTGACCAAAATATTAAGGTTTCCCCACCTTGGGATTTGACCTTATCTTGATGAAGATGACTTTGATAATCTGAATTAAATTACCCTTGCAACAGAATTAAAAAATACCACCTGTGGACTGCAAGCACTTATATATCATTAAATGATGATAAAGCATTAAATTACGCCATCCTTGGAACCTGCAGGTCCCAGGTTCAGATTCAGAATCCAAGACCATGTAATTTAAATTTCGCCTCTCCTTAAACTGAATAAAACATAACCTGTGTTTATTTATATTCTGCATATTTCATTCACTGTAGCTCTTTTCCATGCAAGTCTCAAAGGCAAACTCAGTAAAATACAGAGGAAAATCATGAGATATTTGTTTTCCAGACTTGCCTTTCACCTCTTTTAATTAATTTCACTGTTAATCTCATTACTAAAGCACTCCAGAACAACTCAGTATTTTAAGCGATTTTTCAATTTTGCTTGGTTTTATCCATTACTCCACCTAATTCCAGGTGCTTCTGTTCATTTCAATAACCACAACAGAATCGGCGCGGTCCTGTAATTAATTCAGCTTTTGTTTTCTCTCCCACTGCAGCATCTGATGGGCTTTGCAAGGGAGTCACCTGCTGGGGTAAGGAGGAGGAGGCAGGAGGAACAGCGAAACAGCTACAAGAGAGCCAGGAAGAATTTCTGTAATGTAAAATATGTTGTATGTCCTACCGGAGAGTGGTTTTCCAAAGATAATCGTGGTATAATGAAGCACTGACTGAACGCGCATGGAAGGCTTTAAATAAAACAGGCAGTGGGCGAGAGGACACATACGTTAAATATTCCCACCTTTCCCAGCCAGAGGTGAGGGAAGAAGAATGTCTTATACAGCAGTAGCTGGAAGATTTATCGGGAGCATGGGAGAGTCTGGTCCAATTCCTTCAGCTGCCTCGGGGACTTGAGCTGGCATCTGAATTTGGTCGCTTAAATTAACCCCAGGATCCAGGGTCCCTCTAGGCTGGACTCACTCAGTCACTTCCCTGCTATGGTCGCCCATTTCCCAGGTGGGAATGGATGACCCCCACCCAGGCTCTTAACTCACCAGGAGCAGCTGGCTTCCCTCACCCTAAAAACCCTCTTCTTCTAGGTAGCCAAGCCACAAAATACACATCGTATGCCTTAGAAAGCCGAAGAGCAGGGAGGAGAGGGGGCACCATCAGGGAGGAGAGGGGACACCGGCTCCCAAAGGCCATGGTGCTCGGTTGCTGGAAGCAGCTGAGCAAAGCCAGGCTCCCTTCAAGGGATTTGGCAGCAGCCCCTACTCTCCCCACACGCTCAAATCCCTCGCAAGCTGCGAGCCGGCCACCCTCACACTAAACTATGGATGCACATTCAGAGGCTCTTCCCTGCCCCAGCAAATACCCGGTTATTGAACCTAAGAGGGAACAAGGTTGACAGGCGGAGGACAAAATCCCTGGGGAGCACATCACCTGCGCCCCATGAGGAGAGCTGGCAGGGGGAGTAAGAGGGAGGCAGCTTTTCTGGGGACCAGCAGAGCCAGGTACCAGCTGCTCACTGCGCTTGCAACCAGCCTGGCAAGCCTGGAGGAAATCTGGCCGGTAGGAAGGATGGATACCCTGGGATTTTAGGCGAAAGCTGAGGGCCAGCTCTGGCAGGGGTTAACCTCTGGCTGCTTTGTAGCAGAGAGGGTAAAACATGGGTGGTGGGGAGTCATTTCTAGCCCCTTTTGCCAATTGCAAACAGCTTTTTCATCAGACTGAACTAAGCGGGAAGGCGGTTTCCCCTGTGCCAGGGCACTCCAGTCTTGGCAAGCAGCTATCGCAGAGCAGAGCCAGGCCAGCTTGGTCCTTTAGTGTATGAGGGAAGCACATTAATTTTGCAAGACAGAAAAGATGTGCTTGATTGGTTTTCTAACTCGCAACCTGGGGAAGGCTGTGCATCAGCATTCTGTTTCTTCACAGACCTAATCACCTGCTTCATCTCTTCATCCTGCAAAACCCTGTTGCAAGGAACAGGCTGGTAATAAATTCGCTGTATCTTACATTTTAGATCCTCAACATTGTCAGCAAATTGCTGCTCCCTCCACACATCAGGCTGCCCAGAACGACATTTCCCAAGCAGCCCAGGCTCCACCTGCAATGTTCCTTGGAAGATGCTGTCGCACAGCCCCGGGTCAAGCCTGGGCATCTCTGCAAACACGGAGCTGGCTAATGAGCGGTCCCCAGTTGTCTCAGGTCTAACTCTGGAGTGAGGTGCAGCAGAAAGGAAGCCCGGTTTTGGAAGAGGGTGCATCTCTGAGCAGCAGATGGGATGAGAGGGGCAGACTTAGTCCTCATCACTGGTCCTATCAGTGGAAGGAAAAAAAAAAATATCACCCGTTTCAGAGTTTCTTTCCTCCAAGGACCTTTTAAATACATTAGCAGCCAAGGAACAGAGGGAATTCTCCATTTGAGATTTTGTCTTAGAAGTGAGTGAAGAATAAAAAAAACGACAAAAGCAGAGAATGATAGACAGTACAACACTGTTAATACAGGAAAGCACAGCAAACACCTTTTTCTGCAAGCAGCAGGCCACTGTTAGACGGCAGGAATGTTTATAAGAAGATTCTGTTCAGAGTCTTCACATAAAAGGTTAATAATGATCACAAAATACATAAATGTTTACGTATGTTAGTAAATACATAAGCTAACATGTAAATTGTTTATGTCCGTCCATAACACCTAGTACTTTCGTCTGATTTTGTTGCATGCTCCCCACATCCACGACACGCTTATGAAGAGCCACTCAACAAGTTAATCTTTGATACAGATTAAGCGTGGCCTAAATTTCGGTCTGCCTCTCTCATGTGCTTTTGGCAGGAGATAGGTTTTGTTCAGAGACGTATAGTTTCTGTAAGTGGTTTCTGTGCCCAAAGGAGCTCCTGCCCAGCCCAGGTACCAGCCTGCATGAATGCAGACATGGCTTGAGGGCCCACTCCGTGTGAGCTCAGGACTGCCTGCACCACCTGGGCAGAGATGCTCCGACACCTCTTTTCTTCTCCTCTTTCAGCCACGTTTTGCAGACACAAGCATCAAATGGAAAAATAAATAAATAAATCAAGATGAACGCCACTCTGCTCGCACCCTTCACTTCAGCTGCCTTGACGCCACGTCAAGCAGAACATCGGGGCAAGGTGGGAGGGAGCAAGTGCAGGGGAGAGACAGAAGGAAAACAGGAGGAAATAAAAAACACAAAACAAAAAACTTAACAGACGAGATCAGCAATAAAAGAGGCAAATTCAGGAGACAGGCACTCATGAACTTGACAGGTGAAGCGATGCGAGGAGCCGGTAGATGACTGTGGGTTTCAGTAGATATTATGATGCTCTCGTTCCGATCGAAATGGCTGTTGCACGAATGCCTTCTCTCTGCCTCTCTATTTACTTTTGCTGAAGCCAGGCTGTGGCAGCTCCCAGCCTTTCAAAACTGAAGGATAGCATGCCAGTCTACAGAGAGCGGCTCTGACAGACGGGCAGGGCTGGATTTGGCTGTAGGGGCCTGCACCGTGCCTGTCTGCCATGCACAGTATTAGTGTAAGCTGTCCTCCTTGGGTTCACCGCTCCTTAGCAATAACATAACCCTGGGGAATTAAGCAGCAAAGAGAGTGCCCGCTCAGTAAAGGTCTGGAGAAGGTTGTGTGAGGCACAAAAGAGGGAAGCGGAGGAGGACAGGCTGGACCTCAGCGTGATGCGAGGGACCGGCGGCCAGGCAGCACTGAGAATCCCATTTAGAGAGCCCACAACCTTCAGATGCATCAGGGAGATGATGCAATTCCAGCTTTGTAAAGCTGGAATTATCTGACCAGATGTAAACGCCAAAACAAGAGTTAATCACCAGGATTGCCTGTGCTATCATGGAAAGAAACAAGCGCTTGCCAGGCTCCTTCCATCCCCTGGAAGCTGGTGTCTGACACCAGGCAGATAGAGTTGTTTGGGTTGGAAGGGACCTTAAAGATCATCTAGTTCCAACCCCCCTGCCATGGGCAGGGACACCTCCCACTAGACCAGGCTGCTCAGAGCCCCATCCAGCCTGGCCTTGAACACTTCCAGGGATGGGGCTTCCACAACCTCTCTGGGTAACCTGATCCAGTGTCTCACCACCCTCATGGTGAAGAGCTTCTTCCTAACGTCCAGTCTGAATTGTCCCATTTCTAGTTTTAATCCATTCCCTCTAGCCCTACCATTACCCGGCATCCTAAAAAGTCCCTCACCAGCTTTCTTGTAGGCCCCCTTAAGATACTGGTAGGCCACTGTAAGGTCTCCTCGGAGCCTTCTTTTCTTCAGACTGAACAACCCCAAATCCCTCAGTCTGTCCTCATGGGAGAGGTGCTCCAGCCCTCTGATCATCCTTATGGCCCTTCTCAGATGAGTTGCCCCTTCCCCTCCATCAGCTTTCATGGGAGCCCAGGGTTACCAGCCCAGATACAAATTTCTCAGCCATGGGCATGGAAACTTAGATGAAACTAATCCCAGGACAACTGACATGTGCCGCTTGTTTGTCACTCTGCCATGCGCCTGCTCCATGCCAGCAGCTCTTTGCCCAAGATGAATAAACATCCCTTTTACAGTCTGATATTTAAAAATACGCACCTTCTGTACCGTGTCAATGAAGACTGAGGGCAGTGGCTTTGTGTGATAATTAACAACTCTTTGGGGAAATTATTCATTCAGTTTTAAGGGCAACGTTATTTGTCATATACTTGTTCCGATTAAGATCAGCACCAAGGAAATGTGGCTGCCTTGTGGGAAATGACTCTCCTCACAGAGAGTACAGGAAGCCTCTTGAAAAGCGAAGATGTAGCAACAAGTGCCTAATTTTGAGAAAAATACTGGAGGGCTGGTCGGGGGAGTTTATGGGCTTCCAAGAAATAAAACCAATCCACCCTTTCAGGACTCTGTACCCAAAGCATCAGGCAGAGAGGCTGTACCCACACTGAAAGCCCAGCTAAGGACACACGCCATCATGCTTCAGCGCTGACCCGCTGCCTCCACACCTCAAGTCCTGTCCAAGGCGTCAGCACCACAAGCGAAGCAAACAACAAAACCAAGCGTTCGCAACCTTCGGCTCTGCAGAGGAAGCCACAGCCCTGCAATGCAAGACGAGGCTAATAATATCTTTTGGACGCATGGGTCTGGGTAACACAAATGACATGGTGGTGATTCAGTTTAATTACAGACTTCCTGTTAGAAATATCAAGGTTCCTCTGATGGCACTGGCAATTGTTCTTCTGACTCATCCAGCTGTTGCCGTAACTAGGCAAAACAAAACCTTCTTTGATCCTTAAGGAATAATAATTAAAGAAACCATTATTTTGAAAGAGTACCTGGCCTTTCATAGTTACTGGAACATCATCAAAATAAAATAGTGACATGCACAGAGAAATACGGTACTCTACTTACGGACGGTGGCTTTTATTACAATCTCCACTCCCTGAAAGGCAGCGATAAAACATCCATCCATCCATCCATCCATCATGTGGAAGAGGCAGATTAACTCCCCACCCACACGTGCTTCCAGCAAGGATGTCCTACACGATCAGATGGATCACCAAGTGTGAATCAGAAGTCCATACCCTCTGGGGCCACTCTTTCAGAGTCAGGAGTTCAGAAAGTCTTGCTCGTTTGACACAGGCTCCAATTTTCCTGCAAGTTAGTACTATCCTAAAGCATAGATCGAGAGGCCCAGACCTCAGGAGCAAAGGAGCTCCCAGAGCCAGTGCTAAGGTTGTAAAACATCCCACAAAACATACTATTTGCCGTCCTGCACGGTGAATCCCATGTCCCAGGGCACTGCTGTCCCTGTTTCCCCACCCGTCCGGGAAGAGCCTCCTACAGATGGGTGGGAAGATCTACAGCCCCACGTGTGCCAGGCAGCCCAGGTAACGTTCCTGCCCAGACGGGACATGCATCTGAAGATGGAGCAACTCTACACACCTTCAGCCCAGCACATGGGACCCAGCTGCTGGTGCACACTCCTGCATCTCCCAGACTTGCATCCCATACACATCCAGGCAGATGCCCTCGAGCCTTAATTGCCTGAACTTCACTCACCACTCGCTTGGCTCCTGCCTCTGAGGAACTGAAGTTTTCACTCCCAGTAGAAAAATGTAAGGGTGCTACACCACTTTCTAGCTCAAAGCCTGACCCTTCCCCATGAGCACAGGGCCCTCGTGGGGGCCAACCCACAGCAAAACCATGCTGATCCTCTCCTCTGCCTCAGCAGAGCCTCCAGCACAAAGTGAGAAGCAGTCTCCTTACCAGAAGGTTCTTAGGGCTCCTAAAGCAAAAAAGACTTCTTTTTTTTTTTTTTGGGAAAAAAGTAATGTTTTTAACTTGCCTCTCAGCAGGTCTCGAGCAGGATTTGCAAAGCCTCGGGACCAAGCAGGCTCCCGCTGCACGTAACAGAGCATCACCCTGAGCTCCCGGGAAACATTAAGGCAGCGGTTGGTTAATTAGAGCAGGGTTTACAGCAGCCTCACAGCCTGCTCTCACCCTCATTAGAGACAATACCAAGTTGTGCCATTCACTTCAGCAAGGGCAGGATCAAGTCATTTGTGGTTCGCAGTAGCCCACTTGTTCCTCTTGATGAGTCTCTTGTCTCTCTTTGGCACAAACAACTTGAAAAGCCCGTGAACCTGCTTCCTGAGTCCTCCACAAAGGTGAGACACCCCCTTTCCAATCTCCCTCCAGTGAACTCTAAGACGAAGCACAGGGCATAACAGCCCCCATAATAGCACCCCTTACTTGTACGACTTCAAAGTCTATTTTTTTTTTCCCCATCACTCTGTCTTCTATTTTATATGAGAACTTGATTTTGGGAGGCACAAAAGGCCTGATTTGCAAAGATGCTGTGATTGAAGTGTGGAGCGGGGTGGGGGGAGGTGGAACACAGATGTACAGCTCTTCTGAAAAATCACATCTCACACTGTGAAACCAAAGACCGAAAAATTACCAGAGAGACCTCTATTTTTAGCTATCCTCTGTCATAATATTCCCCATTCCTGAGCAAACTTTCTGGCAAATATTTAGAATGAGACTCGCCACCCCGTGCTTTGTCAACAAAGCACAGCCATTACCTAGGGTGGCTGTAGGCACAGCACCTGCAGCACTGCAGACTGCATTGCTTCAGCCTGTTTCCATGGCACTTTTAGTTGGATTTTGCCCGTTTGCACGTGTAGGATGCAAGATAAACCTTTTACGTTTTTCACACGTGATGAGCAGGGGCACAGCTAAGCCCAAACGAAATGGTGTAAAGAGCTCACCTAAGCCAGGGAAAACTCTGAGTTTTCACAGCCAGGTGTTTGTGGCAGCTCTGAACCTCTCTTCCTGGCTGCTGGAGAGCTTTTCCTGGGTGGGTGTAGGAACAAGCCACATTCAGGCGCAGGTGCTGGTGTGCCCAGGTGTGGTGGGGCTGCAGCAGGAAGAGCTGAGGCTGAGACCCTCCCTGCAGCCAGCTCCATCCCTTGTTAGCAGCCATATCTCCGGCATCACCCCGAGCCAGCACCTGGGTGAACACAGGCTTGGTCCTCAAAGCCACCCATGTAACCACACCGTAGGGAACCCCCTGCGGTTGTTTCAGAAGGTGTGACGTCTCAGTTTGTAGCACAGTCCATTTTAAACGAACTACCAGCACAGCAATACATGGTTTTCTCAGCAAGTCAGATGCACCTTTCAGGTGAAGCCACTGGAAACGAGAACCGCCTTCCACCTGGGTTAAATATCACCTCGTGCTTTGTTCGGCAGCAGAGGGAGGATGTGCACCAATGTTCAGACCAACTCTAAGCCTACCTTTAACACCTCATCCTCAATTCACTGTGTGATTGCACCTGATATAAATTAGTCCTGGACTGACGCTACCCTGAGCCGAGAACCAACCCCGATTTGAGCGTTTGCAGGACAAAACGAAGAGCCCCCCCTCTGCTCTCTTCTCATCACACCCGCCCATCCACCCCATTAAACCCACCTTTCTGCTTGGATTGTTTTGATCTGCTGAGGGCTGGAAGGAGAGACACGACCCCGATTCCTGAGGGAAGAAGTCAAGATTAACAGACATTAGGATCTCTCCCTGCTGAGGGTGCTTGTGGTTGCATCCTTAGAAGTCCTTATCTACAGCAGCTGTACTGCTTTTTTGCTACAGCATCCCAAAGAAGAGCTCAGCACAGTCCAGAAAGGGCACCCAGAGTGGTGGGTGCAAGAGAGCACTAACAGAGTCCTGGCATTCCCTAAGACACACGGCACATGTAATAGAGAACCATTCCCATTCTCGGCTGTCGTGTTGCCCGGTGAGTTAAGCACATATGATGCATTTCCATGTAGTCCCATATGTGGGAGGTTACGTGAGGAGCGCCCATGCTGCAGAACAGGCAGCTCCCCTGAAAAACCCAGCAGCCCGTACCACACTGAAGGAGAAAAATCTGCTGCAAAATCTTGTGCAGAGCAGGATTTCCACGTATAACCTCTCGCCCTGCACTCACTAAGCAAACGAATACGGACAATACGTGCACTCCCATAGGGAGGGAAAGCCCCAGCAGCCCAGCTTTCCCCCCAGGTGTGACAGTCACCGGGCACTTCAGCAGGAGCCGGTGCTTGGCACTGTCACCTGAACTGCTGGAGCGGCTGTTGTTTCTTTACCAAGGAGCCCCCCTGGTGACAGCCAGACGTAGTGCTTGCAATAAGGTAACGTGCAGCCCAGCACAAATTACTCCACGATAAGCTTTTAGATGAACTGCTGCAGCAGGGGCCGAACTGGAAAAGAAATAAGGTTTGAGCTAGCAGAGAATCCACATCCACACAGGCGAGAGGAGGGGATGGAGCACCCACTTGACCCATGTGCCTGGAGACCTCCTCCAGAACCAGATGTGCCACCCCCAGGGGCACAGCAGCACCCTGTCACCTCACCTCAACCCAGCCACCGGCACCAGTCGCCTGATGATCGTTTTTGGAAAGCCCGTTCCTAAGTGGGTCCTTCAGGCAAAATTACTCCATCGTGAACAATTTTCTCTGAGCCGCACAAAATTCACGCCCCCCCTGGGGAGCCTGAAGAGCTACGCTTGAGTGCATATGCATATTTAAATGTGCCTCAATCTGGTTTTGCGTGCGTTATTTGGGGACATAAGTGGTGAAATCGCATCTGCTTCTTGAATATCTACACTGCGATATTTAACATTTTATTCAAAACATTTTTGCTGTAATTAATTTAAATGCAACCCAGCCATCCTACTATTTCATATATAATCCTGGGGATTTAGTAGTGGGAAATGCAGTATCACAGCTAAAATAATGGAAAGGTGGCGAGATTAAAAACTTATCATAAAATTAGCCTACTTAGCATAGTAAATAGCTTTTCAATTTGACAAGGGATAACCATTTTATGAAAATGTGTATTAAAAAATAATCCTGTTAGGTTACCCAGTGTTTGCCAGTATTAGTTCACACAAGGAAATAAACCCGGATCCAAAGTCTGTATATCTGCACATATTTACAGTATTATCAAGAGCAACTGTAATAGTTATATCAATTCTCGGAAGCAGTAATTGAAACAGCAAAGTTATTGCTAAGCCTTCAACAAAGGTACAGTGTGTTCTGCTTAAAATTATTACAGAACCCAATATACAATTAATATTTCTATTCCTTTTACGAGCAAATTACGTTTTAGTCCTCCTTACAGCTGAGATGGCATTTCAGCGGCATGGCAGAAGTTTCCAGCCAGGACACTTGGCCCAGCTAACAGTTCTCTATTGTGAAATCCTCCTTTCTGATGCACTCCCTGCCTCGAACCCCTGCCTCCCACCTTCACCTAACGACCGCTCCTTGCTCCACGGCTTCCCTGCCAGGTGGCTGCTGCCGTCTGCCGAAGGTTAACTTTTAAAGCAGAGAAATGTACGGGAGGGGGTGGGTTTTATTTTGGCCGGGGGGAGTGTCATGTGAACCTCACCCTGAAAATAAATTCAGGGGAAAGATAAATCATTCAATTCGATACCAAGGAGAGACAGAGGGATATGGAAATCCAGCTGTCAGCATATTCTCTGCTACGTACAGAACCCAGATTAATCTAAAGCAGGTGGCAACCCAAGACTGCTGTTTATTTGTGCCCTGAATTGGGAAAACACATGCTAACGTCTCCCAGAGCAGAGATCCAGGGATGGGAGGATGGAGATCCATTCTGAAGCACTGACACACACGCACACACTTACGGAAAGATTGTGGATCAAAACAGAATCATTACATAAAAAATGCAAAGGAAGCGAGAAAGGCACCACAAGAAACACTGCTGAAGCCAAACGCTTCATCTCAATTTTGAATCACATCAGGATTTTGCCAGTTGAGTATTTCAGAGACAAATTCCGACAAAATATTTTCATTTTAACGAGGCAGCATCTTCCGAAGGGAAGGAGGAAAGCTTTGGCCAGCACTGGTCACAACGCAGACCCGCTGCAGTCGCTGGCAGCGGAGCAGCACATGAGGCAGCAGAAGGATGCTAAACACCAGCAAAGCAGCACTTGGTGTTTGCTGCTGCCTGACCGACCGAGATCTACATGAGCTTGCAAATGCCCCTGAGCTAGATCATTGGGGTAACACCTCGGAGAGCATTAGGAGCCGGCTGAATGCGAGCCAGCAGTGTGCCCAGGTGGCCAAGAAGGCCAATAGCATCCTGGCTTGTATCAGAAGTCCTGTGGCCAGCAGGAGCAGGGAAGTGATCATCCCAATGTGCTGGGCATTGGTGAGGCCCCACCTCGAGTCCTGTGTCCAGTTTTGGGCCCCTCACTACAAGAAAGACATTGAGGTGCTGGAGCGTGTCCAGAGAAGGGCACCGAAGCTGGTGAGGGGTCTGGAGAACAAGTCTTATGAGGAGCAGCTGAGGGAGCTGGGGTTGTCTAGCCTGGAGAAAAGGAGAGACCTGAAATGATATTGCAGCAAGGTGGGGGTCAATATCTTCTCCCAAGTCAAGTGATAGGACGAGAGAAAACAGTCTCAAGTTGTGCCAGGGGAGGTTTAGATTGGATATTAGGAAAAAAAGTCATCAAGCATTGGAACAGGCTGCCCAGGGAAATGATTGAGGCACCATCCCTGGAGGTATTTAAATGATGCGTAGATGTGGTGCTGAGGGACATGGTTTAGTGGTAACTTGGCAGTGCTAGGTTGATGGTTGGACTTGATGATCTTAAAGGTCTCTTCCAACTAAAACGATTCTATGATCCCGACAGCTGACTAAAGGGACAAGCAAGGCGGGCAGCTCCCTACCTAGGAGAACAATAGCAAAAACTCCTGGCAATGTGGCTGACAGTGTTAGAGAAGGCCAGCAAAATATGAAATAAAGTGTTGTGTAAGTGGTCAAAGATGCAGAGGAGCATCAAGCGGGACTTTGAAATGAATGGAAGGGAGTCACTCCACTGTCCTCCCCTGGTGCTCTAGCTCAGGCAACATCTGTGGAGATAGGGATCTGGAGGTACACGTTCTCTGGGAACACATCCAGGACGTACATACATTGCAAGAACCCATTTGCCTAAAGACCTGTCTATCTGCAAAAAAATACCTTCAAGAGTCTTCCTCGGGGCCAAACGCCCCAGTTTTTAAATGACTGATTTAGCAGACTGGCTTAGTTACCTGATAATCCATTTGCTAAATACTTGTTAAAATGAGAATCTAGCAAAATAAACTCTACCACACTGCTAGACCTGACCCAAGGCAGAGCAAAGACCACACAAGCCATCCTGGATTCTATCAGCAACGCTGGAAAATATGGGAGGTTGTAACAGGAGTAGCAGCATCCCCTGACCCCAAAGAGAAGAGAAACACGCAGCTCAAAAGACCTTTTTTGGGAAGGTCAGCGCTCACAATCTTTGGATATTTAAAAACTGCAGACTCTGCCCTATTTTAAGATAAATCCTACAATACTTGGAAGCAAATTACTTACCAGTAATTGATAGCAGAAACTGGCCTGGGATACTTTCTTCCCCAGTGAGCATCTCAGAAGCACCAGCGTGTATCCAGCACTGGAGTCTTCACCCTTAGGCCAAAAGAAAAACCTCAACTCAAGTGTTCAGCATCGCGCAAGTGCTCCCGAGTGCTGTATAGCTTAAGCATCTTCTAGTAATTCACTGTAGTCTTCATCTGGTGAACAAAGCAATGTTGCCTGTGGCATGAACTACACGCTGTATCATAACCAGGTAAAAAGCAGAAGAGGGATTTGGTTATTGGGAAGAATTGTAAGACTGTTCTGCTAGGGTATTTTTCTCTATGTATTTGAAGTTTCAAAAAATTACTAGCAGCGGGGGGAAGAAAAGATATTGATTTGAAATTCCTTCACCCCTAACACATCTCAGAATTGGTACTTGCAGGAAGAGGATAAGCATCCACAGCAGGGAGGGCTTTAACACATCCCATTCTTCTGGAGCGTGAAGCTCTCACCTCCAAACTCTTTTCTCCAGCAGATTCAGGAGCCCGATGTGGTGTGGGAGAACCCTAAAGTCAAGAGCTAAAGCCACAGCTCTGGTGGCCAGCATATGCCCTGGGATTTGCTGTTGGCTTGGTCAATCCTCTGGACCATGAAGGCGACACAGGTTTCTCAGCTGATACCCAGGAGTGCACCCGTAACGCCCAGACGTGGGGGTGAAGACTGGTGGTGTTCCTTCTTCATCCTACCCAGCGTCCCACAGCTACATCTGAGGGCAGGTGCTCAAACACTACCGTTTTTCTGCTAATCGATGACATCAGTAAGATCTCATCACTGAAGTCCATGAGAGACTCTAAGGGGACAAAAAGTTTCCCCCCCATTTTGCTGCAGGTTCAGGAAGTTCCAACCTAGACGATTCTATGATTCTGCGAATTGGGCGTAACTTTAAAAATAAAATCACTGCCTGATGCAAGGATCTGAAATGTATCAGACTTCTTTTCCCTGTTAGCGTAATCTTTCAGCCATTCTTCACGTACAGACTGTTTTACCACAGGAACCAAACGACCGCCTGTGCCGCGCTGGATCATAGGATGTCAGGGACGCTCCCACGGGATGAATTCCTCACAAAAAACTATCTGTCCATCAGCAAACAGGAAACGGGACTTAGCTCTCTGTAACTCTCAAATCCTTCCTGATGAAAGCATTTGCTTATGGTAATTCACTACGCATAAAGAGAGGCCAAAGCACCAAAAGGTAATCAACAGCTTAAAAAAAAAAGGAGCCGTGGCTGACTGTGAGAAGGTAGCTTTGAATAAGCACAACTCTCTTCATTTGCCACTTTCTTGCCCAGCAAAGTCTCTGGTTATCGACTGGCGCGGAGGAAGGGGTTGCCCTTCGGGGATTACTTATCCCACCTTCAGATCCGCAGGCTGGCTGTGTCCCGCCACAGGCACAAGCAGCTGCTCCAGCTCTCCGGCCTCTTCTGGGCCAAAAATTGCAGTAATCACTCCAGGAAATTAGAGAAATCTGGGGGCTTTCTTTTTGCCATCCCACTCTGATGTTGCGGTGGCTTCCCGAGGACCAGGCTGACACGAGGTCGCCGCTCTCCTCCACATCGCCCGGGGCTGTCAAGGTTTGACGCGTAACCTGCAGCGAAAGTGTGTCCGTTAGAGTTACAGAAGCTTTCTCACCTGAACCCGTGCAATTTATTGTTTTTAACAAACTACAGTAGGAAATAAGTATAACAAGAGAAACTATGCTTGAGGTTTTTCCATTTTATCTGCTGCTGCAGAAAGCCATTAATTTTAACAGCAATAAAAAACGCAGGGGATAGCTAGGGATCAGTTCTGCATAAGTTAACGACGGACATCAGAGTATTGCACCACCAAATATATCCGGTTTTACTTATCCCTCGAGGTGCCCCCCCCGCCAAGCCTAATCGCTTTTCACTTGCGGCAATTACTGTGCCAGAACCCCTGCTAGACAGCTGTTCTGATTCACACAGGGATAAAAAAAAATAATAAACAAATAAAATCAGCACTTTCATCACTTTGCTTCAAATCTCTCCTGGTTCCCCAGACTCCGTTCCAAAACATATTCCAAAGAGGCAGTTAAATTTTTTTTACAGCAACTTATTTTTCGGAGTATTACTTTATTTTTTTGGAAAGAAATGAAAGATTGTTATCTCCTCAACGCTTAAGGGGATCAAGGGTCAAAACAACTGGCTTCTCAGTCAAATTGGAAAGCGATCCCTTTTCAGTAAGCATTTTATCAAGACTTGGACGTGATTTATGCAAACTAAGCGTTAACAGCAAGGCATTTAAACCTTTGTGAGAACGGAGAATTAAAATAGGTGGGACCAGATGCCTAGCTTTCCTCCAGACTATACATTAAAAACTGATTTGCGTTGTAGCAAGTACATAAACCAAAACGAAGCTTCGGTTTAGATTTAGACATCAGTGGCACCAGGATGAGATTAACACCAGCCACAGAGAGTCTTATTCTCTTGTTGAGCCGCGCCTAATTCCCATCTAACCTCTCTCTAATGCGCCCATTTCTACAGTATCTCTTACCCTGTAAGAGCAGTGCTTGGCTAGCAGGGACATTCTTCCTACCTGCAGGGACATTACTTGGCCATCACACAGCCGTTCCAAGCAGCCCTTCTGTATTACGTTGAAAATGCAGTTCCAGTTCATATCACCTAGAATTAAGGATAACAACTTAAAGCTTTCCGCCCTAGTCATTTCCATGTATTGATCCTTGGCACGTACTAAGAATCAAGTGGGAAGAGATAGCTATAAAATAGCTAGGCCCTGCTCAGATTAGAGAAGCCTTACCTTTTTTCTACAAGTATACAAATTAGCAGATTTGAATATAAATTGAATGCTGCTAAATCATACTTCGGTCCAAACTGATCTCAGTACGTCATTGCTGTCTCATTTATGCTCTAAACATAGTCCTACACCAGTCGTATCAGACTGAACTTGATCAAAGCTTTGCTGAGAGAAGCCAAGAAAAAGCACAAAGCCCGATTTGCTGAGAGCAAAAGGCTGATATTTAGCCAGAAACTTGCCCAACTTTAGAAACCAAGCATTAAGTTTCAGCGCTTCAAGAAGATGCGCCTGGCTATCCAACTCAGCATCTCCCTGTTCCGGTTCCTAACACGTTCTTCCCAGAGCACTGCCGTCACCAACCTGGTACCAACAGCAGTGGCACAGGGGCACTAGAGCCATTTGTGAAGTCTTGCGTCTTCTACTTCGTATCCCAGGCTTTGGGGCTTGGGATTTATTTTTTTAGTTAACTTTTTTTTCTCCCTAGGATAGCCTTGGAAACATGCACATCCCGCCAGCTTTGCGGAGCCAGGGGAAGAACAGTCACCCACCATCAATCACCCCCAGCGCAATCAAGAACAAAGACCAGCAAGTTGATTAATTTTATACCAAGGCGGCATCTCTCAAAGAAGCACCATATATACCATACTTCAGATGAGGGAGCACTTTAGCAGAAAGACGCAAACTCCAGCACTCTTTCTTTCAAGCAAATGCTCTAAATGCTGTAAAGCCTATTTTCCATATGAAGGCAGACTTGCAGGACAGCCCTTATTTGTGAAGCGTTAGACTGGAGCATGGAATAAACTCCTTTTTGCATGGCAAGGTAGTAGCTCATTTCAGTCTGTCCTATCGTTATTTAAACTCACTGCAGACCATTTGCAGGAACGCTGATCTGAGACCATAGGGAACTCCTTCACAGACCACATGCCCTAGACAACTATAAAGTTATATTAAACATAATTCATGCCCGTGGCTCCATGCTTAGTGTGGAGTAACGGTGTTGTAGCACATACCCTGTTTTCGCTACTGTTATACATTAAACCCAGAACTGAACAGCACAAGGCAGAAGCTCAGAACATTGCTCCAGCCTGAATTAGCTGAATTTACCCTCAAACACCGTCCCTTTAGTGCGGTCAATCAGAAGGTCAGAGCCCAGCCTTAACAATTTCACTGGACATCCACCAGCCACATGAGTGAGCTGCTATTTCCTGCAGCACTTGCGTTTCCTCGGGAAGTCTGCAATTCAGAAGGAAATGAACACACAGCTTCACCCATCAGAGCACCAACGCCAGCACAACGCCGAATCCAACCAGCTCTTTATTGCTGTTACATGAAGTACTGTTCCAGATATTAAAGAAAAAGCAATTAAGTCCAGAAGCCAGCTGCATGCTATTTTTCAGTACCCAGAATGTCCAACTTCACCTTCCACAAAGTTTCTTCCTGTTCTTCAATAGATTTCAAAATCTAGTTTGGTTCGCAGCACCATTTTTAAGTTACACACCCGGAAAGAAGGACAAGTCATGAAAGGCTAGGTTGCAAACGTCTAATTAGACTTGCATCTTACCATTGTCGAGTATTACAACACAGTTCTTTATTGTCAACATTAAAGTGCCAGGTTTGTGTACAAACTATTAAAACAATAATAAAAAAGGTAAACTTAAAACCTGCTAAGAAAGCAGTGAGGTCATGTAGCCGCCTCCAGAGTTTTCCGCAGAATATTCAACAAATTTTAAGACCAGGATTTCCCAACTGCTCCTTGGTTTACGGGGAGAAGAGCAGAAATTAGTGGTCACTGCCCATAAGCTCCCGTCTTGCAGAAGGAAGGTGCCTGTGTCTTCCACAAAATGGAGTAGCATATGTTGTAAGAGATACATCTAAACATTCTATGAATTAACACCATTGGCAAAAGCTAATAAAAAGGGATTTTACTGCTGGAGCTACGCTAGCCTCCTGGAATGTACCAATATCACCACACTTCTCAAGAGCGGGATTTTAGTACAGGAATCAAGTCACACTGTGACTCAATAAATTTCATGTTTCCCTGTAAAGAGGGGAGCACATACATTAACTCATTGTCTCAGTTCATTTAAAATTCCGCATCCAGGGTGAAAGAGTTGTCCGTGGGCTTCGACATGACTCCCATCCTCTGATATTCACCTACTCGCTTCTCAAAGAAATTGGTCTTGCCTTCCAGAGAGATGTTTTCCATGAAGTCAAACGGATTCTCCGCCCTGTATATCTGAAACACAAACGCAATTCTACTGTCACTGCAGGTGCTCCCATCTTTGACGAGTGGCATTCCTCAGGGGGCAGAACTGGGCCCAGCGCTGTTTAACGTCTTTGTTGGCGACACGGACAGTAGGATTGAGTGCACCCTCAGGAAGCTTGCCAACGACACCACGCTGTGTGACACAGTCGAACACGCTGGAGGGAAGGGATGCCATCCAGAGGGACCTGGACAAGCCTAGGAGGTGGGCCTGTGCAAACCTCCTGAAGTTCAACCAGGCCAAGCGCAAGGTCCTGCACCTGGGTCACGGCAATCCCAGGCACAAATACAGGCTGGGAGGAGAATGGATTGAGAGCAGCCCTGGGGACTTGGGGGTGCTGGTGGATAAGCTCAACATGAGCCAACAACACACACTTGCAGCCCAGAAAGCCATCTGCATCTGGGCTGCATCAAAAGAAGCATGGCCAGCAGGTCAAGGGAAGTGATTCTGCCCCTCTACACTGCTCTCGTGAGACCCCACCTGGAGTACTGCGTCCAGCTCTGGGGCCCCCAATGGAAGGAGGACATAGAGCTGTTGGAGCAGGTCCAGAGGAGGGCCACAAAGACGATCAGAGGGCTGGAGCACCTCTGCTATGAGGACAGGCTGAGAGAGTTGGGGCTGTTCAGCCTGGAGAAGAGAAGGCTCTGGGGAGACCTTATAGCAGCCTTCCAGTACCTGAAGGGGGCCCACAGGAGAGATGGGGAGGGGCTCTTTATCAGGGAGTGGAGTGATAGGACACGGGGTGACAGTTTTAAACTGAAAGAGGGGAGATTTAGCTATCAGGAAGAAATTCTTTACTGTGAGTGTGGTGAGGCACTGGAACAGGTTGCCCAGGGAAGCTGTGGATGCCCCATCCCTGGAAGTGTCCAAGGCCAGGCTGGATGGGGCTCCGAGCAACCTGGTCTAGTGGGAGGTGTCCCTGCCCATGGCAGGGGGTTGGAACAAGTTGATCTTTAAGGTCTCTTCCAACGTAAACCATTCTATGATTCTATGATCTTGAATAGATGAGAATATCGAGATCAGCTGGAAGGAGTCTGAAACATCAACAGGCTTATTATGTAGCAAATAAAAACCTCTGCCCCAAGCCTTCTCTACTGGATTTGTTCCTGTCTCTTAGCTGCAGTAGACAGAAGCACAGCAACTCTTATACAGCTGTTTCTCCATAGCATCCTTTTGCTTGCCATTCTGTGGGTCTCCCAACAGGGTCTAGCAGCAGGACTGCTAAATGGTTTTGCAAGTTATACCAATAATATTGCTGCAGCCATTTTAGGATTTGGGTTTCTAGAGGAAATTAAACTCAATATTATCTTTTCCTGTGAAAGATTCAGTGTATTAGAGCCTTACCTTTTTAAATCCCAGTTCCAACATAAGCCGGTCCGCTACAAACTCTATGTACTGTTTCATTAAAGTGCAGTTCATGCCAATCAGCTTCACAGGCAGTGCCTCCGTCAAGAATTCCTGCAGATAATGGAAGCACTTTATGTACCAAAACTGGTATTCAGTCTGTACCATCCGGGTTAATTTTATACCCAACAGCTCCCCAGTTTTCTGCTTAATTGCGATCAAGTTCCTAAACAAGGAGCAGGCAATTACCTGTTCTATGAGAACAGCATTCATGATGATTTCCTTCACTCTTTCCTCTGATGGTTTGTGTATCAAGTGCTTGAACATGAGGCAGGCAAAATCACAGTGCAAGCCCTGGAAAGAAGTTGCAGAAAGTTATTTCTGAAACACTGATTTAAAAGAGACACTAAAGTCAGTAGGCACAGAATAAAATAGTCCAATATTGAGGCACCATCTTTGCACTTGCCATGTTAAAGAGTTCTCTACAGACAACTTTCTGCCTCACCAGGAGGAGGCATGGGCAAGTTCAGCCAATACCAGCTGCACCAGCTCCAAACTACTTTATAAAGGGAGCAAAATGCTAAGTTCATTCATTCTCTGCTGCAAGATCCACAATGACACATGTTTACACACTTCAATGAGCTTTACAGACCGCCTGTTTCTAAACATACTCCTGTTTTAAAATACCGGCTCCAACTGAGTACCATTACTTTGAGTTACTGTGGCACATTACCATCGTAACTGCCAGGATTTGATTCATACCTCATCTCTGCTGATGAGTTCGTTAGAAAAAGTGAGTCCAGGCATTAATCCTCTTTTCTTCAGCCAAAAAATTGATGCGAAAGAGCCAGAAAAGAAGATTCCTTCCACGGCTGCAAAAGCTACTACACGTTCTCCTGTTAAGGAAAGACTGACAGTCATATCACACAGAAAACTTAACAGGATTAATACCCAGAAGTTCCAAATAGACCAGTGAACTGCCTCCTCGAAGGAGAATGAAGAAGTTCCTGCTGAAGTGCTACAGCCTGTCCTTAAAAACTATTCCAGTAAAGACTTCTAGTCAGCAAGCAAAACTTTTAAACATGAGAAGTAAAAACTAATTAGAGTAGCTACCAAGCAGCTGAAGCCAAGGCTCCTTCCCCCAGGTTAACCATCAATACCATCTTTTTTCCACAGATTACACACTGAAAAAGAGCAGTCATTTTAGCAGCGGATTTTAGTCATTGCCTGCTCCTCTTTGATTAAGTAAGGAACTTTGGCCATGAAGAATGCTTTAATACTAGTGAAATAATGATCTGTACCACCTCATCTCGCCTTTGAAGTGAGACATCAAGAATCAGTAAGGCAGAGGAGCTACAGCCTCCAACCGTACACGTCTGCAGGAGAGACACAGCCAGTTCAGCTTTGGACACGTGACAGCAATTTGGTCATCTAGCCCAGCAGATGAAGACTGCCACATGAGCTACCATTATTCAAACTGCCAGCAATTTTACAAATATTCATGTCAGTAGCTCATTTGCAAGATGAAAGTTATTTTCTTCATCTCGAGAATGATACCAATATATCTTATACCGGAGAGCACGTACTCCCTCTGTGACAACAATAATCCCCGAGAACTGTGAAGTCTGGACAAATGGTGGTTCCTCCATCTTTTTAGGGAAGGAATTTCACTTTGCTTCCAATAGATACACTCACCATACGTTGCTTTCTTGTCCCCAATCCAGCACATGGCCCAGTCAGCCTTCTTTTTAACACATGGCAGTGTTTCAATAGCATTAAAAAGAAATTCCCTGAAAAGGATAAAACTTATTAGGATCGGACATTAGCACAATTAGTACAATAAGCGTTCACTGACCTAGATGGTCTTACTCACTTACAAGTGCTCTGCACCTTCACCCTGATAATTAAGTCTCCTTCCTCTCCTTATTTTGCAACAGTCTTACCCATCAACTATCTCCTCATCACCTACCCATCACATCAACAGCAGTTCACAAGAACTCCCATGACAATATGAAGAGGAGCACTGTTTCATCAAGTGATATACTTGAACAAGGCTTTCAAAACTACACATCAGCCAGCCTCCACTTGCCAGTAGCAAGACACCAAAGCTCTCAAAAGCTCTCATGTAAGCAGTTCTTCCTTGAACTTTTACTGGAATTAAGCATCTTGAAATAGAAGTGACATGGTCAGCTTTCTACAGAGTAGCAGCAATTAAGTGTATCTAGACTGCAAATAGCACTGCAATACCACATGGCATTTCACTCAAGAGTGCTGGTCTGACAAGACAACACCAGAATAACTCAGGTCAGACAGCTTTAAGCCCCGCATTTAGTTTAAGATACCATTCTTGAATTGATTCATCTTGTTATGAAAGTTGTACACTTTGGTTTTATTTTTAATTAAGACCAAAAGCCACTTTTCGTGCTTTTGGCTCCCCAAGCAAAGCAGTCAAATGAGTAAAGGCAGCACACGCTATGTAAAAGTGCTGGCTGGTAACTAAATGCACTGGGTTTTGGAGATGACATTTTAATAAAAGTGGTATCATTCTCAGATCTTTCCTACATAGCTTTCTACTAGGTGCAGGGGTCCTCCATATGAGCGCTTACTGTAATTTAGTATACTCCCTTTATTTGACTGCTCCATCTTCTACATAGTTTCATTAATTTCAGTACTAAATGGTTTCAGTTTCACACTTAATCTAAGCAAATTCTTGCTTATACACTTCAGAGGAGAAAGATATTCTGAAGTAAAGCTGCTCTTAAGCAGCAGTGGTATTTTATATAAAATCTAGTTCAAATCCTAAAATTAACTTAAAAGTCAGAAAGTGACTGATATGCATCATTTAAATCTCCACACTTAAGAGTTTCAAACCTTTCATCATCAAGCAATACAAACCTCTCTTTAGAATCTTTGATGTAGGTGTCAATAAGAAGACTGTACATTTCTGAATGTATATTTTCCATGGCAATCTGGAAGCCATAGAAACAACGGGCTTCTGTGATTTGTACTTCTTGACTGAACCGCTCCACCTAGAGGAAATAAAAGAGCATTTGCAGAGGCATTTATAACTAAATTGCAGTTTAGAGGCATTGATGCTGTCTATAACAGCTCTTGTTCAGCCCACAGAATCCTTTTCAGATTAATTCCAGACATGTGGATTATTAACAGCAATATGAAGAGCAGCAGCCCCTTAGAGATCCAAGTCCTGAGTTATTCTTTGGTCCCAAGAGAAATGGGAAAATTTCTTAGTTTTGCTTATCCCCCATTAGGGAGAAGAGCACTGAGAGGGTAGAAGCAGAACAAGGGCTCTGAAACTGCCAAGTGTTACCATAAGGCAACGCCCATGGGGCATGGGCAAAATTGGGGATTACAGAAGCAACCCTGATTTGCTAATTAGCATAAGACAGCATTACATGTTGTAATGCTACAACACTACATGTTCTAGCAAACAAGCTAGATCAGCCAGCAAGCACATCAAACATGCAGTATCTGGTTATCTTAACAGAGCAGCGTTTCTGACAGGAGTGTTTCTACACACTTACCAAGTTTTCATTGACAATGCCATCGCTGGCAGCAAAGAAGGCAAGGACATGGGAAATGAAGTACTTCTCCTCAGGCTTCAGGGATTCCCAGTGCTGGAGGTCTTTAGAAAGGTCCACCTGAAACATTGCAGAAAGAGCCATAGAATGGCTTGGAAGGGACCTTAAAGACCATCCAGTTCCAAGGCCCCTGCCATGGGCAGGGACACCTCCCACTAGACCAGACTGCTCAAAGCCCTGGGCAGCCTGTTCCAGTGCCTCACCACCCTCACAGGAAAGGATTTCTTCCTGATGTCTAACCTAAATATCCCCTGTTTCAGTTTAAAACAGTTACCCCTCATCCTATCGCTCCACTCCCTGATAAAGAGCCCCTCCCCATCTCTCCTGTGGGCCCCTTCAGGTACTGGAAGGGGCTATAAGGTCTCCCCGGAGCCTTCTCCTCTCCAGGCTGAACAACCCCAACTCTCTCAGCCTGTCCTCACAGGAGAGGTTCTCCAGACTTCAGGTCATCTTCATGGTTCCACTCCAACAGGTCTATATCCTTCTTGTACTGAGATCATAGAGTGATTTATATTGGAAGGGACCCTAAAAATCACCTAGTTCCACCCCCCCGCGGTCAAATAACTGCAAAAAAACTGGGTTTCAGGTACTGCGCCCGTACCAGAGCCCTGGGCTGTCTGTCCTCCCCTCCCCGACACCCCCCCCCCTCACCTCCTCCGCCGTCCAGAAGGAAGCCTCGGCCTTCTTGTACATCTGCCAGATGTCGTGGTACTGGATGGGGAAGATGACGAACCGGCGGGGGTTCTCCCGCAGCAGCGGCTCCTCCTCCGCCTCCTGCTCCGCACCCCGCGGCACCTGGAGCGGGGGGAGAGCGGCTCGGGGCGGGCTCGTCCCAGCGGCGCGGCTGAGGGGACGCCGGGCTTTGGCGGGAAACCGAGGGGCGGCGGGTAAGGGAGAAGCCCGTGAGGGCGAGGGACGCGGGGGCGGCGGGACGGACTGGGAAGGGAGAGGGCAGCGGTGCGGGGGGGAAGAGGTGAACCGCCGGGGAAGGGCAGAAGGTCGGGCGCGGTGCCCGGGCGTTCCGCACTCACCGGCTTCCCGTCGCCCTCCAGGAAGATCTTACGGGCCGCCTTGCTGGCCAGGACGCGGGCGCTACTGAGCGCGGGGGGCTGCGGGGAGAGAGAGAGAGAAGGGCACGGTGAGAACGCTGCCGGGCTGGGGAGCCGCAGGGCCGGGGAGAGGAGGGGGGCCTCACCGTGTTCTCCTTGTCGTTCAGCGCCAGGTTCTTCATGGGTGACAGGCCCTTCGCGGGCGACATGCGGGGCTGGTCGTGGCGGGCAGCGAGCGGGGCGCGGGCGGACAGCATGGCGGCGGTGAGAGGAGCGGGACTGAGTGGCGGGAGCGGCGCCGCCCCTTTATATCCCCTTCGAACTTGGCGCCAGAAAGCCCGGCTGGCCAATCACAGCCCGCCCCGCCACTGCCAACGCCCGCCCCCGCGCTTCTATTGGCTGGCGGGCCGGGACGGCGCCCCGCCTTCCATTGTGGAGGGAAAAGCCCCGCCCCTTGGTTTGGCGCCAGCGGAGCGGAGGCAGGAAAAGGCGGGAGAGCGCGGAATTCAAGGTGGGGCGCTGCGGAACTCGGTGTGGAGGCGGGGAGAGAGAAGGGGAAAACACACCAAGCCAGCCTCCATCGCCTGCAGCCAGTGTGGGCGCCCGAAAGGAGGGCGCAGGATGTTATACCTGTTTTCTTAAGAGATTCGGGATGCGGAAAGCGGGAAACTCGTTGCCTGATATGGCAACGACCACCATCTGGGTTTAAGGCAGAGATCTGGAAATGCCATGTTGCCCCCATCCCCCCAGTCTCACTCTCCCCCTCTCTTTTCTGGCCCCTCCCGCCTACCGGTTCATTTTCACTTTCAACACCGATTCCTGCATTTGGAGGCAGATTTCACTTTCCTACATGTGCAGACAAAAATTCGCTTCCCGGAGAAACTGACTCCATGTGCCACCTGGTTCCATGTGTTTTAAATAAATAGCATGAGAAAGGGAGAACATAGGTATGAAGAAGAAGAGGCGAATATTCACTTTCTTTAAAGAGTCAGCATTTATTTTATATTAATAAAATTCCCTTTTATTTGAACAACATCACTTCCCTCATCCAACTCTGCAAACGATCTGCTCTCATCAACCAAAATGTTTTCCCCGAAGCAGTTTTGATGAAACCAGGAGTTTAATGAGGCTTGGAGGCTCTTCTGCCATGTAGGATGCACAATGTCCTTGAATGACACTAAGTGGTCACCGTCACCTGGGCACGTGCTCCTGGGAACTGGGACAATGAGTTACAGGGCCCAGCACAGCACTGCACTTGGCTGGAAGAGGAACAGGCAGGGCAGGAGGGCAGCAGAAGACTGACCCCTCAGGGGAGCCAATATTGCCCTTTTGACTGTATAATGACACTATGTTAAATTTACTGCTGCAATGAGTAGATTTGGAAGAAAAGAGTCCTTCCCTCCAGTATCACCTCTGACACTGTAAATTCGAGTTGATTATTCATTTCAGCAGGTCAGCGTCAAGGTCACAAACTTGGGTCTGAGCTCTCCTCAGATGGGATGTATCAGAAATGGCCACAGAGGCCATGGCTTGCAGTATTTATTGGTCCTATTTAGGACGTTGGACCGATGCAGGCACCCATCCAGGAGATGTTCTGTGGGACCTACTGTGCTAAATATACATCCCAATATACAAATTTGAATACATGTCTCTATCCCAGGAGGGCAATCACTGCAAAATCCCATCCTATCAGGCAGCCTGGACAGGCAGGGACAAGGTCCTCCTCTGTCCCGGGAAAGTGGCTCCCAGGAGCAGGAGTGCCAGGCAGCTCCCAAAACTGTCACCAGCGCCCACATAGTGCTATTATCTGTTATTTCCTATTATCTCCTGCCACATCTACAGCTGCTGGGGGGGTTGGCAGGGAGCTACAGCAGCACCCTCCCCACCCCATCCAAACCCATTTACTCTCCCACACCAATAAAGGACCCCAAAGCCACCAGCCCACAAGCCCTGGGCTGCCGCCAAGGGCTGTCACGATGCAACGGCCGTGCTATCTCTGCAGCTCAGCCACTCTTCTCGGAAGCCCATGGCAGGGGATCAAAGCCCTGCCCCGGGGACGATGGCTCTGCAGGGAGGAAAAAACCCCGGGGAGAGGGCAGGGAGGGCCTGCAAGGAAGCACATCCCACCTCTGTGCTGCTGTACCTACAGCATAAGGGTGTTTGGGAATGAGCGTCCACACCGAATTTTCCTGTGACAGCAGTTTAACCCGTTTACATTTGTTCCCTGAGGCACATCCCCAAGGTTTACAGGCTGCGCACAGCACTTAGCCGAGTACCTACGACCAGCGTGGTGGAGGAAAGCAGGCCTGGGGAGCCATCTCCCCTTCACATACAGCCCCCTCCACGATGCAACTGCATTTCGGGACCAGCATTTTCAAGCTAGCTCCTTGGCCAGAGCCGGGTTCAGGGCAGCAGGCTGCTTTGAAGAGCCAGCGCTCAGCGTCAGATGTCATCTGGATGTCATCAGCAGCAGGATGTCATCTGTCGTCACGCCCTCTCTTTGGGCCTGTGAAAGGATGCTCTGCTCTTCTGACTTCTGGCCCTCAGTGGAATACTGTGTGTTAAAAAAAAAAAGCACCCCAAAACTCCAATCAGTTTCACACCTTCTTCGTTTACAGGAATTTAGACACTCAGAAAGTGGAAGTAAGAGCAGCCGGGGGCGAGGCAGGTGTGGGCTGTTGCGTAACTGCACTGTTCGCACAGGTCCCCCTCCAGATCCCAGCACCCACCTCCACCCAGGCCCCGGCACGGCTCATCAGCTGCAGGCGGAGCTCAGCAACGGCCTCTGCCCCAGCCACTGCCATTGTGGCGTCCCCGGTGCCAGCATGGCAAAGCCCCTTCCCACCAGGCACAGCTTATGGCCCCCAAACCTCACGTCCCCATCACACATCATCTTCATCATGATGGGTACTGCCTTGGCTCTCAGCCGACCTACCTGGTGGCGTTGGGTAACGCTCAGGGCAGAATCTGCCTTGCTCAGAGGACTGATTTTCTTCCATTTTAATGCAGATTGCCTACAGGACAGATAGACAGCGACTCCAGGCTGCTGTCTGCCTCCCACTGCTGCAGTGACTGGTCTAACTAATGAAAGCTGGTGACGATAACTCCATGGGACCCATGGGCTGACTCATCACTGGCTGAGGACACAGTGTTTGCTGCTGGTTTTCCCCTGATTTGAGGAAGGTGATTTGTTTGCATGGCCTCATCCAGCCACGTTCATCCATGCCAAATCCCAAATTCCTCACCCGTTGCTCAGTCCAGCAGGCTGTTGTTTGTATAAAGCATCTGCTGGAGGGTCCCTGCTTAGGCCGGCAAGTCCCAAAGTGTGAGTTCCACATACAGCAAAAAGAAATCTAGGTAATCGTAATATAAGTTGAGATGGGGTAGGTGAGCAGAAGGAGGCTATCAGCCAATACCGCCAAGGTGACACGGCCAAGGTCTCATGGCCACCACTTTCTCCAAAAAGCTTAGAGGTAGCCCTCAGCATTTCCTCGCACGCTCACCCAGCTGTGCTGAGGAGAAGGATGTTCCACATCTCCCCAGAACTGATCCAAGCCCTAAGAACTTAGACCAAAATTTCAACAGTCTGAACAGAAAATTTGCCCAAATAGTTCGTCTCCCAGTTTAGAGGTGGTTGCCCTCCACTCCCTGCAGCATTTCGAACTTGAGGGAGGACTCTGCAAAAACTGAGCTGCAGGGCACTACTGGCTGGGGCAAGGCACTTTAACAGACTGCTTCAATGAGAAATCTAGAGCAGAACAGAACAAAAATCTTTATTAGCTTGATTCTAGCTGGATATCGCATTTGCCGATGCAGCCCATTAATTTGTGGGGCTGAGAGCACCATCATTAGCAGCCTGCTTACCTAATGACCAGCCTCTCTGGAGGTAATGACCAGCTGCTGAAAAGCAAAGCCCTCACATGCTTAGCATCGCCGATGTCTTTCATTTTTTAAAACCATGTTTCTTGCCTATTCAAGGTCCTTACCCACCATTTACAACTCTCAGGACAAAGTCTGCAGGTAATATACAACCATATATGGGGTTATAATGGTGTAACTGGACCTGTTCGCAAAGCTGTGCACAGTGCTGCAGACACAGCCCCACAAGAGTCACGTAGAGGAACCAGTGTTAAAAGACTTTCAAGAGCTGGAAAAATCAAGCTTTCCAATCAGCTGCACTTGCTGGTCATCAGCGGTCAGTAATATGCAAAAGCACCGTTGATTTTGGTGCCTTCCTCAGGATCTATGAGCACATTGTGGAGCTGGAGTAGCAAGATCTGGCACTGCATTCATACATGTGCTCTAGAATGTTGTGACTCTTCCTTTCTGGTAGCATCACCTTCTGGTTTCCTGCAGCAGAAGCAGTCAATGGCACCAGCAGGAGACTTTTGGCCCACTGTTGACTTGCCTCAAGCAGGGTTTGGTCTCAGCTCCTGTGCTCTCATCATGGAGACTGTGGCTGATCTCTTGCCCCACATGGAAAATTACAGGTTGTTCCTGCTCTCGCAGCCTGTCAGTCACCGGGGAGGAACGGTGAACTTTCCTCAGGGTTACATTCCTCAGCACTTACTCATCCAAAACTTGGAGGAAGGCAGCCCCAGGTCCCTTGTTTCTGGGCAGGCTCATGTTGTTTTTGTTGAGCCGAGCAGTTTCTGATGCATCTCACTCATTGCTACCACACATAACAAGTGTTCCGAGCTACCCTTTCCTTCTTGCTCCAGAAAAAAAGCTCGCCAGCTTGTCAAAGCAGCCAGGATCCCCCCCTTTGCTGCTGAATGGTTTCAAAGAAACCCCAAACCATGAAAGCCAATAACCAAGGAGACAAAGGCAGGACTGCAAATCATTTTTCTTAACCGGGTCGGTGGTGGGGAGCTTGGTTATCACCCAAACCATACCCATCTGCAGGGAAGTCCTGGCCCCTATGTACGCCCCATCCCTGCTCTGTCTGCTCCCAATGACCTTTTCTTCCCCAGCAGAGATTTTTGGTTTGGTTTTTTTTTTTCCCCTGGAAGATGCAGATTATCTTCAACAAAGTGGACACTTCCAACCACCGAACTTTGTGGTGTTTGCTGGCATCCCTACCCCAAGAAATCGCCTAGTCAAGATTGGCCTGAAAGGACTGAGAAAGGATTCTGACTCTTGTCTTTGGGATAGTACAACGTTTTGGCCCTGTGCTGCTCCAGATGCCCATGACACCTGCACTCTTCCAGCAGGGCAGAGAAAACAGGGAGACTTATCATCGCATGTTTTTCTGGTGGGATCTGCCAGACACTTCCCTGCAGAGCATGAGAAGCATTTGTCAGGGTTCAACTGTAATTATGCCAAAAAAGGGACTGGGAAAAGCAGGCTCCTTCCATGCCGTGTCCTATTGCTCTGCTAGGGCAAATGTTGTTGTGTGGTCTAGCAGTGACCCCCATGGTGACAGGCCAAGGTGACTGACCACCTGGTCAGTCCCTTGGGGTCCGACCCTAGGAATTGTAGCCGGGGAAAAAAAAGAGGTAAAATGGAAATTAGAAAGACAGAGGCAAGTGCCCACAGCACTCACGGGACCATGAAAACAGAGAGAAGTGGTTTTGTATTGCACTTGCATTCAAAGGGATAACCACAGGTGGATAAAATGACATAGAGGTCTGTATGGGGATATAGGAGACAAAAAAAGATTGGCATCCATTATCCTTTCAGCAGTACAGTCACGCTGATCAAACAAAATCCCTTGCTTTATAAGGGCACATTTGATATACTGATTCGTGACATCGAGAGGATTAAAACTGTTTAACTGATAGACGTTAGAAAGTCATCGTAGGGGCATACCATAACCAGCTCAGTGTCCTGAGATCGTCTGCAAAGTTTTCACGTGATAGATGTGGTGGGTGGTGAACAATGAGCTTAAAAGCGGCCTGTCTCACTCTGTCCTTGGTGTTAATGAGCCTGAATGCAAGATCGTGCACTGGGGAAGAAAAGTGAACGATCACGCTCATGAAATGCTGGACTGCCCCCGCAGAGAGGGGCTCCTGGGTGATGAGATGTAGCAGCTCCATCAGCAGCCTCCCAGGCCAACCCACAGTCGGGGGCACACCAGGTCCTCTGCTCCGTAGGCAGAGGGATCGCAGCTGGAGGCAACACTGCTTCCCTCCTGCATCGCGTGGGAGAGCATCCATGGGGCAGCCCAGGGGGGGCAGGCTCAGTTCAAGATTCAGCCACCCAAAGGCAGGCGTCTACCCGTGGGGTGGGGTGTGTAGGCACTGAGGGTACCCAAGATGTCCTCAAGCATCCTGCCTGCCTTCTCCAGTCTCTAAAGGTCTTTCATACCTCCCGTGTCACCCCTGCCAGCCACGCATCTCAGCCTGCCTGGAGCCTCTCAAATGGCACCAATGTCCATATTTAGGCAACCAAGTTAAGCCATCCGATATGAGAGAGACAGACCCATGTCTGGATATCTAAATGCATTGTCGTTATCTCAAACCGAACCCACTCACTGTGCCTGGTCCCAGCAGCAAAAAGTTGAGGACGTGGGGGCAGTTCAGAAGACAGCCCCAGGGCAGACTGGGGGCGTAAAAGCCTGCCCCGGAGCAAGATGCTGGAGAAAGCTGTCCTACCCAGTGCTACGGAGAGACAGCTGAGGAGCGACTAGATAACCACCCTGACCAAGCGCTGCTGGAATCAACCCCTGGGGGAAAAAAAAGGCATAGGATCTTACAGCTTTGAACACTAACCAGAACATGGGTTTCGGAAAGGAAATATCTCTCAGCAGTGGTAATTTTGCACTGAACCAGTGCAGTAAATTCCTCAATTCCAGTCATGATTTCAAGACTTCACGTGACAGTTTTAATTCAGTCACGTTATGATTTGCTCAGCAGTTACTGGCAAGTTTTGCTGGGGGTAAAAGGATTAGGATAGTTTATTTAATTAGTCCTTTTGTCTGGCATCCGTCAAGATGCTCTTTCATTGCACAGCAAGCTCAAGGGCACGCCAGGAGCTTAGTTCCCCCCAGCTGTGCCTATCGGCACACCCAACCTAAAAAAGGGGGGGAAAAAAACTCCAAGATAAAGTTTTAACAGTGAAAACATCAATAAGTCAATCACTGACACTTTTTCTCAGCAGAACAAGCCGGTCTCATGTAACTTCAGCAAAAAAAATAATAATAAAACAGGCGACAACTTTTAGCCAACCGAGACCCACTGAGCCTGCTGCACCACATATTGCCACATCTCCCATCCGGGGGTTCAGTGGCCTCTAGCATTTTCAGTGAAGCCGAGACACAAATAATTCCTTTAAAGGATACAGCATTTCCCATACTCCCTTCCTTCTAAAACCCTTAAACAGATCCACCCTCTCCTCCTTTCCCACACCAGGCCTTGGGGAAGATGAGGGATTATTTTGTTTTGTTAACAGATACGTTTCTGGAGCCGGATTGCTACTGGTGTTTCCTTCCTAGCAGGAGCTGGGAAAGCTTCCACTATGTAAGCATCCTAGATCAATTACAGATGGATACAGCAAGGCGTTATATGACCATTCTTTGCCTACACTGCATTACAGAATTAGATCTACTTCACAGTTTTCTACAATAGTTGCCTTCCCCATGGCTGTCCCCAACTCTTGTCTATTTTTTATGGTATTTTTCAGTGTTAGTTTTAAGTTCCCATCTATTCCCTTTTCACCGGTGCTGCCACAAGAATTCCTCACAACAAGGCAATTTGCACCCTCTTTCCCCTGGGATCCTGCTCCCCCCCCACGCTGGCCCTGGGGCTCGTGTCTGAGCTGGTCCCGCTGAGCACCGGCCACTTCCAGCCTCATTTGTCACAATCGCCCCAGATCTGGAGCCCAGTGCCTCAGCTCCCATTCCATTGCAGATTCCAGCACAAAAGCAGCTTTGAAAAGCGTCATGTACCCCAACAGGTGACACATCCCTTCCCAGGCCATAGTCCTGACATCCCAGGTATGCATCCCTTATCATAGGACCTGATGTCTCCAGCTCCACGCAGTGAGGACACGGGTACATGACAGCCTTGAAGTGGTTTCCTCAGATCACAGTCAAAAAAAGGGATGAGACTGCTCCACAACTACTAGCCTGTCTGTCACCTCTTCCCCACAGTGCTCAGAAACGTTCGTCTGCAAAGCTTATGAGCACAGCACAGACCTCAGAGCGGGAAAGCTGCACGGGGGAGAGAAGAGAGGGTGCAGAGGATCTGCACTGTTTGGACTTCATAATCCGGTCCAATAAAGCCATAATCCTTCTTGAAAATCTCTGGGCATTGCCTGGAGGGGGAACAAGGCTTCACAAGGGTTAGCAGACCAGACACACACAAGATGGGGAGCGGGGAGCAGAAGGGAGCACAGCACAGGGATCAGACACTTTGCCAGAGGGCAGCAAGGACAGGCAGCAATCAAGCTCCGGTCTCAGCTTGAGGCCCCGAGAACTCCAGGATAATGTCCCGGGGGATGCATGGACGAAGGCATTTTTGTCCTCCAGGTCCCAGAGACCAGGTGCAGTAACTGCTCTTTTAGCAAGCAAAACAGCCCAGAGATGTTTCTGCTGGTTTAGATCATCCATTTTTAAACTCAGTCACCTGGACGTGGTATAAAAAAAAAACAGAAATGAAAGAGCAGCAATGGGACAGAGGGCTGGAGCACCTCTCCTATGAGGACAGACTGAGAGAGTTGGGGTTGTTCAGCCTGGAGAAGAGAAGGCTCCGAGGGGACCTTATAGCAGCCTTCCAGTACTTAAAGGGGGCTTATGAGAAAGATGGAGAGAGACATTTTACCAGGGTCCGTAGTGACAGGACAAGTGGCAACAGTTTTAAACTGAAAGAGGGTAGATTTAGATTAGATATTAGAAAGAAATCCTTTCCTGTGAGGGTGGTGAGGCACTGGAACAGGCTGCCCAGGGAAGCTGTGGATGCCCCATCCCTGGAAGCGTTCAAGGCCAGGCTGGATGGCGCTTTGAGCAGCCTGGTCTAGTGGGAGGTGTCCCTGCCCGTGGCAGGGCGGCTAGAACAAGGTGATCTTTAATGTCACTTCCAACTCAAACCATTCTGCGATTCTATGACCAAGACAAGTGTTCCGCAGGAGGTTTCCAGCGCTCCTGCAGGGATGCGTGTGTAGGAAGAGTGGTTTCCCTGAGCATGGACCCGGGGCAGGGGCGGGAGAGGGAGCTCCCAGGCCTCTGACCGCCTTCGCGGCGGGGAATGGTGCCGGGGAGGCTGTCACCCCTCGCCCCGCCGTGGCACCCCTCTGTCTGGGACACGGCTGCCCACGCAGGAGGGGATGAGCGGGTCCCGCACGGGCGCGGGAGGAGGCGGGTAAACACGCCCTGCACCGCCCCGTGTCGCCCAGGAGAGGATGCTGCAGACCCCTCGGAGTCCCCACAAACGTCTGCGACACCAACATCAGCATCAGGCTTGAATACCTCGGCTGGAGCCCCGCTGCCGAGGACACAGAGTCCCATGAACCAGAGATGGTATTTTTGCTTATCGCTCCAAGCCCCTCTTAGGCAGCATCGTCCCAAAACCCTCTCAAGCGTCGGTGGCTTTACAGGCCGCTCGCAGCTGCCGTGTATGACCGCTGGTGGATGAACACAAGCGTGCACAGATGCCGCCAGCTCCAGTGAAGATTTACACAGCCTGTGGCAGGGTTTGGTAAGGGCTGTGTCCAGTTACATAGCACAGAGAGCAAGGAAATGCAAATGATTAAAAATCCTTCGCCCCCTAGAGACAAAAGAAAAAGGCATTTTGCCCAGGGTTATAAAAGCTCTCGTCCTCCTTCCTTCTGGTCTCCCTGAAATTCACGTGCCCTGGCGCCTTTTTTTAGAAATAATACTAAAATAACCCACACTCCTGCCAACAGCTGCCCCGGCCCTGAGCAGAACATGCTCTCCCCATCTGGCGCTGGCAATTATCAAAACCCTGCGCAAAGGAAACACCCCAGACAGAGAGAAGCACTGGGTTAAATTCACACACCCCCTCTCCACACCACCTTCTCCCCTTTCCCCAGCTGATGGGCCAAAAGGGGTGCAAGCTGCACCCTGCTAGCAGGGTTGAGCTGACTTCAGCCGCAGCAGCCGAGAACGGGCACTGCACGGCTGCTCCTGTTGCAGCCCTCCCTTCCCCTCTGGAACATCAGAATACTAATATTTATTAAAATATGGTGGTTTGGAGTTTCTCAGTGGGTTCCTTTACAGGTAATGTCATTTTCAGCTACTGAGAGAGAAGGAAATATTTCAGATCCCAGTAAGACACCAAACAGAAGTCTCTGCTGATAACTCTGCCTTTTCCGCCTCATGTGAGACCAGCCTGTCTCCTGTGTCTTTGCAGAGGACCACTGCTAGGGTTTTGCTCTTCTGACCATGTCTTGAGTCCTTCTCTGCAGTCTTATCCCTAATTATCCTCAGCCAAACCATGGCCTGCAATACTGCAGACGGGTGCTTGCAGGGCATCTAGGGGAGCTTCTGCCAGCAGGTTCTGGGAGAGTCTACGGGACAGGGTGACATGTGGGAGCAGGGCTGGGGATCAGTAACTTCCTTCCCAAGCAATTCGCTATTACCACACTTATTGCTTTGTGGGAAATGGTAAGACGGTGAAGGAAAGCAAGAAGCTGGTAATACAGCTAAAATATCCTGGGATAGCCTGGGAGCTGGAAATATCCTCAGCCACTTTCTTGAGGGGTTGAACCAGTAGGGAGAAGGGTCCTGCATCAGCGAGGGACACACACCCGCCAAGCATGGGGACATGCAGCCTTCACAGCACCTGGAGGTCAGACACAGGGCATGGGAGGGCATGAGGGTGAGGGTCCCTCCATCCCACCCCTGCCCTGGGCCTGCCGCGATGCTGTACCTCCACACAAGCACTCACCACCCACCCTGAGCCTGGTTACATCTTGGATATTCAAAGCCATTTCATAGAATCGTAGAATCATAGGTTTGGAAGGGACCTCTGGAGATCATCTAGTCCAACCCCCCTGCCACAGCAGGGTCACCTAGAGCAGGTTACACAGGAACGCGTCCAGGCAACAGTTTGCTTGGCACATGTGGAGAACAAGGCACTGGTTACGCCCCATGTGTCCCTTCACACTGCTTCTACAAAGCACCTCTTGATACCCTGTAAATAATCTATAGCAATAACCCCAAAGCCCAGAGAAAGATGTGCCATGGGAAGAAAACAGCAGGAATTAAGGCTGCCACCAGTTTCCCAGGTTCCTGCCATCACAAGGAATTAGTTAACCACCAAACAAATAAACGCATATTCACATAGGCGTTGAAATGCCAAGAGGAATGGTCCAAGTCATATGAGAGCAAAGAGCAGGCCCTTGTCTCCCACAGTAGTGCTAGTGATTAAGGAAAATATACATTAACTTCTGTCTGAGCTTTTCCGGCTCCCAACCACTGCTGGGAGGAAAACATGCCTTTTCCTAATGTGCTCATGCTGCTTTCATATGGAAGCACTAATAAAAACACAATGTCGGTCCAGTGTGTTCTTTCTTGCAACACTAGAGGGGAATCAGCTTATTTCGTCCAGATATTTGGCAACTCAGAGGTCTCCGCTCTGCTCCTGGAAGCAGAGCTTGGGGTTGTGCCAGCAGCAGCATCTCTGATGATGCACATCTGCACCGCGGCGCGCACCGCTGGGCTCCGGCAAGTGGCTCACGTCAGCCGGCAGGAGGCTGCTGCTGAGTCTCTTCTCAGCCTCTATTTGTCAATTGGCTCAACATTCAAAAAGACACCCTCAATTTGCATCACCCAAAAATACATTGAGCCAGCACCTTCTCCAGTGCCTTACCTCCGGGGGAAGTCAGGGGTGGTGAGGAACATAGTCCATAACTTTGGAGGGCCTACAACAGCTTTACTTTTCAAGTCAGTCCAACTGACTGCAGCCACAAATCATGCAAAGTTGTGCTAAACTGGGAAGAAAGCTGTATTGAGCTTGCCTGGCAAGCACAGAAGGAGCAACCACAGCTCAGGAGAAGTTTATTACCTCTCCCATGGTGCTAAGCTGGCCCTGCTCCCGTTCACCGCAGAGAGAGGTGAATAGCTATCATCTGCTCTGATGAGGCAGAACAGAAATACAGCACACCCAGACATATTTAGCAGCCAGGCATGTATACAAGTACCTGACAATGTAAAGAGTAACCACCATCCTGCTGTCACACCAAAAAATGCATTTGGCTGCCTGCCTTGAGCGTGGTCCAGGCCTTGGAGGAGCACAGTGCAGCCACTGACGCCTCCCTCCACCAGCTCTAACTCAGCCTCCGGACCCAGCTGGGGCTTTTGATCCTAATTTCGTGGGGTGAGCCCACATTTCAGCAGACGACTTGCAGTCCCCCTGCAAGCTACAGCTCAGCGAGCTGATGTGAGAGCTGGGAACAAAGGATCGGCAACTTCCAGAGGCGATGAGGTGAATGTGGTCGTCTCTAGAAAATGCTGCAAAGCGTTTTCAGGGTTCTTTGAAAAGCCTCTCACAACAGCAGAACCTCAAACCAACAGGGGGGGAAAAAAACCCTTGGTACAGCAGAGCATCCAAGGGCAGGAGACCAAAGAAACCTCTCCCATCAGGTATTCCTCAGATGGTTTTTACTCTCTGTCCCCTTCCCCCTCCTTGAAGTGCCATAAACCCACTAAAGACTTAGGTGCCACCATCGCTGCTACATGGGGGTGTTATATACAGCCCAGCAGGAGTCTGGATAACCAAAATCTCCTTGCAGATATCTCAGTCCCTTATTCCTCACTAGACATCCTGCAGGTTCACCTACGTGCATGCAGAGAGGTGAGGGACATCGCGCCCCTGCAAAAGCCCGTCAGCGTTGGTGCAAGCGCTCAGCCACACGCTGGCCTCCCTCCTTGGGTTTCATGGAGATGGCTTTCAAGGTTTCAAGGACCACAGGACTCAGCCAGAGCCTGCTTGCAACCCTTGGAAAGCCTTTCACAGCCATCGTGAGATGTGGGTACACCACCCCCCCGACTATTCAGTACTCTAAGCCAGCTAAATTTAGGGCAGGGGCCAAAACCTGCCCACAACAAAACCCACGCTGGGAGCAGCCGGCGGGCTGCAGACCTCTGAGCTACTTCTGAAGTCTCAGGCAACAGCATGTCCCAGAGCAGGTGGTTTTGTACCCAGTGTCGAGGCGGTGACCATCCCCTCGGGGGCTCTGGCACAGCCCTCCATCTGGGGAGGCTGGCAAGGCACCTTGCAGGCTGAAAGCCTGGTCCTCCATCTCCTGCTGCTTCCCGGGCTGCAGCCGCAACGTCATCCACAGGTGACAAGAAGCAGAGGGGGACACAGCCTTCAAAACCTGGTGGCCACAGCCAAACCACCCAACAAAACTCCCAGGGGACCAGGACCTGGCAGGGAGGGCAGAGCTGTGCAAAAGGAGATGCCGCTGAGCTGGGCATCCCTTTCCAGCCCTTCTTCTGAGCTCCTTGGTCTGGTCCAGGCTCTGTGTTGGTGACTGTGCCAGGCAGCGGAGGCCACCCTGGGTACCCCAGAGAATGGATGACACATCCCAGTTGTAAATACGGGGTTTCCCAGACACACACCACCATCACGGTCAGGTTTTCACCCTCCCTCGGTGCCTGACGTGGCTGAATCATAGAATCATAGAATTGCTGAGGTTGGAAGGGACCTTTAAGATCATCGAGTCCAACCATTAACCTACCCTGACAAAAGCCACTTCTAAACCGTGTCCCTCAGTGCCCCATCTACCCTTTTTTTAAACACCTCCAAGGATGGTGAATCCACCACCTCCCTGGGCAGCCTATTCCAATGTTTAATAACCCTTTCAGTGAAAAAATGTTTCCTAATATCCAATCTAAACCTCCCCTGACATAACTTGAACCCGAAGCAGTAGCCCATTTCCACGTACGTCTGTGTTTCCAGCTGTGCCGTGTCAGAGATGAAAGCTCTGAGGGCTGCACCCCTGGGGTCCACTCCTGGCTCCAAAAGGTGACACACTTCAGATGTTCACTGTTTGAGAGGTGCTCATAAAAACCACCTTATACTGAGGTGACAGAAAACTGCGACTTCTGTCACCAAATTGGACAAACCTTTCCCTGTTCTGTGTTATCTCCTCCTCACAGGCTTCCAGTGGTGGCATTTTATGAGCATATTTTTAAATAGCTTCTTCTCGCTCTTTGCTCAAGGCTGGTTCAATCTGTTATAACATTGTACAACCAGTTGTGGTTGATTTTCATTTAACATTGTAAAAATAAAAAGACTCCTGACAGTTTGGGTTTAGACAGAGAAAAAAACACAGTGAAATTGGGGGTTTTTTTGTTGGGTTTGGTTTTTTTTTGGCCCTAAAGCCAGATTAGCCTCCAGGCAGTGAGCTAGAAAAAACAAGTTTCTAATCCAGAAGAGCTCACTGGTCTCTATTAAGCATTAAGTGGCTGTGTTTTATTCACCAGGGGGAGGGTGGAGGGTCTTCCACTCCCAATCCTTTCAAGATGGTTATTATTCTCTTTAAAATGCCTTCACAAGTCTGCTTTTTTGAGTCAAATCTGTGCTAAACAAGAGCTGGGGGAAAGCTTTGTCTGGTGAGCTAACAGAAGCCTCGTCTCAAACTTAAATAACCTCTTTATGGGAAGTTCTTCTGGAATCAGTTTACAAACAATGCTTAAGGGGAAAAAAAAACCCAAATAAGAAAGAGAAAGAAATCATATCCCCCCTCTTCCCAAAGCAGACCTCTGCTGCCACGGTTACCCTCCCCATTGTGAGGAGTCCTTCGTAATCCCCCTTGCTCAGCGCATGTGCCCATCCCAAACCTACATGTGTTTATTAGCAGACTCAGGTCCGTGAGGGTTAAAAGGCTCATTTGTGACATCATAGAATCATAGAATGGGTTGGGTTGGAAGGGACCTTGAAAGGTCATCTAGTCCAACCCCCCTGCAGTAAGCAGGGACATCTTCAACTAGATCAGGTTGCTCAGAGCCCTGTCCAACCTGACCTTGAATGTCTCCAGGGATGGGGCCTCCACCACCTCTCTGGGCAACCTGTGCCAGTGTCTCACCACCCTCATTGTAAAGAACTTCTTCCTAATGTCTATTCTAAACCTGCCCTGCTCCAGTTTAAAACCATTGCCCCTCGTCCTATCGCTACATGCCCTTGCAAACATCCTGAAAATTAAATACATTTAGACTCACAGAGAGCAAGAATTTTCTTACAGATGCCCACACTCAATATGCAACACTGACGGGAATAAACTGTCATACAACTGTTTTAAAAGACCAGACTGTTCCTTTTGTTTTCCCATTTTTTTAAAGAAAGCTAGACGAAGAGCAATAGAAATCTTCAGTAAAATGCCTGTCAGTACCAGCCTGTGTTTGTAGCACAATGTAGGTTCCCATGACATTGTTTCAGTATCATCAAAAATGTTTAAAATAAAGGCTACTAAACAGCCATGTCTGAAATTCATATAGAAATCTGAATACTACAAAAAAAGGTAAAGGAAGCAATGTAGTTAAGCAACAAATTACAGCACTGGGAAGTTCTCGTGTCCCTCCAGATGATATACATTTACTTCTCCTTTACAAAAAGTTACTGAATCCAACTTAAAAAGGGGCTTTGTTCCCCTGATGCCTGAAAGTGGCAATTTAAGGAGACCCCTGTAAGAGCAACACACTCTAAAAGTCATTGCATCATTCTTATAGCTAATAAAATCAAGGTAACCTCAGTACAATATCAAAGCAGTCAGCGTTAATGGATTACAGGATTTGTAAGCAATCCTGCTGCAGAGGTATCCAAAGCACTGCAGGAATGCGGTGGTGTTCCCCGGCATGGACCCGCGGTCTCAGTCTGGGACTTCTCCATCTCAGGAGGTGGTAGATCATTTAGATTATGGTCTCATTTGGTTTGCTCTTGCAATGGAGAGTTAGAAACACTGCAAAAAGCAGGCAGAGACAGTGGCTGAGGCTATAAGCATATCTCTTAGCCCAAGTGTCCAGCTGCCGTGCTGGGTCAGGGCACTCCATGTCTGTCACACCACAGACGGGGATGAGAAAGCTATTCTCAGATGGGTGGAGGAGGCGTTATCACTCAGACATGTAGGAATGGACACAGACATGCAGCAGGGCCCGGTGCTTGGCATATTCTGCCCATATTTTGGGCAGCATGGTCTAACACGTGCATGTCCCCCAGGCACCAATGTCAAGGTGTGGATGTTTCTCAGATGACTGTGTGACCAAGAGCTGCACGGCTCAAACCACACCTTCAGTGGGCACAGCAGGACCCACTCTGCTGGGTGCTGCATGCAGAGCATGTACTTGAAAGAACGAAAGGTAAAATCAGTCGCAGAGCAGGTCAATGGCAGAATGAAGAACAAAACCTCATCTTCTCACCCCAAGGTCAGAGACCCACCACCAGGTTTTCACTGCCCATTTTCCATAGACTCCAAAGTCTTCGTACTATTTCAATAGGTCTTCAAAAGCCAACTGAACCTACTGCCACAACAGGCTGAGGCTCACACCTCTAAGATAAAGATCATTTGGGGACCCCTCAGATAAAAAAAAGGACCATGAAGATCTGCTGCACCCAACCAAACAGCTTCTGAGTCGCTGCCAACTGTTGAGCAAAGGCTTTTGCTGGTGCTGCGGACTGACTCAGCTAAAAGCAGCACGGCATTAGACTGCCTTATACGAAATGCGCCACCGTCAGCACACAGTCAGTCCACGCACAAGGTTTTATAGCACACAATTTATTATTTACATCCTTATTACACTGAGGTGTCAAACGAGATCCCGAAGATGAAACAACACCAGTTAACATGCTAATAGCTACACTCGTTTTCAACTCCACAGCACACAAACCACTCAGGCTGGGAAAAAAATTGCAGCCTGCCTGGGCATTAGCACTTTGCAATTAAATCCTCACCTTTCCATCCCTTCCTCGGAGCCCTGTGTTGCTAGAAATAATGCAACCCTGCCCTGGCTGCCCATTTTTCTCACATTTTTACTCTTCCAGCAGAATGAGACCGCTTGGTTTGTGGGGGCCAGTGGTTAATAAATCCTTGCCTTGCTGTATGGGAAGCCCTATCATGATAGCACAAAAACCACCTCGGCGCTGCTCTGTCTACACAGAAAGCTTTGCAGTTACATCCATTAACCATGTGCCTCTAGAGGGGACACAATTACTCTGCCTGTAACTACACCTAAGCGAGGGATCCTGCAGAAACGCTGCGGACATTCACTAACAACCACCGATCTGGAGCTCCGTAAGGCGAGAACTCGCTATCTAGTCATTAAGGCGTTCAGCGCGTTGCCAGCTAAGGGAAGCGTAGGCAGCCTTTTCTGCGGCCTTTGTAACTGCGGCTTTGAAGAAAAGAACACAAAACTTTTAATTAAATAAGTCTATGCTTACTTCAAACCCCAAACCTACCCCCATTATCATGAGGTTTAGCATTAAGTTCTTCTGGGGCTGTGGGAAGCGTTTATACCAGCCAACGAACCGTCTCCGCGCTCCCTGTTTTGCCCTTTGCAGAGCAGAGGTGGCCACATCCACCCCAACAGGGGCAGGGAAGCTCAATTGGACTGTCGGTTACACAACGCTTTTGCAGGGAAACCACGTGTTTACAGTTTCATCTTGTAATAATTAGTGTCACATACTACAGCAATGTCTCCGGGACTTTAATCCCCAATCTGTATGAGGGGCATTTCACAAAGCTCAGCAAAAAATTCCGTGTTATTAAGCAACCTATTATTCCCACATAAGTATGCTCAGCTCTTATAGATGCCCTGACATGTCTCAGAAGAAGCAGGTAGTAGGCAAAAGCTCGACTTGCCCATGACTCAGTGACATTAAATCAACTTGCTTTAACTAACTGTCTCTGATGTAGTGAGCTCTATTTACTCCACTATTAAAAAAAAAAAAAGAAAAAAAAAAGAAAGAAAAAAAGATGTTCTACCTTAATTGAAAACAAGCCTGGTTCAGGTGACCATCTGACACAGGAGTAGAGGAAAGACAAATGACTTGGTGCCTTCTGGGCTAAAACCAACACGTTTTTCAGAACAGGTTAACAGAGATGTCCAAAGCCCTGTTGTTCATTGTGAGACCTGAGTTATAACTGGAATTTTCTTTCATTTCTTTCATTGCAATGCTTCACTGACCCCAGGTGTAGGCATTGGTCTCTCTTGGGGTCAAGGCGACTGATCAAAAGAGCAGATGTGACAACGAGCTTCCGTATGGTCTGCTAATGAAGGAAGATCACTAAAGGCCTTCAGCAGATGCATCTTTTGATATCTCCTGGGCAAAACCATGCTTCCTTCTGTTCACTGTCAGATTACATTTGAGTGCTAATCCCTGGAAATACCTGAGGCACTTGACCTTCTTCTGGGAACCTCTCCCTGTGTTTTGGAAACACAGACTTGACTGCAAGCACTGCTGCTGACATTTCATACCACTCTGGAGCTGGCTGAACAGGGAGAAGAGACCTAGAGGAAGAAAAGGAAGGATTTTTGCAGAGATGATGTCCAGGTGGTATTGTACAGAGATTTTTAAAATCAAGGGCATAGAGGGTCACTTAAGGTCGTGCCTGGCATCATGGTAATAAACCCTTCAGGCCTACCGAAAAGCATAGAAATGATAGAAAAAAATCGCATGTGAGACTAAAGGTAATGAGCATATAATCTGACAGGTCCCATAGTTTTGTTTGAACTTACTTTTCTATGCAGGGCACCTTTGCTCCCTGGGGGTCTGCCCCCGTATGGTACCTCCATCTCCCTTATTCTTCTGCTCAGGTTTTCAATCTTCAGCCAGACATAGGTGACAAACCCAAAAAGACTATCATTTACACACATCCATATCTACCTCCAGCTTTCCATCGTCTCCAGAGAAGACTCAGAGGGCCCATCTGTGCTGGTAAATAAAGCTAGATGGGGCTTGTCCATGACCAGATGCCATCTGACACGGGCTGGCCACCTTTCTACAGCTCCAGTCTCTTCACGCTAGTCTCCAGGCTGAGAGGTGTGGATGTAAAGCTGACCTTCCCAACGCTGGTGGAGGCCAAGGGAAGGATGGAGCTGCAGGGAGTGTGGGTACAGGGCTGGCCTGAGCCGAGCACTGGGGCAGGCGCAGATGGGAGGAGGGAGGGTGAGCTGAATGGATGAATTTAGAGGAAACAGTTCCCAGATCTTTCCCAAGTCCTGAGACCCATCCCGGAGTACACAGCTGCCTCCACAGCTCAACACACCAGGGACACGAGTTTTGCCTAGACTCACCAGGCGCTGGTGGGGGAGGACAGATGAGGATGGTGTTCAGGCTCACCCCCCTGTGCTGAGATGGGCACAGACTAAGAAGAAGCAGTGGGGCTGTGGTAGAGTGACCTGAAGGACCCCTTCCTCAGAGCCTCCTGGACTCCTCGGCCAGGCTGATGGACCTCCATGAGGCTGGTCCAGGCCATGGGTGGGAACTCTGGGTAAAAGGATGCACAGCAGTTGCTTCCCCCTCCTCCTCCCAGCAGGAAGGTCTTTGCCACCAAGACCCAGCAGGTTTGTGTCCTACAGCTGATGCTACACCCTGGCAAACCCAGCACAGGGTTACAGGAACATTTAGGTGGGAAGAGCCTTGTGGAGGTTGCCTGCTCCAGGCCCATGGTTACCACCATACAGGAAATCAGGCTTTGGTGCTCCCTGCCTGTTGCCCTCTCACTCCCATTCCAGGCATTTGTTTGCCACCCTGACTTACTTGCCCAGTCTTAGATGCAGCTCAGACATCCCAGTGGGCAGCCTGGGAGTGGGGTCCTGTGCTCCTCAGGTACACGCTGGCCCAGCCGGTTTCGGGACTTGGGGGTCACAACCTGCCCCTTGCCCGAGCAGCCTGATCTATCTGGCCCTGCACTGAGCAGAGGGCTGGACTAGAGACCCTTCCAGGTGGGACATCTCTAGGGCATCTAAAATGGCTCTATACTCCCGTGTGGAGATTCAGTTGAACTGTAGTTTGCTGGAGTCTCTGCTCCTCCATGAGCTGGAAGAGCAAAATCTTCCTAGCCAGCATTATCGATTTGCCCATCTCTGGTCCCCATCAAGCTACTCCATGTTTCCAGATTTGCCTCTCAGGGAAGATGCAGTCACTGAGTTTACAAGAGCCAAAGGCTTGGATCTGTGACCCATATTTCTGGGGAGATCAAGGGAGGATTCCTGACTCTCCTCCTTCCCTTTCATAACTTCCCAGCAGCAAGGAGGAGAAGGCAACCCAATCGCTCTGCTCCCAACCCTCAGGCCTGCCTTCTGGAATAGCAGAGCTTGACATCGTTAACTACAGGCTGAAAGGTATATTGTACATTAGCTTCTTTATAAAGAAAATGCTTTTAAAAACTTCCCTGCCATTAGTCTCTTCAAACGTGAAATACCAAAAATTGTACGAGTTCTTTCAACCAGAAGAATGCAAAGGCTTCCCCTCGAGGTAAAAGCCCATGATTTTGCACTTTAAAGCCAGAGTAGATGAAAGAAAGGTCTCTTCACAACTGTTACTGCCAGCACAAGCCATCCAGCCTGGTTCGTGCCACACTTTTCAGATAAAGCCCTGGAAAGTCCTGCCCTGCCTCTCCCTGGGGCCACCCAGCTTGGTGGTCCCCCCTCCACCACGTCCATCACCTTCTCCACCCCACCCAGGAGCCAGGTACGGTCTATCACAGGCCAGCTTCAGAGATCTTTGTTACAAACCTGCCTCATCTCTGGGGCTCGTTAGGAGACACAAGTTTACCAACAGCAGGATAGGTCACGCATACCATGAAGGGACCGGGCAGGATCCCATTACAGCCACTCAGCAAGTTATTCCATGGCCCGAGCCATAAAACCTGACAGCACCCAAGTGCGTGCTTTTAACCCGGCTCATCTGTGAGACACGGACTTGGCTCAAGCCTGAAGTGGGCTAAGGGCAACCCTGCCAGCTCCTGTAACTCAGATGTGTGTTCAAATACCGGGTCAGATTTATGGCTGGCTGGTAAGGCATTAACCTCAGCTATTGCCCCCATCCCCCGTGCAGGATAAATCAGTTCAGTTGCCTCTATATTTGGTGGTCTCTCTCTATCAGACTTCCCTGCACAAACAGGGCTTGACCCTGGCTCCGTAGAGCTGAATAGCAGAATATTTGTTTAATAACAGGAGTCCCAATTTGGCGATGATAAGGGGCGCAGGGCTGGAGGCCAGCAAATCTGACAGTGTCTCGAGTCAGAGTAGTTTACATGACTCTGTGATCCCCCATTGCCTCATCTGCAGGGCTGCAGGCCACCCAGAGCTGGAGGTGTAAGAGACATTTGCAATGTCAGCCTGGGGAGGGGGTCTGACAGCAATCCCTGATGTGATGCTGCCTTTTGCTCTGTGGACAAATGTCACCAGGCTGTGGCACCTCGGCACTGAGCGGGCAGCCCGATGTCTTCTCCCAGGCTGGGACAGGGCAAAAGCTGCTGGAAAGCCAGGTGCCTCGCAGGCAGCCAAGCGGCTTCTGCCGTAGGAAGCCAGGCCTGGTGTCATCTGCCTGCTCACCTACACCCTGCCTGGTGTCACCCCAGGCTTGTGCGAGTCTGCTGAGGTCCAAGCCCAGCACACCTACGGCACATTTGACTCTGCTGAAGTCTGGGACATAGCACCTTGCTTAGCTGAAACTGGGGATGTTAGGCTTTCTCAGGTCAGCCAGTCTTCATAGGCTTCAACCTTGTCCACACTGAGGAGGAGAAACAATCTCACAAAACTGGAACAAGAACAAAGTTTCTGCTGGGAGGGGGAGGTTCATCTCTTGTTGATTAACTTCATACACCCACAAGATCTCTGCAGAGCTCTTCCGCCTCCCTACACCCTTGTGTTTACCCAACAGAGTTAGAAGCAGCCACCTCTAAAGGCCACCCACGAAGTCCTACCTCGAGTAGTGGGACAAAGAGAGGAGAAGGACACGGCCAAGGAGCCGCAGCAGGAAGCCCAGCAGGGCTCTGCAGAAGGGCAGCCCAGCCAGAATGGGGCAGGTGTGTGAAGTCCATGGGGCATCCCTGCTTTGGAGAGACAGCAGGATCAGGAGTCACAGTGGGAAGGTCCAGGGGAAGCCAGGCTTGAAACGGGGAAGCCAGGCTTGAAACGAGGAAGCCGTGCCAAACTCAAAGGAGCAGAGTGGGGCCAGGAGGGCATTTATGCTACCGACAAGGCATGAACACCACACAGACAGTTTGAATCATACCCCCACCTTGGTAACCACATCCATACTGTGGTCACTAACTTGAAATTATAGTTGTTAAGGCACTGCTGGGAACACAGCACTGCCAGGTGGACACCAACTTGCCTGCACGGTGCTGTGCCTCACCTCCAGGATACCCAAGAGCATCCCTCTCCCCACCACGGGTGACAGTGGGATTTTGCCCCTTTTTCCTCATCTGGCCATGGTTTGAACCTCGCACAGGGACTCGACAGAAAGGGCTTGTCTTGCCAGCACGCAATCTGGTCATATGGGACATACCGTCATCTTCCAGCTGTGTCACAGCTGCCTCTCCGGCACGCAGGGAAGCTCGGGCAGGAGCCGACTGCAGCTGCGGAAGCACTCCCATGACGCAGTCCTCCACGCTCCCAAAGGAAAGACCACAGAAAGACGGCGTGGTGAGACTCACAAAATATTAACTCCTTGCTGGACTGGGTCTTTGTTCTTGTGTTTTTGAACAAAGCAGAGCCCTTCCCTCAAAACGTGGGAAGCAGGGAGGAAAAAAGTGTTTACTGACAATGCTTAGGGTGCAGTAAAATCCAAGAGGTGTTGAAAGGGCAGTCCTAAAAAAAGGTGCTTTTATATTTAAACATCTGTTCTCAGCAGGTTTTTTTGCAATTAGATGAGTCAAACTCCAGCCCTGGGCCAAAGCCCAGCTCTGCTAATTACACAGGGGCAAGCTCCATCTCTCCTCTAGCTGTGGTTTCCCTGTTGTGTCCTGGGCCCCGTCCTGCCACGGGCCGGCCCTTCAGCAAGGGAACCGGTCTCCCCCACTGCGAAGCACCCACCTTTCCAGCTCATCCCAGCGGGTGAAAGGGACACTGGGCACACGACAGCATCTTGAGCAGCAACAGGGATGGAGCAAGTTTAGGAACGTTAACTCCTAACCACCAGCTTCCACCTCAGCCTCTTGGACCTTTCCTCTCTCTGTCTCCCCGGCCTCTCTCTTGCAGTTATTTTCCTTCAAACAGCTTGGGGCAGCAGAGCCAATTCCCTCCTCCCACTCCCCCTTCGGGTCCCCAGGCAGACAACGCTGGCTCTGTGCTCTGTTCTCAAGCCCAGCTTTCTCCACACGCTGTATTTCACAGCACATCAGGTCAGGACCCGGCTCAGACTCACAGGACGTGAGGCCTCTGCATCAAAGCAAAAGCCTGCCAAACTTAGAAATAAATTTTGCAGGGTTTGGGGGTCAGAACTGTAGAAAACTCAGGTGAAGATGACAACTGGGAAAAGGTTTGGAAAGCCAGGTGACAGAGGCTGGCTCTGCTTTGAGCAATGTACACATTGCCTTTGCCACACACGAGTTAATGCGAGAAAGGCAGATTAATAAATAAACCTGTTCACTGAAGGGTAACACCAGTCCAGCAGTTTGCAGTGGGAAAGATGAAGGTTTTCCTGCTTGCTCCAGGGAGACCAAATCTTATTATCTTCTTTCAGAGCGTGGCAAAAGCTGTTTTGAAATCTAAACAAACTTCTAATGGACATTCACTGGGCTGCTTCTGACAAATCCACAGTAAAAATCTGTAAAAAAATCTCTGAGCTCACTCCAAACTTGCCAGTGTGTCCTCATGGTGCAAGGCAGGAGTGTCCAGGTCCCAGCAGTGGTGGGCTGGTGTCTATGTCACGATAGGGGACAGCCAGGAAAGATGTGACATCTCTCCATGCCACATCCCAGGGAAGCAGAGAGCCCACAGGGGGACATTGGGATGTTGGGACAGCACAGGAGAAACTACCCTTTTAGTCAGTGAGCAAGAGGGAGAGATTCACTCTGACATGATGTATTTTAACTTTGATTTTTAATCCTTTTTGTGGTTAATATAGACGACCACAAAAAAAACCCCAACATGACTTTCCAGAGTTCTTATGCCAAGGGACCGTACTATCTCTATTGAAGACTTGCTGAAAATACAGCAAGTATCAGGAAAAAAGACAAACCTAAACACATGTGGTGTGATATTTACTCTTCCAAAATCAGCTTCTTCAATCAGCTCTTCAATGAGCACCCAGACCCCTGAACTAGAAGACAGGGATGGGGAGCAGAATGAAGCCCCTCTAATCCAAAGGGAAATGGTGAGGGACCTGCTTCAGCACCTGGAGGTGCACAAATCTATGGGGCCGGATGGGATCCACCCAAGGGTATTGAAAGAGCTGGCGGAGGTGCTCGCCAGGCCACTTGGTATCATTTATGAGCAGTCCTGGACAACCGGGGAGGTCCCAGCTGACTGGAGGTTAGCAAATGTGACACCCATCCACAAGAAGGGCCGGAAGGAGGATCCGGGGAACTACAGGCCAGTCAGTCTGACCTCGGTGCCTGGGAAGGTCATGGAACAGATCCTCCTCAGTGCCATTACGCGGCACATGCAGGAGAACAGGGTGATCAGGCCCAGTCAGCATGGGTTTGTGAAGGGCAGGTCATGCCTATCAAACCTAATATCCTTCTATGATAAGGTGACCCACTTAGTGGATGAGGGAAAAGCTGTGGATGTTATCTACTTGGATTTTTGCAAAGCTTTTGACACTGTTTCCCACAGCATTCTCCTGGAGAAACTGGCTGCTCATGGCCTGGACAGGTGTACTCTTCGCTGGGTAAAAAACTGGCTGGATGGCCGTGCCCAGAGAGTGGTGGTAAATGGAGTTAAATCCAGTTGGTGTCCAGTCACAAGTGGTGTCCCCCAGGGTTCGGTGCTGGGGCCGGTTCTCTTTAATATCTTTATCAATGATCTGGATGAAGGGATTGAATGCACCCTCAGTAAGTTCACAGATGACACTAAACTGGGCGGGCGTGTTGATCTGCTTGAGGGTAGGTTGGCTCTGCAGAGGGATCTGGACAGGCTGGACCGATGGGCTGAGACCAATGGTATGAGGTTCAACAAGGCCAAGTGCCGGGTCCTGCACTTGGGTCACAACAACCCCATGCAGCGCTACAGGATTGGGGCAGAATGGCTTGAAAGCAGCTCGACAGAAAAGGACTTGGGAGTGTTGGTTGACAGCCGGCTGAATATGAGCCAGCAGTGTGCCCAGGTGGCCAAGAAGGCCAACAGCATCCTAGCCTGTATCAGGAATAGTGTGGTGAGCCAGACTAGGGAAGTGATCATCCCCCTGTACTCGGCACTGGTGAGGCCCCACCTTGAGTACTGCGTTCAGTTTTGGGCCCCTCGCTACAAGAGGGACATTGAGGTGTTGGAGCGTGTCCAGAGAAGGGCTACAAAGCTGGTGAGGGGCCTGGAGGACAAACCTTATGAAGAACGACTGAGGGAGCTGGGGTTGTTTAGCCTGGAAAAGAGGAGGCTGAGGGGAGACCTTATCACCCTCTACAACTACCTGAAAGGAGGTTGTAGAGAGATGGGGGCTGACCTCTTCTCCCTGGTGACAAGTGATAGGACGAGGGGAAACGGGTTCAAGTTACGTCAGGGGAGGTTTAGATTGGATATTAGGAGACATTTTTTCACTGAAAGGGTTATTAAACATTGGAATAGGCTGCCCAGGGAGGTGGTGGATTCACCATCCCTGGAGGTGTTTAAAAAAAGGGTAGATGGGGCACTGAGGGACACGGTTTAGAAGTGGCTCTTGTCAGGGTAGGTTAATGGTTGGACTCGATGATCTTAAAGGTCCCTTCCAACCTCAACAATTCTATGATTCTATGATTCTATGAACTAACTGCAAATAGCCTGGAAAATTTCTGGTGGGAACAAAAACCTGAAAAAACAAGAGCTCCCCGGGTTCTGTTTTGGTTATTCTATGGGAGGGAGCCTGTTATTTTACCCAGCAAGCAAACTCCTTGTATGTTTGCTCTCTGGTGCTCCCATAATAACTACTGGTAGTGCCATAGCTGCCCATCACGCCGTGCCGGGGTGAACAGGAATTACAGCCTGGCCACAACACCCCCCTCCCAAATGCTGGTGCTGGGACCCTCTCGGGGTGTTGCTCCTGCCAGAGAAACCTTGCCTGCAGGGCAGAGGGTGTGTTGGTGCCTGTCCTTCATCCTCACCATCCTCTCCTTGCACTAAAGCTGCTGAGTGACGGAGATGGGCCATGCTGGTCCTCGCACAAGCTAAAGCCATGTAGATCTGTCCTGTGGCCAGGGGGTTCCTTCAGGGGTTAGAGACAGAGAGCAAAGACCTGAGGAAGCAAAAAGCTCAGGCTCTGGATCACAGGGGAGCAGCAAGCCCTTGGCTTCAATGGAGAGAAAGCCTGGGACCACAGGGTCTCGATTTGAGGCTGAGATAAGGTTTGTGAGACCATCCTGCAGTGACCAGGGCCTGGGGACAAGGCAGGGAACAGGCAACTTGGCTGGAGCTGGCTGTAATTTTTCACATGCCCTGTCCCTTCAGAGATGGAAGGCTGTCAGGAGAGAGAAGAGTGACAGTCCTACCTCTAGTCTGGGGATAGGATGAGACAGAGTTGGTCTGATGTGACCAGCAGAAGTAGGGAGGTGATTGTCCCCCTGTACTCAGCACTGGTGAGGCCCCACCTTGAGTACTGTGCCAGTTTTGGGCACCTCAATACGAGAGAGATATCAAGGTGCTGGAGCGAGTGCAGAGGAGGGCAATGAAACTGGTGAAGGGCCTGGAGAATAAATCTTATGAGGAGCGATTGAAGGAGCTGGGACTGTTTAGTTTGAGGAAGAGGAGGCTGAGGGGAGACCTCATCACTCTCTACAACTACTTGAAAGGCCGTTGTAGAGAGGTTGGTGCTGGTCTCTTCTCACAGGTAATTAGCGATAGAACAAGAGGGAATGGGTTCAAGCTGCAGCAGGGTAGGTTTAGGCTGGACATTAGGAAAAAATTCTTCAAAGAAGGAGTGGTCAGACACTGGAATGGGCTGCCCGGGGAGGTGGTGGAGTCACCATCCCTGAATGTGTTTAAGACTCGTTTAGATGTGGTGTTAGGGGATATGGCGTAGGGGAGAACTTTGTAGAGTGGAGATGATGGTTGGACTCGATGATCCCAAGGGTCTTTTCCAACCTAAATGATTCTATGATTCTATGATTTATTCTCATATTCAGGGAACAAGCAATCTGAAAATCAGATCTGAAAGTCACATTTTGTCCAGGCAATTGCATGTTTTGACTCCACTTTGGCCTTTGCTCTTGGGAGCCCAGTCAAATACCACAGCAGGACAAATCAGTGCTGGTGGCTTCAATGCAATCTTAGAATAATCCCATGTTCCTCAAAGAATCGTGATGGTTTGGGCAAGATTTGTGTGTTAATATGTGCAAGTATAGATGTGTGTGTGTATGAATGCACATATATATCTCCATCATCAATTATTTTATTAGAAGAAATGATTTCCAGGTTTGAAGAGTGCTGTCTAACAGAGGTAGGCAACCTTTCATGTACAGCATACATCCTTTTCTTTCCCAGAGCAGAGGTTGAGGGTGCCAGCACAGCAGAAGCCAGAAGAGGCCACCCACCATGCAATTCCAGCATCATCCTCCAGAAGAGCTCCCGGGCTCCCACAGGACTCGGGAGAAGCCGGGAGCTGGCGCCGTTGGCTCTGTCAATGCTGTGCTTTGGATGCGAAGGCTCCTGGCTCCTTGCCGGACTGGCCAGGCGCCATCCAAAATTGATCCACATGCCATACTTGGCACTTGCATGACACACTTCCCAACCCTTGCTCTTGAAGATCAGCCAAGAGATTATCCACTGGCCCTGCTGGGAAACGGTGTTAAAAGCCACCAGTCCATCGTAAAGAGGAATTTGATAGCCGATTTTCATTGATTTTCCTGAGAAGTCCGTGTGCTTATTGGGCCTTTAGCTTTTGGAAAATCTTCTCTTTAATTCTCAGCAGTCCTAAAGTCTTTGCAGCAGGGAAATATCACTGAAACGGCCTCAGAGTCCTTCAGTGTCACTGCTAAACCACAGCAGCATTTGGGGTCACCACTGCTCAAACGTTTTCCTGGCTCCGGCAGCGAGCTGCTTCAAAATGCGAAGCATTTGGCTCATTTTAACAGCTGGTTTATGGAGCCAGCATCACTTCCAAACAAATCCGAGGGACTGCCCTGGAATGAACTGTTTCCATGGGGGCAGCCAGGAAACTTTCCAGGAGGCTCTAGTCCTTCAGAGACAGCCTGCAGGGATGGTGGAGGAGGAGGAATTTGCTCACTTCTTATTGGGAACGTTTTTTGTCCCTGATGCCTGCAGAGCCTTTCCTCTTGGGGAGGGATGTGCCCCACATGGTGAACCTGAACCCGAACCCGCAGCCCCCCAGGAGCCCAGGCACCGCTCTCGCTGGGGAGAGCTCAGAAACGCCACCTCTCCCAGACGGAGAAAACATGCCAGGAGAAGGTGGCAGAGCCCCGTGTCCCGGCGAGCCCCGAGCCACGACCCCACCACAGCCCACGGGGGCTGACGACACCTCTGCTCCCACCCAAAGCCAAAGCCCCAGCTGCCTCCAGCTGCTTTCAGAGATGCTGACATGTTATCCAAAATGCAATACCACTACAGGAATGTTCTTTCCTGGGATGAAATGATGTAGGGGTTGGGTTAACTCAAGGAAGCAGATGAGTTAAAGGTTGGGACTGAACTCCCTCAATGTAGTTAGTGATGCCAAGGTCGAAAGTCCTCTCCTGTCCCTCCCCTCTCCTCCAGCTGGAACAGCCCATCGCACTAATGCACATGAGATGTGCCAGTGCCTGGAGCCACGCAGTGCGTGGGGAGAGACAGGGATGCCTTTAACCGCCCAGTAAATGTGAGCACGTGGCCACCAGGAGTGCCTCGGCCCCCCTGCCAAGAGGAAGGTCTTCATAAAGCGTGTGCTGCCAGGTCAGAGCAGAGTGATGGCAGTTCTCACCTTGCATCCTTCAGCCATTTTGTGTTGAGCATTTTGTTTGGGGTTATTTAATTCCACATTCAGCTGTGCCATCTCCTGAGCAACTAGGCCCCATTGTTTCTCCTTTCTCCAAGACCTGCCTCAGATCCAAAGCATCTTCTCTGTCACCTCCCCTGCCCCGGAGACAGGCCCTGCATGTGGTACAGCAGTCCCAGACTCACAGCTAATCTCCTCTTCCTGCAGAGCATCCTTCATAGAATCATGGAATAGTTTGGAAGGGACATTTAAAAGTCATCCAGTCCAATGCCCTGCACTGAGCAGGGACATCTTCAATGAGATCGGGTTGTTCAGAGCCCCATCCAACCTGACCTTGAGTGTTTCCAGGGATGGGGCATCTACCACCTCTCTGGGCAACCTGTGCCAGTGCTTCACCACCCTCATTGTAAAAATTTTCTTCCTTATATCTAGCCTGAATCTGCCTTCTTTTAGTTTAAAACCAACACCCTTTGTTCTATCGCTAAATGCCCTGCTAAAAAGTCTGTCCCTGTCTTTCTTAAAAGCCCCCATTCTTATAAGCCCATCCTTCTGGCAATGATCTGACCACTCATTGCCTTCCCTCCTCTAGCCCCTCCATTACAGACTCTTGGGCTTTAGCTTGGCGGTTTAGGAAGAACCAGCAGAATGAATGACTGGTAGACGCAATCATTGCAATCAGTGATGAGGAGCAGTGAGCGGAGTCACACCCCTGCCCCTCCTGCTTTTATCAGCCTCTGGTTTGGAAGGAGGGGAGCAGCAGCCCTGCGGGACCTGCTCTCCCTCCCACTCACCCACGTGCTGCAGATGGGGCTGGAAACCAAGAGGCCACTTCAGCCCCTGCTCTGCCCCCCAGAAGGGAAATGACAGCCTTGTCTTTGACAAGTACTTTTTAATTTGAGCGATACCTCCCAGAGCATCCAACAACTGTGCAAATATTTCACTCTCAGAAGCGAGGAGACAGGAGTAGTCAAGGATGGTTGGGGCATCTGCTCCACAGGCTCGACCAGCTGCTGGGAAGCAGAGAGTGACTCTGGCTGCGGGGATGGGCTGTGGAGATGCCCAGTTGTCCCATCCTTTGCATGGGGGCTTCTCCGAAACTCTGCTTCTTTTGTTGGTTAGTCCCAGGGCAGAAAATTTCCCTGGCCCAGGAACACTGCCATAACTGCCACGCAGTGCCCAAAACCTGCCCCAGATGACATCTTTTGGGCTGTGTTATTCTCCAAAGGTCTGCAAGACCCGTCTGAGTGAGGTGTGCTTGAGTTTAGCCCAGGATTGCTCTTCCTCCTGCACGGTCCCTGAAGATGACAATCATAGAATCATAGAATCACCTACGCTGGAAGGAACCTTTCAGATCATCTGGTCCAACCATCAGCCTAACTCTGACAAAAACCATCACCAAACCATACCTCTAAGCACCGCGTCTACTTGTCTTTTAAATACCTCCAGGGATGGCGACTCAACCACTTCCCTGGGCAGCCTCTTCCAATGCTTAACAAACCTTTCAGTGCAAAAATTTTTTCCTAATATCCAGTCTAAACCTCCCCTGGTGCAACTTGAGGCCGTTTCCTCATGTCCTATTGCCTGTTACTTGGGAGAAGAGACCGACCCCCACCTCTCTACAGCCTCCTTTCAGGGGGTTGTAGAGAGCGAGAAGGTCTCCCCTCAGCCTCCTTTTCTCCAGGCTGAACAACCCCAGCTCCCTCAGCCGCTCCCCATAAGACTTGTTCTCCAGACCCCTCACCAGCTTCGCTGCCCTCCTCTGGACACGCTCCAGCACCTCAGTGTCTTTTTTGTGGACAAAAAAGCTCTGGGAGATGCATGTAAGGAACAGGAGGGTCGGGAGGCCTGAGATAACGGGCTGGTTTTGAAAGTTTTTGAGATAACGGGCTGCTTTTCAAGGTTTTGGAAGGATTAAGCAGGGCCAGGCAGCCTGGGCTCAAAAAGCGTGGTTAGAAACCTCCGTGCCTCCCTCCCCGGCACCACCCGTCCCTTCCCTTGGCCTTCGGGGCACTTCTGGGGGACGGGGGCGGTGGCGGGGGAGAAAAAAAGAAAAAAAAAAAAAAAAAGTGTTTCGGGAGACCCAGGCTCCGGGGAGCGGCCAAGAACCGCGCCCGCGTCCGCCCCGGCCGGGGGAGGCGGCGGGGCCCGGGAGCGCTGCCCGCCGCCCCCCCCGCCGGCTCGGCCCCTTGGCTGCGGGGCCGGCGGCGGCCATGGGCAGCGGCAGCAGCCGGCGGCGGGGCGCGGCGGGCAGAGGGGCGGCGGCGGGGAACCGGGAGCTGCCGGGGACGGCGCCGGCCGAGTGCGAGGAGGCGGCGGGGCCGCCCGCCCCAGGTCGCCGAGCCCCGGCCGCCGGCGGCATCCCCCCGCCCCGGGACGGCGGGGGCTGCGGGGAGGCGGCGGCGGGAGGCGGCGGGTCCCCGTCCGAGCAGGCGGTAAGTGCCCGCCCCGCACCCGGACGGGACCCCGCGACCGGTCGGACCCTCCCCGGGACCCGCCATCCCCTGGGGGGGGAGGTCCCCGCTGGGCTGGGGAGCCCTGCCATAGCCGGCGCTAACCGCTGCGGCCGTGGCTCCCTCGACTCGTAAATGGCAGTAAATTCTTTTTATCTTCGCTGGCAAGCCGTGCTCGGTCCCGTTTGCTGCTCTCTTTTCCTTTTCTCTCTTTGTGGTGCAAGGGAAACGTCGTCCCGTAAAGGGCCATCCCCTTCTCCGGTTCCCCTCTGCTACTGAAAGTTTCTTTTCCTGCCTGGTGGAAATCGCTCGACTTTATAAAGTACAGATCGCACTTTTCCCTGGGTCGGGCTCGGAAACAGAAGTTTAAAAATGCGAACATTAAGCTGCCAGTTAATGTTTGCCAATCCACTGGAACTGCAGTCTGGCTCTTTCAGTCTCTTTAACAAATGGATTTGCCTCTGAGGGAGCTGAGATTTATATTTATCTTCCTGCCCCCCCCCCCCCATCCAAAAGTAACAGCGGCATCTGTGTCATCTGGTGACAAGGCCAAAAATCACCATCTCCTTTCATCTTAGCTCAGCTTTGGAAGTTGTGTGCCATTTGTTACATAGAGGCTGCTCCGCGCAGATGCATGGAAGTTGCCAGACTAAAGTAATAAATTTTAAAAATAGAAACTAATATTTAGGACCCAGGAACTTTCTGCCTTGCCTGCCTCAGTTTTGCTCTTTAGAAGCATATCTTTTCCATTGCCAAACTGCACATCCGTGGGCTAAGGATAACTTTGATACAAAATAATTTTGCCATTAGGAAACTTGGCAGGGTTCAGTATGAGGACCCTTTTTTTTAGACGAGTTTTAAAAAAAAGCCTCAAAGAAAGCAAGATTTGGAAATGGGGAAAAAAAATAGAGGTCTTGTATTGTCATATTTTTTCCTTGGCCTTTTAACTGCAAACCCTCCTGCGGTATGAACGAGACCTCAGCCCAGCCCCACCTTCTCCCCAGAATGACTCTCGTTTACGAGCAGTCCTCCTGGCTTCCCCCCTTTATCTTTGGTTAGGGGAACAGAGGCTGCCATTGGCCATTTTCCCTCTGTCTCCACATGTGAATAGCGTGGCCGGATCTTTCAAAATAATAACTATATTGGTTGTGAATTTTCCTGTGCATAAAGTGGCATTTTAGCTCTATTCTGAAGTGATGTGGATTCTGGGTAATCACATACCGCAAAGGCAACGGAGCTGCCCCCATCTATAAAAATCAGTAGAGAGACAGCGTACCATGGCAGTAGATACTAGTGAAATAATGACAAGGGTCAAATCAGAAAGGATGAAGGATTTAAGATGTGGCCCCTGAGGTGGCGTAGGGGGGTCACCCTGCCCATCTCCCTCCTGGAGACCTCCTCCTCTGGCAGAAATGATGATGAAGAACCCGTAGCATCACCTCAGCCACCCTGTGTCACAGCCAGTGCAAAGCCAGGGTGGGAACACCATCAAGCCTTGCAACATAGAAATGTCTATTAGGGCCCTCAAAATTCATCCTGAAGCAGGTATGTGGGGCCTTGGTCACCCAGTGTGGCCAAGTGGGTGCAGCAGGCAGCTCTGCCTCCCGGCAGGTGTCAGCGATGCCAAGCATCTTGCGTGTCTCCTCATCCAGCTGCTGCTGCTGCCTCTTGTTTGGGAAGGAAGTTCACGTCTCCAGTTGCACTCAGGCAGGTCGTTTGAAGTACAGCAAAGAATTACCATCATTTTTCAAAGATATAAAAGACAGACAAGAGAAGTATTTTCAGGGCAAACTTGAAGCTCTTCTTGGTAGCGCTTTTTTTCCCTGAACCTGAGGTGGCCATGGTCCTGTTGAGACAGCAGTCATGGGCTTACCATTCTGACTCCTCGAGGCCTAAAAAGTCACTGGCCTGAGAGAAGGAGGGGGGGAGACTGTTCACAGCACCAAGTTTTGCTTGTTTACTGGTTGCAATTTAGTCTTCTAGGTCATTGTGCAAACTGCAGTCCCACCCTTCCCATGAGGCCGGTGGTGGAGGTTTCTGGAAAGTGATGCCAGCTTCGTTGCGTCACTACTTCTTGCTAGAAACTTTGAGGGCAATTTCTCTTGGTCTCTCGGAATGCCAGCTTCTCAGCCAGTCATTTATAATTTCTGTCTTGTGGTGGGAACTTCCTTCCTTTGCCCTGTTCAGCGGTGCAACGTGGGGGACAGGCAAAGAAATTCCAGAGAAGAAAGGATGGGTTGATTCAAAAGAGCTAATAGGGGAAAGACGAGGGAGGTGGAGGAAAGGCAATGAGGAGATATTACAGTAGAAAAGTCTGATGAGAAATAGCCTGTGGAGGAGCAGACTCTGGCCAGTGGGAGGCAGAGAAGAGGTTTGCCGCTGGCCAGAAGAGAGGGGTTGCCTGCTAAGGGGACTCGGCGCTCTGCTGTCGCGGTTGGGTTTCTCCTGAGCGTGATGTGCCTCAATGCCGTGCTTTCCCACCTGAACCCCGATGCACTTGGTCATCCAGCAGCAAGCTGGCAGCGCTGATGGGTGGTCAGGCCAGATGACAAGGGCTGGGGGAGAGGGATGCGGCTGCATTCAAAGGCTTGAGCCACCTCTGTTGCATTCAGATAGTGCTTGGGAGTGAGAGGGTGAAAGCACATCACAACAATGGGCTGGGAACCAAATCCTGATGGGGAGCCCGAACACAGCTCAGAGGAGATCTCAACACCTCCTCATCAGCATCAAATGTCCATTTTCAGGTTTGCCCTCGGCTCTCTTTGGTTGTACATGCTTGTCCCTCATTTCTTTGGTCAACACAGAAAGAGTATTTGTGGTTTTGCAGATGCTGCCACAGCACAGAACAGGGTGGCAGCTCTCGGTGGAAACCAGGGGAGAGGCTGCAGCCACAGGCATTTCCCCGGTGGTTTCCTGAAATGGAAAAATCATGCAGACATGTTAGGGTCTTACTTTTAACAGCCTTTTCCACGGTGCCGTCACTCCTCCTGACTGGAGGCAGGGTGTGATTACAGTGAGCCCATCACTCCAGACGCAGCGCGGGAGTAACACAGGTAGAGGGTGTACTAACCGTCTTCTAGAGGCACTATCATGTACTGTCAAAACACCCAGGTCTTCAAAGCTTTGCCTGATTTTTTTTTTCCAGCCAGATAAATGTTCTTTCTGCAGATGGATGTGGCGCAGCGTCATCTCGTGGCTGGCTGGTCCCAGCTGCAAACACATAGGAGTCCTGTGGGGACATTTAATGTCACGCCCTATTAGCTTCATACGGGAACTGAGGTATTTTTCCACTCTTGATAAGATATTATTTCCCCAAACAGAAATATGATTTTTCTAATTCAGTGCTGTCAGCAATTTATTTCAGCATTTTTCTTCCTGGTCGTATTCATGGTTAAAAATGCCCTTGAATCAAGACATTCTTTTACCGCCGTGCAGGGAGCCATGCTCCACTGGCCAGCGTGCCTTCAGAAAAGGTCTTTTCCAGCTGAACATCTGGGATTCCTTGAACTCCAAACTAGGGCTAGGGAAGCAGCTAAAGGAAAAGTCCAAAGTCAGATTATTTCAGATTCTGCCATTAATTTCCAGGTGTGTTTCCGGCAGTTGCTGAACAAAAGGTCTCCCTCTCACTTTATCTTCTTAAAAGCACCTGAAACTTCCCCAGAGCCCAGCAAGCAGCGAGCTGTGTGGTCCCCTCAGCCAGTGTCACCCTCCCAGCACAGTTGTGTTGCAGCTAGACTCGGAAAACTGCTGATTAGGCATTTTTTTCCCCCAACATCACTCAGCAGAGCACGAGTCGCTTTTGCCCTGAAACCATTCCTGACCTAAAAACTAAGCACAGGGCATGCGCAGAATAGCTGGGAGCTGGTGTTTTAGTTGGCAGGAGAGGAAAAGCGTGGGAACTCCCCGCATTCCTGCCCACTTCCCTTCCACCGCCTGCTCCTAATTCCTGCACTGGCCAGAGGATGTTGCTGCAGACCGGAGCAAGGCTGGGAGTGCTTTGCCTGGGATGCAGCTGGGGTTATACATCCCGTTTGTATACATAACCGGCACGTTAGGTAAGCTAGATGATTGGTTTTTGCCAGCGATAACTCTGGCTGTGGGTTCACGAGAGGCTGTTTTCAGCAGCGATGGCTGGCTTAGCCACACACATCATTTGCTGGCATCGCTGGAGGGTGCTGCCCTTCTGCTGTACCAGCTCAGCCATCTGCAGCTCTGCTGCAAACCGCATCTGACACGCGCTCTGGCTGACATCGCCTGCCGCCCCTCCCAGGGATGGGGGGATTTTCATTTCAGCTCAGACTGGTCCCCTGGTCCAGTTCTCGGCGCGTTTGTGAAGAGGGATTTGGGAGCAGCAGAGGCAGGGAAGGAGGAGGCGCTAGCTGACATCCTGCAGAAAAGCCACGCTATGAAACCACAGCCCAGTGGACCAGCACTGGCAGGGGGCCACGCTGCTCTCGTGTAGATGTTTTGGGTGGCTCAGTCGCTCCCCAGGCTCCCCTGTACATGACGGGACCACTCAGGGTCTGTATCTCTACTCTACTGTATCACAGGGCTGTCTATATCTGCACTGGTAAACTGTACCATAGCAGTTCCTGGCATCAGACCGTGATGGTCTGCCCCGCTGAGCCAGCATGGTTTTGGCCAGGACCAACTCGCTGCCTCCCAGATAACGCTTGGGCATGGTTCAGGGGCCAGCACGGGGACCGTCCCCAAGAGGCAGCTTGAGTTTGGTCCCCCAGTTTCGGAGATGATGTGATTTTAATAGTCGAGACTGTAGTGGAGTGGTTTCAACGCAGCTCGGGGGCGGCTCAGAGCCCCCCCGGCGGTGCACGGCTCCATATCGCCCCGTGGGTGGCTCTTCTCACCCAGCTCACCCACCCGCTGGAGCTGACAGAGGGAGAAGGGAGGGAGCAAGGAGGGGTAAGGGCTGGCGGGACCAGTGAGGAACACCAGCCGCAGCTCGCAGCGGGTTGGGGGAAGTGGGAAGCTGCACCCCGGGAGCGCTGGTTCATGGATGCTGTAGAGAGAAATCGCTCCCGCTTCCAGCTCTCCCCTCCGCCTTGCTCCCAGGAGCCCTAACACACAGGATGGCCGAACTGTGTGTGCAACAGCTGTCAGACCACTGCACCTCACATCTCGTTAGGTTAAATTAAACCCAAGTACGTGCTGGGTGAGCTTAACATCAATGTGGGGCTTTGTAGCGCAGCAGACCCCAGCATGAGATGCCTATGCTGGGATCAGGGTGGAAGACAAGGAGACACGCTGCCATCTGGATGAGTAATAAAAAGATGACTGCAAGCTGCAGAAAGGAGAAGCTGACTTCATTTATCTCTTAGCAGGGCATAGGCCAACCAGGCCAGCAATTACCCACTTAGCTGCAGGATAGGAACCCATAATATTAAAGTGTCGTGACGTGCGCATCATCTTAACCCACATAAAGGGCTAATACTAATTATCTGCTGAATTTGCAACACATCCATGACAGCAATCCTGCGCGGGCTGGGTGGGGTCAGTTTTTATTATGTCTCAGAGCCCATGACAGCCCCTGCTCCGCATCCTGCCCAGCGCGTGGCGTCACTCGGGCATCGCCGAGCCACGCGTCCCTTGCCCGGGTGAACAGGGGGGAGCAGCTCCCGACACAGGCAGGCTCTCACGGTGGTGGAAAGGCAGAGGCTGGAGGTGCCTTTTGTTTTCAACCCCCCTGCCCCGGGTTTTTTCCTGATGCATCGGATTAAATGTCGGTAAAGATCTACCTGCGCCAATGCTGAATCCTCTTGGGAAATAAGCGTTGTTGCTGACAGATCCCTTGGAGAAGGCGGGAGCTGATTTTGCACACAGAAGCAGATTTTGCTAACCAGAGCCGCTCCATACTGATGACTAATTAATTCTGTCTTCCACCCACACAACACGTACAGCTTGTAAGATGGAGGAGTCAGCCACAAGGGAAGAAAAAAAGACAACCGACTGTACAATTCCGACCCCTCCCTAAACTGATACAAACCCATCCTTTGCCCGGCGGTGTTGGAAGCTGGGTGCTCGCTGTGGAAAGAGCAGCATGAAAGCCCTCCCGGAGAACCGTATTCCCCTTGGTGCTGAGGATGAACGGTGTTCTTTGCCTGGTGGAAGGAAACTGGGGTGGCAGCAGTAGCCCGGTGGGTGATGGCGATGGCAAGGACGAGGGGCTGCATTGTGGGGTGCACTCCCAGGAGGAGTCAGCTCTCGGAGCTCAGCATAGCATCCTCCTGGCACTGCTGCTTGCTCTTGTCGCTTGTGGGACGTTGCCAAGAAATGATGCTAAATAACCAGGAGGGAACTGCCTGCCCTCACTTTCTCACATAGCCTCGTCTCCGCTTGGATCCAGGAGCTGTTACGAGAACAGTTCAGGCTCTTCCAGACAAAACAAAGTGTTGCCAGAGAGCAGGGGCTCTTCTGAAAGGAAGCAGAGTGCCTTTTGACAAGATGTTACAAGACTTTCACAGAGATTTAATTTGCAATTTTAAGCAAGCCGCTAGGACATGAAAGACCGTGGATAGAATCATAGGATCACCTAGGTTGGAAGAGACCTTTCAGATCATCTAGTCCAACCATCAGCCTAACTCTGATAAAGACCATCACTAATCTAAACTATATCACTAAGCACTATGTCTATCCGTCTTTTAAATACCTCCAGGGATGTTGACTCAACCACTGCCCTGGGCAGCCTCTTCCAATGCTTAATAACCCTTTCAGTGTAAAAACTTTTCCTAATATCCAGTCTAAACCTCTCCTGGTGTAACTTGAGGCCGTTTCCTCTTGTCCTATCGCCTGTTACTTGGGAGAAGAGACCGACCCCCACCTCTCTGCAACCTCCTTTCAGGGAGTTGTAGAGAGCGAGAAGGTCTCCCCTCAGCCTCCTTTCCTCCAGGCTGAACAACCCCAGCTCCCTCAGCCGCTCCCCATAAGACTTGTTCTCCAGAGACCTTTCCCAACTCCAGAAATGGAAGCTACTTAAGACTCACCTGGAAGAGGCATTGACCAGTGCCATGAGAGAGGTGTCTTTGCTGCAGCCCCACATCACCTGCTTAAGCATGGGAGCCAAAGGTGATCATGGCAGCACAAAGCCCACCCAAGAAACAGGGACGAGCTGTACAGTTTGCTGCCGAGCACCTATCTGCCTAGCAGAGTCTGAGACCACCGTTTTCAAACCTCAACTCCTGTCCATCCGCACGTGAAGCAGCTAAGGAAGGACTCTTAATGAAGACATCTCCTCTCAAGTTAAACTCAGGTGCCATGCAATAACAGCAGACACCCACGTGGACATGTCTATGCAGTGGACAGCACACACGAGCCTGACCGATACCAGCTGATTTAAATCAGCTCAAGACTGTGCACAAAGCCATCATCCCTGTGCCCAGCCCTGCAGAAACAGCGCGCAGCAGATACATAGGCAATGGCTCTGAACTGCAGGCTTTTCCACATCTCTCCCTGGTTCCTTTGCTTCCCTTCTTTCTTGTACAGAAAAATCTTTTCCTCTTTTCCACGCTGATTTCATTTCTGTTTTCTGGAAGCCAAGCCCTCGCTTTAGTTCTGGGTGCTACTCGTTTAACATCTGTGAGTGTCATCATGAAGCTCAGGGTAACTCGTATGGAGGAGGCCCCCCAGCTTCAGGACTGCAGGTCAGAAAAATAACGGCAAGCCAGAATGGGTCTAGTTTTGTGCAAAGCCTCAGCCCTTGTCCTTGTCCCTCTCCCTTTCCTCATAAGAGTATAGCGAAGAAATGGAAAAAGACAAAAGTTATATTCTTCTCACTGGCATTTGGCTGCAGGGGGATCATTTTATTACTGGTCGAACCGGGGGGTCAGGCAAACACAGGGTCCCATCCTCTTCCCATTTTAAATGCTGTTTGGTTTGGCTTTGGTTGCCTCCTTTGTGTCCCATTGGAAACCGGTAGTCTTCCAGCATAGGGAAGGTGGATGTTTCACTCCAGATGGATCCTTGCAGGGAAACAGCTTTGTCAGGTGAAAAGAATTGGGTCCGTGTTGACGTAACTTCCTTCCTTAGCAGGTATTTTCATACTGCTACCTGTCAGCAGTGCGTATTCATGGGAAAACTGGGAAGTTTAACGAGTTAACGTTCATATAGCCTGGTTCCATAGCCTGGAGCCACCCCGGTGCCCTGAACGCTGAAACACAACTATCAGAAGGGTGGTTAGGAAAGGGGACTCTCTTGTGCCTGTATTGTCTCCACAGAGGTTGTCTGGGGGTTTAAACCAGGGCAGACATGGCCTACTACAGACAGAGGTAGGTTTCATAGAAATAAAAAATTCTTTGGGTTGGAAGGGACATTTGAAGACCATCTAGTTCCACCCCTCCTGCCATGGGCAGGGACACCTCCCACTAGACCAGGCTGCTCAGAGCCCCATCCAGCCTGGCCTTGAACACTTCCAGGGATGGGGCATCCACAGCTTCCCTGGGCAACCTGTTCCAGTGCCTCACCAATCTCACTGTAGAAAACTTCCTTATATCCAACCAAAATCTCCCCTCTTTCAGTTTAAAACTGTTGCCCCTTGTCCTGTCACTTCAGGCCTTGGTAAAAAGTCTCTCTTGGTCTTTCTTATAAGCCCCCTTTATATATTGAAAGGCCGCAATAAGGTCTCCCCGGAGCCTTCTCTTCTCCAGGCTGAACAACCCCAACTCTCTCAGCCTGTCCTCACAGGAGAGGTGCTCCAGCCCTTCGATTATTTCAATGGACCCACTCCAATTGGTTCATGTCTCTCCTGTGCTGAGGGCTCCAGAGCTGGAGACAGTACTCCAGGTGGGGTTTCACCAGTGCGGAGTGGAGGGGAGGAATCACCGCTCTTGACTTTGAAGTGTTATAACTGAAATACGGGACTTTTCTTCTTTCCCAGGCTTTATCAACCAGAAGCCCATCAGCCCCAGAGAACAACAATGCCGACCATCAGTGAGTACCCTCTGCTTTCATTATATCTTCAGTGGGGAAAAGCAGCTGGAACAAAAGGGAAAGCTATTCCTCTATGCCTCTCTCTGTGCAAAAGAGAGCTAGGAATGGTGTTACATTGTTTATAGCCTGAAATATTCTGTCCTCTACTTGTTTGCCAATTAAAAAGAAATCCTGGAGCTGTGCTGCCTGGAAAGCTCCAGGCTCCAGCTCAAGCACGGTATAGAGATGCCTTCCTGGTCATGAGCAATGCAGAATTTAGTAGGATGTCCACATGTCACAGAGGCACCTTGAAGGAGCTTGTGAAAAGCTGGGGAAAAATGGTGCAACGAGTATCTCAGGCCCTGGTTCACCCACAGGTCATCTGTGGGCTCTGCAGCATGGAGAAAAGGAGGATAATACCTCTTCGCTCCCCAGGAATCATAAGAGAAAACACACGAGACACGAGCATCCCTCAGGGACAGGGGAGTGGTGGGGACCTACAGCTCTGGGTGTCAAACCAAAGAAATCTGAAATGTGTCTTCCACAAGCAAAAGCTGCTGAGCAGGCTGTGCCTCCGAGTCTGCCTGCACCAAGAGTGATGGGATGCATGTGCTAAAGAAACCCAGATGAAATGAAAAGGCTTGAAAACAACATCTTAAAATGACGTCTCCTTGTGCTGAAGAGTGACTCTTCAACGTTAAGCTCCCTCTGACCGGCATACTCTGCTCCTGCAGTGCTCGAGAGCAGACTGATCTGGCCGCTGGGCTGTGTGACCTACCAACGCCAAGCAGCGTTGGCGGATGTGACACGAGAGCCAGGCACCAGCCGCCGTCCCCTCCTCCTCCCCTCCCTGGCTTGCCTGGCCAGGCTGATGGTTTCGGGAGCGCTCGGAAAACATACCTGTCCCTGGCTTTTCCATCAGCAAGGCCTGTATGGGCACTTGAGGGGACTGTGGGCTCTCCAGCATCCTTGGTGGGCTTTGGGCTACGATGGCAACTGAGCAATCTCCTCGGGGGCTGCACCCCCAGCCCTGCCACAGTCCCCCACCGAGGTCCCCAGCCCAGGCGCTGGCTGGCCCCTCACCCCCTGCCAGAAGGGTTTCCTTCTCTCTCCCTCTTCAACGCACAAAGGGCAGAGCTGAGGCGGCAGAAACTGGTTTCTGCTCTGGGATGATGGGGCAGGAGCTTATTTTCCTGTTTTCATTTGGGTACCGTTTGCTCCATACCCACTGCAGAGCCCCATCGCACAGCCCCCGCCTGAAGGGCCGGTACTGCCCGCGATGAGCAGGGCTGCAGCTTCTGCCGGCAAGAACTGCATGTAAACAGGTGGGGTTTTTTTGGAAATGGTCCAGCCCCCAGCAAACCTGCATTTTGAAGAAATCAAATCGAGCCCCAGAAACAGGGGTTAACGTGCGTAGGTGTCTCATCCTTCACACTGCTTGCGGCTAGAATTATTCTAAACACTCGCGTTACAAGCAGCAAAAAAAAAAAAAAATCAGCCTTGTCTTGACAGAGTTGCTGACTGAAGAAATTCCCATATAACCAATTAAAGAAGAAAGAAATGTCAAGCAGGGAAAAAAAAAAAACACCAAAACCTAGATATGGAGACTTAATGCTCTCTGCCAAGAGGGCAGTCACGCGAGATAGATGCTGTAGGTGAGCACCTACATTCTGTGTGACACCACATAAGCATCTAAACCAGGCCTAATAAATACCTCTGATGGGCATGGGAACGCAGAGGATGGATTCCTGATCGTGCTGCATTACCTCTTTTTCCCCTGCAACTCGTTTTGTGAGCCGCTCTCCGGCGCCTGGCAGTGCACGGGTGGGATGACACAGCCCCGGGACGCCGCAATGATCGTGTAACTGCTGCCAAGGCTCGTGTCACTGGCACAGCCACCGGCGCCTTGTTTTGACCCATTTTTTTTCAGCTGAAAGGTCTCGCAGAAGCCGTTTTAATGATTAACCCCGGACTTTCCCATCCTCAGCAAAACGATAAAAAACAGCGGCCTGGATTCACCCCAGCCCAATTTTCAGCCTCGTAACTCACATTTCTACCCGGGACCTTGTCACCCTGGCCACCCCCTCAGGGATATTGTCACCAGGGCCCGCGGGCAGCTGTCCCCCACACCGGGCAGCCATCCCCACTGCCGGGGAGGTGGGCACAGCGCCCCCAACGCCTCGCTCAGAGTGGGGTTTTGCCCATTTTCTGGTCTAATTTTGCCCTTTGCATTTCCCTCTCCTCATTGCATAGGTCGTTATCTTTCCATTAAAAATAAAAAAAATAAATAAAATTCCTCCTCCCCTTAATAATCTGTAAACGCAGAGAGGCCTTTAGCTGAAATGGAGCACATTTCTTGCTTTGCTCTCTCCTAAATTTCTTCGCTCTAGCCACTTAAATCACTTTTATTGCTGCTTTCTAAACTCCCTCCCAGCTGTAAATAACTTTTTAGCAATGAGACACCCAGAAGCCTGCGCAGTAATCTTGATGGAGTTGCATTGGCCTTTTTATTTCTTTGCTGTCCTACCACGTTGCAAATTCCCCTCTCGTAGGCTTTTCAGCTCGCTCTTCCCCTCTCACCAGCGCTGCTTTCCAGGTTCCTCCCTCCCCCAGAACATCTGGGGTTTGAAAATTTTCTCCCTTAACATACTGACCTGTTATTTTCCGAATCAGGGAGTCTAACAGCCTTCAGCTGGATGCAATGTGATTGCAAGCCCTGATCCACAGCCCTGGCTGTGTTGATGAGGGCAGCAAGGGGCGTCCTCTCCTGCTGGAGCAGCTGGAGGAGCGCAGGAGCAGGCCAGTGGTCCACCACCTCCTGTCCTGCCCGCCTCCCGTGCTGGGGATTTCCCTGCCACAGCCTCTCACTTAATGCCAGGACCAGCAGAAACAGCTACACCAACGTGCCTTTGAGATTGACGTTCACGTTGGGAAGGGCCTCAGAAGGTGTCTAGTCCAACCTCCTGTTCCAAACGAGATCAGCTGTGAAGTCCAAGCAGAGCACCGCAGGCTTTGTCCCACCGGGTCTTGAGGCCCCACCTCGAGTGCTGTGTCCAGTTTTGGGCCCCTCACCACAAAAAAGACATTGAGGTGCTGGAGCGGGTCCAGAGAAGGGCAACAGAGCTGGTGAGGGGTCTGGAGAACAAGTCTTATGAGCAGCAGCTGAGGGAGCTGGGGTTGTCTATCCTGGAGAAAAGGAGGCTGAGGGGAGACCTTCTTGCTCTCTACAACCCCCTGAAAGGAGGCTGTAGAGAGGTGGGGGTCGGTCTCTTCCCCCAGATAACCAGTAATAGGACAAGAGGAAACAGCTTCAAGTTGCACCAGGGGAGGTTTAGCCTGGATATTAGGAAAAGTTTTTACACTGAAAGGGTTATTAAGCATTGGAAGAGGCTGCCCAGGGCAGTGGTTGAGTCACCATCACTGGAGGTATTTAAAAGACAGGTAGTTGTAGTGCTTAGCGATATGGTTTAGTGATGGTTGTTGTCAGAGTTAGGTTGATGGTTGGACTAGATGATCTGAAAGGTCCCTTCCAACCTAGGGGATTCCATGATTCTGTGATGCAGCCACAGTCTCTCCCTCTTGTTCCTCTGCTTGGTGTCCTCAGAGTGCAGAAGTTTCTCCTTTTATCCAGATTGAACCTCTCATTTTTAAATTTATTTCAGCTTTTCCATATTAAATGAGAGGGAACTTTGACACAAAAATAGAGAGAAGGAACACGAGCATCAACTTGTTTTTCCTTTGCTCTTTAAATAAACACAGCCCTCTATTCATCTCAGTTCTGGGATGGGCATGGTAAGTGGGGTTTGCTTTTGTCTTTTTAGAAGCGCATCTATGCTTTAATGAGTTCCAATTTTACCTGGCAATTTTCTCCCATGCTCAGAGGTCGTCATGCAAGCCAAAGCATCAAGAATAATTAACAGTGGGAAATTATGTAACTGCCAAGAGAAACAATGACCCTTCTGTGGGCCTGCAAGCAAGCTGCCAAGAGCTCTGCCTCTAATTCCTCACGTAATATAAAATTAGTTTAAGGATTGTCACAGTGCAGAGTTTAAACCAATAAATCGCGTGTTTAAGTCAGTTTTCTCCATTTCCTTTTCCCGGTTCTTGCTTTGTAGCTGCTGGTGTATGGTTCAAGCTCTTGGACTTTTAGCTTTCTCCCCAGCTCTCATCTGCTGTGGTGGGAAGCAGATTGCCTGCAGCCCATCAGAAGAAGGAAAACGTAAAAAAGTAATAAGCAGAAGATTCCACTTGCTAAATCCTACTACTTGCTGCCTCCTTGTTGCCAGTAAAACTTGTCATGAAGGGCACGGTGACGCATAAACAAGCGTAGGACACCCACACAACCCAGCCACCATGCCAGCTGGACATCAGGCAGCTCCAGGAAAAACATCCAACTATTTCTGACGCAGAGGGGGCACAGCATTAATGCAGCTAGGTCAGGGCAGCTGTCCTGGGCAGAAGCCTTTCTGACCCGCACAGATAAGAACAGGGGAAGGGTCACGTTGCTGCCCTTTGCTCCGCTGCCTGCTTGAGGAACGTTGCAGATGCTTCCTCGCCCGAGGAGGGCAGTTTATGAAGGCACCTTTTCTATATGACAAAGTTTCCTTAGAAAAGCATTTCAGGGCTCTTCGATTCTGATTGTACATTTAATTTCTGCGTTGGGGCAGCTCCTGTGATTTCACCTAGTAAGTCCTCAGTTTTTCCACTAAAGGATGCTAATGACCAAATTCGTCCCAGCTGCAAGACCAAGGGTGAGATAGATCTTGTGCTTAGAGAAATGGTAAGTCAATAGCTGCTACGTAATGAGTCTGGGACAGATTTGGAGCCATGCTATTGGATATGAAAACCTCTCCTCTTTGGCAACCAACCAACTGACATACAAAGCCATTTTTTGCCCTTGCTGGTTTGTTCTCCACCAGTGGATGGTCACAAAGTAAACCCACCAATCTCAGTTGATGTGGCATGGCAGAGCACTTTACAGTTTGGATTTACCAACTCAAGTCTCCACTTAGCTCTACCCCTCACCATGATCTCCATTTGATGGAGCCATGTGCCCAGCTTCCAGAGATGACTAGCCTGGCAGCCTGGCTTGCTCGCCTCCCAGTTCTCTACAAGGTCAAGGAGGAGCGCTCGCGTCTCAGCTGCTGTCTCCTCTCTTGAGCCCTGGAGGGCAAGGTCAAGTAGACTTATTTGGTAGTGTGAGCTACAGTGGTCAACGCTTGCAGAAGACTTTTCACTGTTCTCCCTTATGCAGGTAGGGACAGGTTTCCCTTGTACCCAACATAAATCACCTCTGAAAATAACAGTAAAAGCCACACCGCTTCCCTTTGAATTGTACATCAGTTCCCACTTGTGGGACAGTTGTGTTGATGTGAAAATAAGAAAAGCGTAAGAGCAGTTTGAGGTAGCTGCGTTCAGGTTTTGGTTGAAACTCAAATCTCTTACAAACAACAAAAAAATCCCTTTCTGCATAAAACCTTAAAACTAGTAACTAGCATAAAGGTTATGCAGTGCTTTAGCTGGGCCTCCAACATAGCTCACCAAAAGGTTCTGGGAGTTTTTCACTATGAGGGTGGTGAGACACTGGCAGAGGTTGCCCAGGGAAATTGTGGATGCCCCATCCCATCCCCTGTGGATGCCCCCCATCCCTTGGACACATCCCTGGTGTTCAAGGCCAGACTGGATGGGGCTCTGGGCAGCCTGGTCTAGTGGGAGGTGTCCCTGCCCATGGCAGGGGGGTTGGAACTAGGTGACCTTTAAAGTCCCTTCCAAACCATTCTGTGATTCTATGATCTGGAGCGTTGTAAGGGCTGTACTGCAATGAACTCGTAGACTAAAATAGATGCCAAGTGATAGCAAATGTCAGCAAGCACTGTGCCAGTGGGGTACGGGAACTAGACGTGACAGAGTATCTGTGTCTCAGCAAGCCACATGCAGCTTGATCTTTCCATTCACAAAAAAAAAAGAAGGGTCCTCTTGTGTCTCCAGAGCTTGATTCTCTCTCATAACATCAATAAATCATTCCCTTCCCCGGCAGATGCCCACAAAGTAACAGCAAGAAGCCATCGGGACAGTCCACAATCTCATATGATTACTCGGAGGAGGAGCTCATGGCAAGCATCGAGCGGGAGTACTGCCGCTGAACCCAACCCAGCGCCACAAGAACTTCAAGCACGTTCCTGGAAGCCCAGCTGGAGCAAAACTGCTGCTGACAAAATAACCCCTCGCACAGCAGGACGGCGTGGGAGAGGGGGGTGGCGAGGGGAGGTGGGGCGTGAGAGGCAGCGTGGCTGCTTGGGAAGCATGGAGGAGAAAGCCCTCCTGACCAACTCTGAGTGAGAGTGTGGAGATCCTCACCAACTGCTGGTTTCTGATCGGCGCCGCTGGAAGAGGGACCAATTCACCTTGCGAATCAATATTTGAAGCTCATTTCTAAATGGTATTTACAAATGAAGACGTACTAGAACTGAAGTGTCACACTAGAAGCGTTGAGACATGGTGCTTTGAAGGCAGATCTTGGTTTGTCTTCGCAGAAGAAAAATGCAGCAATATCATTTGATTCAGATCTCACATAAGGGGGTGTTGCATGAAATTCATGTTCCCGCCACTTAAAATTTACTCCTTGCGCTGTGCAAGCCTCAGGTCCGGGTCTGAGTTTGGCACGGTCTCTTTGAATGTGGTCCCCGGTACGGGATGTAAGATGAAAAGGGGAGTGAGCCCACCACCCAGTACATCGGCAGTGTAATCCCAGAGTTCAGATCCCACCACAGAGGTGAATGAGGTTCCTGGGAGCCATCGGGGAGCACAGGATTTGTACAATGGCTTCGGGGCGGGATTCCAGCGTCGGTGTCCTACCTGGGGCTCCTTGGCGTGGATCCTCCAGCGAAAGCAGGAGGCCCGTCCCCAGCGCTGCCTTGCTGTGGCCAGCGATCATCCATTGCGAGAGGGACTTGCATGTTATTGTAGAGCAGCTGTTTGCAATCAGTTTTCAGAATTACCACTCCTGGCCTTCCCGTGTATTTGTTGTCCTTGGTTAGGTAACTTAGAAGAAAAATCACTATGTTTTACCATTAGCTGACCACATCGTAAACCAGAAAGTCGTCTCTCCAAAGGAAACCGCATATTTTCAGTGGTCCTAGACAGGGAATCCTGGTATTTCAGGGTTTCTGCTTTTATTTTACCTACACCTTAACATATTATGAGTAGCTACTTGTTATCAGAAGTAGAAAATACCTTATTTTTGTCTTCAGCTGAAGCATAAAAGGCATCAGATGAAATCTTCACGTAGCCTGTGTAAATGCAAGAGGAAACAGCAGGACACATCTTAAGATGCTGTATTTTAACCTCTCTGTAATTCCTGGTATGTGTGAAACCAAAATAAATGCGTCTGTATTCTATGTAGCCCTCAGTAAAGGCATCAAATGTTGTTTTGAAAAAGCCTTTAGCTTGCATGGTGAATCATCTTATGGTACCTGCAGAGAGTAAGCAAAATGCGTCCTTCGAGGACGGCAGGAGGGACGCCGTGAGGCAGACACTAGATTACACCCCTGGCACATGTACTCACGCTCTGGTTGTCTTTCCTGCAGCCACCTTCCGTGAGACTGGCCATCGCGCGGTGCCTGAGAGCTCAGGAGCTGCCAGGCAGCCCGCAGAGGTGGGCAGCAGAAAGGGAGACAACCTCCCGCAAAGCTACGCGAGCTTGGAGGCAAGAGCTCCCAGCACGCTGCCCGGGCAGCTTTGACGGGAGAAAGGGTAACGGTTTTAAACTGAAACAGGGGAGGTTTCAGTTTTAAACTGAAACAAGGAAACTTAGGTTGGATGTAAGGAAGGAATTCATTACTGTGAGGGTGGTGAGGCACTGGAACAGGTTGCCCAGGGAAGCTGTGGATGCCCCATCCCTGGAAGTGTTCAAGGCCAGGCTGGATGGGGCTTTGAGCAGCCTGGTCTAGTGGGAGGTGTCCCTGCCCGTGGCAGGGGGGTTGGAACTAGATGATCTTTAAGGTCCTTTCCAAGGCTAACCAATCTATGGTTCTACGATACCTTGGTGGCCCAGAAGTAGCCAGAGCAGAGAGCAGGTGTCCTTGCATAGCTTGGGGGAAGTCGGGTGGGCCCTCTGGAGCAAAGGCTCTCCAACCCTCCCGAAAAAATCCACTTTTGAATGATAGCACTTTAGTTTTTGGCAGGAACAGTCACTTTTAGACCTATTAATGCTGCTGAGCTGTGGCAGGAGCACAGTTTCTCTGCAGCATGTCGTGTCAGCGGGCAGATCTCCCAGAGCTTGTATTAGTTTTCAGCAGCTCTCAAAGACCTACTGGGGTGAGCAGAATGTGCCTGTGGAGAGCAGAAGAAACACCAGAGACCTGCTGACTCCAGCACCATAGGTGACCACAGTACTCCGTTCGTTCGCTTTAATCGCCGCAGTGTTTTAGATTTCCCTTCAATTGGGATTTCATTCTTTCAACCAGGCCCTTCCTCCCACTGAGGTCCCCCGCCTCTCTGGCACGTGTGGGGAGATGCGTCGAGGAGCTCAGTCACAGCTCCCCCATCGCCAGGGCAGGCTCCTTTTTGGGTGGCCTCCAGTAACACAGTAAACCACAAGAAAAGCCAGGCTGCTGTCAGGCCAGGCTGCTGTCAGACCATGCTGCAAGACGAGCTGGCAGGGCACCGCGGCAGTTGCCCCCGCACCAGGCAGGGCCGGCAGCTCCATCCCGTGGCGTGACACTGGCAGGGACCAGGGCTCTGCCACCCCCGGGTCCCTCGGCCCCTCACAGAGATTCATTCTCTAAGGCTGCATTTGGTGACTGACCCAGGTGATGGCTCTACAACGCATCCCAGGCTCTCATAAAAGAAAGCCTAAGTTTTAAGGATTTTGTAGAGAGTGACTAATAAAAAAAAAAATAAATAAAATCTAAACTGAATATATTCTTGTCGGGCTGATAGAAACCTCTTGACTGGACACAGCAAACCATTAAGCTTCCTTACAAAATTAACTTATTAAATAGCCAAGGGACAAGTATGTTTCTGCACCTGGAATAAGCGTGCAATGGGTTTCACAGGTAACCTTTCCAGCAACCAACACTTCAACTGCCTGGTCTCCACGTAACCCTACTTTAAATCCAGCCTTTGCTCAGGGAAAACAGGACACTAGATCATTTGGAGGTAAATAATCATATTGAAGAAGTACCTGAGCCCTCGACTGATTTTAAGAGAAACTTCTTGAATCAATAGTTCTTTTCTTAAAAAAAAAAAAAAAAAAAAAAAGGGGGGGACGGGACAATTGCACTACAGGGATCACTTTGCCACATCTCAGGCAGTGAATGCTCACGTCCCATGGGGTGAATTATCTGGAAGTTTGTTTTCTTTTCATTGTATTCCTCTATAACCATCATCAAATCACAGCCGCTTGTAAGACAAAAAATTATTTGGCTTGCCAGTACTTCCTGGCAAGTACTGCTGGAATTAAGTCGGGTTCCGGAGAGTCTCTCATTCATCATTTTAGGAACTACCCTCCTGTCCAATACGGACAGCATAAGACGGGGTAGCTGAGCACAGGTCTTGAGCTAACACTATTAATCCCATTAATAAAACAGCAAAAGGCCATGCCTATTAACCACATTACTGCATTATTCATCTAACAATGACAAACGCTACACACTGTGTTTTGCACCAGCCCAAAAGAGGAGAGCTGGCTGGCTGTAGCTAACTCCTATTACTATTATTTTTTAAGCGAGGCAAAACCACAGTTGCTGAGAGGACAGAAGAGGGTCATTTTTTCAGCTAATCATGAAAAATTACTCTTTGATGCGTGAAGAGATATCGCCACTTCTGAGCTTAGCGACTTCCATGCATTGAGAAGGTTTCCTGCCTGGCCACGCAGCAAGCTGCCAGCTGCAAGGTTCTGGTGGTGAAAGCATTAAAGCCATATTTTTTAAATTACTCAACCCAAGATCTTAAAAAACAAAACTAATGAACGTGAAACTACAGAACCAGTTTGCATACTTACTCAGACTCTTGATTTCACTCAAATCTGGATTTTTCATGTGCAAACAAATGCTTTGAATCCTTTCCCCCCCCCCTTTCTTTGTAGATGCCTTTTTCCCTGACAGCACTGCAATGGATGCTGCTGCTTTTTGCAGAGCTCTGCCTTTTCGGCAGCCCAGTAAGTGGGCAGAACTCCTTCCCAAGAGCAACTGAGAAAACAGGTCAGTGATGGAGTAGTTTTAGGAAGCGAGTTGTCTTTTACCGGGTGGGTAGCTATCCGGTAAAATCTACAAGCTTCAAGAACGCAGTCGGGAGCTGTAGGTAGACTTGAGTGGGGAAAACAAAGCTGTGGCTTGATCCGTGGGAGGGTGAGATGGCTGGAAAGAATGATGAAGAGCAGCCAGTCACCATACCCACAGCTACCCAGGGAAGGAGGCCTTTATAGACCACCTCTGTCTCCAGGATGCTGAATGCTGGTCCTTTCGCCCAGCATATGCGAGGACAGTCCCCATACGTGCGTATCTGCCAGCATCCCATCGCCAAGACCCCTGAGAGCAGAGCAACTAATAGTTCCCTGACGCATCGTGCCCAGCACCCTGCTGCCATCTACTTGCCTTCACAATTTTAGAGGAGAAAGGAGGGTGGCACCACCCCAGGGATGCTCTTCCCCAACCTCCTTCCTCTAAGGATCAAACCCCAACAAGTTTTCAGCCAAATTATTCTCACACACACCCCCTGGGAGCTGAAACAGAGCCACTGTCCCGGAGGAGTTGTGCCACACGAGCATGGCGGAGCTCCCCATCGCACTCGGCAGGGCATGCAGAGCTCCAGCTGCCTGGCACCGATGGCATCCACAGCAGAGTTGGGTTTTTTCCACCACAGGGTGAAGGGAGTTTACGTGGACAATGACAATCAACAGAAAAGAAATCGCTCTGAACTCAAGAGACACTACAAGGGGGAAAGTTAAACCTAAGATATTCTTCCCATCTAGGAAAAACCCTCCCAGGGAAGGGTATGCTCCAGCTTCCTTGAGTTTTCTGCATGTTTAAGATGTGCCCAGGGCCTTCTGCACACATCAGGATGTGAGCGTCACCCCATTTCCTCCTCCTACACTCAAGGGCTGAAGCAGAAAACGAGGAAGGCTGCATTTGACAGAGGATGAAAGCAATCTGGAAAGAAAACGTCCCAGTGCTAACATACCCGCTGCAGGGACCGTAATCCCACCGACTGCATGGACTGCAAGCAGAGGTGGCTGAGGCTTTGTGGCTTCCTCGCGATCCGTCCCACCATTTCCTTAGCCTGTAGCTTGTTGGGTTTTGAGTCATGATTTGCTCTTTCTGCACACATGGGAGAAGTTTGCTTTTTCATGGCCATAGCCTGCCTCAAGCTACCAGACACAAACAGAAGGTAAAAAGACAGATGGGCTTACAGATTAAACTTCAAAACCAGTTAGAAGATTTATCCCAGCAGATGAACTCAAGCCAGATGCAGCCCTGAGGCTCGCAAGAGGTGACGGATGAAGTGCCACCTTCATCATTCACAGGATGTTGAGCACGCACAGCTTTCACAGCTGGGAATGGAGAGTCAGCCAGAGGAGCACACCGAGCGCGCAGCCACCCGGCACCACAGGCCACCTCTGCCCAGAGGTGCCACCTCAGCACCAGTATGGATTCACGCTTCCGCTACCAACCGCAGGCAGACCAGTGCTCATCAGTTTGTGAGCAAGATGAGGCAAGCGGCTGCTAAGCTGAAGTTTGGCTGCATAACCACGCACGGGAAAGCAATGCTAGTCTAACTGCAAAACGCAGCATTAAACCAACGGACGCATCTGAGCGCACATGCATTTTTCTTTAGAAAATTATTAGTTTTCATGGATTTCGAATAGCTGCAAGACAAAGAGACTTTTGCCCGCACGGTGCCGGTGTTAGCACAGCAGTAGGTAGAAAAGCTTCCTCACGTGCAAGCTGTTTTCTCTCGCAGGATGAGGACGTTCCAGACTCCGGCCCCATCAGGATGAGTACAGAGGGCACCTCCTGGCTGCACAGAACAGCTCAGAACTCAGCTTGGTTCCAAGAAAGAGCAGAAAGATGAGCACAGAACTGTGAAATCCATAGTTGTGTTTCACATAAGCAAAGCGAGGGAGACAAGAAAATTGGCATAAAAATTACAGCTCTTGTTTAGGACATGACTCAACGCCCAGGAAAATCTTCCTTGAAAAATAGTAGCAGGAACAGACAGGTAGGACATGTCCCCTTGGGAGTCAAAAGTGTTATGGAGACCTGCAGAGCCCAAGGGCTGAAGAGTTTGTGCTGCTCTGACAGAGCATCGATCCTGCAGTAAAGCCTTCCCTTCCAGCTGTTCTCCTGAGGGGGAAGCAGGACCATCCACAGGATCTTCTCTTTTCATCTTCTGCACACTTCCAAAAACGATGTGCTCTTCTGCAGACAGAGCCTTGAGTCACCCCTCCCAGTTTGTTCTCCAAAGGCTCTGACTGCAGAGACTGAGTCACCTCGCAGTGAAAGGCTGTGACAGAAAGCTGGTGTCACTACATCCTCTCCTCCCCATCTCTTCCACCAAAACACGATCCTGCTAGAAATAAATATCACTGCAGTTTGGGAACCGGTCAGAGGGAAAGAAACAGCAGAGATGCTTAAAAATTTTAAGTATTTGCTGCTGCTGTCACCTCTTTTCCAGCTGAGACCTGGAGGTGACAGCCAGACTGCCAGAGCTACTTCCTCACCAGAGCGCGGGAACAGGAAGAACCAGGGCTAATGCAGCCGTCTTTTGGGTCAAAATCTCGTCTCTTCTTTATTTCCAGTGTTTGTGCCATGCACAACTTGCAACACTAACAGCAGCACTCAGACCTCCACCTTTTGTCGACAGCTTCCGGAGGCCACGCTAGAACAGAGTTACAAATCCCAAGACTCTTGTTTTCAGACAGCATGCAAAAACCCCTAACCCTGGCAGTGGTGTACACCTTCCACCAAATACAGGAGCAGGGGTGTGTAAAATTACACATGGACAAGCACTGGCCAATTTACGACAGGACCCAAGAAGTCTTGCCTTTACAGGTAAGTGAACTAGTGAGCCCCAAAGTCTTCCCTGGCCAAGATATATAACTTAATCCAGACGGATTTACATAGTTCTAGAAAGGGCATGTACGAAACCTGAAAATTCACAACTTTTTTATGATTTAAAACCAGTCACATTACATACTTTTTATTTAATAAAAGTTAAAAACAGGTACAAAAATGTGATTCCATATCTTTAAAATATAGGTTCAAAATAAAAAGACTGAACAATATAGTTCAGGCAGTAAAGTGCAAAGAGAGCAGTTACCTCAGTCATGCTTAGTCCGTAAATAACCCCTACACAGCAGGAAGGAACAGAAAGAGCAAAGAGAGCAGACACAGCCACGCCACGGCTCGGCTATTCGTGCACATCCACGGCAGAAAGAGCCACACATCCTGGGCACAGGCGGCAAGAGGCAGCGCGCACCTGGTGGGAGCCAGCTGCGAGGAATCCCAGGCCAAGTAAAACTAACAAAGAGGGAGCCATCGCTTTTCCGCGTCATGACACACACTTTTTGAAATTCCATATTCTCCAGTCTTTCCCCCGCTACGATGCAACAAACTAACATGACAATTTACTAAATCATGACACGAGTCTCCAAACTGTTTTGCTCAGGTGAACACCATAAATGGTTGGTCTGTAAAAAAAAAAAAAAAAGTAGTACTGAATTGGCTACTAGACTGAGACAGGACATTCTTTCCCCGGTTAAAAGCATGCTAAAATGGCATCCAAAAGTCAAACTTCTTGTTCTAAGGGACTTCTAAAGGGATTTTAACAAAACAAAACCAAAAAAAAAAAAACACCAAACAAAAAAAAAAAAGAGGAGCAGCAATGTCTTTCGTCAGCACACAAATTTGGGAAACTGGGTATCAACAGAGACCAGCAGCTGTGGTGACCAGAGCCAACAGGGTGCAGACACTTCAAAGGTCAGGCACAAAAACTTCAGTACACCGAGCACAATATTCCAATTTAGTACAGTATGAAAACTTACTATCATTAATTATAACTATAGCCTTAAGTGTAAAAGTAATGACATACTCCGCTTTCAACTGAAATGGGTCTCCGCTGATTTCAGGGGAGTTCTAGCCGAGATCAGCAAGTGTGCACTTACATCGACGAGAACCACGTTTTGCCCACACAGAGAAGCGAGACCAGGGTTTTAGAACAACGAAGCAGTGCAAGAGAGCGCATTCCTAGTTATCCACATTTTACACATCCAGGAAAAAAGTCCTCCTCAGTGCTCAACTAAGCTTCAGCGCAGGAGTGGCTGAAGAGTCCAGCAGGAATAAACGCCACAGAAATATTCCGTTCAGCAGGTGAGCCATCTCCCAGCAAAACACCACCTGGTGCCTGACAGCACAACAGCTCCGCTGTCAGCTCCGCTACAATACGTACGCACGTCCTTCCGCACCGCGGAAACCCAGCAGTCCCATTGTGCTAGCGGCATTTTATTACTCACACCACGCCAGTGCAACACAGAGCTCCTGCAGCCAGCGATTCCACTTCTTAGCCATATTTACACTTGGTGTAAAAGAAAATCCATTCAACTGGGAGAATACCTCATTTAATAGAAAAGGGTGATTTTATACAAAGTACTGTGGAGAAGTATAAGGCCACACGAAGAGCATCATCAAGTTGACACGGTGGCTATTTCTTAAGTCAAAACACAATTAGTACTTCCTCTGGTGCTTTGATACAGGTAAATGAAAGCCTTGAACAATTTCCTATAAGGTGCACAAGCATCCACGATACATAAAAAAACCAACTTTAATTTTCTATTTATCCTGTACTCAAAAAAAAAAATTACAGAGACCCAGCTAATTATTCACGGGTTGCCATTTTTGCATTTTTCTGTAGATTTTGATATGCTGGTTTAGTAGGACTGAAAAGTATAGCATAATTTTTAGTGTCAAAGCTTCTAAACAGTGTTTGTGCTTCTACCTCCATCAGAGAAGCCTGGCTCCTCCAAACTTCGCTCCAGTGGAGTGTGGACTCAGGAATGCCCAGTACATCAAACTTCTACCAAAAGTCACAAGGGCTTCTACTTGCAAAGGGTATGAATTTACAAAATGTCGAGGATTTCAACACTTCTTTTCTGAACGAAAGTCATTCTGGTTTGGTTTGTTTTAAAAATGACGACACACTTAGATCTCAAACCTCCAAGGTTACCTGCGTAAAGAGGGTGTAACAGCACCAGCCCATTGCAGGATCAGGATCTGCAAGTGTGAAAATCCCAACCACTAAGAGTTATCAAATATGTGTTTACAAAATGCTCTGAATGCAATTCTTTAGGTTTACTGAAAAGGAGTTTCCAGAACTCTGGGTCTCATCCTGCACACCCCTACTAATGCAGGTCAAGTAATTTGCCTGCACATCAAGACCAAAATGAATAAATACAAAATATATTTGGTATAGAAAATACTAGTATAAAAATTAAAAATCACCCTGTTTTACTGTCCATCAAAATATCAACAGCAAACATTACAAGTGACTTTTTTAACCTATTGCCAAAATAACTTCCAAAGAGTTCTGGTTTCCTGAAGTGCTGGTGATTGCATTTGCCCAAGTATTGAAAAAAACAAATAGGGAAGGGACAAGGAAAGATATGATAGGTGTCTCACATAGCATTATTAATAGAGCACTCAAGGGAAACTAAAGTATGCACAAACACGGGAGGGGAAAAAAGCCATTGTCAGTTCTGTTGTAGCCATCAGAGCTCTTCCTGATTTTCAGAAAGCTTGTAGAGAAGGAGCATCCTCTCACTAGCCCTGACAGACGGACGACGGCATGGGGATGAGCATGCTCAGAGCACTGCTGCTTTTCGGTTTCTCTGCTGTGGCAATTCTGTTGAGTTTGCCAACCTCTGTCTGCCAGCTGGGGATCTTCTTTGTGGTCATATGGCGGCGGGTGTGCTTTGTCAAGTGATCACTGCGCATGAAGCGACGCTCACACACAGGACAAGCAAACTTCTTCTCTCCCGTGTGAGTTCTACGGTGGCGTGACAGTTCATCTGAGCGGGCAAACTTCTTGTCACAGCCTTCCCAGTTGCAGCTGAAAGGCTTTTCTCCTGCAGGACATAAAAGAAGCATAACTTACTTTTGAGAAGCTGTGTTACAGTCTTAGCAAAGAGCTAACTTAAATCTTGCCTTGCAAAAATTGATGAACTCCACAGAACTGCTCATGTGTGCAGTCAACATTAGCTTAAGCTCAAGTTGCGTTCCAGAGAAAAATCTACTTATTCCCTGACACATATCTCGTTAAGTGTTATTTAAACGAGTCTATTTTTTCCAATTATCCAAAACCATTCTTCATCTTTTTCTTTAAACTGGGTTTAAAGCTACCTTATCCGCTGACTGAACTAGAAGTGACCCCCTGCCCCTGTCCCTGCATGACCACAGCTCTAGGGCTGCTGCATGTCATCAGCAAATACCGCAGGCAAACAAGAAGCCTGGAATCGGGCCTCAGAGCTCTGCTGCTCCAGTCCTACACACAAACGCACCACTCCAGCGAGTCCTACCAAGGAATGGCCTGTCCTGCCATCCCCAGGCAGCTGGAGGTCCAACAGACAGCTAGGGGAGTTCTGCACACCCAGGAATGACTGCAGTCAGGATGGCTGTCCATGTTAGCTTCTGCTCATCCTGGGGAACTGCGTAACATCAAAGCTATCCTAAACAGTGTGATCTACCATGAGCAAACCCCATAAAGCTCAAGATAAACATCTACCACATGACACAAATTTATGGTAATGCTCTGGAGCGGAACAAAAGCAACCAGCAGAAAGGAAGCCCCACAGAAGCGTTGTTCTTATTTCAGATATTGAGAGTAAATGTCTATTGTTTGGTGTACGTGGTATCACCTAGTTACTCAGTGTGCAGGGAAAAGGTGGGAAAAGAAAGCTGAACTGCTCTGCCTCCTGATCCTGTAACGTGGACTAGCTAGTGAAGGGTCTGTGTGCTTCACCTCCCATAGACGTCCTACTCTTAATCACAATACAAGGACACACACAGCTTCCCTATGGAGCAGCAGCAGCACGGGCTCAAAGCAAGACACTTATTACTAGTCCATGTTTATCCTGTAGTGCCAGGTTAATTGAGCAGCCTGCAGCACTTAATTCTCAAGCCAGAAGCAGAAGCATCATTCTACCTCTGAGCTCTGGTTTACGAGGATTATCAGCTTCATACAGGGTTTAAGCTCTTTCCCCAAAGGAACTGTAAAGACAAACTGGAAAATTAATGCAAATCCTGCCACAGAAGCTGACATCCAATAAACCACAGTGTCTGTGGGGCAAGGGACAGTGGGGGAAAAAAGCCAAGGAAAACCAAAATTAGACAAACTTTTGAATGAGCTATTCTGTACCAATCTCCTGCTATGCCTATCCCTCAACATCAAAAGTAGTCCCTAAGCACTCAAGTCAGTTTTAACTTAACAGGATCTCGGAGCTAGAAAAAGGATAAGTAAAACACACGTACACTGACAACACAGTGACTGCATTTTATGGAGCCAATCAGCTCACATTAATTATAATTAATTTTCATTTACCTTTAAAATTCCCTCTCTGTAACTGAATAAACAGCTACATTCCTGTAGTAGCTCTGCCTCCTAACACAGCAGCCCAAAATCTCAACACATTCCCATTTAGCCTAAACAAAACTCCAGAAAAACGTGCAGTTTCTGACTTTCTCTCTTTTCTTTTACTTTTGTAACAATTAAGAGCAACTACCTGTACTATGGTTTGCTTACACCAGATTTCTCCATGCCCCAAAAACAGGGACTTGCACAATTCATTTCGGTCTAGTCCAGATGGCAGGATTCCACTCAAACCTAAACCCACACACACACACAGACGGCAAAGCTTCGCTCCAACTAAAGCATGTGAAATTCAACTAACACTATGGGGTCAGATGAGGTCTCAGAACAAAGTCTGTCTTGTTTTGCTTGCCCACGGAGAATGAACATTCCTCTCTTCCCCGAGATGAGCAGAAGTTTCCCAGTCACCTGCCTCTTCCCTTTCCCACCCCCTCCCCCCAAAAAATGTGCATTTCAGCTCCCCAAGGCAAGACAGTGCTGGAGTAACAAAGGACCTGCCCTGTCATACACACCAGTGTGGGTACGAAGGTGGGCTTTGAGGTGGGAGCTTTTGAAATAGGTTTTCTTGCACCCAGGGAAGTTGCAAACATAATTCCTCCGTCTAGAAAAGTCCATCTGGGGGGCACAGCTTTGACCAGAAGCTATGAACACAGGAGCAGGAGCAAGGGGCAGTAACTTGGTGTTCCCAACAGTCATTACTGTTTGCGGGCACTGTGGTGTCTGTGTGACAGCAGTCTGTGGAAGAACCAGCATGACGGTCCCCTGAGGCACAGAAGGTCCCATGAGTACAGGCTGAGAGAGCGGGGCTGTCTGCGGTAAAATAGGTTTCATGGGAGTTGAGACTGTTGGAGTTGAAGGCTTGACATAGGCATTGATCATACTGCTTTGTCCATTTAAAGGGATCATTTGACAGAGAACCTGGGGGCTTGAAACGGGGACAGGTGTCACTGGGGTAGCTCTTTTTTGCAAGTCATTCTCACAATTCTTTGGTAAGTGGGTCTGTGGCGAAACAGGCCGGACTGGTAGTTGTCCTTTATTGGTCACAATATCACTGGAGTCATGTGCATAAGGCTGATGTACTGGAGAGGTTTTGTTAATTAAATCATGCGTGGCACACGTGTCCTGTGGCAGCCTGGAATGTCTTCGGTCATCTGCCCCACACCAGTCTCTGGAACTGCTGCAGCCTGAAGTTACCTTTGTTTTCTCTTGCACAGCAGGAATGTGATGGTAAGCAGAACTATCACCTGTGTGACGTATCACACTTGTTGCCATGGCCCTGCAAGGCTGAGGGGCAAAGGATTCAGATATCTCCGGCTTCTGACTGCACTGTCGCTCCATGTTGATAACAGATGGCTTGGTTATGGGGGAGGCACCAGTCACTGACGTGACTGAGCAGGCAGCTGTATTTGCCATGACAGTCCTTGGTTTGGAGTAAGTGACTTGTGAGGAGAGAAGCATAGCAGCTGATATCTCAACAAAGTCGGGGCTGTGCGGAGGGGTCATGCACTGCAAACAAGAACATACCATTATTATACATCAGGTAATTTCATAGCTCAATTTTTCACTATCTTTACTGTGAAAAATAAAATTACACCCTCTTCTCAGAACCTGCCTCTTGGGACAAACTGATTAAAGCACACATTGCCTCATCTGATGGCCACTCTGAATATGCTCAAAGGCACATTAATAAAATGAAGGCAATGAGGCAGATGTAAACCTGCAGAAAACATTGCATGTCCACTCACTGTGCTACAAAAACTCTCTCATTCCTTTCTCCTCAGCAACAGGCGCAGCTGTAAGAGGCTATGAGACTCTCTCTGCTGTTCACAGAAAATAGACTAGCAACAGATATCGATACTGTACCATTTCAATTTCAAGCTTCCAGGAAGCCCGACAACTTTTATCAATGATTACCCCATCAGCTGGTGGCAACTTCTGAGATATATACAAATGGAAACACTCTATCCCTTCTTATTCATCCATTGCGCTCTTGCTGACACCACCTCTCCTTCCTCCTTTACCACAGAAATCTCATGCCTGTGTCCTGTGCTGCTCAAGAGACAGTGCCAACACTGAGCGGCAGGAGTATGACAGAACTCCGTCAACCTGCTGCCATACTATGTCAGCCTCTTCCCTGTATTATTCCTGTTCTTCCTGACATAATTGTATACTAGAAGCCTACTGGTTGAAATGGGCCTTAACCATCTGAAACCCGAACAGCACCAAGCCCTTTTTTTTTTTAATTCCTACTTCTGTTGCAACATAAACTGCAACAAAAAAACCTGTGATTCAACCGACATTAGTCAGCCAGAGTAGACTGATGCTCTGGAGAAATAACAGACTACATGTACAAACACATAGCACAGAAACTAATTAAACTGTATATTTCATAATGGTAACCTGTACTTTCTCTTATAATGACCAGAGTGAAGCCAAATGTCGTCAAGTACCTTTTTCATATAGTGCTTGCAGATAAGTCGGTGCTGAATCACTGAGGCTCATTCTGCCATTTTTACTCCAAGTGCTCCAAGAAACCTGCAATAACCACCCAGGCAGCATCCTCAGCTGTCAAGTTAAGTAACCCATCAGCAAGCGCTTTCACATCTAGATTTAACAAGGGATCAAACCCCTACATTTGCCATTCCAGAGACAGCAGAAAAAAAACAAACTCAACACTCCCACCTCACTATTCCATGTACACACACAGCACTGGCTGCACCATAGCTATTGTATGCAGGGACACGTGATTGAGCTGTCTTTGCTGGCCAAGTTAAAACATTGCAGAGATGTAACACCCAGGTATCAGGCATATTTATTTTGCATTCATGTTTTTCTTACCAGCGTAGATAAATAGTCCTTTGGTAATTCAGATGTAGCCTCAGCGTGCATTGTGAAATCACCAGAATCCGAGAAGGGTGTAAGTGGCCTTATCTTTAATATGTCACCTTTCTGCGATCTTTGACCCCAGGAGCTCATACAAACAAGTGCTTCAACAGCTTCAATGTCGTTCTGCTCCAAGGTGCTGCAGGTAGACCTTTCGCTGTCATGACGCTGCCTTTCACGGATAGACTCATAGATGTCCACAATGTCAACCTAAATGTAATCGGATTACTGGCTATTAGGACAAGTCAGAATACAAAGCCACCACCACCCACATACTGTCTGCTCACGATGAAGGTCATCTGAAACAGATCCCATGCCTGCGGCAAGGCTTTTACCAGTCAGCTCAACTCTTACCCTCCCCCCACAGGCTCATCTTCCCACCCCTGCCACTCTTTTAAAAAAAAAAAAAAAAAAAAGTAGTATGATTTGGAGGAAAGGAACAGATATGTGTGTAGCTCACATTTCCAGAGTTACTTTCCTAGATTACACTGCTCTGAGTAAACACATCCCACACTTGTATACAAACAAAAAGAGCAAAGAAATCCTGACTTCCAACCTTGTTTAGACAAGGCTGTTTCCCAGACCCAAAAGGCGACTCTTATTCAGTACTGATTTCATTCTGGTAACATTGAGAAGATAAATTTCAGCTGACAGTAAGATGCTTTAAGGTATGATCACTGATTCAGAGTACCACACCTTGTAGAAGCATTTTAATCTTAATTTTACCAACAGAGAAGCCGGGGTGCAGGGAAGGAAAGTAGTCTTCAAAGTGCAGTGGAAATTGCTTGTATTGTACTTTAGAAAGGTATGATACTACAAAGGTGCTAGGTATCCCAAGACACACTAGAAGTAACATGAAGACCAATGTAATCATATTGTTTCCAAATGCAAGCATCACAGAAAATTTGTGTGTGTATGCATGCATGCAAAACACTTGACTTCTCTGTGAAAGGATACACAAACTTCATAAAATGCCTTCAGTGCTTAACAGTGATTCCAAAAGCTACGCTGAGCTGCTGCTTTCTGGCTCACGTGCCCACTCGGTCTCAACTAAACATTCAAACTCTTCCAGTCTTTAGGCACACCAACTAACTGCAAAGGCTGGGATTCAGCAGCGTGGACCAAGATTCTCGAGCCTAATGCTGTTACACAGCGTGCTTATATACTGCAGCGAAGGGTTTTAACTAAAAAAGCAACAACAAGCACACACCTTTAAGACAGTCTAAAGCCCTAGAGGGCTTGTTGGATGACATCATTTACACACTTAGTCAACGAATTTTGTCTTAACAAAGGTGGAATGATCCTGGCTCAACAGTGTCACAAAGATGCAAAGCTGTGTGACATTGTCTCAACTATGGGGATGTGCGTGGCAAACACATTAAACATAATGCCAGTACTGCACTCAGCGAGGACTTTCGCCTAAAACAAGAGGTACCACGCATGGAGATACCAAGGTTGGGGGCAGGAAGGGGTTAAAGCGCTCTGAAGCTATTAACCTCTCTGAGAGGCGCTTCCAAGAACTTCCACTGAAAAAAACGAGAAGGGGAACGAGGGCAAAAAGCGCTGTCGGGACCTAGAGCGCCTGTCAAACAGGAGCCGCACCGGGCGAAGCTCTGCGCTAAACCTGCGGGTCTTCCTCAGAGCCCGACTGCAGGCAACCAAACCGCCAGATTATTTTTTTTTCTAACTCAACGTTTCAGGAGAGCAGTTTTCCCTAAGGAAACGTGACAAAATATTCCCCTTTTCAAAAAAAAAAAAAAAAAAAAAAAAAAACAACCACCCTTTTTTTAAGGCGAGGGCAGCAGCCCGGTCTCTCCGGCTGCCAGGGAATGGCTGACGGCGCCTGGCCGGTGTCCTCACATCACCCCGTACGTGCGCGGGCAGGGACGGTGCGGGCCCCCCTTCCTTCCCTCCCTCCCCGCTCCGGGCAGCGCCTCTTCCCGCCGGCGGGGGCCGCGCCACCCCCGCCCGCTCCACGCCTCACGGCGGCTGCCCCCGGCCGGGCGGCGCCGCGGAGGGGCGGATGGCGGGAAGAGGGGAAGGAGGAGGAGGAGGAGGAGAAAGGCAGCTGCCGCCCTGCCGCCGCCCCCACACGGCGGCTATGGCAGGGCCGCCCCCCCCTCCGGCAGGTGACCAGGGCGACACCCGCCCCTGAGGGAACGGCACCGACCGACCACCCCCCGCGGCGGGTAACGGTCCCAACCGACCCCCGCCTCGGCTGAGCAACGGTCCCAACCGACCCCTACCCACGGTGAGCAACGGTCCCAATCGACCAACCCCTGGGGGTAACGGTCCCGAGGGACGACCCACCCGCTCCTGAGGCCACACCGGTGTCCGCGCCCCTGCCCGCCGCCGAGCACGTGCCCGGCCCGGGCCGGCGCCGGCTGCCCCCGGCTCGGGGGGTGCCCGCCGCCCCTTCCCTCCCTCCGCTTACCGTGGACGCATCCCCCATCTCCGAGCAGGGCGAGCTGTGCATGGCGCGGCTCCGGCGGGTGGCGGCAGCGGCAGCAACAGCAGCGGTGTGGCCGGCGAGCAGCCACAGCAGCGCGCGCGCGCGCACACACACACCGAGCACCAGCAGCCGGAACCGGCGCCGCCTCCCCCCGCTCCCGCCTCCCCCGCCCGCCGGGGCCGCGCTGCGGGGCACTCCCTGCGCCAGACAACGCGGGCGGGGCGGGAGGGCGGGCGGGGGGCCCGGCTCCTGGCCAATCGCCGCCCGCCGCCGCCCTCTTCCGCCCAATCAGCGGCGGCGGCCGGGCGTGATCGCTTCGTGCCGGGCGGGGAGGGCGGTGCGTGGGCGCGGCGGGCGGGAAGGGAGGGGGCGGGGCCGTGCGGCGGGCGGGGGAGCGCGCGCTGGAAACTGGGGGAAAGGTCGGGGGGGGCGGGGGGAGAGGGGCGGTGGCCGGGAATGCCCGCGCGCGCGGGGGGGGGGTGGGGGGGGGGGTGTGGCGGGGCGGGGCGCGCGGGGGCGCGGCTCCCCTCCCCCACCGCCATCCCCCGCGCGCCGTGCGTGCCGTGCCGCGCCGCACGCAGGCACCCCTCCCCCCCCCCATCCGCCCCCCGCGCGGCGGCGTCTGGTGAAAAATCTCACAATTGGAGCGATAAAATGCAGCCAAAAATAAACTGGTTTTTTTTTTTCTCCCCCTTCCCCCCGCGATTATCCGTCTTTGTCCCTTCCGCCGCTCCTCGGGAGGTGACACCGCCCCTGTCCGGGCGGGGGACGTGGAGGGACCGTCCCCAGCCGAGCCCCTCCCGCCGCCGCTCGCCCGGCCGGGCGTGCCCTTCCCCTCTTTCCCCGCGTTTAACCGAATCTCCCTTTTTTTCATATCGAATGGTTTGGGTTGGAAGGGTCCTTAAAGACCATCCAGTGCCAACCCCCTGCCATGGGCAGGGACACCTCCCACCAGACCAGGCTGCTCAAAGCCCCATCCAGCCTGGCCTTGAACACTTCCAGGGATGGGGCAGCCACAGCTTCCCTGGGCAACCTGTTCCAGTGCCTCACCACCCTCACAGGAAAGAATTTCTTCCTGATATCCAATCTAAATTTCCCCTGTTTCAGTTTAAAACCGTTACCCCTCATCCTATTGCTCCACTCCCTGATAAAGAGCCCCTCCCCATCTCTCCTGTGGGCCCCTTCAGGTACTGGAAGGGGCTATAAGGTCTCCCCGGAGCCTTCTCTTCTCCAGGCTGAACAACCCCAGCTCTCCCGGCCCGGCTCCCATTCCCAGGCCGCCCCCTCCCATCTCCCCCCGCAGGGGCTGCGGCAGCCGGTGCAGCTACGAGCCCTTACAGAACCATGGCATGGTTATGTTGAAAGGAACCTTAAAGACCATCCAGTTCCAGCCCCCTGCCATGGGCAGGTGACCGTCACCCTTCACCCCCTTCACCTTCATTTTTCAGGGAAAATGCTGTCAGTGACTAAATAGCAGGATGGGGGGGGGGACACACAGGGACCGTGCCCCTCATATAAGCCACTAGCCATCCCTTGTGACACCGGAGCCACTCGCTCCGCCCGGTGTGGAGGGAAACCTTTAGGGAACTGTAATTGATTTCCAATTGAGTAACGGCATCCGAAGGCGGCACAGTCCCTGCGGCCGGGGGTGGGGAGCGGGACAGGGAAGCAGAGCAGGTCACCGCTCCCGATTCCCAGAGGGATCTTTTCCCAGGCCACGTACCGCAGACTCTTCCTCCGTGTCCTGAGCCCACAGCTGGAAACCGCTGGAGGGGGGCTCCTCACACGGGGGCAAGGCTCGTTAGACGAAGTGATGTTACACGTCTGTGTGCCGACTCGATGTGTGTGATGGCGCTCCCTTTGCTGAGCTAAAAATGGCAGCTATCGGTTTTAACATAAATCCTTAGAGCTCTTACCAAAATCCCCTTGTTCTGCTGCTGCCAGCTGAGGCTGCGTTAGGTGAGGGAGGAGCATCATCTTCATCCTCGCATCGGATGTCGGTGGCAGAGCCCCGGGCTGAACCCCACGGAGCCCGAGCCCCCTCACAGCCTGGAGCTTCTCCCCTTTCCCTCTTCCCTTTCCAGAGGCTGCACTAAGGTGAATATTAATGCAATTAATACTATCCCGCATCTCTGTCCTTCCGCCCGCGCCCACCACCTTCCCTGGGGGCTCCAACCGGCGCCACCGTACCCCCAGGCCCACGGGGAGGACCCAGGGGGCTGTGGGTTCCCTCCTGCAGACAGTGACCTGGAGCGAGGCCCAAATATCCCCAAATCTCCTTTCCCAGGAGCTCGAAGGCGCCTGCCCGTGCAGGTGGCTGCGGGACGCCGGTGTCCCTGCCCTGCATCACTGTGGTCCCCAGCCCGGCAGAGCCATCCTCCGCCTGCTGCCCCGGCTCTGCCGCCGCTCCCGCATCCTCCGGATCCCTCTCCCCGCCGACCCTTCGGTGCTATAAAGGCCCGTTTAATCCAGACCGTGGGCAAACACTCCAGGGAAAGGCTTTCTTTGTCAGAGATAGACACTGTCTTTGTCCCGAGGTCGGAAGGAGCGGATGTAAGGTGCTCCGGAGGAGGGATGAGGAGGCTCCACTCGGGTCGTCTTATCCTTTCTCCTGGGAAAACAAGGAAAGAATTGACCATTGCGTGCGAGCAGGAGGGGAAATACTTAATACTGTCAACTGAAAACAACAAAAGGGCACGCAGGCAGCTCTCCCCCATTCCCTTTTTGCAGATAATTATACAATAAGCAATTCAAAAGAGACCAGAGGAAGAATAGTACAGGCTCAGATGGTTTTCCTAATGTTTAGCAGAGGTTAAAGATCAACCAAAGCCGTTGTCTGGCTGCAGCTTTGGAGTTAGTGCAATTTGGCATCGGCATCTGGTCTGGCTGAACACAGCAGCAGGCTGCTGGGGCAAACGCGTACAGCCGAGCACGTGGGGCGGGATTAAATAAATATAGATAATTACAACCCAAGCTCCCGCACAGGAGACGTGAGAAGGTACACGGGAAGAAATGAGAGACTGCGACGCATGTGTCGGATGTGTCTCTCCATCCGCTCTCCCTCCTCGGCTGTGCTCTTGGCTGATGGAGCAGTCGGAGCTGCCGCAGCCTTGGATTGCCCCAAAATGCGCTTCCTGGGCCAACAGCAGCAGCCAGAGGAGAAGATCCCCACCACGGAGCAAACGGAGCCGCTCTGCCAGGTGGTGCCGGGCACTGGCTGATGGAAACAGCGGCAGCAGCCCCCAGCTGAGGGCAGGAGTGGGACCAGAAGGATTCACCAGGGGTGAATGCACCCACCTCGGTGGGAACTGCGGAGTTACAGAAGGGATTTTCATTGCAGAGCCAGAGGGATGTGTTCCCCATGTGCCGATATCGCAGAGCTAAAGGGACACGCTCCTCACATGCCTACATTGCGGAGTTGGAGGGACACGCTCCCCACATACCAACATCATGGAGCTGGCGGGACACGCTCCTGATGTGCTGACATTGTGGAGCTGGAGGGACATGCTCCCACGTGCCAACATTGCGGAGCTAAAGGGACACACTCCCCATGTGCCAACATCGCAGAGCTGAAGGGACACACTCCCATGTGCCAACATCACGGAGCTGGAGGGACACACTCCTGATGTGCCGACATTGTGGAGCTGGAGGGACACGCTCCCACGTGCTGATATTGCAGAGCCGGAGGGACACGTCCCACATGCCAGCATCATGGAGCTGGAGGGACACGCTCTGGATGTGCCGGCAGGGGCGAGTGCGGTGCGGGGCAGGGAGGGGGGTGCCGACGTGCGGTCCCCCCCCCGCTGTCACGCTGCGTGCGGGCCAGCTGCCGCCGGGGAGGTCTCATCCGTGGCTGCAGGCGATGGAGGAGCAGAGCAAACCCCCCTCGCCGGCACACTGCCTACGTGTCTGCCGGCAGGGACGGGCTGTCACACGGACAGCTTTCCCACAGGGAGGACGAAAGCGCGGTCCTCGCGTGCCAGCCCCAGCTGGCGCAGGAGCCGACAGTCAACTTCTTCCTCGCCTGCATCTTTTCGTATTCTCTTTCAGAAACAGATCAAGCTTTCCATACATGGATAAGCATCCAAGGAGCGGGTAAGCTGCTGGCACGGCATAAGGAACCACATCCAGGTTACGGCAAAAGGAAAGGGTTTGAGAGAAGAGTCATGCAGACTGTTTCCCACTTTATTTTGGACCCGGGGTGCTGATAAAATAAACACACACTGCCGATTACAATTTTTTTTTTTTTCTCTCTGCTCCCCAAAACGTGTTTCTACCTGAAAAAATACTGACTGCACCAAACACTTCCCGGGACCTGGCAGTACTGCAGAGAGAAATCACCACTCGACCGGATTTCTTCCAAGTATGCGAAACGTAATGTTTACTGAATTAAAAAAAAATCCAGCCCACAAATACTGATGACAGGTGAGGACCGTCCAGAGACCCACCGTAACAGAAATAATAAAGTAAGCGACAGTAACAAGTATGACACACCAGCGCGCCATCTGCTCGCTCGAGTGCACCGTCTGGTTTTTCTACTGCTGCTATTCGTGCCCTGGTCTTATTTTAGTGGCACCAGGAGACAGATTCAAATAGCAGCAAAAATAAAAATGACACGTTATTTATTTATTGTTCTGCTTAAGTGGATGTCTTCATCGTTCCCACCATTCTCTTCGCCTCGATATTGCCGTTGGCTAAACCCACGCGTGTTCTGTGACACACAGTGTATTAAAGCATCAGCAATGCCGACAGATGTTCCCCTCTCTTGGTCATCTCACAACTTGCTTGGGCAGGTACCAAGCCTGTGTGCAAGCGCACGTTTCATCCTGAATCATCTTTCATATTTTATTAACTCTGAAGTGCTTTTGTGCAGCGCTCGGATGCTGCGAAGGTGTCCCGTGTGACCACAGACCGACCTATGGACCGTCGGACGTGGTTCACCCGCACAGCTGCGGGTGACCGGTACCACAGGCTTTCACCGGGCAGGAGCGTCCTCGCAGGCAGAGAGAAAGTCCTCCAGCTCCGACACTGCCATCTCCTCTAGGACGTTGTCCATATTGACCTGCGCACCTGTACAGCGCCGAGCACAGCGTGCTGCCAGGGGCCCAGGGGAGGTCTGGGGGGGCGGGATTTGCTGATCACAGGCATCCAGCAAATCTCATCAAATCTTTAGTTGTCTCATCAAAGGTCTTCAGTTATCTCCTCGCTGCCTCTTGGGCCGAGGTCCATGTGTGGTCAGAAGGGACGGTCAATGTGTTCTTCCCGCACGGCCGCAGCGGGCAGCTCACCAAGGGTGTTTTGAGCCCCAGTGGGGTTTGTTTAAGACCCTGGCACTTTTTCCCATTCCTTGCACCACAACTGGATTAGCCGGCTGCTATCAGAGGGGTTCCCATGCCCTGGTAAAAAGTCCCTCTCCAGCTTCCCTGTAGGCCCCCTTTAGGTACTGTATATATTAAACAGACGCCATCAAGTACGGGATTTTACTACTGACAAATACATTTTCCATTAAGAGCTGAATAAATAGAAGCCACCTATGTTCTTCTGAGCCTTTGGGGTGCTGGGGGAGAAGTCAGTAGCAGCTGAGCCGCTTAACAGTTTAAATCCCTGTCCTACTCTCTGAGGGGGACGTCTAACCCCGGCGATGTCCGCATCCCATCCCTGCCGCAGCAAAGGAGCTGGAAAACCCAAATTCCTGCTCTTATGATTCTCCCCCAGCAGTATCGCTGGTCACAGGTGACTCAGTCTCCTCCACCCCCTTGCTCAGAAGCCAAACATTACCCCACTTGCTACTTGGATAAAGTATCCCGCCAGGCCGGGCTGCTGAAGGTGACTTTGTGTGACTTGATGCTGTTTCTCATAAAATGGTTGCTTGGACTTACTCGCCGCTACTCCCCCTGCACAGCAGAGATCCTACCGCCCCGCTTCAAGGGCACTTTCCCACTTAGTTTTATGCTGTTCACTTAAAAAGGGCAAGGAATCCCTATTTTTTTCACAGCCTGGGTAAATCCTTTCGTCAGCCTTGGGTGTGCGCTTCCCCGCCACTGCTGCAGTGCTTCGGGACGGTAAGGAGACACAGTGAGACAACTGTGAAGTTGACAACACAGGAGACACAGTGAAAATAAACCCAGGCTCTAATTCTGCGCCGTGGCTCTGCTGGTTTGTAGCCACGCTGTTTACACTGGATTTCTTTTTCCATGGTGCCAACAGAGCAGAGAAACGAGCCGCCGCCGCCGCAGAGCTTTTCCAGGGGGTGGCTGCTGACCAGGGGACATCCCCATCTTCACACCCCACTTTGGGCTGCTCAGGGGGTGCTGTAGCTCTGGGGACCGAGGTCCAGGCACATGCTGGGGCTACCGGGCTACAACCCAGCAGAGCCGGCCAGGATGCTGCCTCCTCCGGGATGCCTCACTTCACCCAAGTCTTAGAGCCAGGATCCACAACTGCTCCGCGTGCATTCTTTAGGCTCTTTAGGTCCCTCCAACACACCTGATGGGTAGAAAGGCAGGAGACTGTCTAATGCCAAAAATACACATTTCGTACACCAGTTGTCATCCCCAGTATGCCCAAGGGTCTGACTTTCCTCCTCTGCAGAGTAGGTGAAATATTTGATGCTTTCCTGCCCTGCTGGCCCATTGCAGGGCTTTGCTAGTCAACGTGTTCCCAGGGCTTTCAAGCTGAAGGAGCTTCAGCCACCTTCTTCCTGCTACAGGTTTTCTGTCCCCTCAGCTTTCACACTGTATCTGCCTCCTTCCCTGTAAAATCTGATTGTGCTTTCCATTAGAAAGAACCGACCGCTCCCGGGCACAGCAAGACCTCCTCGCACTCGGCTGAGGCTTGCTGAAGAGGCACCGATGGGCTGCATGGGACTTGAGCCTCTGAGGCTGCCAGGACACGTATGAGATGGGGCTGCAGGGCTCGCAGCACCGTGTCTGGGCACGGAGCTGTAACGCCAATACCCAGCATGGCCATCCAGCTGCTGGTCCTCTCCTTGCATCCCACCCCCAAGCCTCTTGTCCCACCCGTGAGGAAGGGTGAAGCCCTTCCTCGTCTCACCTCCCACTTAGGCGCAAGCCTCAGCCCCAGCTGTTCTCACCATCCTGTTCTCCGCTCTTCTCTCTGAGACACCCCGATAGCAGTAGGTACCATTTTATTTTCATATTTATAACAAAATCACCGCTTCATCTCCCTGAACTCTTGGCACGGTTTCCTCCAGGAGACCCACCACACACCTTCACAAGGCAAGAGGCACGAACTGAAACACAGGAGCAGTTTCCAAACATCAGGAAACACTTTTTCACTGTGAGGGTGACCCAGCACTGGCGCAGGTTGCCCAGGGTGGTCGTGGAGTCTCCATCCTTGGAAGGTTTCGGAAGCTGTCTGGACACAGTGCTGGGCAACTGGCTCTGCGTGGCCCTGCTTGAGCAGGGAGGTTGGACCAGATGACCTGCTGAGGTCTCTCCCAACCTCAACCATGTGGTGACCCTGTGAAGAGCCGCCCGAGGATGAACATTCACAGCTCTGCTGGATGGGAAAGGCCACAGACTGGGTAGAAACGCTGCTTTCACCCCAAAACCTTCCCCACACACCCAATAATTCCCAACCTCATGGTCAAACTGAGCCCGTGCCCGCAGCTCCTTCTGCTCCACAAAGATTGACCAAAATAAGCTGAGCTGTGAATGCCCTGCCCTTAACTCGGAGGTTTGTGCTTCAATTTCAGAGCAAAGACGGACTTGGCTGGCTCAGAGCTTACTTTGTCTCCAACTCTATCAGTCCCAGGCCAGGTCCTCCTCCTCCCTTCACCTGGGCATGAAATCCCAGCGCCAGGACAGATTTCCACCTGCCGTCTTTGTCCTTTATGGCATTCACACAGCCTGTCACGCCGCATTACATCCGCCCGAGCGCCGTTGTCAGGGAGCTCGAATATGCTTCGTAAAAGCCTCACGATGCACCTTTGGAGCAAAACAACAGCGGGGTGATGGGCGCGTGTAACGCAGCGTGAAAAAAACCTCAAGGATCAGAGAGGGAGGCTTTTCAAAGTGGGGCGGCGGGGGGAAATTCTGCCAAGAAATTAAATATTGAATCATGGAATTGCTTAGGTTGGAAGGGGCCTTTCAGATCATCTAATCCAACCATCAACCTAACTCTGACAAAAACCATCACTAATCTAAACTATCATAGAATCAAGGGTTGGAAGGGACCTCTGGAGATCATCTGGTCCAACCCCCCTGCCAGAGCAGGGTCACCTACAGCAGGTTGCACAGGAACGCATCCAGGCGGGTTTTGAATGTCTCCAGAGACGGAGACTCCACCACCTCTCTGGGCAGCCTGTGCCAGTGCTCTGCCACCCTCAAAGGAAAGAAGTTCCTCCTCATATTTAGATGGAACTTCCTACGCTCAAGTTTGTGCCCGTTACATGTTGTCCTGTCCCTGGGCACCACTGAAAAGAGCCTGGCCCCATCCTCCCGACACCCACCCTTTAAGTATTTATAAGTGTTGATAAGGTCCTCCCTCAGCTGTCTTTTTTCCAGACTGAAGAGACCCAAATCCCTCAGCCTTTCCTCATAAGAGAGGTGTTCCAGTCCCCTAATCATCTTGGTAGCCCTTTGCTGCACCCTCTCCAGCAGTTCCCTGTCCTTCTTGAACCGGGGAGCCCAGAACTGGACACAGTACTCCAGGTGTGGCCTCACCAAGGCAGAGTAGAGGGGGAGGATGACCTCCCTCGACCTGCTGGCCACACTCTTCTTGATGCACCCCAGGATGCCATTGGCCTTTCTGGCCACAAGGGCACATTGCTGGCTCATGGTCATCCTGTTGTCCACCAGGACTCCCAGGTCTCTTTCCACTGAGCTGCTCCAGCAGGTCAGCCCCCAACCTGTACTGGTGCATGGGGTTATGTCTCCAACTATGTCTCCAAGCACTACATCTACCCCTTTTAAACACCACCAGGGATGGGGACTCAACCACTGCCCCGGGCAGCCTCTTCCAATGCTTAAATAACCCTTTCGGTGTAAACATTTTTCCCAATATCCATCCTAAACCTCCCCTGGCGCAACTTGAGGCCGTTTCCTCTTGTCCTATCGCCTGTTACTTGGGAGAAGAGACCGACCCCCACCTCTCTACAGCCTCCTTTCAGGGAGTTGTAGAGAGCGAGAAGGTCTCCCCTCAGCCTCCTTTTCTCCAGGCTGAACACAAAAATTTGATGTCATTGAACAGCATCATTAACCCCAAGCATACAGGAATTGGAAGGCAAGGGTGATTTAAGCAGCAACAGATTATTTTTTTTTAGCTTGCCATCACTGCTTTTATAATTGTCTCCTTTTGTCTCACACCTTATCCCGACCTCGGGCTTCGTGCACGGCGAGTCTCGACCAGCCTCTCGCCTGCAGCCCAAGCTCTTATTTAAGTGCACAGAGCAGAAGCAAGCGGGAGAGCAAGGGCCGTTTTGGGGCTCAACACCCACAAAAGGGGGGACCCGTCACTGCGCCCCCCCGAAATCCCTTGGCCAGTGCGGGCTGACGGGCTCAAAGCAAAGTATTTCAAGTGAGAAGAGTCACAGGGCAGAGACTACGGAGACATGGACACAGAGCTGACCACTGAGCAATCATTTTTACTTTATTTGCTTACTAATGTTTGCAAAGCTCGTGTAATTATTTAAGGAAAAAAAAAAAAATCAAGCAAACCTTATCATGACAGAATTAAAGGCCCCAGAAACAGGGCCACAGACTCAGCGGGTTGGCAGGGGCAGCACTGCCTGGCCAGGGCTCCGTCCAGCTCCGCCAGGCACTGGAGAACCCCAGGAGTTGATTTTCCTGGTGCTGGGGAACCCAGGACTCAATCCGCCCACCTTTCACCACCGCTCCAGATTTCACTCCAATTTACATTATCTTTTCCAGCCTGGTGGCAGCAGCCACCCACGCACCAGGCTCCACCATCCCTCCAGTGTTGTCCCTCGCCTCCGGGCATCGCATCCCTGAGAGGTACAAGCACTTTTCCACCACCTTCCCACTTTCCAGAGCTGCTGCCAGGCTCAGTCACGCACCTTTCCTCTGCCCGGACTGTGCTTCCCACCCCTCGAACCACGGCGGCGGTGACTGACCTGCCAACCAGCGCTGAAACGGGAGCACGCCAAGTGCCACGCCACTGACACGGGTCACCAGCTGCTATTTGCGCACGCACCTGCAGCGTGGCCACGCTGGAAGGGTAGCAAAATAAACAAGGTTTAATGCAGCGGGCATGCCATCCACCCCCCAGCTGTGCGCGCAGGCAAACGGGTCGATGGGGCGACGGAGCATTGTCCTGCGCAAACAAGAAACTGCAAGATGCACCAAAAACCCTGCAAACGCCCCGGCCGCAGCAGCTGGGGAAACCAGCCCAGAAGAAAAAAAAAGCCAAAATATCCCTTCTGCAGCATCGTGAACTACGGGAAAGGTGCCCAGCAAAGAGCACTGGTGGTGTAGCAGGGTAGTCCAAGGAAAAACAGCAAAACAAGTTATAACTACTCTTTTTTTTTTTTTTATTAGAGTTGAGGGGTCATCAAGATATTGTCTAATATTTAAAAATTTAATCATCATAATAAATCAAATAATCTAAAATAACAAACCAACCCAACTGAGGAGCATGTAAGCTCCACGTTCTTGCAAAGCCTTGAGAAAAAGCTCCTGCAGTTAATTTGCATAGAGAAAAGATTCTTGAATAAGCTGCAGAATTCAGCTTTCCCACACAAAAAAAGATCGGATCTTAAAAAGCTTAACTAAAAGTTTGTGATTAGAGGCCCCAGTCACGCCCCAGGGAAGCTGCAGGGATCAACCCTATAAGGCTGCCTGACTTGGGAGTTCAAAGCTGCATCTTTGGGAAATCCACCTTTCCCCCACTGATGCTCCGCCACGGGTAAGGGCTGCTTGAAAACAGTCTTTAAATTCACGAGATGAACAGCAAAGGGCCGACGGGGCGGCAGGAGGAGGAAGGAGGGACGGCGTAGGCACACACACAGACACCGCGTAAAGGCCTGGGAAGAGGAAGCTATCACACGCCCAAAGGGGCAGTGGCACCGCTGCCGTTTCACAGCGGATCCATCCCCACGCTGAGGTTTGCTCCGAGAGGGACACCACGCCACAAACCCACTGTCCAGGCTTTGCTAAACTCCGCTCAGCCTTTCAGCGGGCACCAAGCTGGGTGGAGATGACACTCGGCCTCACCCAGGGCACCCCAGGACTGGCTGGGCGACGTCCTGCAGCATCACCCTACCTCTGGGACACAAACTGCGAGCACAGCCCGCATCAGAACTAGAAATAAATGAATAAATAAATAGTTACCTGCCATTTTTCTAAGCCCAAAATTCTTCTGCCTCCCACGTTGTTCCCCGGACACGCTGGTGCAAGCCCAGCCATTGGGAGGGTGTGGGCACCGACGCTGCCCCAGGGCAGCACCCCGCCACCGCTGCGGGGGCTGGGGAGGCAGCTAGAGCAAAGGCTTGTCGAGACATTTTCTAATGGCGAAGAGGAGGCGGCGAACACCTCTCCAGACACCAGAGCAACAGCGGGGCACAAGGTGGCAGCGCCCACGATGCTTTTGTTCGACCCCCAGCAGAGACCTTCAGGCATCACCCACGGCGCACCTGAGCTCACCGAGGGCCTTTCCGTTTTGTTTTACTGCCAGAGGAAAGCGTCCTTCCCGGACACGACGCTACACGGCTTCCCCACGCTCAAAAATGAATGAGGCTGGTTGAAATCAGGCAGGGAATGAGAACGGGACTAACTCATGTGGGAATAACAGCAGGGCTGGCATTGGGATTATTTCCTTCTGCGAGTAGGAGAAACTACTAAACAGTCACCAAAGTTTTGTTTTATAGATCCCCTGTCAAAAAAAAAAAAAGGGGGGGGGGAAGGGCAGATGCGTTTACTAGATAAAAGACTCATCGTTAGAAATGAACATATAAAATTTAATAGCTTGGTTTAAAATACATTTTTCAATTAAAAAACAGCAGGCAAAACCAAAAAAATCAGTTTCATAAAACATACATGACATTGCTGCTACTGTTATAAGACCCGTGTCCCAGAATATCTTATAGTGGAAAACAATCGTCAGATTTAGTTCACATACTTCATTAAGCAGTAAAAAGAAATAACGTTCATGTCAATCCTACCTCTATAGAGACTCTAAATCTACTTCCCTGACCCTAGACTGAGTTTCTGTAATAAAACTTCCATTTTCAATAAAAATGTGTAAATATATACGTATTCTATATATCAGGTTTAGAAAAAAAATTCCCTTGCCATAGTAACATTATTCCCCGTGACTGGTGAAGGGAAGCCCAAGCGGCGAGTCAGTCGGCTGGGTACGAGTCCCGTGGCTGCTCTGCAGGTGGTGGATTCCTCTACGGGGTGACATGTGTTGGCCAAGTCTCTTCAGCGCCGTGCTCCATGCCGGCCTCTCTCCTTTGGCTTCAAGGCCAACGGGCTCCATCCACCTGCCCACAGTCACAGATGCATCCACGTGGAATTTGCTCGACTCCAGCCACAGAGCGAGAGGGGACCATGCGGTGCCCAGAGCGCTGACAAGCCCCTGTGGGGCCCATCAATGGAGGAGGAGGAGGGAGGGGGGAATGGAGCAGTCTATGAACCAGCTCGGGACTGGTCCAACACAAATCTCAAAATACTATATTTCATGTAAATCATTAAAAAATATAGTGGGGAGGGACTTCAAGTGGTCACCTAGTCTCAGCACCAAAGGAGAATCAAATATACCTGTGACAGTCCAGAGCTATGTCCACCCCGCCTGGCTATAAAGACCTTCAACGCCAAACTCCACCGCCCCCCTGGGCAAACTGCTCTTCTCACTGGGGAAAATCACCTCGACACCTAACCTGAATTTCTGCAATTTACACCCACTACTTCTCACTGCACTTGCGATTGACCAGGAGAACACCTTCATGTGTTGGGAGGCTGCTCCCCTAAACCTTCTCTTCTGAAGACGGCCCTTCACCAGGCAACTCATCCAATCCTTCCTCCTCGCAAGCCACGAGCTCTGCCTGGAGGACGGGGCAGTCTGTTCTCTCTGGGACATGGGATAGGACCAGGCTCTGCTGGAAAGGCCAGGCTCAGCACAGGGCACAGTGCTCCAGCGGAGGCCTCGGCGATGCCAAGTAGAGCAAAAGGCGGGTCTCATTTCTCGCAGGTCATGCTCCTGTTTATCAACTCAACATGGCATTTACCTCCCTCTTCCAAACAGCAACATGACACAGCTGAACAACATTCGGTTAGGATCTGTTAACCATTAAGTAGAATCGTTAGCCGTTAAGTAGAATCATACCCTACTTTTCCAGACTATTTCTCCAGCCTATCCAGATTGACCTTCATGTCCCAGGTGATGCACCTGCAGCTCTTCCCAGCTTTGTGCTGTCTGAAAATGTTATAAATGTCTCTTTCATTATCCAGATCCCTAACAAAAGCACCGGGTGACACTGGACCTGGTACTCACACTCATCTGCTCACCCTGTAACACAGGTTTCGCGTTAGAGCCAGGTGCTGCTGTTTAAATGTTCCTCGCTACTAACTAAAGGGTGCCTTTCCTTCATAAGCACATGCACGCGATGAGTAAATACTGTACAATCTACTGCAGAGCAGTATTTTTTGGAGGTGTCTGGCACTCCCAGCTGGGGCTAGGCTCAGGACGCCTGCTACCAGCTGCCCCTGTTTGGTCTCCCCACCTCAGCAATGGGTCAGTGCCCAGCAATGGACGCACACCAGGAATGCCTAACCTGATTGCAGCCCTTAGTCCGCGCTAACGCTCGGCCTGCTGAGCCGGGATGCTGCCTTCCTCTCTCAAAAGCCCTGCCTGTGCGCTTCCAGCTGTCAACATCCTAGGACCTTGCAAGCTCTCTCTGACGCAGGAGCCCATCCAGCCTGAGCTGCTGTAGTGGGCAGCATTCAGCTGAGCCTGAAGTACATTGCTACAAAAACACAAACGAACAAACAAATCAACCAACCTACCCTCCAGGAGACCTTCTTCCTGACCCCCAGAAGTGAGACTTCAAGGAAACTACATCTGCTCAGCTCCTCTTGGAACCCAACCCTCAGACTTGTCCCAAATTACCTCTCAGGGCAGCAGCGCGCAGACTTTGTGGGGCTCAAACTGGCAGTTTATCAGAGAAGCCAGGATTGCTGTCGCCTTGCTGGGCGGGAGGGCTTAGGAGAGAGCCGGAACCTTTTTCCTTCCATGTAGGAAGATCCATGTTAAACAAGCAGGTCTCTTGTGCCTTCTATGAACGTACAAATGTGTGCTCACCTTTGGTGCGTGTTAAGGGTTTGTCCGTTTTTAAATAGTTACATTAAATATCTGTTTTCTCTGTATATGGCATCCTTTTAGATGGGCTTCATTGCATATATTCACGGTATATACAGAACACCGTATTTTATATATATTATATATCACTTGTATGTACACATTTACAAACCTTCAAAAATATATTGCACTTATATACAATATAGCTTCATCTGATGAGAGTTCACACAGTTACTAAGGCGAGTTCTTCATAAGCAAGGCAGTTTTACATTCCCCCCAAATGACACAAGTGATTTCAGTAGTCTGCCCCTGTTCAAGAGTAAACATTATAAAGACTTTTCTCCAACCTGCACGCAATTCCTACTAGTATCAATTAGTAGTTTTGCAGCTCTACTTAGCAGAAAACAGTCCAATAAAACGGTATTAGCTGATAACGGGCTCAAACATGGATACTGAATAGATAAATAAGATATCACCACTCTAAAAGGCCACCTTTCCAGGGGGTTTCCCCTCCCGTATTTACTAATGTTTTATACATGCTCTCTATTTAATCACTGATCTTTGCTCACTCATTTCAAGTGCAAATAAGGTCATGAGCATTGCAATGTTCTTTGGAAAGAACAGAAACACAAATGTATTAAGCTAAAACACTGCTCTGCTCCCCAGAACAAGTCAACGCCTGGCTTTCTTCTGGAGAAGGTGATTAGTGTTTTGCCCAACATCCTAAATTATGGGAAAATGTTCACTTGAGACCTTTGTTTAAAATCCACAGAGGATCCATGATCTTAGATCTCAGTGAGAGTGAGCTTGTAAGATCCTCCAACTTCTTCAATCTGCAACTGGAAGGTATCTTCATTAGAATAGTGTTTCACAATGTTATCGTCCATGTTGACCAGAATTCTGGAAAAATAAAATAAGTCAGGGAAATGTTACCTTTCTAAATGCCAAAGATAGCAAAGGTGCCCTCAAATCTCAGAAAGCCTGGACTGTCCGGCAGTAACGCAAGATCCCTGCTCACCTCTCTCTGACGCATGGCTTCCTATTGCAGATCTAGCTGTTTTTACACAATCCTGCCATCAAGGCTTGCAGCCACATTTCTAGGATCTGAATGAAAGGGTTAACTCAGGCTCCCGGGCCAGGAAGGGAGGGAGATCTCAGAACTGGTGGAAAACCTTCTGAAGCTGCAAACACCTGGGCAACCTTGGGGCTCTGAACTGGTTTGTTTGACAGCTATAAACAACCATCACAAAACCCTATAGAGCTTGTGGGGAAGAAACAGCCAACGCCTGGCCACTCATTTCATTTGCTACAACAGTGAAATACTTGTGTGTTTGTGGGTGCGCACACGCACATGAATGCGGCGCACACGCATACACACACACACACACAAAGCTGTCCTTAGCAGTGGTTTAACTACCACCAATTCAAACCTTTTGCAGTTATTCCAGTGTGTTAATTCTGCTATGAAAACACAAGCCTTTAAACTACATTCCAAAGGTGATTAAGGGATGTATTTTGCCAGCCAGAGGGGCTTTGGGGAAGGGGCTAAGACACCAAAGTGACTTTAGAGAGAAAAAAAACAACAAGAAAATTAGTGAAGTCAGACTACCTATTTCTATAGTGCCTTTCCGGTCTTCTATGAATGACATTGCAATAGGATTAGTACATGGCATCCACACCCACCCACCCGCAAATGGCATTTGCGTTGCACAGTGCACGGAGGAATTACAAAGCAGATTTGCCTACAAGTTTGAAAAGAGGAGTTCATGTTCTCAGACAGTTGCATACTCACCCTTTTTTACATTTTTTGAAGATTTTTCCTATTTTATCAAAAGGAACGTCATACTTGTCAGATATCTAGAACAAAAGAAGAAAAAAAAGCATTTGTGAAGCAAGGAGACTGCTGGCACTGCCCTCCACTTACGATTTTACAGAAAGGAACAATAAAAGGTCTGCAAATCCAAACACCCGCTCTGCCCCATAAAGGCAATACTAAATCCTGAACTGCAGCATAAGACTACCAGTGAGAACCCCTCTTCTGCAGTCTGCCAACTTCTGTGCAAAACATTTAATCGTGTTCTAAACTTGGCCACTGACTTCTCAAAAAGCACCCTCCTGCTCCCACAACAAAAAGCCCATGCAGAAAAAAACCCCACCCCTCAGCCTGGTTCTCATCCTCTCTTGGCTCTCTGTTCGCTTAGCATACAGAAAACCATTTCTAAATTCAGTGTCTGATGGATCAGGTGAAAGCTAGTCATCACAGAGCTGGCACAGGAAAAAAAACCGCAAGAGAGCGAAGACCCCTGCTGCTAAGGACAGGAGCTGATCAGGAATGCCCCCCTTAGCCAGGAGGGTGACCTCAGCATGAAACCACAGCCACTAACCACGGCAGTTCATCCTGTGAACCTCCAGAAAGCCATGAGGTCAGCAACTGAAGCCTCGTTTAGTTTGGCAAATTGTTCTTATCACACTGACAGCAAGTACAAAACTGATATGCCATTTCAGGATGCAAAGGCACAGGGGGTTTTCCTCTAAGACACAGTTGTGAGCTCTTGGTTCCTTGCTTTAAGAAGTGAAACAACAAAGGCGCAACTTCACTTCAGGATCACGAGGTAGGAGAGGACTTCATAGCCTTCACTTCCCCCGCAATTAGCCTCCGTCTCCAGCCTGCCTGTGCTGGCAAAGCCCCACAGCCAGAAGAGGGAACTTCAGGTTACAGAACCATCTCTGGGCCCCAAAGCTAACAGCAGGAGCTGGCTGTACAGCCCCGAAGCCTCTGTACTCTGAGCTTCGACAAGGCATTAGTCACAAAGAGGCAGCCAGAAACGTCAGTTTTGAGCTTGTGCCAAACATTACACCATTCCTCAGAGTTAAGCTCTGTACTTCCTTTGCAGCACTGCAGCAGGGGTAGTAGAAAGCTACTTTGGAAGTCAAGCACCAGAGAGCAATTTCACGCCCGCGTGCACAGATATATAAAAGTCTTCAAGCACACTCAGAAGCTGGGGCACGGACCTCTCTTCATAAGCAAGTTATGAAAGGGGAGGGGGGGCCCCCAAACAAGGCTTTGAAAGACTGAAATAAACCCAAACCACTGAACGCATTCTGGAATTCACTCCATCTTCTAATTAAAACACCCTCTCTGACATGAGGGACACCCACAGTGGGAGTCTGTTGATTGTTTTTTGATGCAGCTAGAAGAGACCTACACAGCTGCTTCTGCAGCTTGGCCAAAGCAGAGCCTGCATTAGAGAGGAGCCTAGAAGGTGCTTTCTCCAGCTGTGCCTGTTATTTTGGAACTATCTCGGGTCTCCAGTCATCAAGCGTGACACACCTGGATTTTCAGGAAGGTCGAGAAACACCTTCTTACACCCAGACCCCACAAACGTGGAGTAAGACACTCAAAAGGGAAACTTCCTGAAGTCCTTTAATAATAAATTAAAGTATTGTTTACATTAATTGCCGTGTTATTGAAAGGAAATCTGCGTTACGCTTCTTATCCAGAAGAGCAGGAATATGTGGACATAAGCTGCAATTGAGAGTCTAGCTCCTGATTGTCCAGTGCATAAGGACTGGATAGCAAGGGACTACACTCGATTTTTCCTCAAACTTGTGGCAAGGACTATTAAACAGCTATATTACTTACCGCTTCCATTAGACCTTTCAGAGACGGTGTCTTTAACATTAGCGCGTCAAAGACTTCCTCTGACTCTTTTCGGACATACAGCAACACTGAAAAGCAAATCGGAGAGAGGAATTTACTACATAATTACTCCTCAAGAACAATCTGTATATGATAATGGCTAGGTACTGAATAATATACATTGAGGAGCTCATGAAGAGATATATATACACACCCATATATTCAATATACATGGAAGACTGCAAAAAAGTCACCCACAGCTAGGTTAGCTCGAAACATACTTCTTGCACACAGAAATACTGTGTGCTCAAACATCTTTATTGTCAAAATACTTTTAAATTTTTCACTATTTGCTATTTTCTCTATTACTTGAAAGAAAAAGGTTGTATTTGAGACTCAGAAAAGTGGAACGCAAAAAACACAGCTTCGAGACTCTTGGGTATCCGTATTTCACAGGTCATCTGCCACAAGACCTTGCACAATAAAATCATTTGACACATGCCACCACAGCAGGTGAAGCCAATCCTGGCCACCTCCTCATTTTTAAATTATTTATTTGTACAGTCCTCTGCTCCTCCTGCGCTGTCTCATTTCTCTTCCTACCCCTTGCCATGTTTCAGTAACGCTTATACCACCCCAGCTGACACACAACGCAGACTTAGTCTCCTACTAGGAGGGCAATGAAAGAATAAGAAACCCAATTAGGTAAGCATCCCTAGCGTTCTCAAGCTAGCAGGGAGTCCTTGTGTATAACATCAGCCTCATCAAAACTGCATTAAGGCTGAGGAATAAGCCATGAGAGCAAGAAAGCCTGGACTTCAACAGCTTTGCTGTCTTTAATCCATCTTCTAATGACTAGGTATTGCAGGCTGTTTACAAGGGTTCATCAGCCACAGCTTTGACACACCTGCAACACAGAACTATTACTGACATATCTAATTGAACAAGGTGAACTCGGGACAGCACAGCACCTTGATGGATTTCCTCTGGTAAAGGCAGGCTTAAAAAAAGGACTGTAGATTTAAAAAGTGAAGACAGCACACGCACCCTCAGTTACAGCACAGGTCGGACAATACACCAGTCAAAGGAGAGAGAAACCCATGGGTCTCATTTTATGGCATACAGCAACAACAAAACCCAAGAAGTCTAATTTCCTTTTCTAAAATCCATCCTTCCTTACTAGTTTATCCAGACTACGGAAGTGCAGCTCCATTAAGGTCAGACTTGCTAGACTTAACCTTCGCCACATCACAGGTTTAATCCTTCTCTTTTAATCCTTTAAGCTTTGTCATGGTTCTTCCACACACGGCTGTCATTAGGCAGGTAATCCAGTACACCATCTCCAAAGGGATCTCTCACCTCTTTCCACAACAACATCCAATCCCACATCAAATTGCAAAAGTGGACAACGAGTTAAAAATAAGCAGAATATTCTCTCAGTTTGTCTCTCAGCAGTGAACAGCCCATTTTCCGGCACCGTGACAGATGCAACAGTTTTATACCCAGAACTGGTTCTTGACATTCATTGCGTAAAGTCCTGGAGAAGATTTCCAAAGTATTTTGTAGTGAATTACATGATGATTTTTCTTCCCCCAAGTCCACCAAGGAGATTGGTAAACTGCTCACCGCCTCTGAGTCTCCTTCCTTACAGGTTCAGAGCCAACCAGCTTCTGAGTCAGCAGAAAACCCCAGAAATTCTGACATTGTAAAACATTTGCAGAGCTGACCTACATCCTAATATACCAACTCTTTCTATTACTACTCAAAGCCAGAAAGATCAAGCTAAAGTATACTCCAAAATAAATTAAATTAAAACAACTCTTTAACCTCAGATGCATCTCTCTATCGTGATGGACAAATAATCCAATAATTCAGTCTCTGAAAGAAGAAAACAATACCTCTTTTTGGTTCTTCTATTCTGGCCATTTTATTCGGAGTACCAATAAAGTCCTCTTCCCCAATATAGGCTCCTCTCTTTAGGTTGGAGCTGTCGACGACAGGGCAAAAAGTCAGCAGCGGTACAATTACAGCGACTTACACCTCTGTCTGAGGGCCAGACTTCAGTAGGTTGAAGTACAGCCGCTCTTACCTTTCACCCTCCAGTTCTTCTGAAGCAACAGGAAGGACCTTTTAAAACAAAAGGGAGATTTTCTTGACATATGCAGAAAAGCACACACTGAATTAGCTAGCTAGTGGGAACCTTATGTGTTACTCGGTCTTCGGAAAATACTACAAATCGCTCTGAATGCTACAAAGCAAAGTTGCATAAGGACAGACCCATTAGCTGGCGTTAACATGGTCTTGGCAGCCAACGCTCCCCCCATCCCTCTAAGTGCTTAAGTGCTATCTGTTAATAGCCACTTAGCAGCAGCTTTGTTTGCGTTAAAGAGTCACTGGCATGGGAACAACAATTCTGCTGCATCCAGCATGAGCAGAGGTCCAACAGCATCAAGTTAAAGGACAGGGAACCCCTGAGCCCATGGCGGGAGCCACAGGGGACAGGCAGATGGCCCACCCCCCCACCTCAGCTGTAAGCACATACTGATGTATTGACAGGACACAAGGGAAACCAAGGCTGTCAAGGAGAGAACCAGCCATGACTACATTACTGGAAGTAAGATGCTTCGGTCCAAGCAATAAACATTGGCCTTCATTTTAATACACAAATAATACTTGCACTTCTGTCCAGAATTAGAATTAGTTTCCTCTTATTATCTTTCAACCCTGCATCAAACAACACTTTGTCTCAATCTTCCAAAAGCCAGTAAGCATCTTCTTTACCTCTTTTCATAAAGAGAAATTAAAGGATCTCAAATGAGAGAGGCGGGAACATACAAGAGCTAACTAGCTTTCTATCTGGAGTGGCACAGAGTCTTCTGAGAGCTCAGCACTAGAGCCTTCATAGGAAAACACGCGGAAAAGTCAGCCTTACAGATACAAGTTTATTCTCCATCCCTGTTAGGAGTTTAGGCAATGCTCTTAAAAAGTAAGGTTTAAATTCTGTTAGAGCATGCCAGGACTCCCAGCACAGGGAAGTTCAAGATTTTGAAACTTGGTTGCACTCTAATTTTTTCCCTTCCAGTTTCCCGTCAGCTGGGACTTTCCAGGAACACCAAGGCAGGGCACTCTGGCAGTGGATCACAGAGCTGACACGCTTGCCAGTTCCACAGAACGGCTTTTCACCCTGCAGCAGCAGGCTGGAGGAGCCCAAGGTCTACAGCAGCGCACCAGGAACACAATGGATTTTACAAGAGAAAACCAGCCTGCAGTTCACTCAATGAACTCTCAACTGGACGTGCTTTGGAAACATTATTTCAGGTTAATAGAAGCGGGAGTTCACAGGCAAATAATTTATTCATAAAACATCCCCAGTTAACTCCAGCCAATGTGACTAGGAGCAATGTCTCTTGCTCACATGAGACTCAGCCTGTATTTGTTTACAGAATCTGTGCAGATATTCTGGCATTTCATATGTATATACATACACACAGCATCCTAGGCTTTTTGCAAATACATCCCATAGCCCTCCTCATCCCCACACCCACGAGCTTTACTTACGTGAGCCCCACGCTGAAGATTTGCAAAGTGAACATCAGGAATGAAAAGGACTGGCTGAGTGTCTAGATCCATGAAGGGCTTGAAGACGGTGATGTCTGTACGTTTGTGTGAGGGAAGCATCGGCACTTTGACATCAGAAACTGCAGATTGGAATAGAGAATAATGAAGACACCGACGGGGCTGTGGCAAGAGGCATATATGCTGTTGAACGAGGGCACTCTGCAGGCAGGGTCAAAGGGAGAAGCTCCTGTGGCAGAGGAGTCTAAAGTGGGGTTGTCTATGTCTCAGATGAGGGCCTGGACCCCAAGGAAACAGCTTTTTTTCCCCACAAAGGAGTAGGTGCTTGCTCCATCTCTCCAAGAGAGCTGCTTGACTTTGTTCAGATATTAAACTGGCCTGGAGAATGGTCTGGCCACTCACCCCAACAAAGAAACACAGGTCTTCCATGTACCAAGCAAACCATCCAGAGGGCAAAACCTAGTTCGAGACCCTCTTTTCCCTATCCGTTCCCTCAAAAGGTTGCTGGATTTCCCATACCATAAAGGTAGAAAGAAGACAAAGAGACAACCTACATGGTTCCAGTTGGGAGCCTCTCAAAGACAGCACCACAGAAGCACTATCACACTTCAGAGGTGGTACAAATACTGTTTTTAGTGCAAGATGTGACATTTGGAGTTACATTCCTATTCCACACTTTCAAATTTTACATTTTTGTTCATCCTGGTCACCTCAAGCTGCCAGACCCCAGTTCATCCCCCTCCAGGACCAGCATCATTTCCTACAGAGTATTTTGGTTCTCACAATGCACCAGCTGACGTGACACAAGCCACCAAGTGCACAGACTTCACCCACAAAGACCCATTTGGGAGAGAGCGAGGCAGGAGGTCCCTTAAAATGCACTTCAGACACATTCATATCGAACTGACCCCAGCTGAAGATTTCCATTCATTTTAACAAGCGGAAACATTTCATTTTTGTGTCAAACCAACTGCAAATAAAACATTTCTCATATCCCCAGTGGAAAAGATACTTTTTTGTTCCCTTGCAAAACTTTTTTTTTTTTTTTTAAAGATTGCTCAATCCCTTTAGAAAATAACTGTCTAGAAGTCACAAACTATCTCTGCTGTTGATGAGTCCATGCACACATGGCATTTGTGACCGTGGAGGTGGGTATAATAGCTTATGGCTTAAAGCAACCAAAAACTTCCCACACAAGAGCAAAACAGCAATGGATTGTACTTTCCAGGAAAGCAGAGGTCACATCAGGCTAAGCCCAAGCCTAGGAAGTTCACACTGGAAAGCGGCTTTTGTAACATCATAAGATCCTGGAAATCTGTATTGAAACTGTTTGCACTTTCCAGTCATTACGAAGGGCTGCATGCGGTAATCTTCTGGGAGCCGTTGGGGCTACTACCTTTGTGAAATGCTAACTGTGTGCCATAAGCCTACCTTTCACACCACATACTTTGGGAAAAAGCCCAAAAACCCAGCCCTTTCTGCAACTGTCCTTGAGCAAACGGGTTCCCTAATAATCTTCTTCTGAAGCTGCTCCAGCAGCCTGTACCTGCTGCGTCAGGAAAATCCTGCCCAGCAAGCCATGAGGTGCATGCTTGTTGAACCAGTTGGACTGTTAAAAGCACGGCTCTGACAAGCACACTGAGCAGAGCCAGGGAGAGCACGCACCTGCCCCGTGCAAAGGAAGAGCAGGGAGATACCTTTTCCTCTAAGCAGGTGAATAACTAGTCATCCAAACACAGGATCTGTTGCAGTCATCCGCAGCGGTTAAAGGAAAGATGCTCAGCCAGAAGAAGCTCCACAGTCTTTACGTACTACGAGTGCTGAGGCCTTCACATCTTCTATTTAAATTATTTACTAAGGACCACTTTGCTCTAGAAGAGTAAGCGTAAGGCTGGGAGGTGGGAGGCTCAGTCCCAAGGCTGCCACCACCTTGCTGCACAGTTACAAACGTGTTTTTAATGTAAGTTAAAGCCTAAGTTTAGGATCAACCTGGAAACACTTTGGAACAGCTCCAGTACCTGCTGCCACCCATTGCCACAGGGTCTCCAGCAGTGCCTAAAAGTCACACACTCACCCTTTCAACTGCTAAAGAACTCACACGATTTAAAACATAACAGGATCCTGCCTTGGACAAGAAGAACTAGGCAGACGTGAAATCCTAACTGACTCAGTATGTTGCAAAACACAATTAATGGTTCCATAAGCAACTGCTTAAAACAAACACTACTCCATAGGGGATAAAAATTGATTTAGAGTTCTACTGCACAAGTTATTTGTAACCAAAATCAGATCTAATATTTAAAATACCGACGGAATAATTTCTACTTACAGGCATTCAACTGAGAGCTGGGGTCACTGCACTTGCCTTTTCTTTTGCTTTGCTTTCGCTCTTCATCCCTGATTTTCCTCTCTGCTCCCTGCCAGACAAGAGATTAAGGGGAGAGGGGAGAGAGAGAGGGTTGGTTTTAGTTTTTTGGGTTTTTCTAGATGCAGAGGCAGGAACACCGATTCTTCCAGAGCTGTGTTTGTGGAGATCAGCTCCACGGTACCCAAACTGCAGGTCTGCCAGAGCGTGGCAACTTGGAGATCTGCCCAGTGTTTACTTTCAAGTCCTGTCACCTAATGAAATCCAATAACCATATCAAAGATGCAAACACTTGCTCTTCTTTCAAGTCAGATGGGGATATGATGACAAAAGACACCCACAGCTTTAACAACTGTACGAAACGTGAGATAAAATAAACCTGAAGTGTTCAAAACAATAAAAACTTGCAAGTTCCCTGAGTTTAAAAGTTCACTACATCATCATTAAATCCTGATGTATTAAAAAAAAAAAAAAAATAATCAAGCCACACTTGGATCACCAAGTGCAAGATACCCTCCTGCACATTGCACATGGAACCGGCAGCAGTTATACCAGCCTGCACTGATCTCAAGTTGAAGACAGGCATAATTGTAAGGTAGACATTACTACTTCTCTCTTTTTTTGGGGCCAGGCTATGGGGGAATCCACAAATACCTAACCAGGTCCTTGCCATGGTTCCCGGCCCTCCAAACCAAGCAGCAGTAGGGAGAGAACTATGTTTTCTGCAAGGTGCAGGCAGCTATGACAGAGAGAGAGGAGGAAGGAAGAAGGTTTGTATTGGAATCACGTTCGTTCCTCTAGCTCTGCCCAGCCCTCCCAACATGACTGTGGGTTAAGGTAGGGATGTCACATTGCCAGTTGCATACGGTGATAAGCCCACAATAGATCCCCAACACTCAATCCTGATGCTACCACCAGATCACTGACCAAACTGGTATAACACAAGTTCTACCTGTCTCCCAACACCCTCCTGCAAAGCTAGGCAAGAGGTAACAGTTCCAGCCACAGGAAGCCATTATTTCTCATTCCCACCTCTACAAAGCTGCCAAAACACACCCACATCCTTGGACAGTGCTGGAGGAAGACTAGATTAGTTACGGTGAACAAGATGACAAAAAACACTTGGCGATGGGGTGGGAAACGGTGCCTAAGGCAACAGCCCTGCTAACCTCCCAGTAAATCAATACTCTATAGGTGACAGGATGCCTACGCCTGCTAGGTAGCAGCAGGCACGTTTGCACTAGGAATAAAAAGGAAAATTAGCCTAAATATTTGATGTGCGTTAACATATATCATCTTTTCTTCCACCTAACAGCAGGGACACAAGCAGTTTCAGGCAGCTGCTGCGAAAGAGGCAAAAAAAATACTAATGAAGACACAGACACTGCCAGCTTCGTTTGGCCTCATAAAGGCAATACAGCCCACTACAGTGAAGACATCCCACCTAAACCTCAGCACAGCTGGACCCGCACCTCTCTGCAACTTCCCTTACCAGAATAGTCACAACACCTCAGCTTGACAGCAGAAAGATCAGCTTTGGTTCCAGCCCTGCGTTTTACCTTTCACATGAAAATAATAAAGTTCTGCTACTCAAACACTGTGCTACAGAACAGCACCTGCTTCCTTGTGGAGAATGTGCTAATCCATCAAGAGCACACAGTTTGAGAAAAACTCTGCCCTCCCATACCTACAGCCAGAGTTCTGCTTGAAAGTCAACTTGTTCCAGGCTACCGGGGCCCAGGTAAACACATGTCAAATTCCACATAAAAAGAGAAAGTTGTGTCTTGATAACAGGTTTTTCTGCCTTGCCAGTGGAGCTCAGCAACAGCCACACTCAGATACTTTTGAAGAAAAAACATTAGCAATCCTGTGTTCTGCTGTTATGGAATAAATAAGCTTGTAAGAAAGAGGTTTCTCCAACTTTATCACCTAGAGAACAGCCTACAGTCTGAAAAGCAAGATTTCACACTCTTGCTTGTGTACTAAAGGCTGCAGGGTTGTTCTGGTTTTTTTGTTGTTTTTCTTTCCTTCAAAGTCTCCAGTTGTGTAAGGGACTCTTGGGCTGAGAAAGGAAAGCGGCATTTTTGAGGAGAGCTGCCATCCCTTCACTCTGCAGAGAAATGTGATGTATTTGATAAAGCAACAGAGATGCAGGGAGAGGATGCAACATCAAGTCATGGCACGTTGGGATCCGGAGCCCTCATAGCATCACAGGATTCCCCGCTTCCACACGTGGGCTGTCAGTCAGACGTGCTCCAAAGCCGGAGAGCTGCTCCCCCGCCCCTCTCTGCACGCCCTCTCACACTGGGTGCAGCTCTGGCACACAGCCCACAAACCACTCAAGCTCTTCCTCTGCCCTGTGGCCCTAGCAGCCAAGCCATCAGGGGATACCGGTGGACAAAAAACTGGACACGAGCTGGCAGTATGTGCTTGCAGCCCAGAAAGCCAATTGTGTCCTGGGTTACATCAAAAGAAGCGTGGCCAGCAGGTTGAGGGAGGCGATTCTCCCCCTCTACTCCGCTCTGGTGAGACCCCACCTGGAGTACTGCATCCAGCTCTGGAACTCTCAGCACAGGAAAGACACAGACCTGCTGGAGCAGGTCCAGAGGAGGGCCACGAAAACAGTCAGAGGGCTGGAGCACCTCTGCTATGAGGACAGGCTGAGAGAGTTGGGGCTGTTCAGCCTGGAGAAGAGAAGGCTCCAGGGAAACCTTATTGCAGCCTTCCAGTATACAAAAGGGGGCTTATTAGAAAGATGAAGAGTAGCATTTTACCAGGGCCTGTAGTGACAGGACGAGGGGCAACAGTTTTAAAATGAAACAGTGTAGGTTTAGATTGGATGCAAGGAAGGAATAATTTTTTTTTTTTTTTTTTTTTTTTTTTTACAATGAGGGTGGTGAGACACTTGAACAGGTTCCCCAGAGAGGCTGTGGCTGCCCCATCCCTGGAAATGTTCATGGCCAGCAGCCTGTTTAGTGGAAGATGTCCCTGCCCGCAGCAGGGGCATTGGAGTAGGTGACCTTTAAAGGTGCCTTCCCACCTGTAGCCTGTGATTACGCAAAAGAAGGAACAGTCTCCATGTTGCTGCCCATCCACATCAATGCTGCCTCGCCCCATCTCTCTCCTTCCAACAGGATCTCACTCGCTTATTCCTACCATCCTATAAAAACCTTCCCACAGCACTGCCTATCACAACAAGAGTAACAGCAGGTCCCAGAGGGCAACACTAGCTATAGCCTGTTAAATCCTGCATTTAATCTTCCCCGTGTGGATGCCTAGCTGAGGCACAACTTACAGCACAGAAGGTTGTCTTCCACTGGGACAGGTCACCCCCACACAGCCCAAATAATGCTGGGCCAAGCATGAACGAAGCTTGTGCTGTAACATGCCACAGGATGTCACCATTACGCCCACACAGCTTTACTCAGGTCTTGAAACCACATAGCTCTAGAGGAAAACCAAACATCCTGGGCACCTGTAGACCCCCTTTCCACTGAGAGAGAACAAAAGGGAAGACACAAACACATGAAGAAACTTGATCTCAAAAACTAGAAACAAGTTATCAGCAGCTTTCCCTTCCACACCAAGCGTGGGAATCCTCCTCCTTCACTCCTTTCCCGTGCAAGTGTTAACTAAACTGTTTGACCTTCTGTAGGATATCTACCAATTTGTACACAAAAAAAGAGAGACAGCAGAAGACTGCCTGCCATGCCAGCGTCTGGGTTCAAAGTCAGTTCAGGCAAGCAATGGAAGCACAGCCTTAACAGACAAAGGAATAGAAGGGACCTACACAGAGCTGTCCCTGTTAGGCGGCCACAGCATCATCATTTTGTGCTGGGTTTTTTTTTTTTCTCCAACAGACCTCCACAGGATAGACTTGGCCCTCCACAAAGAAAACATGGACAACAGTGCTTCTACAGGTAAGAGTGGCCACCTGAGGACAAACACATTAAGGACAGCAATACGTGTGGATACTATAGCAACGATGGTCCTGTAAACATTCAAGACCAGCTGATTGATTACCCAAGATTCAAAGCAGGGCAGAAGATGGGTGCTCCTTCTGAAATGCCAATGCTCTTACAGGAGCCTGGAGAAGGTGGCCAGCGCTGGGGTCTACAAATCGGTACCTACAGATGTAAGGACATGGGTCTGCTCACAGGAGCACTTGCCCGGCACCTCAAACAAGCGATTGAGTACACAGTTTGATTCAATGTGGTGATAAACGGTATTCAGCTTGTTGGCCGCCATCCCCAGCTCTCATTACCAGACCCGGCCTGATCTGAAAGGCAGCAAACTTCAACACCGTTTCTACAAATGCAAATTACAGAATCATCAGGCACCAGCCTCACACTGGCTGCCTGTTCACAGAACGAGCAACAGTCAGATTAAATACTGAAAAGTAATCTTTTCTCCTTCCCTCCCTCCCCTTTTAATTCAGGGCCAATCTGCAAAGTATCTGGAGGAATAAAGCAGGAGGAAAGGTCAAAATCCCAAAGGAAAAGAAAAGATACATTGGCATGACTGTACTAATAGCTTTACTGAGATTTATGGTATAGACTCAAATGGTTTCCTTTAAGCTATGTTGTTGTGGTTTAGGCAGGGCTGGCCACTAAACGAATGACAGAGTGTCCCTTCCCCTCTGGGATCACACATCTACCCTTTTATTGACCGATTTGTCTTATTAGCAGTAGCACAAGCCTGTCAGTAATTTTAGCGCAGTATTGGTAACTGACTGGTCATCTTATGAGTAGAAGATTCCCCCCCTTCCCCGCAGCAAGTCTATATTCTCTACAATACCAGTGAGTACAGGTTCATAACACACAAGGGTCCCAGATAATGGAAGAGTTGTAGATGACACACTTGCTTCAATCTCATTTTAGAGGAGAAAAGGAAAAGAGAAAAAAGAAGGGGAAAAAAAAAAAAAAAGACTGACGAAAGCCCAAAAGACGCAAGCCTTTTAGGCTCACTGGCAAGCCTTTCAGATAGCTCTGGAGAGCATTCTTTAACTCCATGGTAAATTCTTTGCAGAAATCATCACAACGGAAGCCTTCTCAGGAGGCACTTGAAGGAAGATGACTAGCTTTACACTGGCAGCTGCCTACAGGCAGCTGCTCCCAACCATGCAAGGAAGCAGAGGCCTATTTAAAGTATATAGATGGGACAATAAAACACGGCAGGATGGGTCAATGGGATGCTACAGCAGAGGCAGACTGCAGAGGGCTCCGTATATTTTGGGAGGTAAGTAGAGCAACGGAGATTAATATTTGCAGCAGTGTCCTGAGGGATGACAACAAGGCAAGACCACAGAGCATGTAACCAGTGCAAACCTAGCACAGAACTCAAGAGTGACGGCCACAAGCCCATCTCAGACCTGCAGCTGCACAGAGAGATATTCGAGATATCACTTGCAAAGAGTCTGTGCTATGAAGATGGAGTCTGGATGCAAAGAACGAGAGGCCCTAATCAAGTGGGATGCCAGCAAAATAGGAAGTCAGTGTGGTTCACAGCGATCAAAAGGAAGACTGGGGAAGTCCAGGCGGCATTCATCCCAGTCAAACAGCAACAATGCACATTACTTGCTCTGGTCCTTCAAAAGACTGGTCAGGCAGGAACAGGTTACAAAGACTGGGAAATGTCCCTTCTTTGCAAACTCGGTGAAGCTTTTACAAGTGCGCTCAGCTCCTGCTATGTTTCTTTCACAGCTTCAGGTGAACAGTGGCTTTGAGAAGGGTGTTCATTCTGTGTGCTAAATGTGTTAGGCAGAGCAGTCAAATTACAGCACCCATCCAGCTTGTAAATGGGCTTAGTTATACTGCTGTATCTCACAGCAGCACAATGAAAACAGCAACATCTTCTGTTCTCAAGACGTGCACGTCACCAGTTGGTTTTCTGTTGGTTTGTTTTTTAATAACAAATGCAGTAAGAACACTAGAAGAAATTTAGAAGGACCAACAAGACATAACTTGGGCAAAAAGACAAGCCTTCACTTGCTCCAATCAATTGCAATGATTTCTCTTCCCGATGGCACTCTGCGGGACTTTCCAGTGCCTGGAGTACTGACAGCCAGTCTCCTGCCACTGACTGACCTTTCTCCAAAGTCAATGCTCAGGAACACTTCTCAGCACTCCAGCAATTTTAGAGCAGCAAATTTATCTGAGGTCATCATAACATCTATGAGCCAAGCAGAAGGGGCTGAAATTCTTTCCTTGCAAAGGCTGAATGCAGATGGGAATTTTCAATGGGCCAAAATAGCAAGTGCCAGAATTAGAAAAAAAAAAAGCTGCTAAGCTGTGGAATAGCCTTTTCCAAAGGGTCACTGGCACATTGACTCAACCTTACCTTGTCGCAGAAGACTTTAATCTGGCAGTAGGCTCTGTGGACAGGTTTGTTACTCCTGTTATTGTAGCTGTAGGTGTCGATCTGAAGATTCAGGGGCAGGCCTTTAACTCCCTTCTGAGAGGAGAAATCCGTGCTGAGGCAGTTCACAGAAATGAAAACCTGTAGAAGAGGAAAGCAGCACCCATCAGTAGTGACACACAGACTCCTGGCTGGCCGCTGAGCAAGGGACTATTTGGCAAGTGCAGATCTAAATGCTGGTCCTCAGCACTACAAGTAGGACCTTCTGTCTTCTGAGAGATCAGGCAAAATCCACAACAAGCAGTACTACGTTCTTAATCCTTTATATAAGCCGTTACAAGGGACAAAGCCACTTTGTCCAGAGTGAATTTCAACAAACTCTCAAACTTTATGAAGACTCCACCCATCTTTTTCAAGATCTCAAACTTTCTGTAACAGTAATCCTCCTACACCCAAGCCTCACTGCCCAGTGTTTTACCACCTTGGTAAGAATACAACCATGCTTCAAAAAATTTACGTTACTTTGGGCAAGTTAAAACAAAGCTTTTCATGAGTTTTACATAAGCTGCTATGAGCACAGCTTATGCTTGAAACTACGTGGAGGTTTTTTTGGTTTGGTTTTGGTTTTTTGGTTGGGTACTTTTCTTAGTGATATTAAAAGCTTTTAAAAAAATACTAGACAACATGTTATCTTTAAACACAGGAATAATACCGTTATTTCAGTGAAAGAGTTTCTGCACTTTACACTTTAAAAGATGAACACCATTGTGAATATTCCCCAGTAAGACCTACAATACCCTGCTAGCGTTCAGATCAAAAGGGAAAGAGTAATATTTTCATTACTCTAATTAAAAAATTGAATTATGGGGAAAACAAATTAAGAGAGATTTTCAACATATCTAATTTAATTTTCATAATTGCCTTAAAAAAAAAAAAAAAACACACAACCTACCCCAACAACAACCCACAACCAGAGAACAAGCCAAATGCTGCTTAACAGAAGGAAGAAATATCCTTGTGTGGATATGAACAGATAGACCAGAGCACTTTGTATCCAGAACGTGCACTTGCTTTGTGCCAAGCCTTTCTGCAGACACAATCCTCATTACCGGTATGTCTCAGAAGAAGCTGTAGTGATTAATTACCAGGAATTTATGAGCTACCAAGACCTGCAATGGCTCCTCTCCTCTCTGTGTCAAGAACAGAGGCTGGGAACCCACTGCTTAAAAAGAAATTAAAAACAATCAAAGCCCTGGAAGCCTGAGCATCTTGGCAGAGATCTTGCAGGAATACTGTCCCACCACCTGACTGCTCACTTATTGTGCTACTACCACGAAGCACCCGTTTGACAGGCTCCGCAGTCAGTTAGTGCCACCTCCCGGAGCCATCCCGGTGTTGCAAAGTCTCGAGGTAGGTTTTGAAAAGCTTATGGGTTTGGGTTGGATTTGCGGTTTTGCAAAATGTTTATCACAGGCTTCTTTGCACAGGTTCAGCAACACCCTTTACTAGTTTTAACAAAAGAAGGGAAATGGAAATGTAATAACTTTCACCAGATTAGGGATATAAACTCTTTTTCTTTCCCATATATAACACAGTAGTATGAAAAGCCTGGGAGGAAAAAAAAAAAAAGAATAGCATAGATAAGCATCATCTCTCGTAATAACTTGTCTGAATGTTCAAGATTCACATGCAACTCCTTGCAGCCCCTGTGAGCACCAGTTATCCCAGGGCGGGGAGACAGCTGCTGGCACACCATCCCTTCCCTTGTGCACACACACCATCTCACAGAGCTGGCAATGCCCCCCCTCGAGTCCCTCTTGTGCAAAGGGACATTGAGACGTGTGAGACAACATCTAACTCACGCCCGCGTGGCATGCCAGCAGAGCCCCATCGCCAGCCACCCGACCTGCGCTGCTTGCGCTCTGGTGGCCCAAGCCAGGATGACACAGAGGGACATCAGCGCCGAAGGAGCCAACGCTCAGTGCCCGCTCACCTTCCAGCCTGTCCCTCAGCATCCCAAACTTGCGTTGTTCCAAGACGACTTCTTTTGAAAGCGTTAAACACATCCCAAATGGCAGCCAGGAAAATTATTTTAAAACAAGCTCTTTTCAATCTTCCCCAGACTAAGCTTTGCTTGCTTTTATCCACCCCGCTTCCCTTTTTGCTGCCTTCAGCTTTACAAGGGCATTTTGCTTGTGGCGCTGGCACACCCCGGGGGAAAGCTTCAAGGAGTTTGAAGAGCTGCTTTCATCCACTTCGCAGCTAGGTAATCAGATGGATGCACAGCCTGAATAATTGTGTTCCCTGAGCAGGGTTTTGGTTTTTTTTTTTTTAACAAGAGCCTCAGCTCTGGTGTTTGCATATTTTTACATTTTAAATTTTAATTTTAAATTTATTTACCCATACTGAATATTCACACGCAACTCTCACGTCTGTATGAAGAAATGACTGCATTCTACAAGAAAACATGCCCGAGCAGCCATGTCAGCAGGTCCACCACAGCCTCAAAATTTCTGCGAAATCCCTCATTTGAGTTTCACACCACTGGACACCAGTGGACTCCATGTGCAGCATCCGCCACCAGTTCCCTTGCAAGCAGTGTCGCTTTTTTACTGGATAATTCAGGTCTATGTTTTCAGTTTTCGTGGCTTACCAGCCACGCAAAGCCCATGCGGCACGCTGTCTTGAAGGTAGGAAGAAGCATTGGTCTCAGCACAACTACACGTGCTACAGCAGCAGAGCTGCATGGGTATCCCATGGGAATTTGGGATTGCCTGTCAGATGACAAAGATTATCCTCCTACTTTAGAGTCTCCTCATTTGATTAGCTTTGACTTTAAGCAGCTGACTTCATTTTCATGCCATTTAAGTCTTTGGGACTCCGGGCAGGAGATGGCAACTAAAACCTAATCACCTCTCTGAGGCAACAGAGCGCCAGCCTGTCTTCTCCTGTTCGTACAAAGCCATTTCAGTTCAAAAGGATCATCTACTCCTCTCTACCCACCCTGTAACTCCTATTTTTGAGCGACTTCAGGTTGCCTCAAGTTCCACAAAGACAGAGTTTTAGCGAACAGCTTTTCCAGTTTGGGCTAAAACAGTTTCAAGCCAGGTGCTTTTTCGTTCAGGAAGACTTGACTTGCGTTTGAAACGTAAGGCCAAGTGACTGCGCCAGCTACATCCCCACCCCAAAATTGCCAGAAGAAAGAAAAACGTAACCGCAGAAGTTGTTCTGCGTCTTCAGCCTGCTGAGCAGGATTCCTTTTCATGTGTCCAACCTATTTTTCTAAGGGCAGTTCCGCATTCTCAGCTATATTAAGATTTGTTGTTACTTTTAAAAAAAACATTTTCATTTCACCTCCCAAGATTCAACATAAAGACAGCACTTAAAAATAGAGTACTGTCAAGCCCAAGCACTTACAAACATGAGTCAAGCCCTCAAAAGTTACGCAGATTTTCTTTAAAACTGAGATTTCTAAAAGGATTAGAAACCTGTTCTCAAGTAATTTTGCTTGCTCGGCAGTTAAGCCTTAAGTCTATATTTGAATCACATTTCCAGGCTTTTCTCTCCAATCAAAGCCTGGCTTTATTTTCCCATTCTTTTTTGTTGATTTTTTCAGGCTTTTTAAATTATTATTATTATTAATCAAAGTTGAGATTCTCATCGAGACAAATGGCTTCACAATGGTGAGGTTTAAAGACAAAACACCAAACAGCATGAAACCTGTGAGCTGGTACAAGCTGTTAACCGCCCCCCGCCCCCACCTGTTGGCCAACACTCCAACACACTACAAACCCTCCTCCACCCAACACCAGGCTGGGTTTCCTGCAGCCTTTGTGGCAGAGGAGCAGCAGCCCAGCCGCACACAACGAAGGACCGAAGGCAGAAGGATTAAAGCACCTCCTCCAGGATCCCGCTGGAAGTCAGCGTGGGAAGAAACCAGACCTCATGACTTCCCAGTCTGTTTCAACCACCCGACCACTCCTCGCCTAACTCAGGAGAAACACACCGTGCACCTATGTTCAAATCTACGAGAAACAATCTTCCATTTTAATAATGCAGGAAAAAAAAAAAATTAATCCGGCAGCTCTGCTGTGTGCCCTCAAGGAAGGGCAGCAGAGACAGCCAAGTTCTTTCCACACAGCACCTTCCACACAAGATCTGCCTTTCAAACAAACCAGGAAAAACAGGCATAATTAAAGCGCAATCAAAGCGCTGCAGGAACCTCACTGTCAGCGAGATGAAAGATGCCTTTTTTAAATGAAGGCTTGCATACCCAGATCTCCTCTCCTTGGTTTATCTTGGACACCATGCTCTTTTGTCACACAAAAAGCACCAGCAATTTTTGATTAGTCCAAAGGCTACATATGCAGCAGCTTTAGATGAAATGTCACCTTGTACAGCCTCTTCTGACTCACTGCAAAGCAAAGTTGAAAAGGAACAATATGTAGGTACACGGCAATGTCTGTATTGCCATAGGCAAACAACACAGATGGGTATTAGCACACTAAACTCTGGACAGTCCCCAGCGCACACACAGGTGTGGGCAAGACTGCAACAGCCACGTAACAGATCCCCCCTGTCGTGCAAAGCCTTGTATGTCCTTCTGGGTAAGACCCTACACAGACAGACTTGGGACTATTCCAGTCCTTGCTCCACGTGGCTTTCATTTCAACAGAAGTCAGGTAAATTGAATTCACTTCTTCCTACTTATGCTCCATTCTATTTTTGTACCCAGAGGATGAAGACTTCACTCAATAATCCAAGTCCATTAGGTATTTCTTTCTCCATTGAGAATTCAGATAAAACTTTAGCTCTATTCTAGCACTAGCAGGCAAAAGCCTCTCATTTTAATGTTATATTCAACTTTAAATTGTCAGGATGCTTTTGATTATGGATTACTGTGTTTGGACACAATACAGAGTTTGCAGCCTACAACACGACAACCAGGGACAGGTTAAACTGCGATGAGATTCCTTCCAGGGAATGCACTTGGATACTGTTTTTCTTGACCTTGACTAAATAATTTCAACGTTCTGCCCAAGATACAGTAGGCAAAGGGATTCCAGTGTGTCCTGGGACCATTTCCCCAACACAAAGGCAGTGTCTCACCTGTGGACTGATCACTGTGCATCCCACTTGCAGACCAGCCTGAGGCCACACACAGCCCTTGGGACTCACGGGACACATCCTGTCTCTCACTTCCCTCAGAGCAGCAAGGCCATTCCTGTGGTCTCTGGCCAGGGAAGGCTGCAGTCACTGCACAGCTGACTTGATCTACAAGTTATTTTCACTTTTTGCAGGACAAGGATTTCTATAGCTCTTAACTGAACTGATCTGAACAGAAGCCTTTGAGGCTACCACAGCAGATTAAAAAACAGAGGAACAAATAAGGTAAAGGATCCATCAGACCTAAATAAAAGGACTTGGATATGGACTAGAAGACTCGAACTAACCTCCTCCTCTTCTCCCTCAGAGGACCAAGACATGCACCATCCAACAGTAGGGAGCAGGAAGCTACACAGCTATTACCAACGCCAGGACAGAGCCGCTCCTCACCCTGGCTGCCGGCAGGAATTCTGGGAATGTCAACGCAATGTCCAGCAGCCACCAGGTTGGTTGGTCTCCGGCAGCTGCATGCGCAACTCAGGGTTATGCAGCCGTGTGGTCACAGCACTCTTTGCTGGCTAGCTGAAGGAGCAGTCCCAGGCCCAAATTCCACAAACAACTCATTTATCAGCCCTCCGCTAAAGAAAAATTACCCGGAAGCTCAAAGGTTGTTATTTAAATGTTGATGATGGCTGAATGCATGTGGTTTCTCCAAAGGCTTGGACAAATATAAACATAAAAGGGAAAAATAAAGGGTCTTTTCTAAAGATTTATCCACATGAATGTGCACAATAGAGGCCTTAACATACTTCATCCGTGCTGTGAGCTGGCTGGATTCAAATCACCAGCAGCCCAAAAGCCTTATCAGTTACACCAGCGCAGCCCCAAGCCCTTCGAGAGTCAGAGCTGTCAGCCTGGGCACCGCAAAGTGCTAACGTAGCTAACGTGGCTTCCAGGATTGGCACCGGGTCACGGCCAGGCAGCTTGGAGCACGGGCAGGGCAAGCACAGGTCTGCCTGCACACATCCGTGAAGGCACGTCCTAAGAAAACAGTGCTGGGAAGTCTCTTCTGTCTTTAAAAGAAGGAGGGCGGGGGTGGGGGGGGAAACCAACAAAAAAACAAAACCACACCACACTTTGGTACAGATCACCTGAGAGGTGGATAATCTTACTGCTCTCACATTCGTTTCTCCACCTCCCACATGCACCACAGGTTTTGCATCAGCAGGAGGCATGCCAGGAAAGAGAGATTAAAAAAAAAAAAAATTGGGCAATTCATGCACCTGTGGGCTCCCCAGCCGCCTCCTGCCTTCGGGATCGGACACTCCAAATAAGGTTTGTCTGGCAGATGTGCGATAGGGCCGCATCCACTCCAGCTCTGCTCAGCCAGACCCAGCACCATCCTCCTCGCAGCCCGGGGAAGTTAGTTTGCATTCAAAACCTACCAAGCCCAATTTGGGTGACTGACACAAAACACATCGCGGGTCCCACACCATGCCAAGGAATGCCAAGTGGGAAATATGACCCAACCCCGGATGAGAGAACATCCTCCTAGCAAGTTCACTCCATCAACAAAACGAAAATGAATGGTAATGAAAGGAAAATACATATTCCTGCTCAAAGAGCAATGCCGATTGTTATTCCAACCTGTTCTGAGGCAAGGAAATACAGAAACGTCTCCGCTCTCAACACGTGGGAAACCTGGGGATAGAGGTTCCCAGTCCCACTGATACTTCCTCCCACCCCACGCTCTGATAAGATAAAGGTGCGGGGCCAAGCGTCAGCTTTTGTTGGGTTGGTTGGAAAGAAATGAAAAGCAGCAGTTTGGCAAAAAAAATTGCAGGATGTTAAAGAAAAAAAAAAAAAACAAACAAAAAGCACAAAACCCACATCACCACCAAAACCAAAAATCCCTACACAAACGGAAAAAAACCCACAATCCACCCACCAAATAACCTCAACAAAAAACCCCCAAACAAACAAAAAAATAGCAACACAAAACTGAAAGAATTTCATCTACAAAGACACAAAAATGGCTGAAAAGGAAGTTTTGCCACCAGGTACTACAGGAATAGAGAAAAGGAAAAAAAAGTCACCTCCCAGTTTTCTCTATAGATAGATAGAAGAGATAACATCAGGAAGATTTTTTTTCCAGCTTAAGGACACACATTGGGAGCTCCATAGTTGGTTGTAAGACCAGACAGGTGGTGGAGTTTGGGACACCGAGTTCTGAAGAAACACTGTTGAGTTGAAAACCTGCTTCTAATGTGCAACACTTGAAAATCAAAGGTAACATATGTTTGTTTGTAAGAAAACCCAGGACAGAGCAGGGAGAGGTGTGTATAAGAGGCAGGTAAGCAATACTTGCTATGACTTTCCTATGTCACTGCTCCAAAGGCTGTGTGTACTTGTGCCTCAAAGTACTTGTGGTCTGCAGCCTTGGCTTCAAACCAATCTCTTTCCTTTAAGTATGTTTGACTCATCACATTTCATAGTTTCATTTCCAACTAGCCAAACCTGTACCTCCTCAATGCTGCTGAAGGTGGCAACACCTTTTTTAATGAGGCATATGACTGCTGTTTCATTACAATGGCATCCATATAAATGCATGCAATATTCATCAATCAGAAAAGTTGAAGTTCTTCCTACAGTGAAGACCAAGTGAGGATTATGCTAGAATAAACTCTTAAAATAAATCAGTGGTGTACACCCCAGCCTTACTTCAAGTTGTAGCAAGAGATCCACCCTCTCCAAAAATTGAGCTCATCTGAACAAAGAATCCTGCCCAAGAACTGCAGTCAACACACACGAGGATCTGCCAGACCACCCTCATTGTCCAATCTGCTATTTCAAAAGGTCAACCCAAATTAGCCTCAAATTACTTTAGTACAGGACCGTTCCACTTTTCTTGGACCCCAAAAAAATAAAAATAAAGCAGCAGCATTAATTGCTCTGTCATTGAGTGTGTCACTTAAGAGATACCACAGCACCTTTCCTTTGGTGGAAAAAGCAAAAAGCTCTACCATAATATTCTCCAGCTCTAAATCCCCCTGTTACGCCCTTGCTATGTACCCCTTTTTAGTAGAAAGGCTCCTTTCACACTCAGCATCTGGCTTACAATGCCTTTTTTTTTTATTATTATTTTTTTGGAGGGAAGGAGTGGGAGGACAATAGAGCCCTTAATGTGCAGTGACGTCATTTTTGGCTACGGTCCCACCATCCAGCCTAAAGCAAGCCAGACAGAAGACCTCCACGGGGACCCTTCTCCGGGAGCTGCTGGAAGCAACACTACATTTCAGAAGGGACCCATTGGCAAGCATGGAAGGGGTGCCCCAGCGCAACAGCGTGTTCTTGCACTGTTAGGACTGCAAAAGCGGGGCAAAGAGGGTCTCGCAATCACCGTGCAGACAACAACTCGCCCTGTTCAGACATGAGGCCCCAACCCTCCTGTTCCACCAGGCAGGAGCTCAGACGGGATTTGAGCAAAGCAGGATCCAGCAAAGCCAGTTAACCCTGGGGAAACCGATCTGTCCAGATTGTTCAACTGCCACTGACCTGAGAGCAGGCCATGTCCCCAGGCCAGAGTTAAGGGATAGAGAATTTGCTTCACAGCCTAACGGGTAACACAAGAGGTAACAGTGCAGTGGCCAACATTATGAACAGCGTAGCAGAAAACACTCAAAAGAAAAGTGCATTTGACCATGCACATAGTGGCAGTTTTCATTAAAAGACCTCTATTGGGTATCAACCAAGAGAAGGAGCACTGGGCATGCCGAACAGACCTGGGAAGAGATGGTTCCCAACCTCAAAAATTCATTACCTGAACCTACAAACGCTTCTCCCAGTTGACATATGGAGGTCAAACACATAAAAAGGGCTGCAAGGACCGGATTCCTCTCTTCCCTACCTTCAACATCCCCTGATTTTAAAGATGGCCAAGCCCACTCAGTCAATGAGGAGGGGCAGGCACCTCCAGACAAAGCTCCATCCCAGCTCTAGACATCCCGTCCCTAATGAAGTCATAGAAGCGAAAGATCACGAGCTTGTGTTCAGACATCTAAAAGCTGTTCACAGGAGAAGAACCCCACCTTGACTGTCTGCCCAACACAACAGACATGCAGGACAGGGTGGGAAACTGTTTGAAGTCTCCACAGGCCTCAGGGTAACTCCAGCATTACCTGTTGCATGCAAGCGAGTATCAGCTACACATCTTTGTCAGACTCATCAGACCACACTTCCACCCAACCAGGATGGCTCCTGACTCAGTGCACTGGCTTTCCTAAATATCCAATTCAACAACTCACCAGTTTATTAACTAATTTCCCAGTTCACCATCTCCCTCTTTCTCCTCACAAAGCATGATTGCCTCCTCATTCAGTTCTTCCCCGCCCCTGACCTGTAACGTGGTGTGGCCAGACCTCACCTCTAACACAGACACACCTGGAAGCCCACCAGAATCACCACCTCCCCACTCCGCAGTGTCTCTTTGTCAATCTTTCTACCCTGTCCTCGCTCTCCTTCCAGTCTCAGGAGCACCACTTTGGGGCAGTCTATCTTTTCCTCCCCACCCTCGGCTCCCTTCATTGTCTCAGAGCAAGGAGTCTTTGGATCCTGGCTCTGTTTTCAGCTTGAACACACTTGAAGAACACTTAACTCACCACTTTTCCATAGAGTGGCCACTTCTAGCAGCTCCTGTGATGTCCCAAAGCAACAGAAGAGGGCAGAGAGGAGCTGCTAGAAAGAAGCACACAGCATTTGCTCTGAAACCCATGGACATTGAGTTGTCCCAGAGTGGGAAGTGTCTGTCATGCGTGAAATACTCTTGGTTTCTACACAGATGGGCTCACAAACAGCACACCAACGCAGCCAGCTGTGTGACAACTTCAGTCGTGCAGAGCCAGACTTGCCTGCTGTGTCCAGCGTCTAAAGCCCTGGAGTTGCCCTCAGCTCTCCCAGCACAACACAACTGGGAAATGCTGGTTGCTGAGGGCATCTCAAATATCCTTTCCATCCCCCAAAACTCCACAGCTGCAAAATCCACATGTTTTCCTTGCTACAGAGTGAGCATATGACTCTTATCACCTGAAAACAGTGTTCCTTCACCAGAAAGCTGTATCGTACAAAATCCTTGAAGTGCTCCAAGGGAACTGGCAAAGCACACTCTCAGGCAGGTGGCAACCCTCCTGCACAGCAGAGATCCGATATTCCTGTACAGCCCCACAATGAGGGCTAGCACAAGAAGGGCATGAACCTGGTCCCAGAGCTGCCAGGTTCTTGTGATAACACACTATTTCTCCCTTAAATGTGACAAACACACACACAGAGTCCTGGCTGCCTATATGAGTAATTACATCAGAAACCCCAGATGCAGAGCCTCATCACCTCCTGTTTGACACTGCTGCACAGGACCAAATCACTCCCACAGCGAACTGGGAGCAAGAGGGAAATGGAAGAAGCAGCAACCCCAGAAGAATCATTCGGCCCTGGTCCAGGTAACCCCAAGGCTCAGGAAGTAAGTTTCTAATAATCAAGGCTTGCTAGCTGGTTAAACATATCATCTGTGCAACACTGCTGCTGTTATTAAATGTAAGACACTATTTATTACTGTGGAGGATTTTCTGTAGCATCAGAAACTCATCTCTCTCCATTGCCTGCTCTCTTCACGTACTTCAAGACTATTACTGGGGGAAGGAAGGGGGGAAAAAAAAGGGGGGGGGAATGAAAGAGAGAGAGCATGCAAGGAAAAAAAAAAAAAAAAGAAAATGTAAGAGAGAGAGCATGCAAGGTAAATGAACCATGCAATAAAAATTGTTGAAATTGGCTCAGGCATCTCCTGATAAGATCACAGGAGTTGAGAAAGAACTGCAGCTCTACTGGCAAGAAATCTGATCATTGACAAAACGCATCGACTCAGGTTTAAAAAAAAAAATACAGTTAAACAGATGCTTAAACACACAGAACACTTGCTAAAAATGCCAACTATTTGAACACTGAAGTCCAGAATATTTTTATCTTTGTATGATTCTGATCCCAGGAACCAAAGCTTACACTCTTGGTATCAACAGTCCTCTGCAGCTTCATACAAATCAATACTCAAGTATATGGATCTCGCACACTAAGACTGTGAATCTGGAGCTAAATTTGCCTACGTAGCTGCAAAACCACTCTAGGTCACATCTGCCTGCACCACCTCATCTGAGCTCTGAGCTGAAATACCACTTTGAGGGTCCTTAGACCTTTTCAAGCTGCTATTGGCAATTTCACTAAGGACTGAAACAACTCATTCTGGGGTCTGTAAAGCACTTGGGCAGTAACAACCTGATTCACAGGGCTGGGCTCTGTCACCTGGTGGGAAAGGATGGCTTTCCTTGGGCTAGCTATGGGCAGCACCAGCTCTAAGCCCTGCTCCTGGGTTAGCAGCACATCCCTACTGCTGTAGGATAGCTCAGCCAGCCGAGAGGCAGCTGCAGAGCTGCAACATGCTTCCAACTCCTTGGGGACCTGAAATCATTGCTCTGTCCGCATGATCCATCCCTGCGTGCAAATCCTAAACCCTCAAGTGCATCTCAGACACAGATTACGAGGGTTCCTTGAACGGAAACATGTTAGACTGGCTATAGCAGCAGGGTACCATTTTGGGAATACTTACTGACTCCTTTTGACAGCCCTTCTGAAGTTTCATCTATTTGTTCATATAGCAAACTGCTTCATGCTTCAAAAAGATCACATCAGCCTTTTAGTCTCCTCCCTGCCACCCCGCTCAACCCAACTGAAACCAAGTCTGGTGAACAGGGAAGCCTGGCACCCAACACCAGCCTCAAAGATAATGTGACACATGCTGCGAGGCAGAACTTTCTCCCATCAGCAGCACACACAGCTCCTCGCTGCTGCCTGCCAACCATCCCAGACTTCTCCCACAGAGCCGAAACTCAACAGCAGCCCCCACACAACCCCTCCCACTCTCTTTTCTCCAAAGCTTTTGTGCTGCACAGAGCAAAGCTCATGCTAACAATGAGGTCTGTGCAGTGACACCATCCCTTGTGCCTCCTGCAGAGCATAGTGGCACACGCAGCTCCAGAAAAGGACCTTTGCATTCTCTGTTGAGAGCTCCTATGTCCCCCAAGCTGGGGCTCTCCCTAGACAGCACTGCGCAGTCACCAGTAGTTTTCTCCATGATGTTAGTGACTAGCATAGATGTCCTAGCAAGAGAAGAGCCAGCCTCCAAAAACCGAAGGAAACTGTTCCCAATTTTTAACAAAAACCCAGGAAGTAATGAAGCTCTCCAAAGAACACTCCTGCACCTTGACTCCAGCAACAAACCACAAACTCCAGCAAATGCCTCTAGAACAGAGGCAACTCCGCTCTCTGACCTGCTCTCCTGGCACCCAGAAGATGCATGGGTTTTTTTCAAAAACTGGAGTAGCTTCAAACAGTTGCAGTTAGCTACTAGCTAGGGAAGCTGCCTGGACTTACACGCCTACCCTAGTGACCACAGTTCTGAAAAAAAAAAAAATCAAACTGGAGTTCACCAGGAGGCTGCTCTAACTTGAAATAGGTCACTGGGTGCTGGGATCTGAGGTTTCAGCAACACATGCTTTGGAGCTCAAGGGCAGCAGCTACTCCCTCTTCTGCTAAAGCCAAGCCCATTGCCACGGCCTTATCTCCCTCAGAAGCTGCCCCTCGCCTCCTGCGGGGATCCTCCAAGATACTGTGCTCCCTGCCAAGCCTAGCTATGCTCCATCACGCTTCCCGTACCACTTCATCTGCTCTGGAAACGCTCGGCGCTTCCTTTTGTCAGTACTTGTCTGTCAGGTAGACAGTTCTGCCAAGAACCTTAAAGCAGTTGCAAAGCTCTCCTCAGTTGCACATTCAAACCCTATTAAGAAATAGCCAGAAGGTTTTGCCTAATATAAGAGCGTAAACAAACTTGTTACATGCTAATCACCAGGTAGGCCACACACCCTTCCCCTCCCCCAGTCCCCGAATCTGCTAAAAGGACAGGAAATATAATCATGGTCACATACCTTTGCTTCCTCGTTGATGTCCCAAGTGAAGGATATGGCATTGTACGCAATCTCCTCAATGTTACTGATGGTGTTGAAGCTCTCCTTGTAGTCAGCTGTTAGAAAGAAGGATGCATGAGTGAAAGGAAGAGGTGATACCCATCTGGAGTCCTCAATCACACAAAGCAGCCAAAACTGCAACTCCTCACCAACCTCTTGGGGGCAAAGGAGTAAAAATGGATCATTAAAAAGGCTGGAAATGGTTCTCATACAAAAACCAAAAAAAACCCCAAGAAACGGGAGGAAGGAGGAAAACAGGACTCGGCAGAAATTCCAAACTAGAAACTCCAGTGAGAAAGGCAGACATCCCAAATATCACATGTCCTGTGCTATAACCTGCTATGTGCAGGAAACTCTACCCTGTACAGCAAGGGCCTAAGCTCTCAATAAAACTCCTTCAATAACAAACAAAGATTTGCATGCGCGTCTGCTTTAAGTGCCAAGTGATTAATCCCTGCTTTTATTCACAGAAGGAAGGGACGAGGAGTACAACTCAGCCTTCAGCCAGAGAAGGCTGGAAGCCAGCCAGCCCCAGCCTTGTCTGGAGGCAAGTGGAAATTTGCAGTGTTTTCTTTTTTTACATGTACCAAAGACCAGTTGTGAGAGAAGCTGTGGGAAGGAGGATCATTAGTGTTGAGGTATTTCTATGAGGATCTTGTCCTTTGAAGAAACACAATATTTAGGACAGCCACAGAGTCTATAAGCTGCGATTTAGCTACAAGCACCAGGATATGCCAAAGCAACTGTAGTTTGAAGGGTGGTGTTAGATCTCCCAATGCAAAACCCTAAACTCTGACTGCTCACCAACGAAAATCCTCCAAAAATCAGCCTCTTTAAGGAGTCCTGAAAACTACCGCATTAGCTCTAAGCAATCAAAAGCTCTCTCCGGGCTTTCGGCAAAGCTATGGACAGCACAGAGCATGATCCAAAAGTTACCTAAAACAACAAAGCTTCAACAGAAAACCAAACCTTGCCAAGGAATTAGGTCTGGAGTTTGACATCAGCAATGACAGTGTTCCTTACCTATGTCAATGCATCTTTGTTTGGCCGTGTGCTGTCTTGAGTGCCAGTATTTCCAGTGCCTGAGCTGATCTTCCCTTGTTTTGTCTTCAGCAAACACAACCATGATGACACTCTGAAAGGACAGGGGGAGGGAGTAAGATATAAAAAAAAAAACCAAAAAACCAAAAACCACAAAAAAACCCAAAACGCAAACACGTGAAAGAAAAGGCCGGAGAGTACATTTGTTTTGGAAGTTCTTGTTGGTATCAGGTTTTCCGCTTTAGGCTTTCCAACCTGACGCACCACAGTATAGCTGGCACACCGCTGCCAAACAGGAAGGCAGACAGCAGCGCTTTCTGGGTCATAAACAGAGATGAGCAGAACTGCTCTCCTAACTGGAGTTCAAGGATCTCATTCCAGGTGTTGCATCACCTTTACACAAGTGCTGACACCACTTCTTAACAGACTGAGCCAGGATGGGTTGGTCTGGAAGTAGGTGGACAGCAAAGGAATGAACATTGACGTAAGAGAGCGAGTAAGCTGGCCTTAGTGCTGATGCTCTGGTTTAGATTATTGCACTTTGGGAGAGTTTAAGGCTAACATTGTACACACCCTCTTTCCCAAGAAACCACAAGAGCTGCCACTCACTCGGACTTTACTGATGGGGTGATGGATTCCTTCACTGCTGCTGACTTCTTTCAGCGTGATTGGGTAAAATTGACCTTTATTCAGGTAAGTCATCGTGCTGTCCCCAGGCTTCTGTCGGAGGGACTTAGAAGCTTCCAGAGTGTATTCAAAGTTATTCCTACGGAGCGAAGAAGGCAGTGATTGCTAAGGTATTTTCCTGGAAAGCCGATTAAACATTCCACATTTAATTTGGAGAAATTCCAAAGTCGTTAGTTGACTCACTAAGCCATCAACAGGCAAGGAAGTTGGAAAACAGGATGAGCCCCTTTTTCAACCATTTCCTTCATGAATGAACATTTAAGAGAAGTTCTTGGCAAGCTAAATCCCAAGACACACCAGCAGGCAAGACTGGAAGCTCCCTATTCAGGCTGAGAGCAGCAAGCTGCTCTCATGAAACAGGAAAGTTATCTATTAGCAATTAAATTAAATTCACAACCTAATAAGCCATTCCGCGGCCATGGTCTTCTCTTCTCTCTTGGTCAACTGCAACTAACCAAAAACTAGTTTATTCCCCTCCTTAAGAGTTCAGATGAGTTTCACACTTCCTATTTCTGCTGTAGATTTCCAGCAGGGAGAGAGCAAGGCAAGCCGGGGAGAGGGACACAGCTGAAAGCCAACTCCAAGACCACTGCAGGGCTGACAAACAGCACCGCATCTTCCCATGGGACAGGGAGTGGGTACAAGGACAGCAACTGAAACTGGGTGGTATTTCCAGCCCTGCAGGTAAGTTTTCCTTGAAGTAGTTTTCCTTAAAGATATAGGTAGGGTTTTCAGCTGTGAAATTCAAATGAGCAGACACTGTTGTAGTTTTGAGACCCACAGCCCCCCCAGTGCCAGACAGAGACTCGGCACAGAAGTACTGCTTGCTCGTGGAAATTGTAAGAGAACAGGAGGATACAGGCAAACAGGGGCCTTAAGCATTACCCAGAAATGCTGTCAAAAACATAGTCTTCTGAATTCATGTTGGCCATCCGGAGATTCAGTTCAGTAGGAAAGAAAACCTGGGACAGACACAAAACAAAACAGCACAACAATTAACAAAGCAGCAACAAGAAAAGTCAAGATTAAACAGATACTTGTTACCACAGAACTTCTGGCAGGCAAACTGATCATCCGATAACAATTGATTTTTTGGTCTGTACCTACAGGACACTTGAGCAAGGCTTTAATCCAAAACTTTTGGGTGTCAACTAAGCACATCATCTCACAAGCCTTCTGAGTCAGCTTAGGGCAACACTTTAAAGCTTTCCCAAATCTCAAAGAAAGGGCATAGCTACACAGTTCCTTGAGGTCTGCCTTAAAAACCAAAACATGGTTACGCTGTTGTTTTCAGTTGGTACCATAAAACAAAAACCATGCATTTTCATCCAGGTTTAGCTCTCACTCAAGGCCCCTAAATAAACCACCTGTTTTCTACTGACACACACCACACCTAAAAACTGTCAGTAAGGAAGCTTACAGACATAGTCACTTCACTTCGGTACCTGCAAAGGCACCGTGGAGTGCTGAACTCTTGCAAAATCCTGGCCCAGTGCTGTGGATCAAGATAACTATTTCCATGCTCTGCAAGCCAAAGGTTCTGTCACTAGTAAGGTTAGTCATTCGCTTTTGATAAATGATTTTATGTTGTGAAGGTTTTATTTACTAAGTTATACTTGTGCACTTTTTCTCAGCAAGTCTTCTATTCCTAAATCACTGGGCGGATTTCTGGCTCACATAACAAGAACAACTGAAGATGGAACCAGGTCTCTCCATCCAGACCAAGACACGCACACATGCACACAGCGCCTTCCTCTCTTGGTACCTCTTGCACGCCCTCCTTGAAAGTCTCTGAGAAGGTGGAGTCTGGTGTTCGCCTCTGGGAGTTTTGAGGCTGGGTGTTGGAATTGAACTGGTCGGGATTGAGGTTCCTGTCGAAGACCACGACACGCTCGGGGGGCTCGGGGTGGTAGACGCTTGGTGGGATGCCCACTGTAAAGCCATGGGGCTGCGTCTCCGTTTTGATGGAATGGGTGGGCATCGTAGCAATTGAAACAGTGACTGTTGTGTCTGGGGTTGTAAGGTGGCCTCTCTTGTCCATGCCCATCTGGGGCGTGTGTGGAAGGACAATATTGAAAGGCACATTTTTCAGAACCTGGACTCTGTTTTCTCCAGCAGAAATGAGCGACTGTTCTGTCACATTTGGGATGCTGTTCCTTTAAAGGGTAAAGAAAAAAACATGCATAAATTATACAGCTCATTTTCTCATTAACCAAGAGCTAGAAATACTTCTCAGCCTTTTGGACAAGGACAGCTGATACCACCTCTCCTGCTTGTGCAAAACAGCTCAATCCTAACCTGAAAAGATGAGAAACTCATTCAAAAAAAACCTCACCCACTAACAACCTCACCTTGGATATGAATTACCCTGGAGCAAAGGGTGAGGGTTCGCAGCCCAGATCCTCACTGCTTGGAAAACAGCGGTCCAAAACTAAGCACTTCGATGCCCTTCCCACCACGCATTGGCGCACACGGGCTCCATGAAACTGCTCTTTGGTGGATGGAGGAGAACTGACAGCAAGGTTGCTGCTCCTCTGCCCTAGGACTGCGCATCACACGGGAAGCGCTAGTAGGGAAATTACACCCCTCTTTCATGCACAAACCCCCGAGAAAATCCACACCGAGACTCCTGGGAATGGTTTGCATAACTTCCCACTCTCCACCCCACCACACTCATTTCTGCCAGGACAACACTGAGGTCTGTGGCCGAGCTGACCTCATTGCTAGTAGCCACTAAGTCCGCCTGCCCTCCCTTTCTCCATCCCCACAATGTGGTTCTGCCCTCTCCTTTGCACCAATTCTGATGCTCCCCCATCCCCTTGGTGAGCCAGTTCGGCTTGTTCCACTGGCAGAAAACTAGCCATTTCTTTTTTTCATCCTGCTAGGTTATGGGTCAGTGGAAGACCAGAGCCGGTAGGAGAGGAGCAGTGGTAACACACGGCTGGGAACCAGACTGCTCCTCTCAACAACAAGCTGTTCAATCGGCTCAGCCAGACCACAAAACCTCACCTTGAGTCCTTCAAGCATTCTAGCCTGTCCAAAGGAAGAGGATGGTAGGAGTGGAAGCCTGGCTTGAATGAACCTCTCATTTGTAATATTTACTTAATCAGTATCATCTTCTGCTTGGGAGGCACAAGAAGGGGAGGGGCAGGAAGAGGGGGAAAAAAAAAAAAAAAAAAAGGAGTTCCAGAGGATACTAAAGAAGCCCACAAACACTACAAACCCAAAACTAAATCACAAGCACTCTCAAGTCCTTCCCTGTCAGCCCATGCACAAGGAAGCAATGCTGCTGGTGCCTGAAGAACAAAATCATCAGTGAGCAACTGAGGCAACCACATGCAAAAATAAAAGGGTCACCAGTCACCTCCGCAGCCTTGGTGTGCCTGTGCTACCAGGCTGTGCTTAGTGTTACAGAGCTGCTTTTGCTACACTGACTTTATGACACCAGCACTTAGAAAGCAGATGGATGGTGATGAGCAGTTTGGGCGTCAGCTCTCGACATCATGGTCCAATCCCTGTCCTGTTCCTGGGGCAGCACAGGAATTTGGGGCACACAGTAAGAGCAAACAATTTCTCTCTTCAGCACAACATTGCAGTGCAGCAAGTTATTTTCCATCAGCAGCTTCGGCGGTCTAGGAGGGAAGGGAGATAAGCAGACATGCAATAATAAAAACTAATACCTTTTGCTATGGTCTTGGTCAGGATGTTCTACCTCTGGTTTAGCTGTCGAAGATCTCCTCTCCCTTGGAACCTGGGAAGTGCAAGACATCCTATAATTGCACTCTTCCTCTCATACCAAAAAAAAATAATTAATTATTTCCTCAAAAAACACAGACATTTAGTCAAATTAAGAAAGCACTGCTCTCTGATACCAATCATTATTAGGATTACAGATCCACCAATGTTCGCACAGCTTTGGGATAACAGGCCTGCCCCAGGCCATGCCCTGCAGATCCCCATGTAGCTGACCCAGCCAGCTGTGCCAGCCCTGGGCTCCTGTGAGTGCCAGGCGGTGGGAAAACCAGTGCAGAAAATCATCCACCCCTGACGGGAACACCAGCACCGAGGTGAGCAGCACCATGAGGACAGTCCCCAGGGTTTGTGCTGGCAGTGCAGGTTTTCTCTTCTGCAGATTGGCAGAGTTCAGCTTGCTGGGTGAGCTCAGGGCTTATGAAAGGATGCTGCTTCACAGCCCTTTCCCAAAGAACACATGCTCTCCAGGCTACTTCCTCAAAAACCACCTGAGGCTTTCCTTTCTCCTCGGAGAGCAGAAGATTCAGGGAGGACCAGGTCCAATAACTGTAATGGGATGCTACAGCTCATTTTTGTGCATGGCCACCTACAACACATTAGCCCAAACCGTATTAAATCTTCTATAAACAAAAGGATTTAAGACAGCTCAATACTGCTCCTCTTATTTTATGCCACGGACAGGATTTGCCCTGTAAACATCACACACTGCAAACACTGATCACACAAACCACCTAGTTCACACACAGACATATGCCATTTTCCTGGCTGTGCTGCAAGGCCAAAGCTTACAGAAGGTGGTGAACTCTTCGACCTGCAGTGGCTTGGTTCACCAGAGTACACAGCCAGCGCCCCAGCGACCTGAACGGCTTTCGCCACCACTGGCACAAGCCCGTGGTGCTCAGGCCCCCTACACTGCACACAGCAAGTCCACGCAAGCTCCTCAGCAAACACATAAACAGTGCCCAGAACTTTTGTCACCCTCATCACGCCTCCTGAATGAGCAAAGCAAACATTTTGCAGCGTAAGGAAGAGTAAACTCTCACCACTTTCCATTGCTGAAGCCTGCTCAGACACTGCCCGCGTTTGCCAGCTCGGGTGCAACGTGGGGAACCACTGCTTTACTGCTAACTTGAGGACTGATGGCATACCTGCATGAACAGCGTACTTCTCTAAACAGCCCCCAACTAAAACCCACGCCCTGGCCCTTGCACATAACCTGGAATCTCTAGTAACACCAGAGTTGTTGGATTTTCCGTGCTAGGAAGCCAACACTAACTAGCCACTGAAAAACAAGAGTCTTCCGAGCTGAGTTTGGCCTCCAGTCCAACACTCCTAGACTCTAGCTTTTGATCAAAAATTTGTCTCCCGTAAGGCCTTATTAACGACAGTTGAGGTATCAAGGTACCCCATTAGTCAAATGGAAGAAGACTCAAGTTGTTTTCTGTTGTTGTTTTGGGTTTAGGGGTCTGGGTTTTTTTAATACAAAGGTGATCTCATCGGCTGCCTTTAATATTGCAGAGGAGGTGTACTAGAAATGTCTAAACATCGTCCCTCTAGCAGCCCTCAATAAATCTTTCAACCTCTAGCCATTTTGTTTCATGCAAATACATGGCATACCTGCTCTTCCACTGATTTTTCTGTACACCCACTGATACCCAAACATAAGAGGAAACCCTGAATTAGACATTAACATACAGAAAATCCCTTCTGCTTTGCCAACTGTGAAGGATCGGCATCAACATTCTCTCTGTAATCTACAGGCTCAGAAATCAAAATTGATTTTGTGGATTAAAATCACTCTGGTGAAATTGTTGGGGTTTCTTTTCCAAGAGCATAGCAAGTGCAGGCACATAGCAGAAAGCCAGCTTTCTCACAAAAGTAGCTGAATAACATCCACATCAGTGAGTCTGTGGCATTTTTTCATGTGCGTGTGGAGTGCTAATCTCCATATTAAGCATTACAAGAATATTTTGATATATAAGACTTATTCAGTTCTTAAAAGCACAGGCAAGTATTTAGTATGCACAAGGCAGCCTTCGCCTTATGCTTGGAGGCTGGCAATTGCACTCCCTACTGTTAAAAGGCACTAGCCAAAGTATCAGGCACACAAGCCAAGTCAGCCTCCCAGCCTCCCTGCATGGTCAGCAAAGACAAAACAGGCATCTCCACCCAGTGAGCCAGGCCACCATAACGCTGGACTCTAACATGAGCAGGACACTTCCCTGGTGTGTGGGAAGTGTCCTGCTTCCCCAGGGTGTGGGACCCTGCTGGTCCCTCTCCCCTGACTTGTACATGGACTGGACCCTGCCTCAGACTTCTGGTATTTAGGAAAGAAAGCTCAGCAAAATGTATCCCACACAAAACGGGTGGTTATCTGACTGTGTCCAATTCACCTGTGAGCACCTAGGAAGGCGCCTGTCTCTGAGAAGACCGTGAACACTGAGTAAGACAACCACAGTTGCCGAAGGATTAACAGATTACAGCAGTTGAAGCTCATTGAAGGTCAGAGGGATGCGGGCAGCAACTCCTCCAGGTGGACACTTCTACCACCAAAGATCTGTAATTATAGCTTAGTATCAGCTGAGACTAAGGTACTACATCAAAGACACAGCAAAAGCCAATGATCCCACCAGAACTGGGAGCAAAAGGAGAGAAATTTCTTCCTCCACATGTCATTCAGACACAGACATGCTTCCAAAGTTTCATTCTTCACGACTATTTCTACAATATATTGCTCCCTGCAGAACCTGGAGTTGACAGGCAAAGTGCAACTGAAGCTTTTAATCCATTACATTAAGATCCAGGGGATCTTACTCTACTAACCTAAAAATAAACCAATTTTAAGAAAGTGAGACATGGGATTTTTTTTCCATTTAAAACCCACATAGTTTAAAGTCCTTGTGATCTATTCATAGCTTCTGTAAAATCCTCCAGCAAATGACACCTTTTCCACAGGTGGAACAAGAGCTCCGCTGGCTGCCAGAGCACACCCACACCAATCTACCTTGTAGTAATCATACAGCAGTCCGAGGGCAGCTGCGCTGTCTTCATCACCATTGATACTCATCATAGCTTTGGTAGCTGCTGTAAGGGGATTTTCAAGAAAGGTTTTCCAGGCCTCATCTTCACTGGTGTACGGACGTCTCTGAGAGTAGAGAGAGTCATTCTGAAGAACCAACACAGGTCTTTTACTTGAATCGTGAAAAAAGAAGAAAGAAAAAAGCCACCTGTTAGAACACATGAAAAACATTCCTAAAGTTCTTCTAAATTAGCTGCCCCAGTTTCACAGGGTTCATATTCTGATTCAGTGCACTGCAAGGATTAGTCAACACAAAAAGCCCAGAAACCTAATTCTGATCTCACTCATGCTCAATGTAAATCAGGATTAATTTGACCGAACTCAGCTGGATTACACCAGCCTATATAAGATTGCAAAGCCGTTTCAGAGCACAACTGACCTGCTCATGCTCTGAATGCAACCCAGAAAAAGTTACACATGCTTACTGGTCTGCCACCTACAAAACCTCTATCACATCCTATGTAATACTACTGAGTCACAACCTGCTCCAGTTCCCAAGTGGGACTAGAAAACGTGAATTAACGAAACATCTCTTTCCCCAGAGCTTTCAGAAGGTGCCTTCGCTCTCAGAGTATACCTGAAAACACCACCTAGAAGCTACCAATTAGTTGTAGACTAACACAGGGAAATTGGCCAGAGGGATCTCAAATCAATTTGGCAGTGAATTTTTCTGACAAGGGAAGCCAAAAGACTTACTGCCTGGTCACTGTTGAAATAATCTGTGACACTGGTTTGAGAAACCCTCAACAAATAACTGGGAAAAAAAGAGAAAAAGTGGAGGTTTTGCCCTTTAAATTGTAGTATAAAATATATATATATTTATTTATTCTGAACATTTTGAGATTGCTGGGAACAAGAAAGCTCCAAGACTACTCGGACTTTCTGCCCACAGGCGAAAGTAGGACCATCTGTAGAAAATGCTGTCCTACCACCCTAGAGAACTTAATATATTTTGTTTCTATTAGCAAAATAGAATGCTTCATCTTTCAAGTCAGTTCAAGCAAATGTTGTTTGAATCTGACTTTTAAACCAGTTCAAACAGTTTTCTTTCCAGTACAAGCATAACATGAGTTTACTGCAGATTGGTGGGGAGAGAAGTGAGGCTTTTTTGTTTTCCTAAATATCCCAAACTTGGCATTTTTTAGTGAATTGGTAATAGTTTAAAATAAGTAAATAATTATTTTAAAAAACCCAAACCCCACAAAAAGCAGTTCCCCACCACCATCACTCCCCTTCCCCAGCAGATAAGCATTCTTTTCATCTATTTACCCAGATGCATTCAGAGATTGAAATACACTACAAATACGAAAAGTTGTGAAATATCAAGTTGTGAAATACTCTAATCACTATAATCAGCTTAACAGTATCCTACATTTATCACCACCTTCTACCAAAAAGATTGCAAAGCACTTTGCAAATTATGCGTTCAATCCTTTATCAGTTACACAAGGAGTCTCGCTGAGCTGCAATGGGACAGCTTGGCTGAGCTGAAGTCACTTAAAGCGAGTGGGTGTTTCCAGGACTTGTAAGAGCACTTTGTGGCTATAAATCACTATTATACAGTTGGAAAAAAGCAAACAACAACAACAAAAAAGACATGCTCCGGCACCAAGCCCTTTCTTCAGGTCTTCGTACATATTTGTGTACACACTGATGCAGATACCAAAACACAGTGTACCGAAATGCAGATACCTCCAGTATCGAGGACGCCCACCTTCTATCATGGATTGCACAGCAGAAGACAAAGCAGGATTTTCTTTAGAGACATAGTACAAGCTCCTATTCTTATACATTGTGACAAAAGAAACCTCAAATATCCATAGCAAATGGGTAAATCCTCCAGTTAAAATCAGTCGTTAATGAAAAAGGCAACTAAAGTAACCTGGGTGCAGTTCACTTGATCCAACCCTGCCAAGCTGAAGGGCTAAATCAGCCTTGCTGGGACTCACAAGACTATTAAGCTGATTCCTTCCAGCAACACAATGTTCACATGGAAAAAGAGAACCAAGGGAGAACTAAAAAGACCGAGAACTAAAGCAGCCACTAACCAGAAACGCAGCAAATGCGAAACCTACATATTTTTGTGCGATTCCTTTGTCATTGCAACACCTAAACATAATGCACGTTGTCTACTCCCCTAAAAGCAGTGCAGAAAGGATTATCTGCAGAATTATCAAGAGAAGCGCGGGTTTCGGCAGTAACTCAATCCCTTAGCAGAACCACAGCTTCTTTCAGGAAAATGAGAACGTATTAATAAGAGAAGGCAAACATTTATTTTTCTAAGTTTTAGGTTTCAAGATTACTGGCACGTGGATTTGCTCACAAAGTAGAGGACGTGTCCAGCAAAGGCTGGAGATAAGTTTCCTACTGCAGTTTTAATAATTTCTGAATTATATTTCTATGTGGCCGAAGTAGAAGCAGAGGAATATGACAACAAGCAGACACGCTCTCTTTGCCTGCAAGGATCCCACAGCCCACAACGTTCCGTACTAGGACCACAAAAACTATTCCTACTTACTTCACCGATCCAAAAGCCTCCCTTTCTCTCCCTCACTGTGCAATTTAAGTCAAGATGTCAGGAGATCCGCAGCCGCAGCGTGTTTTATACCTGGTCTTTGGGCAGAGCACACCTTTAATGCTGAGGCAGCAGAGAGGATTTCCATCACCGGCTTCTACGTGCCAGAAGAGCGAAGCGCAGGTACCTAAATTGCTATAGCCTCATCTATTAAGTGTCATCGAAGGTAGAAAATACGTATAAAAAAATCCTAATTATAGGGTGAAGTTAGCAAGCTGCTGCGTTTGAGTCCTCTTTCTAGAAAGTAGTACGTTTAAAAAAAAAAGACAACAAACTTTGGTAAAAAAAAAATAAATCACGCTTTCCCTGGGAAATTAGTGCATTTGAGCCACCGATCATTCAAAACACGGTAATTTTATCATCGGTTCTTCGAATCGCCTCAGAGTCACCCCGTTTTCTATTCACCCGGGGTGCCCACGGCCGCCGCCTCCAGACGGACACGGCAACAAGCGCAGGACTAAACGCGGCGAGGGATCCGCTCGGAGAAGACGCCTCGGCGTCCGACACCACGGAGTTACAGAAAACCGGCGCTATATTCACTTTTAGGTCTTTTAAACACCCGGTTCCGCGCAGTACGAGGCAGCTGCAGCCGAGCTCGCCGAAAGCCCCCTTGCTCGGGGGAGGGGGGCCGCCAACCCCCTTACCTGCCGAAATCCACCTTGCCGGAGGGATGCGCCTCGTAGAAATCCATGGGGGCCTCTCCCGCCGCCGGCAGCGGCGCGGGGCTCCGGCGGGGCGGGGGACGGGACAGCCCGCCGCTGCGGCTCCGCCCGCCTCCCTAAGCCGCCGGCAGAGGGGCAGCCCGGCGCTGCGGCGGCGCCCGCTCCTCCCGACGGCGCGGCCCGCTCGCCCGCCGCCGCCCCGCATTTAAGGCGCGGCGGGGCGGGGGGCGGACGGCGGCGCTTGACCCACGCCTCGCCGCCGGTGTCGGGTTTCAAAGCCAGCCCGGCCTCGCCGCTCGCCTCGCAGGGGCGGGGTGGCCGCCGGGGTCGCCCCACCACGGCCCCCTCCGGGCTCGCCCCCCCCCCCCCCCCCAATTCCGCCCCCCTGCCATTTCGCACCGCCCCGCCGCAAGCTCCGGTTACTCCTCCGAGAAGTTGGAGGGGGACACCGGCTTCCCCCCCCCGCCCCGACCCGGCCCCCATAGGAGAGTGGGCCCCGGGCGGGCGAGCCCCTCTCGTCACAGTTCCGTCCCCCCCTAGAGGGGCGGCAGCACCGGTCCGACCGGACCCGGTTCTTCATCTTCCCCCCCCCCTTCCCTCCCGGCTCACTCACTTGTCGTAGTCTTGTGTCATGTCTGGCGGAGGCAGCGGGCGGCAGAACTGGCCCGGCGGGTCGGGAGGGCGAGGCGGGGGCGAGCGGAGCGAGCAGCGCGCAGCCCGCCGCACCGACGAGTTTTGTCGGCTTTTCTCGCCCGCTCAGGTGGCTGCCGCAGCCGCAGGTGGACGGGCGCCGCGCGCCGCCTGCCATTGGCTGCCGCCGATGGCGGGGCGGAGCCGCCGCGCCCCCATTGGGCGGGAGGGCGCGGGGCGGTGCCGACGCTCGTGCGGGGCTCCGAGAGGGACTGGGGGCGCCGCGGCGGAGGCGGCCGGTGGGGCTCGGGCCGCGCCAGGCCGAACCGAAGCCGGCGGTGGGTGATAGGAGCCGTCGCCCTTTCGTTACAACGCGGGGGAACAGCGAGTAAAGGGACGAGTAAAACTTCGCGGGGAAGGTGATCCCCGGCGCAGAGGCCCACCCTCCCGCCCCCAGCAGCGCACCTCGCTGTCAGAAGCCGCTTTTCTGAGGGAAAAAAAGCCCTTTTCCTCCCGTTTTCACCGCTCCCCCTACACGTATAGCGTTCGCGGGCGCTGAGGCTCTGGCACCGGCGTCCCAGCGCTCTTCTCCCGGCGGCAGTAGGCGAGGGCTCGGCGGGCGGCCCATCCCGCTCCGCGCTGAGGCCCGGGGCCGCGCTGGAGGGGAGTCGCCTCACGGCACCCCGGCCGGGGGCCAGGACTCGCGGCAGGGGACGCGGGAGGCACCTTAGGATCTTTTTCCGCACTTAAAAAGGGTGTACCCTTCTCCCTCTCCTATCCCGTATAACCTTCCTTCTTTTTCCTGTACTAAACTCATTTTTTGGAAAGTCTGGAAATGACAGAAAAGTTTAGTGTACTGTACAGTGGATCCTATCATTGTTATGTGCCTCATAGATGAACCCGGATTTGGAGAGAAAGAGAGGTTTAGGATGGAGTTACTGCTGGAAATGCATCTAAATCTTCTGGTTTAACAGCAGCAGAAACATTACCAATCCATCGGATATATCCAAAGTGGCATGCATGAATTTAAATCAGAAAAATCTTAAGTTTCTCCTTGAGAAATAAGGGTGGGAGGTTGCTTGTTTAAGTAACACGTTGAATCAAATCCATATAGCAACAATGCTATCTATCATATGTCATGCTTCAGATAGCTACTGTAATTTAAAAGTATGGACACTAACAAAAGGTCTCTCCTTCTAGGTCAAAATTCTCTTCCCTATTTGTACAGGATATACTCCAATGCAAAATTATAGAAGGATAATTCAAGCAGCCAACCGAAGGAAATATGAAACTAAAGGGAACAAACTTTCACTAAGGGTCTAATCCTGGAAGTTGCTTAATATCCTCTGACTGGATTACAACTAGCGTTCTAGAAACAAAATACTTTGTTTGGATCTGCAAACATTGCTATTAGGATGGCAAAAGACAAATAACATTACTGAAGTAGGATCTTGCTCTACAAAGTGAAATGAACTGATGTAAATTGTTCTTCATGACATGCAATAAAAGGTGTCCTACATTTTTAACCTATTTGGAAAAATATAATTCAAGATTACACAGAAGAAAATTTATCTGCTCTCACATACAAAAAAAACCTACTGCCATCCAATTAAGACGTCAGATAGTTACATTTTCTCAAACGAGTATAACCTGCTTTGTTTCCAATACAAATTACAAAATGAGCTCAAAATTGCAAGTATTGGAAAGGACTGCTAACTTTCTCAGGTGTTATTCACTCCTCACACTCCCCACTTCTGCTCGTAGAATTCTGGGATGTGCAGACACAATCACTGCTCTTTGGCACACATGCATACTTTTCATTAACAATAAAATATAATACTACCCTGTAGCTGTAAGTGACCCAGATGCGGTACGTGATGAAGTTCAGTCGCATGTTTACGTTGCACCGGAATTGCTGAAATCTTAGTAATGTGCCACACTTGGTATTTCTGCTTAAACTAGAATTTACCAGGATTTTATTCCAAATAAATCAAAGCTGTTGTCTTTGCAAAAGGGAGAGCTTTTTTTAACAGCCTGATCCGACAATGAAAACTTAGTTATCAACATAGCAATCACTTCCACCTTCAGGAGACAATGATATAAACACCGTATTGTGACACCGCTGACTAATCTACCAGTCACAATCTAGACTCGGTAACACCATTTGTAGGTGTATTTCTGTGATGTCACTAACCGGGTTGCATCATCGCTGAATAAAATCAGGCAAGAAGCACAAAGGGATTTAGCAGAGCTTTGGCTTGGGCATAAAGCTGTGCTGGCCTGATGCGGCAACGCTCTGGCAGGACTTCCCTTGCCCTGCGCTGTCGGGCGTTCGCTCCAACTTCTTCCCTCGCTCGGCCCTTTCGCCTTAATCTCACTGCTCTCCTCCGCCTCTCATGCCTTTCCCTTTACCTTTCCTTCTGCCTCCATCCTGCCTTCAGCGTTCTCCTTCCCGTCTTCATGTATTCGTTGCCTTTTAAATGAACCTCACTCAAAATACAAAAGGAGCCCCTCTGAACTCATGCGCCATTTGCAACGACCCGGCCGAGCACTGTCTCAACGTGCTCGCACCTCCTCCTAGTCTGTCTTTTGACGGAGAATCTACCTAGAGAAACAGGGAAGTATTCTGGGCAAGGATTAGCTACTGTTACAACTTACCTAACAAATAAGGTTTTAAAATCTCATACCTGATAATTATCATCTACACGCACTGGCCATTCACACCTGTGTAATATACAAACAAGTTGCATCAAGTTTGTAGCAGTACTTTTGATTTCACAAAACGCAGCAGGGAGTCAAAACAAGGTACTTTCTGCTTAATCTGAATCCCTAAAATGCGAGGGCCAGGCTGCAGAGCTGGCTGTAAAGAGCGGTGAATCTTCTATACTCCCCTCCACTACACGGCACACCAGGCAAGCTTTTCTCTTCTGCAACAGGCCTGTGGTCACCGACAACAGAACTGGAAAAGAAGGCCCAAAGCAGAATTCGCTGAAGGCATCAAAGGGCTGGGGAAAAACAAAAAAAAAAAAAAGAAAAAAAAAAAAGAAAAGCCCAGGCAGAAGTTCATGAACTCCCTAGGAAGTGAGGTGAAAGCAGGCACAGTGGAAAGAAATAGAAAGACAAGTGACAGCGGAAAAGGAAGCTGGAAATGCCTTGTAGGAAAGCGAAGATGGAAAAAGCTGGGGGGGGGGAAAGGGTAAAAAAATAAATGTAAGTACAGTATGTGAAATACAGGACAGGAAAATAGAAGAACCAGTTTGCTTTTTTGCTTCAGTCGTATCCCTATGCACGAGCTTGCAGGCCGTCCTTCGAGATTGCCCTTTTAATTCTGTATTTAGCCCTGAAGATAACGCAGACGCTGTTGAGAGCATGCAGACTGTCCAGGGACAGGAGATGCAGCTCCATCAGCCTGACTGAGGCTCCTCTGAAATGATTATAACTTAAATGAATCAGTTTTGCAGTAGCCTATATATTAAAAAAATAAGTCAGACTGAAGCCGAGAATTTTATCAATGATAAAACCTTTAGCACACTAACCAGTCTCACTGAACATTTCTCATCTCTGCTCGATGTTGCGCTTGCTCTGGGTTTGACTTCTGCGTACGCAGGTCCTGCCGCACAGGCCGACAGCGGTGGTAGCAAGGGAACAGCGTGTGCAGCTCTTTGGCTGCATACTGTTCTCTGCCTAATCCGCTTGGCTCCGCTGCATGGAAACCACCCAGCTGCCCAGTTAGGAGTTACAAATGCCACGGATCTCAGCTCACTAAACAAAAGTGTTTTGTCACAATCGTGTATCAACGCAGCACAACTTACCGTGCATGTGAGCTCCAGGGCCGGGTGGATTCCTTCGCATCCTGGCGTCACAGCAAGTTGCAGGTGGTGGTCACAGGGAGCCCTGCCGCCCCACATCACGGGACCACGGTCGAAGTCCTGCTCAGAAGCACAGGAGCCAGCCTGCCTGCAGAAATGAAGCCTGCCTAGCTTGTGAGGAGCCGACAGCTCACCAGGAACTCACTAGCTCTGCAGTCTGATACCCTGACCTTGAGAGCTGGGGCACTTGGATACAGTTTTAGGACTTTCTTTTCTTCCACGGGCCTGTAAAGAGGTGGCGTCTTCACCCCTCTCTCTCACAGCTGCCTTTACTCCGCACCCCTCAGGCAGCCCTGTCAGAGGCGTGCAGTGCTCCTTCAGACAGCGTTGCAGGTGTCCTCCATGAACAGGCAGCACAGAAGCACCCCAGGATCCAGATCAAGCTTTCGGATTGCAACATTGCCACTGAGTGTCTTTAGCATCTTTCTCATGAGGCAATGGCAGGGTCTGCAGCTGATGAGCAAAGCCACTGCTAGGACAACAGGGAGCAGACACACAATACTTCTACGATACAGAGCAGCCATGTCAGATTATTAGAGGAATGTGGAGGCTTGTATTTTCTTTTAAAACTACCTGATGTACTGCTGGAGGCAGAGTGTAGATGCGGAGGATCACGGAGGAGTGTTCTTGCTCTCAAAATGCTGCCGTTAGCAGTTGTACAAGGGCAGCTATAACCTCATGTGAGGACACGAGCATTCATCATCTCCTATTCTGCCAGCCCTTACTCACTCTCTTGTTCACTGTTTCAGCAGCATCCTAGCACAAGCAGTGGTGAGGAAAGCTCTTTCACGTACACCTTTTTCCACATCGTGGCATCCCCTTTATATCCTCCCTCATCTAATCTGGCCAGGAACAAGGGAGCTACATGTGTGAGCAGCAACAAGACCAGTAACTGCAGAGGAGACATTGGAAAGCATGCATTCTGCATTCAGTGCAAGGACAATTGCAGCGAGAGACACTGCTTTGGCAAATCCACATACTAACATGCTCAGCCAGGAAATACGTATGACTGTATGTGCTGGGAAGCCCATTTCATTTTGGATCAAAATAGGAGGTTCATGAATTGAAGTTATCCTGATTCTCCTGTGCTTGCAAAGCAGCATAAAACTTACTCAAGCTGACACGGGGAAGGGACAGATGCACCAGGGTGCAGACACTTATTCAAGGACTTAACATTTTCAGACTTTACCTCTCCCAAAAGCATTGTGGGTCCTGATCCTGGCCCTTTTTGCTCCCAGCCCTGCAGAAGCACCCTCTTAACAACTTCCTGTAAATACCCTGAAATCATCTTTTCAGGATCATCAGCAAAAGTCTTGTTTGTCCATAAAGGGAGAAAAGTCATTTTGAGGCCTTTTGAGCTTCCCAAGAAGTTATGAGAAAGCGAGTTATTCATTGCGTTGCCTGCAACGTTGCATGAAGCTTTCTCAAGTCTTCCAAACACTGTTGTTTCAGGGGACATGTTAAAAATGAGTTAGGAAAGATGTAATTGCAGTGAAGCTCATACAACACACTATAGCCAATAAATTAGGGTAGTATTGCTTACAGGCATTGGGCTTTGACGATTCTCATTCTCTTGTTAAATCCGGTTCAGGGCCCTCGCTCTGCATAAAAGGTTAAGGAGAAAGTCAAATACCTCTCCTTCGTGTCTGGAAAATGGTAACAACTTTAAAAAGAAAAATGTATTTGACTGAGACTAAGTTGATGTTGAGAATGCAGACACATGGAGGTAGTGAAAAAACTAGTAAGGTAAAATTCCAGTCCTGCTGAAGGCTGAACCTTTCAAAAGCAAATGAGACATCTCTCATATTTCTCCAGTGAAACAACAGAAAGGGTGCATTATTTAAGAGAATTCATAAAGCAAGGTTACTTTTGCGCTTTTAAAGATAGAAAAAACATAGTACATTAAAATATAAAAACCTAGGAAATAGCCTAAATTCACTTTAGAAGGCACATCAAGGTCTCAGAATAACTGATTTGCTATTGTCTAAGTTAATAATTATTTAACTATTCTAAATCTTAATATATAATGTTTTAAAAGTTTAATCGAAAAAAACCACTTGCCTTTATCTACACCCTTAAGAACTCTGTTCAACTTTTTGAGTAAGAAACAAAACAAACCGGGTTCTCTCTACTTAAAATTTCCATGAGAAAAAGTACAAAAAAAAAAAAAAAAGTAGCTATCAGAAAGTTGAGTTTTCCCCGGAAATTTTCAGCAAATAGTTACAGAAAGGATCTGTAACTTAAAAGTCAATAGAAGAGGTGGCTGGAACTGTGGGGTTGCGGCAGACACCCTCCCCTTCAGCTATCCGCCGGTAGCTGTCTGTTCAACCAGCGCGGCTCCACCTCAGGGTTATATTAACTGGACCCAGAGTAGTTGTCCCAAGCGAGCTCAACTGCACTTCACTGAAGATAAGGCACTCTCGTGGCTCGTCAGCTTCTTAAACATCATTACTCCAACATAAGTGTTGATTGATTAAACTGGATAGAACTAACATTAAGTATTTCAGGGGCACACCCTTTACTTTTAAATCTGGCTCTTAACCTATGTGTCCAGAAGGCACATGGCTCTTGATGATTAACTGCAAGCTTTATTCCAGTTTATTAAAGTACAGCTTTAATTTATTCTAACATCTAAGGGAGCTTTGTTACGTTTGTAACAATGTAACAATGAACACAGTATTTTTAATTTATGAAGCTCAGATTTTACTACTACAGTACTTTTAAAAGAAAGGTGTACCTATAATTAAGTGCATAAGTCTTTCAAATAAAGACTTCTGAATTAAATAAATCCTTTATGTGTAACAAGGTGTCTTTTAGATAGTTAATTCAAAACTTTAACAGATATTATAGTAAAAAGCATGAGACACTTTCGGTCGCTTGAGCAAGCACTGTTGAGAACACTGACAATGTGTATTACACTTCTGTAGATTTTTAACTGACACAAATACTCATCTAAAGCAAGAACAATGAATAATTTTACCAGATGCTTAGAAAGTTTAGTGATTCACTCAGGTGAGGTCAAACATAAGAGATAATGGCTAATTTCAAAACACAAACACCGGACACAAGATGAGATTCAAACTGGTCTATTCTGAGTCCATTAATGTTAACATCAGTTCAAGACACATCTTGCCAGAGGTCTGAAGTATTTGGCACAATGTGGCAATAGATTTAGACATACTAAACGGTACCCACTTATGAAATCTCTAACACATACAACAAGTAACAACTCAGTCTGCTCTTTCCTCTTCCCCCATGAAGCACAGTTTAGCTCTGTACGGCTAAAACTATGCCTTCGCATCTGCATGTTACAATCGCTTTATAGACTATTGCTCTAAATCCTTGTTTTACAATATCTACTTAAAATATCTGAAAAAGTAAAAAACTTTCACCCAAACTGTGTCTTCTCTGTCACCTTAAGTTAGGACACCACGCTCAATTACACCCTGCCTCTACTGAGCCAGCAAAGCCTCCTGGTTTGCCGGTATTTCCAAGTAACTATTACAACTTACCTTTAATAGTCCTGTCTGCTCTACCTGTGCTTGAAACACTGCTTTATCACTTAGCTCCAGACAGGTAGGGCAGCACACCTGCTCTCCTATCATTTGCCTGTTCCCAGTTTTTAGACGACTGCTTCACAGATTGAACCGCAACAGATTTTAAACCCTTCCATCATATTCTGAGACTACTCGCTGAACTGATTACCTTCCCAGCTTCCTTCCCAGCTTCCATCTCACTGAAGCCCTTGCTCAGGAAGGAAGCTATTACCCTTTATAAAGTCTGCAGACGCCATTTTTCTTGTCTATAATAATGCTTAGAAACAGCTGCTGATTTTGGTTTTGATCAAATAGATTTGGCAACTTCAACCAAAAGCAGCATTATTCATGTTACGGTGTCTTTAATGTAGCAGCAGCACCCAACTTCATTTACACATTGTCTGGAAGTTTTCAAAACACAGTGCATGAATAAGATTGAGCATGAGAAACTGGCAGAATGGCTGAGGCGCAAGCTGCTGAAGGTGCTGGATTATAAAGCAGACAGAAGAAATTCAACCGACAGCAGCCTCGCAAAAGAAGAACGACAGGAGGACCCGGCACTTACTGTTGCACAAGAAACAGGATGGGCAGTGCCAGGTGTAAAAGTAGCTGCAAAATCTGGGAAGCCTGGAGTGGAACACGCACCTGAAAGGTGTTAACTTGAACGAGAGGCTCAGGCATAACAAGAGACTGGCTGATACACGGGATGCAAGGAAACGTAGAAAACAGTGCCAGAGTTGCTCCAGAACAGCCTGTTTAGAAACAATGACTAAAAAACTCACTGCGCTGAAAACATCAACCAACTGCTCCTTTTATTTGTTAACACACCATTTCAAACCAAAGTAAACATTACTTTCTAGAAATGTATTTGCTGTCATACAACAGTAGGTAAAAAAAATAGATAATATTTTAATTGCAAAATCTCACGATGTAATTAGATGCTAACGTGCTGTCCATTACACTCGAAGTATGTACAATTATGCCAAAAAAATGGTAATTTTATAGCTTCCTGTTGGCTCTGATGCAAAGTGAGGAAATAAATTCTGATAAACAGATTCTTTGGTAACTTTCCCAGCTAGAAACCAGTAACTTAAATTATAGATAAAATGACACTACAACTAAAGTACAGTAGTAGATCTCAGCACTACTATCTTAACAAAAAATTTCCATGCAGGAAAAAGGATCAATATGATACCATGGTTTGGGATCCAACTAATTTACACAGTTTTAATACTGTTACTTTTAGGCCTTTTTACTTCCTTAGGCCTGTGTTGTATTTTGGCTTTTTACAGAGTTTTTTGTTAAAAAGTTTGTGTTCTACCACACACACCTCATCATGGATATAAGAGGGCTGTATCCGCAGAAGAAAGGAGAATAACTGTATTACAAAATGGTAACTCTGGGGAAAGTCCACTTCTCTGTAATGAGCCAGATGACCACATGTTCTGAAAAGAAAGAAGGAAAAAAACCACCCTAAATTACAAGTGCATTTAGTTAGTATTTAGCTAGCGTTTATATATTTAAATGTAATTAGAAGAAAACGATACATTTTATCAACGGCATAAATCACAATTCTGGTCTACAATGTCGATTCTGTTAAAGGGTGCACTCCTGCCAAACCTTGAAGTAGAGAACTGGACCAAGACACATTTAGAGATGGTGCAGACACAGCGAGGAGGAAAAGCCTGTATAGCTTCTTGCACCATGAATCAGGATCATACTCAACCATACAAAGAACACATTCTTTGCCTTTCAGGACTTAACTGAACCACTGGTCATTCTGCCAGCTTTTAGCAAACGTAGCAAAGTGTGAAAATGGCTACCTTACTCTATTTTTAAAATTTCTAAGACTCTCCAGGGGGCTGGAGCATCGCTGCTATGAGGACAGGCTGAGAGAGTTGGGGCTGTTCAGCCGGGAGAAGAGAAGGCTCCGGGGAGACCTTATAGCCCCTTCCAGTACCTGAAGGGGCCCACAGGAAAGCTGGGGAGGGGCTCTTTATCAGGGAGTGGAGCGATAGGACAAGGGGTAACGGTTTTAAACTGAAACAGGGGAAATTTAGATTAGATATTAGAAAGAAATTCTTTACCGTGACGGTGGTGAGACACTGGAACAGGTTGCCCAGGGAAGCTGTGGATGCCCCATCCCTGGAAGTGTTCAAGGCCAGGCTGGATGGGGCTTTGAGCTGCCTGGTCTAGTGGGAGGTGTCCTTGCCCACGGCAGGGGGGTTGGAATTAGGTGATCTTTAAGAGCCCTTCCAACCCAAACCATTCTATGATTCTATGATCCAATGCAGACATCCCAGGATCTTTTCTCTATTCCTTGCCCACACTCTCCATAGGGCCCCCTCTCCTCTTCCTGACACTATTGCATGGGTTTATAACCCATCCATTTCTTCTCTGTTGCCTTTGTGGGCTAAATGTAAATTACCTGTCTAGAAACAACAGAGAATATCTAAGTTCAAGTCAAAGGAGTAATATAGGAAACACCAGGGCAAACATTGACCCGGTCAAGAGAAAGTAATTAGTGCTGTAGCAGCCTTCTGCTTAATTATTTTGTAGCTTTCACAGTGAAAATGTTAATGAAAATGGTGAGGTGATTTTACTGATGAAGTATATAATGAAAATAGCAGGCTGGACTTGCTGGTAACAAGTGTCAGCCTGAACAAAAGAGGACACAGGGGACAGACTGCAGAGATAGCTGCGTAAACATTAAGTTCAGCAATTTCGGTTGGAAAAATACCCTGTTCTGGGTTAGCCCCAGATTTGTTTTTATTAAAAGTGGTAAGTTTAAAATAGTATAAAATTAATCTGTTTCATTGAAAAAAAAAATCTTTTACATTGATATGGGGATTTAGGTGCTATTCACCATATAAGCCCTACTCATCTTCTAGCTTAGTAGGCATTACCCTGGGATGTGGAGAAGCAGAGTTTAAAATTTCCCCCCTCTGTCTGATTCAGAGCAGCGGTCTTAAATATTCACCAGAACAAGGACTGGAACCTGTCTGTCCCAATTTACGGGCAAGTGTGCTAATTACTAGACTATAGAGTCATTTGCTCGCTTCCCTCTGGCCCAACAAACATTTACATTTTACCTCAAACTGGCGGAACAGACGGACCCATCCTCGAGTGCCACGCAAGCCGCACTTCAGGGAGATGAGTCTTTGTTTAAAGCCTTCTGAAGTCTGGCAGATTAGAAATCTGAAACTAGGTTTTTTTGTGCCGTACAACCCACCCTATGCCCTGCCTCATGTTCCTCAAAAACTGCCAGCAACTTCTAACAAAAACTAAATTAGATCAGACATTCCAGCAGCGCCAGAATGAGTTAGCTGACCCCACAATCCAACGCGTTTGCTAAACTTGAGCTTCACTGAGAAATGTTGTCGGCTGAACCAAACCTGCATTTTTGGGCTCATATGAATTAAGACATTTTGCTATTTCCTAGTCCTAACCCTGAGATTCAGCAATTACAGCTCTTATGGCAACTTAGGTGTCAAATCTCAGTTTTCAGGGCAGGGGAGTGATATTGTATGTTCTGAGGCAAATGCATAATTATGTCCACACTGTAGAGCGCCTATTTGATTAACTGGAGTTATACTTTTCACAAGAGTACCTAAACACAAAATTTTTGCCCTATCTTGTGCTATTTCTGTGCTACTTACCCTAAGAGCATCTCCGAAGAGCTAAAAAAATTCCCAAGTGGTTTTAAATTTAGATGTGATAAGGGAAATCCATTTTTTCACACGTTGTAACACCTCATCTTATATCACCTAAAGACTTCTATAGCAAACCAATTTAGAATCCAGTTTAAAACTAAAAGTTTTAAAAGAAAAGAAAACGTAAGAGCATTTTACCAACCATTTGACCTATTTCAGCTTTACTGATCTGAAATCATACTTCAGTCCTAGGATTAAAGTATTTCAGTAGTCCCAGCTAGACCATGCTGATTTTTAGAGAAAGAGAATTGGTAAGTTTGTATGTATAATAGAACTAAAAACAAACACTTGCATAGGATAAAACCTCATATCTGAGGGAGTAGATGATGTTTTCCAAAGTTAAGTAAGTGTCAGATGTATAATTAACTACTTGCATTGCAAATGATATAATGGGAAATTTAACCGGTAAGAATTTAAATTCAAATCTTGTTTCATGAAGGCTATGACAGTTTGCCATTAACATTTTAATATATTACATATGAAAATGTAGGCTTAAAAAACAGACTTTGCATGAAAGATTATTCACACAAACATACACCGAAATATCCACTCGTTCTGTGTGTACATAAGATTTACGCAAATTTGTGGTAAAAGGATTATTACCTCTCCTCCCTTCAAAAAAAAAAAAAAAAAAAAAGCTTCTTATTCATACAAAAGAATGAATCCATACAACCAAAGCTCTTGTAATATAACACTGTGTTTACATTATTCCAACCCATTTCTGTCACAGTGGATATGTGAAAGGTAATGTGAAAAGGAAAATAAAGATAAGCAAATAAATCCACTGAAAGACAGAAAAGACTGCATATGGGTAAAAGCCAGTTATTTTCAAGGGGAATATTTAACGTTTTACAAATCAGAAAGGTATCTCTAAGATTTTATAGAGGCTGTTGCTCTCTTAAGCATGCCATTTATAAGCATGTACCACATAAAGATATTTAAGATGTTATTCAATGCGCTAATGAAATCTCATTTCACATTAATGTACCCTGACCTCCTTTCCAAAAAACCACGCTCTAACTGCACACATGAGAAATTCAGGAGAATCCAATCCACCTGCAAAGGTCAGCTTTTTCACTCTTACCCACCAGTACATTCACCTTCTGGATCAGGATTTCATGATACGACCAATGGCCGAACTGAAATCTAGCCGATCATGCAGAGGCCGTACCACACTACCCAGGGAGTTTACAAGAAACACTATTTTAGATATTTCCTATTCCTTGGAGTAAATGCTGCCAAACTCCCACGCTCCCTCAGCAGGGCTTTTGCTCTCTTATCTCTGGCCACAGTTCTCTGCCAGCACCCACCAAATCAAGAATTCACCAATTTTTGCAGAATTTGACCCAAGACGAGAAGGTATTAAAGGAAGAGTGAGAAGTTCAACACAAACCAGGCAGATGCTTAAATATCCATATAATTTTGTACAAGGCTGGATTAGCTGGGCGATCATTCTCATTGCTACTTAGGTCCTTGAAAGAAAATAATTTTACCAACAAATAGCATGACTGTTTTGATATACCCTTAACTGAATATAAAAATTCCCTTTCACTTGAGAAGTCAGGATTTGGGAACAGTTCTATAGTAAAGACAGACACTAAACTTCCTTAGTAGCACAAAATGTTTTCTTTCTCCATGTTTCTTCTTCTACTTTTCTGCTTGCAAAAATTACAATTGTTGATTCCCAATATGCTTAGATGAAATAGTGATGAAGACCTTTCCACTTGTAACTTTTTTAAAAAAAAATATGTTCTGGAGGCATTAATTGCCTGCTTATTTCAACTCTGCCTGCTAATTTTAACTTCAATTTTGATTAAGGCCACCACAAAAGCAGTATAATGATTTAGCAAATTAATTTCCTGTGCTTTTTTGTGAGCCAGGGGAGAAAGGAATGGAACTGTTTTCCCATTCTCTGGAGAGCTGTGGCGCAAGTTTTTTTCTAAAACACTATGAAGAAGGAAGTGAAGTGAATATTTGTACCCAGCTGCTACTCTTGCCATGTGACTCTAGTTGTTGATTTTGTCTCATCTCCTCTCTTCTCTAAAGCTCACTTTGATCACTCTTCATATTACAATTTGTCTACTCCCAATCCAAGACTAACCATTCTGCACACGCCCCTTTCTACAAATTATTTTAACTGTGTGTGAATACATAGCTGTGTACACACCCCGTATTTGTCATTTGTAAAAATATATATATATATTTTTTATATAATATATATATGGCACTTTACTTTCAGGAGAACTTCACAAAATATATTTCACAAAAATTTGAATACTTACTTCTCATTACATAGTTTAACTGTACACAGCCAATAGTCAGGGTTTTTGACTGTAAGTAAACCATGTTTTTCTTGCAAAACTCCCTTCAGGCTATGCCCGTGAAAACAACTCCCATCTGTGTTTTCTTCAGACCAACTTAACTGAAAACTTGAAGGATTTGGCTTTTCAGCAGGTAGCACTGAACCGGACAGCTTGACAAACTGATTTTGTAAGTTCACAGCCGTTTCTGTACAAACAGAAACAAAGAAAAAACAAGGCAAAAAGTATTAGAATACTGTTTAGACGCAATTAATATGGAATGAAAATAGGGTATTTGTGCCTTATTTTATTTTATTTAAACCTCTGTGTGGAATACTGAGAAACCCCCATTCTATTTAAAATTCAACTTTGTCACACGGTATAGGGAAAGATTTTAAAAGACAATTAAAAATGCCACGGCTTTCATACATAATGATATTAATACTGGGGTACTCCAAAAGCATTCCCCAAGTAAAACATCTAAAATCCATTTGATACTGCTGCTATTTTTATTCTGATAGAAAACACATGCCAGGATGCCTTTCGCTGTATTTAGCTGGTTATATGCTATCACTCAGACTAGCTAAGATTTTGTTTTGAGTAATTTCCTGTGTATCAGAATTAAGGAAGCCTGGTTTCATAGACATATGGATTTAAGTTAAAGTTTTCCATAGTGCAAATTTCAACTGGGAAAACAAACAAACAACAACAAACCCCACTCCACCTTTCCCCACTGCTAGTAAAAGAATGACAAACTTTCATAAGTTACTGAGGCTGAGAAGGAAAAGAAGGTATGACGATAGATCAGCACGCACAATATGACCACCTAAGCCTTGCTTCCCCAGGATAAAAAGCAGATTAAAAAACACTGTTGTTGGAGCTGCAACTTCTTTTTATGACTTGTCTCTGAATAAATTCATTCATAAGCTGGGAAAAAAGCAGAAGAGACATCCTAGAGTAATCCAAAGACTGGGAAGCTTATCTTACAAGAGGACACCGAAATCTACCATCAAAACCAAAGTCTGAGGAAGGTTTCTGAAAACCTGTATCTGGCACATAAGTGTTCTAGAGCACTCTTCGTGTCTACTATTTTAAATTTGGTTTAAGATGTATCTTGCCCAGTTGCAATGGCATTATGTGACATTCCTCCTTGCAACAGCTAGTGGTAAAGCTCTGTAATCTAAGTGGCCCTCTTTTAGCTCGAAGAGAAGCAGAGCCGAGTGAGGAATCTAGAGTGCCACAGAAATGATCAATAATGAATAAATGCAGGAACTAAAGGCCATCTGATCAGCTTGAAATAAGCAAACCTAAATGTGTATTTCCATGGAACGTGACTTGACTGCAGGAGCAACCCTACCGAATTTTGAAGAGTAAGAACATTTAAAAAACTCCAATTGCATCCTTGAAAGAGAAATCCAACACGGGTTATTCAAACCAAACAGGATTATACAACTTGTTTAGAAGTCCTTGAACCAGTCCCTTCCAGAAACTGGAAGAGTATATAAATGGAACAAATATCACTTGACACACTAAATCTCTCTCCAAATATCTGCTCCTTACTAAATACTATTAAACGTAGAATGAAGAACTTCAGATCTAATTTTGTTGAATAAAATGCTGGTTTTCCATATTTGCACAGATAAGTGGGGGTTTTGTGGGTTTGTTTGTTTGCTTTTATGGCAACATAAAATACAGTAATTTCTTATAAGTACTAGTAGAGCTACTAAAATGAAGTAGATGTACCTGCACTCTAACCATGTATAGCTAGCTATTGAAGTAAAGCCATGTTCAGACAAGCCTTCCTCACTTTCTACGGAAGACTGCAAGAAGGAGTGGGAGACAAGAGGGACATGCAAGGTCTACCAAAGGACATTCTGGGATATCCACACCAAAGGATACAAGGAAGTAAAGGAGGAAACGGACAGGAAAGCTATGGAAGACCACCAACAATTCATGAAGATCACAGTTATATAAAGGCAGCTAACAAACCAGTGAAGATGATAACAGTAGGTCATTAGGAAGACTGGCAAAGGCAGTTTCAGTTAAGCATGAGGAAAATGTCTGTTTGAAGAATTCCAGCTACAGGTTGTAAAATTAAAGTAAAAAAAAACCACTACATTAATTGTACCCAGAGATGAAAGAGAGAAGAGAAAGTATTTTAAGATGTAAATGTTATCACAGTCAGGGCTGCACATTTTCTATGATGGGAAAAGTTGGAGCAGATTTCTCACTTGCTGGAAAGGCAAAATTTACTCACGTCTTCTCTTAAGAACTTTAGATTTCTGCTTGTCTGAATAAAAAAGTACCTTTTCACATCTCCACAGATACCTAGCAAAAAGAGACATAAGAATCATTAGGAAAAAGCAAGCTGGAGCAAACAAGCCAAAGGATAGTAATTTCTTACAAATACAGCTAGAGTTATTAAAATAAAATAATCTAATGGTTAGTGCTATTATTAAAAGCCACTGCCCCCCCACACATCTAGGAAGTCTTTTTTCAGAGTAGGCAAACTGAGGCATGTATGCCTCGATTTACGATAATCAGTTAATTGTTCAGTTGTATAGGCTACTTGTCACAGAAAGTGAGCATTTAATTAATATGCTAGATAAACATTATGAGTGTAAACAGAAAATTAAGACAGGGTTTTAATCGCTCTATTCACTCAAGCTTGATGGATGGAAATGTGAAGCAAAATCTTAACCTTTTTAATTTCTGCGGGGGTCAGGATTTCACATAAAACTTTCTACCTTAAAAAAAAGTACTTAAAACCTCTTACTTGGCTCTTTCTTCATCCAGTTTCTTTTGCTTCACATCCAAGGAACATTTTATAACCTTGTACCACTTTTTGAACTCAAAATACGGACCACCTGAATAAAACATTCACATTTTAGGTTGGGAAGAAGTCAAAGAAACATGCAATACACAGAAGGTGGTCTCCATGCAGTTAGACTCTGTGTCTTCCACCTGTATTGCACACCTATCCTGAATTCTATGTGCTTTAAGAAGACATACTCAATCTAACAATTCTGTAAGAAAGAGAAATGCAGAAATGCAGTGAAAGAACAGCAAGTCGTAAGAAGTGCAAAGAAGCTCCTTAGCTTAGGATAGATTTCATAAATTTAGCACAATTCAAACCCTTTCCCTCCTTCCTGAAAGTTAAGCCTAGGAACTACCCCTTCTCTACCAAATGAACTAGATGTCCACGGTGGGAAGTGGCCTTCACCTGATTGAAAGTTGACTTCAAGGGATTAATGCAACTATACCTCAAGCTTAGGTTTAAACAAGTAAGATCTAAACAAGCTCAGATGTAAAATTTCAAATAGTTTCATCAGCTCCTCACTGTTCGTTCTACTATCCATGAAATGTTATAGGGCACGAAGAATGGGCTAGATAATTGTATTCACTTCATATCAGCCTCCCATGTTTTCAGCACAGGAACTTCACTCCATATCTGAACAAATATTTATCAGCACATGCAAAAACATTAAGGCAGATGGCATTCCTGCAGCCCATTCATCATCCATGCTCCAAAGAGGCACAGGACTGAAGCAGACCAACTGGGTACAGTAAGTATAAGTATTCCAAACAGAACTATGGTGTAGATTTATATATTTAAAATATAATCAACTCTTATTACCCATGGGTGGATTATCTGCATTGTGAATTAACCAGGCTTTGCATTTCCCCATCACCTCAGCTGCACTGCGTGCGATGCTTGCATCATGCTTTGCTTTGCCAGCTAGTTGTTTAAACGGTTTTGAAGGTGAATATACTATTCTTATAATCAAGCTTACATACGTTTTGTATTATCTGCATTTTTGCTATTCAAGTTACCCTGCCACAGGATGTCTTAGATGCTAGAAATATGGATGGACTCAAAAAGCAACAGACAAATGAAGGGAAGAAAAACCCTTCAGTAGTTCTTAAAATTCAAAGGTGTGGATAAAACTTCTTTTGTTAACTCCTTAAACCCAGAGGTTTAAGTAAGTATTCCTAAATTGCTGGGAGGGCAGTCGGGAGGGGAGGGAGGCAGAAATTTTTATTAAACTCCCTATGAATTATTAAGCACCTGTCACAAGCAAAACCATTATCAGAGACATGATGCTACACTATCATAACCGTTCACCTGGCCAGTACTGCTGGTCTGATGTTCATATAGCCGAGCTGGCTGGAAAATACACAGCTCTGTGATACACACATACACATATACATCTCAACCACATGTTTTACTGAAACATGGACAGTATTGTGTATCTGTGTAGTTCATAGAACACACACACACACAAACCCACTAGGTAACTACAACTAGCTACTACTGTACAGCTTCCAATCTGTCTTGAAAAACTGTAGGAGTTGAAATACTATTATTTTTTTTTTAATTAAAAAAAAAAAAGACTAGAGAAAGGATAGTTAAATTGAGAATGGAATCAACATAAATTGGATCTTTAAAACTCAGTATTAACCATTATTCATTTCAGCACGCTAAGTTTGAGAAAATGCCAGAGGCAGTTTTGAGATCTGGCACTAATCAGTGCTCTAACAGAAATTCTCACATCAGCTCCTCTGCACAGCTGCTCACCATCACCCCAACATTTTAAGGATAGGGGCAACATAGCACAGCTTATGGATCACTTGGCACCAGCAGATTTTAAATTAAAAAAGTGGGCAAAGAATGAGCTGTTAATTCCCAAGGGCAATGAGACTAGTTAATAGGGGAGAAACCCCATTAAGACATTAATGGCTTTGAGCCTCAGTTTGTAAGCAGTTGCACAACTTCTACTCATCGCTATCATGTACTTCAAGTTTTCAAGGGAAATGGAAAGGGAAAAGAAACTAAGATCCAAAATAAGTTTGTGCATCCACTTGAAAATGAGAATGACCAGTTTTAGTTAACAGTGATGACTATCTCTAGATACAGCAGTAATTGTGCTCACACATGGCTAACACCAATTTTATTATTGAATTGAATTCTAAAAAAGTAACAGAAGGGTCAAAATGGACCCCAAACTGGATGGACGGTGTAAAAGATAAACCACTGTAACACATCTTTGATCTTATCTTCAACTGTGATCTGGATCAGGCCATGGAATACCTTCCTGAAGATTTCTAATCTTTGATTTGGTCTTTCTGCCCTCAAAGAACCATGTTCACACCATTATCTTCTCTATCTTAATTGCTGCTAGCTTTTCCACACTCTCTCAGGATTATTTGGACTAAGAAAATAGATTACATCTGAAATAAGTTACACACTAAGACATTTTATTTAACAAGACTAAACAAGTTTGGATTTTATCATAAACGTGGTTTGATGCCCCTAATAAGTGTCTGCTATTTACGAACAAAGTGCGTTCCCTCTTTACTGCGTATCCATTCATCTTCACCTACCATGCATAAAATTCTAAAACAAGAGGCAAACGTGCACAAGGAGAAGCAGAAAAGTACCTAGCAAAATGTGTTCCAAATTCCCCTATCCAGTACAATAAGAATTATGCAGGTAAACTGAGATGACTTTATGTGAAGAAGTTGTACTGTTTTCTTTGAATAAAGATTTGCCCTAGAAAAATAAATGACAAAACCACATTTTAACGATCAATAAGACAAGTCTTTCTAAGCCTGATTACAAAGTTATCTAATTTACAAAATCGTAAGATTGCTTCTACTAGAATATTTCTGTACCTTCTTTGTTATTTTTATTTCTTTCTTCAGCAAAGTCTGAAAGTAACCTGAAAAAAAATAAAATCAGGCTATTTTGTAGATCCAAATACTGCATTTTTGACATGAAGTTCAAATACAATCCACAAAAATTACACCCTAATTTTATGCCAAGTTTCAGATTCAAACTCGATGATTTTTACAAAGAAGTAATATACAATGTCTAAAATGTTTTCAGGTATGTTTTATGCTACTGAACTTAATCACAATTAAAATATTATAAATTTAATATTACTAAAGAAAGAATGACCCAAGACAATCCTTTGCACTGTTTGAAATTTGGATTTGCTACAGGTTTGGCCTGTACACTTACCATTCATAGTGATCATCTAATAAAAACAATAATTTGAGCACAACTACAATAACTGCTGCAGCAAGAACATCGTATTTCACGTTTCTTGTTGACTTATTTCCAGGCACAAGAGTCAGGAAATCCGCTTCTCCAATACGGATCTTTTTCACCACGCGACAAGTCCAATTATGCAATTCATCTGATTAATGTAAATAAAAATATAAAATGAGTATGTCGAGGCAAACCAGAAGCACTTGTACAGTGCAAATATGTTGGTCATTTGAAGAAAACAATGCTTACGTCTTTTAGGACCATTAGACAGCAATTTTTCAGGCTGAAAAGTATTTTTGATTATTTTTAAAAATACTAGGCAACCTTCACTGTGCTTACATGAAAAACAGTCGTGACTTATTATATACTCACATGGAGGGGGGAAAAAAAAAAAAATCACATTTTTAATAGTGTTTTGGTCTTACTCAAATGACGTTAGAACACTAATGAATGCTATTGTGGGAAAGCACATCTTAAATCTACATAAATATAGTTCCAAAAAAAACCCCAAAAGCCAAAAACTTGTCACAAACGTTTTTCCTGCATGTTGACTAAGCACCCAGGCGAGGAGGGATTCAGTGCCGCAGAGAGGAACAGGACTCAGTTTAGTTTAAAGAGGGGAGCTGGGTATGAACAGCAGTCTAATCACGGGAGGGCAACGCTCGGTGCCGCCCCGACCGAAGCCGGCTGAGGGACAGACCGTCCCAGCCCAGGTTAAAACTGGCATTACACAGTAAAGCCACGTTATGTCGAACAGATACAGCTCCAGCTCCAAAAGCAGCAGTGTGATATCTGTACAGTCTCTCATTACTCTATGCTTATTTTTCACAGATACAAATCCCCCAAATTTCTCACCTTTCCTGTTCAGCAAGAAATACAGGAGTTGATTACATCACTGTCAGATTCCACAAAGGTTAGCAATGTATGACTAAGTACAACCTTAATCCAGCTATACTTTGTACTCTCCTGCTGCTTACAAAGAGTTCAGTAGGAACTCATTTTTAATCCTCTCGTACATAACAGTAAAAGTTAAACAAAATCTGTAAACCAAATTTTCTTATAAATACTGCCAGTGCATTTTCTTTTATTTCAGATCCTTAAAATGGCCCGTTCATTATTATTTAATGTCCTAAGAGGCACTGCCAATTCATTGCTTAATTTATTTTTTAGGAGTTGTTAGACAGCAGCAGCAGTCCTTTTTCAAATTGTAAAAAAATGCTTCTAAGTGATAAAAAGTTTAGTTGCAAGGAAAAAACAAAGGGCAATATATTCTTATTTTACAGTAATTTTCAAAGAGTACTTGGCTTTGTATTTCTCAGCAATAAATCTGAAAACGCCATATTTCTAACTGCTTCTTTGATTCAATTGATACTTCAAAATCTAAAACATAATGTGATCCTCTATAGGCTCTAGTGCAACACTGGTGTAAAACTACAAAATAGGAATTTCTACCCTGGAATTTTAGCCCTAAATTTGTTGTTTGTCTTCTCTTTGTTCAACTGTGAGTACAAAGAAAAGCCAAGGAGCTTTGTCCAACAGAACTAACTGCAAAATAAGACAATAAAAACCCCCAAACTATTAATTGTTGGAATGCTTTGAGGAAAAAAAGAAATACTAATTTACAGGCTACTTGTCTGTAGAATTCCTCTTCAGCAATAGTGGTATTTGATAGGAGGTACGGTAGCCCAACAGACACAGTTCACATACTAGGACTTACTGGTCTTTCTCTGGCAATTTAATACTCAAGACTTAACTTCAGGATAAACAAAAATATTCAATAGTTATGCAACATATGATTTCAAAACTAAATTGGAATCAAGTGAGACACCAGCTGATTTGTAACACAGCATCGTTTGTTAATACTAATATTAATGCTAATACGCAATATTATAGCATATATATACACTATTATATATGAGACAATTCCAGCGCTAAACAATCAGGTCCCGACTTCATAAATCATTTAGCTAAAGTTAATAAATCAAGTGACTTCAACTAGTGCCTCTTAGTTCACATGGATACTGAAAGGTTTGAAATGAAGTATCCACTCCACAGCCTTAGAGAGCCAGCACCAGAGTGCCACTGCATATCTGGGCCTATAATACATACTCTAAATGTTTGATGAAGGTGCTTTCTATAGAAATTATCTTTCAGTTCAAGCTTAAATGGGTATAAATTAGAAGGAAAAGAGCAGGTGCTTTTAAAGTAGTAATTCAAGTCTTTCTAGAGTTTAATAAACCAAAGAAAAATTTTATCAGTTCAGGTTTGGGAAAATATTTACCAGGTAAATTGGCTTCCATCAAGTACTTCATGCACAACATGTCTGGATGAAGAAAGCAGCTGTCTGTTATATCTGGAAAACGAGGCAGGTCTAAAAACGCCGCAAGCTCAAGCATTTTGTTGTATACTTCTTCATATACCGGCCATGACTGAAAGACAGGGTTAGAAAGTGTTACACATTTGCTCTGTTAACCATATTTGTTATTCATTTTAAATTAGTTATCGGTGTTAAATTCTGTATTATTTAATACAGAATTACTTATACAGACTCTTTCAGCACTCTGTGACTAAACATACATGCAAGAATGGAGCCAGACTGCAGTACTGCAAAGAGAAACATGCGCTACTTTAAAAGCCCATGAAATACAAAAGGAACAAATAGAAAGTTGCTTCAGACCTGCAACCAACCCACTACCTTTTTGTGAAGTGATCAGTATGTCTCCAGATGCTCCAAAATTGAAAGAGCATTGGAAGAAAAAAAAAAAAAAAAATACAGGTGCAATTGAGGGTGAACTCTCTAAAGAGCTGAGATCACAGAACCACAGAAGGGTGGAGGTTAACAGGGACTGCTTGAGACCATCTAGTCCAAGCCCTCTGCTCGGGTCAGCTACAGCAGGTTGCCCAGGACCACGTCCAGTTGGACTTTGGGTATCTCCATAGATGGCAACCCCACAAGCTCTGTGGGAAATGTGCTCCGGTGTTTCACCACACTCACTGTGCAAGTTTGTATATTTTCCTTATGCTTAAATGGAATTTCTTGTATTTCAATTTGTGTCCATTTCCACTCATCCTGTCACTGGGTACCACTAAGCAGGATCTGGTTCTTCTCCCTTGTACCCTCCCACCAGGTATTCATACACGCATCATAAGCCCCCTCCCGCCCCGAGTCGTCTCTTCTCCATCTCCAGGATGAACAGTCCTAGCTCTGTCAGCCTCCCCTCGTTTTTCAGAAGCTCCACTCCCTTCATCACCTTCATGGCCCTTTACTGGACTCACTCCAGTATGTCCATATCTCCTTTGTACCGCAGAACCCAGAACTGGACCCATCACTCCAGATTTGTCTCCCCAGGGCTAAGCAGAGAGGAAGGATCGCCGCCCTTGACCTGCTGGCAATACTCTGCCTAATGTGTCCCGGGATGATGTTGGTGCTCTTTGACACAAGGCCACATTCATCTTCACAGAATCTTGTCCACCAGAACTCCCAGGGCCTTCTCTGAGAAGCTGCTTTCCAGCCAGGCAGCCCCCCAGCACGTGCTGGTGTCTGCGGTTATTCCGCAATAGGTATTTATCACCGAGAATATGATCGATATGAGGCTGACAGGCCTTTAGTTCCCTGGATCCTCCTTTCTGCTCTTCTTGCAGACAGGGGTGATCTTTGCTTTCTTCCAGTCCTCAAGTAACTCCCCCAGTCACCATGGTTTTTCAAAAACTGACAGTGGCTTTGCAATGACACCAGCCAGCCACCCCAGCACTTGTGGCAGCATCCTGTCACGGCCCATTAACCTTCATAAGTCCAGTTTGTTTAAATATTCCTAACCTCATCCTCCCTCCAACAAGGGTAAATTTACCTTCCCCCGGGCTTTCCCATTGGTTTGAGGGATCTGGAATTGGTGAAGGCTGCAAAAACATGAGGTAAAAAAAGGCATTCATCACCTTAGCCTTCTCCTTGGGTCTTTGTGACCATGTCCCCATTCCCATTCAGAAGCAGGCTCATGGTCTTCAGAACCTTCCCACAGAATCTTTAATATAATTTTTTTAAGAAAAAAAATAAATCTAATTCCATATTTGCATATTTATTCATGAAAGTTCTCACAATTTCTACTGAGGTTTTCCTGCTAGAGGAGAATATAACTTGCAGCCAGATTTTGTCACGCTTATTCATAATGAACTCAGCAGGACCTGGTGAAGTTTGCGTAAGGTTGGACTGTAAGACTTGACCCTCATTTCTCAATACTTTAAGAATTAAGAATGTTTTATTAAACATTCTTAATTCTTTCTATTTTAAATGATTACTTATATTTATCTCTTAAAGTGATAATTTTCAGTGGTTCAGGCTACTCTACCATTTTAAACATATAAAAAGCATTGCTTTTTCTGCTTGTGTTGGCGGTTCTAATTCAGTAGAGCGCTTGATCATGTATTCATATTGATCAAGTCAATTTGTGCATAAGATACTTTCCTATAATAGGCCTTGAGCAGGGATTTACACTTTATGCACAGGTTCAAAACTTTCCCGAAAAAGAGTGAATTCAGGCTTAGTTTTTTTCTAGACCAGAATAAAAACAGAGCAATCATGTTTAAAACAACAGTAAGACTGCAATAATGAATTTTTATTCAATCATCTGGCCTCATCTCTTTTAATAAGCTGAGTAGCCAATGCTCAAATTTTATTGTTTTGAATGACTGCCAACATTTCCTTTTCTTTTTTTTTTTTCAAATTATCTCCCCCTCAGACTGCAGTTCAGACTTGCTTAACTGTGTGAACACATGCTTAAGCAAATGAATAATTTTGCTGTCACTTACTATTACACATGCAACTTTTTGTAACAGTTAGGAAGTTGTACCCTGTTCATTATATTTTCTAAACAGTGTTAAAAATTGGCTTAGAGTGCTACAGGACTATCTTGAGAAACAAGAAAAACACGCATTACGAGACTTCTACAGAAGACCAGGCTCACAGTACTTTCCATTCCTGTTAAAAAGCAATGCTAAACTGAATACCAAAACAATCTGGAACAAAACCTGAATCATATGTAACTTCTCTTGAGCGTATTTGGAGAAAAATAAAAGTCCCAGGATAGTTCAAATAAAAGCATCACGTAAATACCAGTCCTAATTAGATATAAAGGAAATAAGTTTTTCCCTTTAATGAAAGGCAGTTGAATTAGTAGCTTCTTAATAATATATGAGAGATGAAAATAAATTAAGACACGGGAATTCAGTCATTTGAAGCATTCCCGTTGTCAAATATTAAACTATCACCCATGAAGTTATCTGAACAGCCTAATTTAACACAGAGGTACTTTGAGAAATAAAACTGCTAATTGGAGGGCTCAAGCTAGGCACCTTCATTACCTTCTATCTGAGCTTCTCTCACTGCATCAGGCTAAGGGGACAGCTTTCCTCTGCTAGGTACTACTGAGTCATCCCTTCCTCCTCAAGCCCGACACCGACTTCTGTCTCAAAGCTTTTGACTGCAAGTTAGAGAAGGCAATTGGTTCTTTTTCAAAATGGCTAGAAAACAGTCTTCCCTTTGCAATGACAACTGATGCTTTCTTTTTTCTTTTTTTTTTTTTTAAAGAGTAAACAAGTGGTGTAAAAGCTACAAATAAAAATTACTACCGAGAGCTATCATTTGGCTTATTTTAGAAAGGATGTTAACAGACAAAAAATGGTTTTAGTTGATGTGCGTTCGAAAAGAAAAGTAAACACAATTGGACGTGCAGCTCTAAGAAGGGCGTACTCATCCACCATAAAGATCAACCAAATCAACTGCTACTTTCCAGGGCTTAACCCCCTAAGCTCACAAACATTCACTGTAGTACTCATGTTTCTACAACACAGCGCTGAGTCATGACAATGCAAGTTCCACCAAACACCACGCTGCCAGGAGTACACAGTAATCTCTTGGACTGTAAACTGCAAGCATAAGCTGGATCCAACACAAGATCACATCTCAGTAGAACACATCACAGCAAAGATCTGAAGGCTGAAAGGTTGAGGACTGCGGGGACTGTAGAGCATTTCAGTCATCAAGAACTGAGGATTTTTACCAGTCACTACATACCCTGTTCCTGCCCTGTTTAATGCTGAAAGAGCTGTGTGTTCAAAGAGCAAATCTCTTATTCTGCAAAGTTTCATGTGTACTGGGAGAGTTAAAATAGAAAGAACATCCAAATTCCACGCAACAAACACAGCAAATGCTAGCACAATATTAAGAATAAGCAAGATGCAGCAAAAATGCAGCTTCAAAATAAATAAAAGTGATCACCTTCTACCTAGCTATGTACTTCTGCCAGAAAAAAAGAACTTGATAAAACAAGTTGCACTGAAAGTCAACCAGCAAATCAACCAGGAAAGCAAGATCCAGAGCTGGGGCCTCCTTCAGGAGAAAAACCTCTGCCTCCAGCACCCCACGATTAAACCCCAAGGGAGGAATACTTGGACAAGAGGGGACAGTGTTAGATCATACACCACATGCTCTCAAAGTATAACTTTCGCTTATCCAATCATAAATTAAAGAATTTTGCATTACGTATTTTCAAGTTGTGTTTCTGTGCTAAATGTTAGGACAACTCCCCTGTCCATCAGCACGTGGAGTTACTGAGCTCTCACCTTGTTTCAAGAACCTGGGAAACACTCCACATATAAAACTCAGTTACAAACCCTTGAGGGCACTTAATAATTTCAGGAAGACTGACAGAAAACCCTTTTAAAGTTATGCCACCTGCTAGCCTTTTCAGGTGTTTCGCAAGCTGGGATTTCTTCAGGACCGATCAACAATGCTGACAGAGTCTACAGCTTGTCTAGATTGGGTACAGAGGTTACTGAGAACTTTTCTTAACTGTTTTGTCTTTAAAATCTCTGTATCTTATTCCCACAAATAAGGTAACTTCAGATCTTCTCCAGAAAGCAATAGGAAAGATGAGAACTAGGGAATATGCTTTTCTTTTCTTTGCCACCATCCTCAGCTGAGCACAGGAGGACAAAATACACACTATTGAGTCGGTGAAGAACTGTCTAGAACAAGATTTTCATGGTGATAAATATTCATTAGACTATTTAAATCGGTTGCCTTTATCTTTCAAAGTTACATGGAATTTTTCACCTGTATTAGAAAAGAACAAGCTGGTGTTCAGAAGCAGATGAGCCAAACTATTAGCATGATAATCAGATCACGGTAACAGGTAATTGTTTTGGGTAAGCCAAGATTGCAGCCTCTCCTACTTGTTTGGACAATATCAGAATGTTGCTGATCAACAAGTAGAAAACAGTATGCACTGGCTGGCTTTCTAGATTCATTTGCAGGCTCCAGAGCTTCTGGTTTTACATGTGGTCTGACTGACCCTCCTTAGATGACTGTATAGGCTGTTTCCTTCTGTATCAGAACAACATCCCAGCAGCCATTACTTACATTTTCACAGTTCAGGTTATCCTTCTACCTGTGAACTTCCATCCGGAAAACCCTTTCTTCCCATGCCTGCACATTCTCTAAGGCTCTACCGTCACCTGTCCAGCAGCAGACATCTTTCCTAAGTGATTCCTTTAATGACCATTTAATACTGGAATCTAATAAAGTCCAACTTCACTTTTTCATTCTTGGCTTTTTGTTGCTCTCTGGGAACTTTTGATGTTCAGAGTTTGGCTGTAAAAACCAGCACAGCTTCATCACTTTTAAGATGACCAAGACAACCTAGACCGAGTTTGAAAAAGAATGTTCCAAACTTCTCAGGAAATGGACCAAGAAGGCAATTTAACTTGGAGATTTGGAAAACATCAAGTTAGGAGGCTTGGAGAAGGGGTTTTTACAACACAATCCAGAATTTTGGTCCAATTCTTGCATAAAGCAAAAGACATTTATTGTAAAAATAATAAATCAAGTGGATGTCCTAATGTGTGTAAACATCTTTGAATATAGTTTGCATTGAAACACACTTTGCCAGGAACCTAAACTAGCTTTAAACTTCCATAAGGTAAAATTAGGTACCAACAACGAGCACAGCAGTCGAGTGCTCTACGGAGCCTGGTTCACCTCATTTTGCTTCTGCTGCTCAACTGGTTCAGATATATCTGGTCGTCTGCAGCATAAGCCTGATGTGGGACGATGCCAGCCGCAGTGCACACAGGTTACATAAAAGAATTGACAGTAAAGACAATAACAGTATCAGCTGTGAAATTTACACCCAGATTAGTATTGTAAACTGAATGAAGTGACCTTGCGAACCAATCGTTACGTACTATATCCTTAATGTCATCAGCTAGCCCAAACTCCTAGATTACTAAAGATTTTTTTTTTCATGCTTTGTGTGTACTCTCACAATATTACCAATCTGGCTACCTCCCATACAAACACGCACGAATGAATCTTGCTGATGTATATCTTTTAAACAACATTTTTTCCCCCCTTGCCTAACCTCTGTCCACCTCTCAGGGACCATCACCATTCCACCTGGAACAGCAGCAAGCTAATACAACAGCCATCGCACGCAAATTAAATGTGCTTTAGCACTGTGTTTTATTATGAATACAAACTTTAAAAAACAAGCATCACTCACTAATACTTTTTTCCCCAGCTATGTTAGATAGCAAAACTAATGTTAGTCAACTGTTGCACTGTTCGATTCTGTGATGTCTCAAGCTAAATTTTTCACGAATGCCTTCTTTGCAGAGCACAGGGTATACAGAACAGACACACGTGATGTAAAGGCTGGACATCGTAAACACTGTTACCACTGCTATGTAGAAACGTCCCAGACTTGTGAATTGCTGGTGAGTATGAAAGTATACTGGGGAGAGCCCCTGTACCCTCCCCCCCCTACATTTTTTCCTAGGTAACTATCAGAAACAGGAGAGCAGAATCAATGAGCTTCCAGTCTGACTCGGTGCAGCCATTCGATGTGGACTAAATGAGCGGATAAATTTCTGCAAACCCTGATATCCATGAATCACATACAGATGCTGATGTAACAGCGAGAGGGTGTGCCTGGAATTATTGAAAGGGAACCAAATGACAAGAAGAACAAAGACGGGTGAAACTGTGACAACTCCATTTAGATAACTGCTAAGAAATATGCATCTCATGAGACTTCTTCCACCAGAAAAAACACAAAGAGACCAAGCACACGCTTACAGTTGCTGCTTTACAAGCCTCATCAAGCAGAAGGGATAACTGAAAGGTAACACAAGACAACGAAATCAATTTGTCCACCTTGAAGCCAGGCAAACACGTTCCCCAAATTATCTGCCTGGCAACAAATGGGCAGAAAAGGCAGCAGGAGGAAGAAAAGTCAAGATACCATTTGAAAAATCATAGATGATGTCACACTGTCAGCTACTACGTCTTAAAATCCCAAACTACTCCTGATCATTGTTGCAGAGGAAATGAGAAGGATCTTCGTATAGAAAAAGAAGATTAATTTTAGAAGACGACTCAATAAAAAATGTTTATGCATCTTTGAGAGAAAAAAAAATATATAGGTGTGCTAAGATATTAGTCTGCATTAAATTGACACAGGCAGTCTTTACTGAAGAATTCGAGATTGCTTGTGGATGAGCCAGCAACCACATACAAGAGAAAAAGCTAATTGAACATCCAGTACAGTTGTACACTTTTACCAGAGGAAATAAAAAGAGAGAAGAGATTTTCATTGGATGCATAGCAGACCTTTTAATATACTAGTTTCAGAGGAAGACATCTTGTTCATTACACGATTCCTGGCCAAAGTGGTTTTTGAATAAATGAGTTTCAATATTATTAAACCAAGAGAGACACATGCTTGAGCATTAGCTTGATCATGCTCACATGCTAACTCTGACAAATATCGCTTTTCTAAAAAAGTAGTCTTTCTATAAACAGAGAGAGTAATCCAATAAGGAGCTGAACTGTCATAATGTACTGAAATTTAAGAGTTTGAGAACAGATTTCATCGAATTTCATAAATATTTTGTTAGGTTTGTTTTCCTTCTTCATTAAGTAATGCTTTAAGACAGGTATGGACAAGCTAGAGTTTCTGTTACACAACAGCAAGCTCCCATGATAAACTTGATTACAATAACCCTTTCAGCAGTGAACTTCCTCCTCAGGGTTTTTTTTTTTTCTTTCAAGTAAAAGCCTCACCCTTGCTTCTTTTCATTCTGCACTGCTTTCTACCCTGAACAAGTACAGCATGCACCTGTTAAAATGCACAAAAAATACAGAGCTAGACAGAAAAAAAATAAATCCCACAGACAGAGGCAGCCACCCCAACAAAACTGAGATTACAAGGTATCTCAAAACACCAGCAGACCACAGCAGGAATCGCTGCTTGTTTTGGAAAGTAAAAGCAGCATTAGAAGATTATTTTTTAAATAAACAAGAACAACTGGCTCCTGTCTTAATTTGAATCCTTTAAATAGTTACCACTAAAAAAAAAATATAAAAAAAATCATATGGCAATTAATCTCATCCAAATTTTAGACAGGAAAAGAGGCTCTTACACATCAGACCTTAAATGTTTTTAGAACGGGATCTCAGCAAACAGAGCAATGTGTCTAAAAGCCAGTCTGGTGGATATACTTTCCAGGGAAGCAGAAAGCCATTGTCATTCCAGTCTGAACACTCTGGGAGAAAACAGAGCAAACATTTGACCTGCATTCACAAGTTTATTAATAGATTTAGTCAGGCATTAACTTTGTTTGAATCAGCCCCAAACTAAAATATAAATATGCAATTCACCAAAACCTGGAGTGTGAGACAATCCAAACAGCAGCAGTTTCCTAGGAGCTGTGTGATGACTTGAAGACCTGGGTATTAGCCAGTAACAGATTATTAAATGATAAAATAACCTTTTGAAAAGCCACTGTGAAAAAAAAAAAAAAATAAATACAGGGACAACTTTACAGGATTTTCGAAATCTTCAGGTTTCCTCATGATGCTGCCACAAACCCACCCCATTGCCTCAGGCAGGTCTCTTTGTCCCAGTTTTCCACCTTGTGATAGAGCAGCACGACACCACCCCTGAGAGCCCGGCCCTGGAGGAGCAGCCACCGGGCAGCCAAAGGCACCTCGTGGGATGAGGGGGAACCACCAGCACCAAAAGAAGAGAAAGAACCAAATATTCCGCAGCTGTGCTGGCTTCACATGGCATGCACTAAAGCAGGCTTAAACTCCCATATTAAATGAAGAAAAGGAAAAGAGATATGGAGCGGCTCATTTTTTTTATTGCGTGTTAAACTAAGATGCTATCTTGGTTTAGAAACAATATGAGATGAAGTGATTAATGACTACACCCTAGCACACTTACACATCAGTCTCAGCTAAAAGCAAATTCATTCCAGTAATTCCTAAATTCCATACGCTTTACTTTAAAACCTTAATCGCTATTCAAAGACATGAAAGGAAGACCGTATTAGCTTAATCTATTCACAAATCCAAGACCTGTGCTTACTTTTAGGGCCCCCAAAAAATTGCACAGAACTGAAGGCTGTTTAGAAATATTATGGGTAAAATGGAAAAACCCTTAAGGTGCCATCTCTGCCATTCCAGGATGGCTCCCCCACGGCCTAGAATTTATTTACTCTTACATGGCTTTTCACGTTTCTCCTCTTACCACATTTCTAGGCCAGACTTCTTGCCAGCGTTCCTTCTTCCTCCTAGTGTTGGGATCATCACTACTACTCAAACCCAAGAAATTTCACATTGTGAGTTTTTAAACAAGCAATTCCTTTAGTCCCTCCACCAAAACAAACCAAAGGATCACTAGAAAAATACTGGCATTCAAAACCCTTTTTCAAAAAGCAGTTTTTACTTAAGAAAACTGTATAGCTTTCATTGCTTAGGATTCTTTGACATAAGCTAGAGATACCCCTTTTAAGCACCGATTTTGCATATTTTTACTATTTAATCATTCCTCAACATTTTTCAAGCTGAATACGAAACATCTCCAGATCTTTAAATCTGAAACTTTGAAGGATGGTATTTGGTTCACCTAACTTAAAGGCTTGAACTATGACTTAAAAAGGAGTTGTTGTGAGATAACTAGTTAATGAAAAATGAAGTTTTACGATCTTAAAAAAAAGTCTCCTCAGAACACAAAAACCACAAAGTGAAACTGTACCTAAAATCCCAGAACAACAACAAAAAAAAAAAGCGTCTGTACCACACCAATCCATAAAGATCTACTTAGCATTGCATCCAGCAGCGAGCAAGAGAGATGCGTAGGGAGGAATTTAGGAACCAAACAAGCCACAATGACACTTCACCAAGTACCTGTGCAGCTTCACACCGTTTGTGCCCGAGTCAGCAGTGAGATCGCTGCATTTTTTAGTTTCAGATACCTTTTCTTTCCTGGCATTTGTCCAGTCGTTATCTGGCCCTTTCAACACCCAAAACATCCTACCGCAAGGAGTTTCACCAGTTACCCACAAGACACGGGCAGCCACATTTCCTGCTGTTTGATTCTGAATCTGCAGAACAGCAACCTTTTCTGACACCTCCCAGTCCTTGTACTGGAAGAGACATTGAAGAGTTGCCTCCCAAACACATTCTACAAACTATCGCCCGATCTTCCTTTAAGTCACCTCTTCTTTAGGTTGGAAAGTTAGTAGATAAAGTTAATTGTCTCCGGTAGGAAAACTGTCCCTACATTTGATGATCCCTGTTGTGACACTCTGTACCTCTTACTTAGTTCTTCTGTAACTTTGAGAAGAGGGAGAAAAGCAAGAAAAACCCAGCCAGAATTCCATGGAGTATTTAAAAATATGGGTGCATGATAGATTTATACATTAACATAAAGTTGATCTCCATTTCTGTACTAGAAGTCAGGAGTTATTAGAAAATAATTCCAATGTAGCTGGGCTACAACAACGGCATGTTTGAAAACAGCAACACGAAGCGATTACAGAAACATGTATAATTAAGATCACACCGATATTTAAATTAAGGCTGGTACATGAGCATAACAGCATTGACAACACCTGTTTACAGAAAATGCTACAAGTTTTATTCTTTAAAAAATAAAATCTCTTCCTATTTAACAAACATAACAGCATGGACAAATCTGTTGACTGACATGTACTTCATGGGTGTGCTTGGACACAGAACAGATAACGGTGGGGAAAAAAAAAAAATGTATCTCTGTGTTTTAATAGCAGCTCACGGGCCACTGAATCATCTTTTTTTAAAGAAAACCAAAAAATAATGTGTAATGCTTACCCACTGTAATGATGCCACACAAAAAACCGCAAACTTGCATTGTATCTGTCTTTTAAGGTCTTCTTCCCACTCACTTTATCTTTACTTGTACTACTTTCACCAAATTGACTCAATAGACTCAATTATATATATATATATTTTAAAAGTCAACTGTAGGACAGGAAGAAAATTTGAGACATTTCAAGATGTATTTTCTCCATCTGTGTTCTCATAACCGTGAAGATCAGAGAGTATATATTCCAGTAGATGCAGAATGGGGCAGGTTTGCCCTTTTTTTGTTCTTCCCCTCCTTCCCTCTCCAGTAAATCTGATCAATGGGGTAGCATTTTTTCAACACTTGTTCCAAACTGCTCAGAACATAGGATTAAGGATTTTATCAAGAAAGAAGAGGAAAAAAGTGAAAAGACAAGACTGAATAGAATGATGAAGACTAAGCAACTTGTAGGTATACTTTTATTTACATCATGATTTTTTGTTTAAAATTATCATTCTTCTTTAGAAATGACTTCTGCAAGTTAGGTAGTCTTTACTTGCATCAATACAGGCATTTTACCTTTTCCTACAAGGTTTACTCATCAAAAATGGTCAGCAGACAATTTTATTTTAAAAACCATCTCGGTTGTAGTCTTTAGCTTTCGTGAAACTAGAAAATGATTTAACATATCATCATTCAAAATAGTAATGTCAGTTTAGTGAACACGTTGTCGTCACCTATCAAATTCCCAATACCAAAGCAGTCACCAAATGGTATAAATCGTTTCCACAGTAAGAATTTCAGTACAGTGACCTCATGCAATATTCAGAATACAAAAGTATACAGAGGAATTTTGCTCCTCCTTAGACAGGGGGACAAAAACCATAAAGCCCTAGAACAGTGATTCATTTCATCTGCCCCTCCTAGAGGAGTACTATAATTAGGAAACTAAATCCACACCCACAACTAAAGAAACAGGAGCACTTAAGAAATACTGTGAAGTTTATAAACTTCTATTGACATACCCAAACTCTGTAATGAAGCAAATGCTAATCCTTCTGCTTTTAAGTGGATGAAATTATAGTACCATAAATAGCATCTTTGATATAAAACAATCACAAAGAATGAAATACCATTTGCTGTACAAAAGCACTCCGCCACATTGCATCCAATTTAGGGTATGAATGAGGGAATGAGGGAACCCAAGAGACACACTAGCCTGATGAGCAGGACAAATATCTATTTTTAGTAACACTAAAGACAGTCATCATGAGATTCCTATGGATCTTCAGTGGTCAATATTACAGCTTCATATCAGCTTATGCCATATAAGCTTAGACTTTACCCAGAATATCTATCCCCTGGCTCTATGTTTGGATAAAGGCTGGTACGAGCCGTGTGCTCTACAGCCATTCCCGAGTAACATCATCCTCACAGACATCCCGCTCTTCCCTGAGCACCTCATGGTTTGAATACAGACCTCACTCTTTCCTGCGCTGCAATAAAGTTTGCCGCTCATCTATTTGCGTGAGAAGATACTCATTTTTTCTGTATTCGAAAGAATGATGAAAAAGTGCTTAGGCTTTGTTCTCAGTGCAAGGTCGGAAGAATTACCACCGTGAGGGAAGGCAGCATGCAAACTCTACGAGCTTGCCCAGCCCTCCAGGAAAAGAGCTGAGCGTAGGCAAGAAGAAAGAAGCATCAACACTCTAACAACAGTCCCTCTGCTAACCTCCGTCTATCCTTCTTCAGTATCTACGTTTAAGTCATCTAATGAAAATACTCTCGGTAAGTGATAGAGCTAGCTACTTTTCAAAGCCTCCCAAGGAAGATCCTATCTAAGTTTAGGCACTTCAAACACAGTAAAATATTTTATCAATTTGTGACTGCAGGAAACAAAACAAATCAGAAGCAGCTCAAAAGTATCTAACAGGAAAATGCAGGCAATTGTTTCCAAGGAGAATAAGCTGTGTAATACACTTAGATACAGAAGTGACAGTTTCTACGTGTTATTTGGTACTGTAAATTCAAAGAACTAGTTTTCAAGAAACTTGTAATACTGATGCTACTTCCGGTCAGAATCAAATCATTCAGCCAATCTTAGCAGCATAAATTACATGAACCCCTCACACTTTATAACGAGCTGGAAGAGACGATTAGAAATTAGCGAGGACCGAATGCCGAATTACTTCTAAAATTAAGACACTACCCTCAAAAGCTGAAGAATACAACCAAGTCCTAGTTTTGGTTATATAGAGCAGGTGATTGTCAAAATATTGAGCAAGCTTCTCTTAGTCCATGAGAAACCCTCCAATTTTACGTTTTCCTCCAGGCTACCTGACAGTTCTCCTGCCCCCAACATTCACAGGGAAATCAAAATCAGGAAGCGTCTTGAACTACTTAAACTCATCAGCTAAATTTACAAAACAAAATGGCTTTTACTATGCTTGAACAATGCTGAATTGATTCAAATACATTTTTGTGGCACATTCCCAACCAGGTTTTACTGAGCAACTCTGTTGTTAGATGGTCACAAGGCACAAAATGTTTATACAGCACAAGTATTAATAACTGTATTCCGATTGTAATGTTGCCTTCAATGAAGAGAATCAGAAAAAGGAGCTAAATCTGAGGTTCAATAGCTTTCATCTTCCTGCCATAGTAAAACTTATCAACACATAACCATATTGTGACATAAATTATTAGCATTACATCGTTATTATGGACCTGGAAGAGAAGTCCAGCACTGGGTAGTACTGCACAAGGATAAAAGTCCTGAATTTAAACATGGCTCTCAGTAGGATAGCGAACAATATGAAAACATGTAGCTCCTAGATATGAAAGTATGTGATTTAGACCTCTCCAAATACAGCTCGGGCAGGTCCCTACACTCCCAGGCAGGTCTGTCATACCCCTCTTTTTATTGTGGGATCAGGGGATAAAGGGAAAACCATAAATAAAAGATCCCCCTTTTGAAGCAGAAGGGGGGATCTCTCTGCATAGTGCTCAGGGACAAGCTCTTGGTTAAAAAAAGGCAAGAAACAGCACTATAGGTATTCTGCAATGAAACAAAGAGGTAAAGGCGACTAAGCTGTAAGCAGCAGGGAAACGAAAAAAAAAAAAAACAACCCAAACCTTGAATTTCAATGCCACAGGTAAATAGGTAAGTCGTGAAACAAATATGAAGAAAAAGCAAGATTGTTCTGTAACTGGAAAAAGGATATGAATACATCTTGTTAAAATAACATGTAAGGAAGAGAAAAGTTATGTCTACAAAAAAGCAAAACAGTATCTGATAAAAACAAGTATTTTACAAAGGAGAGGCACGGATAATTTACACACAAGAAGCTTCAAGGAAATAACTGAGGAGCTCTCTGAAACACAAATGTTGTTTTTTAAATAATCCTAAGAAATTCTAAACATCAAAGAACTCTCCACATTAATATGCAGTATTTAAAAAAATGTAAACGGGGAGATTCAGGAACTCTAGAATGATTAGCTTGGCACAGATCCTGAACAAAATAATACAATGGTAATGGGAAAAATGGAAGCTAAAAATATCCTGTCAGTCAAGCAGCCTTCATAAGGTCAGGAGAGGAGAGAGCCGACTGAAGCTCCAGCTCCCACAAGGAGCTGCTCTGAAAAACCTTTTTCCTTCTTTATGGGATAGTAAAAGGGGACCCAAATCAAAATTACTACAAAGTTTCACTGGAAGACCGTAATTCATAATTGTACTCAAAACTCAAGAGCTGCTCTGCTGGAAAGCAAAGTTTGCAGAACAAAGGAGCAAAACAGAAGCATCCTTGATAGAAGAGGGATATATTGGCAAATTCATCTCAGAAATCAGATCTCCCAAATCCTCAGCAGAAGTGAGATTTGATTGAAGGTGACACAGAAAGGTGGGTGCCAGAAGGATTAGTCACAGAGGAATACAGATACAAAAGTGCTGTCAAGAATAAAATCAAGCAAAATCTAAAAAAAAAAAAAAAAAAAAAAAAAAAGTAAAGAAAGAAATGGAATAGAAGAACAAAAAGAAAATACAAGCTATAGAATACTGTAAAAGAAGAAACCAAAGAATTGGAAAGCTTCCAGACAGCGTAGAGAAGAATGATCATCTCTCAATGTTTAAAGCAAGCCTTTCACTCCCAAATAAAAGAGGAAAGAAATCCAAGCTAGGAAGGGTGTGTTCCTCCAACTCAAATAAAATAAAATAAATCCAAAGGATCATACAATAAAATGCTCTGCACTAAAGTGGCACTTTCTCACAGGAGCTAAAGTTTTCCAGTCTACTTTATAAATACATTATAGTACCTACTTCAGCACCTGTGAGAGGTTCCCTTATGGAAAAGAGACCCTGGATGAAACAGACCTTTTCTTAGGAGAGCAAATATTTCTTTTCAAACTCTTCCTTTTCCCATCAACGCGAACATCAGTTCATAGAATACTCTAGGTTGGAAGGGACCTTAAGATCATTGTCATAAGGGAGCATGAATTAAAATTTAAAATTTAAAGTGAACACAATGGAGAGCTGCCCAGAGCTACCGGCCTAATGTGACACGGACAAAACCAGACATAATTTTAATATAGAATGATAAGCTATTAAGCCTGAAAGAAAAAAGGTACCGGGGGGAAGAAAGGAACAAGAAGCCTTTCAGTTAGATGGGAGGAAGGGGTGAAAATCCTGACATGTGCTTTTGTCTTTCGTGATTCTTCTTCTCTTGTCCACAACACTGATTTCTGACTAGCACAGTATATTGCTGCCACTTTACCAAGGTACACTCAAGATTTTTCTGCAGGTAAAGGTAAGGAAAATGCTAACATCCCTCTCAGTCGGAAGTTTAGGAAGGATTTCTGTATTATGGAAAAACCTGAAGAGTAACACAAGGAATTATTTAAGAATCAAGACATCTAGGGATGAAAACAGGCGAATTATATAGAGTAGAATTCCAACTAAATAGCTTCTGTTAATATGGGTACATTGAAGGCAGGATGTTTAAAAGGAAACAAAAAAAAAAAATAACAAAGATAACCAAAACTAACCTGGATATTCATTTTCTCACATTGCAAGGTCAAAGCTGTCTGAATAGGTACATTTCTTCTTATAGGCAGGAATACTTAGCGGATTATAAAAAACAAAAACCGCAGTGGAAGACAGAGAGGAATGGAATTAAATAATAAAAAAAAAAAAGGAATCATTTTTAAGATACAGGCTCCTAGACAGCAAGGTGTATCAACAACACTGTCAACACTGAAGCATTCAATGGCCTTGTAAATGGCAGAAGGTTTCAGACAGAATTGTGCAGCTACTTCCATGTAAGATTTAAAAAGAAAAAAAAAAAAAAGAAAAAAAGAGAAAGGATTATATAGAGAAGCCACTCTATGACCACACTTTAGGGCAGAAGTAGTAGCAAGGATTATTCAGTAAATACCCCTTCCTTCTGTCTTCGAAGGCAGGCTGGTGGACAATTTCTGAACAGAATTCATCTAACACCCACCAAGCTCAACTCTCTCCTAGGCCCCCCATCCCTGAGAAAAAAAGAGATTCTTAGTAACTTTAGGAAGAAAGGAGTTATTTCAAAGTTGGAGGAGAAACAGAGAGAGGGGAACTTCACTGAGGTCACACATCGGGCTCCTTGCCAAGTCCAGATATTTGTGCATCTAAAAAGATGACCATTCCAGAAGCTCTTCAGAACAACAGCATCTGAAAGATATTTATGAGACTACACCTGTCCTGTTCCACAGAGCACATACTCCAAAGCGATGTGTTTATTATCTTCAATACTTTAGTAAACCATGTTGCCCAACAGCCATGGGAGTCACCTGCTTACCTATATATATACACGTACATTTAAGTTTGTGTGTGTGTGTGTGTGTGTGTGTGTGTGTGTGTGTGTGTTAAGAATGTGAGAATCACAAACACAATTTATTTTTGGACCTTAAAAAAAGCCAAACAAACTGATCTACTATGCATTAATGGTAAAATATGCCAAAAAGTAATGAGTTTTATAAAAAATTATGAAAGCTAAAGGTAAACTTGAGACAGCAAAGCAGACCCAAAATAATTACAAAAGAGATAATCGGGTATACAGTCCTGAGTCAAAAAAGGTAAAAAACCCCAGATCTATGGCAAGGACAAGTTGTTGCTAGCTCAAGAGAAAAGGGATTTTGTATGATGAGGATACAGATAGATCCCTAAAAGCAAAATAGAGGATGTGTATCTTAAGGATGTATCCCTACTTCAAGCAGAAAAGGAAGAGGGAATTTGTGTGTAGCTCCACTGAAGGACAGATACTACCAATAAAAATACAACAAACTGAAAGCAAATTAGCCACGGAACTTTATACATATTACTACTAATTTACAAATTTGTTTTAACTCCTACACTGGTAGGCTTTTAAAGAAACAGATATTCTCTGCATTAAAAAGGAAACAAAAATGACTTCCACCTAAAAGAGAAGAGATGACTGCGCTCACCAAAGATGTGTTGGCTACTGGCACAAGCTCCAAGATCAGCAGGGATTTATTGAAGTTAAACAAATTGCAAATAGCAAGAAAAAAAACTTGATCTCCTGCATAGAATAAAAATCAAAACTTAAGTATCTTATTCTTTCTTGATGCATAAAAAAAAAAGGGTTTTAATCAAATGGAATGATAATACTTGTTTTAGAAAAATGAAATTTTGCAGAGTGAGATGAAAACTTTCTTTTCTTCTCTTGTATTGGGAAATTAAAACTTCTGAACTAAGAACAGAGCAGGAGCATCCTGCTACTGCTGCTGTTTGCCCTCTGAACCCTCTGATCGTGCATTTAGGTAAAACTCATTTACCAAAGGCTAACTTCTAACATAATCACAATTTTCACAGAGGGAGGGATAAATAGGATGATTAATCAAGTGAAGACTTAGAAAAGAGACTTGGAGCAATGGAAAAATAAACACGTATGGAGGATAAACAACTCATTTTACACAAAGATCTTTTATAAAGTACTTTTATCCTTCATAAAATACTCATGAGAAGAGTACTTCTCTCCAGCTAGGACCTGACACGTTTCTAACAGTTATGCATCATAATAAAGATGATACAGAGAGGTAGAGGCTCCTTTTCCCTTTATTTATGAGGCAGAGCTCCCAGACTTCTGGACAGAGATGTCCAGATAGGATAAACTTTGTGATGGGTATTTTAAATAAAGTTCAGTTTGGGCAGAATGAAAAACTATGTCCTTATTATTAGCTATTCCATTACTAAAATATGAAGGGCTTATCTGCCACCTACACTGAAAACGTGAAATGGAATACAAAGCATACTATACCATTTGAATCATAGCATACTTGAGGTTGGAAGGGAGCTCTGGAGATCGTTGAGTCCAACGCCTCTGCTCAAAGCAGGGTCAACTACAGCAAGCTGCTCAGGATTGTGTCCAGTCAGGTTTTGTGCATGTCCAAAGATGCGGACTCCACCGTGGTTCAGGGCAGCCTGCTCTAGCATTCAGTCATGCTTACAGAAAAAGTTTTATGTTTAAATGGAATTTCCTGTATTTACCGTCGACTCCTGTCTTTCTACTGGGCACCACCAAGAAGAGAGCCTGACTCCATCCCCACTCCTTCCCGTCAGGTGTTTACACACATTATTGAAATCTCCCCCAGCCTTCTCTTCTCAGTGATAAAAATCCCAGCGCTCTCAGCCTCTCCTTGTATGACAGATGCTGCAGTCACCTCTAATTGCTAAATTGTACGCGGGACAGGCAAAAATTGTCAGTGATATAGGCTCCATTCCTGTATTACACAGCACAGAAGTTCATCTGCTGGAAAGCCTCAGACTAGTCACATTCCTTGCACATGAAATACTACTACTAAATGACGAGGCATAAAAAAAAATAGCCTTATGCATGTACACGTACACACGTCACTACATAGAAAGATAGAAAGTAGATGTGACTCACCTTGTAATAATTGTTGCATTTATTTTTTTAAAGCTATAACAACTTCAACCTTGTACAAATTCCATATATTTTGGGTATCTGGGAAATTGTTACTGAAAAAAAGCATTAAGCCACTGAGAATATTTTTATATAAGATGAGTCTTATCAGTTAGGCTTCGTCTGTACTCAACTGATAAAACAATACTTAGTATGACTTCAAATCCTTCAAGCTATGATGACATAACTACTTCTTGACTCAAATTTTGGCTGCAGGGAATTAGCACAGGACACAATTAAACACACTAAAAAATCTGTTCAAAATAAAAAGGAGACATATTGAATAGTCCTCTCAGTTATCAAGATTTTTGACCATGTTTGCAGCTTACATTCACTAGACTTGAAGCACAATAAATAATGGCATTAGAACATCTTATCTGCCTGGTCATTAACAGTCATAATCCCCTAAAGGTTTTGAAGATAATTGTCTATAGAAAATTATATACAGAACACCAAGGAGAAAAGAAAGCAGGCTGTATTTTCAGGATGGAGTATTGCACAATCTGACTTCCTGATCCAGGACAATAACCTCATCTCTTGAGTTTCTCAAAACTCAGATGTCAAAACCAGATACAGTAAACTATTGGTAATCTCAGTGCTGCAATGAGCAGCAAGATCAGTTCTGAAACATGAGATGCAGGAAACAGTCAGGAAGGTTTTTACAATTATCCCAATGACGCAGTCAAAAATGTTAAAACTAAACCTGAGGATGCATTACACTAAAGGCACATTGAAGGTAAAGTAGGAAGCAGATATTCCTTGAAAGAGGAAGCCACAATAATACTGAAGTGGCTGGAAAATAAACTGTACGGTAAGTTTACAGAACTTTCCCTATGTATCTCAATGAAAACAAATTTAAGAGATTAATTGATTAGCATGATTGCCTACTTATGCTTTGGAAGCGAGGGGTGCAAGTGTCAGTATCACAGACAAGCAAGATGGAAGTCAAAAGTTACACAAATTCAGCTTTCAGATCAGCAAGTTCCCATAAGCTAAGTAGCAGACCACACTAGATACAGACTCATCTTAAGCAATAATAAGAGGAAAAGAAATTCATATTTGGGTTTTTTTTTCCCCAGTTTGTCAAAAAAGGAAAATGCATATATGCTATACAAGTGTTTAAGCCAGAGAGTGAAATGGCTACTTCTTTTTTTTAAATAAAAGTGGAACAAGATTAAATTTACCAGCTTCTAGCTCTCAAGTTGTCAACCCCCACTTCCATGTCAGGACATGCTACAATCCGTAGTGGAAGTGTGCTTATGGAGGGACAGTGACATAATCCAAACTGAGAGCTCTGGGAGAAAGCAAGCTAATAGGGACTGACGAAATCAGCTTCGGAATTGGGATCGGATCATCCTGCATGCCAGAAACAGCTCTATCCCAAAAGAATGCAGTAGGATCCTCCAAGGGCAACTGTCATCTCCTCTCTGCAATCCAGATCTCCCACTTTGAGGCATGGCACAAGTTTCACAGCTGCAATTCATATGAAAATTTTATCTGTGTGATTCTTAGGATTTGGAGTGGAGTATTATTTTATTTAATTAGACCAGAATAAAAGTTCTGTGTAACCATTTTTCAGAGACAGCACTACCTCCAAAGGATGGAGGCAAAGAAGGACAGAGAGACTGAGAATTAAAAGAGCTTACAAAAAAAAATTTACACCCACATTTCAACCTGATCTATTAAGGAAAGACCTAAGACAGAAAAAGAAATCAAGAATTTTTATATTATATTTATCTCCTGGTTTTTAAAAGTTGAGGTAATAACAGGCAGGATAGCAGTGGTATATAAAAAAAAATGCTACACATTAGCTTCTGAACAACTCACGACCTGCTGAATATAAGCTGCATATTGGAGATGGTAACATTACTTGCAACGTCATCACTGGGGGCTTGGGCTACAAACACCTTACAGCAGGCAAAAACCTAGCTTTTCCTGTTAGCAGAATTGCTGCTTTCTGCTCTTCAAAGCTAAGATTTTAGTTGCTCACTTCAAAAATCAAAAATAAACCTTTTTTCTGCAACACAAACACCAGTGGGCAATCGTTACCACAACACATAATAATCTTAAATAAGGGAAATTTACATTTTACTCAAGACAGTCCATCACTCTTCAGCTTCTAGAAAGGCCGTAACCCCTTATGTAGATTTTAGGTTTGATATATTTCAACCAGTACAGCAAGAAACAGAACAAAAGATATCATCTAAACCATATTTTATGAAAAGAATATGGAATTACAAACAAATTCAAGAGATATTTTAAATAAGCACCAAAAAGGGTAACTTATTGCCCTTAATCATGAAGCCAAATCCTATTTCTGAGTGTTCCAAAAGCAGTCCTGAATATCTTTTTCTCCACAAGTACTTATTGATTGCGGTTTAACTTAGGTAATCAGCTTAATAAGGCTGGTTAAAGATTAAAGCACTCCGACTCACAGAGCGCACCAGTTTCTGCACAGGCTCCAATAATGTGAAACGTGAACTCTACAACATAAGAATAGATTTAATCAATCTATTAGTACAGTGACCAAAAAAATTAAAATACCACAAGATAACTAGGTTTTTGTTGTGGTTTTTTTTCTTAATCTTTCCCTTTAAGAAAAAAAATTACCTCTACACGAAAGATCTTAAGATCAAGTCCATATAATTTCATCTTCTCCGGAAAATGCTGAAAAACATTCAGATATGGAATATGACCTTCAACAACAAACCTGCATTAAAAAAAAAAAAAATGAAGACCAAATCAAAATAGTATTTGGTATGACAAACGCATATATTTATTCTAAAATTAATACACAAATCAATTTCTGATTTGAAATAACATTAGTATTATACTGCCTAAGCCATTCTACCCGAAGCTACACACCCTTAAATGCTCCACAGGACAAAAACCAGTTCAATCATTTAACAGGCCTTTACGTTGAAGCTCAGATACGATTGACAAATGATAATGTTATGGCAGCAAGCTTACAATCAACATGCTCGTATGGAGTTTGTTCCACACATTCTTCAGCTACTGTGTTTCTGAAACTCCTTTAAAGCCTCCTTGGAATGGTATAGAATTTTTTTTTTTTTTTTTCAAAATTTTAAAGTTTTAAGTAAATTTTAGTTTTAAAACACACACTTTCTGCTGGAGAAGTTTGAGGCAGGTAATGTGGCAGGGAAGAGAGTCACAGAATGATGAGCAGATACACAGAACTGAAAGCCCATTAATTACATCTGTATTCTGTTTTGTTAAAAAAAAAGGATTATTTGGGTATTAAAAGAAATGGTTCTGTATACTAATTAATTATTTTTTTTTAATTTGCACCCAAATAATGCATTTTTTTGTTAAAAACTGGCTTTGGTAAGTGGTTGACAGTATTATTTGGGATTTTTCTTGGCTTTTTCATATATATATGTATATAAAAGTATACACACAAACATATACACTCATAAGATGGGGCTTAACAACAGCTACTAATAAAAAGCCACCACCACACCAATCCCCTGCTCTTATCTAATACCTTAGGTGACATTCACAGCTGCACTAAATTGAAGAACTTAAAACTTGAGTGATGGCTTCACAAAATGGATTGAGCCAACCTAAGAGCTCAACATAACTAGTCGTACTCTGGCTGTGTGCTCCTGTTGCTCATCATCCTCTTCTACAAATGTAACTCACAACAGCAAAAGTTTGCCCGTTACCCTGTTTCAAGAAAGGTTTGTTTCCCACCACCTAACAAACTGGGGAGGCTCACAGATGGTTCCAACAAGTGCCTCACAGAGGCAGGAGGAGAGAAGAAAGGGAAGCAAGACCTTCCTCTTTCAGCAACAGGGACCCATTACTGGTTCAGCTGATGATAAGCTTTGGCTGACACGTGTTAAGGTGCAATCACACAATTAGCTGACAGATCTGAAGAGCTGGTACCAAGACACCGAGAGCAGCAACCTCCTGAGCCAGCACAGCAACAGCTGGAAGAGGACAAACAATCAAGACCTTCCTTGGGGTGTGGTGGAGCGGTGATTGCAGCCAAACCACCCTAACAGCTTGCTGCCTCCGAAATGGGAAATCCCACCCTCCCTGCAGTCCTCTGCCACACACTCCTCCCTGCTGACAAAAGCACTTGTGTGACTTCTCAGACAGAGGATTAGATTGAAAACTAGTCTTTTGTTTTCCAGGGTTTGATTTCAACCAGACAGATTTCCAGACTCAGCTGACTGCAGGGACGTTACTGCCAGCACAAGGCTGAAAGGGACTGTGGTGAAGCAAATTAACCTGCGCCAAAATATCCGGTGAAATTTTCTTTTGCAAAATTAGTTTTCTGCAGATCTACTTCTTTCAACTAACATAGCAAAACCTGGATGAATTTAGTACCCAGGGCAAAAGAAAGGGCAAGAATGTTTATGCAGGACCACAGCAGCTCAGGTCAGCTTGAACTGATGCTGAAACCACATCGTTATACTGCAAGAGGCAAGCAATGTCCATCAACATTGGTGTCTTTTTTAAAAAAAAGTTTTCACTAACTTGGCTGTACCAAGTTAAAGCATTGCAACTGTTTAAAAAATGACGACATCTTTCCTAGCTTGAAATTACTGTCTCCGTACAAAAGAATGCTCTTCTCTCTCAGGTTAACAGTTGGTTTTAGGTTCTAAAAATAAATGAAACAGCATAAATACCCTGTTATGAATACAATGTGCTGATGATTCAGGTTTTTAACACTTACTCCAAAAGCCCAGATTTGGAATAGCATTTCAGAACAGTTTCTTCTGCTGTTCTTCCAAACCTTTCATTTACCAGACAGATGATCAAAACACTTGTAAGACTACATTGTATCAGTGAAGTGCTTGAAAACTTGACTGGGCGATACAGTACACAGTCCATGTGCTTTTAATTACAGCAGCAGCATACATTAGTAACGTCCAAGTATGAAAAAAATGCTAGGTCCTCTGCATGCTACGAGGAAATGATGCATCTGTTGAAGCCACACAGTAATGCCACAAACTGATTACAAGTTTAGTCTTGCCAGCACAGCTAGGTATAACCTCATTTGAAAGGCATTAGTTCTCACAATCTCAAAGTCTAGCATCTTGAAACTTTTTCCAAAAGCCAAGAATTTTGTTATTTGGATAAATAATGCAAAGTGTATGGAGTGTTGGGAGACTATTCACAATGGAAAAGGATTTGATGTGTTGCATAGAGTAAGAAGGTTGTTAAAAATGTTATTTTTAAACCAAAACGTTCCTGTCAGAGGAGGTAATTGTACTGTTTTTTCTGCTAAGTATGTCAACTAGCAAGGAGGAACGTATTTTTGGTGTTGTAAATCCTTTAAAAGCTGGCAGATTGCCCTACCATGGTGCCTAAGCATGTATCACAAGGGAGGAGCGGGAGTCAGCTGACTTCAGGGTAGGGAGAAAACCAAACTGAGAAAAAAAAAAAAAAAAAGGCAGAACTTTAAGTACAACTGTAATTCAGCTGGTTTAAATAAAACAATTTGCCTATAAAGATTTAAAAGGTAATGCTGAATACTTAATGTTTTCTCTGCATAGTTTTCATCTCTGGTCTGTCGCTATTTTGATCTGTGTATCTTAATGCATGCAAAACTGTGAACGTTGTCTGATTTTTTTAAACTTAAATATTCAGAAGTTAGAAAAAAAGAATTTTATGGTAGTACATGCAGTTTAAAATTCTTTCCCCTTCTTCATCAAACTTGTGAAAGGCAAAGACCTTAAGGGTAGGGAGGGGAAACATGATAATGTAATTACAGTCTTATACAACTATCGTATCATGGTAAAACTTTGCAATACAAATTACATTCTTTTAAACATCACTTTCTGCATTTAATTCAGTTCATATTTTCAGTGCATTTGAAGTCACTGAATCATTCCAATTTACCCACTTTCAAAAGTATTACACCCATAAATTGTACCTAATTAAATGATATCTTCTCATTCAAATAATCTTATTTCAACTTCCAATTATCAGTTTCTGATCATGCCTTTCTGTGCTACGTTTACTACTTGACTTTTTGTCTCCCCTTTTCCAGCTGTTTTTGCTGTTTTCATGTTTCCTCTAAATCCTTTCAAGCAAACGTGCTCATCTCTTAAGGATTTTTCAAGTGCCAAATCAGTAATATACCATAATATGCAAACACCACAATCAACCTTTCCTCTTAACTGTTGACTTCAACAGTTTTGGGTTTTTTTTAAACCACACCATCACACTAAGACAGGAACTTGTGAGGATGTATTTGCCTCATATGACCCCACAGGCTTTCCAGTAACAGTTTCCAAGATACAGTAACCCAAAAACAGATGTTTAATTATTCATTTAATTATTCATTTTTCTCTCCAAACAGGATGGGCTAAGCAAGAATTCTTTACTGTGACCCACTTGCTCTGTCTCAGCAATTGTAATTTACTACTTGGATTTTTGCCATATATAAGCATTATTAGGCATTATTTATATATTTATTTTCTAATCATTGACAAAAATACAGAGTATACAATGGTAGTTCTGATTCCTATAGAATTCGCTTAGGAAGATACTGGTCAGTAATAAATCTTGCTATTGAAAACTACTTTTGAGTTCTACTATTTCTTAATCCATTCAATAAATACTTCTGTGTTGAATTCTGAATACTGTGGCATTTTGCTGAACATTTTACAAGCATCTTTTATGCAACAACAGCTTATCCAGTTATGCAAATATGCAATGGTTTGTGCAATTCTGACTGATGAAGGCAACAGCCACCCCCTAAAGTTAAATCAAAGGGTTAAACATTGTTTTGCATAGAAACAAATTAGTTAGTATTAACTACTGTACTTTGAGATGTACAAACCTCCCCTTTTTGAAAAGTATTTGCAAAAGGGCGTTCTTCAATACCCATCCTTCTCAGAAAGTTTGTACAAAGCTAGAAAAGTGCAGGTGGAAGCTGGCACTCCAGGGGGGAGAGATCAGGCTCTGGGGTCGGCTTCCCTTGCATTCATCACGTTTTCAGCAGCAATACTAGTTACACGCACCACAGGTGGGGCATGATGTACTCGTTGCCTTGCTTTTTAGCTCCCAGGTTACATACTTGAAAAATAAAAATTAAAGAATTGAAATCTGCCCTATCAACTGAATTTTGAATCAGTTTTTCCTTTATTTTGTCCAAGTTTGCAATTTGAATTGCCAAAGCACAGTTACTTGTGTCTTTCTGTTCCTTAGATTTTGTCAGAGTAACATTTTTTCCCCTCCATCCTTTTAGAAATGCCCAGTATTTCAACACTTGTTAAAAAGCAGTTATCGATATACAAAAGGCCTTCCGAGGAAGATCTAAGAATTCCTTAATTTAAACTATTTGGGTCTGATTTAAAATATTTATTGCTAGCAAGAAAGGTTGAATTATTTTTCATTCCTTAAGTAGACTGGAATATTTCAGTTGGAAGAGACCTACAACCATCATCTATCCCAACTGCCTGACCACTTCAGGGCTGACCAAAAGTTAAAGCATGTTGTTAAGGGCATTGTCCAAATGCCTCTTAAACACTGACAGGCTTGGAAGTAAATAAGGAATGTGTTTATAGCCCTGTAGAGGGGTGAAGGGAACTGCATTGTCAGCAATAGTTTGACGGACTCCATTTAGCATCAAACCCTACTATTAGAACATTTTATCTCTACTACATTAAAAGCTGTATTATTCTGAACTCTGATAATTACAGATACAAAGACATGAAGGCAAAAAAGGACTTCCTGTATTAATTTCTGTGCCCAACGCCATTGCGTGAAGCAACTTAGCTACCTTTCAGATCACTATATACCCCTGCTATTGTTTGTACGACGACACTGATGTAAGTCCTGGAGAATGTTTACTCATTTAATTCTGGCATGCTGACAACAGCAAAAACACACAACAGAAGTGTGACCATACACACCTCCACTGGATCTTAAGAAGTTTTGAAGGAGAAGGATAAAAACTTCTTTATCTCCAAAACCGTCTCCCTTACAGGTCTTTGAGATTCGTTGCAAGCAACAGCAGAGAATATTCTCCAGAAGCAGCAGCACAAATTGTTATGTCAAAGAAAAGATAAGACAACTAAATAGAAAGAACTTCTCACTATTTCTGGGCAGATTATTAGGAGGGCAATAGTATAGATCTAGTTTAAAAAAAAGGTTTTATTTATGAAAGCCACAAATATTTCACTAGAGACTATTCGTACCTTAAGAGATCAGATAATGTCATTGGTTCTCTCAACCAGAGTAACGCCATGTAACAAAATGAAAGGGTCATTGGCATTGTCATCCTCAGTTTCTCCTTTCGGTTCTTCATTAAATACAAGCTACCATCTACCGATCCAGAGCACACAGAGGTGCTTTCTTGGGTTTATGTTAAAAACAGAAAAGAAAAAAAAGTAATTGATATGGTACACACACAATCCATGCTATACAGAAAACAAGATAAAGGAACCTTTGTTCAGCAACTAGTGACATTTTGAAATCACTACGTTGAGTAGTTAGGTAGTTTGTGTACTTTTCTACTAAACAGCTGATCTCTAATTTATTCATCTACCAAGATATGAGACGACAACCTGTTTCATAAACTGCTACTTCATTTCACTAAGACATTGGATCACACGAAGAGACGAAACTCACTCTAGTACCCATCAAAACAGGCATTTTGTTGGAAACTACACTTAAACCTGGAGTTCTAGAAGGACGCTAATTTCTATGCAACATAAAACTAACATACTTACAATCTGGAAACACTATTTTCCATTTGAGAGATAAGGGAACAGTGGGGAAACAAGGGAAAATTTGATGTGCTTAAAACAATGCCTCGGAGTTGGGGATTAAAATAAAGAGTTTTAAACTTCACAGTCAGGACTTTAATGAGAACATGATTTACACTGCAGAAATTTTAGTGAGGTTAAGGTATGTAACCATCCTCCATAAAATCTCTAACTGTGGAAATGTAAGTATTCTTTTAAAACAACATATCTACATTCAATGAAGAAAACCCACCTTCAGAATAAAAATATAACAAATGGTAAAGAAGGTAGGAAAAAACCCACAAACCAACCACAAAGAAAAAAATTTCCTTATGGAGATGAATCACTGAAAACTAAGAGAAGCAGCAATAAGAAATTTAATTTAGGGGAGTGATTTATGAGTTAGGAACTTTTTCAGCAGTGAAACCTGGGAATTCAGGGAAGGAGGAAGAAAAAAAGAAAAGCCCCTCTTCCCTAGATCCTGACCCAGCTAGGAGGAATGAAAATGTTTTGTTTTTAAAGCACGCCAGGACAAAATATCAGCACTGATTCTGCGGAGATTTTCTGACTCTGTTTCCCCACAGACTGTTCACCTGTTCAGACAGGAACAGCAAGGGCTGGATCCGCAGCCTGGGAGCTGCAGAGCCATGGCAAGCAGCCTGCAACAAAACAGTTTAACAGTTCAGAGAGCTTGGCAGCTCTATGGTTATGCTGGCAGGTGACAGCCAACCCTGTAGGGCGACAGCGGCCAGCGGTAGGTAGAGGTCCAGCGCCCACCGACAGGCAGTATGAAGACAGACATTGCACATACCGTGTTCCTGAGCCAGAATTGGCCTTTGATGCCACCTACCGGCTCCTAAAACGGTGGCCGGTAGCACTAGGGACACAGCAAGAGGTTCAAAGAACCGTCTCAAACACACGCCTGGTACAGACTAAGACAAGGTCTAGGTGACAGCACCCTGAGAGGTCTATCATGTAGAGGTGCGCAAGGGAACAAAAGCAGGAACATCAGTTAATCCTTTTAGTCAACAGTTTCACCTTTTACATGGATACCTGTGCTTAAAGGCAGCTTCACAACTGAAGCTTCATTATTAATTTCACATTTAAAATAATCCTCATTATATTTGTGGCCTTAATGATGGCACTCAATTTCCTTTTATTTCTTCCAGGTTATGCAAGGCTTGACAACACACAGTTACACGCGTATAATAATTTAAGATTTAATAGGCTTCTCTAGCAACATCTCAGTGCTATACTTGGTGGAATTTGCTGTTATCGCTACACCAAAATAACAAAAAAAAAAAAAAGCTTGCACGCTGGACAAGCCCCTTAGGAAAAAAAGGGTGTTGAGGTTTCCAGCCTGTAGCAATAAGAGCTCGGTAAAGACAGCACTGAGAAGGAAACCTATGAACCTTCACAAGAATTTATAATCAACTAGAACACATCTAGTATTACTTCTGTTAAATTTCAATACACAAAATAATTCCTGTGTCTGTCTGATTTCAACAAAATGTACTTTTAGTGTTGCTGAACTCTTTATCCATTTCAAGTGCTTTTAGTAAAATTGGTATGACTGCTTAAAGCTGAATTCAGTCTCTGAAACAATAGACCAAGAACACAATAAATTATGGCCTATCTTAAGACTATCCAGCTGTTCTAAAACTCTGAGAAATATAACTATAAAAGGAACAAGTATCAAGGAAGAAAGGAGCTCCTCCAAACGTCAAAAAGGGGAAGAAAATTCAATGGAATATTTTCGCTAGAAATTTTTCACTCAATTCTTTCCTCTTCATATAATATATATGTGTAACACCCAAGATCTGCTACATGTGCAAACATAGTTACTCTCTACCTGAAAATTTTGTCATTTTAAAATATAAGGATGAAAGGTACTCATATTATATTCACAAAAGTTTTTGTAACCATTTTTGCACCTTTTTCGCCCTCTCTAATTCTGTTTGGATTTTTTTAAATATTTTTTTTTAATTGCTGCAGATCAAGTTTCTCATTCTATTACCATTTCTGAACTTTATGAAATAAAGAGAAAAACATGAATAAACAAGACTGCATTCTTCTGAGGTTAGACAGGCAATATCACAGAAGAACAGAAATGTGACATAAAGAGAAGAGTACATAATAGGGGGAAAAGAAACACTGAAACAGACAAAGAAGGAAAAGGCAAGCAAAGAATAAAGCAAAAAAGAAAAAACATCAGAAGTTTAAAATAGAAAAAAAAAAGCTTTCAAACATGCCTTGAAATATATTTCCAATATCAGACATTGCAGCATTGTCTGGCATTACACTTGCCCAGTAACACCAAACACTCCCTTTTTCTATAACATTTTAATTACAGAATGCTAAACATTTTAAGTATTTTCAAGTTGATATTGCGAATAGAAAGGAGAAACCGATGGAATGCTAAAAGAAGATTTTTGACAGAAGGGGTTATAGGGAAAGTAGTAAAAAGAATGCAGAGACAAAAGATACAGAAGTACCAAAAATATTGCAAGAAAAAAATTAGAAAGCTAAATATATCTATGAGATGGGAAAAAAACCCAACAACAAAACAAATGCCAAAAGAACAAACTCATGTTTTTTAACATCCAAGTCACGACTGACAGCGCTGCTATTAGCTAAACAAGTGCTTATTCTTTAAAGCTGCTGTGTTTGTGAACACCTAGTTTTGCAAATATGATAGCAATTTTCTCACACTCCAAATAGGAGGCACAGAGCAACCTTACTACAAAATAGAGAACTTCCTTCTGCATTTCCCATTGTATTTCCAGGTCCTGTTCAATTTTAATCTCTTTGGGTAGGGGTGGGGGGGGAAGTCTTCTATTTCTGGTAGAATATAAAGTACTCTATTGGCAAACAGGACATAAAAAGTTTACACTTTCCAACCAGTTCCTCCAATTCATTGTACATGAATACACTTTATATATATTTATTTAAAAAACTATACAAAAATGTTTTCCAGATAGCTCAGTTCGTTGCTCCTACCTGAGACCTTGCTAATTGATGAGGCAAAGCTGCTATCAGTCTGCAGATCCCCCTCACTTTCAGACAGAGACAACAACTGAAGAGGGCTTGGTGTCTCCGGTTCACTGTCCACATCAGTACTGCTATCGCATACCTGGGTTTTGTAAATCAGTCATTGCATTCACTACTGTTAGTTACTGTTTCAATCTGAAGAAACCAAATAAAGCATGATAGATGCAAGAACAACAGTAAATGAAGTTTAAACTCAAACTGTTCACATTTTTACTTTCTCTATGAACCACTGGTATGTAAGAAAACCCTGCAAAAATGTATTGTTAAAGGATTTCTCAAGATAAAAAAGACCTCTAGCGATTACATTGCATTTCAGTCTGCTACAATGACCAAAAATTTGGCAATACAAAGAATCAAAGCTTGATGAAATAAGTAACTTCAAGAGAGCAGGCAGGAAGGATGGTAGCTGATGATGTATTTTGTATTCTAATTTCTGCTCTATCTACTGACCATCTAAGCCAAAACAAAGCAATATTTTTAAATAAGTAGTTTTCCATACTCGGAGAAGTGTTTGTCTCTCAAAACAGGAAAAAAACAAAAAACAAAATGGACACAGGGAACCCCGTTTAGAAGACATCCTTCATACTGAAGTCACATTAATACAAGCTAAATATGTAGCTTGAAAAAATAAGGTTTCTGTTGTTGCTTTTTAGAAAGATACCAAACATCTCATGGGATTTGAGCTTTTCACTTACTGATAATGCTTTGACAGTTTCTCCAGCTGATGTGTTGCAATATGCCTGTTTGGTCTTCTGAAGGTAACGCCTCCAAAAATTGCACAAAACTTCATCCTGATAAATACAAATGGATAGAGATTAGTGCAAAGTTCACAAGATCATTAATTGCTGAGAGAACAGAGTGTAATTTATAACTCAGGAATGTGAATAATGTTCCAGCTCTAATTTTATTAACTGTGATTTATAAACTATGTTTTAAAATTACCAGAGAAACTAAGTTTCTTTTCATATGCTTAGTGTTTTTAGACAGGGAGTTGTTAAATTCACTTTAAAAATTAGAATCTTTTAAAATAACGCCTCCTGTAACACAGGCACAGTGTATACAACTCACAGCGACATCTACATACCTTCATTTGTGGACATACTCCTAATGCTTCTAAAGCTTCAGCTTGTTTCTTGAGTACGAGCTGAAAGCCTTCACAAACATACCATTCACAGCCTCCATCTAAGTTAAAAAAAAAAAGTATGTTTTTTTTGTTTGCACTGTTCTGGGTGGTTTTTTTTAACCTTATGCACACTTATTTCCACTTAATATTCAGTTCTCTTGGTATCAGGACAGAGACGTGTCCCCCTATTAAATAATTTTAGCTGGTCTATGCTCTAGGATATACACTGAATACTCCATTAATTTCCATTTACTCACAGTGTTGATCACGAGGAAAAGCTACTGAACAAGCACTTCTCTCCACATATTTCCCAAGAATAATATATTTCACTGTAATTTCTAGTGTAGCATTTGTAATTGAGTGGAGAGTTGTTAAGTGACCAGTTTTAAAATAAGTGCAAACCCATCATTAAAAAATGAAATATGATCATTTCTTTCCCATCCCCAGCATAGAAAACTGGAACACATTGTGGTGGTGAGTCAGGCAAAAATCAACCAATATCACCACGTTCTTCACCATTCTCTCCCACAGAATCATACACATTTAAATGAAAGAAACTTTCTCAAGATATTCAGAGCTTCTAGCAAAGCTCAGCACTACACGAATTTCATAGACTTGGCCTTCTCCAGTTTATTCATTATCCCTCAGACCGCTCTACATTTACTTTTCACCCTTGCCTCTCTATATTTACTACTCCTTTCTCCTTTTCTGCTGGATTAGGCTTGAGACATTTTCTCAGCATTTCTCAACTTCCTCTTCATTCCCTCCCCACCTGTTCTTCACTATCTTTTCTTCCAATCACACATCACATCTCAACAATTTAGGAGTTATCTGCCCTAAGTTTCTGTCCTGCTTCAATGACACTGGCTTTAACAGTTAACCACAGATACAGCTTACTCCTATAAATGCATAAAAATAAGTTGCCATAGCATAATGTAACTGCACTTACAGAAGGGACTGTATGAAGCTAAGGATTTCTTTCTTAAGAAGTCTGGCTAATGAAGAAGATGGCTAATGACTTCCCTAAAAGGAGAAGTAAAAAGCATGAAGTGGTACACAGCTCAGACTTTAGGAACAATACAGGCAAGTGGAGGTGTTAAGGTTGTTCCCCTTTTTATTCCTTCCTTCATTTCCCCACAATTTTCTTTTGAAAGGAATGTAGTGCTCCACTGCCTCCACAGTAGAGCAAAGATAGGTCAGCGTATCAGAGACAAAGCTAACCCCATGCTTTGTAATGCACTGTAATGCATTTTTGCTTTTTGAAAGAGGCCACCAACAGTAAAACATCTACCCAGCCATCACAGAACACATACATAGCTCCAGCAGCAGCCTTACCATAACACAGTGCACATATCATCATATGTAATGACTGCTATTCCTCTGAAATTAAACTCACGAAATTACAAGTCTAGAAGTGACGCTGGATAAAAGACATAACATTGGTTTAGCTATTATAACTGCATGAAATCTCTTCGACGTAGGCTTGCGTGTAGGTTACAGGGCCAAGTACCTGTAATGCAAGCCAGACTGACATTCTAAGAGCTGGACCACCATCATATCTCATGTACAATGACAGACAACTTTTCTGGTTTTGTGATAGCCATCACAAGGAAGGAACAAAGGGATCACCACACCTGAATGCATGCCACTGGTATCTTCAGTGAGTACTGGTTTCCACAAATCAAAGTGGCAATAAGTTCTGTTCAATGCAAAAAAAACCACCACCAGGCTCACAGAGGTCACCTGTGGCTCAGGAATTCACCAAAGGTGACCACTGAAGGTTCCGACCGCATTTGAGGAGTGTATTTTGTTCTTATTTTTACAGTCTTTCCTAGCTATCTGCCCTTGTCCATTGTCAAAGACATAATGGGCTAGGTGAACCCTGGCTGAACAGACACTCTTATGCAAAATACAGAAGGAAACTCATACATACCAGTTTTTTCCTGCTTTTTTAAACCTTTGGAGATTGTCTGGATTCTTGAATTACAAACAAAATCAGAGTTTACAACGTCTGTAGTTCTCTGCAAAACAGGAATATATCTTAGCAAGAAAAAAGCCAGGTGTAACTGGCATAAATAGCCCTATCATAAAATATAACGGGGGAACTTGTTTATATTTCCTAAACTAAAGGGAGACTTTTCATTCAGAAATTGCAAAAATAGAGAATTATATGCGTCAGGGTTTGCTTGCATTGGTACTGTACTGAAGCACAGCAATACCTCTAAGGCATCTAGACAGTATGCCAGCACCACAGACACAGCAACACAGCATCTTAAAATGGCTCATTTTAAATTGTGATTTCAAGGAACATTAGTTTTATACAGTGTCAAGTCAAGCATGAAAAGAGAAAAATCACTATACTGCCTTCAACTTCTAATATCAAGGAGGAAATCTAATATTTTCTAAAAATAAACCCAAGAAAATCAAAATAAACCTTTTTTTTTTTACCTCAGTAACACTGTGGCAAGATCTGCAATAAAGTCTGCCTCCATCAGTGAGACCCCAGTTCACTTCTGAACATTGGGCACAGCGTTCATTAAAATCTCTCTAAAAGGAAAAAAAAATTATAATAGAGTTTCACACGTGCTCAAGCAAAACAAATGGCACTATTACTAGGCGACTGCAAAGTTTTTGAAATTATTCACTGAGGATAATATTTATGCCCTTTGCGTTAGCTCTGCTTGATAACAAGTAATCATTGCTATCAGTCATAGATAAGTGTGAACAAATGATTTTAGCTGGCAAGCATCAGCTCTTGTGTATGTGAACATTAGTACAAGGGGAATAATAATGCACACCTGGCACACATGACATGGCTTAAAAGAACCAACATCCATCAGAAATGAAAGCAGAGACAAGAAGTAGAGAGCGGGAAATTAAAGCAAAAATACGTTTCTAGAACCTGAGGAAACATGAGTGGAAGAAAGCATGCACAAGCCGGTGAAGACGGGCGCAAGGGAGACTTCCCAGAGAAACCAGAGGAGGGAGGGAAAAAAGGGAAACCAACAGATTAAAATAAAGCGTTTTTCAGCAGCCCCCAGCAGGGCTGCGCTGGGGACCGGCTGCCCCCTTCCGGTCCGGGTGTGTGTGGGGGGTCGGCCGGCGCCTCACCCGCGGCCCCTCGCCGGCCCCCGGCCGGGACAAAGCACCGGCCGCCACGCACCGAACAAGGGGTCGGGGTAGGGCCTCGCCCGCCGCCCCCAGGCCGGGCCGGGCCGGGCGGGGCCCAGCGGCGCCTCCGCTTTGCCGCCGGTCCCCTCCCCGCCCCACAGCCCGCAGCCACCGCACGCCCGGCGGGGAAGCGCATCCCACACGACCGCGCTCCGCCACCTCCCTCCGGCCCAGCGAAACCAGCCGCCCCCACCGCTTCCCTGCGCCGCTCGGCCCCCACCGTGGCCTCCTCGTCCATGCCGGCAGCCGCCCCCGGGGCCCAACACCATGGCAACTGCGCCGAGCGCCGGCACTGCGGGCCGGCCTGGAAACGGCAGCCCTGGCACTTGCGTTCCGGGCCGGCCGCGGGGCCTGGCGCCCCCGGCCTGGCTATCCCTGTCAAGCCTGTCCCCGACTGGGGGACCGCCATCTCCCGCTCTGCCGTGGGTGCCCCTGGGTTTTGTCCCATTCCCCCATCTCCCCTCGCCGGAGAGCTCATGGCGGCACGGCTGTGAGGCACTGAAGGACCCCGGCGCCTCTTGGGGCGGCCACAGGCCCACCGCGGTGGCCAGAGGGCCCGCCCGGGCCCCGGCGGGAGAGCAAGGCACCGCGGGGGCACGGGGCCCGTCCCCTCTGAGGGGACATGGGTGCGGCCCCGCCGGGGTGGCACGGGGTGCTTCCCCTCTGAGGGGACGTGGGCGTTTTACTGAAGGGACGTGGGTGCTTCACCTCAGAGGGGATATTGTGAAGTTCACTGAGGAGATGATGGGCCCTTCAAGGGGGCATGGGGCCGTTCAGTTAGGGGACGTGAGTCCTTCACTTTAGAGGTGACTAGGAGACATTGGGCACTTCACTGAGGCAACATTATGCACTTTACTGACAGGACATGGGTGCTTCAAGGGGACACAGGGCACTTCAGTGAGAGGACATGGGTGCTTCACCTCAGAGGGGGCATTGGGCACCTCACTGAGGGGACATGGGTGCTTTAAGGGGACACGGGGCGCTTCAGTGAGGGACACAGGTGCTTCACCTCAGAGGGGACACTGTGAACTTCACTGAGGGGACATGGGTGCTTCAATGAGGGGATCTGGGCTTCACCTCAGAGGGGACATCGGGCACTTCATTGAAGGAACATGAGTACTTCACCACAGAGGAGATATTGGGCACTTCACTGAGGGGACATGGGTACCTCAACTCAGAGGGGACATTGAGTACTTTACAATGAGGGTGGTGAGACACTGGCACAGGTTGCCCAGAGAGGTGGTGGAGGCCCCATCCCTGGAGACATTCAAGGCCAGGTTGGACAGGGCTCTGAGCAACCTGATCTACTTAAAGATGTCCCTGCTTACTGCAGGGGGGTTGGACTAGATGACCTTTAAAGGTCCCTTCCAACCCAACACATTCTATGATTCTATGATTCTACTTCACTACGGGGACAGGGGTGCTTCATTTCTGAGGGGCCATGGGATGCTTCTCCACAGCGGTGTCCTGGGGACCAGAGGGGACATGTGCCCCTCCAGCCCCAGCCCACCAACATGCCTTTGCGCTGAGCTCCTGCGTCCTCGCCCTCGTGTTTTCCTGACCGGGTACACGCAGCAGGGGACTGCTGAGACTCTCTCAAAGGTGTTGGAAGGGGGACTGCTACTGCCTGTACAAAAGGAGGCCACAAGAACTCATTTAACTATGTAAAGTGTTTGGAGATCCTTGAATGAGGGAAACTGTGATTTGAAATTCGCTTTCAATTAAAAAAAAAACAAACCCAAACCTCCAGATCTTGATGTAGGTCTCTAATTTCTTTCACGCTAATAATAATGTTTAAAGATGTCTAAACACTGAGATCTGTTATTGCAATGAATTTGCCCACAAAATTGGAGAACAGGTTTAGGCCCCTTAAAAAAAAAAAAGGTCCACTAAGTGAAAGCATGGGAAAAAATTAAAGCTAAAATATACATAGAAAGAGGTGAGGCTGCCTTGACAGCTGTGGTTACATTGATGTTGGAGGATATGTACAGGGCTGGAGGGGAACTGTTTATGTTCAAGAAAAAAAGTTATTACTCATACCAACTGTGATCTTTTTTCAGTGTGGGATGAACATTTGTAACATCCATTAAAGAGAATTACGCATATAATTCCTGACATGTTAAAAAGGTGATTGTCAGCCTCACAGAAATGCAGCTAATACTTTGATGAAACAGATCCTACTTGTGATTTTAATTTCCATATTTTTTGTTTGTGGAAATACTGTTCTGGGAAAGCAAGGCCATTTCGTGTGACGGAAAGAGTTTGATCTTTTTGTAATGAATTTCTAAGATGAAATACTACCTTGAAAAAAAATAAAGGTAGCTGTATCTGTGATAAAACAGGAGGAGCGCTGTTCCAGTTCAGAAGATAAGGCATTGCTCCTGCTGGGAGCAGTGCTCATGTGTGACTCGATGCTTAAAGCAGGCACACTGGGCCCGCTCAGTGGATTTAACTAAATTGAAGAACTGGTTTAAATTAAGTCTGGAGGCGACTGCTTTGATGAGGCAGGACCTCGGAGTTAGGACTTCTGTTTTCTAATTACAGCTGGTCAAAAAAAAAATGATAAAGAAAGCGTAATCACAGGACTTTGCCAATTTGTCAAAACCAGAACACTTCATATTCAAGGGCAGCAGTTGAAGATAAGCACAAGAAGAAGGAAAGGGTGGGTAGCTGTATGGGGAACTGTATTGGTGTAATTCTGGGCATACTGGTATAATTCTGGGCATACTGGTGTAACACGCCAGTATAAAGTTTTTGAGCTGGCAAGCACTTACTCACTGCTTTTGGACAACCCACACTGCTTTTCTGAGCTGCGTTTTTCCATGCAGGTGAAACAGAGGTACGGAAAGCTACCAAACTTTGGAAGGGAAGTTGTACAAAGACTAATACTGATATTACTAGTTACTTATTAGTATCCAGGATCTATATAAATGCAAAGCTTCTGTGGGTATTTCTTAAGACCACCAACTAATTATTGCAGACTAGTAATCTAGTAGCAAAAAATCAAAGCATAATAGGGGTAGCAAGTTTTGTACCAATTTCTTAAATATTTTTTGAAATGACGTATAAAACCGGTTTTTCAGCATATAAAATTATGTGTAACCTTTGTCCCTAATTACAAGTTACCCAAGCGTACTGATAGGGGTATGATAATTTCAAAGTCAGGAGACAGACTGTCTTCCTGCTTCAGCTCACTTTTCTAATTAAGATCATTATGCATAGTAGTCAGATTGATTCGAGGCTTAGATAAATAATACGTCCTGTTGTTTCCATTGATTTGAATTTTTAATGAACTGGGTTCCATTGCTGCTATCACATTTCTGGCTCTTGACTGCAGACTTTCTACATGTGAAGACGTAAAAACTACATATTGGACTGAAAGACATGTCCTGTGGCCTATCCTTGGGGATAATGCTCATGAAATTGTGCTGGCTCCAGGACACGAACTTCTGTAGCAGAGATTCTCCCCAGAGTCTTCAGCGATTGTCAGACACCTACTACAAAGAGTTAGAGCAGAAAGGCAACCTCATCTGCTCTGAAGATCGTGCAGATCAACACCAGGCAGACCTACCAGATTGAAGTTTATAGAAAATATACATCGCTATTGGCACCCACAATTTGTTTTTTGCACCATCTCTCCATGGAAGAACTCATGTTTAAAACCAGACGGAAAACAAAAAGGGAAATTAGGAAAACAAGAAGCAGATGTCTTCAGTTTAACCGATGTTTTTAAAAGAGACCACACTATAGAAAGAGTCAAGGGGAAAAGCTGTGCCGAGCAGAAGTGCCGTGGAGGTAAAGGTGTGGAGAGACAGTTGTGCAAGGAGCCGACAGGAGAAGGGACAAAGGTTGGAACAGCAGCAAAGCGTAGGGGTTGCAGCAAGCTGGGAAGGGGAGGATAACCAGGGAGGGGCTGAGCTCAGTGGAGCTTTGAAGGAAGCGACAAGAGGAATGAATTTAACGTTACAGCTTAGACACACCCAGCATTGCTTTGCAATAGTTAGTGTTTATTATACAGCTTCAGATCTCAAATTTTATTTTTTAAATACATTTCCGGCCCTGGAAAACCTGAAAATATGACCTCAAACACCCGAAACAACAGAAAACAGATAACTTTTTTTCCCCACAGGTTTTCTTAAGCTGTTCTTAGGATGTGAGCAGCATGAGGTTGAAGTTTTCGCTACCAAAAGCGACAATACTGCACCCAGGAGGGAGGGCAGACTTATCCTGTCTTACACACCAAGTTTGGGGTTCACACCATCAGCTTCTGCTTTGCACATATGCTGCAGCCCAGCCCATCTCATGGAGGTGTGTTGTGGTGCCGCAGTCTCACTCTCGTTTCACATGTGACTCTCCATGCCACAGAGAGCTGGTGATCATCTGTGATCATCTAACCAGGGGTGTTTGGAGACACAGACCACAAGGGAGGACCTCGCATTCAGACAGATGAGCTGCTCTCGGAGGTATGACTCTTTGGGTTCAACCTCCTCATGTCATCTGAAGCCATGCTAACATGTGGTCAGCAGTGATTTTGGGAGATCTGGCTGGGGATGCTAAAGTCTTGGCTGGAGTCAAGTAAAGACCTCATTGTGGGTTCTGGCCTTCAAAGGCAGGATCTCTTTCTTGAGGAGCACCAAGCTGATTTCTCTCTGTCCATATTAGTGGAGGTCACACCCCCCAGCGTCTGGTGACTATCTTAACCTTATCCTACAGAGCTACAGAAGGACACTTCTAGCAGAGAAGGTGATCTTTGCCGCCACAAAGGAATAAAACAGGCAGTGGGTGTTTCAATGTCCCGTTTCTCATTCCAGGCGTGTATAATGCCTTTACTTCCTCCTTTTTCAGATTTTGTTGAGCAGCTAACATGAAACATTCCTTCAAATTGTAATACTTTAATAGTGTCAGACTTTGTCTAGTTTCCAGCTTTACTGAAAGAAAAATACAGAGCATATTGAAGGGGATCTTGGGTTCCCCTATAGCCTTGTGTGTCTGTAGAGCCCTGAAGAGTGTTCTCAAGATCATTCTCAGATGTGTTTAATCCACAAACGCAGTGGTATTTTTAAAGGAATCGAGAGCCACCTTGTGGAGCTGGGATTCATGAAGGGGCTCCAAACAATACTGCTGGGAACTGCTAGGAATTCAGATCAAACGGGATGATGGAGGTAGTTAATCCAGTAAACTTGCACACGTCTGCACATATTCAGTGAGTACCCGGCGCATCACACAGCTCCTCCGCAGATGAAAACTGGGCAGCAAAGAAATACACTTGTGGGCAGCAGCAGGCAGGAATGTAAGACTGTCAGAAGAACACAGAAAGCAGCAAAATCAGGGAAGCAGAGTAAAGTACTCATTATGTCCTACGAAGCCTTGGCGGTGGGGCGTTGTTGGTCACAGGGCATTTTTCACCATATAATTAATTAAGTCCTCAAAAGTGCTGATAAGTTTTGGAATTATTATATGTAGATTTCTGTTACAGGCTTATTTTGTCCTGCAGTCATTCATTAACATAGGAGAATTAGGATTCCCAGGGCCCAAATGCCCCATGCTCCATAACCAGAGAAATAGCAAAGTCGGGACCACTGATGGACGTAGTCCATAACTGGAAGTATTCACTGGTCATTGTTCCTGCATAGAAGAGTAGTCTTGGTTCTGAGGTTGTAATAGGTGCTATAAAATGTTTCTTTTGCTGTTTTTCTCCCATCATTTCTCATGGTGAACTCTGAGCTGCTTGTCAGTACCAAAATGTGGATACCAGCACACGGTCTTACCAAAACAAGAGGACAGGTGTTTGATTTTTTTCAGTACCTTAATGCAGCAGCAATTTATCTTCAGCACATATTGTCATTAGTTGACGTCTTAAAAATGTATTTTATATAAGCACAAATTTTAAAAGTCTCTCTAAGTGGTAGACCTTAAATATCTAAAGAAACTCAGACAAAAAAGAAGGGACTGTGATGCTGGAGTCATTCTCCCGGTGCTAGAGGTAAATGGCTGGTGATCAGTCTGGTTATTGAATCATGACACAACCAAATCCAGCACAGGACTTCAACACTGGTCTTACATGCTTTTGCCCATCTTCTAGTGAGCTAAGTCTCAGCTCCAGAAACATTTTTAATTAGTTACACACTAGCAGAGCTCTAACTTAAATTAAATTTCAAAAAAGATACCACTTTCAAAATCCTTGTTAAACAAACCATCTTTAATATCCCAAAGCATGCTACAAAGCAAGTAGAGTGTGAAAGCCATCTGAGAAGTCATTCTTTTTAGGTCAAGTCTTAACAAACAAACCCAACATATCCTTTATGTTTAATAGAGTTTAGTTTCCCCTTTTGTTCAGACATTGTTTTGGTAAACAGAAGATATCTATTGGTATCCCTAATGGTCGCTTCAGACTGGCTTGAATTTTCCCCTGGTAATTTAAGTGTAACCACAGGTAAGATGACATGTGGTAGTAGGAGAAAATTCATAAAAAGACACAACGAAGCTATGGCAAGGAGCCAACGACTTCTATTTTAGTTTCAAAAATACGGAAATCTCAAAAAAGCCTGCACCTTTTCCTATTGTACTTATTCCGTCATGCTTCCAAGAGGCCATGATGCATGGATCCATAGAGCACTGGGAGCAGGTTTCCAGTGTTTGTTCTACAAGAGGTGATTCTACATTAGAATACATAGAGGTGAAGAAGAGCCGAATCTATAAGAAATAGAATTGAGTAGAATGGAAACCTCTATTTTCAGAATGTTCCCAAGCTTTGGACTCAAATCTGCGCTTCCCAAGTTGTCTCTGTCAAGCAGAGAACGCAGCAGCATTCAGGAGAATCCAGAAGAACCAGTAGGATTACCCTAGCCAGGAGCTGTACTCTTCAAAACCAACGTGTGTGTGTGTGTGTGTGTGCGTGTTCAAGGTTACAAAGGATGTTTGATAAATGTCGTTTCAAACTAGATGTGATCCTAGCAAAGTGAATGTTCTGCAAAGAAAATTAAACCAAAAATAGTACTTAATATACCCTAAAGTAAAGAAAAAATTCTCTTTCTCAATTTATATTCCCCACCCACACTACATGGCTTTTATGATAGTTTTTATTGTAAATACTTATGCAGGATTGTCGAGTTTAAAAGGAGAGTTTAGAAACATATATTTTCTGTTCTAACTACAACATTAAAACAATTGGAATTGAATTTCTAGGAGGGGGGGCTATAAAAAGTAGTTGTGATAGTAAAAATGAAAATATAGTAAAATAGAGTCATAGATTTGCTTTGACTTACAATTTCATTTCCCCAATGGTTTTTGCCCTCCTTTTCTTGCCATCTGTTTTCTTGTCCTTTCTTTCTGAAGAAAGAAAAGGTCCCCATCCCTGTTCAAAACTTGCTTAAGGCTGTAAGTTACAGCATGCCATGGGACCTAGACAGCTTCACACCAGTGTGAATATATTGTGCCTCAGCAAGGTCCAGTGCTGTTCTGAGCTCACATGTGCACTGGGGCATTTGTGGTGGTGGTGGCATTACTAAATAGACCGTAATGGCAAGAGACAGACTTTTTGCTTCACCCTGACATAATATCCTTAAAACAACTTATTTCTGTAGATACCCGGAAAGGTCCCAGAGGAAAGCTTTGCTCCTGCAGTGCTGAAGACTGCACATGTCGTTGGTTCAGGTATCAATGATACGATGGAAATACCAAAAGTGCAGAAAGCTTCTGGCCAGGACTGAGAGGTGCCCAAGACTCCATGAGGACCTGTTTGAGTATAGCAAATTGAATCGCAGCCCTGTTTTATCTGTATAGTTCTAGCAAATTTTTGGCTTAAGAGGATGTATTTAGCAATGACAAAAGGATCAGGCGTTATAATCAGGAGAAAAACACTAAAGCCAATTTTTAAGAGCTTTTGTGCAATGAGGATGAGAAGAAGAAAGCTAGGGATGAGTCACGCTTTTTTCAGCTTATTGATATGTTTCATCTTGAGGCTTTTTAGCTTTTAAACAATATAGTCTCTGTTTGAGGACAGTGATTTAATTATGATTGAAGATTGTCCATCTGGTGGCCTTTTAATGCAGTATTTAACAGTATTCATTGTGTTCCTGCACTAGTTTTTTTTCTTGGTTTTAAACATAAAACTATTTGGTTGCTCATTGAAGTACAAACTTCAAGATCCCATGCAAGGCCCATTAAAGACAGCGGAAGAGATTTCACTCGTTTCACTGGATTTTGGATCATGCGCTCTTGGACTCTGAGTTGGACTAGGTGTATGTATGCATATTGTGGCAATTATCACAGATGAGTGTGTTTAGCCTTAGCTCACCCTTGGGAAACAGAAGCATCGCTGTCACCACTTGCAGATGGATCTGTAGATCTGCACACCACGAGTTCTCTTAGTCAGATCAGCACATAATCCTGCAGCACGTAATTCTGGAGCAATAGTTTACTATTGCATCAGGAATTTATTTCCCTTCCGTGTCTTTGTTATTTATTTATACCATCTTTCCTATTCTTGGTACACGAAGAACTTACAAGTAATTCCTTTTCTTACAGCCCCCACTTCTTGGGTCAGTATGCACACAAAAAACATTTCGCGTTGGCTATAGAGGTTAACAAAATAGTAGTTCTTTTTCCCAATCCCTGCTGCCTACCTAGAGCACCACTTCAAATGAGATCTCCTCAAAAGAGACTCTGAAACCGGGAAGGTGGGATGCAAATCCCCAGCACATGGACCCGCTCTGGGAATCCCACCCTTGCCCTGAGGAAAATCCAGCGCATACCTGTGTAATAAAGTCACTTTTGCTTAGTGGTCTGATCACGCTCTGAATGTAGCATGTGAAATCATGTGGCCTCACGGAATAGGGATTTGGGGTTTGATTTTACTCAGGGATTTTTTTTCAAGGGTAGCCAAATAGATACTTGCTTTCTCACATGACTATATTGTGTGGTGAAAAGGCCACGTGCCCAAATTACTGGTGCCTTCACAATCTTTATTCAATTTCTTGTTTTTAGTCACACACATAAGACAGTATATGCTGATTCCCAAGATACATATACCCAAGATAGGGAAGGGATAATTTACTGATTTAAAAATTCTAATGTACTCTAAGTATCCTTCACAATTGTCGGAAAGGAAGAAAAAGGAGATCTGAAAGTCAGACCAGGAATCTTATTTTCATCTTATCCCTGTCCATATGACAAGGGCAAGCAAACCCAAACAAAGGCATAAACAGCATACACCCATTGCCAGAATTGCTCACACCATTTAGGCAATTTAAAGCAGTAAACAAAGATAAGCGATCTGCATAGAAGCAGCTTTAGGTGACCACAAATGGATACCGCTGCTTAATTCAACCCTCTCTCACCTAAACAAGTTTGTTTTCTCAGCGGTGTTTATTTGTACTAGGGAGTGCTAGGGAAAAAAAATTCCATCCTCCTCCAGATTATCTGCTTCAATGTTGTGAAAATTCAGTATTTCCCCAGCCTGAGAATATATTCCTCCTACAGACACACTCTGTGTTTTGTGGTCTTGCCAACATTTGTTGGTTGGTTGGGTTTTTCCCTGTAACTCATAGCATTTTGCTGGGACTGGAGCTGGTCTCATAAGTGGGAGAAGCCCTGCAAAGTTCAGTCTGGAAGGGAAGCCCCATCTGACCCACATTTCTGTCTCAAGAGGCAGGGAAGCGGGGAAAGGAGAGATAAGGCAGAAGCAGATATGTGAAGGTTTGAAAAAATAAATTGGGGGATGCTAGCAGGGGAATGTTTTTCCCATTTTTCTGATGCTGAAAAAATGGAAATGTTGAGGAAAAACTTAAGAAAAACCTTTGTGTGAAATATTTTTTTAAAACCATAGAATCACAGAATGGTTGGAGTTGGAAGGGACCTTAAAGATCATCTTGTTCCAACCCCTCTGCCATGGCCAGGGACACCTTCCACTAGACCAAGTTGCTCAAAGCCCTGTCCAACTGGGCCTTAATGAAATCCACAATTAATTGCTAGGCTAAAAAGTTGAAAATTACGTACACTTCAGGTTGTCAAAATGTTTTTCTGTAGTTCATACGCATTTCAATCTTTTCCACTTTCCTGTGAAAACATGCAGTATTAGGCAATGGCACATCCCTTGTGACACTGCTGGCCTGGATACTGAAGGTCATGCCCATTCTCAGTCCTTACTGAGCTGTAACTTCGTTAACCTCTCAGGTACAGGAATTCAGGAGTAGGAAAAGCTCATCCGTTCTGGGTAGCCTTCATGGATCTTCCTTCTTGTCTTTCCACACGACAGCTGACCTGGGAAGGTGGAATAAAGGAGCCCACGGTGTTTTCCCCTCTGTCTGAAGTTTCGTGGACTCCCTGAGTGGGCAGAGGAGCGCGGCTGGGGCTGGATGGGTGTGCAGAGGAGGGCTGGTGTACGGGCTGGGAATGGAAAGGGGAAACAGATATAGGATGAGAACTTCTGCGTCAGGGACTACGTTCCAGAAATATGGGGGATACCACAGTCCTCCCCTATCTACACCCAAGGACAAGAAAGTCTTGGAAATATCAAGGGACAGATCAAAATCCACAACTTCTCCAAAGAAATCGGGACTAGTTGCCTGCTACTTAGGGCCTGGCGCATGAGCTTTGAACTTTTGGGGTGACAGTCCTTGAGATATCTCAAGCTTTGGCAAGGTAGCAAGAAATGCTCTATATTTGCCTGTCTACTGATTCTTTCACCTGACATCCAAGGCACACATGAAACCGGTGCAGAATTAACATTTGAAGTGAAAATCTGTCCACTTTCCACCCTTATTCATTCACAAACCCATGAGAAAAAACAACACATGGTTTATTAGTTAACTTTGCTATTTCTAAACTTGCAGGAAGGTTCTTTCAACAAGATTATATAATAAAGTATGTTAAAATAATCCATTCACAAAGCAAGTCTGAAATAACTTTGAAGCACAGGCTGACACCACAGAAAGTTCTCCTATGTGACCCTTAGCTTCAAAAGAGTTAAGAAGGTGCTGGCAAAGGCACAGAGATTATCTCCACCCACACGGGAAAACATACATGGCTGAGAAACTCTGTAGCAGCACACAGGGAAACAAAACAGTCTAGCCCAGAATTATCCTTCTGGAGGAAAAAGTGCTCCCTGCTGGGTAGCAGAGAGTTTCCAACCTGCCAAGCACATCAGAGACCTGCTTCAGGTCTGAATGCTCCGTCCTTGCATCTTCATCACTCTTTGGATGGGGTGTAACCATCGAGAGAAAGAAGGGCTAAAAGAAGTACACATTCTGGCTATAAAAACAAAGATGGAAAATGTGATCTGGGTTTTTACAGCTTCCCCTGATGTCAACGGTCTGGGTGCCCCACGCAGATGCTGCTCCGCTGCTGCAGAGCACACACCAGCATCTGGGGAGATGGCGCTGGGGTGTGCCGGGCTGGCGGGGCTGGGACGCTGCTGCTCCCTGGGTTTGACCGATGCTTTCCAGACAAACGCTGTTATGCACTCTTTGCTCCAAAGACTTCATCATTAAGGAAGCTAAAGTAATATGTGAGGAGACTGAGGAGAAGCAAAATTAACTATTTATATATATGTATGTATATTTAATACGTAGCCGCAGTTCTCACAGCTCTCCACTTAACCATTGCTTTCTGGGAATGTCTTGTATTAAGAAGCAGAGCTTGAGGGTGGGTTAACACACAGCTTAAATGTTCTCCTTGCCTAACTCAGAAAAGTATCATGAAGAACATTCCCACTGGAAGCAGAAAATGCAGAACATTTTTCTAAGTCTGAGGGAAAAAGACATAGAAAAATTCATGTTGGCTATTTTTCTTTTTTTTTTTTTTTTGCAACTGTCAATTCTTGAATCATGAAATGATTCTCAGCATCATCTCTGAACCCCAGGGGTTCTTTCTGTTTGGGATGCTTATCATCAGGAGAGGAGGTGAGATTCTGAGCCTGAGGTTCATTAGAGATGTGGTTGCTGTGGTCGCTACGCAGCGATCGGGCAGGAACCTGTCACTTGTGGCATGCGTAGGCCAAACTGGGTCTCCTTTTCCGTTCACGTTCCCTGCCCTCCTCAGAGAAGGGAGCTTACTCCTGTTCTCTCTCCTGGTCACTTTTATCAGTGGTATAGTTAGTTTTACTTCTCCCTAGTCTCCTCACTTTTAACCCCAAAGACACAATGTGAAGCACCTGAAAGAGACAATTTCTTAACTCAGGATTTTCACTGTAGGACCCTTTGGGAGCAGCTGGCAACCATTTTCAAAGTTTCCTATTTAGTCTTATCACTTGCCTTCTTTTCCCAGGTATTGCTGCATGGAAAACCCATCCATGACTAAGAAGCAGTGGTGACCGCCACCAGCGTCCCAGTTCTGGGGAAGACCTGGTGACATGTTCTGGCAGGAGACTGCTGAGGCAGGAAACCATCTGGCCAGCTGCATTCAGGTATCAGGTATATTTAGGATCTCACTGATATGGCTCCATCCAAATTCACTTGTACTGGGCTGCTACTTGGGTTTCTGCGGTGTAGGGTCTTCGTGTTGCCAATAGCACACGCACTGAGAAAGTCCTCTCATTTCAACTTATCGGGAACATCTATAATAAAGTCAAGCTCCTAATTTCAATCATTTGGATCATATCTAGGTTAGATGCCTAAAGTAGTCAGTGTGATAAACACGCCTTGCTCCCAAAGCGCTAAGAGCCGCTGAAATAATATACCCGTATTTCCATAATTGTATGCCTTCGTGCTTATACTGAAGGGCGTACAATGGTTTAAAAAATAATGTATTTCTCAGTTCTCTGTCTGAGAAAGTGCAAAAGATTTTCATACATGTTCCCATTTCCTTTTCTAAGAACCCTTAGTGCCGACTAGAGGAGTCTGGGGTTTTGTGGAGGTTTTGTTCCTTCATCCAGCACCACACAGTGTTGCTGCCTTGCTGCAGTGACTGTTCTCATACCTTCCCCGAGGAAACCCCGTTCCTCCCTTCCCATCCCCTACGTTGGTAGTTTCTCTTTGCATATTACAGTTTCTAAAGCATCAGTATGGATAAGCATTGTACACTTTTAAACCACTTTTCAATGCCTCTCAAGAAAAAACAACTAGGAAGCTTTCTATGCAGTGACAGAAGTTTGATTTGGCTGCTATATTGCACCAAGGCTGGTATTGTTAAGTCGCCTTGTTTAACACAGATTGCCTTCCAATACAGTTTATCCTTCTACACATTTGTATGCTTGATCGCCAAATTAGAAACAAGTAAATATGGTCAAACAAATACAAACACCGCAAAGGAGTTTTCAGACTTTCAAATGCAGCCCCAGTTTGCACAAGTCACGCAGCTGTGCCCAGCCCTGGAGCGGAGCTGCAAGGCTGGCTGTTGGCCATCAGCTGCTGCAGCGCCGTCAATACAGCTTGCTGGTTTCTGAGTCCTTTATAAATAACAACTATAGGAAGTTTTGTAATGACATTCTTGAAGCAAAACCTTAATAGAGAGGACTTGCGTTAAAAAAAGAAAAGAAAAAAGAAAAATAACTAATTCAGAGAATGAGAAGCAGTAAAGAAGTCTCTATATGTGTGCACCTACTTCTACTGTGTTTTGGGGGTTATTCTGAAAAGAAAATCTCTCCTGGAGATAGGAGCTGCACCTGCAAGAGAGATTCAGGCTGAGGTCTCCTAACACACTCCTCAGTATAAAATGACACCATGTTACTTCCAAGCAATACAGGTAAAGATGCTTATGGCATAGGATCATAGAATTGTTTACGTTGGAAAAGACCTTTAAGATCATGAAGTCCAACCATCAACCTAACACTGCCAAGCCCACCACTAAACCATGTGCCTAAGCATCACATCTACACATCTTTTAAATACCTCCAGGAATGGTGACTCCACCACTTCCCTGGGCAGCCTTTTCCAACGCTTGACAGCCCTTTCAGTGAAGAAATTTTTCCTAATATCCAGTCTAAACCTCCCTTGGCACAACTTGAGGTCATTTCCTCTTGTCCTGTCGCCTGTTACTTGGGAGAAGAGACCAGTTCCCACCTCTCTACAGCCTCCTTTCAGGTAGTTGCAGAGAGTGAGAAGGTCTCCCCTCAGCCTCCGTTTCTCCAGGCTGAACAACCCCAGCTCCCTCAGCCGCTCCTTATAAGACTTATTCTCCAGACCCCTCACCAGCTTTGTTGCACTTCTCTGGACATGCTCTAGGACCTGAATGTCTTTCCTGTAGTGAGGGGCCTCACCAGTGCCCAGTACAGGGGGACACAGTATTTCTGATACAAGCCAGGATGCTGTTGGCCTTCTTGGCCACCTGGGCACACTGCTGGCTCATGCTCAGCCAGCTGTCGACCAACAGCCCCAGGTCCTTTTCCACCTGACATCTTTCCAGCCACTCCTCCCCAAGCCTGTAGCGCTGCATGGGGTTGCTGTCACCCCCGTGCAAGACCTGGCACTTGGCCTTGTTGAACCTCATACCATTGGCCTCGGCCCATCAGTCCAGCCTGTCCAGATACCCCTGCAGAGCCTTTCTACCCTCAAGCAGGTCAACAGTCTCACCCAGCTTGGAGTCATGTGCAAATTTACTGAGGGTGCACTCAATCCCCTCGTCCAGATCATTGACAAAGATATTAAACAGAACCGTCCCCAGTACTGAGCCCTGGAGAACACCAGTTGTGACCGGCCACCAACTGGATTTAATTCCATTCACCACAGCTCTTTGAGCCTGGACATCCAGCTAGTTTTTTACCCAGTGAAGAGTACGCCTGTCCAAGCCATAAGCAGCCAGTTTCTCCAGGAGGATCCCACCAGAATCCTGTGGGAAATGGTGTCAAAGGCTCTACTAAACCCTAGGTAGCCAACATCCACAGCCTTTCCCTTGTCCACTAAGTGGACCTTGTCCTAGAAGGAGATCACGTTAGTCAAGCAAGACCTGCCTGTCATAAATCCATGCTGACGGGGCCTCGTCACCTGGTTGTCCTGTATGTGCCACCTATCAGTTTTAGAAATATACTTTTCCCATCTCAAATTGTACACCTAAGAGATCACAGAGTACTAATGTACTCTTCAAAGCTTTTGCTTAAAAATTCTGTTTTTTAATCTGAGGCAGTTAAACCATCTAATAAACAAATTCTTGTACTTCCAATAACTGTATGTATCTGGATGCCTGCCAGTAAAAAATCATGGAATCATATTAATATCATACATTGCGTTATACAGGTTAATTTATTCTTGAGTAGACCATTAAATATCTATTGGTTTTAAGTGACATCATTCATACCCACTGAAGTTCTGCTGATAAACCATATATAGCAGAAGCAGCTGTATAAATATGTATTAATTGAGCCCCTGAGCAAATGGCTACAGTAATAAATCATTTGTCATGCATCCAAATAATAAAATTGTGCTGAAGTCCTAACTGATGCAATGCCACCATCTTCAAAACACCATGTTAACTCCTGGTCCTTAGATAATTTTTTACGTGCACTTGACAAAACATTTTAAAATTCGCTTGAGGTGTATGTACAGCTTCACATCCCAGTTCTGGAAAATCCTGTGCCTTGTCCTTAACAAAGATCTTTCTGTAGGAAGGGTTTCAAATTATGTATTTCTGAGGGTTCATTTATTTCAGCTTTCTGGTATATAAATAGCTCTGGGGCCTACTGGAGTGCAGGTAGCTATCCCAGTCATTGATGAATGAAGTATCAATGGAAATGTAATCCTTGATTTTTTTTCTTTATTTGAATCCCAATATTGTTTTCACACCAGTGTCCCAGTAAACGTATCATTGATTTATCTGGATTGTACTACAGAGACTGACAGTAGATAATTCATCACACATTTTAAATACTGTGGGTTTGTGTCTCCTGCTTCAATGCTGAGCTGTAAGCAGACACTTCTTTAATATATTTGGCTTCCCAGAGTTTTTATCAGTGTGGGATTTCCACTTCTTCTAATTTTATTCATTTTCTTTGCAAGTTTGGAAGTGTTTGGGTTTTTGACGGTTTCCAGTTTACACCTAGTTTTCTGGAGACAATCATCAAGGAGGGGCCATGGTCACTCTTCTAGGGAAAAAACCTTTGCCAGACTAGGTGGATTTGGAGGACTTCTTTCCAAGCAGGGCTCAGAGAGAGAAGCAAAGGGTATTACTCTCACGTCTGGCCAGAATTACAGACTGTTACTGTTTGAGCAGATTTAATACTCCGGTTATCAATCTGGGAGCTCGGTGTGATTTAGCTGCCAGTGGGCACTGGGACAAGCGTGCCCAGCATCCCGACAGCCAGCCCCAGGGGGTTCCGGCAGGAGGTTTGCCTGGCTCTTCTCCTGGCCTGCGCCCATCTCCCGTATATATTCAGCCTCTGCTGACAGCTGGGTCCAGACACGATAAATCCCACCAAGCGGGGGACTGCACCAGCCGTGAGTCAGATAGGGAGCTATGGGATAAACATTTATTTTGTTTTTCTGAATTTACTGCTTGTAAAACTGCAACAGAGGAGCCCAGCAGAAAACTCTGGTCCGCTAGCACTGGTCTGGATTAACCCCCGATCAAGCCCTAAAGCCGGGCTTGCAGAGGCTGCTCTTTTGTATGTCTTCCAGGGATTTTTTTTTCTTTCTGGTCAACTTTCCCTGAACCCAGGAGGAGCAGAATTGCCTTAAATGTGTGGTATGATTGACTGCAGGAGCTGCCTCAGTGACTGTGCTTTATTTTTCAATAATGCCATTCTCAAGGCTTCTTCTGAAGTTTGGGTAGTTTATCTATCGATCCCATTAATTGCTGCCTTTGCCAGCTATTTGTCATCTCTCGCTACCATTTGAAATATAGGAATACGTTTTAGAGAGGGGGCTGGTTTTATTTTTATTTTTGGCAGCCTGGTGAAGTCTTTTATTGCAGTAGCAACACAGAGCTGTGCTTGATATGTTACAGCTACCTCTGAGCTTTAAGACTGAGGATGTAAAGATGTTCTTGGCTCAGCATGCAGTATCACCACATATGGAAAACATAAATGGTCACAAAAGCTTCTTGATTTAAAAGGTGGGATTTATTTTCTTTTTACTAAAGCTCTCTAATTTCCTGAGTGTCATATGCTTGCTGTGATGAGCCCTGCTTTGCTGCTTATTGTAAGGGAGCAACGCATGGCAGGGGATTGAAATTCTTAGGTCAATAAAAGGGTTTTCATGGTGGGATTTATCATAGCAGGTTGAATAGTGCAGCGTGAAAGTGAAGAATCATTTATAGCTGTGGAAAAGAGATCCCTTTCTTTGCTCCAAAGCTTTATGCTTAGAATGACTAAAATTTTCCCTGGCTTTACACACTGTGCAATCCTGATAACTATTCTGTCATTAATATTTTTTTGGATAAGTTTTACATATAGAAGTAGTTGTTTAATTTTATCCTTAGGACATTGGCTTAGTACGATGGACAGGACTACATTTTCTTATGTGGATAATTCACGAACATGGTGGCTTCCGTCCCCTTTTTTGACTGTGAAGCTTCTCAATTTCTCGCCAAAAGTTTCAGTGCTTACTTACCTAACAAAACTCATGCCAGGATTCAAGAGCTCACATAATCTGCAAGATTCTATGGCCATTAAGGCATAACACTAGTAAAGCCAGTTAGGAGATATATATGCCCAAGCCTATACCTGCCTTTCCAAGACGGTCTCACATTTGGGCAGTGGAAGTGGCAAGGAAGGGGCTCCATTTTTTTCTGTCCCACCTGGCAGGATCCACATCTCCTGACATGTGCAGGGGCTCTGACCTGGGAAACACAAAAAAGGAAAGGTTCTTTGCCTGTTTTCAATATCACCAGGTTGAAAGAGATTTTTCAGAAGTCTGAGAGAGGCCTCACATTAACTACTGGACTGCTGTTGGAAGTGTCCCATATGGAAAAGAAAGAGCTCTTCCAAAAGTTCCTTTAAAACCCCTTAAAATGTAAAATATTAGGTAACCTAAGTATATGCTAATGGTCTCCTTCTCATTAACACTTTTCTTGCAATACGTGATATATTAGGTCTAGCTGATGTGAAGGGGCAAGGCCTGCACAGGGTCTAACTGAACTGCTGAAGACGTGAGGATTTTGCTTGCTCTGAGAATCAAACCATTCAAAAAAAAATTATGCAATCTTTTATGGTATATCTTTTAATCTGTAATCTTTTATAGCACAGCTAAATCATCTACAAATATTCAGATTTTTTACAAAATCTCTAATGAAAAGTAAAAAATATATAACATATATATACGCCATTAAATGCTGCACTTCAGCTAAGAGCAATACCCGAGAAATATTTTTCGTCTCTGTCTGTATATGCGTCAAGGTTAAGAGTTGCCATGCAAGGTGGCTGTTTAAGAAGCATGACTATAAAAAACTCCCCGAGTCTATGGAGGACAATATGTTTAGTGCACGAAAATAAATACTCATGTAAAATTGATTGGGAAAAAAATTAAAATAGGATAATTATAGTTATAAATCTACTGGAACAGTGGGATGTGAACAGCACGGTTTGATTAGATGATTTGCAAGTTGATTAGTCATCCTTATCTTTTCCTCCAGCATTTAATTGCCCCTGTTGGTCTTACTTGGCCTGATGAGTGATCGCAAGGCGGAATTTATCACGTAATCACACAACACACAGGCAGGTGCATCACCGCCATGGAAATCCAAACTCTTCTCAAAGCTCTCTTTACAAGGGATTCTCACCGTGCCAGGGGGATTTGGGCCAGGATAACTTTATTTCCCAAGACTCTGTGGTACATGCTGAACAGTTTTTCCATCTTCTCACTCTAGTAGCTGTGGCTGACTTGCAGTCAGCAAATTATTGCTTTCCATTGGAGAGCCCCGGGGGTTTGTTCCTCAGGCGTAAATCTACCCCTGGAAACTAAATTTTTTGTGCGGTAGTGCCCAGACCTTTCCTCTGGGTAGATCCTGAATCTTTGCTGATGGCAGAGGAGGATGATGCACCCCACTTTATCCTGCAACCCAAACTGACCTCCCAGCACCCACCCAGTGGGGCCTATTGCAGGGGGATGAGGGAAGCTGGTGGCACCCCCATTTTGCATCCTCTTTCCCTTGGTTTTCTTAGGAAAAAGCAATAAATCAAAGGAAAAAAAGATGCAAAATAAAGAACCTCCTCTTTTTTCTTTTCATGCTCTGGAGTTATTTTCACTCTCTTTTGTCAATAGAAACAACACTAATGGCAAGAGGAATCACTGGTTCCATACCCGAACATGAACCACGAAGATCTGTACAGAGGGAAGACCTGTACAGCATGCGTGCATGTGTATATTTGCAGGTGGATAACTCCTGCTAATCATGGCAGGCAGAGGAAAACAATGTGTTTCACTTAAGCTTTCTAGCCGAATGTGGGAAATACAGCTACACAGTCCAATAGCTGGGTGACGCTACGGAAACACATTTTTATCTCCTAGCAACAGCTTGGGCTTGGGTGACAAATGCACAGAGTAGAAAAATAAAACAAAACCAAGAGCAGAAAGAGAGAGTTTTAATGGAATTTCGCATCGATGTTATACACACACCTGAGGGGAAAATTCAAACGTCAACAAAATAGCAAATCTAGGCTTAACTCCAGCCATCAATAACATCCAGCAGTATTGGTAAGTCACAGGCTTGCGTTGCATTTCTGCATGTCAGCTCAGAGGCAGGATGATCCCTCTGGAGACAACTGCCTCTGGAGAGCATCCGTGCTGTGTGGCCGGCCCACCTCCTCAGACTTCCAGCTGAGTCCTACACCTTCATCTTTACAATCCAGCGATCCACAGGGGTCACTGACTCCATAAAAATACAACCCCAAACCTTGGGACTTCTGGTGATGTAATTGTAAGTGTTTGCGGAGCGTTCGGCAGCTATTCATGGCATGAATCAGTGCAATCATACTTACCTAGTAAGCGTTATTGTCGGAAGGCCTCCGCCCACAGCAGCGCTTTGCTGGGGCTGAGCTCACCACCACTACCAGTTTCAAAAGGCAGACTGCAAAAGCGTTTCAAAGACAGGGTTGAGACACTCGGTCCTTTCAAAAATAATTGAAACTTTAGGTGTCTGACTTTTACAGCCTTGCTTACCTCCCATGACCTGCTTCAAGCCAAAGTCAGCAGCACCACACAGGAAGAAATACAGCATAAAGCAGGGCTTTCATGCAAAATGTTTCTCAGGGAGGTTCATCTAACCTAACTTCAGACCTTCGAACTTTGTTTTCTAAGGTTAGGGTAAGTCTTATATGCAGGTTATTCATCTCATTTTAAAATAGGAATTCATGGCGTCCTATTTATTTCCACTGACCATAAAGGAAACCTAAGGTTGCAAACACCAAGTTCACCTTTTTCTTCACCATAGTTACCTGGCTTAAAGGTACCAGTGGCCAGCTAATCCTCTTAGGTCTTTTGCCTGTCAACAGATTAATTCTAAGCCTATAGCAAAACCAAAAAAAAAAAAAAATTTTAATGCATGACGCTGTCCTTAAAAGTCTATCCATTTTTTTATTCTTGTAATCCTCAAAGTCCTTCCAAGTTTTTCTGAACTATATTCTGATTATTCTGGCTTTGTCAGTGACAAGTGTCATTAGCATTGGCATGCTTGTTGTGTCAAGCTCACTAATAAAAATAGTAAGTTGATTCCAAGATCTGTTTTCTAGTAGCTCCTTAAGTAGTCATCTTCTGCCCCAATAACTTATTTAGCTACCATTTCCATTTTAGCCAGTTCTTCACCTGCCTTGGATATGTTCCTTGTGTAGTTGTTTCTAATGTGACATCATATTAAATGCTTTACTGAAAACAAGATGAGAAAAAATTGGGGGATTTTCCCTGATAAGAATTAATCAAGCTTATCAGAGAAAGATCACAGGGTAGCGTTGTGTGACCGACCTTGGATTAAGCTGTGCTAAACTATACTCTCTTTTGTCTACCTCTGCTCACTGTTGAGACCAAATTAAGAGCCGGTGTTCAGCTGGATCAACATTTTCCTGCTTTCTAAAATATAGAAGCTACTCTTGTTCTTCTCCCAGCATCCATTCCTGAGTTGATATATCAATTTACTAGTTTTGACAGGTTCCTGTGCTGGTTCTTTCAGGGTTTCAGATAGAGATGGGACTGAGTCCTTCATCTGAAAATATTAAGTCCTTAGATTTTTGTTTCTGCTTCAGATGCTCTCTCATTCCCTTGAGTCACACGGTCTTTGCCCCACTCGTCACCATGCTTACTAAAAACTGAAGCAAAGTTTTCATTTAGTTTTTGGCCCATGCTTTGGTTATCTTAAACCCCTACCCCCAATCTTTACTGCGTAGCAGTCTCAAATTCCTCTTTTTTGCTCTCTATTTGTTTATGTGACTAAAGAACATTTTACAACGTGTTTCTAATTTCCTTTGCAAGGTCTAACACAGTCCAGCTTTTGGCAGGTCTCACTTTCTCCCCACACTTCTGACCTGCAAGATGCAGTTTTCCATGTTAGGCAGCCCCCTTTTTTTCCATTTCTCGCAGGCCCTTTGCCTATTCCTTATATCCTTTTCCAGGTGGATTGTCGTCAGTTGGGTCTGGAGTTCTTCTCCGTGAGTTTTTTCTCCTACCCGAAATGCAGGCTCAATTGTATATCTTTGACTTCAGGAATCTCCTTTGCAGTCAAGTATCCCAGTTCCTCAGTTCAGTAACTTCACTGCTTTGAGATTAAAAAAAGCAAACATGAGAACCCAGAAAAACGTAGGTTTGTTTATCTTTCCATTCAGATTAATCAAAATCCTCTATGATCTGCTTGATCAGGGCTATTTTTTACAGCCGTTTCTTGTGTAACATCCTCACTATGTCTAAATTAGCACTACCTCCTGCAGGCTCAGTAAATATCGTGTTGAAAAAAAAGTCTGACAGCAGTCCAGATTCAGGAACATCTGAGCTCTGTCATCACCCACAGCCTCAGTTTTATTATTGATATCATTCTGCTCCGGTCTGTCTCTTGGAACAGGAGGTCTCCCTCAGGTCCTGTTGACTGTTCCATAGTCACAGTCAGATTTTATCTAGAGGATCTTTAGTGGATCTGTGCTACTGTGGTAATAACATGTAGTTTTAAGGTGCTTTTCAAGAAGGCAATGGACCCTGATTAGTTTTATTGTATTATGCTTCTCCTTCTTTACATGCTGCCACATCAGTAGTGTACAGTGCTGCTTTGTCACCCCTCCCTCCATGTCTGTCTGTCCTGAATACCGCCTTCCTCTCAATGCCTGTTTTCCAGTCAGAAGGGACATCCCACCGTGTTTCTATCAGCCCGGTTGTAGGTCCTGCACCAGAAGAATTGGCTCCTACATCCCACTGCACAGGCTTTTTACACAGTGTCCAAGCAACCAGCATTTGCACCCCGACCTCTCTCAGTTTCCTAGCAAGCAAAGTTCTTCCACTGCCTTTTGCTTACCTGGCCACCCATCCTGTGAATATAACTTTGTGTTTTCTCCTTGCTTTGCAGATTCCTATCTTTGCTATGCTGGTTTTTTTTTTCCCCTTCTTCCTCGCTTATTCCATTTTGCTTTTCCTAGGTATTAACCTAGGGTGAGATAACTTGAGTCTGTTCCAACCTTAACCCCAGCACTTTGATACTCCATATACAAATGCAGTTCAGCCACTGAAGACAATTTTCCTCCTGTGAAAGCTTTCCAGTAATTGAATGTGCTGAAACCATCCTTTCTAGCTCTGTCCTTGAGCTATTTGTTGGTTTTGTTACTTGACATGCTCTCGCCTTTTCTTGCTAAGAACTCTGAGACTTGTGCTGCAGATCACTTAAGCCCTCACGTCTTTAGCCGGCAGAAGACGTCACTTCGCAAAAAACATCGCTGATGGATTTCCCCCACCCCCAGTCTTCTCTTGTAGCATAAATAGATCTAAAAACACACGTACGTATAATTTTCACCAGAGCAGCAAAGAAATAATAATAATAAAAAAAATTCAACGAAAAGGTGCAAATTATAACCAATCTTTGTCATTCTTCAAAACATATTTGTTTCTGTATTTCTGAAGCTTTGCATATGCAAACCTATGTAGCTGCTTTGTGTTACTGACAACTTCCCATCTGACATACTACATCAAAGGACCTTTTCCCTTCTACGGTTGTTTATGTGACATATACTCTTAAAACGTTAAAGAGATGAAACTTATACTTTAAATGTCTGCCTAAAATGGCATGTGCTTCATTAAATATATATTTGGAGGAGGTTGCTCCAGATGAGTATATATTGTCAAATATTTAAGATAGAATCAATACAGTCCGTCTTCCTAAGTTTCATATTAAGCAATAAAAAACATTAAATGAACAGTTTGTAGTACAGTTTCCTACACAAGGCTTTCCAAGAGTCAGCACTTAGTGCCTTCTTTGATACACATACGTTAATTTAATATGTATGCTGTACCTAAGAACATGAATAAGTCATTCCTTTTAATGTTTTCATTTGCATGTTTAATTTGAGTATGGGAATCAGTGGAAACGCACTTAAATGCTTATGCCAGTTTATTCACTTTGTTTTGAAAATTGGTGCGTGCAGCATGGGCGAGAAAGAAGTAATGTAGTTAGAAGCAGAGTTGATGGGAAAGTAGGTTATAATTTACTCACACGTTGTCTGTGTAGTGGACAAGCGGTCAAACCTGCAGGGAAATCAGTATTTTCTAATGCATTAGAATGGGATTAAAAAACAATGTCAACGTGATCAGAACCAGTTCCTAGAAAAACACAAGTTAATTAACTAAATTTCCTAAGTTATATATTTCCCTGCCCAACCCTGCTGGAAGGACTATCGTGCCTGCTTCCGCCCAAGTTCAGAGAAATCACATCATTCGTGGGGTCAGAACTGAGGCTTTCGCGAGCATCTGTGAGCATTTTGACTTTCAGTTTACAAGACCGTGTTTTTTCCCCCTAATTCTCTGGAAGTGCCCACTCCACGGGGACTTCAGGATTTCTTTAAAAACTAGTTGAAGAAGCTACAGAATTCTTATAGTAATTTCTGTAGAACGTTTCTGGAGTTGGTGTTTTTGAACAAGCCTGTTATAACAGGTTGTGTTAGAAGGAGGATGTGACTTCCTATTAAATTATAAAACATGATCAGAAACTATAAGGAAGGCCTATCTTTTTTTTTATGATATCAAGGAAGTTTTGTGGATGTGCAGATTATGGGAAAAGGAAGGGAGGGGGTGCTATTATTTCTGTGGCAGCATCCCAGGGATGTTTTAATGCATTTTTCCCAAAGAGCCCTGCACAGGTCCCCATCTCTCACGTGGAAGTCTCCTGGTAAAGAATGTGGTCCAGCAAAGAGAAGACTCATGTGCCAGGGGGTCCTGAGCACGCTGCAGTGTTACGGAGCCCAGCAAGGCATCTTGTGGCTCTGCCCTTCTTAGAGGGGGAGAGCTGGGGCTCAGAGCCTCCCCCTAAAAAAGAGAGACACCCCTCCCAACTGCCCCACTCCTTTTCTGTACAGGTTCCGAGTGCTGGGGAGCTCTTGTGCCCTCCCACCATCCTTTTCCCATGTGGGAGCTAGAGATCTTCATGCTGACCCCAGCCCCACAACTATTCCTCCTTGCTCTGTAGCCTGAGACATCTTTGGGTTTGTCTTTCCCTTCTCCCTCTCCTCACCAAGGGGACCTGGGCTTCCTCTTCACTTCATATCCCCCATCACGCTCCTCCCTGCCCCTCTGCTCCTGCAAGGGATCGAGCTCCTCCCGCGCACTCCCTGCTCAGCTCCTCTGCCTCTCCTGTCCCCTGCCCTGCACATGCCCCAAAAATCTTCCGTCCAAAATGAGACCTTTAGCAGCTACCGTCACCCTCATTCTGCAGGAAGCCAGCTTCTTGCCCCAGAATAAAATTATCAGTGAACTCTCTCATTCATATTTTCAGTGGATTTCTCTTTTGTGGGCTCTCAATGGGGGCTGCAGGCTTCAGCCCAAAAGTCATCAGTGGACCCAAGAAGGATCCTTCAGAATTTGAACTACTTTGTTCATTGCTTTTATCTACTTTGCAAAGAAATGCTCCAGAGATCTTTGACGCCCCCAGGCCAACATCTCTGCAAGCTTTTCTACACAGCCAGAGAAGCCACCCCACGTACCAGGGAGTACCATCCACCATCTCGTCTGAGCCAAAGAGGTGAGGGACAACAGGGAAGGGACAAAATTAGGGAAGACCAGAAGGTCTCACAATTACTTGGGTTTAGGCGATGTACTTCCAGATGGGTTTGCACATTTGTTTCATACCTGTTTGGCAGTTAAAATGGACCCACACTTTGTAGCCATCCCTGAAGAAGTGAGTGTTGTGCAGAGATGTAAATGCTACATCGGAAAAGGCTTCCTTTGGATCTTCTGCATTTCTTGTTTAATCAATGAGTTCAGTGATGTAGGACTAGTTACGTACCACCAAATTTGTGGGTCTTTAGGCTTTTAAGTCTTTTCTCTTTATCATAACAAAACATACCCAAATGCTTATATTTTCCCTGTTACATTAAACAGCGTAGCACAATTTCCATACGAGTTTGGGAAAATCTATAAAAGCTTGGCGTTTTTGTTCTTCTGGACACATGATCCAAATTATTCCAAAGCAAAGGGTGATTTACTGCATAGCATTGAACTTTTTCCTCTGTTGGAAGCGAATGCTCCTGCCATTATACTAGTTATATCTAATTTGCTGAAGAAACAATTTCAGAATCCCAGCTCACCTGCTTTCTGCTACTTATTAAACATTTCACACTGCAAAAGAACTCAGGCTGGGTCTTGCCTTGCTTTTTTCTCCCATAAATAAACATACAGAAATAAAGAAACGAAACCAACAATATGTGCAAAATAGCACATAACAAATAGCATTTTCCTGTAATGTACGAAATGCCTGGAATACAATTCAGTCTGAAGTGAGAAGCTGGGGATGGTGTTTTACAGCACTGGAAAGGTAAGCAGCGTTATAAATTTAACAGTGCGTCACTGGTATGAGGAGACTAAGTGAGCAACACGTATAGACAAGTGCCAGAACTACTTTTACATATCGCAGAACTGCTCTGCCCCTCTTGCTGATATTCTCCCAGGTCTCTGGCTCTCTGCAGCCCAGCTGCAGGTCACCTCAAAACACCAACAAATGGTACGGATCCGCTGCACACCCTTACGGAGTCGACCTGCGGAAGGACTCCTCTGTCTCTTGGACCTGCAAACATTCGCAGGTCTGTGTGTGCTTCATCAGCTACACCACACAAGCAAATATCAAGTGTTTCACACTCCGCCTCAGGACTTGGTTACTGCTCAAAACCCAACTGAAAACCCAACACAGTGAGAAATCTGTCGCTGGTGAGCAGGGACTGTGCTCCTGTCACTCGCCTGTTAATGCACCCAGGTGTCTACGCTCCCTCCTGGACTGCCTTACCTTCTGACAATACGGAAAGAGCTATTTCTCACCCCCACTTCCACACGCTTTGGCGTGCAAAAGCCAATCGAAGCATTGGCACTTACAAGACACAGTAGGATGCGTTTCGCTTGGTTTTTTTTAACCAGCTAAGACTGCGAAAGGAGATTCCTCCCCTCTCTTAGATGGCTGTTTTAAGACGGGGCAAATGCTCCCTCTGGAGGTGCTGGTGTCTGCAGCGCATGCAGAGGCAGCCCGGGACACGCATGCTCTGCCGCTTGCAGAAGTCACCAGAAATTCCCAGAATTTTCCAGAAATTCTCTAAGTGGGGAAGATGACCAGGAGAGGAGGGGAGAGGCTGGGGTTTATAAACCCACCACCCAGTTTTGGTCGCGAAATTGTACAGCGGCAGACACCTCAAAGCTATTCAAGTCCCTTCTACAAGTCCCTACTTGTACTCCTTCGGCATGGGAAGAAGATACCGGAGGTGGCTGCGATCAGAGGGCACGGAGATTAAAGACCTGAAGCTGCGGGAAGCGGGGTTTCGCCTGCACCGTTGCTTGCTGAACATCTTTCAAAGACGACACCAACCCACATGCGCTTCAGGCAGGTCGAGTGCGGGTTCTTCACCCAGTGTATCGCGCCATCTGCCCAGCAGATTCGTGCTGGATACAGTGAATTACAGCACTTCTCTCCCAATTTTGGCGTGAATTAACCCATCTTGCTACAGGCACACAGAAAAAACGCAGTCCCAGGTGTATGGAAAACCAGACAGTTGTTTTTTGCACCATCAGAGGTGAAAAGCTTGGCTGAAAAGCCACGCCAAATTTGGCCCAATGTTAATATGGGACGGAAAGATCATAAGCACATCGGGCATGTCTGTGTCTGTACTTGTGTGGCCAGACACTTCATAACCAAGAAAGTATATGTCGTGCCGAGCGGATTTGAGAAAGAAACTTATCCTAACAAACCCAGCATTTAAAGACAGAGAGAAATAAATAAGATGAAAGTGTGTTTCTACCCGCTACAGCTCTGTTGTGGTTTACAAAATTAGCCTAAAGCACTTTCCAAAATGATTTTCAACACTCCTGAACACTTGCAAATTATTTGTTTTGTTTGGTTTGGGGTTGTTTGGGTTTTTTAATTTAGACCAAAAAAAATACATCCTTTCTTCTGGATTTTCTGAAATATAAAAACAAGAGCTATGATGCATCTTGCTGCTTGGTAGCACATGACATTGTGGACTACGGTTCTCCCTCTTCCTAAATGCTGCCTGTTCTTTCATTGGGGAGGTGATGGAGACCAACTAGCCCATGCAGTGTCACTCTTCAGGTCATCCAGAGATGTTGTGGCAGCATCTAGTGCAACAGGGAAGTAATATCATGGCTATTTCCAAAGTAAATTCTCTACCTCTGCAGAAGAAAGATAAAACCTGTGTAAAACTGCCTTTGGTTTGATATAAATCACCGCGGTGCTTGTGATTAAACAGAAAAAAAAGTGCATTATTTTTGGCTACCCTTTTATCACAAGTTTGTCTGCTTTCTGATTATTGGGACTGGCCTTTCCCTTATCTGCGCTCTTTTTTAGCTGTGTGTGTAGCCACCAGCCATCAGTCTGTCACCCACAGTGCGTCAATACTCCTCTGTCTGACAGAGACAGCGGGACAGAGGTCATAATTAAACCTGGAAACCATCACATCTGTAAAAGGATTCATAATAAACATTCTAGCTGGTCCTCTTAACCCATCATCATCAAGAATATTTGATTATTTATGTTATATATGTCTGTATTACTGGTTATTATTATATTATTATCAATATTATTATCAATATTAATATATTGGTGTTATATATTTCTATATTTGCCCCTTTGGGGAATGGAAAAGGTCTGTGTTAAAGATGTACCAAAGCAGGTAGCTGGGCCAGGAGCAAACATCAACCTGGAATTCTCTGTGGACTGGTCCAAGGAAACCAAAGCACCTCCAAGTGCCCTGACACCACCTCAAACAAAGCAGCCTCGGAGAGTCACCGACCGAGGCAGCAACGCGAGAAAGCTCTGGGTCAGAAATACTTTTGATGCTGAAAACCCTGGGCCTTATTCTCACGCCTGGACAATTTGTGTCCGTCCCAGAAGTGGATGGGAAACACATTGGTCACTTTTGGGACAGGAGATTTGAGCAGAGGGACGCTAAGGCTGGTTTTAGCCCGGGTTTTATTATCGATGTGGAGATTCCAGTACCTGAAGGGGTCCTACAGGAAGGATGGGCAGGGACTCTTTATCAGGGAGTGTAATGATAGGACACAGGGTAACGGCCTCAAACTGAAGGAAGGTAGATTTAGGTTGGATATTAGGAAGAAGTTCTTTCCTGTGAGGGTGGTGAGACACTGACACAAGTTGCTCAGAGAAGTTGTGGATGCCCCATCCCTGGAGGTGTTCAAGGCCAGGCTGGAAGGGGCTTTGAGCAGCCTGGTCTAGTGGAGGTGTCCCTGCCCATGGCAGGGGGTGTGGAACTAGGTGATCTTTAAGGTCCCTTCCAACCCAAACCATTCCATGATTCTATGATTCTATGGCCGGGTGCTCAGCGCTGGTTTTCGTGCAGACCAGCCCATGCCGGGCTCCCCTGTGGCAGCTCCACGCCGGCAGTTACCCCATTACCTCGGGTTAACGCCATCCGCTCTTAGTTTTTATTATTCCCAGCATAAGGATATTTGTCAGGAGATAAGTCAGTCTTTTTATAGTCAGGCCTGGAGTTTCCATGGTGAAACTAGCCAACAGGAGTTTCCTCTGCAAAGCAGAGCATATCCTTTACTGGCAAAAACACGGTACTCCCTTGGCTGTAAGGAAGTGTCATTGTCCGAGATCTATTCTGGTTTTTAAGGGCTCAGTATCCTCAAAGAACTATTTTTAACCTGAAAGGAATATTTATACTGTCCAGTGAGAGCAGTTTGCTGGGTTATTTTTAGTTCTGCTTGTGTTTTTGCTTTATCTGTGCATCACTTTTTCCCTATTGATCTTTTTTTACAAACGTTTAATAGAAAATGAAAGCAAAGGTAATAGATTAAAGTAATTCCCAGAATTGATCCACTGACGGGGCCAAAGCACCACCGGGGATTAATTTGATCTGCCACAGTCAATGCGTATCCTAACCAACAGGAATGTTTTCAATACAATATTTTCTAAAAATTTCGGAAGATGAAAGATGCCCTGAGGCACTGCGTGGGCTCGGACCCCGGCTCTAAGTACCAGGCATCGAGCAGAAAAACCACCTCTTGTCCTTTCGATATACTATGTGCCGGGCTAGAAAATGAAAAATCATCTTATTTTAAACCAGGCACCTTGAAGCAGGAATTAATAAAAGGCTGATTATGAAAGCGTATGCAAAAGCTCTGGTGCTGTCGGGGAGCTCAGCTGGTGGGCTAACCCTCATCTCGCCCGCGGCATGTGAGCACCAGCCCCATTAAAACCCACAGGGTTACGACACTGTGAGCCTGGCGTGAGACCACAGCCACAACCAAAAGGCATCAGGGGATTATACGTGGAATAAGTTAAAGAAATTTGTTTGGTTGTTTTTTTTTTTTCCCTTAGGCCTGGTTATCTTAATAAATTGGCATTTTGCTGATGCTGAGTATTTAAGGCCATGCTTTTTTTCACCACCTGCTGAAGCCGGCATGACTGAAATGCCTGTATTTCGATGTTTTGCAGAATTTGGGGCCTTACAGTGCTCATCTGCTCCAACATCCTCGACTTTCTTTCCTTGATGCTTCCCTGAGGGAACGAAGTGACTGTGATGGATGTATTTTACATTGCTAACAGTCGGTTTGAGCTACCTGCTACCCCTGACAGAACAGCTCTGATTCTGCCGCAGAATAATGAGAATTAATGACTCATCCGCTAATTATGCTTTCATTGTATATGTTTGTGCTTATTTTCTGCAGGAGCTGAGCACCCTTGACTCTTAGTGACAGCAGGGTGTGAAGCACCCTTGAAAATCAGAGCACTGGATAGAAGCACCAGCATGAGAACATGCTGGAGCCGTGGCACCTTGGTCTCATCTGCGTGGCGGAGGTGACCAGGGCAGATCCGCCTTCTACAAAGAGAAGTTTGCTGCTGGCAGTTCAGAAATATCCTTCTAAAATGCCTCCAGGGTTGTGACGAATGTCGGCAGTTCTTTGACATCTTTATTCAAACATAAATACAAGGGAAAGTTCAGATAAAATCACTCAGGTTGAAAATTCCAGACATTCTGTTCAAAACACAGGGATAATAAATCTTATATCCTTCTCTTTTAAAACAAGTGGTTTACCTAAACAAAAATGCTTGTAGTATAGAATATGATCTTGAATTTGTATGTCTACATTAATCAAAAAGTTTGGGCTAAAAAGCATCAAAATCTAACTTTTCATCAAACACAACAGATAAATATCGGTAGAGGAATGGAGATGCTTCCAGAGAGACGGTGCAAAACTCCCCCATGGCAAGCTTTGGAAATGGGCTCCTACCTTATCTAATACTCTCAACCCAAACACCAAATCCAAACCACGACGCCGGATTTCGGGTTTGATTTGAATTCTGATGCATAATGTCCCAATTCCCACGCTTAATATTAATGACGGCATCGAGCAGCGGGATGGTTTCATTGTCACTTGAGGGTCTTTTATGTGACTTTAGGGTCACCTTGCTCCCAGGAGACAAAACTATGAGTAACCGCAGGTTGTTACAAATAAGTGCCATATAAAAAGCTTACTGACGCTGCGCATTTTGCTTAACTTTTTCTTAGTTTTACATATATTTGAGAGTCCATGGCGTGTAAGGACATGAAGAGGAAAAGCACGGGGTCGGAGGGTGCCAGCAGCAGCGCTCCCAGCCCTCCACTGTCCCTTGCTGTCTGTGGCCCAGAGTAACTCATTTAACCTCTCTCCTTCAGCTTCTTCAAAATAATTACTCTTAGCCCGCAGGGGTGTTGAAAAAGATTAATTAGCTAAGGTCTGTAGAGACCTTTGAAGGTGTCAAGCACCGTAAGTGCTACTTATTATGGATGTATATTATTGCAGGCTGCATGCACGGTGGGACTATGGAGTACTTGATATTGTGCAATTGGAGAGGAAAAAGAAACGAGGAACATCCTTAGGGAGCCTGACCGGTATGTATTTCTAAACACAGTTCTTTCCCCATCTCAATGTTATATTCCATTTAAATACCTTTCTCCAGGCCCTAATGATTTGCTGCGAATTTATCAGATATCCCTATGCAAACTTCTATGAAAACGTATAATTTGGAATTTAATATTTCCATTAATTCCTTAGCTTCATAACTGCAGTGGCCACAGCTGCCAAGACCAGAGTAACTTTTAGCCAAAACCAGTTTCAGCTGTTGTCGGTTTCTTAATCCAGCTGTCGATGTGGCCTCACAGGTGTGAGTCCCAGGATGAAACAGGAATGAACATACCCCAGCAGGGCTCAGGGCTTTGAATTTGAATATGTTTATCTTCACACCATCCTTGGGATAAAAGGAAGTGCAGTTATCGTTAACCAAATAAATGGGTCTGCTCACAAAGTACCACCACTACCGTGGTAGAAATTTGGTTTGGTGACTTCGGTCTGTTTGAAAGTCACCTAATTCCTTCAGTAGTGATGGCAACATACAATTTCCTTCTTCTCTGATCAGCATCATTTGACAATCCCTAAAACCCTCCCTCTCTTCTTTCTGGCTATTAAGCAAACCTTGCCCAAGCACAGAGATTCCCTTCCCCTGAACAATTTCACTTTTCCCTCTTTTTCTAACACCTTTTAGAGATGAAGCAGAACAGATTGAAAAGTGTTCCCACCCCAAAACGTGCACCATTTTCCGCACCATTTTCTGCTCAGCCTTCTTTCATTCATTGTGTGAAAAAGGTTAAGTCATTGGTAATCGTGGAAATATTATTTATACTATGTGTGAATTATTATTTATGATTGTGCATCATTAAATAGTGTGATATTATAGATATTTGTTAGCAGTTTATATATGACTGTTAGAGTAAATGTGAATTGTCTCAAGCTATCTGATATCTGATGACACGGTAACAGAGGCAAAACTTGCAGATTTTCTGTCACCCACATTGTGATGTCTTTGATCTTGGTTATACAGTGTCCAAGCTGATGTCAGCCCACTCTCACTGAAATCATAACAAGACCACCTGCATTGCTCCTCTCCTGCTGCAGACCAAGGGCAACAGGGCCCACGTCCTTTAGAGAGCTGTGCGGCATCTCTGCTTTCACTCACACCTTGCTCGAATCATTCCTTCTCTGTGATCTTCATGTGCACCACTTGGATAAATTACAATTTTTAATTTGCTGTGATACCTCCTGCAGCAATTTGTCCATATCTCCTCCGTTTCCTCTCCTTGGCTTGCAGAAGAACTTAGTTTGTATCATCAAGAATATTTTTAGCACTTAAAAGCTAAGCCTGAGACGGCTGATCTGGTGGTACAGTGGCTGATTTTCCCTCCAGGCCAGAAGGATGCTCCCAAATGGGGATGGTCTCGCAGATAACACTGTCCCCCTGTGCCACCTTCCTACCCCTGCTAAGTCTGATGGGACCACGTTTCAACAAAACAGTTGCTTAGAGGCTGGGCACCCTGAAGGACATCTGAGTCGTGGTCGAAGGTGTATTTCTGACAAACTCAAGAGTCTCCAGCTTTCACCTCCAGCATCTGACGGTGGGTCGGTGGGAGCCGGGCGAGGAGTAGCCCTTGCTGGGCGTCGCTGCCCACTCTGAGGACCTGCTCCCAACACAAGCTGAAAAGCAGAAACCACCAGCTCGTTAGAAACAAGGCTGTGGAAGATCACATATGATTAAAGAGGGGGAAAATGTTCTGCTTGAATGAAGAAGTGAATGCCAAAACGCCACATACTCATACACTTTTCCCATCCATTCAGCTTTTTTTCCTTTCCTTCCCCTTGCATTTCTGCACCAGGTGGTGCCCAAACTTGAGAATGCTGGATCGTTCAGACAGGCTGCCTTTCCAACAAGGAAATTACTATTCACAGTAAAATCAGTTAGCAAAGCCGAAACATTCCAGTTTGCTGGCGCGCTGCGAGCCGCAGGAAGATGCCCGTGATCTCCAGCCAATAGTCCACATCCTGCGAGACGGGGCAGGAGCACGTTGGTCCTCCAGATACAACTCAACTACAAACTAATTTTACTCTTGCTGCACCTCTCCAGCACATTCCCAGTTTAACTCCCTAGAGGCCAGAGAAGAAAACGTATGTGAGTGTTGCAGGGTGTAATTTTACTTATCCCAGTCACAAATTATTTATACAGCGCAAAGATAATTGGATTATTCCCCTCTTCCTTCTTTGCGGCACTCAGCCTCTCAGGGTCGTTTTGTAAAAAATCCTTTCTTCTGTTTGTCTCCAGAGGAGCCAGGGTGCCCAAATAAATAAGCCACTATGAAAACCACAGATATAATAGAAATGAGAAAGGAAATAACTGTCTTGCAGCACATTGTACCTCTCCCTTCCAGGGCTGGATTCTTCTCAGGGTTGTGTTTTAGTGCTACCGCATCCAGTTTTAAATGTCCCGAGTGACAACATTTCTGCTTTCCTCCCCTGAGAAATTGCTATATGAAAGAAGTCTCATTCCCCAAATAGGGAATCAACCCAGCACACTTTTAAAATCTGCCTAATTCCAGTATTTCCACTGGAACACAGGATACAAGACTAAAAAAAAGGCCTTTTGGCTCCTTAAGTTGGTTCTGTCGAAAACAACCATTCATTCATAAATTTTTTAAAGCTTCATCTTAAAACTATTTACCTTCTGTGTCTCCCACCCCAAAGGTTTCTGATAAAAATGGTTTCATTACCCAAACTATGCGGTGGCGTTTTGTAGCTTACTTAAAGGTATGGTCGGTGCGAAGAGTCCTGAAAGATTTCACTCTAAAATCTCTGGTCTGGGTCAAAGTTTGCGTGAACTGTTGGCAATTGAAATTTATTGTTCAGGAGGTCCACCCAAGGTGGATTTTGGTCTGACAGTGTCTGGGCTATAAGGAAACTCACAGCACAGCAATATCCCTTCCACCTTTCCCTGTGGCAGGACCCCCGCAATGGTGGCAGTACTGGATGGCGGTGGAAAGTTCTCGTCACGCATTTCATGGGAACGAAAAAAAATCTGTTCTTTCTGCCTCTTCCCCACCTTCCTCAAGTCAGTGACACTGAAAAGGAGAAGAGAAAATAACCGAGCACAAGCTAAGGGAAAGAAGATGACGATTTAGATGGAAAAGCAGTTGATGTTCTCCTACGTGTTCTCCTCTCCTTGCTCTTGCCCTGTTAGCTGAAGGCTTACCAGGTTTTTATCTGATCTCAGCCTCTGAGCTGGATGTGCTCCGAGTTACATGACAGTTACTGGTGTGGCCGGTGCCTCTCAGTCACTGTGTTTCTCGAAGCTACAGAAAAGCAGCAACAGCATTTCCCTTCCCTGCAGGGAGCTGAGCTCTCGAAAGACAGTCCTGGTAGAGGACTAAGGGCAGCGAAGGGTGGAAAATAGTTTCAGCGGGAAAAAAAACCTATTTGAATGTTTGCAGGCCTAAAGTAAGGTCTTAAGATAAGCTGATGAGATTGTTATGGTGATGAATTAATTAGAATTTGCATATAAAATTTTTTGCATATAAATAATAACAGTTTGTACATTCAGATACGTGATTTATAGATTTACATACTGTGTACTACAGAGACTTCTTGCAAATTTTCACTGAAAGAAAAAATCAGGCTTCTCGTGTGCTACCCTTTCTTCAATACCCCCTGCTACTTGGATGAGCATCCACCTACACTTCTAAGATGTCAAGGGGAGCATAGAAATCACCAGTGCAGTGAAGATCACAAAGCCACAAGCCCTTTAGAAATTACAAGATGTGCTGTGATGAGTTCAAACCTGCGAGAAAGCGATCAGTAACCAACCAGCAGATCTGATGAAGGCAACTTGTACCTGAAGAGCTGATGAATGGCCACAGATGAGTTATCTTGGTGGAGGGACTCCTCTTGCTCTGCAGCAGTAGAAGTGGTTCGTACACCAGCCAGCAGACCTTCAACCCCCAGTGGTGTTAAACCCTCCTCAAGCAGTGGCACCCAACATAACAAGGGGACAGACTGCTGCTTGTGAGGTTTGGAGTGGACAGGAGGAAACCTCTTTTTCCAGGAGGGTAGCACAGCGTGGGACAGGCATCTATACAACGATGAGTCTCTGTCCTTGGAGGTTTCCAGCTCAGCTAGGGAAGGTGGTGGCTGACTTGCTCTACTGCTTTGAGCAGCAGGTTGGAGTAGAGATCCCCCTAACCAACCCACCTTTCCACAGTACAGTAATTCTGCAAAATCACACAGAGTTTAGGGAATGCCTTTAGAAAATCTCAGGTCCATCCAAAGCAAGGTTTTCTTGAAGCAGTTGCAGAAACTAAAGTTTGAGGCTCATAACCCCAAATCTCCAGATCAAACCATAGAAGCAGACAATCTTAGCTGGCTTTCCAGCCAGCAGATCTGACTCTGGAGAAGGAGACAAGGCAAGCAGGTGCCACAGTGGCAGAAGGGTCTTGGTCCAGAGACCTTGTCCTGCAACTCTTCCTTGAGGAAGAGGAAATGGTACCCAACACAGGAGACTGCCTCTCCAGGGCCCCTTGGCTGTACATCCCCAGCCAACCTTCACTCACCCCTGGAGCATCAGAATTTCCTAACTATATTCTGCATTGCTTTGTAATCTTGAATGCAGGCAGCGTTCCCCCAGGAACAGGGCCCGATTGCTTTATGTCAAAGACTTGGCAATGAAGGCTGTGCTTGGACAAAGCCCTTACAGGAGGCAAGAGCTGCACTAAGGACTTGTCCGTGTGCAAATGTTGCACCATCTTCTTTTCTGAACAGTCAAATCAAAACAATACTGAAGGGCTCCACGAGCATGTGGTCAAATATAAACCCTGAAAGGAGGATTTTGGTTGTGAAATCAGTACCTAAGTGTGGGAAGGGAGAAGCCATCATCTTAATGGCTTCTTAACCTTCTCCTAAAACACTTTGTTCCCTTTCTGTTTCCTCCTTCTGTTCCACTTAAGCAGGGTTTAACATCACGTACACTCTGCGTGCTGTTTAGCTATGTCTGTCCCCACCTTCACACAAGGGTGAACTTCCCGCTGAACTTACATCCACTATTCCTCTTAAGAAAACATGCTCGAGCCCAATGCTGAAAGTTGCTGAACATCTTTCCAGTGCTGCAAAGCCTCAGCTTTCATTTCCTTCAAGATAAGTGGCTGACACGCTGCACATTGTAGGATGTTCTCCTGCTGGGTCTATGCAAAGAAGAGCTCGGGTAATTATTAAAATCATAATTTCAGCTGTCAGTAGTAATTTCAGTTCTGCCTGTCAAAGAGGGTTGGAGACATGTCTCTGTCAGCAGGCTTTGGGCCCTGGATGCCTTAGCATTTAAAGTCATCTGATGCACAAAAACAATGTTTTACAATTCTGGTGCTTTAGAAAAAGCTTTTCCTGACTACAAACATGGCATTTGGCCACTCATTCACTGCCTGGATTTAATTGCAACTTCAAACTGAAGTCAAACTGCACTTTTGAGAAAAACACGAGTCATCTCCAAGGATGGAGCTCTGGGAGGCAGGAGGTGCTTCTCTCCTCACGTTTGGTCCCCAAAGCCTCCGCCTGTCCTTCCCACGTGTCCTTTCCCTTTGTGCTCTTCTCCTTCCAAAATACGTATAGTTGGCCACGTGAAGAACAAGAAGAGATCTATATATTTAATGTTCAGGAGCAAGTAGTCCACAACCATTGCCTGTTGGGGATCAAGACGCTTCCATACCGACGGCCAAGGCAGTGTGGGGCAAAGCAGCTGGGATTCAATACTGAAAACCCTCAAGAGCGCTGATGAGCTAGGTGCTTGTGCCGATGGGCTGCAGATGTGCTGATGGGAAACGAAGAGGTGCTGCTGCCCTCTGGGAGAGAATGGCAGCAATTTCCTCATATTTGATAGCTGCCCCAAGTGCGTAGATCAAAAGGGGCATTTTTAAGTCACCTCACCTGTTTTAAAAAATGTAGGTGTGTCCAGGCCTTGTTCAACTAATTTATTTAATTTTGATCAATCCTTCATCTTTGCTTTAAAGATAATACCCTAAATTTCTCAAGCAATTCCTTCTTGCTACAAAGTCCCCGTTTTCGTAAGAAAACGCTTTTTGTTATGCTAAAAGGTAAATTGCATTTCAGGCTCGCAGTTAGTTGCCTCTAATGGTGGAGCTACGTGCTTTGTTTGGTTTTTTTAATGGAGATCGTGCCGCTAATACCTGCGGTCCCAGATGTCCAGCGCAGCCCACGGGTGGTTGCATCAATGGGGAATTACCCGCGCGGAGCGGGCAGCAGTGGGCTGGGCGAGCGACGGGAACTCTGCACGCCGGCTGGGCCAGTACCAAACCGTTTATGCAGCTGCACAGTGATTTCAAGATGAAAATAGACGGATAGATATATTCTATATATACCTGCAGTTCTCTGGCACTGAAGCAAATACTAATACAGATTTGTGTAGCACTTAAAGCCACACGACTGCGTTACGTTTGATTAATATAAAAGACATCACGTTTTTTTACTTCGGTTACAATATTAAATTCAAGCAGCAGAAGCACCATTTGTGAAGGGGGGGGCTTTGTTTATTCCGAACATCCCCCTGGCTGCGCCGGCAGCCTCTCTACACCGATAAAAAATCCCATATAACTCTGCATAAAGCAGTCCTCAGTTTCACAGAAATGTATCAATCTAGAATTCAATGGTGTATAACCTAATCTTTTATTATTATTTACATTTTTATAGCAAACGTATACAGATAATATGCATTGAGGTATTCAGAGTAAATAATACACTTTAAAATCTTAGTTGAAAAAAACCACCACAAAACAGTCTGGTTAGCAGATACTACCTAGGCATTCAAAGCTTAATTATATTCTTAGTCAATTCGGATTTACATTTAAATTACAAATTACATTTTGCTAGCATTAATTTACAATGCTACTTAAAAAATACATATTCTATGGTACATGAATAATAATTCAAAGCCGTCAGATCTTGTTGGATTGCTATGATCTCTTGATAGTGGGTGCTGAATATTAATATTTCTAGAAAGTTTTCTCCATTTGAATATAACATTTCCTAATCTATAAGCCTTGCACATTTGAATTCAGCCAGCCAGCCGCGGTGCAGCCAGTTGCCATAGGATTTGCGGAATGAGCTGCCTGCACATGCATTTTTTAGGGGACTGCAGCATAGCTATGTGGAAAAATGCTCTAAACCGTGTACGCTCGTTACTGGGCCAGAACAAGGAGCTTTCTATGAACGACTTCACTCTGTGACCATGTTAAATGTCACGAACTGAGTGGGATCCATTGACACCAGTGTGTGGCTGGGAGGTTTTGGAGGAAGGCTCGGAAGTGAGTGGGAGGGTCCGTCGGGGCCCCAGAGCAGGATGGTCTCTCCTCTGCTTCCCAGGAGGAAGGTTTTGCTTCCATGGGGCTGTCCCAAGCGTTTGCACTCTTCCACCCGTAGCTCATGGTCTCCTGTTGATTACAGGCGAGTGTTTGCGGTGCTCATAAGAGCACGTTTTGTTCCGACGGGTGATCATTTCCATAAATCTCAGGGAAGCTGAGTTTTTAAAACCACCTTTAATTAAACCCATTCCAGTGCAATGACAGGTATATTCCTTTGGGTAAAAAACCAAAACTGGACACTTTCTTCTTATTGCAAATGTCCTTGGCGTAGCTATATGCTACTATGGCTGTGCTGCCCCCAGCAAAGGCCAATTTTGGCAATTACGGTTCTCATAGCCGGGACCGTTCTCATTATTTCACCTGCAGATGATGTCCTTTAGCTCAAGAGACCAAGTGCAGCTCATGTCAGTCGGGAGAGGAGGTAGGCAGGGTTGTACAGCATTAAATGCCAGTTTAAGAAAACTTCAGTCTTGAGATTCAGAAACATTGAAGACACAGCCTCCGTAAAAAAAAAAAAAAAAATAAAAAAAAAAATCCATGCTCTTCTGCAAGGGAAACTGGAAAGAGGTTGTGAAAACAAAGCACAAAATAAAGCAGAAACATAGTCACTCTCACTTACTCACAAATAACAGTAATGACAAATGACTAATAGGCATGACTGTTCATATAGCTGAATTTATCTTTAATATCCTCTCTCAAAAACTTTTTAGGAGCATGAGCAATATTATTTCAACTTTATTTTCCTGGAAAGCTTGTTTTTTGATGAGGAAGGAGTTGCCTTGTAAATGCTGTAATAAATTCACCCGGATTGTATCACACTCAGGTTATTTCATTTCAGCTCCCTGAGACAATTTGCTGTAAAAAGGACTCATTTGCAATGTCTGCTTTAAAAACTTCAAGGAAAACATTCAAAACAGAGGGCCCAGCTACTTTTAAAATCTTTTTCCATCCCAGTATAACTGAAGGAGGAAATAAATGTTAGCAACTTTAGAGAGAAAAACTAACTAACTTCAACAACGCATTTTGGAGGAAGATTGCCAAGAAACTGGCTCCAAAATAAAGCGAAATGTGGCTGAAGTGATGGGAAAGGAGGCAGAGTTGGGATTGATTTTCGTTTGGAAACGTTTGATTTCTTGTTACTCCTCATGACAGGGTTGTGCCAGGCAGGACACTCCAGTGCATTGAAATCCATGTCCCTCGCAGAGCAGGGAGCCGCTCCGGGAGTGGGGCAAGCACATGGTTTCAGTCTCGCCTTTACCCAGTTGGCAAAGTGTTTCCAATAAAAATGGTGTCAGGCAGCAAAAGGCTATGATTCAGGGAAAAAAAAGGAATATAACTTTGGGTATACAAGGTATTGTACCAGGAATTTACCAAGATGTTTAAATTGGTTTGATCAGACATCTATATAAATCTTAATTTTTCTATTAAGCAGCCACTTTTCCAGTAAAAAAATAACAATTTTCTATGCAGAATAAGTTATATTGACTTTCAAAGGATAGGAATTGCATTCCAATGGCACAGTAAACTTTGTAGATGTAGGTCTCAAAACAGAATTACTTTTCCAAGTCTTTTTCAGCTTGTTAAAGCCCTGTTACTAATGGGCTAGTGTATGTGATCACCACCCCACGTTCCAGGATGGATGAAGGAGGAACTTCTCCGTTTGGTCCCTCTCTGGTAACTAGCAATTCTTTCACTTCAGTCTTGCTGTTCAGTCCTGTGAGTCAGGAGGAAGATCTAAAGTTACTCATCTATCAGTAATGCAACGGTGCTAATGGCCGTAGCATGCAACGTGATACTAATGTGAGGTCAAGAGGAGCTACGGATTAGTTGTCTGCGTTGTCACTGCTGATTGATGCCATCACTTCATTGCCTGGGAATGGGCAGTGAACAGCACCCGCACTCCTTCCTTGTGGTTGCACATCCCCGAGGAGCACAGGGGGAGCTTGCGATCTGGCCTCGCTGCTCCACTTCAGTGTCTCCAAGCTGTCCTCCACCCTGTCCCACATCAGCAGGGGGCACCCCCTGGCTCCATCCCTCACCCTAACCCTATGTGAGGCCCAGCACCCACAGCCAGCCCAGGCGGTGCAGGAGCAGAAATGTCCTCCTTTCTCACATGTGCTTGCAGCCATTCCTGTCCACGTCTGTGCCTCTGCAAACTCCAAGTGCTGACACCTAGCGTGAGTGCCATGAGGATTAACCACTTAGACCTCCGCAACATCTGAAGCTGTTACAAGGGCCATACAGATGTTGATAGAAGATCATAAAAGTGAGTTTCTGCACATTGTAGTTCAGCTGTGTCTCATGGGTCTGGACCCAGCAAAGTCCTCTACTTCTTTAGCCACAACCCAGGCAGAGACAGAAACATGGCAGAATCTCTTCAGGCTTGGACAGGCTGGGGGAAATCTCATTTACAGCTTCATTTTTCAAGTAGAGCATCCTCTTGCAGACACATGGTGCCACCGTGTTCCCAAACATCAACTGTACATGGGCTGTCCACCAAGCAACACACCTTCCCCTTATGAGCTACATCGCTGTATTCACCTTTTATGATTTCCACCATGTGAAGTTACCCTCTTTGGGTAGAGGGGAGGACTCTAGGTTCAACAGACTGAGAGAGTTGGGGTTGTTCAGTCTGGAGGAAAGAAGGCTCCGAGGAGACCTTACAGTAGCCTACCAGTATCTTAAGGGGGCTACAAGAAAGCTGGTGAGGGACTTTTTAGGATGTTGGGTAATGGTAGGACTCGAGGGGATGGATTAAAACTAGAGATGGGACGATTCAGACTGGACGTTAGGAAGAAGTTCTTCACCATGAGGGTGGTGAGGCACTGGAACAGGTTGCCCAGAGAGGTGGTGGAAGCCCCATCCCTGGAAGTTTTTAAGGCCAGGCTGGATGGGGCTTTGAGCAACCTGGTCTAGTGGGAGGTGTCCCTGCCCATGGCAGGGGGGTTGGAACTAGATGATCTTTAAGGTCCCTTCCAACTCTAAGAATTCTATGATTCTATGAATATTCCTTTGTGTGTTTTCCCATCTTGGGACTGTATGGAAGAGGAGGGAAACCATCCCACCAACTACCTCCCCACTGACATTTTTCCCGTGGGCCTCTCCTGGCAGCGTGGGAGACCAACAAGCAGCTCCTGGAGGCTTGATCAGCTCATGTGCAGCCACAGCTTCAGTAAGGCGTGTGCGTTCATTTTTAAATGTCATTTTTATTCCTCCTACCAGTTGTGCTTTTATTTACCGTTTGATTTGTAGACTTCTTCACTACTCTCACCTGGATGCTGGCCTCCAGAAGTGCGCCGTTTCCGAACTGTGTGCTCATGGTTGTGGTGTTTTAGCACAGAAAAGGCTTTTTAATGACCAAAATTCATCACATTTGACACTGCCTCATTTGTTCACCTCCTGACTAGCCCACGTCCGGCATAGCTGGTATCCCGCGATCCCCCCTGTCTCCATCCTATTCCCTCGGAGGTGCTTTTTTCAGCGCCTGCACCTGTCTCCAAAGCAACTAACCACTTTTGCTGGGAGCGAAGCTGCTGTTCGCTGCCGCCCACACATGATACCTCCCATCACGGCTGTTCTCCATCGCCATAGAAACCGCCCTCCCTCTGCGGTCCCATCCCGGCTGACCTGGTATTTGCTTTATCAATCTGTACAGTATATTCCCAGTGCCGATGCCAGCTCCTAATAATAGAAACACCTTGTAGGTTATATCCCACACCAGGACTACGTTACTTCGCTTTTATGTGAGCGTGGAGGGGATGGGTTTGGTTTTGTTTCCGTCAGTTCTAGCAACAAAAAAATAAGTTTTTTATCTTGCCATCTCTTGCCTGAGAAATGTTTGTTTCACATTTGGTTTTAACAGCTCGATCCCTCAGGTAGAGACAAGGAACAGCGGTGACAGCTGAAGGTTATATTGCTTTCTAATTTCCTTCAAAGCAAGTTAGTTCCTGGGACAGGATAATACGACTTGTAAAAACCTCTCAAGGTTTACAGGAGCCTGGGAACAACCCCATTAACCACTCCAGAGTGGGCTTCCCAGCAGCATCCCCAGCCGAGCACCACAGGTTCGTTTTGTCTGCTGGAGACCTGGAGGAGATCCAGCGTGTGCCAGGACTCCCCCCTCACCTCCAAACCCTGGGAAAACTTCAAATTCGGGCCAGACCCTCCCCAGGTGGAAGGCAAGAGAGGACGCAGGCAGGTGAGAGTCTCTGTCAGACCCACTTTGTTCCAAATCTCAGAAAGTGAAAATGGAGTCTCCTCTTTCTTCTTCGCAAGGTTTTACGCTCTTGAGTGGCACCTACTCGGTACATAGCAACTGATGTGCAGAGTGTGGTGGCTGTAATTGCACGTCAGACAATGAAGTCAAATGAATTTATGAAAATTTCATCCCAGCTCCATCTTCTGTTTCTTCCCGCTGTATTACTTGGGTTTATATGAGACAGATGGGAAAATATAAGGAAACAAGGAGGCAATATTTGTTATAGTGCATTTTTAGTGTGCAGTGCTTCATCCCTAAAAAAGTATCTTTACACCCTAATCACATCACCTCGCGTTCTCTTTATATCGTAAACTAAACAGGCCGAACTGCTCAGAACATCTTTCCAAGCCTGCAAATAATTTTTCTGGCTCTTCTCTTCATGCCCCCTGAATTTTGAGGATCAGTTTCAGCCTTTCAGCCAGAGTGTCCTCGGCTTAAGATTTTCTTTTGCACCCTGTCCCGGTTTGCTAAATCTCAGTCCAAAGGTCCCCACTTTTTCCATGTCGTCTCCAGGATGAAAAGCTTCTCGCCATGATGGGTGAAATTACAGGGCGCCGTTTTCCTTTAGGGCGACGGTGCTGATCTTCACTCTTCACCTGGTGTGAATCTGTCCTCCAGGAGCCCTCTTCCCTGCGTGCTCTCCAGCGTGATTTGTGTTCACTCACTGCAACGGCATCTCAGCAGCCTCGGCGCCTCCAGGGAGGGATGCAAATCCTCGGCAGGAGGTTTCAGGAATGCTGTTCTGCCGCTGCTGCGTGGAAGGGCGTCCCGCCCCACACGGAACAAAACTTTCTCATGTAAATGCTCACACACACACACGAGTTTATTATCCGTTTTCTGCAGGCATTTTTCTCTCACGCTGAAATGATCACAGGAGCGATGAACAAAATGGCAGGGACTCCAGCCAAACCCATGTCTCTCTCTAATTCCAACGGGTAGTCAGAGAATTGCTTGGCAGCATTCAGCCAGCTCTATTTTTAATATCGTGTTTACATGTGTAATGACCATGTGCACATAATAGCTGTCCCCCTCCCTGCTCCACCCAGCACTTTCCAGTATTGCTCACTATAGCTTCAAGCAGACATGCCTTATGGCCATTCCCGAATGGCATAATCCAGGGAAAGCACCTCGGTCATTACACATGCAAATGCACTAACTATCAAGAGTATTATTTTAATAGATTTTTCACGGATAGCTTCTCCTGTTTGTCCCACTCGCCATCCCAGAGCCCTGTTCGGACTGGGATGCAGGGAAGGGGAGACACCAAGAGGGAGGTGGGGAGACACCAAGAGGGAGGTGGGGATCCCGCAGTCACCGTGTATGACACCGCCGGTGCTCCGCAAGCCCATCGCAGCTTGGAGCTTCGCTGGCGGGCAGCAAAAACAAGGCAGTCACCCAGCCACCACGGGCTTTGCTGTGAGATAAAACATCTGGAATCATGGCCGGGCTGGCCCGAACCCGAGCACGGCGGGGCTGAGTGCTTTAGCTCATGGACAGACAAAGCTCCCCTTGGTTCCTGCCTGCCCGGAGCAGCGGGCAGCAGTCGGCAGCCAGCTCGCGCGGCCAGCCTCCCCTCGCAGATATTTCCAGTTCTGCAGTCATCTTTTCAGAGACCTGCTCCTGCAGCACAAACACAATACAAGCTCCATTAGCAGCAGCAGAAAATCATACACAAGCGACCATCAAAACTGTGGGGTCCTGCGCTGTACAGAGCTCCCCCTGAAAAGCAGCCCGAGCATGATGAAAAGCAGGATTTAGCATCGCTAAGTGTCTGTGGAAATGGCTACTTTCCAAACCTGCAAACTTTGCTGGGAATGTTATTCGTTCAGCTGTGGTCAGTGCAGAAAATCAATTTTGGACATCTTAAGAGAAGAAACCATTTACCCTGCTTGCTTCTTAATGAGGTCTCCTGGGGTTCAAGTGTACAAAGAGTGGCCATTTGGCTCCCTGCGGAAGCAGGGGTAGCACGGTGCCCGTCCTGCTGCAAAGTGCAGGACCTCATCCCACTGGAAAAAAATCGGGATCCTGCCTTATCTTGGATGCTGCCTCCAGGGCCAGAGAGGCTGAGGGTGTGACAGTGCTGCTGCAGAGGTGGGAAAGGCAGCGGGAACACACACCCCACTGTCCCCAGTGCACATTGCATCGAGACACTGAGTATGGGACCCCTGACCTGTGTGTGACCCACACCAATCCTGCACAGCACTTGCACACCATAAAAATACAAAGTTATGCATTTTCACTCCAAAAGAGGTGCGTCCTTTGCTGTAACCCATGCTGCTACCCATGCAGCCGTGAACACACAGCACCCCAAACCTGCCTTGTTCTGTGGTAGGCTAAGCTGTTACGACTAAAATCACTTTTAAGCTCTTGATGCATCATTTGTGTCCTTATGTATTATTAACTCACACTCTAATTACCAGCGCACCAGGCTGACAGTGAGAAGGCATTGGTGAGAACCTACAGCCAACATTTGTGTTTATTTTTCCCACATGAGGGGAAACGTCCTGGCCATTCTCCTGAATTAAAAATTAGGTTTGTGTTTCCTGCTGAGCTGGAATAAGACGATGGAAGGATGAAGCAGTGGAGTAGAAACACCAAACTGTTAGCCTGTAGCCATAGGAGAGTTTCTTCGTTATCTTTTTGTGCGGTGCCTGGCTGTGAGGAGCGCTGGGCTGAGGGCACGATGGCAGTGCAGATCAGCCTCAGCACCACAGCGATGGGAAACGGCACAGGAGGAAGGAGAACAAGTGAACAGCTAAAGCGAGCACACTTGTTCTGTTTGCCGTGGCCATGGGCTGCTGTCTTCCACCAGCTGGCCACGTGTTTATAATATGATTGCTCTGGGAGGTGATTTCTTTAGAGAATGAATTCCAATTTCCATAACAGATTCAGCCCTTGAGAAGTGTGATGCTCGTCTAGAGCACTCCAGAAATAATAGCTGTCTCACTGACCAGTTACGCTACACACAGCCCTATTTTATCACCAGATGGCTGACGGAGAATATGACCCTATTTTTATCTGTTCTGCGTTGCCCATGAAAAGCTTGTTGTTTGCCCCGTACTCCTCTTTCCGAGTACTTCTTCACAAAAGGAGACACTCTGCGAGTGGGACCGTTCGTGTAACCATTGTTAATGGAGAGGAGCAGAGGGTTTCCCAGTGTTTCTGGAAGCAAATGGAAAGAAAGATGGCATGGCAACTGTCTGCTACCAAACCACTGCTCATGAGCATTTCCAAAGAGCTGCCTCACAAGAGCGAGGCCTGAACTCCCGAGTGCCAAGAGATATTGCTCACCCCATGATTTTCTAGAAATTTTTGCAGTTAACTTCTGTTGTTGTGTCACTAAAGGTATTCAGGAACATTTTGATACGGCCTAACCTGTTATTATCCTCCTAGGGCAGGGTACAGGAAACGAAAATGGCAATTACCCACTATTTAATTACACTGTCCATTAGTTAAGCCTTTTTTTTCTTTCCCATGCACAAAAAAGCCTTCACCCATGATGAATCCTGGCTCTACACCTCCATGGAAGTGTGAAAGTGGCCAACAGCTTGGCTAGCTCCAGGCAGGCACCCTGACATCTGCCTGTGGACCCCACCAAACACCCTCAAGCTGCGCTACCTGCTCCTCGGCGATGCAAAGCTCCTTCCTCGTCGTATCAGCTCATCCCACACCTCTGTACATGGGTGGAGCGAGACAAGGCAGGGGTTCAAGCAGAAGACGTGTAGGGTAGAGCGACCGACCCCAGAGGTCTCACCTTTTGGAGGAGGTCACTAGTAGACGTCTCTTCCCTCAAGAGGGTCTGTGCTCAGACGGCACCATCAGAATTTGCTCTGGAATACTGCAGCATTTCACGCTGGGGAAAAAAGGTGGCTTTTTTTTTTTTTTCCCCAATTAGACAGCCTTAGGAAAAAGTGGAGACTCAAAGTGTGCTCATTCCTCCCCCCTAGAACTTTAAAATAATAACAAGGCTGCATTTTTGTGGGCAAACAAGAGCTGCCTCAATGCAAAGAGCATGGAAGAAGAGCATGAGTCAGGAGACCTGGGCCAGATCCTTTGATGTGCCGCGCTCTGGAGGGGCCGGGAGAGCTCTGGGTAGCTTCGTGCTACCCAAGCCACAAAGCAGATTTGGAGGGGACCAAAGAATCCTAACCCTAAATCTTTTGCAATTAAACTGGAAGCTCTTCAGCTTCTTCTTCATGTATTCATGTAAAGCAAGAGGCACGTCCTCTGATTCAGACATCAAAAATGTGGGTACCTCATCTAAATAATTCTGGAGAGGGAGAAACAGGATGAAGAATTTAGCCATGATTTAAGAATATAAATTAACGTGTGGGCACTGTGGATTGTGAGGGCTTTGGGTCTGCTGCCATGACCCACGTGGAGCAGGGAGGTTAATGTGCATCTGGGACAACCGTATCATTTCAAGCCAATGTACTGTTGGCCAAAGCAGACACTGCCAAAGCAACGCTGCCATAAATTTTTAAGAATTATTTTTCTGCTTGTTGCACTAAAGATTTTGAAAGAAAATCCTGACTTTGCTCTTTGAGAGAGGCTCTTAGAGGATTGGATTTTGCTCTCTCTTCCGTGGGCTTTACTGTGCAAACTCTCTTACTGAAAGGACCATTTATGAAGAAAGGCAACAGAATTGTGCTTTTCATTTAGATGGAGACAAGGCGTCCTCTGCATTGTAAGGGAAATATCATTTGCAGCCCAATGAAAGTACCTCTTTGTAAACTGTCAGAGCCAAAACCAATTAAATTAAAAACTTCTATCCCTGAATATGAAGTCCCAAAACACTTTCTTCACTAACAAAACCTCTAAAACAAAGTAGATTTAAAAGGAGCATCCTGTTAACCACTGTAACATCGCTAGATGAAAGGCTGCTTCTTTTCTTCCCCTTGTGTTTTCTCTTGTGTCAGATTAAGCATTTCGCAACAATTTAAAACATAATTAAAATTTAGAGTCCTCAGGATGGGATGGAATTATTATAATTACTTATTGTGAAAATGGGCGTGGAAAAAAAAATATCTTATGACTTGTTCTTAATAATCCCAGTCACACTTCATTACCGTGCCTGCAATACTTAATTTGTGAAACCGGTGTAATTGTGTTTGCAAGATGTGCTATCGTGACGGTGCGAGGAAAACAAGCGGCCTGCGAGCACGCCGGACGAGGAGCTCGCTGCCCAGCCTCCCGGCCCAACCACGCTGAAATCGCCAGCAAAGCGAAATAAATTGCTTTGGCTTAGCAGGAACAACACTCTGATCTCACCCCTCCAAACAGAGAATTTCCTGCTCTGACTCAGCAGCTGGCTCAGAGCAACAGGAAGCAAGCAAAGAGGAGGACGTCGGGGAGGAAGGCAGAGGTGGGAGCCCGGCGCTCGTCCGTCCTCTCACGCCGTCCCTCCTGCTGCGGCCTCGCACGTCCCACTGTGCCGGGGCTGGGTCACCATGCCAGAGTCCATCTGTAACGCCGGCGTGTTTTCCTGCACAGCCGTAGCATTCCCTGCCTTCCGCCTCTCCCCAGGTCCATCCCGCAGAGTCCCTACTGGAAGTGTCCCTGCGACACCAAAGGATTTTACTGGAAGGATCCTACATGGCTTTACCAACTGGTAAGCACCATCCACAACCGTAGAAGTAAAAGACACCATGAATTCAGTGTCGATCCTGTAGGGCCATCTCCTTCCCACTCATACGTTAAACCTCATTGAGATAGATGAAAGGATGGCACTAGAGGCATGGAGGGGAAGAGGAGCGGCAAGCTGAGCCGCGGCTATTCCCTTCCAGAACAGCTATGCAAGCCCAGCCTGCAAATCGCAAGGCAGTGAATCACCCCGCTAATCTAGATGTGGCTCTCTTATCGCTTTTTTGCTGATGCCATGGATGCTAGTGAGGTTTCTCCTGATTTACAGCAGCCTGAGATGAACAGGAGGAGCATACGAAGCTCATGAAGCAGAGCTGTGCGATTGCAGTGCATCCTCCCGAAAAGCAAGACATGGAGGTGAAGATGTGACCGGGAACAGCATAGCAGAGCCCTCAAGATCTCATCTGGCACTGGACAGAAGCTGGATTAGAACAAACAAGTCTGAGCAAAGACCACATGCGATTATATTGCTTACTTAAATGCTGATTAAACATTACCTTTTCAATTTATATTTGTCCAAGGAACCAAATGACTCTCCTGCTGGTGATATCCAAAGACTACCTGCAGATTGATCTGCATCTCCTGATGCCAGGCTTCTCCCTGGGGATACTCAGTACGAGCAAAGCAGCGGTGGTGGGTCCCACACCAACACCTTCCCAGCTGAGCATTTCGCTTGGGTAGTTGTTTGTGGAGTGACTCATGAAAAAACAAATAAGGAGGGGAGGGAATTGAGTGTTCTCAGTTTTTCTGCAATTGAGTCAGTAACCCACAGGGCGAGAAATCCAGGCACTGAGCTCCGGCACTCTCCAGCAAAAGCTGGGCTGTCCCCCCAGACAGGCGGCTTGAGGCTGGTTTGCCCCTCAGCTCTTGTATTGAGTGGACTACGCAGATGGATATCCTAAAATAGCAGCCCCAGGTTTTGCCCCGAGCCCCTAGAAATGCTGTCTCTGTGCTGGTACATTAACTAGAGCCCTGGCCAAAATACTGGCCAGCAGGTGTCCACACACTGGTGAGCTCATGGCAAGGAGCCACGGTCCCTCGGAGGCAGCCTGGAAGGGACCACCTCGTCCTTGAGATGTGAACTCTGCCCCCAGGCCGGAGGCCCCGTTGGTGCAGGGTGGTGGCGAGGATGGAGGCTTTCGCGGAGCTGGGGCAGGATGCAGCACCGTGCGCGCCCCTGAATTCATCCTGGGAACCGCCTCCCCTTCGCCGGGGAAGGCAGCGGCACCCCACAAGGTGCCGCTCGGGGGGCTCCTGGGGCTGCTGGAGTTTGCTTACGGCAGAGCCCCCCACGGGCATCTCCAGCATCTGACCCCACCCTGCAACCCCTGCACAGCCCTCACCTGCAGCAGCCACCAGCTGCAGCCCAAAAGTATTCATCAATAGGAAAATCAATGCTATGTATATTTAACTACCTAGATAGATTATGTGAGTCAGTACGATGGCATTGTTAACTCACAATGTCACCATCTACTGCACCTACCCCTATCTACCGTATCCCTCCCAGTCCTGGACTTTGCTCTCGGGAAGTTCTGCGCCTCAGACAGGGTGTTTGCCCAGGCAATAAGGAAATAGCATTACAATTTTGTTTTCCTGCTTTTCCTCTTCTTTAGCAGCCCCATGTAGTGGGGTTCACAACAGTTTGGTTGTATCTGATGTAAAATTTCCAGAAGTTTCGTTCTGCTCTGCGGTGTGTGTGTGTAGGAGGTCTGAACCGTGTTTCTCACTCAGTTACATGGGTACTGGCATAATAACCTAGTGGATCTCACTGCTTAAACTATGGAAATGGAAAAAAAACCTCTTTCTGCACGTGTATGGCCATTTTCTGTCATGTGTCAATCCAGCTGTACGTAATCCAAATATATTCTGTTATTAAAATCACTTTGCCTGATAATGCATTTGTAGACTTAACACTTGTACCCAGTGCAGAACGGAGCAGGCTGCTTTCTTTCACAGGCGGGGTGTTTGGCAGAAGTTTGGCAGCTGCCTCCAGCTGTGGAGCTCTTTCTCTCACCAGGTGCAGATGGCAGCAAATCTCCTTCCTCCAAGCTAAAATGCAAATTCCAGCCCTTTCCAAGCTAGCGCGCTGGAGAGTAACCGCTCTCTTTCGTAATAAAACTCAAATGCTGTACCAAGCACATCCTTGGGAAAGGGCAGAGGGAGGAGAAGAATGCGAGACGGAGGTGCGTCCGTCCTGTAGGAGACGGGGCAAGGGAGAAAACTTGGGCGCTGGTGTAGATTGTTAAAAATGCAGATAAGCAGGGAGCATGGGGTTTGCAACAATTTGATTAAAGAGGGGTTGAACATGCTTTAAAAGGACACAGTAGATACGGATGCTTTCCTTTTCTGATTCGAATGTCAACGTAGCAGCAAGCAAAGTCTGCAAACACCTTTTAAGCAGCTGGAAGAGGGATGCAGGATGGGCCGCCACAGGGGCCAGCTGGAAGGAGCAAGCTGGGGACCACATTGCTGCAATCTGTGAAGCAGTTCACAGACAGCTTCTACCAATAGCCCTTTCATCAATACCCATGTTTGCATCGGGAAAGGAGCAGGCGGGAATGTACAGGCTAAACTGTATTTTCCCACGTGTTGCTTATTTGGGAGAAAAACCCGTCACCCACCACACTAACACGGTCCCTTTTCTCCGCTACCGTCACACGCACAGATACACCATTTGCTAATTGCAGATTGCTCACAAACACGGGGCACTAAATTTAGGCTGAGGTGGTGTTCCTTTGTTCGAAAACAAAACAAACAAAGCAAAATAATTACAGGAGTCTTGCAAGAGAATACAACAAAAAGTCAAAACAGCACTTTTCGTCTCTAGAGCTCTAGCATCTCTGCAAAGCTGTGTCGGGGTTGGTGACTCCTCCTTGCCAAAAGGAAAAGAAAGCACTCAGATGCACTCAGGAACCCCTGGTAGAATTAGGAAACCTTCTGGGTTTCTTGCCTCTGCAGAGCCTGTTGGAAAAATCTGAGATGGGGAAGTCGTTTTGAGACAGATTTTCCTCTCAGCATCGTGCCTTACGAAATACAATTCTTGATTTGCTTAAAAGCTCTCCATGCCAACCAAAGGCAGACAGAGAGCCAGACCTCAGATCCAACACCGAAAACCCGCGACAGGGAAGGCACACACGACACGTCCCCCAGGCCCGTGCCAGCCCTGCCGCGCTGGTTATTACCCACTACCGAGACACGGTTCTTCCCAATTTCCACTTCGAGGTGGAGGGGATGCTGTGCAACCCCCCTGACCTTTCCAGCGCCCGCAGCATAAGCTAACCGTAACAGCGCTACAGATGCTGAAATTTTGGTGAACCGCTTCAGCCTTGAACCCCGATTGTATCCCCCAAACACATCGAAAGCCCAAATCCTTTCTCATCTTCTCCCTGTAAACATGGAGCGGGGCACTGCTTTGGGGGGACGCAGAAAATGAGCACCTGCTGCCCCTCTGGCCGCTTCCCAGGTGCCCCTCACGCACTTCCACGTGTCCCTCACCTTCAATAGCAACCGAAGCGCTGCTGGGGAAAGCGGCCGGCTGAGAAGGATGTGTTGGGAAGCCCACTGCAAACTCCTGCTAGTGACAGCTGTGCGGCAAAAGAAGGCTGCAGGACGACAAACGCATTTTAAGAAACAAGGACAACACCGTTAAAACTACTCTTTGTCCTCAAGCGACCAACTAAACTGCTGGGTAACTGTTAGGAGCGCAGACGGGAGCTCGCACATTCGGCATGAAACAGCTACTCGGTGTCACTGCAGAGCAATGCAGCTGGAAAAATTTTTGACCGAAGTCCAGGCTGACCAGAAATGTGCAGGGGTGGCATGACCTGATGTGACCGGAGCTGGATGCCCAGGAGCAGCACCACCAGCCAGGGAAGCAGAAGAACCGACTCTGGGAACACTGGATCTGGGTTAAAACTCAGTTAAATCGTGTCCAGCCATAAGGACTTGCTCCTGCAGGGTGCTCTGGGCGTGCAAGCCTTTTCCCTGGGAGCTCAGGGGTAGCAGCTCTGGGGAAACTGGGGTACAAACATCCTCACACCACCGTGCCGCTGGAGATTTAGGAAAAAAACACCAGGCGTGGGGACCATCCCACTGAACACAAAGCATTGACAGCACGGGGTCCCAGATCCCACACGGGGTCCTCGGCTGATGCTCTGTGAACCGAAGGGGTACCCACAGCAGGGGCGCAAGGCTGGGAGCTGCAGGTTGGGATTTGCTGCGGCCCAGCTCGTAACAGAGTTTACTTTGTATAGAGCAAAACACTTATTTCCCTCCATAGCTTCCTAAGTCCAGGATCAGACACTCCGTGTGCAACCCTGGAGTTCCTCATTTTCCTTGCAGGCTATTTTTGGTCTGCTCTGGTTTTAAGTCTTCTAAAAATGTCTTCATATTTTTAGGCATCTTACACATGCCTTTTAAAATTATTTATTTCCTCTATTTTCTTATCAGCTTCCAGGGGGTTATATTTAAACCTCAGATACTGCATTAGCTCTTTGGCAATATTTAAATTCTTATGGGACGCGTGTGGTCTGGAAAATGAAAAATTAGGTTAATTGTTTGACTGATTCAATAAAGCAGAGTAGCATCTCTGCAACCTAAACTCAGACCTGCGTTATCTGGCAGGGAGGGTGGTTTTTGTTTGTGTCACCTAGACAACTCTCCCTCAGACATCACTGAGGTGGCCCTTTGACATCAGTGCAGGTGCTATCTGCATTTTTCCCCTGTTTGCGTGTCACCAGCCTCTCCATCTCAAGGGCAGGAGCTGGCAGCCTGCCCGCTGCCATCGGTAGATGCTCCTGCCTGGCAGGCATGATGCCCGGTCCTGAAACGTCACCTCTGAATCAGCAGTGACCCCACGATCAGTGCTTGAGAAAGGAGCACTTTGCACCGTTCACTTCGCATCAGTGGTTCCCAGATGACTGACAAGCGGCAGGAGCTGGCACAGCTCGGCTGGGGAGTGTGGGGAGCAGCAGGACACCCCTCTCCCATGCCCGGCGACGGAGGTTTTGTAGCCCGAGAGTTAAAGACAACCCTGAGGTCAGTCAGCAGCGCCCAGGCAGCAGCACGCAAGGACACGTGCAGCCGTGCTGGGGTCTCACAAGAAGGCTGAGCCTGGGGTCTCCGTGCCGGGAGCCCCTCCGAGACCCGGCTCTCTTCGATGGGAAATGGGCTCTATCAGTTTTTCAAGTTTTACCAAAAAAAAAATATCGAGTCACCTTCAAGGCCCAAGGGAAGAAAGCTCCTCAAAAGAAGCTGGGGAAAAGCTAAAAAAACCCTCATGGTAGCAAAAATGATGAAGAAAGACCAAAGGCGATGCCCAGAGTGCAGGTGGGGGATTCAGACAGCGCAGAGCATGGGCAACAGGATGCCTGTCATCGAAATGGCAGCACATGCACCTGCACACCCTGTAGCAAGAGAAATGTAAAAGAAGAAACAACAAAAAAAGGACGTCTTGCCCTCAAACAGTGGTACTGGGCGTCTCTCTAGAGGACACAAGCCCAGTGCATTTCTTCTGGCTGAACCACTCGGTGTATAACCTTCCAAAGAAAGCATCTCCGTTGGTCGCTGGGAGCTGCAAACCATCCAGCACCGGCTTGTTTAACCAATGGTAGGATTTTCAGTTTCTAATTATAACCTTATTAACTAAGAAGAGCAAATGATACGTAGGCACAGTCCATAACTCCTGGGGTTAATAGGGAATTTGCAGACCTGGCATCTAGGCATTGCTGACCTTCTGTTGGAGGAGGGGATCCACTGAGGAATTACTTGGCTAAGGCATCGATTACAGGGATGGCATAATGATTTATTCCAATTTGGTTTCTTCTCCTGAGGTGCTCGACAGTGATTTGCTACATACCTGGGGTAAGAAACCTTAATGCAGGTTACAGGAATAGCTCCAGACCTAGCTGGCTGGAGGTAGCTTATCATTTAAACCTTCTATTGTGCTCCAGAGTTTCTTAGACATTTGCAATAAAATCTTGCTCCAACATTCTCTCTTGAAGGTTCACAGACCTTTTATTTCTCAGCTTTGTTGCAGCACCAGTGAGCAGCTCCTGCCTGTTTATTTTTCTGCTCCTTCCTGAAGATGGCACAGAATTGATGCTGCGGGGAGGAAGCGGCCCTGCACTCCAAGAGCCCCCTGCTCCTCTCCTCCTCTGCGTGACCCCCAGCCTGCATGTAGGGATGAAAACTTGGTGCAGCTTCTGCCACCGGTGAATTTTACGTCATGGAACTGCCTGGGCAAGTGACCTGTTGTGTTTTCTACCAGTCAACACTCCCATGCCCCTCAAACTGTGGGACGTAATTTACTGGGAAGTACTAGCAGGAGCCTGCATGGAGGTTGTCCTCGAAACCATCCTGATAGGAAAAACACAATCCCCGCTGCCCTTGGGTACTGATGGCTGCAAAGATGGATGTGGTAGGGATGGGGAGTGTTTTTTCGCACACTGAGACCCTGAGGGACATCTCCACTCAGTCCTCTGCCTCAGGACACTGATGACATTCCCATCTTCTGCTGGTGCCCTGCTATTCCTGCAAGGAAGACTCGTGGCTGTTGCTCCATGCCAGGCTAAGCCAGCAGCAGCCGTATTTGTCAGCTCCGTCAGCCCCCGGTGCTGCGGCCGTACATCCAGCTGCGCTGGTAGCTGAGCTCGCTCGGAGCTCTCTCCTCGTTCACAGTTGTTTGTCGTGGCGTGGGCGTTGTTCTGCACTTGCAGGGATTTTATTTTGTTTGCCAGGGCTCAGGGGAGCCCTAAGGATTGGCATTTTACTGGGTACATTGTGCTGCTACCAGCCACTCAGGCTTTGACAGACAAGCACTGGCAAATCTTGCGCTGCTACTGCAAGACCCACTCCTGCTCTTCTCTATTATTATTACAGTAAGTAACCAGAGACACTCTAATTTATCTTAAGCAGCTTTATGCTACAGCTTCTCCGCCTTTTGTCCATTGGGATTAGTAGCCAGCGGCTGGCGGCAGGTTGGATTGCTCTTCAATTTGGATGGAGATGCCATTGGGCGACATGAGTTTTGGAGGCCCTCAGAGGCTGAGCACAACTCAACGCAGCTAATACTGTCCAGTGCCCGGCAGGCTGGTGGGCTGGGCCACAGGTGCTCCAAAAGGCACAGAGCAAAGCCGGCTGCTGCACATCCCCGCTGCAGCCATTCCCCAGAGCCTGAGCCGGGGCTTTGACCTCCTCCCGGGGATGCTTGGCTGAGGGAGGACACTACAAGGTGGACTGAGCTGCTTCCCAACAAATTTAGAGCAGCACCAACCTGACAAAAGGCCGCTTGAAGCTATTTATGAAAGCACCGAGTGAAAGAAATGGATGGTTAAAGAAACTGCCTCAATAAGTAATGTGTGAGGGAAGCAAACCTCAGTAACGTTTTGGTTGCTAGAGAGGTGCCAGGGTGCAGGACCCTCCCATCCAGAGCAGGGTTTGCCTGCACAGGGACCCTCACCATGCCATGGGGCTCCTCACAAGGGTGAGGGATGCCCAAATTGTCCCCCCCCACCAGGCTCTGGGTGAAAGCCTCCAAGGGTTTGCTCACCGGTGAGGCATGCGTGGGGCAGCATATTAGCCACGTGTTGCACCGCAGCAGGCAACGCAGAGATGATGTCCTGGGATTGCAGTGCCCTGGGAGGCATAGGAAAAACCCTCTCTCCCATTTCAGCAATGGGATCTGGGAGAAATGATGGCATTGTTTGGGCTCTCCGTCCACTTCCCATCAAATGCCATCAAAACCTTCTTCTGCACATCCCCGCCCTTCCACACCCATCCTCCACCACAACCCACCAGCAGCCATCCTTTGTCATGAGTGGACTCTTGCTTTCTTTTCTTCTTTTTCGACATGAAGCTGGTAACACCCCTCTGTCTGAAAGACAAGCGGTGACTCCCAGCCCTTCCCACCTCCACATCCAGGAGAGAGCTACCCAACTTTTTGGAGCAGCACTCTGCAAGCCAACCATGTGAGACAGGGAGAGACCTCACCATTCTATCGACCTGATCTCTTCCCGGGAGATCATTTTATAAAAAGGGGTGTTTTTATCAGCTAATTGGACTGTTCTGGAAGCAATTATTTTCACTTATGTTCTAACTATCACTACATCAGCAAAACCCCTAGGAAGCGAAATCATCAGTGACTGCATCAAGCTTCATGGTGGCCCGGGCCATCAGCTTCCCAGCCTGTGCTGCACCGGAGCTGCAGCCTCTGCTTGCCTTTCTCCTTCCCCCTTCTTGGTTTTCAGTCTGCCACCCGTCCTGCACTTGGTTTTCAGACAACCAGAGATTTCCCCTGAGTGAAGAGGGGGGGAAAGGCACCTCTGGCCTCAGGATGGGGAGCCCTTGGTAAGATGTATAAATCAGGGGAGAGAGGAACAGGTGAATTCACACTGGGTCCTGTTATCACTCTGACCACATTCTTGCTGGGGAAGGTAGATACGCGACGACCCAGAGCCCAAAAGATGGCATACCACAAGACAGCTGGATCCCTGCACGGGGAAAAGAGGCATCAGAGAACATTTGAGGCAGCCTGACATGACCAGCTAAGGCCATCTGAAAGGCTGACATTTTATTTTTTATAGTTGCATGTTATTGCCTGCCTTTTTTTCTCTGCTGCCAGTCGAAATGAAAATGCCATTCCTTTCCTATGGAATTAGCACTCATTAGAGCACGGGCACCACCACAGCAACAAGCGTCTAGCGAAGGAGGGCTTGCTGAGGGATGCTGTCCTGCTGTGCTGCCCTGGCAGGGACGAGTCTCCCGGCTGGAGAAAACCAAAGGAGCATTTGCTTTGTGCTGTAGAGATGCCCAGGGCACAGGGAAACATGGGTGGGTCTGCGCATCTTCCACTTACACATGGCCCTCCTGCAGCTCCCCAGGAGAGGGGAAGGCAGAAGGCAAAGGTTCTTCTGCATTTACCTTCTCAGTTATCAGAAGGAGACGGAGCACCTTTGATCCCAAATCTCTGCAGCAATCACTTCATACCTCCTGGCGCTCGCTGCCAAGGCTGGGAGAGATGGATCCGTCCTGCTCTGGGTACTGGGGAGGGGGAAGGATCAAAGCGTCTGCTCCCTCCCCACCACTGCACCACGACTCCTCTGGTGCTCAGAAATCACCGGGGACTGCGCTTGGGCCCACCTCTTCCTTGCCTCTTGGTTAAGACTGAGACGGGGGAATTAAATGAGGCAAGGGATCCTCTAAAGCATCTTCCTGTATATTATGAACCGCACGTTTTGTGACAGGAGTCAGCGTGCCAGATTGCTTTTCCAAATAATTACGCATGATACGCTCCTTCAGCCAGCCCTCTGGTGACTCACCAGCAGGTAAACCTTTGAACAGGGGGGGGAAAAAAGTCCTCCAGCACGTTTCCATGGACTCTGTGCAGCCACCAAATAAACGTCAAGTCTAGCCCCTTTGTACTGCCGTCTGGCTGCTGAATCCCACGTCAGACGCAACGAAAGGAGTTTCGTGCAGAAGGAAGCCTGCAGAAGGTGGTCTGTTTTGGAGAGAAGTGGGGATTTCAGTGATTTTGATGTTGTCTCCCGTTCAGTGCTTTGCTTTGCTGTTCCAGGCCACCAGGTCTATCAAAACAACCCACGGAGAAAGAAAATAATCTTCTTCACGGTGGGCAAAACTTTACAGCTGGGTTCACAGCGTAATGTCCTGTACCAGGGATGCCCTGGCAGACCAAGAGCGTCAGAAATAGTGAATTGCTTCCCCACCGTGTCCCTCCCTGCCTGCAACTGAGGAGCTGGGAAGAGCCGAGACCCCCCTGAGTGCCGGGGGAATCCCAGCCGTGCTGCCAGAGCGGGGAGCCGGGCACACGCCGTGGCTGCATTTGCAAAGCACAGTCGTGCATAGCAGGGGAGTTCACACCCAGGCAGCCGCCTTTTGTTTGCAGAGAGCGTGGTTTGGGAGCAGCGGGGTTAAAGTTTAATTAAGCAGTGCCTCAGAGATGAATGTCCCACCTAGAAACTTGCCATCAGAGGTGGCTTCATGGGAGCCCAAGCACGTGATCTCTTTTTAAGCATCCTTATTTTTGCACAGCTGATGGACGCAATGCTTCACAGAACAGCAGATTCCCGCTGGGAGGGATTGCAATATGAACCATTTGTGGTGGCTGGAGGCAGCAGTGCTGCAAAAGGGGGAGGCAGATGCTCAGGTACCCAGAGCCAGCAGGTTGCATCCTGCCTTGGGGTCATGGAGCCTGCTGGCCTTTCCATCTCACCCTCCTCTTGCGGGGCTGATGCCACCACAGCGTGAGGTCATGGCCATCAAGCCCCAGCCCCTGCAGCCACCACACGTCCAGACACATCCCCTGACCACCCTGTGTCCTCGTTGCCCACCAGGCCCCAGCTGGCCTTGGTAGCACCTCCCAAATGCTGAGTGCTGGAGAAAGTGGCCACCATGTCCAGCGGCTGGACCGGAAGGACCTACAGGTAGAGCAACAGATTTCCATAGGAAACCAGAGCAACAAGCTGTTAGGAAAGCGAACGAGCCAAAGCAAGTCCTTCTCCTTCATTCAGTAATGGTACACAGGCACAGGACATCAGTGGGGCCAAACCTCTCCAAGATGTTTGGGTGCATAAATCCCTTTTCTTATTAATGGCATCAAAGTGTCTGATGGCTTTGAAAATCTGGGCCTGGTTACAAGACCCCCTTCCCTCGATTGCCAGGAAAATCCAGTGCAGAGACCCAAACGTGGGAGGATCAGGAGCAAATTGAGAGACAGGGGACTTTGGGAAAAATGCAGGACTTGGAAGAAAAAAACCCCAACTGCTTAATTCACATTTTTTTTTCTGATATGGAAACCTGGATACTTAGAGAAGAAATGGAGAAGAAACATTCTAGTAAATTAATTTTGCTCAGGGTGAACAGTGAAGCAAGGTTAGAGAGATGTTTAACATGACATTACTTCTGCTATTCTCAGCTCTTCAAAATGCTTTCTATAAATAAAGCATTTCAAAGGCAGGTCTTTTATTTCAAAAGTGAACAGTATCAAGCAATGAAAATGCTTACAGACCTTAGGTTTCAATACTGTGGGCCTAATTTAGCGCGGTGTTGTGTTAGGTACCTTGCAGAGAGTATGGAGAGAGAGAACAAATGTTCATTTTTCAAGCCTTTGCTCTATTCTGTTAAGTCACTGTTGATGCCCCATTGCTGAGCCGTAGGATACAGCCTTCTTTCTTGTTTAAAAGACAGCTAGATGGCTGCTTTTAATTTTCAGCCTTTTATTTTTCCTCAAGTTAGAAATACATTAGCAGGCAACACATGTGAAAATGCTACAGTGCGTAGCGTTGACCTCATCGTCTCAAAGTAAAAAATGGGTACTTAGCTTTGTAAATGCATCATAGAATCATAGAATCGCCTGGGTTGGAAGGGACCTTTCAGATCATCTAGTCCAACCATCAGCCTAACTCTGACAAAAACCATCACTAAACCATATCTCTAAGCCCTATGTCTACCTGTCTTTTAAATACTTCCAGGGATGGGGACTCCACCACTTCCCTGGGCAGCCTCTTCCAATGCTTAATAACCCTTTCGGTGTAAACATTTTTCCTAATATCCATCAGGTCCTTTGCTGTGCTAACTGCATAAATGATTTTTCACCTTTAAAGAATTAAAAAATAAACATACTGATAAGCAGTATAACTACTGAAATTATTTGCATTTTCCCAAATTTTATGGCTTTTTTGAAAAACGCTTTCTTTCCTCTAGGCCTTCAAAACTTCCAGGAATTTTCCATCTCTAGGCAGAACAAGATTTTCCTGTCAGACCCCCGCCATCACGTATTTATGACACCTGCCAGATGTGGTGTCTTTAGCACCAAACCAACCCTGCTCCTGAAGCCAGGTTAGCATTTCATGTGGTTGCCTTCCCCCAGCATCTCCTTGCCCCATGGCCTTGCCATGCCCCTGCCCACCTCACCACCACCACCACCTCCCTCCATCCCTGGGCGCTTTGGGAAGGGGTTTGCTGTTGGCGTGGGGTGCTGACTGCCCTCCTCTCCTATGAAATCCAGCTGGAAAGCAGGATCCTCAGCTCTGCTTAGAAATGCCATGTCACATGGAAGGGTTAAAAGGGGCTCACTCCCTCCGACTGACTCTACTGCGGGCTTTTTGGATAAAAAAACAGTCACCCAGTGGAGCTACTTTGCAAAATTTAAGTAGAAGAGACCATATTGCAGTGAATGCTGTGCCTTCCCCAGAAAAGGATGGGAAAGTCATCCTCGTTTCCATGGTTACCATGTAACGGGAACTGAAAACGATGCCGAAGCCGTACTTTCTGATATGGCTCCCCAAGCCTCCCCCTGCGTCTTTGCGCACAGGGAAGGGACAAACAGCCCCTGTGGCACAAGAAGTCCCATGCCACGGCATCAGGCGCTCACATCTAGCCTTGGAGGATCGCCATGAAAAAAATCCACATCTGTGGCTGAGCAGGACTGGAAACTTGGTGGAGGCACCTTCTCCTCATCGTATGGAAACGCCAAGGGCCAGGAAGGCCGAGCAGCACAGGGCTCTGCTTTCTCCCCTCCTGATTAAAGCTGGCCAAATATGCGTTTTATATATGACCTTGACAAGCTGTTTGATTAACTAGGCTTTTATTTCATCTCTCCATAAATGTCAGTATTATGTGGCATATTGAAAAAAAACCAACACAACAAACACAGTAAACATAAAACAATAGTTAATAATTTGTGGGCATTGCATAACTAGCGATGCTCCCTCTGTTGCCAGTGACATAAATCTCCGGCCTTTAGGCTCTGTGCGATCCATCATGGTGGTGAATCACAACCCCCGTTACATTGCTGTAGGCATGGCTGTGTGCCTTCGCTTGGCCCCCCCGGTGCTGCTGCTGCAGCGGGCGGGAGGGAAATCAAACCGGCCCCAAAGCACTTGTGAGCGCTCTGCAGCTCAGTTCTGAGCTTCCCCTTCCACCAGAAATGCAAAAATCAGGCTCCTTGTCTGCTGGAAAAGGCCACCGTCCAACATTCCCCACTTTACTACTCTTGCGCTTGCTCACTTGCGGTTCCCAAGCATGACCCGCGCTTTTAAGAAGCCGTGCTGTGCCCCGTTGTTCCGTGCTGGGCTGCTTGTCTCTCTCTTCTTTCTCCTTCAGTAAGAGTCAGAGCATAAAGAAGATGCTCCACCTTCATTGCTCCAACTTTGACACTGATGGGTACAGTGAAGAGAGGGTTACCTACTTTATGCTTCAGGGTCCTCGTGTGGACCCCATCCCAGAGATATTTCTTGCAGGGGCTTTACAAACCATTTCCCAAACAGGCATGCTTCACCGTTCATCAAGGTGTTTGGAGAACTGTTTGAAGTCCAGGTTTCCATTGTGCCAGCTGCTGGCCAGTGCAGAGCTGAACCCACCATCGTCCTGCTCCGAGCACATGCTGGCCAACGCCAGTGTCTCCCCAGTACTGCTGTGCCCTGGCTTGGTCACCTGTGAATGTATTTGCTAAATAAAATGAGAAAAGAAGGGGTGTATTGATGTTAAGAAAGAGATGTGAATACTGATGCTACAAGATGGGCTTGTAGGACTACTGATGCTACACTTCCAATAGTCCTTGGAAGCAGCTGTTTTGTTGGCAGGAGATTATTCTGGTGGATGGGAAGAAGCTTTGTGAGGAGGTAGTAGGACCTGGTGGAGCTTGAGCCCTGGTTCAAGCCAGGGTTTCTGCTCCAAGCCTGGCACTCACCCTAGGGCTCTGCGGTCTCAGTGCTTCAGTCTGGGGGTCCTTTGGGAAGCCCGACAAGGACCAGACCCACAATACAACCACCACACCACCGCTTTACCCCAGCGGAGGACCTGGACTTGCAGGAGATGAAAACACTGAACGAGCAGAAGCCGGCACGAGGGAGGGAAGCAGAGAGTTAACTGAATATTCAAGCTAGCATCAATATGAAGTGTAGCTTGCCGAGATTTTTCTTTCAATATTATCTACTGTCATTTAGTAATTGTATGTACACACACGCACGCATGAAATACGAAGTGGTGGGATGCAAAGTTTTCCTGGCACAGGCTTCGACAGATGCATTACGCATGGAGGGAAGAGGCGCAAGTAAGCTGTTCGGATCATCCCTCACGAGAGCCAATAAAATCTTTATACCATGCCATTAAGCATTCATGATGCACCATCTGGACTGCAGAAAAGCTAATTTTGGAAAGTTTTAAACACAGCAGTTTATAAACTCCGGAGCATTAGTTATCTGGTTACCTGGAGGGCAGTTTTGCAGAGAGAAACGGTAAAATGCACACGGGTGGAGCGCTGCAAAACAACTGCATCCGCAACCGTGCAGTTTCCGAGCCCTCCGTCCTGGGCAGGTGCAAAGCCCCAGAGGGCTCTGTCGTGTGCTGGAAAGCCGCAGATTGTCCTGTTCCCAGGGGATAAGCGCTGCTTTTCCAGCCAAACCCTGGAATTCTTTTTTTTCTTTTTTTTTTTTTCCATGTTTAGCTGATGTTGGACAAATTTTGCTGACAGGGAGCAGCGGGGAGGAAGGGCAGCAGCTCCTGAATGGCAGAGAGGAAGAGGAGGAGGTGGCGGAGGAGGAGGAAGCAGCCAGCAGGTGGACGGGGTTGCCTATGCCATCGGCGGCTCTTTGAACTGGTTTGGGGCTTGGCAGGCTCCGGTGAGTGGCTGGTTGCGGGCCAGCGCTGTGGTCAGGGTTATTTATTCCTCCTCTGCCTTCACAGTTGATCCCGATGAAGGTGCATTTAGCCCGCGCCACCCTGTGCAGGCACCGCGGCTCATCCTCAGCCAAAACCCAAGGCTGGAAGGAGACTTTCCAGACAGGTGAGCAACCCGTATAAACGAGGTACATTCTTCAAACCAGAAAACGGGCATTTTCCTTTTCCCTGCTCCGAGCAGAAGGCACCCCTGCAAGGAGCCCCATCGCTCCGCTCCCCTCCGGGGCTGCTCAGCCCCGTGCCCACAGGCAGGTCCCCTCCGGTCCCTGCTCTGCTTTTGTAATCAGAAAAGCTCATGTTAATCCGCTTGATTTCTCTCTGCTACGTCCAGGTAGCCTAGTGCCTTCATTAGGTCCTTGTCTGCAGCTGCTTTAAATACGTTAAGGCACTTGGCTGCTCTTTCTGCTGGCTTGGACCCATTGCTGCCTTAATGAGACGTGCAATTTTATGGACCCCCCCAGTGATGCCCGTTAACACTTGAAGAGTAGTAACCGTGCACACACACACTCACACATCTTTTTGGAAAAAAAAAAGAATTCCTGAAAATATGGAATGTACACGTAAAATTGCCGTGCCTCCTGAGAAAAAGTGTTTATTTTCACATATTAAATGGGTTTACTAACCAATAACATTTTGCAGAATCTTTTCTTAGATTTGAGTTTAGCAAAGTTTTCTACACATTTTCATAGAGGTAGAAATATTTTAATGAGGTAGAAATATTTTAATGAAGTAGAAATATTTTAATGAACTAGAAATAGTTGTCCAGCTAAGAAGTCGTGCCTTTCTTTTTTCCTAGCTTCTTTGCAACACCCTATTTGCCTTTTTTACACTTCACGCCTAAGGAGGCTCAACTGTGACTTTAGCCGAGGAAGGCCTGGGGTTTTTATTCAACTCAGAGCTGTTGTATGGCGCTGACTTTTCCTTGGAAAGGAAACCTCCCTTCCACCTCAGAGACTTATTTTGTTTTATAGGACTAGAAAAACACTGCAAGATGCTCGGCTGCTCTTGATGCCGCAGGACCTCACACGCCACAGGTCGTGTCCTCCTTGGCACGCTGGCTGGTGTAGAGGGCATCATCTGGGGACATCACTGGAGGGTCCGGGGTCCAGGGCAGCATCCTGCAAATCCACATAGGAGAGCCTACCCACATCCCAGGCTTTTGGGGTGGTACCTGCCATACCAAAAGCTGGCTGGGATGCTCCAGCGAGCTGAGTCTCCTGCCTGCCTACGTGTGGGTAAATATAAAAATTAACTGTCAGGAAAGAGAATTGCCCGAGGTGTGTAAAGGAAGCAGCAATAACAGGCAATAAGCTGTCTCTTATTAGGTCTGCCCCCATCCTGGAGTTGTGATTAAGTCATGGATAAGTCAAAACCACCTCCTCATGAGATGTAATATCAGGCTTCATCTGTGGATTCATTTTTTGCCTGCACAGGCATTGATCCCCTTGACTGGGGAGGTCCACATCCAGGCTGGAGAGAGCTGGGGGCAAGTCCCGCAGCGGGGGCTGGTTGGGAACACCATGGGTTGCTTCCAACTCAAAAAGCCAGAAATTTCATGGCAGCATCCAGGGTTTGAGCAACCACCCCAGATTATGAGACGCTCTTCAAGAAAAGAGCAGCAGCTTTATCATTTCAATGATGACAAAGATATCCCCCACTTTCCTCTTCCCTAAACCCCCATAAATTCCCCCAGCTCTTTTCCACCTGCCCCAAAATACTCACACAGCCATTCGCTCTCTACCCAGCGCCAGTCACAGCCCTGCGGGCACACGTCTGTGATTTCCAGAGCTGAACATTTTTAACGGTCTCCCTAGAGCTTCCCCAGCTTTTCCCTTCCTCTTGGAAATTGTGGAAAAGGAAGCAAAACCAAGAAACTTGCGATTAGCGTTGCTAAAAAAAAAATACCCAAACAAGGATCACTAGCTGGAGAATGAGATGCTTCCCGCACCAATAACTGCAGAGTGCCAGGGAGAGCAATCTTTCTATCAGTCTTCTCAACGGTACATGATGCCAGTCCTCAGTCGGTGCGGGCCGAGGTGCAGGCTCTCCCTGCCCCGAGACCTGCTGGAGCCTGTGGCCATGGGATGACCTACAGGCTCTTCTCCCCAAAGGCATACAGCTGCAAACCCCATCCATTAGATGATAACCACATGAGAAAAAGCAAGGAGAGATCCCTCTTTCAGAAGGTTTGCCCAAAGGGGAAACCACGGGTGAGTGTAGGGAGAGTGTTTCTAACCAGCCTTGGTGTGATCTTTCCTGCGCTGGCAAAAGGCGGGAGAAAAAAAATCTCTTTCTCGCTGTTTCAAGAAGTTCTGCGTTTGGTTACTTTGTGATGGTCCTCTCCCATCCAGACTCCATCTTTTGCAGAGACAAGGTAGGTATAAATAGCTCTTTCGTAGCTGAGACTTTACAGTGACACTCGGGGATGGTCTAACCTTGCCCAGACTGAGAAAGGCAGATCTGGGCTTGTCTACACGAGGAACCACGCTGCCTTAACCACATCAGTGCTGTGAAAAACATCCATCCTCCAAGCATAGACATGCTTCCCTGAGTGCAAAGGTGCTCGAATATCAGGAGAAGATGCAGAATGGAGAATAACTCCGCTAAAATGAATTATGTCTGTGTTTTATGCCTTGGGTGAGTAGAGGAGCCCTCAGCAGCTGCGATAGCTGGAAAACTTGCCAATGCAAAGTGGAACAGAGACCTGGACCAGCTCACTGTGACATCCCCACCACCTGCATCCCTTAGCTCGTCTCTGCTTTTGAGACATCACCAGTGGCGGGGAATCACAGAATCACAGAATGGTAGGGGTGGGAAGGGACCTCTGGAGATCATCTGGTCCAACCCCCTGCCAGAGCAGGGTCACCCAGAGCAGGGGAAGGCAGAGCCACTGGGGCTGCACTCAGACTGCGCCCCATCCTGGCAAGGGGAGGCTGCGTTTCACATTCATCTTGCTCCGGTGTCAGCCCTCCTTTGCCTTCACCATCTGGGACCACAGGTAGGGGGGAAGCAGACGACATAGGTCTTCAGGGTCAAGTAAATGACTTAGGAGGTGCCGGAGTAGCAGCTGACGAAGGCTGCAAGGTTCAGAGAGCGACCTTGCAAACTAAGGCATGATGATGGGTCAAAATTTCCAGTAAAGAAAGTGCTTCCTAAGTTTGTTTTTTTGGGTTTTTTTGTTTGGTTGGTTGGGGTTTTTTTTCTGGATGTGTAAATTCTGCCTAAGAAATGTAGAAGGTCTAGGGCAGAGCACTCACACGTTGTCAGCCAAATCACACAATAAAACCTGCCACAGCACAGCCAGAATAACCATTTATGGAGTGAGCCGATGCTGAAAAAAATTGTTGTTTACAGCTTAGCGTCTCCTCTGTCTGCAAATCACACAAAGAGAGAAAGGAACTGGGAGAGGAGTCATTTGGTGATTTAATGTTTAAATAAGAGCGTGAAATGGGTATTTCTGTCTCAAGAGGATTCGGGATTTGATTCCTCTGACTCCCTGCAGCCACTGCTGGGGAATAAGCAGGTGGGCTGCACCGTGCCCTGGGTATCTCCTGAAATGGGTGCCAGCAAATGGGAAAAAGCCCATGGGAATGGGATGCCGTCACACTTATAGTGGTAGTGGAGAGGGGGAGAGGGAAAACCACACTTTTAATGAGTTATTTTAGCAGGACCATTTTATGAGCGACTAGATAAGGGATGTGAGTCCATCCTGTCAATGGCTTTAGGAGGAATGGGCATTGTGGAAGGAGCAGATCCCGGTTTTCAACTCCATTCCCAGCCCTCTGTAAATCCATGGACTCCTGGTCTGCGGTAGGATGGCAGCAAGGTCGCACCCGTGCAGCCATACAGCTCTGGTGGCACTAACGTGCTGCCAGCCTGGATTTTACCTGTATTTTATAGGTGGCAATTCTGAGCCTCCTCTAATTTAATCCCTGCAAAATGATGAGCTAAATCAATAGTCAAAGAAATCATCTCCTGTTTATTATGGTTAGTTGAAAGAAATTGGTACCCTCTTCCAATTACTAGAGCTAATGATACCTAGCTTCTATGTGAAGAAACATTCCCCATTTCCCAAATAAATTGCACGTTCAGGCTAATTAACCCTCGCATCGCCTTTGCAAGGTAAATAATTATGATCACTGCAGAATAACAGGGAGCACTTAAAGGCAAAAAAAATTATAATTAGGAATCACAGTTGTTGAAATGAGACTGTTGGGGCTCCCTATGCCATCCGCAGCACCGTGCCCTTCACGGAAAAATCCCATATATGTGCCCAACTCTGCTTTACTTGTATCTGACCAAGTGTGAATGCTTGTTCCTCGGCAAACTATTGCCATTTAATGTGCTTGTGTGCATCCCTGAGGTTGCATCTACACCAGGACGCCGGCAGCCCCATGGACGGGTGGCCCCAGGAGGAATTAGCGCCGTTGCAAAAGGCATGGAGGACCACGCCATCCCTCAGCGCAGCAGTGCCCTAAAATATTTGGCCATGCTGAGCCCAATGTTTGCCTGTCCCACCACAGTGTAGCAGCCTGCACAATATAAAATGAAATATCATTGCTCTGATTAGCATACGCTTTCCACTTCTTTTAGACTGATAACAATCTGGCCCTGAATTTATCTGCTTTGCTATTTATTGTGCAGCCTGCTGTGTAACTTCCCTCCCATGTTAGGGTGGCTGGAATATATTATTTCAAAAGTATTTTTCCTTAAAGTGCTATTTTCAATGTCACAGGCAAGAGCAAGAGCAAGCGCGGTCTTGGGAACTTTCAGCCACAGCGTCTGCTCTAACACATGGCATGGCTGCTGAAATGCCACCCTCTGACCTGGAAGCATTACAGCCACTCAAGCAATTTCACCTAAGAAATGTGGTAAGGTTGTTATGGACGAGTACAGCCTGTGTCTACCATCTCCTATTCCCCATATCGGTGCCACTAGATGTCTGAGTCCATTTTCCCCATCCTGCTGGCTCCTGGCCCGTACGTGGCACATTGCAAAGACTGCTGCTTGCTGAAGGAGATGGCAAAAAGGGGACATAGCACGTCATCAGCTGTCACTTTCTGTCCTCCCTGCTGTTCCCCTCCTCGCCCTCCCTTTATGCCTCCAGCACCAGGCTGGAGGATGTACACGGTCCTCGGCACCAGGGCAGGGTTGTTCTGGGCACCTCCTGAGACCATTTTCTACAAAGATCAGCACCAACATCGAAACCTGCCCAGCTTTTTCCCATCTTCCTCAGGACAGAGCAGGGTTACTCAAATAAGTTTATTCCAGAAGTCTGCAGAAGGGCGATACTGACATCACAATACTAGCATTTCTGTGTGGGAAAGTACCAACATAATGATGGAAGCTCTCTGAGATGCCCCACAGGATTCTTCAGTAGGGATTTTTATTTTTTGTTAACTTTCTAAAGACTTTCCTATGGGGGACATCAGCAGGATGTTTTGCTGGATCGTTATGCCAGGACGTAACAAAAATAACGAGAAGCAATCCAACACAACCCACGCAGGGCTGAGTGCAGAACTGGGCATGATCCAGACCTCCATAATGGGACGGCACGGCTGTCCCATTAGCAGTGGTGGCACCTGGGTGGCATAAGAACATACCTGGGGCAGCACAGATCAGGAAGAGGTTAAACAATGCGTGGGAAGAGATGACCCGAAGACTAGAGGACATGTTTTTGCTCTGGGGCATGGGTAGAAGCACTTCCAACAGAAACCTTTTGATGTGGTACAAGACAGGAGCAGACCTAGGTCTCCTTCCATTTCTGCTGAGGAGAGGTTAAGTTAGTCATCAAACAGAAGAATTTCGGTTAATTAATTCCAAAAAGTTAATTAACACTATGGCTTCCTTGGAGCTTTCTTGGAGCAACAAAGCAGCCACATGCTCCCTGCCATGCCACCGTTTTTCCCTGGCAAGATGACCTTTGCTGGCAGCAGCAGACTTTGCATCCACCAATGGCTTTGTCCTCAGAGATGCTTCCTGAGCTCAGAAAAGCATTGGCTGATGTGGGCTTCAGGAGGGGATCTCCCAGACTATGGATGCTGCATTGAGATGGAGGCACAAACCTTCCCCATCCAGTCATGGATGGACTCCCAGCGAGCATCCGCAACGTCATCTCTCCTACGAGTGAGATAGACAGTTCTGAGCATGATTGCTTTCAAAAGCCCTGTGCACGTCTGATTGCAAGGACCAGCCTGATAGCAGCTCTGGAGAGGGTGATTTATGAAACCCCCATAGGGACAGAGAGTATTTGAGAACCAGAAAGCTAATAGCCATTATCAGTAATGCCTTTACTTAGAAGGCAGTTTCCCTTCTTCCGATGCTATTAGCTTGCAGGTAACGCTGGGGGAATGAGACCCCTTTTCACATGGGGTAATTAATCAGAATAACCAAATAAGAATGTGAAAGCACACAAAGCCTGAGAAAATAAAATAACCCCTCGTCCACACGCACCCTTCTTTTCTCCTTGCCCGGGAAGAAATGCCACCTTGGGTCAGAGGGCAGATTAGGTAGTTATATCCAGATGTCTTTTCTTCATGGGTAAACTAATTTTTTTTCTGCCTCTGTTTTTATCTTTCTGGCTTCCTCTGCATTACCGCAGAAACTACCTTTGCTTGCCTTTTGTTGGCAAGACGTACCATGTGATGTGTAGGAACAGCCTGGAATTGTCTGGTCTGGGGGGGAGGGAGACATAATATTTGACTTAAAATTAATGAAGATGAGTAAGTGACTAAAAGGAGCAGCCGGCGTTGTAGCAGCTGTTAGTGGAGCATTTTGAGCCCTGACTGAGGAGAGAGCAGCATCCTTCTCTTCAGCCTTCGGTCTCCCCAGTGAGTTCACCAGCGGCAAACTTCTCTTAGGACACCCGACCCCAACACAGTGCATGCAGCCAGAGTAAAAGCAGCTTTCCCTCAAAAGACCTAAATGTTTTACTCTGGAGTTTCCACAAGTGTTTTCCTGTGGCTGTATTCACGTGTCCTCTGCTGGGTCCGCAGTTCACCCGTGGGGAATTGTTTGCAGTGGCGAGGTGTCCAGGCACGGTTCTGCGCCATCCCTACCCCAGGGCATGGGGCTCGGACGCAGGTTGTGTCACACATGGCCATGGCCACGGCCACGTCGCACAGGGCCATGCTTTTGGTCCCAGGCAACAAATCCTAAAGCGCAAGTAACCCCTGTGAGACAAATAAAAACTCGTTGCAGGAAGATAGATAATTCACTAACCAGAGCGGTGGTGGGTTTACATTAATAAGTAATAGCACATTAGCTGGTGGAGGAACTCTCTTGTACTTTAATGGAATAATATTGGTGCTTTAATAGGTAGAAAGCCCCACTTGCCCAGGGAGGCTGCAGATGGAGGCTCCAGCTCCTTGCTCTCCCTCGGCTCGGAGGTCAGTTATCCCTGAGCTCCTGGGAAGACACCACAACAGCATGAAAACACCAACACTGCTGAGATTGCACCCAGGAACTTGCACAGCCTTTTGCTGATCCCGTAGCTGTAGTTTATTGAAAGACAGAGTGGCACCATGTTGGGGGTGGGGGTGGGGGTGTCAAGAGGATGCCAGAACCTCACTTGCACACTTTAAGGCTGTAATTGGAAAAGCGTGAGGGAAGTGCAAGCCAGCATCATCTGACACCAGCAGTCCTGGCTAGAAAGCTGGATTTGACACGTAGCCTTGCCAAAGCACTTGCAAGCACCATTTGGCATCCTCAGAAGCAGCGCTGAACATTTCTGGGGGATGTCTGGCCAAAATTGTAAATGGAAGGAGTTTTCCACAGCACGTTATCTGGGCTGGACAAAAGCCCCGGGTAGCCCAGTTGCCCACACCACTCTCTGTGGGGTTTGTGTTTCTGCCTACAAGTTTCTGGGCAGTGGCACCCAATGGGACACATGTGAGGACACACACCAGACACAAACCTCACCATCTCAGCCCACAGAAACCACTAATAAAATAAAATAAATCTTAAATGGCTACCCGAGCCCTAATTTGTAAGAGGAAAAATGCCCCTTTTCAGGCTAAAGGGCTTGGAAAATGAGAGTGGATTTATCAAGGTGATCCTTTTCTGTGAGGCTCTGAGGATAATTATAATGATCTGAATTCTTGATTCATATTTTAATAATCAGTATTTGTTGATCACTGGGAGCAAAAGACTAGCTGAAAATTGTATGAATTGTGGCTGAAAAGTTATGGTACACAGCTGAATAATCTGGTTCTACTGACTTGCACTTTTTCTTGGGAGGGCAGTAAATACTAACATAAAAACCTGGTGGTTTAATTCAATTTTGTGTCTCAGACCAGACGACTAATTTTAATATCTACATTTATAAAGATCGTATCCCCTAAACCAAATGTCTAAAAATAAAGGAAGAGAAGGCTAGTGGAAATTTAGTAAAACCGAAGATTTTAGGGGAAGTTACATTTTTTGAATGCTAAAATGTGTTACTGATGTTTTACCCACTGCTGGAAGAAGCTACGAAGGGGAGGCAGGACAGGAGGGAGCTGCTGCTTCCCCAGTTTACCCCTGTGGCGTAACGGGGGTTTGCCAACGGCAGACCTCACTTACACAGACACACTTTTGTAATTCGTATAATGCACAATGGAAAAGGAAAAACGCAGAGCTGCTTCGTAAGCTGAGATTTATGCTCCCCTTTGAACATTTCGCGTAGCTCACAGGTACAGCAGCACTCCTGTGGTTGCTGCGCTGTGCGGTGCAGGGAGGACGGGCAGAGCCTGCAGTGGAGAAATATTATTAAAAATACATCTGACTTGCAATCTCTGCAGCATCCAGAACTGCATCCAAACTCGCCAAAAGTTCAAGGATGCTCAGAGCAAAGGCTTTGGTTCAGGCACGTCCCTGGAGACCTCAGAAACGTGTTTACGCTGCGAAGAGAAAAACAGGAAGCAGAGCCCATGTCAGCCCCCGGGGCCTTCCTCCAGCTGAGCTGGCATGGTCCGGGAGAGATTATTTTGGTTGCAGGCACAAGCAGTTGGAACTTTCCTCCGCTGTTCAGTTACGGCTTTGTCCGTGGAGTATTAACCCCCTGACGGGAGTCGGCGCCTGTGAGCAGGCTGTTTCCCAGACAAGATGTGGAAACCAAGGGGCTGGATCAATGGAGTCTTGGGCTCATTGGCACTGGGAGGTAGCTTGCTTGGAGCATCCTTTCTGCACTGAGCTCATCACCTGTGCTAAGCAAATGACTGATCGGTTTTTAAGAGGAGAACTGAGTCTTGGTTTGCCCTATCGTTGGCTCTTGTGTCTTGGCTTCCATGTTCCAAAGGTGGCTTTCATGTTCAGGTGGCTGGGGCTTATCAGCAGGAAAACTCACAAAATAGGACAGCAAAATGCTTTTCAAAAACGAATTTGTAAAAACCATACATTTGTCATAATTGCATGTGAAGTCTGGAAACCATAGCACGCAACTTGGGTAGCTAATCAGCAAAGCTGTAATTGCAAACCCTTGCATCAGGCAGCTGAGTCATGAGATAAAGTGGAAGAATTGGGGATGAACAGCAAGAAAATCCACATTCTTGGCTTGGAGAGACGCAGAGCATTTCTGGTTCCCTCCCTGGCTGCTGTCAAGGCTTTGCAAGTAAATAATCAGCGTGAATAATCTATGCATGTCATGAACGCTACTCACGTAGAGTAGTTTTAATGTGGAGAGGGTTTAAGGGATTTTGAGAAAAAACTGCTCAGAGCAGTTTCAAACAATTGCTAGGTATTAATGTCACATTTGCAAGTCCCGGTGTCTCCCTGATTTTAGCAGAACAACGTTTTCTGCTTATTAAGGGTTTATCTTTTTGTTTTAGCTGTAAAAATACCAGGGACAGATGCTAAATTGCAGGTAAATATGCTGCTGTGCTAGGGAATGGCCCTCTACCAGACATAACTGAGGCAAACACTTTGGAAAACCAGGAGGCTAAAACTTTGTCATTCATTCAATCTGCTTAACCAAGGTTGATGAATACAATTAAGGAAAATCAGAGCTGATTCACAGGCTGTACACTGACCACAAGAGAAGTAAATACGTGCTGAATAAATTTTATCATAAGTAGTTCAACCAAGTCTAATTTCAGAATTGTTCACACCGTGGTGGTGTGCTTTTGTTCTTGCTCTGCTTTCAAAATATCAAGCAGGGGATTTAGTTCTTCTTCCACCCTCTCCAGATAATACTCCAGGCAGTTCTCACAATAACACATCTGCTCCATTTCCAGTGTGAACATCCCCACGTATGCAGAGCCCTGGGTGTCTCACAGTTTCACAATATCAGGATTGCATGTTTCCGAGAAGCCTTTTCCAAACGTGCAATTTGAAGTGATGGTTTTAACCATTATTCTGTGTGGCTGAGCTGGTGGCCTGCGCTTTCCTGACAAACGGGGAGACAACCTACTCAAAGAAAATGAAAACCTTGGTAGGGAGAGGAAACTAAATCCTCTTTGAAGAGCTTCAGAGAGTGGTTTCCCAGGGTAAGTCCAGAATAACTTCAGGCTGTGATTCGGTAAGCTGTGTAAGAGAAGCACGGATTTAACTCCCACTTGTGTTTTCATTAGCACTGCTATGCTGAATCAGTGTAATCAAGGATTGTAGCCCCTCCAAAAGGCTTTTTGTAGATCACCTGGCTTTATGGCAGGAGGTGGAGAGCACCTCTCTCCGATGCTCTCCAGAAACCAGCGAGAGAACAGTCAGGGTTAAATGCAGCAACAAACCACCCCACAACAAGCCAAAATTGCAAGTTTAGAGAAGTTTGGCAAATGGCCTTTGAGACACAGCTTCACAACATCCTTCCACCTTTGTCAATTTGAAAGGTCTCTTCTGTCTTCTGCTAGCAACGCTTGAGTCTGTGATGCTGCTGTGCCGTGAAAGTCAAAGAAAGAAGGTGTTTATCATGACTAAGAGGATCAATGGGCAGCATCAGAAGGAAGCTCAGCCTGCTCTGGCCCTCATCACCTCCAGGTGTCTGCACGCACACTCCCATGTCCCAGGCAAGGGGTGGCATCATGAGCCGTGAGTGCAAAGCAAGCACCGCAGCCACCTCCTGGAGAACAGTAGGGCCCAAAGGGTGTTCCCCACCAAAACCAACCCTGCTGTGATTCTCTGATGTTTCATATGAGAGAAGTCTGCATCATGGCCTCTTCCTCATGGTGGGTATTCACTCCCTTTTAGCTGCATTGTTTTTTTCCAAGGTATCAAATCTAGCAAAAGCATGTCAACTGGTAGTCACCAGGAAGATCCCAACAGATCACAGCTGTCAGTGCATGATGAGGTTTTAAGGTAGACTACCCCAGATCAGTGGTATCTCCTCTGCAAACCATCCGACCCCAGAATTTTTATCTGGGAATGTGGCCTCACCCCTTTCGGGCTTATATGCCAGGAATTCCCAAGAAAGGGCTGTGTTGCTGCCACATGCCTGGAAAATCCCATACTTGTTCACATTAGGAAATCAATCACTAAAGCATGGAAAACCAAACCCAGGCTAGAAGCGATTTTATAGTACACTTAACAACTTTTATTTGGAGAAGCAGCACAGCAGGCTCTTTACGTGACCCTTCCACCCCGCACCTCAAGAATTTCTGATTATGGAACAGTTCTTTTTTTCATTTTACGGGGGGTTTAAACTGCAAACCTCTTTCATTACTGAATGGACTGTGGTCTCCTGCAGGGCTTGGATCCAAGAACTTTCCAGAGCAATTATGGAGACTTTGCAATAGGCCTGTCAGTAGAATAATAGCCCAGACAAACTTTCCAATACAGACTTTCAGACTGGCTTCCCAGGGAATAGCCCAGGCTAGCTTTTACTGTCACTTTAGAGACAGGTTCTTTCTAATTTTTTCTCATTGCACTTGAATTCTGTGTGAACGGTTCGATTTAACCTCACAGTAAAAAAGCTGTGCATGGTGCCCTCAGCTTCAGCAGATTACTGTGATTTTCACCACAGAAAGATCTGCCTTTGATTGTTGCTGTCCCTGTTTGCCGCCTGAGAAGTGATTTGTCCCTGCCCGTGTGCTCTGACCTGCGACTTCAAGGTCCTGAGAGCTTATGGGTGGAGGTTACCTTAATATCCACAGATGTCCAGATAATTTCTGCATGAAGATCCCAGTTCATGTTTGTTCTTAAAAATGCAGCGTGCTAATTTGCTGAAACGTCATGGGTTTAAACCAGTGTAGGTCTATTGAAATCAGTGGTGTTACCTGGATTCACAACATGAGGGCTGGCTCCGTCCTTCATTGGTCTATAAAACTTCCCAGTTCAAGCAATGGGGCTTCCTCAGTTTTATTGTCTTGGAGCCAAATTTGTTTGGAACAGGTTGCCCAGAGAGGTGGTGGAGGCCCCATCCCTGGAGACATTCAAGGCCAGGCTTGATGAGGCTCTGAGCAACCTGATCTAGTTGAAGATGTCCCTGCTTACTGCAGGGGGGTTGGACTAGACGACCTTTAAAGGTCCCTTCCAACCCAACCCATCCTATGTTTCTATGATTCAATATATTAAGGAGTTACCTTAGCATGAAAGGCAGGAGTGAACTAATGACATTACAAACAAAGCAGTGCCTGCCCAACAGAGGGACCGGTTGTCCTACAGGCGTCTAGGTTCAAGGAAGAACTCTGGGGAGCTCCGGGGAGGAAAACCTGGCCGGTGTGAGGAAACTAAGTTTGATTTAGCCTAGTAAATTGGGGAAGAGTGGCAATGGTAGTGATCTCCGTTAGTGCAGCACACATTAGGGACAAGGATGATCACTAAGCTCGGGGACGGCAGGGCTGGTGTTGGCAGTTGTGCTGCTGCAAGTGCAAATGGGCTGCTCTGCTCTGGAATGGCTTTGGACTGAAAAGGAAAAGGTGATTCTGGACCATTAGAGCAGGGAGGGTCAGGAAAGGCTCCCTGCGGGATCAGAGTGAGGAAAAAACACCTGTGAGTGAAGAAGGGACTGGATTTGACTGTGAGAGGGTGGGAGGGAGAGGGTGACTGGCAGTGAGGTCCCTGCCCATCCTCTGCACCTCACATGGCCCCTTGCACCCACCTGTCAGGGGCTGCACTGCCCACGGGGCACTCACAGCCCTTTCCACGGGGCATTCAACTCCGACAACAAAAATCCGGTCCATTCTGCTGTTGGTTGGGCATTTAAACACTCACCCACGGGCCACTGGGCTGGACTGAGGAACCGCATGCAGCACAAACTGGTTTCAGACCAGTAGTGTTCAGACCAGAGTGAGCAGCCGTGTCGTGGTGCCAGTGCCCCGCATCATCCAGCTCCCACAAATCCACCTCCTTTTTTGTTAGTGTGGACCTAGGTTGGTATAGTTTTTGCATGAACAACCTCTTTTTTTCTTCTAGGCATACTACCTTTTCATTTACTACTATTAACTAATAAAAAATCCGGAGCTATGTATTAAACAGGTATGCATCTAACTGAGCCAGCAACAACAAATTATTTTTATTTTTTTCTTTCTTTAAATGAGAAAAGCCTCTTGTCAATCCCTCCTAGAGCATAGGGAAGATAAGCTAAATAAAATTTAAATCAATGTCAAGAAAGCAAGCCTACAGATAATGGAGCCCATAAAGGGGTCCTGGGGAGAGAGCAGCACTTATCTCATAGGTCAGGTAGCGCTCGTGTTTCAACATTAAACTCTTAGCTGTATCAAAACCAACCCTTGTTTCCACTGAAGTCATCACTAGCTATTCCCAATTGATAAATACCTTATTAAAAGGGGATGCTACTAAAAGTATCTGCGGCAAAGCTCAAAGCACACAGATTTTTCACTCAACAAATGCCTGGAAATATTTAGCATGTGTTTTTCTCTGCTTAACTACTTATAAAATTTGGATGTGCTACGAAGCATGTTTACACTTAAAGCGATGACAGTATCATCAGATACACTACTTCTCTAAATGGACATGTGCAATAGACCGGGCAATCACTGTGATGAGACATTAGATGAGCAATAGCAGCTCATAAGCAACTACACGATGTAAATCCATCAGGTTCAGGTTGGGCTGAACAGACTACTGTGGTCTGATGGATAAGGTACCCATGCCGTGTTCTTACTAGCAGTATTACTGAGCATTACATGGGCATGTCAAGGAGGAAAAAGACTTATTTCAACATATATTTTAAGTTCAAAAGCAAGTGGAATTGCTTTAAATTTGGTCTTGATGGAGGAAATCTGGTTTGTAACTGAAAACACGCGAGCACAGAGATGCTGACCAGTACAGCAGTGCTCCTGGTATATCACTCTGACATTATCCAGGATGAGGAGGAGAGTTGAGGCAACCTGGAGAAGGCCCTGTTTCCTTCTGAGCCTAATTTTTGGAGTCAGCTGAGACAGGACTTCTTCCTGGCCTCTCATGCCTTCCCTCCCTACAGTACACAGGACCAGACTCCAGCCTGGCCAAAAATGTCATGGCCCCAGCTCATGTCTCCTGCCATTTGTATAAGTTGGACCATGCTGTTGTGGCACATGAAGCTGTGACTCCCTGGGAGCTCCTCCTGGTCTCTGGGAGGAGGCTGGGAGGAGGCTGGCACATGTCCTGCTCCCTGGGAAGATGCTGGAAGGAGGGTGGCATGGCCAGCAAACCGTCCGGCTCCCTGCAGGCCAGCAGCTGCATGAGGGTTTAGGTGGCGAGTCTCACAGGCGAGACAGGTGCTGCTTTGCCTGAAGATCTTCTCCTTCCTTCTCCTCTCCCTTCCCGAGACAGACAAAGGTAGGTAAAATCCCTGGGCCTGTTCTCTGCTTGGGGGATCATTTCTGACTCACTTCTGCTTCCAGACTCACGTGTAAGCGACAGTGCTGGGTACTACCATTCATTTCATATAGGGTAATTTGACTGCCAGCTTTTTAATATGAAGATCTTGTTATCCTGATCTACAGAAAAAAGTCTGGATTGTAAAGGGATACATTTCTCTACTTAACAACTGCACACAACAGATAAGATTTTGCTTTAAACGTGCTAGGTGTTAATCAATCAGGATAATAGTTCTGTTATGCCCAACACCACTTACAGAGTCACAGAGGATGAGGAAGCCCTTCAGCAGCAATGCCACTGTAAGAAAACTAAAGGACAGATGCTTGTTAGCGGCATAATCCAAAGAGTAACACAGACCAGAATATCCTGAGTTTGGAATAATCAGCCTAAACACAGGAGAGCGATTAGTGAGAACTACATGAACCTGAACACAAATGCACGCTAGTCAACCTGCCTTCAAAAAACGTAAGGAAACAGAAATTAACCCTTGGGAATCAGTTCCTTCCTCAGGGTCACTTTGAATTGCCTGTGGACCCAGAGATGAATGTGGCCAGGGTATTTTTTCAAAGGCCAGATTAGCATGGGCTCCAAAAATACAAACAGGCCAGGTGGCAGATGAGAAACCTGCTTGATGAATAAAGAGAAGAAAGTCACAGATGAGACCCAACGTCTTCCTCAGGTGGACGATGCTCTCAGCACACAATGATGTGTCCCTGTTTTCTGGCACTGTTATTTTTGGATGCAGCCACCCTTCTCCCCTGGAACTGACTCACCTCTGCAGGAAGGCCTCTTCCCCCCCGTGCGGTTGTCTGCCTTTTCCTTCCACGACTCCTGATTTCCTTCTAGGGGTTTGCATCAAACCTCTCACACAAACAGTTTTAGAGGATGACCACTGCAACTGTTTTTACAGGGAGAAACCCAAGCCAAAGAAAACAATAAATGCTTGAACTCTGTCCTACTAATCAGATCTCAAAGCATGATTATAATGAATCTCGTAAACCCCAACAAATTAATTTCTCTAATGCTCACTTTGCATGCATGGAAGGTCAAGCATGGACAATTCAAATTATTTTCCCCAAATTCATTCTGTATGGCAGGGACAGGAACACATTTTAGATCTAGAGATTCGTAGGCAGCCTGAGCTGGAAAAGATGAGTTTTCAATCAACATCAGGTCAGAAGCTGGTCTGAGATGTCCCTTCTCAGGGCCGATGCTTAGATTGTACCAGGAGATAAAGCAGGGCAGGAACACTCTGAGCAGAGAGAAGACACAAACCTTTCAGAAACACCATAGTTACTCCTTCTCTGATTAAAAACTCTTCTTTCATGTAGAAAATGAAACAGGGTGATTCAGGAAGCAAGCAGGCACCATGTTGTACAGCCCACTGTGACCCTAAAACAGACCCCAGTCGGAAGCACGAGAGACCTTTCGCAGAAGATCCTTGTGGTAAATCTTTCCTTCAAATTCCCACAGAAATTGGTCTTAAAAATAACAGGCAACTGAAAAAAGTAAGCATCTTAGTAATCATTTTAAGCCTTTAAAAAATATGGGGAGGGTGAAGGTGTCTCGCTAGAGCTCAGCAGTCGGGTGGGCCTGTGGGTGCCCAGGGTGTGGTGGCAAACCCTGCTGGGAACAGGAGATGCGGTTGTGCCCTGTCCTGGATTTTTTGGGGGTGTTTCTTTGCCTCTTTGCCTTCCTGTTGAGCGTCCTCTCAGGTGAACTGATATAATGATGGGATCTTCTTGTCCCTTGCAAAGATTTACAGTGAACTGCCTGTTGATATGTGTTTCATTTTAGCATATCCATCTCCCCCAGCCCTGGGCACGCTGTAGCATCCAAGAGGAAGGCCAAGTGCTCAGCAGCCTTCCTCCCTGAGCGGTACCACCAGGTATCAGCCTACCATGTCCAGAAAAGCCTTCCCTATTTGATCAAAAAACCATAACAGCAATGAAAACTACAATTTCCTGGCTAAAATTCTGGTATGAAATTTGCAGGTAGGCAAGGCCTTACAGGGTCATCTTATGCTCTGGGCTGATCATGTTCCTCTGCCCACTCTTTCTCATCTGAAGTTTTTAATGGCTTAAATATGTAAGTGTTTTGGAGCAGTCACAGTTTGTATCCATGTTTTAGAATAAATAGGAAGTGAGAAGACTTGAGCAGCAGCGAGGTTGCCATAGCAATTGTTTGATGGAGAAGAGAAATTGCAACAAGAAGACCCTGGAGAACATGTCACTGTGCCTCTACCTTTTGCATCACGCCCGTCTGGACTTCAGAGAGGACAGGCTGCATGGGAGAAGGGAGCTGCCTTGGCCTCCCCGCTGCTCTTCAGACGGCGTTTCAGGGAACTTGCCTAGGGGCATGGCCAAGGCGGTGAACTCATCCGTTCAGCCTGGAATTTCGCTGAGTGACACACATGGGAACTTCGCACACACGTTAAATCACGCCTGAGTCATCAAGCGATCCCATCATTATATCGGTGCGAGTGCTTACTTATAAATCATAGGTGAATCATAAGGCATTAGTTTGGCCCTTTAAACCATGGAGTATCAATCATATGTTTTGTCTCAGGTTAAAGCCTGCATTCACTTTGAAAACAAGCTGATCTCTGGTGTAGGAAGGTTATCTGCAGGGTGCTCTTGTGCTACTCAGCTGAGCGTTGATGGGCCACTAGCCGGAGAAGCAGCTAAATGGAAAATAAATCCATGTGCAATTTGGGAGATTTACTTTCACTTCCATGAGAATATCTCTGAGAACCAAACACCAGATACATCAGCACAGCAATACTTGTACCGCTGTTATCTGAGCAATGCAATGATAAGTTGACAGCATTTGTAGAGAGTTTTTCACTTGTGGCTTTACATTTGGTGCTTTATGTATTTCATTTGCTTACACCTGGCACCAGCCTTTAATGGCTGACAGGCACTATTATTCTCATCTTACAAAGGGAGGGACATGAACAGAATCTAAATAGGGGCCAAGGTGAGATAGACACAGCAGAGCTAGAAATAGATCTTGTTTCCAGGCTCTGTTTGACATGGACCTTGCCTAATAGTATCAACTCACGGACGTTTTGCTGCCATTACAGCAGATGCTGCTGGAACCTCCTAGATGCAAGGGTCACACCACGTCTGAGCGTCAGTGTTTTCAGTGACAACGTTCAGAGTCACCCGCGGGACATTTATATTCACATGTCAACATCACTGGCCCAGGAAATAATGTTTGCATAAATAGGTTAAAACTGCTGCCTCGAAAATCTTAACCATCATAGGACACCCTTCTCTAAATCCAACAGCAAAGTGACCACTGTGCCTTAGGAAGAGGTGGCAGCGCATTATCTCGCCGGTCACTGGACCAACAGCTGGCTGCACTGGGCATCAAAGAGCTCTCGCAGAAGGGCTCTGACCTTTTCACCCACAGGCAGGACATCTCAGACCAGCACGGTGCTTCTAGAGGAAGAAATTAAAAGGTCGCTGCATGACCGTGTCTGTGCTAGGCTATACTGAAGCATGAATGCCTAAGCTGTACTCACAAAATATACATGGGTGATGGCGTATCCAAAACAGGTCTGGTTACTTTATAGAGCATATTTGGCCCCAAATGATCTTTTCTCTTGAAATATTTGCCAGCATTTTGTCAGGCAGAGCTGATGCTGTCTTGGAGCAGAAAGCATCCTGAGATCCCTTCCATCTCGGTATTTCTTGTCGTCCTTGTTCTGAACAAGATCAAATCCGTAGCATCATTTTTGATCCCTGCTTTGAACTATTAGAGTTTATGAAGCAGAACAAACTGCTCTGATACTTCTTCAAAACAGGGAATTGCCAGACACCCAGTTGTGTGAGATGTTCACCAAAAGCTGTGGAAGAACACCAAAACTGCTTTCCTACAACAAACCAATGAACCACACAATCTAGAAGCTGGTGTCCAACAGCGGTCAGTTATGCTGAAGTCAGAGGGAGATGCAAAGTAGCACTTGGCATAAATTCATTCCCAGCATATCACACAGTGTTGACCATGAGTTAATAACATTTTACTTTGAGAAAAAAAAAAAAAAAAAGGCAGCTGTAGGATAATTCACACCCACTTGCCCTGTAGCTTTACGGTGAACGTAGCTTCCTCAGAACTGCCAGGTATTGGTAGCTGCCAAGCAAATTTTTCACACACAAAGATCTTCTTGCTGTTTAAAATAAAAAACAGCTTCTCATAAAGAAATGAAAATCTGGGACCTTTTAGATATTCCCAAGGCAGTTTCCAAGACAGGATATGAAAAGCTAAGGCTGCACTTAAAATCCCGCATTAACTGAATGCTTGCGTTAGTGAAGGTTGGAGAGGGAATAGCCACCTTGCCCTCAGAAAAGACAGGAGAAAGTTTTGAGGTGGGAATTCATTTCATCTGCTTGGACCAGCTCGTGAGAAAGCCTCCCCATCTTGGGGAGGGCTTAGCCCTGGCGCCTTCCCCGAGGCTGCTCCTTGGCACGGTGTCTGTGGCGTTCTCCCCGTAGGGAAAAACAGTCCACTGAAATAAGCCTTCATGGTTGCCAGGTGCACCCAAGAAGTGAAGGTCAGCGCAATAAATCCTACATGTTTGCCACCATTTGGAAACAACACACCTCTCAGTCCGCAGAACGCATTCCTGTGCAGCATTCCTGCTGCAGCTTGAAAACATTATGTATGCTGCGCGTCTTGCTACCTCGGTACCGTAACAGCGTCACCAGACGAAGCTACCTCCCTTGGAACGTGTACTGAATACTGAATACCAAGGAACACAAACCATCCCACACCAGGAGATTTAGTTTGCTTTAAACGAGCTCAGCTACCAAATCCAAATTCTTTTTGCTGTAGACACGTTCGATAAAAAATATTTATATAATGTTATCCTTTGGAGGGTTTGAACTGCAGGTTCGGCTCTTGCTGACTGTGTTTCAACACACAGATGAAAGCTTTTTATTTCTCCGCGTTCCTGCTTTTTAGCTCGGTCAAAGATCACTGCGCTCACCTGACAGCACATCTTCTGAAGCCCAAGTCAGAGCTCATGTGTGCTGCCAGAGCTGGCACTGAAGCCCCTGGTTTCAGAGATGTAAATACTGACTCGATATCAACCAAGCACCATTTCTAAAGCAGTTTCCAAATCTTCTGTGCTAAGGAGCTACTACTGTCTTATGAAAAGCTTTACCAAGCAGGGACGGGTCTCCTCACGGGTCAGTTCCCTCCTCTTTGTTTTATTGCAGATATTTACCTGAAAATAAGATGCTTTGTTCATGAAAGATCGTCTATTCCTTGATCCATTCCACCACTAAAATCCAGGTTGGCTCCATACCATATGCAGAATTAGCAGGCTACATTAACGGCATCAAAAAAAAATACTTCATTTTTTGGAAGTCTTTGTTACAGCAAGCCAAGAGTGGGGAGAAGCATAAGTTTATACTGTCTCAGCAGAGCTATTTTCTACTGGAAAGCTTTTAGATTTGTCAGCAGAAGATTACAAAATTCATTTCATTTCTTAGCATCCCTCTTCAAGGTTATACATCCACTGGGACTCTTAAAAATTACATTTTTTCCCTACCCTTGGCAGAAAGACTACCAGTGACCAAAACAAACTCCTGACCAGCCCCAGCCCTCTCCCAGATAGCAACCAGGCAGCACCAGAGAGAGAAACTAGGACAAAATCTGTGCAACATATGGTCCGTGAGGCGACTTGCTCGGCCCCGCAGCTGCTGAGGGGGAGTGGGAGCCACGCAGCCGCTCCAGAGGCCACGAGGAGCAGCCAAGTGGCCCATCATCCTGCAGGGACCCGAGGTCAGGCTCTTGGCCGGTGACAACGCGCGTACCATTTGGCTGGCCAAGTGGCACATATGTACTACTGGCTAGCAGCCAATCTGTCTCCATTTTGTTTTGCCCATCCCAAGGGGCAAACAAGTGGGAAGCTGGATGTTGTCTTGGCTGGAGAGTGATGGAGGGTGGCTGCCACAGTGATGGGGGGTCGGGGACATCGAAGGCTCCAGGGATGCAAATTCAGGGTCAAGTAAAAGATGTGGGAGGTGTTGCATTGTAGAAATCTTAAGGTATTACAGACAGCAGACGTAAGGAACGAGGAAGGACCTGTCATCTTGTGGAGAAGAGGGAGAGGAAACTGGGGGATAAATATTGTGGGTGCAGGGAGTTGTGGCCCAGTAGTGATGTTTGGTGGTCTCTAAAAGACAACATGACCATATGAGCTGGGTTGCTCTGGGCTGTCTCTGCAGGCTTCAGGAAGCCAGCTTCACCTCAGGGAGTACGTTGGCTGTTTGCATTTGTAAACACCAGACCCACTGCACAGCAGGGCGTGGAGCCGCGCAGCCTGCACAGCTCACTTGTATCCTGCTCAGGTCGGGCAGCATTTATGCCTTCCTTTTTTTTTTTTTTTTTTTTTTTTTTCTTTTTTAATGAGTGAGTTTTCTATTCCTCACAGTTGCAGGCAGAATTTTCCAAATTGGGATCAGGTATTACAAGGGCCACACAACTACATAGCCTCCGAGTTCTCATTTCACCACAGAGTGTAATTAAAAGTGAAACCCTTCTCTTCCTTATGAGCGCGCCGTTCTCGTGAGCCACGCTGGGTAGAGTTTATTTTCCCGAACACATTTGAGCAGGGCTATAGAAGGAAAGTGCTGGTGATGCCGATCTCTGCAGCACCTCCCTTAGCTCTGGCTGTGCTTGGGCTCCAGTTCTGCATTCACAGATCAGGGCTGGAGCAGAAGGCCCCTGACTCCAGCAAGACGCGGCACAGCCCTGCACACCCACCAGATCAAACTGCCAGAGCAGGGGCTTATTCATTGCATTGCAGTCTCAGTGAGCTAAGGACCATAACCCAATACTCACCACAGGAACAAAAGTCCTACAGGTCATCACCAAATGAAGCATTTAGTATTCACTGCGCTATTATATTCTTTAAAATAATATTATTATTACAGGAAAATATCATGACCGCTTTCTCTTAGCAATGATTGTTTTATTTCCACATTAGTGCTTGTTAGCAAATTTCTTATATCAGAATGCGATGCTGGCTGGAACATAAAGTCTCGTATAGACAAATAGGATTTCATAAGCAAGTATGATTCATTACCACTGTCAGATAATGGAATTACCTATTCAAAGACCTCTGAACTATTCACAATTCACTGAAGGTGAACTATTATGTTTATTAACAAGAGGTATTTGTATGAGACAGCCTCTCCACATTCTCAAGAGGGCATTAAGGCACTACGGTGTGTGTCAGCCTGTGTAGAGAAAATTAGACGCATCAAAAGAAAATTAAGGGACTTAACCTCTCCAATTTTGGCTCCAAAGGGAAACACAGTGAAAACTTGCTCTTCTCTCTACTGCCACTAGAAAGTCCAGAGGGTAAGGTGCACCAGCACCCAGGCTCCTGGGATAGGAGTCATCCTGGGCGGATGCACGCTGTTCGCTCAGCCCCAAGCAGCCATGGAGAAAAAACCAGGAGCCTTGGCAATAAGCGCTCCTGCGACTGTGAGTTAATGTTGCCTCACATCATTGCTGGCACATCTCAGGAAGGGCATGGGTTCAGGTGGCACCGCCTGTTTCCCTTGCTCTCCTGGAAGCACCTCCAAGGTCCCCACAGTAGACCCGTAACCCAGCACCATCTTCAACCTCTCCTGAGGAAATTTTCCCCTTCTCGTTGCAAAAACTGCGTGCTGTGCAGCACTGCCAGCAGTGGAAACATCCGCGTCCCAGCAATTTCCCAGGCACCTGGCCCTTCGTTGGTCAAATGCACGCTCAGGAATCAGCCTGCAAGAGTTTAATGTACATTCAAATCTTCTTCTGCCAGGTGTCCTTAGATTAGAACAGTATTTCAAGAATAGGGCCAGAAGAGCCCCAACAAGCAGGCGCAAGCATCTTATGGTTATCCCTTTTTGTTCAAACAGTTAAATGCCAAATCTTTTGAGGTCTCTGGCTTTGTACGCTTTGCTATTTCATCCCATGGTGATGTTCTGCTACAGGAAGCATGGCCTGTGTAAGGCATGAGTAATATCCCATGTAGCTGATCTATTTGCGTTCTCCTGTGGAGAGCAGATAAGGTGCATTTTGTCCCATTCCCACTAACAATCCTCGCTCTCCCTGGGTAAGTCTGCAAGTTAGTTTCCTCATAAACTTCCTGAGAAGGAAGGGCCTTGCATGAGCACATCACCCTTAAAAGACATAAAAAACAAGGTAGGAATAGGCAGGCAGTATTCTCAGAGGTGGGTGATTACCAGTGAAGTCCCACAGGGATCTACTCCTGGGCTTAGATCATACGAATCATACGAATCATATGGATCATATGACAACACCTTCATAAAGGATCTGGAAAAGTGAGGAACAGAGATTGCTGGTGATATGAACTGATTCAAAGCAATAAAACAGAAAGCTGACTGCGCAGAGTTGTAGGGCACTCTTCCAATAGTAAGTGGCTGGATGATAAAAAGCCAGGTGAAATGTGATCTTGGTCAATGTGGAATAATGCATACTGGAAAGACAATTGCAACTCCATGTATGCAGTGATGGGATCTGACCTGGTTGTTACCACTCAGGAAAGACATCTTAAATAGGTCTGTTTGTTAAACTGTCTACTTGAAGTTCAGGAGCAGTTGTAAAAGGCTGATTTTAATATTAATGTTAGGAAATGTTAGAAAAGAAATGGAGAACAAACCAGAAAATATTATAATGGTGGTATGCCTGCGTCTTACCATACATCTCTACAGTATATAGCACTGGCATCTCTTTCCAAAGCAACATAGTAGTAGTAGAAAAAACACAAAGACATGACTCAAGGGTGATCTTCCTATATGGGGAACAATCTGACAGAAGTGAGAAATCTTCAACCCAAGGAAGAAAGGACCATGAGGAATGTATGGTAGGGTTTATAAAATCATGAGGCTCATAGGGAAGAATAAGAGGGTATAATGACTCAAATTCTCATAATTTAAAAAAAAAAAAAAAAAAAAGCTAGGGGGCCTCACCTAAAACTTTCTAGTGGCAGATTTGAAAACAAGAGGTGTGCACGGCGTGTTGTTAAACCAGGGAACTCGCTGACATATGACATTGGTGGATGTCACAGCTCTATGTGTTCAAACAGTGAATGGAAAAAAATGATGGAAGAGAGAATAAATATATCAAGGATTATTAATCACAAAGATATCATACTTGACTCAGGAGTTCCTTGGCAAATTCTCCCATGGAAGTTCTCCTACACCTTTCACACTTCTGTGCCCTTCCCTAAGCATTCACTATCAGTCACCTTATTTTTCCTGTGCTTTAACTTCTTCATGGTTCTAAAGATTGTCCTGTAGTCCTGTGAGAGGTGTGAGGATGCAGCAGTAAAACCTAGTAGAAATATAAGTCAAGCTCACAGGGGACTAAATGACACCGGGGTGTGCTAACCCAGGTCACAGAAGGAACAGGCGCTTCTTAAAACAGAGGATTTCTATGGCGACAGTGAAAAATTATTATCTGCTTGCTTGTCTTGACATCTTTTGATCTGCAGGAACCTATGGCCTGCACAATTTTTATCCCTCCTTCCAGACATGGGCAGAGACAACCTGCTGACCGACCAACCAACCATCCAGTCTCAGCAGTGCAGAGCTGGTCCTGATGCTTCCCAGCTGGCAGGGACCTCAGTAAAAAAGTTTGTATTGCGTAGTGTCTGTAGCGTGCTTAATGCAATGGGTGATTGAGTGAACAAAATCGTACAAAAAGGAACAGTACAGATTATTAATTGTGAAGATAATAATAACAAGACAAGGTTTGTTTGTTAAGTGTTGGAAAACAAAAAAAAAATGGTGCTTTTTTGGTACTTCAGCTTGTGACTTTGCAGCTTTCTCCTGTACATTCCTTCTCGCTCTCAGCCAAATTGCCACATGCCAGCCTCTGTGAGGTTGGGGATAACTGGCAAAATTCCTGCTGAGGGCAACTGTGCAAGCACCTTTTCATAGGATTCCTTTACGTCGTGATGCCCAGACTGGTGCAAAAGTGAGCTACAAGCCACAGTTCAATTCCACTTGCCAGGGTTGGTCTGCGAGGTGCGCAACACACATTTCTACAGAGGAAGGGCAGTCGCTCAGACCTCTCAGGGTCTGGGAAAAGAGACAGGCAGCCTTTACTTTCTGCAGATAAAGCACACACTCCATCCTCACCATGGGCGTGCCGAGCACCCGCTAGCACTGGAAGGCAGTTGGCAGTATAGACACTTCACATAGAAACGAGATATTTCTTATTCTGCATTGTGGAGAAACTGAACTGCTGCTGGCTCATCTGAGGATGGGTGAGCAGGTGTCAGGCGTGATGTTGGAGCGCCTGCAGTGTGCGACTGCAGCTATGCGTTGCGTAAGGTTACTAACTTTAAATGGAAGTGATCAGCTAAGTGTGGACCGGCTCTGAGCAGAAACACGTTGAGTTTGGCTGTTAACCTGGGGGAGCTGTGCTCGGGGGAGTCGTACCTGGATGAACAAGCCAAAACAAGGTTGTACCTTCAACAACTTTGAGAAACATTGACTTGGATGGACCCCAGTGATGGTAAAACCAGTGTGAGCAGGGTCAGGTGTGCTGTGATGGTGTGGGGCTGTGCAGTGTCCCCAAGGACACCATCCTGTTCCATGAGTGCTAGTGCCAACACTGTGTGACTACACGGGCGCAGCTGAAATGCCCTTTAAATGTCAGTAAACAGTGTAAGGAAGACATCAATTAGATGTTTCCCCTGCTCTATTTTATGCTTTCTGTGGTACAAAATCCAGTGTTATAAAACATAGGAAATTTATAAAGAAAGCAAAATACCTAGAAGAAAGGTCACAGCTGGCAGGGAAGGTGACAATAAAAAACCAGGATGTCCACTTTGCTGGTGCTAACTGTTGGATAAACCTCAGCTTGCTGAGCAGGTCGTGAAGTCTTGGAGACGGCTGCTGTTGTAGTAGCAAATTCAAAAATAGCAGGTTAGCACGCCTCAACAACTGAAGGGCACTGAGGTGTGGTCTTAGACAAAAAAATAAAAAAAAGCTGATGAAGGACAAGACTAGAAATATAATTATGGAAGATAAGACCTGCCAAAGAGAAGATTTAATTCTTTGAGGAGATTATGTGTTTGATTTATAACTGCAAAGACATAATAGATTTCTGCAAGGTATTTTTTTCTGAGCGCCATATTGGCATTCTGAATAGAAATTATCAATATAGAATATTAATAAAGCATTAAGTGGATTAAGAAGTGACTAATAAACAGCTCAAAAAGTATTTTGTTCATCAAACAGATTTGTTATCATGGGGTTTTAGGAAGATCAGCAGGAGCTTGGTACCTCTCCAAAATTTTTATCTGTTATCCGTAAGACACAAAATCACTGTTGGTAAAATTTCAAATGCAGCACATGTTGGGGAGGGCAGAAAGATCTGGATTATGTAGCCAACTGAGACTTTTCAAAAGCAAGGCATTTAAAGGCAGTCAAATTCAAAGTTGTTCTGATCCAAGCAAGGTAGACCAGCCCTAAGAACTGCATCTTAGACTCTGGAGCAACTAGTGCAATGCACTCAATGTGGTCAAAAAAGGCAAAAGAAGTGTCTAGTGGGCAGAGAGGCAGTAAAAATAATGCACTATGTTAAGGAAAGCACAGAGAAGCTGAATATGTTTGTCTCAGCCCCTTCTAATGCCTCCAAACCCACAAAAACCATCAGCAGCCCTTGCTCTGTGCTGGGCACTGAGGCTCTTCCCCACACTCCCCCCACCGAAGCCTGCATCCCTCTTACTCGATGCTGCTGCTTTCCTTGGGTTTTAATTTCCTGTTATTTAAAACCAGAGTTTGCCCAATCTCTTGGGAAGCAGCCACCTTGACAGGGATACAAGCAACTCTAGAGAACGTGGGCCTGAAAACAAAGATTCTCCTGGCAGCTGATAAAATCAGAGAGAGGATGGGACCAGCAATGGTCATGCCACCTCCAAGGAAGCACCAGTGGTCGAGGGTGCTTCTGCTGGGGCATGCAAAAGAAACTGCATTGCTTTGTCAAAGGGCTTCATTTCTCAGTGGTTTTGGACTACTTATGCAGTACACATGTCACTTTCTAATTTATTTTTGGCTAGTGAAATTTCTGAGAAGCAAATCAGATTGCTATTGACACTGAATCTAATGCAGGCCCTTCTTTGTCACAGTCACTTTCTGAAATGAAGTTATAACAGTGCTGTAAAAAATACTTGATGTGACAGGCCTGGAAGATGAAATGGTTTGTTGATGTCAGTCTGTGGTAATAGAAGCTGAGCCGAATTGCTCAAAAGCAACAAATTATATAGATTTAGGGCACAGAACAATTTCAGCTACATCGCCTTAATGTCCTTTTTAATGGAAACAAATTGCCTTGTGCTATGTAAAGTGGTGCCAGTGGGAGCCAGAAAGTTCAAAATGACACAAGGGCATTGGCTGGATCCTCATCCAGTTCAACAGAAGCATTGCAGAGTGAAAAATTAGGAAGGAACTAAGAATTTGGTCCCCAACACATACTCTGGAGCCTTTGTTTAGAACCTGTACTAAGCCAAACATGAACAGATATTCTTGTTTTATTCATAATAATAACTGCTTATCATTTGACTTCATCAAAGTACTCATCAAACTTCATTTAAATTTGCAACACCTCTGAAGCTTGGCCTAAGTTTCAAAGTGTTTAGTCATTTTAACTACGGTGATATAATTACAGCAAGAAAAAGCTAAAATAAGTGGCCGTACCAAGGAGCTGTTATCTCAATGCAGTTTATTTAAACTGTGCAAAGCAACATAAGCAGTGAGTGATCGTTATTTGTATAGTGTGGCACCTCGTGCTCCCAGCGACACACCCGCATCACCCTGTACTAGGTGCTAGATGAATATACAAATCTTAAGCCAATATTTTTGTACCAGGCTTTTGATATCCCCAATACATTTGCAAAAGATCAAGTCTTTAATTGACATAGTGCAACCATATCTTCATTTTAAAGAGGAAAACTGAAGTCAGTTGAACTCTTTCTACCACCAAGGTGGAAATGGAGAGATTGCCCAGAGAAGTGGTGGAGGCCCCATCCCTGGAGACATTCAAGGCCAGGCTTGATGAGGCTCTGAGCAACCTGATCTAGTTGAAGATGTCCCTGCTTACTGCAGGGGGGTTGGACTAGATGACCTTTAAAGGTCCCTTCCAACCCAACACATTCTATGATTCTATGACTCTAAATCTACAGATTTCCACAGAAAAGGCTTGTCAGGACACCTTTGCCTGCAAAGATATTGGATTGCTTATTCCAGGTCATATAATGAAGTGGGACTGACTCCTTTCCTCCTTCCTTACCCTGACCACAGAGAAGCACTATCCTTCTTCTTTTGGAGATGACTACATTTTAGTGCCAGTCTTCTGTACTGTAACACCGATATTTTTCAGGAATAAACCTTCTCCTTTGTACGCATAAGTTCACAAATGCCTTGAGGCTAGTCTTGAAATCCAAATAGTCTTACTAGGTACAGATATTATCTATCATCTTCTCTACTGGAAAAAAAATGTTGGAATAAATATTAAAGTCATTATACCTGTACTGTTATAAGGGGCCCCTGGAAAAGACTGATTTTGGTCAGGTTGGCCAGCCTGATGGAAGAGGTGTGGTGGTGTTCAACAGACAACACAGCTGTGCTGGGGCTCCGCTGTGCCAGAGCTCTGGGGCTGCCCCGGTAGGACTGAGCTCGGGGTAACCACACAGTCACTGATGCTTTGTTTTGCAGTAAAAGAAAGCTCGTACAGCTTTGACAGGTATATAATGCTTAGATCTTATCCCACTTCCACCTTTTGATGCTTAGATGACACACAAAACACTTTGTTCACTTTCAATTAATGTTTCTACAAACTAACTTTTTGCTAACGCATCTGTAGGAAAAGCATCATAAATTGCTGCTTTGCCAAACTGAAATGCATGAATGAGTTGGCAGTCAGATGCTCAGAAAGCAAAAATTACGTTGTATGAGCGGGGTGACTTTTCCCGCAGCATGAACAATGGATTATCTTGGGGAACATGAGCAAATTCTAGGAGAAAATGTACTTACTCAATCACTGGCCAAATAATTTGAATAGTAAGTATGTTTTTAAAAGATCAAAGTCTGTTGAAGGATAACTAAAATGGACTGCTGTGATGAAGGACATGGCCAGAGAAAAAAAAGTCTCTGCTCTATGTTCCATCAAAATTATACAGGTTTCCAAAATGGCCTCCATTTCTTTCACACATTATTAGGGATTTGATTATTTGCATACAGATGTGCAGTCAACAAAACCATGAAGTCTCTATGTGAACCTGCATATCCCACTGCTGCCATTACCCGGACGCCTTTCCACTCCCATGGAGAAGTTAAATTTAAGCCTAAAATGGCCTTGCCTGTGAAATAATTTCTTTCAGAAATTACTGCATTGCGTGATGGCTTTTTTATAATTTGGTAGGATGTAGAGCATCTGTGAGGCCAAAAAAATCCCCTACAGGCTGTTACAGAAACTGGAAGCCGAGAGTCTCTCCAGTACAAGGGAGACATGGACATACTGGAGCAAGCCCAGTGATGACCACAAGGGTGATGAAGGGGCTGGAGCACCCACCCTACGAGGGGAGGCTGAGAGACTGTTCAGCCTGGAGGAGAGAAGGCTCAGTGGGATCCTTCAATATCTTTAAATCCCTGCTGGGGAGGGAGTAAAGACGATGGAGCTGGACCCTTCTCTGTGGTGCCCAGTGACACAGGCAATGAGCACAAACTGAAACACAGGAAATTCTGTTTAAACATAAGAAAAAGACTTTTTTTTACTGTAAGGATGTTTGAACACTGGAACAGGTTGCTTAGAGGGCTTGTGGAGTGTCCATCCTTGGAGATACTCAGAACTCAACAGGACAGAGTCCTTGGTGACCCTGCCCAACTATTTGCCCTGCAGAGGTCCCTACCGCTGGTACCACAGCATCCTTGAAGGCCTGGTAGAAATTGTTCTTGCAGTTTGCATTTCATGAATTAGTTTCCTTCTGCCCTTCCATCTCTTTCTTCTCATACCCTTAATTTGTTTCTGATGAGTCTTTCTGACCTTTGAATGGCAGTTTGATGAGCCAGCTGGCTGAGCTTTGCTGTGACTGGACTGTGTCTTCAGTGCCTAATGTTTTTAATTGGGTTAAAAGAATTGGAAACGTTACAGTGGGACTGAGCTGGACAACCCTCACGTTGGAGTCACCCTGTGTCAGGCTGCCACAGGGAATGCCACCACCCTTGCATCAAACACTTTGGCAAGAACTAACAATTCAGCTTTAAACTAGATCACAGTGACGTGGCTGTATTTAGTCTTACTTTAGGGTAGCTGTTATAACAGCAATAACAGTAAGGACTCCAAGCAGAATTCTTTAGATGATTGATGGGATTGTGGGATTGTCTTGTCTTGTGGAATGTCTTGTGGGATGGGAGAGGTAAGACCAGGCTTCGTCTACACAGTCAAGTTGGTAAGGTCCTGACTTTGCTGTCCCTCCCATGTGCCCCACGATGCTTGAGAGCTACTGCCATGGCCAGAGCAGGGGCAGTCTGCAGGGCTGTAAACACCCATGGCACTGGTGAGCCTGGGTATAGGGACTTGGGTCACTGTCCCATCCCCCAGCAGGGCTGCCTTCCTGACCAGTCTCCTGCTGCCACGTGCCTGCAAATAAAGCATGTATGGGCCACAAGTATTGCTAACCATTACTCTTCACAAACAATGACATTAAAAATAAACAAAACCCTCACACCCTCCTTTTTTAATCAATATTATCTTGTGACTTTTAACCCACACTGGTGTTCCAGCTCTCTCCCTGCCACAAAGCACCTACAACAAGGGAGGTAAATCCTCCCTTTCCAGCAGGGACCACCTTGTCGTGATAAGGGCTATCCTGGTACCAATGACATCTCCTTTATGAGAGCAACTCCTGGTCTTCTGTCTTAAAAAATGAAGGAAGATGAATAATGTGCAAATCTGGCATGCTAAAATCAGTCACCTCAATACAACGAATTTTGAGCCTCACCTCTTAACGTCCTGAGGAAGAAACCTTTTCTCTAAGGCTGTTCCGGAGAAGACAAAAATCAGAAAAATTCTAAAAAAGTAAATTTGAGGGTTGTAGTGTTCCTAGTTGTACACGGATACATACATAGGAGCAGTTTACAGTGCAGTTGTGGTACTAATAGCTTGGCTCCCTTTGTGTGACAACAAGGATAGTATATTGAGGTAGGAAATAGAAATGAAGGGGACATTCATAAAGATGTCAGCAAGCACAGTAAATCCTCAGGATCCAGGCAGGACAGGACACCCAGGAACACACCGTTGTCCCTGGCAGCCCTTCGCCAGGGGTCTGTCGCCGATCAGACAGCTCTTGGCCTGGGAGACTATCGCGCCTTCCCTGCGTGCACACGGGATGATAACTGGTTGGCTGGGGTGGGAAAAGAGAGAATTTTCATTAAATCTGCTACCCGGGCAGGCAGCCTGCTGCCTGCTGAAACCTGACATATGCGACTGGCTCAGCCTCACAAGAGGCAGAGATGGAGGAAATCCAGGGTAAGGGATAACTCTTACTACAAGCAGACACGAAAAAAAAAAAGGGAAAAGAAAGAAAAAAGATTACTTAGGTGCAAACTCCTGCTAGGTGTAAGACAGATGGTTTCCCAGGGCCGAGAGCCAAGATTTTTTTTAATATTGGCCAGCAATTACATGAAATTTTATTTGTTTATTTATTTAGTTAGTTAGTCTCCAATTGAAAATACCATAGAAATAAATCTGACAGTATTCAAATTCAGTTTGCTCCAGCCTTATCGTTTCATCCACCGGTGGGTTCAATTTCTTTTTGATCTTTGCCTTCAGGATGGCGAAGCACAAAAACTGCTATATCAAATTTTTACGAGGGCTGCTGACATTTCCACTCTGCGTCAGCGCTCCCGAGACTTGCCGGCAGCAAACTCGCTTGGGCGGGTATGGCGCGAGCAAAGCCTCGCTCCTCTTTCCCCTCCACGTCAGTGACTCTCCCGGAAGATGATGTCATGGTGATTGCAATGACATCACCCACACGCAAGGAGGAAAAAAACAGTCCCGAATATCTCAGACCAGGGCAAATGGAAGGTGAAACCGAAGTCTCTGTGCAAGGCAGGGTGGGTGGCAGCTTCCCACACGGCACCATCACAGCCTGGGAGCCTACCTGCTGCAGAGACTGTGCCCCTCCTCCGCACAGCCACGTCACTCACCTTGGCGGAGGACCAAGCCCTCTGCCAGAACATGCTACATGGAGGTTGCAATTGCGTTTCTGCAACTGCATGGCACCGGACTCTCAGCAGAGGTTCGCAGAATGGTTGAGGCTGGAAGGGGCTCTGGGTGTCATCTGGTCCAAAAGTAGTTGTCTGCACTTGTGCGGTTATTATTTGTGTTATACACTCTCTCCACATATGCAAGGTATGCTGAGACGCTCAAGTCTAGCTTTGCTTACTAGATTCTTAGGAAAAAATGGGGTATGAAATGTACTCATCTCTTTCGGTTACATTTTTTCAAAGCGCTGCCATGTGCATTTTGAAGGAATGATCTGGCACAGCATCATATCCCAGCCAGGTTTTGCTGAAGGTGAGGATTGTCTGGGAGTAAGGTGGTGAGACAAACAAGCTGGCAGCAGAATCGTGCTTGGGGCGATAACGCAGAGTATGAGACTGACCTGCTCTGTGGGATGGGGTGTCCTACCTGCAATACAGGCAGCGCTGAGGACTGTTACAGACGGTCTAACCTCACCTGAGATACCGAGGAAAAATATCAAGCAAACACAAGACAGAGAGGAATAACCTACAGGAACGCCAAACTCCGTGATGACAAGACCAAAGGAGAAGATGTCGTGGCCATTGGGCAAGGGGCCAGGAGCAAGGAAGGCACAGAGCTGCCAGGCTTGGAGAATTTCCACCTCTGCCCCTATCAGCCACCGACTACAACAGAACCAGGCGGGGAAGGGGATGGGAAGAACCTCACGGCGCTGATGGGATGTGACAGACGTGGTCTGGGAAAAAACCCAACGCATTAGGTCAGCCTTCATCTCAGGGCTGGCTCTGAGATACCAGCAAACAAGAAGAGTTTGTATCACATAATTACTTTTAAAAACAAATGTGATGTGGGTTTGTTTTTTTTTTAAGTAAGAAAGGTCTGGTTATGTGATCCGGCTGGGTTTTTATTTAAAATCCTCTCCCCTGGTTTCAAGTCATAACATTTCCTCAAAGCAAACCACCCAAGGACTGAATTAGGATAAGTCAGAGCGTTAAATCTGTTAGTTCACATGGTTTTAATTTTCTGTTTGTTTAATTTAGTGAAAGTTCTTTTATAACACCCTAAAAGTGTTATTTAAGAGAAAAAGGATTTTAGCAGTTAGAAACTGGAGACAAGGTGTTGGGGCTTATGAATCAGATCATAAAGGGCAAAGCAATGAAGCTCTACTGATTTCCACGAAGTTAAAGCCTTTTTTACACCACCTGAGTGTCTGGTCTTTCAGCTTCAACTGGCCTCCACTGCCAAATAACTGTTGTGATAACGTCCTTCAATGGAGAACATTCATTAAAGAAAAACAACAACAACAACAACATGATTTTTCTTCCCTTGCTGCTGTTACAAAGATAATTACACCTAGAGAGTCTCAAGAAAGGTTGTCTTTGCTTTCAGTTTTGTAAATGGACGTTATTTTGCAGTGTCAGACACAAGATTTAATCACAGTTTGCACCTCCTTAGATACCAGTGCTAGTCACCCTGGCACACTAACACGGAGGGAATTCAGCCCCTTGAGCACCACCGTGCAGACTCGCATGTGTCCTGCCTTCCTTGGAACTGATGGGGGAAGCTGCAGAGCGAAGGGTTTTGCACCACTGCAGAGGAAAGCATGGCCCTTCAGAAGAGCTGCACAGAGAATTGATGAATGCTTTATGAGTCCTGTCTAGAGGTCAGACCACTTGTAAGGGTCTCTCTGTGGATTTACTCCACCATTTACTCAAAAGAAACTCCCAGATTTGCAGCCTGCAAGTGACCCAAACCAGAGTATCTTTGCTCTTGGACGCATTTCACCAGAAGTCCCAGGGTCTGAGCAGAGGCAGGACCCAGCTGTCCCCACGCCTGGCGTTCCTGTGCTGGTTCACAACTACTCGTAAGCCTTTTTCAGAGTCTGCTTGGAGTAGGGTGAAAGCTGGTGATCTAACGCTTGCTTGTAAGTGTGCAGCCTGCAGGACACGACCCATTACGGACTGAATGTGCCACAGGAGAGATCTTCACAACCCGGGGAGCGGAAGCTTTTCTTTAGTCTAGACCACAATCAGCTTTAGGCTTAATAAATTTCCTTTTCTAGGTAACAAGCTTCACTTTAGAAAGAGTAACACAGCGCATAGCAAGGACCTGAACATCCCAGCGTGGTGCAAACAAGCCTGAGAACCTGCAGATCAGCCGCTCCGACCCCAGCACATGCAGTTGGCGTTAACAATCTTTCCAGTCCACTGCCTGTGCAATAGACCTGGGGCGAGATGAGCCTCTGAGGAGCCCCGCACTCTTTACAGGTAACTCGGCCTCATACTTCAAAGGCAGTGATCCCGCTGGCCAGGGATGAGGCAGGCTGCCAGCAGGGCACAGGGAAGGTTTTTGCTGATCATTCCCTGAAGCAGGAGCAATAACTTCAGTCACCAGGGCTGCCTTTCAGCAGCACAAAATTCATATTGTTTTTAAAGACGGTTTATGGCTCTTAGCAAGTCGGTTGCAAGTAAGCAAATGAGGTTTTTAAAAAATTTGCATGAAAGAACATGCCTTGAAACCACATGAAACTGCACAATGGTCCAATTGTATAGGTCTCAGACCTGCTGTGTGATGCCTGCCAAGGATGCCCACTTCCTTAGGGTGGCATCCCTGGAGTGCTGGCAGGGGTCCTCTGCCTGCCCCAGCCCTCCGCACCATCACACTGCCGACATCCGTCCCTCCGGGGAGAGATGTCCACTGCTATCGCAGATCTCCCAACTCAACCCAGAAGTTCCCAAGTACTGCCTGGAAGTGCAAACGGCAACAGAATCATGGACCTGAGGGTTGGGGCGAGTCCAGAGGGGTGCCACAAAAATTACCAGAGGGCTGGAGCACCTCTCCTATGAAGACAGGCTGAGAGTGTTGGGGCTGTTCAGCCTGGAGAAGACAAGACTCTGAGGAGACCTTATAGTGGCCTTCCAGTACCTGAAGGGGGCCTATAAGAAAGCTGAGGAGGGACTTTTTACAAGGGCGTGTAGCGATAGGACGAGGGGTAACGGCTTCAAACAGGAAGAGGTTAGATTTAGATTAGATATCAGGAAGAAATTTTTCACTATGAGGGTGGTGAGGCACTGGAACAGGTTGCCCAGGGACGTTGTGGATGCCCCATCCCTGGAAGTGTTCAAGGTCAGGCTGGATGGGGCTTTGAGCAACGTGGTCTAGTGGGAGGTGTCCCTGCCCATGGCAGGGGGGTGGAACTAGATGGTCTTTAAGGTCCCTTCCAACCCGAACCATTCTGTGATTCTATGATCATGATCCCCATCCACAGTGAGAGATCATCAGCAGAACAGTTTGGGGTATCGATCCAGAGGGCAGCTCCAGCACCGAACCAAGCTGTGGGGTCGGGACTGCCTTGCAAAGTGCTGCATTTTGCAGCGAAAAGCCTGGCTCACCCTACACAGAGGAAAAAGCTCTGCATTTCACGGGGTTTGGATTAGATCCCCCACCTTTAATACAAAATCATGTTCTCTTGTCTTATTTTTCTTTCCGTTATTTAAAAACAACTGCAAACACCTGGTAAAAGAACTGTTATTTGAAGCTACAAGATAAGTCCCCCCAAATCCTTATCCTCTTGCATTCCAGGACATCTGTGCATATTAAGCAAAAAGAACTATTATCTGCTACAAGGCAGGTGTTTCAGCTGTACTGGGAGTTAAAAATGAGTCTCGCTAAAAACTAATTCGATTCAATGGGAAGTTCTTTAATTTAACACACAAATTGATTTTTTTTGGTTGATCAGTAGTGATAAAAATAGAAAGACATGCTTTGAAATAATTAAAGAAACATTTGACTGGAATAAATTGTAGACTACAAATGCCTTCTGAATGAGTATAATTCTGACTTCTGTTTTCTGAGAAGAGATTTGGAGCTGACAATGATCTGGACCAGTTTTCTAATGTTGGGGTCCCTGGCTGGTTGGTTGGGTTCTCTCCTGTTGTAGACTACTGAAGCCAGGTGCTACATTTAAGCGTAACCATCTGACTTCAGGACATGGCACTTAAACTAGTGCCATCATTTTTCAGCTGCCCCTACTTGCATGTGTTCTTCAAATCCTTTTTCAGCAATTCAATGCTCTAAAAACGAACAATACACGGTAGGGAAAATCATGGCTCTTAGTTTCTGTAGTTCCTTCTCATTTATTCCCTCCCTGAACTTCTCAGAAGCTGTAAACATCCAGATAACTGCAGCAGCATCCTCTTCTAAAAAGTGTTACTTAGTGTTTTGCACTATAATAAAGAAAATGTGACATTATGGTGTGGTTCTTCATCTCTGCAAAAAGTAAAGCATGACTTCTTCGTTCAGAACTTCTTGTTCTAAACTGATGGCTAACTTGGGGCAATTAATATGAGATGAAAACTAATAAATTTCCTAAGAAAATCTGGTTTAGGCAACATCCAGAAAGCTAGTATCTGGCCTATCGGGGTGAAAAGTTTGTAGTGAGAATCAAAGCAAAGATGCTGGATGCTTTTGTTTTTAAAAAAAAAAAGTTCATAAGCTCAGCAGACCTGGCGCACTCCTCAACAGGCATTTGCATCATTTCCACTGGAGAAGTTATCAAAAAATATTAATAAAAATAATTCAATAATATTTGCCAAGAAAAGGCACTAGAAGGTGTTTTTGGTTTATTTTTGCACCCACAAAGACAAACCTGTAAGAGATCCTTATGTTCAAGCAATAGCGTGCAGTGGGCTCTGCTGATGTATACGGACATCCTTCATATAGGTTTGGTCTTGTATTACAGTAGTTTGTGTGATTTTGTACATTGGAATTACATCAAGGACTAGCTTTTTAAATAGCTTGAAAAAGCTGTGCAGAAGAAATAACTTGGACAACCCCCCTGTATTTTTCATGTGTTACAATTCTCAAGGGATATTGTTGTACGGAGTAAATGTCTAAGCAATCACGATTGCAGTGGGAGACCAAGCAATGGAGCTGGTACATGGGCTGAGCATGGGACTGGGAAGCAGGACTGGCCTCCAGGGTTTTCCTCCTGCTTGTGCCACTGACCTGCAGGGTCATATTCTGCCAGATTTTCTGTAATACTCAGCATCCTTGAGGTACTTAACATTTAGGGTGCTTGGCCATCTCTGAAATCGTGCTCCTCAGAGCGTGATGGGTTCGGGAGTGATGAGCACCCTCAGGTTTGGCTGAAGTCAATGAGTGTCAACATACCTTTCAGCACACATATCCGAACAGTTACGTTAAAACGGAAAATCCCTGGGAGGAAAGATCAAGGTCACATTTACTTCTGTGTAGCTGGAGAAGGCCATTCCCACCACCAGCTTCCAGCAGGGATTTGCTTTCATTAACTACCTCAGGGTGGGTACAACCCTGCCTGATCGCCATTAGGATTTTACACACAGGTAGGCAGCTTGAATTCACTGTGCAAAGTAAGACCATTTTCTATTTTTATCATTGGGTAAAGACAGTCTAAAAGTCAGGACATTACACTCGTACTCAGTGTTTGCAAGGTGCCCTACAACCCTGGGATTGCAACCGTACGCTGTGCAAGAGGCAAATATTGTCGTAACCACTGAGAGCAAAGGGTGATGGCTCTTTTTCACACCACCTATATTTTTCTAATTGCGCTCTCTAGTAAATCGTTTATAAATAGAAGCATTGTTCAGTTAATGTAGTCGCTGAATGAAATGTAAGCTCATGCTAGACACCTATACTAAGAAGGGAATAGAAATAACATTGTTGAATCTTCCGATTGAAGAAGAAAAGCTGCAGAAAGATCGCAGACTGTGCCAAGAAAGTCTCTGCCTGTATGAATGCAAGTGCTTTAATCTGCATGACAAAGACTTCCCTCCCCTTCCAAACTGCTATTTCTTTCTGCTTTGTGAAACCATGAGAAATAACGTGGCGTTCGCTATTCACTTCATGCAGTCTCCATGCTGCACTGTGGAAAAAAGAGGCTGGACCCATGCGGGCAGTGCCATGAGTACGTTTTGGGAGACACAGAACTTTAAATTCTCATCAAAATGTGTATTCAATCCCTTGCCCCTGTGCAGGGCAGGACTGCGCTCTGTGTTTCCTTTGTGCAGCAGTCAGTCCCTTCGCTACACCAGAGATTTTTGCAAGCCTGACTCTAAATTACATTGCAGAGGTTCGATTACTCATTCCGTATAAAATTCTGCGTGGTAATAAGATGTCCCTTAGATGCAACCGCTGTGCTGGGTTTGACACAACAGAAACAGCACAGAAACAAAGGATGGAGCGTGAATCACCAAAATCCACAGCAAAGCGAGTCTCCAGTCTGAAACGCGGGTTGCCTGATGATACTGACTTTTTGGGGGGACAACCAGCGAGACCCTCCTGAGACCCGCAGGGTAGGGGATCCCACCAGGCCATCTACTGGCTGGTGCCAGCCTCCAGACACGGGAGCCTGCCCGGGGACGGTGGCAGGGCCAGGGCAGGGCAGGTCCCCAGCTGCCCGCTGGGTAAGCACACAGAGCCCTTCGAACCTCCTGCCTCCCCACATGATGCCAGCACTTGGCAGGGACCCTGAACCAGGGGGATTTCTTTAATTAGGTGTCACTTTTAACTCAGGTGTGCTCCTGCTCCCCAGACGCACCAATTCAGCTACTCCGTCTACTTACTGTAAACTCAAACCGGACTGGAAACCCTCGAGTGCTGAGCTGTGCTCTGAGCTGCATGGTGAAAGCTAAATTAACTCCAGTGAAGACAAAGCTTCACACAGAGTAAATAAGCAGACGTTGGCCTTTTTTCCATTTACCACTGACTTCTTGCATTTCGTTCTAGCCAAATCTCTCCCATGTTTTTGGCAGGATCCTCGCGCTCCGATCAGACAAAGGTCCTGATAAAGACAAGAGGGATTTTGCTCAGAGCAGGATCCTGCCAAAGGAGAGAATTGTTCAGATCAGGATTATTATTTTTTTTATTTTGATCAAGTGGCAACTGGTAGAAGAAAACAACAGATTTAAGGACCAATTTTTTTTAAAAAGCATCTATCTGCCCTGCAGATCTGTGCCCAAAAAGATCGTGGGCATACTGATGGTTCAGTAGGTTGGGACTGCAGAAACTTCTTATCACGGGGCACAGAGACACTGTGCCAGATTCTGATCTCAACTGCACGTGGTGTAATTTACCTTATGTTCAAATTTCACTAGAATAACTGAGATGGAAACGTGCTTCACCCTTCCCATCTTTTGCCTTTGGAGTTGAAGCGAAGGGAAGCTTTCCTTCAAAATGTAGGAACAGTGAAATGATTAACAAAAGCTAAATAGGGCAGTTTCAGGCTGAAAAATGCATGATTCACAGCAACTTGTTCAGACGTATTCCTAAGTCATATACATTATGGCAACTTAATTATGTAATAGAAGGGATCATGTACTGTTGCGTGCCCACAGTTCCCACTCATCCGGCTGAATGCAGACGGGCTCGCGCTACACAGAAAGTAACACACAAAAGACAGGGAGAGAGAGAGAGAGAAAAGGGATGCTGGGACTTAAGAGAAAAGCAAGTAGCAAAAAATAATACCCAAATGGCAAGCTTTGCATACCACAAAGTATTCATTTGTTCAACAATAGCAAAAGGCTGGGCAGAAGAAGAGCGTCTCAGCAACAAGCCACGGCAATCCCGGCGTAGGATTAATGCCATTAAGTGGAAGGGAAATGTCACAGCATGCATAAGAAAGCTGAAGACTTCAGACAAGCAAGTACCACTGCTCTCCAGTGAATGTGGGTGTTTCTATTACAAAGCTAGATGTGGAATGTCACAGGCTTTCCAGTACGCTTCTCCACTTAGATCAAGAGGTTTAAAGGCTATCGAGTGTTGCTTCAGCTTCTTTAGCATTCTGATAAAATCTAGCAGGTGATTTCTGAATGGTTTGGGGAGGATGCATGTATTTGTAGACCACTTGCACCCCATGACTGCCTTTTCCATGAGCCCACAACACTACTTATTTCATTCAAAGAGGCACCCTCTTCAAAAAACTCCTGTCTTGTTTATGCACTGGAAGACTTATGTCTATTGGAATATGCATTTTCACAAATTTGTATCATATCAATCTCTTTTGAAAGTAGCGGTGGCAAACAGCAGCTGAACACGAGGGATGCAATGGTGGCAGTGCTCACAGAGATAAACTGCTGCTCACAGAGATGGAAACTTCTGAAAAACCCGTTCAGCCCCCTGAGGTGCCAAGAGTGACATCCTTCCCTTGGTTGACCTTCATATTGCAGAACAGCGCTGGCACAATCTCCTGCAGCCATCAGACCTGGTGAAGACCATTTCTTCATGAGAACTTGTGTCTGCAGTTATGCGATTTGTCAGCATCAGATTTGTGCAATGAGAGATAAACCGCTGGTGCGTATACAATCTAGATCAGACACCAACATGTAATTACATTTATATAGAATTTGTAGGATCTGATAATGCCGAGTTTATGCTCGCTTTATGCCTGCTTTTGTCAGCTTTGGGAGAGCAGATAAGGACTGATTGTCCATGAGGTCCCCAGTGTGCTCTGCAGTCCCTGGGACAGGGGCATCCCCCCGCAGATCCTGCCGATGGCGACAGAGAGGATTGTGCCCAGCCAGAGGGCAGGAGAGCTGGGAGCAATATGAAATATAAATGTATTTCATAAAATATATAATATAATACAAAATATACATTTAAAAATAAATAACACTTAATGCTTCGGTGGTCTGTCTGAGCACCTGGGCATGCTCCCCAGATGCACGCTCTCTGTGCCAGCTCCAGCAGGGCTGTAAGTACACTCCTGCGCTGGAGGAAAACCCGCCTGTTCCAGGTGAATGGCGCTTGAGCCAGGGGCAGCATAATTAAAAAAAAATGTACAGGGGTGCGCAGCACGAACAGCCTCTGAGCAAGCAGAGCGGGCAGAGCCTCCAGCAAGCCTTGTTTCGTCAGATTTGGCTGCTTCCCGGTGGGAGGAGCGGGAGGAGTGAGGGGCTGCTTGCTGGCCCGACACCTCACTCTGGCCACCCAGGTGTGCAGGGGGACACAGAGGGATGCAGAGAGAAGCAGAGGGATGCAGAGGGATAAAGGCAGGAAGAGGCAGGTGCTTGCAGGAAGCAGAGGCAGCGTGGGCACCCCTGAGGGAAAAGGGACACCTTGCTGACATGGAGCAATGTGAGACGTGGAGCTGCCACTGGTGAAGGCTTGCTCCTAGTGCCTGGTGGGAACTTACACCCTGTGGAGAAGGCAGGGAGGACCTGTCGCACAGGGGAGATGCTCACACAGAGTGTAAGAAGAAAACGTTGATTTATTAATCTGTGCCCCCATTAACCAGCAAGAGCTAGCGCAGCACTTGCCTGCAGGACGTACAGGGAAGAAAAGATAAAGAAACCCTGAAGAAATGGGGTTAATCAACTTAATGAAGAATAGGGAAGTGTAGTAGCCTCCTGCAGGCGTGAGGGACAGCCCCCCGCGGTCAGCCACCCCGTCTCTGTGTCACCACTCCTACGGGGAGAGCCGCTGCCGCCACCCCAGCAGGCGAGGAAGCCGTGAGCAGCATTGCCTCATCCCGCGGCGGTGACTCAGATCAGCAGTATCACTGCTGCATGCCAAACGCACCAGGTCAATAAAATTATTTAAAAGTATTGAGGAAGCAGGTCTAGTATGTAAGAATCCCTCAAGGGAAAAGGAATGACACAGACTGTAGGGAAAGGCGCGTTATTGCAAATTCCTGTACATCGTCCATCCATGTAGTAACACGCAGAGGTGATCGATGTCCGTCAGCTGTGATGCTCTTCTTTCTCTTCAGGAAGAGCGCAGCATATTCATGCTTCAGGTGTGTACCTTCCCCATCCCTGCTGCGCACTGTTGTCAGTGAAGGCAGGGTCAAAGAAGCTCATCTGAGTTTGGAGCAGAAAGGGACATACTCCTAAGGGCTTGTAGAGCTGGTTGCACAATGGTGAGCCAGTCCCTGAAAAATCGCAGCTAAAAGAAGATCCCATTTACAGATCAGCTCTCGCGCAGCAAGGCCTTTGGGGTCTATCTGCAGAGTTAGGGGGTTTTAAGCTTGCTGGAGGCTGAGAAAGAGGAGCAAGTCTGATCACAGAAACCCTTCTGGTCTGGATGCAAGCTGGAATGGTATCGTCTTGTACGGGACATAAAAAATGTGGAGCTGGGCTTTGAGAGTGATGCAAGGAATATGCTCCAGCTTGCCTCACAGCTTCAAGCGAGAGAAAGCTGTGTCAGGAGAGGGACAAAAACCACCCCTGACCTCATATGTCAGTGCCCCACTGAGCTCTGATCCATGCGTATGGCACCGTTGCTAAGCTGGAGTCATCCCAGCGCAGGTACCGTGTGTTGTCCTCCACCGAAGAAAGCAGAAGAGGATTTCTGTGCACTTCCTTATGGAGAAAGCAGGATCCAGGTTTTAACATCTTTTACATATAATAAGGCACTGGCCAAAACTGGTTCAGTGACAGTATAATTTAACACACTTTTCCTTAAAAAAAAGTAATACAGTTTTCCTCTTCAATGATGGGCACCATTTTATCTCCGATTTAAACCCACCAGAACCTTAGGATGCAGGAAGCCGATTTCTGACCATAGATTTCAGCTGTTGAACCTTCACATAACCACCTTGGGAGGCAGAAGCTATTTCTTGGTTCATCTTTACTCACAGAGTTTTCAGCGGCTTTAAAAGACATTTTGCACTTCTTTCTAACCTAGGTTTTCAAAGGTTTGCATACCCTAAAGAAAAACCACAGGGTTTCTTTTCCTTGACAGAATAAAACCAGGAACATGTATATGTAATAAACACATGAAGAGTACCCATTTTATTTCAGTTTTCCCTTAAACAGAATAAAAAGGCATCGACTCACCCGAAAGGCAAGCGCTACCAACAGCTGACAGCGGGCTTTCGGCACCGCTCTGTCCCCGGCGCAGGTCACCGCCGGTGGCATGGTGTGCCGCGTCCTGCCAGCCAAGGGGGATCTGCTGAAGAACAAACAGCCCTTCTGGCACTGAGATTGCTGACTGTAATATTTGCCAATCTGGTATCTTTTTTTGCCAATCAGATTGAGAAATGGCAGGGGGATCATTCTGGTTTCTAAGGTGTAGCAGGTCGTGACAAACAACCGGGAGAAATGGCCCTGGGGCTAAAAATCAGTCCTTATTGCCAGCCCGAGCTCAGCCTTCGTGCAGAGGCTTGAGCAAGTTTCTGTGCATACGGTTACATCCCATCGGAGCTGATAAAGCTAACCCGTCTCAGGGGGGAAGATTTACTGAATTCACTAATTCTTTTAAAAGAAAACCATTGCTGGATGGAGTGAGCCCAGGGCTGGGAACTGAGACAAAGGTAATTCCTGGAGAACTGCTCTGTGGTCTCTAGGCAAGAACCTGTCCTGCTCCCATCCTCTCTGATTTCTGCCATTGGCATCAGTGGGGCCAAGATTTCATCTTTTTTGTACCAAGCACAAATAAAAAGGGATGCAAAACTGGGAACAGTAATGTTGACTGGACACTGTCCGCTGCTTTGAGGTCTGAGGGAGATGATTGCACCAGCGACTTCTGTCTTTGCCCAGCTGCGATGCAGCAGCAGAAAGACCTTCCTGTTAAAATGTCAGAAATAAGGTTCCCTGTTTGAACGGCTCATTAGCAGCAGAATCTCAACAGAAGTTTAAAAAGGCTGCGAGAAGGATTAACACTGCCTTGAACCTGACACTAACCATGGATAAGGGGAATTACACCAGTATAAAGGAAGGTGTGAATTTAATTAATCATGCTGGCAACATAATTCCCCATGTGAGCATTTCTCTTCCAATATGAACCACGGCCATTTTCAACACAATTGATGTTTTTAAGAGGTAGTTTAAACTAAGCTGAAAAAAAGTCACTCTTTATCCTGTAATAAGAGGATCCACATGGGAGATTATACGGCATAACTGCAGCAATATATCTGTAATTACAGTGGTTTGGCTTCCCATGCAGATGGTAGAGGTATTGATTTGTGCTGCTGCGTGTGAGAGGGGAACAAGCCCATTGAGTCTGAATTATCCTCTCTGTGTGGCCAAGAAGGAGGACAACAATTCTTGGTAAAGAAGAAAGAACAGAAATTTCCTTTCTCCCCTTTTTGTTTCACAACTTCCAACAAACAAAACTATTTGATGTCAAACCACTTACTCTGTAGGACTGTAATCCTCCCAAAATACCATTAGATCGATATCTCAAGCAGAATAGAGAAACAGATGTTTTGGTTTTTTTTTTTATTTCTCATTTTATCAGTCACTAATGCAGTCGTTTTAGATACTAAATCATGGGAGAAGAGAGAACGTGTCCCCACCTTTTCCCCTGCAGCCAAAGGTGAGAGGAGCTGGCACTGCAGGCTGAGGCTGCTTTCATGACATCTTCTCCAACAGCTCATTTTCACTCCCTCATTCGGCTGTCCCTGCTCACAGGTACATTGCATCAGACCTGCAAGCTCACTGGCAATTTATCAGACTACAAAGAGCATACTGTATTCCTACACGCTGTTCTCCATGTAAATAGCATAACGTAAGTCATATGTAAGTGTCTAAACACAGCCCAAACCACCATTAACTTCCAGGTAGACATATCAAATGCAGGCACAATGAAGTCAATGTATCAAACCCAGTTTACCCCAGATGAGAATCTAACCCCAAATGTTTGTGGAGTTCAGCACTGCCTTTGGCAGGGCCAGGTGTCGTTCCACATGCAGGGGACAGTCCGTATGGCAACTTTTAATTATTCGCATAAAAATTTGGCCAGGATATTAATATTAATGGCACAACTTTTGCAAAATAGTGCCATGCACAATCTTTAAAGTCTGCAGGCTCTGGTCTTTCATCAGGCCACTGATATAAAAGTCAATTTATGAACTAGTTTCACTACTCTTCTGATCAGGTTCATGGCCAAGTAAATGTAATGACTTGGGCTGGGAGACATTTTGTCTTGGCATAAGAATATCACGTTTTCCCTCAAGCAACACTTTTCACCTAAGCTATCGCATGAAACCAGGAGTGCCTGTTAAAACAATTTCCCTGATGAAATATTTAATACATTTGTTAATTAACAACATACATCCTCCTTACCTTTAAAAATAAAATAAAACATTCTTCTCTGCACAATGAATGAAAATGAGAAAAGGCCAATGGTGAAGGATCTCAGTAATGTTTATGAATGGAAAACACCTCACTCTTAAGATATTTAAGAACAGGGCTTCCACTTTCTGCACGAGGTGGAAATGCCTGGCCAAGGACTGCACCCTGGCAACGCAAGACACTGTCTTTGGAGAAAAGTCTTTTCTCCCTGTCCGGCCTTACATATGGGTCACACAGAGCATCCACGGCAAGCAACGGGCAACTGGCAAAACCTGGGCCAGCTGTGTGAATGAATCCTATTTCCACAGGCATCGTACATCTGCCCCACAACATGGACAGAGAGCTGAACACTAGATGACCATGACGATGGCCTGCCCTGGAGTAGAAAACACTATTAAGGAGAGGAGAGATCCGAGGGCGAGAGCACAGGAGGACTGAAACTCAACAGCAAAACACTGTTGGAACGAGCAAGAAGAGCCAGGACAACTGGCATGCTGTGTGGATCACCTGGGCCATGTTAGTACACGAAGACACAGGCAAACCCAGGCAGAACTGTGGGAGATGAACGTCAGCAGTGTGACTTACTGAAGAGTGAACTCCACTCCTGCCATGGCAGGGGGCACCCATGAAAAGGAGAATCTTGAGACGTTTCTTTCTCCTTGTTTGATCCCCTCAGGTGTCACCTGGGGAGGGTATTCCTCTCTCTCTTGTTTGAGCGGGGTACATTCCTGAAAGGAAAGGGCGATCTCTACCTGTGATGGTGGTGGGAAGGCGCAGCAGCCCTGCAGGCTCTCCCTGTGCACAGGAGAGCACAGGCTGTGCCCAGAGGTGCCTCGGGTCAGGCGGAGGCACAGACCCCTCGGTGTACTCACTTTGCACGGGCAGTTGTGTCAGTGACATGAACCAGGTCTGCGACGTGAGCCGCTCCACTGCCCTCCAAGGACCTCCCTCCAGGGCCTCCTGCGAGCCAAGGCAGGGATGACTCTGATGTGTTTGTGCGATTTTTGAGCTGCAGACCAACAACAGTAAGCAATAAATGAGAATCTGGTCCTGTCGTGACTGCTGGGCCACAGACAGTGTCCCCCTCCTGGAGTCTCAGCAGGGATGCTCAGTGCGCAGAGGGGCTCGCGTCCCTCCTTTCCTGGGGGGTTTGCCAAGGCTCACACTAAGCTGTGACCAACTACAGCTATTTCAGCTCCCCTAGAAAAAGGTTTTCTTTCTGCCAGTCGATTGCTATGAATCTGCAGCTTCCCCCCAAGAAACCCGTTTTATTCATCCCCACCGAAAATCGAAGGGACACATAGGCAAGGTATAACCCTCCAGGCACGCACATGCTTCTCCCAGCATATTCCCTTACCTACATGTATCCTCTCTGTTCCCAGCCCAGACAAGTCCCGTTTGCTCATCCTCGGGAGTCGCAGGAGCAGCCGGCATCACTCGCAGGCGGCTGCCTCTGTCTCCATCTTCCCGCCGACACACCCCAGCAGCCCCCGGCTCCCTCCCTTGCTGCCGGGCTCCTACGCTCGCCGTTCGGCTCGCCTGCCTCTCACCAGCCTTCCCAAAGCAGCCCCCCAGCCAGGGGCTAGAGCTCAGGGATCCCTCTTCATTCCTCTCAGCCTGGTTATCCATTTTCTGTCCGGGGTAATGGTTTTTATCCAAGCCATTGTTTTCTCTTTCCTGCCTGGCTTCTTTAGTAACTCCAGTACTGCCTCCTTTAACTCTGCATTTCCAGTTAGCAACACAGAACTGAGCTGGGAAAGCAAGTCATATAAGCGATAATCACTAAAAAAAGAAAAACAACCAAAAAACACTTTGGGTGCTTTTCCCCTGTTCCAAAAAGCTATGCAGAAATGGGTGTGCATAAAACGGCAGGGATGTTCTGCGGAGGAGCTGAAGCCCCGCGGGGAGAGCGGGGAGGCTCCAGCACTGAGTGACGCCGGCAGGCAGGGCGCTGGGGACGGCAGCCTGCCCTTGGGTCCAGGCTTTTCTCTGTTTTCCGAATAATCAGACATGTTGAATCCCACAAAGGGGTTAAGTTCAAACCTTAAGTCAGTAGGCTCCGGTGGGAATGAGTTGTGGGGTGTTTCACCATCCCTCTGCTCCTCCCTCCCAGCGAACTGGCAGAGTGTTCCGGTTTTTCCCTGCAAACTGCCAAACCACTATTAAGCCTTAAACTCATGCCGCTGGAGAAAGGAAACTATTTATAGAATAAAAAATTGAATGAGTTTGCTGGACCTAGTTCATATTTGGTGACTTCAACAAGTTATATAAGGGCAGATTTCAAAACCACCACCTTCGGAGAGCCCTTCTCAGGCTTTTCCCAGTTTTTCCTGTTGTTTTGCTTGCCTCTGCTGATTAGAGCTGAGCACCATTCTGCAAGTGATTTTAACTGGTATATTTTTCATGTTTTCTTTAGGTGAGGGTCCTATTGCCGTGGCCTGGCCTGTCCTGAGCACCTCACCCAGAGCCTGCAGGGAGTGGGATGCGGCAGCCTCCAGGAGTCCGGGTGTAGGGTTCCCCCGTAGTCTACTCGTAAGCCTGACAGGGTGGCAATGATGTTGGAAAGGACGGAAGATGTTTCCTTCCTTCAAATTGTTTAGCATTTGTCAAAAGCAAGTTCTGAATAAAATATTAGGTGTAAAAAGCACTGCAACTTAACTTGACCTTTTGTTAACAAAAGAGCTTTATTAAAAAATATTTAATGGCTTGCATAACAAATGCAGGATGAATATCATAGTTAAATTCATAAATTGAAACTCAGAACTGAGCTGCCAGAAGCCCAGGAATCATGGATGTTCATCTGAAATACCAGTCGTCCTCAAAATTGAGATACAGATGCAGATGCAGATGCAGATACAATTATGTTGATAAAATACTGACCTTCTCAGTAACAAAACTTTGAACATGGAGACCAACCTAAAGACAGAATTTATAAAACAGAGGAACAGAGAGACCTGCTGTCCCACTGAAAACTGCTCCTGCCAACTTCTGAGAACCCCTCACAAGATGATATCAGCCCCAGTTGCCACCAAAGCCAAAGTGCTTTAAGGGCTCGTGCAGCATCTCCACGAAGTGGAGATCTAGTTTGCACCTGGTGGGAAACGATACACATTATAAACAGGGCAGTGTATCCATGGCAGCGTGCAGCACCACTTTCAACTCGTCAGGAAGGATTGCTTTTCTTATTTCATGACATTTTATAGCAATACGTGACCTTTGGATCACACAAGGGGCCTGGTGGCATCTTCAAAAGCATTGCGTTGCTTTTTCACATCTCAGTGTCTGGGAGCTCCCATGCATTAAAAAATGCTGCAGTTTTACAAGACAGAGCAGCAGCCTAGGGATGGTTTTGGCGTCTCTGCCTACCTCAGGTCCGTGTGGCAGGTTAGAAAGCAGTTTCTCAGGTCACATGGAAGGTGTGTCTTATTTCCTCCGCTTAACAGAGACAGGGAAGTGCCCCCTGGGGACTGTGTTTCAGTTGTAATATTTCCTTTGTTGTAAACAACAAGTTGTGCCCTAGGAAAGGACCTGCTAAAAGGATCTGGAGGGTGAAATGTGCTTCGCTTGTGGCTTGGCTTGGCTTGGCTTGCCTTTCCCTCCTGGCATCAGAATCCATCAGCCAGTGCACCTGAGTGCCCGGCTCCTACAGACTTTAATGATGCTTTTGAGGTATTTAACAAGGAATTAAGAGTCTAAACTGCATGACATCTGTTAACACAATCTCCATTTTTTTCATAAACTGAGGCAGTTGTAACATTTAGGAACTTCAGGTCTGTGGGTGAAAGCTGAACTTCTGAAGTTCGAAAAGGAGCTGAGCAGTGTTTCAGGCCTAAGGCTCAACCAGTGCTTCAGGGTTCCTACTGATTTCAGCTAAAATGATGTTATAAATCAGTCCTTGGCTTGCAGATTAAATATTTTAAATATCTGTCACATAGCAATCTCAATCATTTAAATATCGTGTGGGCATACGCCAAAAAGATGGGCGAGGCAGTGGACTTTAAACAAAAGCAAGATGCTGCATTAAGTGCAGAAGGAAAGAAGTTAAATGATGTGTTGGAATGTAATGTAGATGTTTAACGTTCAGTTTCAACAAGCTCTCAAGCAGTGCTGGAAGCAGGGGTTAAATTTAATTCGTGAATCAGACAAAGCTTGAAAAACTCCATGAGAGAAATGTGATACTTCGTAGGGCCAGAGGTCATTAGCAGCACATAAGTGACACCCCTGCAGTGGAAGCCGATGAGTGCAGGGGCTGTGTCCAACAGCCTCCTGTATCTGCAGCTACTGGGGGTGAGCAAAGCTTTCCTGCGTGCACAAATGCAGCTGTATTGTGCCCCAAACTCTTCTTCATTAGGAAGATCCTAATGTCCTCCACAGCTTCTGTAACTCTGGAAAGGACTGAGGTGGAGGCATGGAAGGGACTACATAAACAAATACAGCAGTAATCGCATACCCACAGGGATACTCCCTCTGATGCGCTGAGTACAGTCACGATGACAAAGTGATAGGAGCTTCCCAAAGATACTGTGGGCAGGGCATCACTGCCTGTTGCACAGCAATGCTTGAAAACACATGACTCCGCCTCACATTATTGCCTTTAAACTGCTTACGGTCTCTTACCAGCTAACTGACACAGCTGGGTGAGGCAGGCAGACTTTCTCCACTGGACTCTGAGTTTTAACGTGGGCTCAGCCTCCCTCATGATGCAGAATGGAGACAGAAGTAAAATCACCAGGGTACTGTGTGGCAAGGGCAGCGCAAATTAGCGTGCAAGTTCTGTTACCAGGATTATAATGCCTTCAACAGGCATGATGCACATCCTTGAAACGCTTTGACAGAGATTAGATTTCAGCTATAAAGTCCGGATTACTTGATGTCCTTCATTTTTCTATTCAATTAAGTTGATACAAAAGGCTGTGAGGCTTCTGTTTCACTTTGCTTTCTTTGAGGGGGATAAAACCATCATTTCCAGCTTTATTTTCCCTAACAGTGGGATGCAGTGTTTTGGCCATATTCCTCCTTTCAGCTCAGAAGCTGTCTTGGAGCAGGTTGCTGTGATTTCTCAAGCTGTCCTTTGCTGGGCATACCAAAGGAAGTGTCTCCTTTGGACAAATGCTTCAAAGGACAGACACCTGGAGAAAGCAAACGTAATTCAGAGCAGATCCATCCTGGCAGATGTATACCTGCATTACCATAGGAGCTAAGCTACTCCCAAATATTTGGCAGTGAAAGCTCGCAACCGAAATGGGAGTGAGCCCATTACTGTACATACAAGGCATACTGCCTGCAGTGTACCTTAAAATGTGTGTCACTTCCTCCTGGAAGTGTGCTAGGAAGCTTCTGACCAGATTTGGGGGAACACAAATGGTAAAATTCACATGGGAAGGTAGGCAATATGATGTCCTGAGTTCAGGGACCAAATCTACTGCTGGTCCTGCCTTTTTCACTGGGGAGAGGGAACTTTCCTCTCCCTATCATCGAAAGGGACTATTCCTTTTTGAAGAGAAGATATTTGTCTCTCCTTTGCAGACACAGATCCCTACTCCTTCATTTGTGAGAGGGAGATGCTCCACAAGGCACACTCCCCCTTCTCCTGCAGGTGAATATTCACTAAGGTTCATCCTTGTGCCTCAGGCCAGTGGCTTTGCAGAAGGCTCATGGTCTGGCTGGTTCTCGCTCCACACCCGGCCCTGACTGTAAAAGAATGTAAAGAATGTGGGGAAATGGAACAAAAGAGATCTCCCGGAGCAAGGGATGAGCCAGGAGAAGGCTTTTTGTCTTTCGGTTTCTACACCTAGGTCCAGCTGGATGGATATGAGAGAGATAGGAGTTATCTACAGTGCATTTCACAAGCTTGCTCTGAGTTTACCAGCATTGAGGCAAACACTCGATACACAATAAACAATAATAACCGTGTCCAGCTGGGAATGGCAATTCCTTCTCCAGTGCACTCAGAGCTGCTTAAGCCTAAGGACTGGTGCAACAGTGGAACTACAGCTTAAACACTAATACAGGAATGACAAAGGGCAATACTGCACATTCAGATGTGGCTCAAGACAAGGAGAGACAAGCTTTTCCACCTCCTTCCTTTGGCCTTCTGAACCAAGAGGGAGATCTGCCAGCTACCTGGTTTTGGCTGCAGCCATTACCTGCCTTCTTGCGCTCTGGCAAACAGCCCAGTGCTGGTCGTTGGTAGCCTAGCTAGTGGCAAGCTGATTTACCATTGCAATCCTGTACTGAAGCCTGGAGCTGATGACCCTTTGAGAAGGATGCCTCTTGGCAACATCACTAGCAAGTGCTTAGTGCAGGAAAAAAACAGATGAGGGCTAGTTAGGACCCCCATTGTGATAAAAATAAAGGAAATAAAGTTAGGCTGCAGGAATGGTACCAGGGCATCAAGAAAAGGTAAGATGGCTTACTGCTGCATAGTATTACTGAAGACCTAACTGCTCCGGTTCTCTCCGAATCCCTGCTGGAGCATTACTCTACCTCATAGACTGGGGAAGGGACCACTCCAAAGGATATCGGATGGTACATTACACTGCACATGTTCCAAGGTGATAAAAATACCTCCCTTCAAAATAAATAAGATCCTACACAACAAGAAATCTGCTGCATCCCCCCAGAATGCCCTTCCATGTCCATCACAAAGCTGGTTACCTCCTTCTCCACTGAGCTGCTTGCCCAGATGATAGGGCATTACATCAGTCAAAGAAATCCACAGCTAAAGGAAAACCACATCAGTTGGAAGGAAAAGTTATTTTATTCTAACAGTGCTTAGTGAACAAGGGGGAAAAACTGCTAGAGACATGTTGCCGACTTACAATTTAATTAATGCCCTCAGCTTTGAGCCAGCATAAATTATTATTATGAGGGAAATCGCTGAGCTCAGGCTATGCAGACACTTGCCAAAGTAAAGCAATTCTGACAGGTGCTATAGGGAATTCTCTGCAGCTTTCCTGTCATTTTGCGGTGTACTTCATGCTGACCTGCTGGACTCAAATGAACTTTTGCCAAAAGTAGTGCCCTCCCTTAGCGTGGAGCCTTAGCGTGCATCAACACAGGTCTCTGGTGGTGCTCATACTGAGAGGGAGTGTGCTTGTGTCTAGGCTGGGGACAGCATTCTAGAGGAATAGGATGCATTTTTCCTCCTCTGTCCTTACCCTCATTTAATAAAATCTGATTTTGTCTGCTGGCAGCAAGCTTGACAGTAATCTCCTTCAAAGTGAGGACAGCCCTCCAGGTGCCCACTTACTGATTTGCCTCTTGTGCACTTTGCTACCCCATACCAAAAGCAGCCATCGACTCTCCTAACAGATTCACGCACGCCCCCTGAAGCCTCTCTCCAGTTAATAGCCTTCTATGCTCCTGCTCCTTCCCTGGATATCTAAAAATCCATGCTGTGTTTAATAAACTTGTCCCTGCGTTACCAGAAAAGCACTGCCGTTATATAACAGGCTCAGGGGACCAGCAAAAATTTGGGAAGATGAAATCCTTGTAACTTCAGATTTGTTTAGGTCTGGAAAGAGTTTGTGAGGATGAAGACCCAAACCTGAGGAAAAGAAAAAGGACATCTGCAGTGGGTTAATGCCTGCAAGTTGGAAAGTAACTTCTTGTTCTTCTTTGTATTTCCCCAGAGCTTCAGTATAATAAAGAGAAGACAGACAGAAAAGGGCAGGAAAAGGTCTGATATGCTACAGCACAACCGCTCTTGGGGGTGACGGAGGGGCAGATAACCCTCCTGGAGCCCACGGGTTTTAATACTCTTAACTGCTTTTCAGATGCTTAATAGTGGGGGTTTTTTTGCTCAATGTTTAGCTCTATGTACTCCTTGCTATTTATTTAAAAAATCATTGAAATTATCTTCCCATTCCACAGAAAGCGCAATTAAGTCTGTACATAGAATAAGGTAAAAGGTACACATGAATCATGGTAATAGTATTCCATACACCAGAAGACATGCAATAAGCTTGACTAATGCTTTAAACAAAGACATATCTGTTTTTCACAAGTGGCTGTTTGAGTCACGCCAGGAGCACAATGCATTTCTGACTCTATGCCCCCCGAGAACGTACAGCATTTCTGTGAGGCTCCTTATCTGGCTATTCAGGGCATTCGGCTCATGTATCCACCGCCTCTCCCCACATCTGCACAAGACCCTCTCGCTTTTTTTTTTTTCCTTACAAAGTTGCTGCAAAATGCACTCAGCAGTAAGACACTAGGATTTCTGTCCTGCCTCTACCTCAACATCAGTGTTATCCATACAACCATGCTTCTTCCAAATCAGATTTCATTGTCCGTATAAAGCTGCTCAGGCCATAGAACAAGGGACTGTTTTGCTATCAGTGTGCAGGACAAAAGACTGAAATGAAACAGCATCCTCTGAATAACCAGAATAACTCTACAGAAGTCAGCGGGATTAGGCTGATTTGCTCCCATGAGGATCTGTGCTGTGTCCTTTGTTTATCTACAAAATGTACCCTGCACAACCAATTAAGGCTTCTTCAAGCTTGGGACCTTGGAACTGATCTTATTTAATACTTTCATTAACGACCTTGGCACAAGAAAATGAAAACATGCTAATGAAACCAGAACATATCACAAGATTCAAAGGCTGTGTCAGCACAGAGGAAGATTAGGGTATTATACAGGTGGGCTAAGAGTAAAACAGGCAGGATAAAACTGAAGATCATGGAGTATAAAGTCATGTATTTAGGGATTAACACCAGAGTTTCTGCTATAAACTTAAAAGCCCATAATTTAGCAGCAAAATAGGAGCACCCGTTATTTCTAGCCAAATACAATCTGACAATCCCTTGCTAATGTGATGCAGGGCTGAGAAACCAAAGCGTGATGCCAAGAGGTATAAGGAGATTCATTTTCACCAGTAATAAAGAGAATGTGTTAGCACTGCAAGTCCTACCGGGATCTCGCTTGGATGCTCTAGGACACTGGGCCTTTTAATTTGAACAACAAATAATTCAGGCTCAAGAGGTGCAGCTTTGGTGGATGGAGGGAAGGAGGGAGCTGCAAAGGGGCTAGCATACAGGCAGTATGGGTGAATTGTAAGGTAGGACTGCAGCATTTGAGGCAGAGGCAGCCAACCAGGCACGCTCCTGCCTTGAAACGTGCACAGAATTTGCTCTTGTGCTTCAGTGAACAAGCACAGAGCCTTCCAGCATCCCTCGTATTGCCTCCCCAAAGGTACCCCCGGCATACTTCTACTGCTCATAATTAAAGACAAACCTGAGAGGGGAGACGGGCCTGCAGGAACGACTCCCTCAGAAGCTGCCCTAGCAAACTGTTGAAAAGTAAGTGGATCTTCCTTGCCAAATTGGACTAGACATAACCATCTCCTTCCAACTAATGAAACACTTCTTTTTGTTCATATTTCTCAGCTGGGACTCCTATCCTGGTGTTTTGATATCTGATCCTATTTCTCCCCATCTGCTCACACATTCTCTCCCCCCACACCCCGACCCATTCCCTCCGCAAGCTGCCTACATGCGTCTGAGAGGTGAGAAGAACTGCAGAAGGGAAAGTCTCACATCGGGCTCTTGTACTTAAACATGGGCATTAAGTAGCTCTTTTGCAATGAAGCAGCATCAATATTTCAGCAGCACGAGAAGAGTGGAAAGCCCATAGCTGACTAGGAGCCAGGCAATCATTTGGGAATGTAAAAGATGCCAGGACTTAGTCATCCTATGTTGAAGTTGTGGGAATATAACATAGCAAAGAGAGCAGAGTTTCCAGGGATTGTGGACTTTCATACTACCCCATGCTTGTTGAACGAGCCGCAGTGATGACAAGCTATGTGCAGAAATACCCCTTTCTAATAATGACTAGAAAGACTGATGGAAGAAAGAGAAAAAAAGGTACAGAGAGCCTTACCCTGATCCCAGTGCAATTGAATCTGCTGTGTACGATCTCCGGTGCACCAGCCAGGCTTATGCATACAGTAGAGAGAAGGACACGCACCCATCACCTTAGCTCTCGCTGCACCTTCCATCCAAGCGGTCAGCTGTCAACCAGTGGCTGTCTGGGGTGGTTAGATTCCAGATAACAAGCGCACGTCTCTGTACGCCGCAGCAAACACTCATCCATGGGCTCCACTCCTGCAACTCCAACAGGTTTCTTGGAACCATCCCAAGATTATGATGCCACCACGGCTGCTCACAGCATAATTTTTTATCCAAACTGGTTCAAACTTCAACCGATGCTAAAGTCTACAGGGACAAGATTTTTTTAGCCACTTTCTCAGCTGCCTCAGGTTCTGCTGTTGTCACTGATGCAAGCAAAAAAAGTGGGAATACAGGTTTTATGTTTCACTCAGGCCAAAGATTAACTGCACAGTGCTTAAAGATGCAGGCATGCAGGCTACTGCTCCGTGTCTTGACTAATGATCTGGAAAAGAGAATGAGCAGGGCAAGTTTACAAGTGACACAATGTTATTTGACAGTCAAAACAGTAGCCTGAGATAAGGTTGACAAAAAACTGCATACAGACCTAACAAATGCTGGTTGAATGGACAACAAAACAGAGGAAACTCCACGTTATCGAGTACAGTCTTGAAAGAAACCATTTAAGTATTGATATGGTCAGCAAAATGACAACATTTGCACAATGTTCAGCATCACTCCAAAAAGCTGACAGAATATGAGGAAGTACTGGACTGAGGAAGCACTGGAGTGAGAAAAGTCCTGAAAGCACTAAACCACTGTCTAAATCAATATAGCCTCACCTTGCAAGCAGTGTTCAGTTCCAAGCCTCCCATCACAAAGATATACAAGAAACAGAAAGTGTCCACAGAGGTATAATAGAAGAATTTCAGAAGCAAGGATGGACTAAATGAGATTGTACAAATCCCACAATGGGCTTACAAGAAAAATCTTCAAGCAATTAATTAAATACAAAAGACACACATTCACAACAGGCAGCATTTTTCTCTGATTTACACCAGACAAAAACATGGCCTTATGCTTTTAATGTGAATCAAAGGGAACTTGTGCTCTGTGAAAGTAAAGCACTAAATGACTCTTAACGACAATCATACTACTTATCAGGCCCTGCAACTACTGTTCGTTCAAACCAATTAAATGGCTGTGTGCCAAGAATAACAGTAAAACTGATTGCATCAGCAATACAGAATATTCTTCTCCACCTGAAAAAAATGTATAACTTTGAATTAAAGTATACAAGTATAATATCAAAGAGGGAAATCTAGAGTATTCAGCCCCTTAACAAATAACACTTAACAGTATGAAATTTAGCCCTACGTACAGACCTGATGACTGCTTATGTGCCTCCTGAGTGAACAAAACCTACACATAATTAGTATATAGTCTTTCTATTGGTCCATTAGGAGTAAACTTCAGCCATTATGAATATTCATCAAATTGCTCTCATATTTGTAGACTTTGGCTTATGTTCAACCTATTTCATTTTATTGAGTTGCTTAAGGATCTGGAAAGAGACACCTCCAGAGGCCCAGTGGGATGGGAAGAATTGTCCCCTGGAAATGCTTTTCACAGGCTACAGAGAGATGTGAGGGCTACTGTGCTCAAAAATTCATCAATTTGGAATTAAGCCTACAAGAGAGAAATCTGTGTCTGTCTGTCTGTGGAGTGTCCTAACGAAGTCTTGGGAAAACGACTTGACATTTCCAGGATACACTCTTCTGTTAATCTATATGGGAGCCCTTATTGTAGCCTTTCAATATGGCTTATAAGATCAAGAAGGACTTTTTACCAGGGGCTGTAGTGACAGGACAAGGGGCAATGGTTTTAAACTGAAAGAGGGTCGATTTACATTTGACATAAGGAAGAAACTTTTTATGATGAGGGTGGTGAGACACCAGAACAGGTTGCCCAGGGAAGTTGTGGACGCCCCATCCCTGGAGGTGTTCAAGGTCAGGTTGGATGGGCCTCTGAGCAACCTGATCTAGTGGAAGGTGTCCCTGCCCATGGCAGGAGGCAGGAGGACTAGGTGATCTTTAAGATCCCTTCCAACCCGACCCATTCTATGGTTGTATGATTCCATAGGAATAAATACATATTCACTAAATAGCCAACGAAATAGTTTTAATTATTCAAATTGTTTCATAAGACTACAAAAGGGGTTCTTGATTCCCCTGTATACTTATGATAAAGCTGGAGAGCTAATTATTTCTCAAATGATTGCTCGTTGTAGAAAGTCTTTGTTATTTCACATCACTACTATACAGATGTTTGTCGCTGCCATACCTAAATCTTACCTGTGCAGCTACCTAGCCAAGAACACATCAGTTACAATACCCTCCAATGGACACAACCTTTTTCGTTTAAGATTCTTCCACCCTCAGTAATGATTACCTGCCAATTCTAAAGAATCTCCAAGCCAAGCACCTTTACCAAAGCACCATTTTCTTACAAACATATTCGGAAGCAAGACAAGATGTTTGAAATGGTAGAACTATATTACAGTTCAAAAACCTCAAAACAACACAGTGCTGGTCTAAAGAGAAAGTTGGCCTATTATGATACCAACTCTGAAGCACAGCGCTTTGTGTGATGTCGCACTAACATCATTTAAAGCAGAAAATTCAGGCTTGAGAGGTATAGCTGATGGCCACTTTCTACCTAAAAAAATTTTAAAAATAAGAGAGAGAGAAGGGTGGCAGAAAATGACTTTCATGAAACAAGATCTGATGCATTTGACACACTGGACAAAATATATCATATTTGGGGAAACAACGTGCCAAGCCAGAGATTTTGATGGTTCCTAAGAAGGAGGCATTGACTGCTGCTTTCAGAAGGATGGATTTTATTAGTTTGTTCATAGAAAGTTTGCTTCTGATAAGTTCTAGGAAAATGTCTTCCCAGGTTCTCTTCTCATGTAGAATTTTTTATGATTCTGATACAGATTCCAGTATGGGATAGTACAATAGCCACGATAACAGCCACAACATATTTTTTAAATAATGCACGCTAAGAAGGAAAACCTACTTACAATTAATATCAACAGCTTAGCTTTCTGCATCATATTACATAGCCAGACGTTTCTTTGATATTATGCACATTGATTCCATAGTATGGAAAGGATGGAGATTTTATGTATTTATTTTCAGGGGAAATTTTGGACTGAAGGCAGGAAATAACAGCCGGTCCTGGTCCAGAGTTATCTGCCGAAACATGAGGAGGGGCTGCTGGAAAATTAATAGTCAATAAAACCTCACTTTGAAAAGTTTCTTGTGCTGGAGATAAGGAAAAGACAGAAGAGATTACTCTGCATTTAAAATAACCCAATGAAATAAAAAATGGCAAAATGGGAACATGAAAAGAGATCTCGCACACCAGGTGAGTGCTTTCATTCATATTGTAGAAACATGTTTTCTTTTTTTCAAGAGAAAAGCTCTACAGCCGCCTTCTGCAGGGTAAGAAGTCTGAGTTTCTGAAGAGTTTGACAGAGTAGGACGTTAATTTCCTACCCAGCTCTGACAACAGTGGCACGGGAACAATAAAACAAACTGGCCAACTGGTACCCCTCCAATATGACACCTAGGAAAGTAAGACAACCTCTCTTCAGGAAAACATTTGAATAAAATAGCTAAGAAAGGTGGTAATCTGAGATGCCAGAAAAACAGATTTATGAAATATTTGATACATTTAACATAACATTTTATATTAAAGCTTCCCGTTTCATTATCTTATGATTTTAATGATCCATGTATAGCTTTTCAGCACAGGCAAAGATTTATAGAAATGTTGTATTTAAATTTACATAAATTAGATCAATCCACAGAATTGGCTGTTCTCAAGAAGGGGAGCAATGCTAACTACTTAACAATAACATTCAACCTTTCAAAAACACTTTACTGAAGCTTATACAAACAAGAATAATTTGAGAAGAACAGGAACCATTTAGCTGCCCTGGGAGGAATCCCATAAACATGCAGAATGAAATAAATACTGGGATTTAATTACACCTTTTCTGTGTTCTATTTGAAAGTCTCCAGTGTTCAAATACATGGAAATTAGATCTGAAAACTCCTCACAGCACCACTGTTTAACATCTAGCACCTTCAGACCAAACTCCTCATGTACCCACCTGTGGATCGGGACCACATGTGAATCTCTCTGTTCAGAAGTATCTCCCACTGCAGAAATGGCATTACAGAGCAACACAGCAAATGGCAGTGTGTTGTTGTGCTCTTTTTTGGGCTATTTGTTGTAAGCGTAGCTCTTTTACCTTAACAGAAAGCTCTATTCTCTCATTAGCAGCAGATCATGAAAAGAGGGAAAGGGGAGATGTCTCTCATTTATGTTTCCCCATAAGGCAAAACCTCCCATTAGTAAGCTCACCCACTAATGTAGGAGGCAACCCATTGCCTAGATACCTCTTTCACTAGTCTGAAGCTTTTTTTTTCTTGCTTGTAGCTCCATGGACGCTCATCCTGTGTATCTGAGGCTTCCTACAACATTAACGCAAGTAATTAAATGATACAATTTGCATTAGCACAGGCCATCATTAGGCAGCTTGCTTATAGTAATGGCAGATAAGTACAACAGTGATAAAATATTTCAGTAAAGCAAAGATGCAGTAAATTAACTTCCAAAATGAATTCAGTTACTAAAGATGCATGTATAGTGTCCTGTTCTTGGCTTGTCAAATAGCGTTTCATCCTAAAATATGTATAAATGTATGTATGTATGTATATATGTATATATATGCATATGCCATCCCCTTCTTCCACAGAAGGGTTATTTCATTCTATATATAAATCATCATTAATGGTGTACCAGGTACGTAATCATAACTAGCTAAAGACCTAACATGCACTTTCCATAGTCCTCAGATTTCTGATCTTTGTACAAGGAAGACAGTACTGAGCCCTAATTAAACGCATAAGCAAGAACCTCGTCATTACAAATTGTAAGGAAAAATTCAATACATACACATCCTACTGCCACGTTCAGCTGATGGAAGAGCAAGAACTCTTCAAAACTGAGCTTGAAAAAATGTTTTACCTAAAAACAAACTTCTGAGGGTTACTGCAAGTTTTATTTTAGCCTATAAAATTCACATGAGAAAGGATAGTTATATCACATCTTCCCACAGGTATCTCTGGTTAGCTGCTTGACTACCTTCTTCCCATCTCTCTTTTTTCTGTCCTCTCCCTTTCCTTGGCTTGTCTACACTGGAAATAATCTGATAATTAAGGTTTGTTGCTATTGCTCCCTTAGCTGGCACTGTATTTCAGAATAAAAGTGTCTTGCGTTCTAGAGTGGAGTTTCCATGTGGGAAATTACCCCAGCTTACCTACAGTGTAGACGTATAATTATTCAGGATTCCTTTACCAGTCAGTTTCCCCCTACGGACGAACACTTGACCTTCAAATATCCATCAGCCTTGATATTATATGGCACAGAACAAAAAAAAGTCTGCTTAGATTATATAGAGAAACTACATTGGGTGCTTTCAGATCAAATGCTTGTTTATTTTTCCAAATGTAAATTAATCTAGTAAGAGATATTGCCTCTCTGCACCAGCTTCGCCTGCTGACACCCCTAGCCCATCACAGCTACACCAGTTTAGATAACCAAGCTAACAAGAGTGGCCTGCAGCGACCTGCCTGCAGGACCTAAGGCTTTCTCACAACCTCGTCATGCTCCTAACCACACCTCCAATGCCCCTTCTCCAGCCCCTGCTGGGTAATCTGCTTGACCGAGGTCGTACAGCAGCTGTAGGGGAAGGAGAAGAAGATAGAGATAAAAAGCAACAAGTGCAGAGATCAAAGGCATAACAGACAGAGCTCTCCCTGAATTTACTGAACCACTGATGAAGCCTTTCCAAGTACCAGTGCACATTTACGCCTTTCGATCTTGTTCCCTAGTGCCCCCTTCCTCTCCAATACTTCGAATTCCCTTAAAGACAAAGGTAAATGTGTGCAGGCTTTATGCTCTCTGCCCTCTGCATTTCATTTTCGCCTTGCACATCCATTCCCGCTACCTGCTTTCTCGTTTGTCATCACCATTGGCAAAACAGGAGAAGAGCCAAAAATCTATACGTATGTATTGCAATATAGACATTTTCTGAAACCAGCAATCTCATAGAATCACAATAAACTGTTCATGGATGAGTGACTTTAATGGTCCACTCTCATAAATTGGGTAATTTTTCTTGGATAAAAGCAAGCTATATAATTAGAAAAGGGAACTAGTTACTTGTAATGAAAGAATAATCAAATCACCATTAAAAGGAAATTAGCTGCATTTTTCTTAATTCTAGGGGCCCTACTGTTGCCTCCTGCTACCATAAGCTTCAGGAGGATAAAATTTACTTGACAATCTCCCTGACTTTTGCCACTCCTGTTTGTTCATGCAAAAGGGGGCCCTTTATCATGTTTTGTCAGAGCAAGTTGCATTCAACTGAACAAAAGCCATTAAAACGCTATTTGTTTTATTTCCATAAAAAAAGACACACCTCAGCTTTCAGGGATGCCATTGAGGTCCAGCTGGCTCCTCTGTCCTCCCACTTGCAAGTCACAATTGCTGAGACGAGCCAGGGAAAACAAGAGAGAGGCCCCAGGGAGATCTGCAAAAGCTTTGTGTCCAACTGGACAGGTGTGGTGCAGGGTATTCCTGGAGAGGTATATCCCATGGGACTCCTCCACTAGTGGCTCTGGGCAGTTGCAGTACAGTGAGGCCCCAGGGCTTTGGAGCCACATGGTTCTGTTTAGCCGGTGTCCTCCCTGCTTCACAGGGTAACAGCCTTTTCCAGTCTTCAGCGACACATGCCACTGAAGGAAAGGATTCCGAGAAACACTGTTACATGCAATAACGTGATACATATTGCACCCCCAGAAAGAAAAGTGGAATTTAACATTGACTACTGCAGTGGCAGGCAGGAAGAAAAAGTGTCAGACAACGGCTGAGATGTTACTACCAACCATTATCAGTAGCTGCTTCGGTGTATCAGACGATAGCAGCATTTACCCCGCAGCAGATATCAATATTCATCAATATCATTCTTCATCAGCAAAGACCAAAGTACTCCCAGCATGGAGATACACTTGTCCTGCAGCCAGTTTAAACAGACAAATGGTGCTCAGCAGCAAACCTGAGGTTCGGTACCACCCTCCCACGCTGACAGTCACCTTCCTAACCCAAGTATTCCTTGACTCCTCCCAGCAGAAGAAAACGGTTTGCATAAAACAGCACCCACCATTAGCTACACACTCAACAACTTCCTTCAGAGGCTTGTCCTCCCTGAAGCGATTAGTTTATCCTAGTAATGAAAGAGCCATGCAAGCATTTTGAATATTTAAGGAGTCCTGTGGCCTTCCTCACAGCAGAATGCAGATACAATACAGAATCAGGCTAAATAATGTTTAAAGAGCTTGATCCCACTAGCTTGCATTTATTTGTTACTTACTGGACACTGGTGATGCTTTAGCCTCTACATGGGTCACTTTTTATTTTTAATGCAAGTTTTTATTGAAGAACTCCAACACGTACGACCACCAGTGTGGCTCCTTTAAACAAGTCAAGAGTTGGACAGTTGGAAGTTCAATCTTTTGCTGGTTTCATGGAAAACTACCCAAGCATGGAAAACCTAATGAGAAAACTCAATTTTGGTATGCTTAGTTGACATCTTAAAATTTGCTAGCAGACTTTTCTTCAGACTCCAGCTCACACGTAAGACTGTTAAACGTCCAGTCCTGCTAAACAAGTCCTCTTCTCTGCTCAGAAGTCTTACAAGAAGTTGGAACAAGAAAAGAAGGGCAGAGGGTACAACCACAGAAAGAATGACAGCAAGGAGAACAAGATGGGGAGCATATGGGCAGGAGCTGAGCAGAAGGCAGGAATCAGGAGGGAGGAGATCAGATAGCAATGTAAATTAGGGGTAGATAACAAGGCAAAGAAGATGACGGGAAGAAGCACGGGAGCAAAAGAGAAAAGTCCTTCACCACCAGAACACAGGGCCTTTATAGACATGAAATACATTCTCTTGCCATTAAGCAAACAGACATGAGACTAGTTGTAAAGAATCTTCATCCCACTCAAGGCAGGACACAAAATGAGTAAGTTTTTCTACTACTACCCACGGCAGGGCTATTTCGGATAATACAGGAGTATGCTGCAGATCCAAAGAGCTCAGTCATACTGATGTTCGGCGGCAGCCCGTGTAAATCCCATGACAGAAGTCCACTTTTTGGGGGTCTTCATTTGTGTGTTTACCTTAATTCACTGTGCTATATGTTTGCCTTGTGAGATACTACCTTCGCCTGCCATGTACCTGTTGTACAGAGTGTGGAGAAGGAAGCTGCTGTCTGTGTCATCTCTAACTCATTTGCTACAGAGATGAAAAAGCATGTGATGGAGGGGGCTGGTTCTGCTGGGAAAAATAAAGGAGAGTCTTATAGTTATGGCAAATAACTGAGCCTGTAGAAAACTGGATTCTAACTCTTGTAAAGTTCACATGTAAGTCTAAGGAATTTGCATTATATATATTCCTCATTTTTCTCCCACACCCCAACTGAGTAATTTGTGGTGTGAGCTGCTAAGATGCTGAGTGTGAGTAGGTGCATCTGAAGTCAGTGGGAGGTGGACTTTCAGTACATGCCGAGCAGCATAAAGCATTTACCACCCTGGAAATCAAGATCTTTGATTTAGTATTTACCACTCTGGAAATTAAGGTCTTGTATTTCTCCACATAGGTATCCAGAAGTGTTGATATTTTTCATTTCCTGGACATAAGAAAAGATAATGCCAACCATTTCATAATGGTGTGACAAGGGTAAAGTCATTAATGGTTAGTAGGATGATAGCAGTCCTGAAATGCTCTAAAGGCAATTAATTTTTTTTATTATTCAATGAAGGATAGTGCTATGCAGTAAACTGTACGTTAAAGTATCCATGGAGTGAGCAATAAAAGAAACATTAAATAGAAACACAGAATTTGAAAGCTTCTGGAGTTTAGTCTCCTGCTATCTCAAGGAACTACATCACATAAGCACTTTTATAAGTTGATCAGGCTCCACTTTCAAAGCAGATGGGCTTCCTGCCTCAGCACAGGGAAGTAGTTCCACAACCTTATTGCTCTGAAAATTCCAAATCTTCTAATTCACAGCCTAAATTCATTAATGTCCATTTTAAACACATTTGTCTTCCATTTAAATTACAATTCTACATCCATGTAGGATGTACTGTCCTTTTGACACATCAAATCTCCTCTTAACCTTTATTTTGCTAAACTAAACACAACAAATTCTTTGAGCCTCCTCTCATAAAAGCTCCCCAAAGAACATCATTCCTACTTAGCAATAGGGTTCCTCTGGGGAAATGAGCTTATGGCTATGTGATTAAAACCCATATCATAGTGCAGTCTTAAGGCACATGAGCCCGCAGGACCCAAACCTGAAAAGCAACCAGCTGCAGCACACTGTAGGTCTGAAGCCAGACACACAGGCCGCACAGCTGCTCTGCATGTATGTATCAGGCTTTACATCACACGTGCAGTTAAGTCTGGATCCATCTCATTTCCCAACTTTTAAGATAGTTCTGCATTTCTTAATGCAACCTCTCAATAGATGGGAGAGAGACATGAACTAAACTGTATGAGGCTAATTCTAATATATTCCACATTTTTGAGGGGAATCAGTGAAGGAGGTAGCCTTGATTAGGTCAGCTGTCCTTCCTCAAATAAAACCCACTCACCCATGCCGCATAGGTGAAATGGTTAGTTTTATCTCTGATGGAGACATGAAATTAATCAAAAAAGGTTTAGTTGCAAAATTGGTCGGTTTTGGTCTTTACTTCATGCGTAAATGGAGATAATCATTAGGGACTTTGGTGAAAATGAGAGCATATCCTACTGACAATGGAGAATAAAAAGGCAACCTAGAATGGTAGCAAGTTGCCAGGACGGTAGTTTCTGAGGTAGAGTAATACATTTCCATAATGCTTTCTGAAAGAGTTTCATTAACTTTGAAACAGGTATGGTCGATAGGTCCTTTTTTACAACAGAAATGCTTCCCAAACTCAAATGACAAAAAGAGTGCTTGTTTACAGCACAGATCCAATTTCCACGTACATAATCCCAGTTCCAGTCCAAACACAGATGAAGAGCTTTACGAGTTGAGACAATAACATCCTGGGGTTGATTCAGAGAATTCATCATCCCATCTGGATGCTGAAGTTCCTCAGCATGACTATATTTGGTGATGCTGAAACTGAAGGTGAGAAATCTCACCACTTCACGCAGAGACTCGGTACTGCATGAAGACATAGGTGAACCTGACAGGCCGGATGCGTCCGATCCACACCGTGGACTTTGTATGCTGAATGCCGGGACAAACAGCACAAACCCACTGTGTCCTTACCGCATCCTCTGAGACTCAGGAAGCACGAGCGCAGACAAAATCATGCATCCATTCAGACAGCATTTCCGACGTACGTACGGCAATAGGTGCCTCATTTATCATTCATAGCTGGGTAACATTTATTCATATGTCATAGCATGGACCTAAAATTCCAGTCTCTGTCCTTTGTACCTTTGACCTCAAGAATCTGAAATCAGGAAGGGGAAAAAAAGTAATATATTGATTGTTGCTTATGTGAAATTCTCGCCTCCCCCCGCATGGGGCCTCCGGAATAGGAACTCTTCAGGAACACCTTCCTGTCACCCGGCTCCCAGGGGCAGAGCGCAGCCACCCTCACTTGAAAATGGCGTTTGAGGACCTGCCATTGGGAAAAACAAACAAAAAAAAACCACCAAAAAATACGTGTCAGGAGCAGAGTCTCTATGAAACCCCCGCCGCCCCTACCCTAGGCTGGGGCACGGGCAGGGAGGGGCGGCAAGCCGCGCCGAGCCCCCCTCCTCCCCGGCTGCGGGAAGGCGGACTTTGCCCAGCAGGCCCTCGCCGGCCATACCTGCCCCGCCTGGGCCACCTCAGGGGCAGCCGGGCCGTGCCGGGCCGTGCCCGCTGCCCTGCTCCTGCTGGAGCTCCCGCCCGCCGGCGGCTGAGGGGAGAGGCGGGCCGAGGGCGGCAGCATCACCATGGCGACAGTGACGTCATCTCACCCTGGATCTAATTGGAGGAAACCCCGTGGCCCCAGCCGCAGCCCACGGGCCAACCGAGCTTGCGCCCTGCCCGCGCTCGCCCCCGCGGCGGCGCGCTCTGCTGTGATTGGCCGTTGGGGTGCGGAGGGGCGGGGCCCGGCCGGCAGGCGCGGTTGCGATTGGCCGCGTGGGCGCGGACTGAGCAGCGGGTAGGCTTGCCTGTGCCAACGCCCTTTAGCGCTGGCTCTCGCCGGAGACGGGAGCGGCTCTTTCTCTCCGCCACAGCCCCGAGCCAGGCAGCCGATCGGGTGGCGCCCGCGGCCCGGCCTAGCGCAGCGGACTCAGGTGAGCGCCGTACCGCCGCCCGCTGGGGGTCCCGGGCCCGCGCCCCTTCTCCTGCCTGCCTGCCCGCCCGCCCGCCATTTTGTGATCGCGGCGTGGAGCAGCTCGAGCGGCCCTGGGGAGCGGGAGGCGCAGCCAGCCCAGCGCCGCCATTTCGCACCCCGGCGGGGCCGCCGGCTTCCTCTTTCCGTCTTGGCCGCCGCGGGCGGTAGCGGCGGCCGCCCTCCCTCCGTCCCCGCCGACCTCCCACCCCTCACACTCCCTCCTCCGCTCACGCCGCTCTCCCTGGGGACGTCGGGGCCGAGCCCCCACCCGCTGCCGTGTTACCGCGCTCCCTCACCGGCGGTGCGGGGCCGCCATCCTGGGGCCGGAGCCGGGGCCACTCCCGCCCAGGGGGAGGCGGGGAGGCCCGGGCCCCGCCGGGCTCTACCGAGCGCGGCGGGGCCCGGGCCTCCCCGCCTCCCCCCGCCCGCCGCCATGAGGCGAAGCCCGTTGGGGTTTAACCCCTTCCTTGCCTCGTCGTCTCGGTCCTTTATAATTTATTTTTCCCTGGTTTCGGCATCTTCAGCTCTCGCCTGCAGGGTTTGTGGTGCACGGCGGAAGGGGCTTTGGGCCAGGCCCCCCCAGGCTGGCTGGTCTCTTTAGGTATCCTTCTCCAGGCCCCTGTTAGGCGGCGTTATTAATATGCTCGCATGAGGATGGAGAGCGGGGTGAGGACAGAAAGTCAGCTTTGATGGAAAGATAGCAATTTCCTGAGGCTGCTGTGCCTTGGCCGCTGCTGAGCGCGCCTTCCCCAGTTGGGTTTCTAGGTCGCGGTTTCCCTAGGGATGGACCCTTGAGACGAGTCGTCTCCCCATAGCCCGGTGTGGAAGGACAGGATGCTGCAGTCCATCATCTCCAAGAAGCTCCTGGAGATGGGGATGGGGAGGCGAGGCTCAGCGTGATCCTTGTTTTCTGGTGGGTTGCGAGGGGTGGTGTAAGATCGTGCTCTGTAGTGTTTTATCCTAGTGTCATCATTACTGTCTTTTTTCTGGCAGGTTTTGAGGTGCGTTCTCGTGTCGATAGCGCAACATCCCCAGCTTCTCCTGCTTTTGCTACTATACTGCTCTTGCCCCACTGCCAGCCACCATGGATAAGACCGAGTTGATCCAGAAAGCCAAGCTGGCTGAACAAGCTGAGCGCTATGATGATATGGCCACCTGCATGAAGGCAGTAACTGAGCAAGGTGCCGAGCTGTCCAACGAGGAGCGCAACCTGCTCTCGGTGGCCTACAAGAACGTAGTGGGGGGGCGGCGCTCTGCCTGGAGGGTCATCTCTAGCATCGAGCAGAAGACAGACACCAGTGACAAGAAGATGCAGCTTATCAAGGACTATCGGGAGAAGGTGGAGTCTGAGCTCAGGTCCATCTGCACCACTGTGCTGGTGAGTGGGGATTTTCTTTTTGCTTCTGTTTTTTTTTTTTAAGAGAAAGAAATACAGTATTCCTGTATGCTGCTGTACTGGGGAATAAGACTGGGAACTTGTCTGGGGAGTATCATCTGAAGTACTATGCTGGGGTAGGTGAAGTCAGTGCAGTAACTTCTGCAACCGTTATGTGGGTTGCTCTGAGGAAGATCATCTGCACTCTGCTACGGGCCCCGTATATGTAGAGATATTTGAGATACACTCAATTTTGAGTGTATTTGAAGTATGTTTTTGGATGGAGTGATCCATATGCAATATTGCACTAGGTAATTGCAGAGATGCAGAGAATTTAACCTCATGCCTGTTTGTGCTGTGATTAGTAAGCCTATCTATTCATAAGATAAACTGAAAAGAAAATGAGAAAACCCCGTTATTTTTTCAGATCAGAGCTTATAGCCTTTTAAAAGCATTTAAAGTAACTGGATGTGCATTTGGTTTACATTTTATGAAGAAAAATACTCTCAAGGGGTCTTTAAGAGACATTTTGAGGATTTTTTTTTTTAAATATAAAATATGATTTTATGAAGTAAGGCATCTATATTGAAGATAGGAAATAAAGATATGTAGAAATTGACTTTGTCAGATTCAAGCTGACTTCTTGGGGGAATCTTTAAGATGAATTTTCATTAATTCTGGCATAACGTGAAACTGAGGTTTGAGGACTGGCATGACACCCTGAGTATGCATCGAAGCCCAGGAATACATTTCTGTACGAGAAGCAGAATTCCAGATGCCATCAATAGTGAAACTGTACTGCACTGTAGTGGGAGCTGAAGAGACGCTTGTCAGCAGCATGGAGGCTGCTGGACCCTATTCTCTGTGACCAGGGAGAGGTGGCTGCACGAAGCTGTATGTGGGTAATGCAGTAGTAATTGTGTGGCAGATAATCTTCAGAGGTTTATTTGTTCCTCTTAGTTACGGTTTGGGTTTTTTTTGGTGTCTAGTATTGTGAACATGAGAACAGGAAGAAGCAAGTCTATAGGAAACAAACAATTTTTGAGGTAACTGTATCCTAGGTTGGTTTAGGAGACCTGAGTTTAAAGCTGACTGGTTTGGAAGTAACTGAATTTGCTTCTTGATTAAGTGTTCTGGCTTGTGTACAAGGGAGTACTTCTTTGGGTTGTGCTGACAATATCTATATGCCTCCATGCATGCTGCCACCTAGATTTTTGGGGTGGTTTTTTTTTCTTTTTTCAAATCAGTCAAAATTAGTTGCCTTTGCGTGAAAATCATTTGGAAATTTATTAACTTAACGAATCACTTAATTCCTTAACTCATTTAAGAGTCCATGTCTTCCAAAGAAGCTGTTTTTACAGTTACAGGCATAGTTAAGTTGTAAAACTTTCACCTTTGTGAAAATATGACTTGTGTAGGGCACCGATTCCTGCTTCCTGTGATGAGAGTTTCACTAGAACCTGGGTGATGGGGTGCCAGCATTGGTGCTGTTGTCACTCCTCTCAGCACCCCACTTCAGAACTAACTTCTTGGGACCTCAACATAAAGCTCACTCTTCAGACTTCTTAATCTCCTTCTGTCCTTCTACCAGACCTAGTTCCTAAGAGAAGGTTATGCATAAAATCTCATAGTGGTTGCTGTGCCATCTTAACAAGGAGCTTGTGCTTCCACAGGGAGATGGAGTGTCTTTGACAAAGGTAGTGAGCCATTTCACGCAGTGTCTATACTCAAATTATTCCAGTTGCATCAAATGGTGGACAGCAGGTAGTCTGGTAGCCATGCTAACACAAACCTCTGATGTAGGGAAAGCAAACTCTTCCTGTGCTAGCTGAGTTTCTCGCAGTATTTTAGTCTTTCTCTGTTCTCAGTGATGCTCTGGTTGGCAACTCTTTCCTTTCCTTGTCGCCTGGAAGGCAGCAGGAAGTAGTGAAGACCGAAACCCTTTCCTGTTCTGCCCTGCTGGCAAAGGTGTTCCTTCCTTTGGTAGGGGGAGATGTCAGCAATCTACTGCAAGCCTTCCGATTTTTAGTATTCCTTTGAGGGCCATATGCAGTTATGTTCGGTTCAGCTTCTCCCCCTTTCCTCCTCCATCTACCACTCCTATGATCCATGAGTCAGCATCCGAGAGGTTGGAATTCACAATGTGAAGGCACTACAAAGGACAGGTTTCCTAAAGCTGAGCCACGAAGTGGTTTTGACTCCTCCTCCTTCGAATGATAATTTATTTTTTTTACTAGTACTATAGTAACTGCTTGTAGCTTTTTTTGGATCTCTTAAGTCGAATCTCAGAGGTGCTTTTTTAATTCTGGGGAGGCAGCTAAACTGAAACAACTGCTGGCAAGTAGTATGGAAAGGTTGCTTGTCATCTGGAGTATTTGGATTTAGCAAGGGTGGATGTGTTGGGTGGAGTGTGACTGCTGTTAGTCATACTACTAGCAGTTTTTTCAAAAGGCTTTTTTTTTATTATTTCATTCCTGGTATGGCACAGCTTTTCAAAATGAAGTATCTCTGCTGTTGTAGAAACCTTCACTTCTGCTTCACTACTGCTAAGTTATTAAAAAGACAGCAACACTGAGTCTGCAATTACTTTTTTTTTTTCCTGTAAGGAGTGCCTCAAGCCAATTAGGTGAGGCATTATTTTAGGGCATGGTTTGGTAAGGAACTTAAATTCCATCACCACTAGAATACAAACATCCAAAATTGTGTTGAGATACCTAAATATAGATAGATAATTAGTAAAAGTTTTATTTATATAATTAATTTATAACCACCGACAGTGGTCACAGTAAGATATTCCATCTCATGCCAAGCAGTGAAGACATTGCTTTAACTGTCTGTTTTGCAAGTAGGAGTAGATGTGATCTGAACCCTTTTTAACTGTTAATCTTATGACTGGTCTTTCAGGTGAGAGTGGCTCTTTAATGAAGAAATGGCATTACTTTGTCAAACAACTTGCACGAATGTTTTATTTGAAAAGTACACTAGCAGGTTTTGTTGAAGTCCCTATATTGATTGACTAATTCTTTGGTTATGTAGAGAATTAATGTTGAATCATCTCTTATGAATCATAGCTGAAACTGCTCTTGAAACTCCTGTCCCTGAAAAAAGAAACAGGTTGGCAACTTTATTTTTTCGAGATAAAGTTGAACTATATTGTTGCATATAGTCTCTGAGCACAAAGTTCATGTTTCTTTATATTCTCTGAGTGATTTCAAGGCAGAGATACTAGATAATGTAGAAGGGATGGGTGCAGCAGCAACTTACACATAGTTAGTGATATAACATGTGAAACTTTGAAGATGGAATGTATATGATAAAAGACTAATGCTTTATTGTATATACACCCTGCCATTTAGTGACTTGAGGTTTTCAAAAAGGGTAACTTTTGAACTGGAACTTCTCTGGGGGAGCAGATCAAACCACTGGGTTTGCTGGGAACCTCAGTCCCTTTGCATAGTGATAACCCACATTGCATTCAAGCTCCTTCGTTCTTTAGAGAGAACTAGTGTAAAGGAAGGAAGGACATCAACCCTTGCCTGCAAGGAGTTCACTCTCCACCTGGAACTTGAGTGTGTTTTTCATGTGTAGTGCTCTGCATGTGTTCAGTTTCTAAGTCCTGATGTTGGAGCTCTTTGCAGAGCGATAGAGATGACATTTGATGACTACTTGCCCACAGTTTAAAACTTGTTGAAGATGCAATGGCTAAAGTCATTAAAGCTTGGAAGCAACTGTATCTTGATGGTTACTTACTCCTCTGTCTCTAGCTGAAACTTAAAAAGTTTATTTTAATATGCTTTTAAATTTTTTTTCATAGAAAAGTTACTTATGAGGCATTTCAGTTGTTTGCAAACATCTATTTTTACGGTGTTCTCTGTAAACAGTTTTACATTGCACTGTGTCAGGTCCATGTTGGCCATTTTGTCTAGAAGTCAGCAAGGGCATTGTGAACTTTTAAAAATGGACCAACAGTAACATTACTAGTGCTGTTGATTATTTTCTGTACCCTGCGGCACTGCCTGCAATGAGACCATCTTGAGCTGTAAGGTGTAGCTTATTTCAATTTTTACTGTCTTAAGGTTGAGAGGATGCTTGTAAATGTTTGATCTTCTGGGAGATATCAGTGTTAATTGTTGAAAGCATGTATTAGTGTGTTGCTCTTGCCAGCTCCCCTTTCCTTCCTTCCTCCCTCCCCCCCCTCAAGGTTGCAGTGTTGTTACTAACTTCTGCTTTGTGTAATCAAGAAGCAATAAATGCTAATAAAAACAAGGGTGAAAAATCTATGTCTGCTTCTGATTTTTACCCATTTTGTATATCTAGTTCTAAAGTTAATCACTTAAAAATAAAACAAAAATCCCCATACTAAAAGGTAATGTTCAAAGCAGTTTTTTCAACAACACAAGTTCAGAGCTTCATTGAAAATGAAGTTGGTATTTTCTTGCAGCAGCAAAATGATTTCTCATGTCAGCTAAAATATCTGATGTCAGATGATGAGTAAGCTTTGACCATAACCCTCTTTTTCCACTACTGTTACCTCTGGCCTACAGAAAAGTGAAATCTTATTTTTATTATACGTGTGGAAATCTGATAGATTCAGCAAGTATGAGCTTGATGCTGCTATATAAACAGTTTACTAGAGTTTCATGTCTTGTGATCCTTTTTCTCTGCTTTCCTATTTTCAGTGAACTGGCAGAGTTTATACAGAAATACATAATGTTGTAGAGGTGAAATGCTTGAATCCAAGTAAAAGGATATTATAGTCTTTTGACAATGGGAACTATGTAGGGTGCAGTTTTATTCTGAAGGTTGGGCATACTAATCACTTAATACAACTTTTGAACTTGAATTATCTGTCCCAATAGCTGTTGGAAGAGTATTTCAAGCATTACTTTTTGCCTTTTGTAAATTAAAGCAAATGCTATTGACTCATCCTTTTTAAGTAACTGACTAAAAGGATGAGCTACTTCATGACTCAAAGCCAGACCATAAGTTGGGAATGTTACTTGGCAAATCCAGAATTGTCGAGTGAATGTTTTAATTTGGAATAACAGTCGGTTTTTTTGATGAAAGATCATATGTGGGGAGAGAGTTGATTCTCTCTTGTGTTTGTAGCACAACTTCTAGCAAACACCGATTTATGATAAGAATTGTGTAGCTTAATGCATTAATCTCTTCTAGTTCAGTATGCTTGAAATTTAAATGTGTGATTTGACCTTGACTTATTCATAGTTACACCTTGTTTTACGTCAGTTTTTGCCCTTCATTAGAATCTGCTGCTCAAGTACTACACTTTTGTGCAGGGAGAACCGAATCCTTTTCTAAGAAAGGACTGACACTTGCAGAAACAAAGCCTAGAATGCCCTGAGGTTCTTGAAGCAACTGAAAACTGTTAAAACCCAACTAAATACCATTGAAGGAATTCTGATGGTAGCTGAGGCCTCCATCCCTTGCAGTCATTGCTTGCTGACCCCTCCCCTTGCCACCAGATACTGAATTTCTAAAACATGCAAGCAAGCTAGTGAAGGATACAAGGTAAATGGCAGCAAGGTATTTTGTCTGAGGTTCTGCAAACTTGTGCCATTATGTTATTTGTGTGTGCACTGCCATTTCCTTTTTCAGAAGCTTCTGGGGTGAGTTTAGATCACTTATTTGATTTGCATGGATATCTTCATCTTGAGGTATGTCTGTTGAAAGTAGAAAAACCTGAAGATCAGTGGCTTGTCTGTTCTTAAAAGTTTAAGAAATGACCCCCAAAGAGTTCCACTTCTGCAAAGTAACAGCTCCTGACAGCCCTGAAAAGCCTGTCCTGAATGTTAACATCCTGTGAGAAGCAGGATGTGGAGTAATTGAAAATAGGAAATAGTAATACTGATGCAGGTGACCAGCTGTTGGGAATGGGGCAGCCAAAGCCTTATCCATCTCCAGTGTCAAAATCATTTTTAAATGAGGTTAAGCCATAGATTAACTAGCCTGGTTGTAGTCAGGACTATTAAAGCTTTGTCTGTATTATACCTCAGTCCACTTGTACTACTTGTACAGGAGGTCCATGAAGACAATCAGAGGGCTGGAGCACCTCTCCTATGAAGACAGGCTGAGAGGGTTGGGGCTGTTCAGCCTGGAGAAGAGAAGGCTCCAGGGAGTCTTTATTGCAGCCTTCCGGTACCTGAAGGGAGCCTACAGAAAAGATGGGGAGGGGCTCTTTATCAGGGAGTGGAGCAGTAGGACAAGGGGTAACAGTTTTAAACTGAGAGAGGGGAGATTTAGATTAGGTATTATGAAGAAATTCTTTACTGCGAGGGTGGTGAGACACTGGAACAGGTTGCCCAGAGAAGTTGTGGATGCCCCATCCCTGGAAATGTTTAAGGCCAGGCTGGATGGGGCTTTGAAAAACCTGGTCTAGTGGGAGGTGTCTCTGCCCATGGCAGGAGGGTTGATCTTTAAGGTCCCTTCCAATTCTAACCATTCTATGATCTAGAGTTATTAAATTTCCTAGAGGACATTTACTGATCTGGTGACCTTGAGAAGGTAGGATGCACTCACTAGGTAGAACTGGACAACAAAGACAAAAATTCTATATCTCTAATAATGCAGTGAGGCTTTTAGCAGATCTTGTAAATCACTGTCGTACTTACCTGACAGACAGTTGTCTAGTAGGCATTTCTGCTATGTTAGGTACTAATATGATAGATGTCCTTTTGGAGTAAAATGTAGAAGGCTATGTATCAGAGAGATGGAACTTGATGAGGAAAGAACACACTTGAGTTTGAAGGTTGTTAGTGGTTCATTTCTTTATGAAGGTACAAATTGGGGTTGTTTCACACATTATCAAAACAGTAGATTGTACCAATTTCTTTATGGGCACAGAAGCTTGGTATTCTGTTTTCAGTAATATGGGACACCTGGTTTTCAGAGGAGGGTAGTGAGGAAAATGGGTGGGGAGTGCTGGTAAAAGTGCATGGATATACTTCACTTTGTAAGTGAAGGTGTGTCATTAATCAATGTTTTCTTACTTGTGTAGATCTTGGCCCTTTTTTAGTTTTATGTTCTTGGTCTTTGAGAATGATGGGCCTAGTGCCCCTAGATGTTACTTGCTGTTTGTGTTGAAGTGCTTTTGTATTTAACCATAAACTTGAAGCTAATTTTATCACAGTCTAACTAGATAAGGTAGGTAAGACTTCTTGAACACGACCTTTGTGGCACTCTACTCCATATAGCTCTGCTGAGTTCATTGGCCTGATGTTTACAGGTTCCTTCTCATCGTTTCTGCTTCCCAAGACGCCGGAACCAATATCAGAATGCTCCCGCTGAGCATTACAGCCGACTTGGAGGCTTGTAATGTGCTAGTTCACTCTGTACATCTGAATAACAGCTCATGTGAACTGGGCACTTAAATTCTTTTTACTGCCCACTATGTCTAAGTGATGAGTTTCACATCTTGTGGTTCTCTGGACCCAACAAAACATACAGATGTGAAGACCTATGAACTAGGAAGTCCTGAATTAGCTGTGATTTTTACTTGTGCTTTTCTCTTAATTTGTTAAATGAATCAAGTGTTTACCAGTGATTTACCAGTTTCTGACATTGATAAAGGTTTATTCCTTGCTCTAGAAATCTTTATTCTGTCCTTTAATTATACTGAAGGAGTTGGATATAGGAGTCATGTTAGGCTCTGGAAACAGAGAATTTTCCATTTGCTCTGATAATAAATTTTCTAAATACGCTATATACACTCTTATCAGACTGACAGCCTCATATTTCCTGGATAAAACTTCTTCAGGAAGTTCTGTTCTGAAGTTGAATACATTTTGCAAAACTCTTGTAAGCAGAAATTGTTATAAATGGAAGTAGGTAGGCAGGGCCTTAGCAAGAAAGTCAAGGTTCACTTGCTATGAGAAATTGCTGTAACAAGGTTATCTGAAACGTTGGCTTCTAGTTTTTGTGATTTTAAAGGTTAGACTTCATTGGTGTAGGTTGTCTCATTTGGGGAATAACAAATTACTGGCACACTCCTAATACACTGGATAAAATAATACATTGTTGGGTTTTCTTCAAGGTGAAATTGGACAATGCAAAAGGCGCTTCCAGCTGCACTAAACAATAGGAAGAAAGTGCATCTGTTTCGTTGTCTTTCTGGATTTCAGTGATCACAAACCTCTGATCTAGGACTTACAAACACAGAGCAGAACTGAGGCAAGTAAAACTTTTAGGCCATCCAGAGTTTATTTATTAGCATGAAAGGCTGACTTTAAAATCAGTTATCTGCACAAGGGCAACATACCTGAAACCCGTGTAACTCCCACATGTTCATTTTGACTATTGTTAGTCTAGATATATCTCAGTCAATCATTTAGTCATACCTTCAGGGCTTCTGTAGCTGCAGAGCATAGAAATATTTTTAAATGCAAATTTAGGCTTTTATGTTTGATTGTATCATATTGTAGAAGATTACAAAGGGGGGATGCTGGAATAAACTTTTAGGTAGTCAGGATTCTGAAAGGAAGATTTTTATGTCAGTAATACGTGTTTACTAAGGGGAAAATAACACTTGAAGTATTTTGAGGAATTAGAAATATGGAAAATGCAATCACAAAAGAATGCTAGAATCAATTTGAGATAAATCTGTCTGATACTAAGCAAATTTTCCTGAAAGCTTTTGGCTGTGTTGTATGGCCATTACTTCAGCAAAAATTTATAATTATTGAAAAGGAATGGCATTTTTTTTGAAGACTTATTTCTACATTTGGCAGGGGGAAAGTGGAAAAGTTTAGACTCTTCCATAAAAACTGGAATAATTCTTTGACTTTCACTGGATTGTTGGTTTTGTCTGATGAAAATCTGTAGAAAGGAGAACTTGCATTTACACACGCTTCTAGTTCCTGGCTTACGTAGTTCTTTGGAGACTACAGGACTTTCTAACTTCTTGTTTTAGGAGAAATGTAAGCAGTGAATGTAAATTCTAGATGAAATTAATCTCAACCCCAGGTGGGAATAGTGTGGGCAGACATGCTACAGCTCATTCTTCCAGTGCCTCTGTTAAGTGGGATTCCAGATACTTCATTTAGGGCCAATCCTAAATATTGACTGCCAGTTTTAAAAACTATGTAGGCAAAGACTCAGAAACAAGTGGAAAAGACAAATTAGGTCACACTCTCCGTTTCCATGCCAGGTACGTTTGTCATTGCTTTTGACGGTGCTTTGCAGGTCATCTTAAGGCCATGCCATTACTGGAAAGGCATACACATATTTTCCTCAATATATAAACTGAAATACTAACGGTTTTCAGAGGTCTGTATGAAAACTATTTAATGTTCTCCCAAAAGGAGGTGATGCATAGAGCTTGAATCCAGAAGGATGAAGAGCTTACTTATGCTGAATTACACTTTTGAAAGTAAAGTGATCTTACTGTTGCAGCAGGGGACTCTCCCTTTCCTGTCAAGAAAACAACCGCTGAATGTTAAAACACACCTAGGTTGCAGTGAGTCATAGTGTGGACTTTGGAATGACTGATTATACTTGAAATAGTTGAGAAGTCATAATACCAATTTACTAGACGATTAAAACAGGCAGTCATTTGTGAGTACAAGCCTTATTGAAAGGTCTGAGTCTACACCAATCATCTGTGCTGTCAAACACTTTGGAACATTTAATGTGTTTAAATTTGCGCTTAACAGTTATATTAGGTGAATATATTGGTCTGAGCTGTCTCACCAACTTCTTAGCTTTTACTTTTTGACTGCAGTTAGAGTGGAAACCATTTCCCTCTGTGCTGCCTGTAGGTGGTTTTCTCATATTGGAGCTGGATGGACCTTCAGAAATACTTGAGACTGAAGAACTTTTCCAGCTATTTTGCACACTACAGCCCTGACTGAATTTATGTAGCGTCACACACTTCGCATAGTGTGCCTTTTGGATGCAAGCTGCTCATCTTCTAGATGGGACTGTGGTGTTGAATCCATGTTCAGGATGGTGAGTTAACTTGCTAAAAAAAGTGGTGTTGACGTGCACTCTGTGCATGTGCATTATTTTTAACAAACCTTGTCTCAAAATAGGTTTATTTCAAAACAGTTTCTTCGCTTGCATGTAACCATTTGGTTGTGAGGTTTGGCCAGTAAGTGTATGCTGGTATAGGCAGGTACAATGTTAAGTAAGCAGTTACCTGCTGTCACCTATGTAGTATCTGTTCTGATGGCTAGCTTCAATACTCCTTTAAAAAAAAAAAGGGCACTTAAAATACAGAGGAACATTCAGTGTTGGCTCAGGAAGGGAAGGAACACCTAGGAAACAGCAATAAAACTCAATCTAGTCTCTGTAAGACCCATGAAAGTTGGTACATTGCAGAATGGCAGCACCTCCTCTGTGGGCAGGTCTGATGAGCGCTGGGACAGCAGAGAGCTGCTGAGCAGTTGATCTGAAGTTCAAGCTGGTCTTATTTTTTCCATATCATTGAACTTTTCCCATCATGGGGCGAGGAGGGATATAAGGGATTTTTTTTTTATATTATATGCATTGATGTTGATTGGCTTATTCTTCTGTCAAAACCCAGTAATACTATTGAATTTCCTTTTCTATAGATGCTTTTCAAAATGCCGTATGAGTTAAAGACCAGCAGAGGACTTTGTCTTGAATTACTGAAGTGTGCAAATCCAAATCACTTCCCACAAACAGTTATGAAGTTGGCATTTAAAGAATAGCATTTAAAATCATATACCCAACAGGTGAAGATGGTGTTGGAATAAAGTATTTGAAACAACTTGAAGATATATGGGCCTTCGGCTCAAGAATATTGCGGAAACAGTCTGACTTGAAAATCAAACTTTATATAGACTTTATTCACAAAACTCTATGCCAGCAATTTTGAACATTGGCACAGTCCTTCTTACTGAAGGTTGTGCAGCAAATTAACCACTTTGTATTTATAGGGGTAAACTTTTGGAGACCATTGCTGCTTATGATAGTTGTGTTTACATCGACTTTTTTCCTTGGTGGAGCAAAAGGAATGATATACTGTACTAAGTCAGTAAAAAATGCAAATGGCAATGTAGATCAGGCTTTTAATAGCACAACATTAAATAACTTGGTGCTGGTGATGTGACCCAAACATGTCGTAGGTGTTGACATCTGAGTGATGGTGGCATTGTAAATATTTTGAGTTACTTCAGTTTACCACATTGAGAACTTCTGTCAGTACTTAGGCACATGATACCTTTAGCTTGCTTTGAAAATTGACCTTAAACTACTTGTGATCTGTAGATAATCTCTGGAGCTGACCTGGTTCATGTTCATCCTCTGGTATTGGACGGATAAGTGTGAAGAATATATCTATTAGCTAATGCTATTGGAATATATGCAGAGACTTATGTATTTGCTTTTCTTATTGAAGTCCAATTCCAAATGGTGCAAGTGCTGAAGGCAGCTCAAAGGTCAATTTAGTATTCAAGATTATTATTTTTTTTTAATTCCTCTTTGCTGTCAAGATTCTTTATAGCTGACTATGTGGGAAGAGAGAACAGCGCAGATCAGATAGTGGTGGTGTTTTTCTGCCACTTGAACCTGCCACATAGTTAAATTGTACAGAAAGTATTTATTGTACGCTGTGGTTGAACTTGATGTTTCAGTCTTTTTAAAATAGGCTCAGATGGGGGGAGGTTGGTGGGACTTTCTGTTCTGATGCCAGCTTTTAAAAGAAGGGGTTGTCCTGAAAACAGGTAACAGGAAGCATATGTGAGGTGGGACTGGTGCATGAATTGCAGGGGATGTGTGCGTGGTGTATGTAAGGAGAGACTGGCTGGGTGCTTACACAACAAATAATTATGAAGGAGCTGTGTCTTCAGGGAAGCTTCTCTGTCTGTATCAGGCACTTCAAGTAAAAATAAGGCTGGTGTATTCTTTCAGGGCTTGTTTTTTATAAAGCTGAAATAATGGGCAAGTGATGAGCAAGTGAACTAAGCTTAGTATTTCTGGCTCGGGTTAATTGCAGTGGTCCGATAGTACAACTACATGTTCAACCCTTGTTCCTGCTTAAGCAGAGGGGAAAAGAGACTAACAAAGGATGGTTACTCAGCTGGGAAAGAACAAAAGTAGAACTAGAGAAGAATCCGAAAAGGCAATTGAAATGTAACTTTCTCTTGGCATGTAAAGGAGTAATTTTGCCAATGGAGAGAAAAATAAATTTTAGCTTTAAAGGGGGAAGAAGTGTATTGCTGGTATTGCTGCCAGGCTCCTTGCCTGCTCGCCATGGCTACTGCAGGTTTGTTCCAGGTACCCGTAGCCCTTTGTTGCTGGCATCTTTTTAATAGATAAATAAGTAAGCCTGACTTCTGTAGGAGGGGAAAAGAATATCATATATGACAATATGATGCTATTAGGATGGCAAGAGCATTAGCATGCTGTGAAGGTAGAAAAAAAATTGAGATGGATGAGCATCGCTAATGAGAAATGGCTTGGGAAATCCTGTCACAGTACAGGAGGATAATGCATCAGTGTGGGCGAAGTAGCGGACGTCAGCCACAGGCAGTCACAGCGCAAACCTGTTCTAATGCGACTACACCAGGACATGATGGGTCTGGCTCAAGGACAGAGTTTTGATTCCTGCGTCTTCGTACTGCTCATGGCTCTGAGAGTTATCCACCAACAGGGCGGGCTGACGGCTTGAACCTCACATGGCTTTTCTTTGGCGACGTCTGAGGCATGTTTGACACTGTAGAGCACATAACTGCTGGTTGTTCAGGTCTTGGTTTAGAAGGTGATAAGACCGGTCGCAGTTCTTAACGATGGTGACAACTGTGTTTTGATATATGACTTTCTCTGACTAAAAAAAAAGTGATGGGCATATTTTGTTGTATGTGAACATGGATGGCAGTCGATTGTATTGGCTAACTTCATCACAGAATCATACCTGTGGCAGTGCCTGTCTCTCTTTACCTAAATTTAAAATAAATTTTGAGGTAGGCTGAGGTCTGCTTCGTTGCTTAGGCTGCCTGTATTCATTTTGCTTACTATAAACTGATGTTTAAATTGAGGATTCCTGGCTGACTACTTTCTGATGGAGAGGTAGAAAAGCCCAAGTGGGGAAAGATAAGACAACAGATGTAGGAAATCTTGAGTTTTCCTGGCTATTACTGACTCACAACAGTATAAAGTAAATCATTGAACTTATCGTGCTGTCTGCGTTTACTGCCCCACCAACATTTTATCTGTTAGAGGGAGGGTAAGATGCCTTCCAAGAAATAATGATAATGTCCTGAGATGAATGGCTCACTAAGTGTACCAAATACATTATTGATTTGAAAGATAGCGTCTGGATAGATAGATAAATAATTAGCTATCTCAAAGTCTGTTTGTATTCTGTTCTATCCCACATGATTCATAAATGAGATCTTGTTCCATTTAAAGCTATTAAAAACCCAAAATGGGATATGTGAAGTCCAGAATGAGGATGTACCACTCTAGCTGATAGAGGCATGTATCTCTCACTTACCATGTGCTGTGGTAAGGATTAGGACCTCGAGATACCTTGAGATGAACTGGGAGTGGGAGCTGCTGACTGGGCAGCCCAGCTCTTCCAACGGAGGAGTGCCTAGGAAATATAGCAGTGTATGTAACCCATTCTGCTGTCTGAAAAACTAGGGTTCACTCCCAGTATCTGCCCTTTTTTTCTTGTTTTTTTTTGTTTGTTTTGTTTTTAAAAAATCTGCACAGAACCGCTGGTTTTCAAACCTGCATAGTGGAGGCAGCACATTTAGGATTCACTGACGCGCTGGCTGCTTGTGGTAGGGCTGGGGCCATGGCAAAATCCTTTTGTGCTCCTGGAACAAGGGTGTGGCCTGCCCCATCTGAAAAAAAATTAAAGTGGACATTAGTGCTCTAGGGAATGTAGTTTGGAGGATCACCTTAAATTAGACAAGCTAAAGCTCTCCTGTAAACATTATTTAGTGTACACTAGATTCCGGGATGTTAGTAACCAAGCCATGAGAGTTACACACAGTACTCCACTGCTAGAGCTATCTCCAAAGGTGGAATTTTGTAATAAGATCAGTAATATTTTTTATGTGCTAGGTTTGCAAGAGCTACAAGTCTTATGAGGAGCAGCTGAGGGAGCTGGGGTGGTTCGGCCTGGAGAAAAGGAGGCTGAGGGGAGACCTTCTCGCTCTCTACAACTCCCTGAAAGGAGGGTGTAGAGAGGTGGGGGTCGGTCTCTTCTCCCAGATAACCAGTAATAGGACAAGAGGAAACAGCCTGAAGTTGCCCCAGGGGAGGTTTAGACTGGATATTAGGAAAATTTTCTTCACCAAAAGGGTTTTCAAGCATTGGAATAGGCTGCCCGGGGAAGTGGTTGAGGCACCATCCCTGGAGTATTTAAAGGATGTGCAGTTGTGGTGCTTAGGGACACAGTTTCGTGGTGGACTTGGCAGTGCTAGGCTGCTAGGTTAACGATCGGACATGGTGGTGATCTTAAAGGTCTTTTCCAACCTCTATGATTCTACAAGAAATCATTAGGTTTTGGAAGACATAAAAGAAAAAATGACTGTTTAATCCCTTTTTGTTGTACTTGTAACATCTTGAAAAGTTTTATTTCAGCATTTAAAAGAAAAATAACATATATGGCTTTGTCAAATATCTAGTTTAAAATCCCTTACAACATGCCATTCTTGATTGTCTAGTCAGTGGCACAATTTTTCTTACATCTAATCTGTTAGGAGAACGTGGGTAAATCACATCTCTGCTGCTCAGTGCAGTCCTGACCTGAGAATGGCCTTTAGAGGCTGCTGGTTACTCTTTGATCATGACTGATTTAAGGAACCTTTCTAAGCGTAGGTGTGTTATGTGTCAGCTTTCTTGATTCTGGGCAGTTTCTTGTAAAATCAAACTTCTGTGTTAAATTTGAGGTTATTGCGTTGTTGTCTCCGAGACACTGAAACCGCTTTATGTAGCGTTGTGTTTTTATGGCTGGCGTTGACATCTGTCATAAGAGAAAAGCATCAGGAAAACACAGAACCAAATGTGAAGTTTTTCCTCATTGCAGAAACCTGTAGAGCGGGAATAACTCATTCTAATAGGGGAATGACTCTTGAAAAAAGTAACAGTATTAATATGGGGTTGTATTACCCATCTGCCTACTATGTCTTAACTGTTGTTTTGAAGCATACCTAAGGTTTTGCTGCTTTTTCCGTAACACCAGTGAGGTGTCCTGTTGGAGAAGCTTGCTCAAGCCCTTGCATGCTTCGCTGTGTTAAGCTGTTATACAAGTTCCCCACTTGTCCCTATGCTGTACTAGCCCATGTCTAGTTTTTGTCAGTGGTTTTCTAGCCTTACAGAAAGTCCTAAAAATGTCTGATTTGGTAAGTGGAAGGGTATGTCAGGCTCAGTATCATCTTACCCTCCTGCTGTTTTCTCTGAGGTGTTAATAAGAGTGCTTGTAACTCTTTACTGTTTCTTAATGCCTTGGTAGGGATATCTCCGAAGGGAGCTTGTCTGTGGAGATATACGCAATATTACATCCATGGTAAGCACACTGCAGGGATGCAAAAATGCTTTTTTCACTCAATTGGAAGTACCCTGCTACAAGTGTTGGTTTAAAATAATTGCCAGCACCTCAAGTGGACTTGGAATGAGTAAACGCTTTCAGCTGGATTGCTCTGCTGCTGTTGATTATTAAAGGAAGTAATAATGGTATGGTGGTATGCATAGGGAGTAGGTTTGTGTCTAAAAATTTGCTCATTTAATTATAGTGATAGAGTTGTTAATTAAAATGCTAAGGATTTTTGCCCTGGAAGCTTACAGTTCCTCAAACATTTTCTTTGTAGCTGCTTCATGAATTTGGATACATGTTCCTGTAACAAAAATCTTACTTAACTAGCCACAGTTTGCAAGCTTTGTGGAAACTTCCTGATGCCTTTATGACCTGTTTATTTTCCAAGTAACTGAATGCAGATCTTTATCACTTAAATTCTTAGTGTAAAGTTGCTCTGCATATTGTGGAGTTTCCTTGAGTCTATTGGAACTTATTCACATCTTTTTGTCAACTCCAGAGAGGGTGGGTCAGTTGTGGTAACGAGTTGAGTAAAATTGCTGGGGCCCAGGGATGAGGAGGTCAGCCAGAAGCTGCTGCTCTCCTTGGCAGTTCTCTGAGGTACCCCCTTTGGGGGAAAATCCTGTGCCTCTTCTCTCCTTCGCCTTTGCCCTTATCTTGGAAGGGCTAGGAGGCCATGCAGCTTTGGAGAGAGACTTACCTCCTCTTCCTGGAAGCTTGTAAACGTTTCCCTGTCCCTCTGGTTATCAGGTAGGAGAGCTGAGAGCGAGGGGAGCGATGCTAGCAGAGCTCAGGGTGTGCTGGAGAGCACTGTATAGCTCTTCCCGTTCCTGGGAGCGGTGGGACGGACATGAAGGATGCCTGCTACACTGGAGTGGGTGTTACTTTACAGCCTTGCAAAGAGCTGGTAGGGTTTGGTGAGGCTGGATCCCAACTAGATGGGTTTGAATCCTTGGTGCTCTCTGGTAGGTGGGCTGGAGATTCCTTATCACAAGTTTAATGAATGCAATTTATATAAAAAACAGAAGAGTTGTTTTTTCTAACTTTTTTTCCTGTGAAGTGGGGATAAGTTCTTACTTATAAATAGCTTTGAAACTTTCTGCATGGTGTTTCATTTTTCCAGTAAAAGCTTACTCATTTGCAACAACATTTTTGAAATGAGAAGTGTGTATCCTGAAACTACACCTAGTCCTGAAACTATACAGCAGTAAACCTTTTCTTGTTACTTTTCCTGCAGTCTGATCAGATGGCTGACTGATCATCTTAATGTAGTCTCTAGCTTTGTGCCTTTACACAGCTTGTTTAATTAAGTGTGCATTTATCTAAAATGCCCTTAAAACTCCTTTTTTTTTTTTTTCGTTGTAGCAAACATTTGAGTTCATACAAACTTCTGGAAAGAAGAAAAATAGATTAAACTTCTTTGCAATGATGTGTGTAATATGCCAATGTCTTTTGTTGTTGTTTCAGGAGCTGTTGGACAAATATTTAATAGCTAATGCAACTAATCCAGAGAGCAAGGTATTCTACCTGAAGATGAAGGGAGACTACTTCCGATACCTTGCTGAAGTTGCCTGTGGTGATGACAGAAAACGTAAGTACCTTGTGGTCTTCAGGTCTTTAATAGCTAATGAACTTCAGTTTGGGGCCATAGGGGAGGGAGCAGTAAATGACGTACACGTGCAGAGTATCTCACTCTGTGAGTTTGAGTGGGAACAGCTACATTTCAGTTGGAAGTGTCCAGTGTTCATACAGTTGGAAAGTAAAATTCTGAATAGACCTTAAGCATAGTATGCCAGGTAATTTCAGCTGCAGTTCTTGTCACCTACCCTGAATTTCTGGATAGTTGTTCCATAATGCTTATTTGGACCTTCTGGAAAATAATTTAGGTGAAGGTCTGCTAACCTATTTAATGTTGGTTGTTTGTATTTCTTTACTAAAATAAAGTTGGTGAGGAAGAGAAAACAGATCTCTGCAACATTTTTTTTTTTTTTATTCCATGATGGAGTCCAGGTGATCTCTTAAGTTTTAACCATTTCAGTGTGAAGCAGACTTCATTGTAGTCACCCAAGTTTATAAAGAAGCAACAAAATTACTAGGTCAGTAAGCTATCCAAAGAAGTGTGAGCTGCACTCTGAAATGGTTGATGTTCACGGGGATAATACTGTCCCTGTAATTTTAGTTTGCCCTTTTGAGTCCAGCAGAAAAGGCCTGGAAAACTTCACAGCTGGTACTGTCACTTGATACTGGGCACGCTGAGAATGTAGAACATTCCTAGAAGTTAGAACATGTGCAAAGGTGGTTGTAAGTACCTCAGGAAGCTTTTCAGGGAAGGATTTTAATTCTGTTCAGAGGATGTATTGAAGTAAGTATTAGAACTGTCTTTCAAGGTGCCCAGATACTGTTGTGATGTTAAAAACTCTTGGTATGGCATAAGCTAGTGATGCACTTCTACATAACAAACTAAAATTAGTCCTGGAGTGATGCCATGACACAGAAAGGAGATGGACAGTTGGAGCGGGCAGAGTGCTGAAGTGACTGTCCCCTTGGGTTGGGTGTGGTAGGCATCTGACAGCGTTGGCTAGTTTAAACCGATTAAATTGTGAAGTGGGAGGACAGAGCTGATGTCACTTAAAAAAGGCTTTGTTAGTCTCCTTGTGTTGTAAGATCGTTTAAGTTGAAAGATGAAAATATGCAAAATGGTGTAAAAGTCCATGAGTTGCATGCAGAAAACTCTTTAACCCTTCACCTGATTCAAATGACAACAGTAGGTCCAAGTGTAGCAGAGACAACTTGTCTCTGGCTTTCACAAAGATAATCTGATATGTATTTTGTCTCAAGCAACAGTTACAAATCTGTGGGCTTGTCTGAGCAGAGAAATACCAGCTTATCTTGGCTAAAAAGACTGCATTTAAAGTGATACGCATGCTGGTATGGGTGCTTACTGTAGAAGAGGGACTGGTTGATAATCTTATTAGCAGATCTTGGTGTTTTACGGTGGGAGGTTACAGCTTATGAGTATCACTGTGCATATATCTTGTGCTTGGCTTCTTGCAAACTTCTAGGGGTTTTACTTGAAGCTTTTTTTGATGTTCCACCTCTAAACACCTGTTTATTTTCTTAGCTTCAAATATATTTTATGTACTTAGAAGGTAATCTGTTTCCTGCATTTGCTAGGGTTTTTGCATTTTTCCCCTGTACTCAACAAATTAATAGTCCATTAGCACTCATTACAGTATGAATACTGAAAAACCCAAGTCTGCGTTGTGACTTGAATACATAACAGATTTTACTTACCAAACTTTTTTTTTTTCTTCTCTTCCCACAGCACTTTCTAGAGCAATTATGGTGTTAGCTCCCTCAGAGAGCTGTATTCTGAGCTCTGACAATGGCTCTTCTTTTCCTGCAGTCTCCTTCCATTCTGCAGGCATGTTTAGGGTGGCTGTTGGCCCTTTGGTTGTCTATCGGAAGAGAACCTGGAATAGACCATAGCACTCTTAAAGTACTTGCTCTGGCCTGGTAACCTCCTTCCTCTGTGGTATTTCTCCCAGTTATTTTGGGCGCGACCTTGGTTTTTTTATCTTGACCTGCCTACACCCAGTTTTTGGAGGCAGACTTTAAGTTTTTCAGGAACGTGCAGTACATGCCTTCCAAACTTTCTCAAGAAGTAGGGCTGTGCAGACAGGATCCGCCTTTACTCTGCACACCCGACTGATGCCAGCATGTCCATCCTGAGCAAGGAATGAAGCAGGAGTTCTGTAGGAAAAAGTAATGCACAATTTATTATTTTTTTTTTTGTACCTAAAGTATCAAAGGCCATTGAGGTAATAGAGTAATCTTGGATGTTAGTATTTATTAACTTCTGTGTGTTTATCTGTCTTGAATTCCTTTGCTCTGTAGTAGCTTAATTTGCTCCCTGTATTTTGTCAGCGTGGCAGCTGTACTTAAAATGGGTTTAAAATCATTACCTTGATTAAAGTGAATGCAGTGTTTTGCTAAGAGCGGGCTTAAATAGAGGACTGTTCAGTCTCTTACTAATGGAGTACTTTAAATAGTCATGTATTTAAAAAAAAAAAAAAAAACAACCAACCAAAAAAACCCCTTAATGTTTCTCATTCTTTTAACAGAAACAATAGAAAACTCACAGGGAGCTTATCAGGAGGCATTTGATATCAGCAAGAAGGAGATGCAGCCAACACATCCAATTCGCTTGGGTCTAGCTCTTAACTTCTCTGTATTTTATTATGAGATTCTCAACAATCCTGAGCTTGCCTGCACGCTGGCAAAGACAGTAAGTTACTTTTTTCATCTGTTTGCCTGCAGGGACAGTGGAAGAGAGCTTGTGCTTAAAATAATATGAATGATTATTTCCTGGAGTTTATGCAGGAAATGATCCTATTTAATGTATCTGGTTTCCAAACTCATATTGTTAGTGGGATTAAAGGGCTACAAGCAGGCTGTATTTACAATGTGACTTAAATTTGCAGCAACATGGCAAGCTTTTATTACGCCTTTATTATGCTTCCGTTTCAGATAGAGCCATTAAGGTCATTAACTTCTAATGTTGCCTTTTTTTTAAGCTACTTTTACTGATAGGTTTAGCTTCTGGTTATTTAATGATCAGTTAATAGAAAGACTAAAGGTGGTTTAATTATTCTAGGCGTTTGATGAGGCTATTGCAGAACTTGATACACTGAACGAAGACTCATACAAAGACAGTACTCTCATCATGCAGTTGCTTAGAGACAACCTAACAGTAAGTTGCCATTTTATGTTCTATCTGGTTCTGTAACTGTGTATTTGCTTAGTTAAACTGAATTTCTGATGAACGAAAACCCTTATTTTTGCTCTAGTCCAAAACATAGCACCGATTTGGGCTGTTTACCTAACGATACTTTTTCATAACTTAGTTCGAACATCGTGTAAGTTGATGTCAGCAACTTCATGCTGTGTCATCTAGAATAACAGCTTGGACCGCTCAAATTCTTCATTGTTTGCTGGCCTTTTCAGTGGAGGGGGAGAAGGTGCATTCAGCTGACTTAACATACAAGATAGGGCAAGGAGTCAAAAAATAATAGTTCATGATCTGTCAGGGATTCTTACTCAAACTTTTTGATGACTACCTTGCAAACAAAATGTCCTTCCTGTTGTACATCCAGCGCAGCTTGTATTATTCATTTTCCTGATTTTTCATTTGAAAGAAAAGATTCAGAATTTTCAATGTGTTAAGAATAAAATCAGTTGATGCTTGAGTATGTATTATAATGACTAACTGTTTAAGGAAAGTGCCTAATGGAATGACTAGGTTCTATTAAAATATGTAACTAAGGCAATTTTTTAGGGAGTGTTCTCTCTGGATATTCACTGCATTTAAAATTACAGCAACATTTTATTATTTTGCAATACTCCTTCTTCAGTACAAATGTCTTTTATTACCACTATAAAATTCTTAGCTTCAGTAATCAAAATAGTGATCTTTGTTTCAGGATTCAGAAATTGCTGCTTTTGAAATTGACATTCCTCGTGAAGCTACCGTTCAGACTTGTTGAATGATCTAGGATGGATGACATAGCTTGCTATTAAGCCCAAAAGTCTGGACCTGTTCAGAACGCTGTCTGCTCTGCCTTCAATACCGGAGGTGCAGAGCTGGTTGTGCCCTGTGCATGGGGAGCTATTCCCAATTACCTCTCTCCAAGCAAGTACTGGAAGCCAGGGTTGTAAAGCTCCGGTGCACTGGTACTTTGTAGCCATCCTTAAGTCTAATTTATTATCACTTCTATACAGGCTATAGCTGTCGCTTTTTGGAAGTAAAGCTGCGCTTCCGAAAGCTGAAACTGTTTCTCTTTTCTTTCTAGTTATGGACATCAGACAGCGCAGGAGAAGAATGTGATGCTGCAGAAGGTGCAGAAAACTAAACTGCGTGTGGGGCGTCATTCTCCCTTTCCTTCTCAAGAAACCTTTTTACACGTCTCCATTCCTTATAGCTCCACTTGGATTTCCTATAGCAAAGAAAACCCATCCATGTGTATGGAAATCAATTTATAGTCTTTTCACACTGCAGCTTTGGGAAAACTCCATTCCTTGATTTGTGTTTGTCCTGGCCTTCCTGGTGTGCGGTTACTGCTGTAGAAAAGTATTAATAGCTTCATTTCATATAAACATAAGTAACTTCCAAACACTTATGTAGCGGACTAAAGTGTACCTGGTATTTAAAAACAAATCTGAACCAGTTCCTGCCAGTTGACTGTGTTTTGTATTACAGTAAGATGAAAATGTAGTTAATTGCAACTAAAGAGTGTTCCACATAGCTTTTAATTCTCCACATTCCCTTCTTATTCTGCAGGGTTTCCTTTCCATAATTGACTTTCACATGCTACTGTGTATTCTTTTCAGTAGGAATATGGAAGTATTGGGCCAGATCAAGTTGAGCATTTCTAGTTTGGAAAATGACAAATTGAGTTGCTTCCTGTATCATGTAATACAGAAGCTTGTGTGTCCGAAAACAGGGGCTTCTCTTAATCTTCAGTTGCTGCTGTTTAAGTTGATATCCCTTCCCAATAAAAGTTCACTTACACTCCCGCCTTTGTAGTTCTGGTATTCACTTTACTATGTATTAGAAGCAGCATGTTACTGCCGGAGTACAGGCAGTGCTTTTTGGCAGACTAAAGTGCATGTCATTTCTTAATACACTGGAATGGGAAAACCAATTGAAGTTCACATGTCCAAGTATAAAATTTAGTACTTTTCCATGCAGGTTTGTGCACATGTGAGAAGGTGTCAAGTTTGTCCAGTGATTGTTATTTAGAGAGTTTGGACCACTATTGTGTGTTGCTAATCATTGATTGTAGTCCCAAAAAAGCCTTGTGAAAATGTTATGCCCTCTGTAACAGCAAAGTAACATTAAATAAAATTACATTTTATAAACCACTTACTGTTGACTTGTAACAATTCCATGTAATCGCTTAAGGGCTAACCGTAAATGTAAGTATCTTGTGCTAGAAGTGTCTTTCTCAAATCTAGTGCATACTTCTTAAAAGTCTGCTCTTAAATGAACTCACTTCATATTTGAACAATGTGCATTTTACAAAAATATCTGCATAACTTTTCACGGTTAACCTGACATGTGGACTTCTTAATAACTAAATCTACTTGAGCTAATGGCTTCACCTTAATAATGACCTAAGAAAAAATAGCCAATTTCTTGATATCTTCCACGGCTCGCAAATCTTCTCATCTAAATTATACGGTTTTTTGTAATCTCTTGAAATTCTCCAGTCTGTCCTCCTGTTGTCTTTTTTTCACTGCTGGTCATCATTATTATTACAGTATTCCAGTTACACTTTTAGAAATGCAGAGGAATTTGTCCTGCTCTAGAACATTAGTTTGTGTGCTGCCACATCATAATCTGCTTTCTGTTGTTCTTAGACTGCTTTTAGTAGTACTGTTTCCCCCAGTTTTTTGGGAGCCTTTTGTAGTAATACATTGCTTTGCTTTTCCTTTCCCCCCCTCCCCTTCCCTTCCCGCTAGATCACTTAAGAGTTTTTTCCTAAACCTCTACCTCTTAGTTTCCAACATTGGTGGGTTTTTGAAAAATATTTAACTTCTCTTAGTGTCCTGGCTAGACAGGATATGACATTATGAAAAAGGACATACTACTAGTCCGTGCAGGCTTCTGATGGTACATCTTCCACTTTCCATGTTTTTGTTCATTCTTTGAGTGTGCACAATGAGTGTTCCGACAATAAAACTGTTCAGATGATGTGCTTCAATTGACATGCATTGCTTTTTTAAGAAAAAAAAAATTGTATCAATTCCATTTTCTTCATGCAGTCACTTTGAATTGCTGTCAAAGTATTGTGTGGCAGGATTCTACATAAACTCATATGCTTCTTAATCAGTGTTTTGGTTTCATAATTTCTTCCCCTCCCCCATGCATTTCTTACTGATCCTTTATTTGTTTCGTAAAGGTTTTTAACTTCCAAGTGCTGTCGTTCTCTAGTAAAGATGTTTGGGTACTGGCGTGTTAGCAGTCAGCTTTACCTGCTCGTTGGAGAGTTTGCGTTCTCTGCTGGCTTCTGGAGTACCGTCTTAGCTTGCACTGCATTGTCAGCAAACACTCTTCTCGTTTCCTTCCTTTCGCAACTTGTCGAGAGAGTTGTCAGTTTGCCTTACAGGAATGGTATCTGGGCCTCGTATCTAGAGTATAGCTTAATTTATTAAATGCCCTTTCTGATGTCTGTCAAGCTGGGCAGATTCTCACTGTCTCTTGCCCACTGCATCTACGTTTTGTGCAAACAAAGGAGTCTTGAAACTGCAACATCAGCCCTTGAACTTTAATAATAATGAGTGCAGCATCACCTTTCCTGATACTGATACTTCCAGAATTTGGCCAAATAGATGTATTGTTGTGGAGAGGGGAGGGAATGAAAGGTGTAGGGGAATAGGATGGTGGTACAAAAAAGGAATAGACTGTTACTCCCTAAATTATTTTGCCTCGTGTGTCGTCCGTCCATCCCCACATGGGTAAATTCCATTATTAGTACAATACCCAGACTAATTAGGTGTATTCATGTGGTGTTACGGTTTGCAGCTCCAGGAGACAATTTGCCCTTGTGTGCTGCCCCACCTCACGTAAGAGGACCTGCCCCACAGCTTAGGAAACACTGACAGAGCAACACCTCAAATCCTGAACCATCCTTATTCTGTGCAAGCCAGACGTACAATGGACAATGCAATCTAAGGCGCCGTAGTGAAACAATAGTGTCTTGTTAGTTTAAGGATGGGATTTTCGTATGCGGAATATGGTTGTCTACAGTAAATCCTGTGGGGCAGAGTTCTTGCCGTAACCTCTACAACGAATTTCACATTAATCACTTCAACTTCTTTCTTAGTATTCTCAGAATATTAAGAAAAAAGAGGTCTCACTTTTCTGGCAGAAGGGTGGTATTTCACACTAAGCCACTTTGCTTTTGAGGTATTTGTGTTATAACTCAGTTCAGCAGCAGAACATAGTTTTGTACTTAATTTCTGAGGATCTTTGTTAAAATGAGTAATGTCAACAAACACGCTGTCGTCTTTTCCTCCTCTCGAAGTCTAGTCGCAGTATTCTGGGTGTGACACCAGGCTACCTACAGCAGGAGACAAATTCTTTTATGATTCTGTAAAACAAATAGAGCCCTTGCTACTTTGCACCTGACTTTCTTTAGTGCAGTACAAAGCGGTGTAGGGAGATGAGAGTAAGTTAGGGTTTGTGGGGGTGCTTCGGTTTTTTGTTTGGGGGTGGAGGTTTGAAGGGTTTTGACTTAAATACACACAAAAAAAAACCCCAAACCAAACAAAAAAAAACCAAAAAACGAACAAACAAAAAAAAGCCAGTAGAAATGTTGATTTGGATAACCGGAATTTACATGAGCATGCAAAATATACTAATGTTTTAAATGTTAGTGTGGTTTTCAAAGTAATAGTAATGCCCTAAGTCTGAGAGATGGTCTGATGTCACCCAAAATGATCTGGCATATCAAACTAAGAGGGGTAAATTTGGCAATAAATCATCATATGTAAGAGAAAGACAAACTTTGACAGTTATTCCCAACGTTAGCGGAAGACTACAACCTTGACATCCCAATTCTACAACTGCTATCCCAGACTTCTGTAACAAGAACTAACTGCCCTCTTTTGTGCAAGCGTAGCTAGATGACACGGCTGCTGAAAGCTCCAGCAATTACAGCTTGGCCAGCTTTCAGATGAATAAAATACCAGTGTGGGAAGGGTGAAATGTTAGTACCAGCTTTGGATTACTGCCATGATATTTTCCACTACGCTGCGAAGACTCCAGCTCGCTAGAGGAATGCCTTCGTCGTCTTCTGCCAGAATCCTTAAATCGATAAACAGGCACGAGTACATCTCCGGTTATAAAGCGTAGCCTCGAACTATGTGATCAAGTATTTTAAAATTTAAATTTCTGTATATGCAAACTTGTTTAAGGGAAGTTTGTCTGTAGTGCAGGCTTTGTGAGTTGACATCAGTGTAAGAATCCCTGCGCTGAGATTCTGTAAATGCCATTAGAAGTGGCTCAGAAGCTCTTTTATTGCAAATTATATTCTCGGTTGCCCAATCTCTTCGCTTAGTTAAATCCTCATTCCTGCCGTGGCGATCGATCGTCATAATGGCCAAACCCCTCTACTTCTGGAAACAAAAGGACAGGTTGTAAAACCTGTTTGGGGGGAGAAGGGTGGGGTTTTTTTGGGCCTTGGCTTCAAATGACGTATGGCTGCTGGTCTTGTTACTGCTCAGCAGTGTCCCTGTAAGACAGGGAGGAAAAGGAGAAGGAGAAGAGATGTTTGTTTGTATGCTCTAAATTACTTAAATTGCCCTCTCCAAGGAAAACTCCTGATGCGTTATGGCCAGGGAGTGATAAAGTTTGGTCTCAGCAGTGGCAGCCGTAACAAAGCTGTGCATTAGAACATTCTTCACATACCTCAAGTTTTCCAAAGAGATTTTGTGCGTGTGTTACAGACACAGCAGCCCCTGTCGTACAGGATGCGTGAATCAGCCCAGTTAAGTTTAGATCAGAAAATGCTTGAGTTTCTACTCACAGAAAAAAATGATGCCAACGTGAGCTGGGAGGCAGCAGAATGCTTTGGGGCTATTTCATAAAATGGCACAATCGAGGTTTTTTCTGCTCTCTCGTCCCTTCTGAAAAATCTGGACTGCCTTAAAAAGCTACCTTTGCTCTGTTAGCATAATTTCCATTGGTAGTTTAAATTCCATTTATACTGCTAATTTGATCGGAATAAATGGTCTGAACAAGATCTTGCTATCTGATTTAAAAGGTTTCAGTAGTTGGTGAACCTTATTCATCACTTAATTCACGTTTAATGTTAGAATTAGTCTGTTTAAATACAGTACTTTGAGAATATAACTCAATTTTCATAGATCAGGTCTTCAGGAGGATTTTATGCAAACAGTATTAGCATGAGTTTTAGATGTACCCATGCAAAAATCTATTTTTATTTTGAGGCTTCAAAGTATTTGTTACTATGTAGCCATGCCAAAATGCATAAAATAAATGTTAGTGCCCAGTAAATACTGGGTCAAGTGGAAACTGTTGCTCTTATGCCGGTTTGTTGCTGCTAAGCTTTGTGCTTGGGAGATGGCTTAGGGTTTTATCAGGGGGAGGAACAGGAGGAACTTCTCAAGCGGTACCTAAGCATCGCTAGAGAAGTTTGTGCGTGCTACTAGTACAGCTGGAGGCAGCTTAATTGACTCCATGTTTTTGCTGTTCCACCTTGTCTCTTCCTGCAATTTTTATCCCATCTGTGACAGCTTCAGTATTACTCAGGGGGAGACAAAATGATGGCTTTTGCTAGGCCCGCTCTTTACTTACTTACCAACTGAGTTCAGAACTACTGCTCCATAAAACTTCTGTTCCTACAAATGTGTTTCTAATGTTCTTGTCACTCTCCTGCTCTGCTCCGCTCCAGCTGTCCTTGGCCTTGCTCTTCATTTCTACCCTGTCCCTCTATGGATCTGGAGTGAGGGCTGGGCACGCTGCGTGGCTGGGGAAGAGATGCGGTTCTTGAAGGCACAAATGGTTCTAATATCTTGCACCTTGAAAATACTTACAGGAGGGGATGGTCTCTGCACCCAGATGCAAGGTGTGTAGGACCCTGGAGGGGAGACGATACAGCTGGATGATTGCACTGTAAGGCAATAGAATAAAAAAAGGAAGAGAGCCCATAGATCAGCGCAGTACTGAATGTGAACACTACTGTCTACTAGTCTCCACTACCTCTAAAGTGGAAAGAACTCGAAATATCTTGTCGCTTTAAACACACGCTGGTGCATGGACGTGCAGAGGCGTGAAGGTCTCTTCCGTGGTCAAGGCTGAAACGATGTTTACAGCCCCCTGTACGTGGTGCTCCGTTCTTCTGCACGCAATGAGACAATACATTTATGTGCTGTCCTGTATCAAGAGTGCACGGATACCTCTGCGGAGGCTGTAGAATGTGGTTCAAAACCAGCAGCTTTGATAAATAACAAAAAATATGATTTTATAGTAATAATAATATAAATGGTTCCTATGGAGAAGAAAGCCTTATGTGTGCCAACGTAACCAATTAGAGAATTTTGCCTCAAAGTGGGACAACGTATGCCATGGTTTATGTACTTAAAATAAGAGTGGAGGAGACCCCCTAGATCATCACATCCCACTCAGTCCCATCACAGTCACCACACAGCATGTTTATCGAGCCTTATATTTAGTTCCTTTTCTTCCTTTGCTACTGGAAGCCTGTTCCAGGTTCTCACCCTGATGATAGCTCGAAAACCAAATAAAAAGCTTACTCTTAGCCAGCTTATACCCACTTGTTTTTGTGTCAGTGCTGCTTGTTGGCTAAAACCCAGCAAGCATTCAGCTGTCAGGAGGGACGCACAGAGAGAAATCTTGAATCAATAGATCCGAGTGCTCCAGGAACGTTTTGGGGTGTGCTGGGATGGTAGGAATTGCAGAGCTTCAATGTAACAGTAACTGGTTTTCAGAGGCAGGTCCTGATGCTGCACACCCTTTTGCTCAAAGTTGTGCTGATTTTTCCTGGGGATTCCATTCATGGAGGGTCTGCAATAGTTAGATTTGTATTTTGTCAATGATTATTTGATAGGCAAGGAGGGCATTTTGTTTTGGGGTGTGTGTGCACAGAATCTAGACTGCAAAGGGAAAAAAAAGCTGAGGAAAGAGGAATCTCTGAATTGTCATTTTGATTGCCTAATAGAACGATCTTTAAAAGCATGAGCATTGACATTCGAAAGAAATAAACATTTTATATTCTATTTCCAAATTGCTGCTCTTTATAAAGGCAGCTCTCTTGTTACTTCGCTGCCATAAGAGATAAAAGTCGTTAGTTATTGACAGGAAATGTTACTTATCTGTCTCTCTCGATCGATGGGTCAAATGCAAATGCTGTCTTTATCCAACTAGAACCAGAGAAGAAAGGGTGGATCGTTCTTGTCAAAGGAGCTTCAATTTTTTAAAAGATGCTAGACCCTTCTAAATGTAACATAGCAAACTTTTTTTCCAGGCAGATGCAAATATAAGATCGATATCAGCATCCTGGAACTTCGTACTTTATTCCTTGACTCTCTAAATGTCACTTGTCAAGACAACGAGGCAGGCCTCATTACTGACTAATGAATCACTAGAATTAAACAGTGCAGTAGGAAAAAATAATGGGAAATAAAAGAAGTTGACTGTTCAGTGGGTTTGTAATACTGGAATGGTTTTGGGTTTTCTCTTACAGTGTGAAATTGCTACACCCACAAAAGCATTGCAATTTAGTGTGTTGTCCTGTTGGTAATCACACCTTGCCTCATCGAGTGGAGTCTAGAAACCTCTTGCTTCAAGAAAACCAACAAAATTGATCACATCAGAGTGGATCTAATAATTATTTTTATTACGGTAAAGCTTCACAGCCTTGCCGTGGAGAGCATCCAGAAAAGTCATGTCCCAAGGAGCCCATATGTGAAATGCTAACCCTACTTTCATGACTGATGACTTTTTGACAGCCTTTTGCTAATTGACCTTGTGCTTCAAAAGCTACCTGAAAACACGTGGAAAAGCCATAAACCCCTTTTAAATTAACACAAGGTCAAGCATTATTTATGTAAAAGAATGAAACACAGAGTGCTGTCATGCGCTTTAAAAGATAAGTAGCATAAGATAAGAATTTGACAATGACTTCTGGGTTTATAGTACAGATGGAATAACCTTGTCATCTGTTTGTAGTCTGGAGTCTAATTTGCTGGAGACAAAAGGAAAAGTTTATGTGGATTAATTTGTAGATTCAATAAGGCAGCTGTAGAGAATAACCTGTTCAATTCCTGAACTCAGAAGCACCTGAGAAGAGACCACTTTTCTTCCTCTGTTGGAGAAGGAAAAAAGGTGTCTGTCTCACTAAGAAAACCTTATGGTTCCTCCAGTGGGACATAACAGCCAACCACATGCACTTGTATTTGAGGTTGCAGTGGTTATGATCTTTTCAGAGAAGTGCTAGAGAAGAAATTACTCATTCTGTCATGATGAGCTTGTTTCTGAACTGCTGGATTTCTGTTGAAGTTCCTTAGAATGCTCGTGTCCTCTCCAGTGAAAATGTTGCTGCAGGGTGCAGCACTAACAAAATTATCCAATAAAGGCTGACGGTCTGAAAACTACAAGAACTGATGCAGATAAGCCTGTGAAGGCAGAGAAGGCTGAGAATTTGGTGGCAAAGCTGAGTAAGTTTGGAGAATCCCTGCCTAATTTAGGAAAGCGAAACTTTAAACCAAACTACGTGGTGGCACCTCATGGTAACACCACACAAACACGTCCTTTGGGAAAGGAGATCAACCCATAGGGAAATACTTGGACGGCGACTTACTGATCCAAACCATAGGACTTACTCGATGAGCGTGGTGATGTAGTCAAGGGGTAAAAGATGGGGTTATTCAGATTTGCAGGCAGCGTGGAAGTTAGTCACACGAAAGCTGCTGAAAGAGAAGTAGTTTGCCGTTTCCTTACATGTAAGTTCTATCACTGTTTTTTCCATTTGTGTTCGTTCATTTTTTTTCCCCTTAATAAACCGATCTTGCTCTGTACAGTCTGAGTGTTTGCACATGGAGATGTTCTGCTGCAGGAGGGGGATCCAAGCACTTAAAGGAATTTATCAAGGCAACCTCAAATACCTACAGCCAGCTAGCACTAGTGCCGAGTCTCCTGATGAGAGCCTGCTCAGAGCATCACGAGCACGGCCTGCTTCCTAAACTACTTACTGAACTAGCTCTTTGATTCTTTAGCAGGAAAACTATTGTTTAATTTGTAGAACTGAGTCACAGAAACTATTTCCGGTCTGAATAAAAACAGTGTCCCTGATTATCCCAAATATTGCACCATTTCTCTATTAAAAAGTTTTTACTGAGAATCAAATTCTGAGATTTGCTTTTTTTCTTTTTTCCCTTTGAAATGTATTTAAAATTGTTAGCTCTGAGTCTCTCATTAAGCATTTTTGTCCAAATAAAAAGTCCTCAAAAGCTCCGGTAGTCATAGCCAAATGGGACCCTGAATTGCTTTTCCATCTTACGAAAGACAGTTGGAAAGATAACTGTGTGGGAAGTGATACACTGCAGGGAACAGTCATGCCCTGGCAGTGAGGATGGACCAGATGACCTAATTTCTCTTTTCCATTAGAGCTGTCTCCGATTCCCCAGCTAGTCATGCGAGCACATGACTGACAATAAGGATAAAAAAATATGGAAAACATATCTCCCAGTGTAACAAAGAAAGCCTGCTGTTCTTGATTCCATCACCTTGCAAGCACCGATCAATTGAACGCCATATAGTCTTCTGTCTTTATGCTGGTCTTTTAGATGAAACCTTCAGAACTGACTTGCCATCTGCTCTGCCTGGAATTCAGAACTGCTTTCTCCGCTGCATGAGACAGCTGCTTGATGCAGCTGATGGGTGAATATAAGCAAGATTCGAGAAGAATAGCTCAAAGAAGTCGCAGGGGTAATACACTCTATGCCTTGATTTAATAATATCCCACACAACTCATCCACAACGCGATTTCGGAAGCGCAGCACTGTGCTGGCCACTCCCACCCTACCATGCCTTGTACACAAACGACACGGGCTCACTGTGCCAACTCACACAAGGTGTGAAGTCACTGCCTGCCCAGTTGGTTAAACTGGTGTTAAGATGGCTTTTTGCTGCTGTTCATAAATTGGCCATGACCTGGCTGTTGTGATCCAAAGGATTTTCTTTCAATTCTTTTTTTTTTTTTATTTTTTTTGTCGGCAAGTAAAATCTTCCCTGACCATTTGCCAAATTTTCCTTTCCCATCACTTCGTCAGTCAGCTTCTTGCTGACCGACTGCTCTCCCTCAGCCAGGGAGCCTGTGGTCTTGCAGTGTCAGATCTTATCTGGGGCATTAAGAATTTTGGAATCAGAGTTTAGATAACGCACAACACTATCATTGTACATGTCTCTGAAATATATGTTATTGACATACCCTCATGCTGCAGAGTCTGTACATGAAATTTTATTCCCACCTCGTGTATTCCATCCATATCATTCTCCACTAACACTATTCATGTCATACCTACAAACAAAATCACCTACCAAAGGCCAAAGAATCCTGAATGTAGCATTAAGACAATAATGGATTACAAGAATGAACGTAGAAAGAACCTGCATCTTGGTGCAGAGAGGTGAGGGTGTACAAGATAAAGAACTTTAAAAAGCAGAATACACTGACAAAACACCATTGTTGTTTTGATGGAAAACTATACAAACCCACTCTGTCATCTGAAAGTGGATGTTTGCCCTTGAGATCCTCACAATCTGATCTGCAAATACTAGATGGATGCTGATTGGGCCAACTGAGACCCAGGAGGAATTTGCCTCTCAGATACATTTTGCTGTGCTGCTGTAAGTTTTATTTCCTTCTCTGTAAGAGATAGTGGAGTAGAGTGCATCTTGCTGGAACTTTATATTATATGCTTTCTACGACTGCAGAAACCTAAGGTCTCTGCGGTGCCCAATCTCTCCTGACCTCTTACTGTGGCTTTTTCTTTTTTTTTTTTTTTAATAGTTGTGCCTTTCAGCCTTTTTCTGTAGGTATTTTGTGTTACAGGACATTGAAAACCTGTTCTGTAGCCCAGATTTATGGACTCAATGCTTTGTGGAGCCTTTTGAAGTAGATGTCTACCACACTCTTACTTGGATGTAAAAAGTTGGCCCAGCCCTGTGGTGTTTCGACACTGGTAATCACCTCTTTGCTCCTCACGTGGGCCAAAGGAAGAGCTCTCTCCACCCTGCCGCCTGTGGAGCCGAAGACAAGGACAAGATACAGGGATGTTGACTGTTTTCCATGCCCCGCATTCCTCTTCCTATTTTCCCGTGTAGAGCAATCCCAATTTCTAACAGAGACAATGAGAAAAAACCCTTCAATATAAATAAATACATGTGGATTATGAAAATCTTACTGGTTAATAACAAAAGTACTCTGATAACGAAGAAAGTTTAACTTTAGCATTTAGAAACAAGGAATGTCTGACTACTGAGGGCCCTTTGTGGAAGAAATTACCAAAAATTCAAAATCCTACATTTAACAGCATATTTCCTGTCTGTCTCTACTTGTTTTTTCCCTTGACTTGTGAAGTTTTTCCATGTTTTCCTTTTCCAAATGCAATAGAGAGATTGTTGCTGTTCAGGGCAACTGCCTGAGAGACCTACCTAATCGAAACAAAAGTAACTAGTAGATGTAGTTTGATGTATTTCTCCTTGGTTTTTTTCCTTGTCACTCAGCTTTCAGATTCACTTTCATCCACCCACTCCCAAAACTGCTAATTGCTATTAGTAATTTGTTTATTTGTTTTCATAGAATGGTTAGAGTTGGAAGAGACCTTAAGAATCATCTAGTTTCTACCCCCCTGTATTCTCCTCCCAGCCTGTATTTGTGCTTGGGATTGCCCTGGCCCAGGTGCAGGACCTTGCAGTTGGTCTGGTTGAACTTCATGAGGTTTGTATGGACCTACCTCTCAGGCCTGTCCAGGTCCCTCTGGATGGCATGCTTTCCCTCCAGCAGGTCGACCTCACCACACAGCTTGGTGTTGTTGCCAAACTTGCTGAGGGTACACTCAACCCTGCTGTCCATGTCGCCAACAAAGATGTTAAACAGCACCGGTCCCAGTTCCGACCCCTGAAGAATGCCACTCATCACCGATTGCCACTAGGACATCAAGCTGTTGACCACAACTCTTTGAGTGCAGCCATCCAGCCAATTCCTTATCTATGTCATCTATCAAATCCATGTCTCTCCAATTTAGAGACAAGGATATCGTGTGGGACAGTGCCAAATGCTTTGCACAAGTCCAAGTAGATGATGTCAGTTGCTCTTCATCTATTCACCAACACCACAATGCTGTCGTAGAAGGCCACCAAATTTGTCAGGCACAATTTGCCCTTAGTGAAGCCATGTTGGCTGTCACCAATCACCTCCTTATTTTCTGTGTGCATGGTTTCCAGGAGGATCAGGATACCCATCCTTGCTTTCAGCCTTCTGTAGGTTTCCTTGTTCTGTTTGAGATTGTCCAGGAGCTCCTTGTTCATCCATGCAGGCCTCCTGGTGTTTTTGCCTGACTTCCTCTTTGTTGGGATGCATCACTCCTGAGCTCGGAGGAGGTGATCCTTGAATATTAACCAGCTTTCTTGGGCCCCTCTTCCCTCCAGAATTTTATCCCATGGTACTCTACCAAGCAGATCCCTGAAGAGGCCAAAGTCTGCTCTCCTGAAGTCCAGGGTAGTGAGCTTGCTGTGCGACCTCCTCGCTGCGCTAATTATCTTGAACTCCACCATGTCATGGTCACTATAGCCAAGGCTGCCCTTCAGCTTCACACTCCCCACCAGACCCTCCTTGTTGGTGAGAACAAGGTCTAGCATGGCACTTCTCCTCGGCTCCTCTAACACTTGGAGAAGGAAGTTACCATCAACGCATTCCAGGAACCTCCTGGGTTGCTTATACCCTGCTGTGTTGTCCCTCCAACATACATCAGAGTGGTTGAAGTCCCCTGTGAGGAGCAGGGCTTGTGAATGTGAGGCTGCTCCTATTTGTCTGTTTTCTTATTTCAAAGATCCCTGGCTTAAAAACACTATACATTGCTCTTAAACAATGTTGTAGGATGAAATGTATCAGTTTGAGCCTTATAAATCAGAGCAACCCAAAAGCTATGTCGATCTATACTTGCTGCCGATGGTGTCTGAGGACTGTTTCATGAAATGGGAATTGCTGTTGTACAAAGCTCCAGTGGCAGCCTGTCCTCCTGAGCTAGGCCTCCCATGCTAGCAACCAGTTTCTGCACTGGATATATGCTTTGGAGGCTCCCTCTGAGGCCACAGTTATGTGGTCAGTTTAGTCCAACATAAATCCATACTGCCTCTGAAACCTTCTGCTGTCTCATCTCTACTTGTCCCAAGTGTCCCCTTTAGGCTGGCATCAGGCAGCGTGAATTCAAAGCCGAATACGAGGACAGACACCTTTCACTTATCACTTCCCCAACCGTGTGCTGACCCACACACAGCCTGGTTCTGCAGTGAGAAATGCGCGGGAGGAGAGACCAGGAGGACTACCCCTCCCCATGGCAATGCAAATTATGTTGGACTAACGCAGCTACATAACAAAAACCTGAGTACAAGGACTTCTTGGACACCCTTGTTTGTCAGACTCAAGGCAAGTTTGTCTGATTTGCAGTGAATTCTGGGTCTGGTCTTGTGAGGTTTATGTGGGCCTAAAGTAAGGGATACCAGATTCACAGTCACTAGGGCTGCATGGTAAAAGTCTCTTCAGGAGTAATACTTTCCAGCAGTGAAAGCTCCCAAGACTCAAAAGTAAACTGCACGAAAAGAAGAGTTATATCTAAAAGACAAAAATTATGATGTTCACCAAGGAAGGAACCTTGGCATCCTTAGCAGAACCCTCAATTCCAATGACACCCTAGCAGAACCGTGGCATGGTCAGCAAATGTGTCTCACAACAATTTTCATGTATTCTGTGTGATCCAAATATCTTCCTACCTTTGCAGTTGAGTTTATGGTTAAAAAACGATTTTAAGCATCAAAAGACAAACCTTGTTTTCAGTCTTCCCGTGCTTTACTGTGTGGCAGGCTGTTTCTGTAGTGTTCCAGAATGAAATGTCCTGGTACTGATGCCTGTAATCAAGGAAATGGGAGAATATGGGATTAATACAATAAAAAAGATGATCTGATAATTACCCACAGAAAATTAGTTCACTAAAAATGCTTAACTGATTAAAATGAAACAATCAAGGCCAAGACTCCTATTTATTTCAATTGGGAAGCCAAGAGTATTTGTAATCCCCACTTTAAAATTATAACCTAAAAGATGCGCCACATCTGAGGGAAGTAAAAGGGTGGGAAAATAAGAAGTAGAATGCCAACTAGTTTCAGTTGTGCTGGTGTGTGTATACTGAAATATATATTTTATTTATAAATATTATATTGTATATATTTTATATGTATTTGTGTATATATAGTTATTTATTTATGAGACGTGACCATGTCTGCTTGCAGAAGACTGACTCATTTCACTTTGGAAATTAGTTATAATCAGATGGTAACAACTTTTGGTTACTAAGGACCTGGGCTGAACCCATGTCAGTAACTCCACATCCTCAGCTCTAAGTCTGCACTCCTCCAAGCGACTCATGTCTTTGCATAACTCGGATTTCTGGACTCAAATAGGGACAGAAAACAGTTTTAAAAATGTTAAAAACTTGTTAAAGTTAAAATTTTGCACCAAATATGGTACTTTGATTATGGCATCTTTGGGAAGACTATTTAGAAACCAAATTTGACACAATAATTACCGGTCATGTTATCTGGGAAAACAGAAATAAAAGTATAAATCCTTAAAGACAGAGATAACTCCTATTTTCTGTATGTTCTTGTAGAGTTACATAAGACTAGCCAGTTAAATACCTATTTTTTAATTAAATTCAACTTTTCAAATAGCTCATTTGAACACTGTTTGAGTTATTACAGGAAATACTAGAGGCTTGCACAGTAAAAACAACTATGTAAGTCTAATAAACTCATGCAATATAAAAAACTGCTCAGGTTTACCTACTATCATATATGAAATACCTTTGCATTAATAGGAGCAAGACAAGCAATATACATTTAGACATCTTACAAAAACATCTCATATTTAAACTGTTTCTCTACATTGCACAAATTGCACACGCATTTCTAAAATACAGCCACTGGGTTATGTTTTCATACTTTACTGATTAGAACATTTTATAGCGAAACATCACACCTGCGTTGCTTTTATCACTAGACAATGTTGTCAGCCTCTACCAGGGCAGATATTTTAATAAAAGTAGGCTAGTTTCAATAACGCTTTAGAGTCATAAAACCATTAAGGCTAGAAGGGACCTCTGGAAATCACCTGGTTCAACTCTCCTCTCAGAGCCGGTCCAACTTCAAAGTTAGAGGTTCCTCAGGGCCTTGTCTTTGAAACACAACACTAAATAGCCCTAATACTCTACAGAGCATTAAAAATATTAATGCAGTCGTTTGTTCTCACTAATCCAATAACAGATACGTTAGATTTATCCTGTGTTTAAACTCAGCCACTATACTTATTCTGTCTCACATAAACAGCAACTTAGCTGTTTTTCTCTCAAGATCTTAACTGCTTTTATTTTTATGCTATCTTCTTTTTATTTTAGTCCCCTTATCGCCGAAAGACGGTAAGTACAAATATGTTTGTATAGTCAGTGGTGGTGTTTCTATTCTGGTGAACTATCGTTGCATTCTGAAGACTGGGGCTCGGTGAATTATGCTTTAGACTGCTATTATTCAGATACTTAGAAAAGCCAATAATCTGTATTCTTAAGGGAAAAATACCTGGATTTGTATCAGCTGTGGTAAATGAGAAAACATGTCCAACAGCAACACCCTAACGTTCAACTGGTTTAATTTTGTTCTAATTGCTTTAGTGTTTGTAAAAGGTCCTGAAAAGTGATGTTTTCTTTAATCTCAGTATAATTGCATAAAAAAAAAGCAGCAGCACATCCTTGTTTACACTGGCTCCATCAACATTTCTCATCAAAAGACATAGAAGAGCTGTCTTTTGGACCCAAAAGATGGTTTAATTTGCGGGGCACGGTCTGCTGATCTTACTAATTCCTCGTGGGAAATGAATCCTACAGCAAGGCCTCTGTAAGTACAGCTGGAAGATGCTGGCTGTACCCCCGATCAGCCTGTAATCCTGCTGGAGATACCCAATAGGGATGACCATCATCATAGGAGCGCAGACACTGCTGCCCAAGGAGTTGTATGGAGAACACACACCAACTCCTATGTAAAAGGTAAGTGGAGGCCCATGGTATTCCATCACAAGTGTTACCACCTGTGTCTGATTTTTCTCAGTCAGCTGTCTTTGGGGAGTCTTTGGAGACAACCCAGGAATTGGAACAACTGTAGACCTTGATTCTGCATAACTATTTACACTTTTCCCTGCTTTTCATTACACACATTTGAGAAGAACACAAATAAGTGGGGAAAAAACCAGCCAGCCAATGAAATAAACTATGGATGTACTTAAGAGTTCAATGCAGTTTAATTACAAATACATACAAGGACAAACCATATTCAGCACTGTTTCACTGGTAAAACTGGAACAGTTTTTATGAAGCTCAAAAAGAAAAAAGCAGAGGAGAGGGAGGTATCAAGGGAACAAGTGCAAGAGCAAAAACGCTGATGGCACTACAGATTTTAGGTTTTTTCCTCTTAAACTTTTTCTTGGTCACCTTATTGACCTTCTCATCTTTCATGGCCCTCTTTATGGCCTGTTTCAGGGTCTGTCTTTGCCCTGGTCCCATGGGGTCAGCTTTTCTCAGCGTCCCAGAGCAAGCAGGAACAGTCACCCGCTGCTGATTTCTGACAGCAGAATAAGTTTGATTCAGCTGAAGCCAGGTATACAAGTGGTGTAAGATCAGAATCAGGCCTTCTCTGTGTGTCTTAGAGATTCGAACTGTATCCTTTGAACTGCATTCTTGATGATATTTGTCACACACTTCCTCAGCAACTTCAAAAGCGTTTGAGTCCTTTGATTACCGTGCCGTTTACCTAGTATCTTAACTAAGAGGCATTTGCTCGGAACAGACATTCACTCAAACACTCCCTTTATTATCTTTTCCCTGAAGTGCAAAAATACTTTCATTTACCAACAGCCATATTAACATCCCTGGTTAAATATAAAGGAGTATTCTTTTGAGATCAAAAACGTTAGAAGAGTGATAACAGAGTATGAGTTTCTGTCCTAGATTTGCAGTAAACTCCCCGCCTGTGCTTGCTGCTTTAGAGAACCTTAGAAACTTCCCGCCTACCAGTTCTTCAGCATTCAGTATGCGGTCACATGTGACAAACTGGAGCTCTAAGTATCAATCTCGCTTTTCATAAAGAAAATTGTCTCTTGTCTCTAAGATAATCACTTAAAAATGGGTCTAGCGCTGTGCTTATTTTCAGGTTATTTCCCAGTTCTTTTAAACTGGTGCTTTAGGTCAGCAAGTGTGTAATAACTATGACTACTTGGCACTTACATTGCATACTTAATGTATGTCAATATCCATTGGAAAACTAATTCCCACACAGAAAGGTGAAGAGACTTAGCCAAAGGTCTCCCCACTTCTGTAGAAGCACCTTGAGTTACTTACGGCTGAAGGAGTATTTTGGCCAATGGTTTCCTTGCTGTGCCCCATGAGCCACTCGTATGGGCTCTGCAGAACCACATGAAAACACGTTTTCAGGTAGAATTTTAATAACAGGGTACAATAAGTTTTGAGAGTTGACTACACTCCAGTGGTCCAAACCGTTTGGAGGCTGCTGACCTAGTTTTACATTTATGATTACAGAATCACCAAAGTGCTCCCAGGTGCCTTATGACGGCACAGCTGTGTTACCAGGGCAATTTAAGTCACAGCTCAATGAAAAAGCTAGCTCAGTGGCATATTTGCTGAGCCAGAGAGCATACCTCTCCAGGTTTTTTTACTACCACTGCGCAGGGTATACTTCCAACCAAACCTGCAGATGTACAGGTAAGCCAGGAGCAGGATGAGAGCCTGTGCAGGTGTAGCAAGGGAACATGCCTTCTAGCAGCACTCTCCTGAAGCAGAAGTGTCCCCTGGAAGTATCCTTTGTCTTCCTGTTGTGTGTCCCATATCAGATCTAGCTGGTGAGCAAATCACGGAGGAGTGTTATCAGGTAGGGCTGGGGAGTGGCAATTGTATGAGTCACATTTTCAGCACATGGAACTGAAAGGCCTGCAGTGGGGACAGAAATGAGGCACCATGAAAATGAGAGTTCAAAGGCATATAAATACAAAGACATACAAAAATAATGGTTGAAATCTCAGCTGATGGGCAGGTGACTCTTGAATCGCATGTAGGTCTTAAGCAGTTCAAGCGCGGCTCCTGCATCAAAGCTCCATCACGAGGATGGCTAGTTTGGGTAATCTGAACCCCAGCTGCTAGATGAAGTGAGCCAGCTAGCGCTCCCAACATCAGTAGGCTGCCTGCAAGTCAAAGACACACACAGACCCACTTTGCAGTAGTGAACTGGTGTCCCCGATGCAGCCTGCTCGCAGAGATTTCCTTTTCTCTTTGGAAATAGATGGCATATGCAGATTCTGGTCACACGAAGACTTTGGTATAGTGTTCATAGACCCAAGGCATTTGGTGAACTTCTTTCCTTTGCAAAGAAGAGAGCCCACCTGGAGTACTGCGTGCAGTTCTGGAGTCCTCAGTACAAGAAGGACATGGACCTGTTGGAACGGGTTCCAGAGGAGGGCCACAAAGAGGATCAGAGGGCTGGAGCACCTCTCCTTTGAGGACAGGCTGAGGGAGTTGGGGTTGTTCAGCCTGGAGAAGAGAAGGCTCCAGGGAGACCTTATTGCAGCCTTCCAGTGCCTAAAGGGGGCCTACAGGAAAAATGGGGAGGGACTCTTTATCAGGGAGTGGAGCGACAGGACGAGGGGTAATGGTTTTAAACTGAAAGAGGGGAGATTTAAATTAGACATTAGGAAGAAATTCTTTACTGTGAGGGTGGTGAGACACTGGAACAGGTTGCCCAGAGAACTTGTAGATGCCCCATCCCTGGAAGTGTTCAAGGCCAGGCTGGATGGGGCTTTGAGCAGCCTGGTCTAGTGGGAGGTGTCCCTGCCCATGGCAGAGAGGTTGAAACTAGATGGTCTTTAAGGTCCCTTCCAACCCAACCCATTCTATGATTCTATAAATCCTCTTTGTCTTGCTCCCATAGTCAGCAGGACTATTTTGTCTGGGAAAGAACTGAGGAGCTGGATCCAGATTTCCTGCTCAGTGCAGTCACACCTACTCAGAGTGTGAAGTACTTGCTAGCCTGGAGCAGTAATAATTCACACTTACGTTGCTCAGATACCAATGAGTTTACAGGGTCAAAAATAAATGAGGAGAATGAAACCTCTGAACAGGTTGATAGCTTGTTGACACTGAGGGCTCAGCAAAAAGCTGCTTGCATTCCTCCAGTTCTGGGGCAAATGGGTTCATTCAGCCAGTGGTGGAAGTTAGGATAAATCTGCTGCAGCCCCCTGCTGCAAGGTCATCATAGGAGATCAGAATTTCTTCTTCCTCCTGTCCTGGTCTTGTCCCTCCATTGAGGCTTTCAAGATGATACCCAGAGGAGCATTAAGACAGACACACAACTTCTCATTGTACAGGAGGAGAAGCACAGCAGATTTTTTTCAAGGGCACCTGATTCTGCAAGAGGCTCTAGGCTCCTGTTTTCTCCACAGAACCCAAAGAAGATGCATGTTCTTATTTGCTTGGCTGAGGCATTTGACTCTTTTTAAACAACTCTCAGCGATGTCACATTCACAAGTGTGGTCTGCTGCGGCTCTAATGGGGAATACCACACAAAGTTTAACGCTTCTTTCCATGTATTCCATGAATTGCTCTTACTTGAGATCTTGCCAAAAAAACCTAGATGGCATTAATCCATTCCAGCACAGTCTCTCTCTAGCCCACTCTTTTTCTGTTTCTTTATAATGCAGATTGTACTGCATTCAACACATTAAATTTTCATAGCATGTTTAAGTATGCATTTACACTTAAATCCCATATTCCCGATATAGCTTGTGAGGAAAAAAAAAAACAAACCACGCGATCCAGGAGTTCCACCTTGCAACTCTCACTCATGAGAATAAACCTCACTTGTGAAGCCACTGAATACTGACTTCAGAGTTTGCTCAAAAGAGTTTCCCGTACAGTTCTAAGCCTATACAGGGACTGTTCATATGTGTATACAGACATAGATATATATACATACAAACAAATACATGGCCAAAGCAGTCAGCATCAGGTAGATTCCCAGCAGATCTTTCCAAATCCAAATGTGTGCAAATTTAATCAATTAAAATTTCTACTAATTTTTTTTGCAGTTCAGTGGATGTTCAGTTGTCCAGCTGCCAGGTTTTGCTTGGGTTGCTGCAGCATACTGGCAATCAGTTCCCTCTGTGTCTCATACATCAAAATAGTACAGTTGGAGACTAGCCCACATTTCAGTACTTCCCAAAAGCTCCACATTAGCTGCTTTTACATTAACAATACTTCCTGGAGATATATTAGCGTGATCAAAAATATTGCCCAGAAGGAGTACATTTTATCTTACTCGATACTTATATTCTCTTTTCTTCTATTAGATTTCAAATCGGACAAGGTTTTTCTTAGGACAGAAAAGAGAAACAACAAAAATATCTGATGTCCTCCGAAAAGCAGGAGATTAGTACCAGAGATGTTAACTTTTACCAGTGTCTGTTACAGCTGTTCTCTGGAGAACATTACAAAACCTATCAGTTTGAAATTAGGTCCAGTTCTTTTTGTTTCGTTTTTTTTTTACTGTACCCATGAGTGTAACCAAACAACTGCACTGGTGAAAAGAAAATCTGGTACCAAACAAAGCTAAAAACTGGATCCTTTGAACTTAAAAGGAAATATGTTGCTCTGTGACATTTACACGTTTATAAATATAACCCCAGTGCTGACAGTAGATTAAAAATTACAAATAAGCTATCACAATGATCAAATAGAATAGCATGTGCCCCTCCATCAGACATTGCAAGGTCTTTTCAGGCCAAATTTTGTGTGCACAGTGGAACCAGGGGCCGCAGGACCTGTTCACATCAGCATTGATGCGAAAAGAATTGCCTGAATTGCTTAAAATTATTTAGGATGAGATTTAAAACGCCTTCCTGCTTCCATTTAAAGCAGTGTCAAAGCTCGGGTTCTCTGAACAGGGCTGGGACGCCTGTGAAAGCACGAACCACCTTGCCAGGGTGCATCCACAGATGTCTGTAAAGGTGAGAAAGGCTGGTGTAGAAACTATGCAGCAAATCATAAAGATGAGTGTTTTATATTCATCGTCCTGTCATGGAGCACTAGAAAACTCTGGAAAACTGAATGGCTTTGTCGTTGGCACATGATGGATCTTAAACATGTATGTCCAGTTCTGAGACAGTAGGAAGCTTTAAATATAGAAAGGTGTTTTCTGTTTCCCTTAAGATCCCTATTAGGACAAAAGTCCACCAGTCATATGGCAGAAGTATCATCGTTATTGACACATGTAATTCTACATAAACACATGCCACCTTTCCTAAGAACTGGAAAGGAATAGATGGAAGACTGGCAGCACCATCTCCTGGCAGATATAAGAAATAGGGACCACTTTCGTGTCAGAAAGTAGGGCCAAGTAATTTCTTTGTGGCTTTTAAGAAGACTGTAGCAGGAAGTAACTTCACAAGAGTATATTCCCTCCCTGGGAACATTAACTTTGATATGCTTCAGGGAAGAAATGCATTGTGTGTTATTATAATTATGGAGAACACATACTCACAATTATGAAGAACAAATTCAGGTTCCTTCTACCTTTAAAAAATCTCTCTCATGTTGGCCTCCCTACTTCCCTATATATTGTAGTAATAGCAGATTTCAAAATTAGCACAGCAGGTAAGTTAGCCCAGTTGCAGCGTATTAGCGTAGTCTTGGAAGACCACAGAAGACCATAGAAGTTCCCTGTAGTCAGAAAATAATGGATTATGTAGATTTCAAGAGTTGTAGCCAAGTTTCTGTCTTGCTGAGTAGGTAGGGGAAATAGAGGGAAAAGACTATTAATACTGGAAACTGCTGGATCATTAATGTGGAATGCTATTATACTTATTTAGAAAGTGACAATGGGCCAAAAAGCACTAAGCGAGCGTGAGGCCTTTGGAGTAATGAAAGGCTGTATGGAAAAAAACATCTATGGAGATAAAAGGAGACTAAGTCAGATGAGTTGGTGAAAGACAGCTATGGAAGAGAACAGAGGAGAAAGCAAAAAGAAAAAGGAGAGGAAGAAAGGGATTCTGGAAACTTCTACATTTTTTTTCTTGAACAGTACAGAACTGGTAAGCCACAGGATCTCATTTATCAGAACAGTCTCAATCAGCAACGGGGAGAAGACTTAAGCTCATCGATCAAAATCTAAATATACCAGTCATCTTCTCTGTTAACTCTTGCAGATCTGTTCTTGCTATTAGGTCCCACGTTCCCTGGTATTAAACAAACACAACGCCCTCCTTGTGTTAACACAAGCATGGATGATGGCTTGCTGTTGGGGTTTTTTTTGCATGTTTTGGAGGTTATTTTACTTTGAGAAACTCCCAAGTGCTTTTAAGGAATTTTTTTTGCAGATGATTGTGAAAGTGGAAGAGACTTATGAACTCATTCATTCTATCCTCCTCCCAAAGGAAGAACACTCCTTGTAAGTCACCACGCTTCCCAGGACTTCGCCCAACTTAGACTCAAAAGCCACAAGTAATAGGGGATCCAATGATTCCCATGGGAAAACATGCAGCTTTATGCAGCCTACCATCTCCCACATGGGTGGGGTGGGGCTCTGCTTATCTCTCTAGCTCAGAACCAACATCAGGCCATTTTCCTCGGGGCATCATTTATTATTCATACATTCACAAAAGAAAGGTAATCCTCATCCTCCTCCAGGGCCTGCCACAAAATCTACCTTCCTTTCTAAGTGAATTATTAAACTGTATATTTTAGGAATCACTCTGGTTAGTGGGCTAACCTCTTCTGTCAAATACTTGTTTTAAAGGAGCTCTTCTTCTGAACAGGGTTAGCTGTCTAGTTAGCTGTCTCTGCACTCCTCTAGCTTTTATTATTTACACATTTTACTAGCTATATGTATTCAATCCTTTTGTTTATTTTTTTATTCAATGTGCTGTACTTGTAATATTCCCCACCAAAACACACTACGTGCTATTTCCCATTAATTTGTAGTCATATCCTATGTATTTATCATATCCTTGTTTACGCCTTAATTACATTAATAAAATGGCTCAAATTCCTTAATGGGGGAAGAGAAGAATGTATTCCTATCAATACTGGGTATCAACACACTCCCCAAGTGTTCTTGTACTGGACACAAGATGATACGTTTGTATGAATAAATAAATAAAAAATCACACCCAGACATGCCATCAAACTAGCCTACTGATACAAAATAAATTATTGTTATTATTGTGGAATAAACAATATTGATAAATCAATTTAACTTTTCCTAATTACTATTTACTGTTTTGCTATTATATTGTCTAAACGCCTTGATCTAACAATTCCATTGTGCTGGGGTCTGTCAAAACACAAATCACAGTCGATAACCCTAAAAATATTTACAAGCACTCAACTTTTATTGTTAAGGTGTCCTTGTGAGATAAGAAGTAAATAGAAGAAACAAACATATTCAGTGGGAAAATTCAAGTGATAACAAAAAAAGAAACCTTTTACCTGGTTTTCTGTATCTTGCTTTGACAAGTTAGAAAACAGTGAGAGATAAGAAAGTCCACCCCTCAATAAAAAAATGATCTCTACTGGATGTCTGCTGTTCAACATATGATCTGAAAATAGGGATAAATAGTTTGCAGATAAAACAAGACTATTCCAAAAAGATCCATCTAAAGTTGATTGTAAGAGTTGCAGAAAGATCCTGCAATATTAAATGAAAATGACATCTGATAAAATGGCAAATGAAAATTAACGTTTATAAATGCCACGTATAACCTTTACCAAATACTCACAATGATGAGCACTTGTTTAGTTGTCGCTACCTTGGAAAGAGATCTTGGGCTGCTGGTGAAGTATCAACTCCCTGAAATCTCAACTCAGTGGAAGTCAAAAAATAGGAAAGCCACTGGAATTAAGACATGAGCAGAGGAAAAGGATGTATTAGATACTTCAGAATGGGTGTACTATATCTGAAAAAATATAGAAAGAGATAACTAGAATAAGCACAAATATGAAATAATTACACACAAGGGAAGACTAACTGAAATAAGAATTTTCATTTAGGAAAAATAAACCAACCTCAGAGTGTTACGACAGAACTCATGAATGACATCAAAGGAAAGAGTTATAAAAGGCATAAAACCCAACAATAAATCCTTTTCAAGAGGATTTGAGAGGATTTCAATAATCTTAGTGTAACAAGTGCCAGAAGCTTGCTAAGTTCTAAAAGCCACCAACTGAACTGGGTATAAAAGCAGCATAATTATTACTTGGAGGTAATAAGGCCATAGTGGAAAACCTAAGAGAACTTCCTGTGTCTGTGTTCCTCTGCTGGAACACTTCATCATCGGCCTTCTCTCCGGTCTGTTTCAAACTGAAATGTTAATTTAAAAAAAGGTTCATGAATTAACAATAGGCAAAATGAACAGTAACTGATTCTCAAGACTAGGTGGTGTTCATCAAAGGAACTTGAGGATGCAACAACTGAAATTCTAACTGTGGTGTAAATTCTTGCTTAAAACTTTCTTGGCATCTAAGGAGTGGATTGTATCTGTGGCGGTGTGCTCTTCCCTTTTTCCCCCCCCGGCTCCTGCTCAAGCCATGGCCATCAGCGGGAGTTGTTATGAGTTGCACTTGAACTGTAGGAGATGGCTGGCAACATAACCAAAACACTGTCTGGAGTGGGAACCTAGGTATCTTGTTCCCATGAGAATATGGCTATAGGTCCATTATCTTACTCCATAAACAGCGGACAGCCCAAGAGTCCTCTGAGCTCTCCTGCACGGCAGCGGGCTGCACGACAGGATCTCCCCTTGAGTGGGGACGCTCGCTTAAGGTTCTTCTCCTCGAGGTTGAGAGATTCCTTGCCGCAACAGATTCTCGTAAGTGACTAATAGCATGCTAAACTTTGAAATCTTAGCTAAGTGATATAAGGATTGATTGCGCATATATAATCCTTTAGACATAAACCGTTGACCAAGTCTGGGACTAGGACTGGATCCAGCCGCACCTAGACTCCTCTCTGAGAAGGAGTTTAGAAAGCAAGGGGGTCCTTTCTGAACCTCGTGACTCAACAGGAGGGTCTCCCTGAGAGCTCGTCTGACCCTCGTCTCTATGCAGTAAATGATCAAGTGTACCCTGGCATCGAATCTCGTAAAACACTGTCGCATTCACTACTAACTTTGTTAAATCCCTGTTTTATGTTAATAAACATTTCACTACTTTCTTACAAGTGAAGTTATTCACTCCGCCCGCGACAGTATCAAATGTTCCAATATTTTTTAAAAATGTTTCTAGGTGAAAGCTGGAGAACTACTGACCGTTAAAATTGACACCTGTTCTGCACAGATTAGTAGCAACTAGAATTAACGCGTACATGGACAGACAGGATTTACTAGGGAAAGGTCAATGTGTTTTTTGTCAACATTGCTTTTGCAAAGAGAAGTTTGGCCTTCTAAATTTGGTATGAAATTTTCTGAAGGTGTCAGCAAGCACTTGGATAATGGGATTGGAGAGAGGTGAGTTGCTCAGATTTCTGAAAGACTTTCAACACTTTTTTGCCAAAGGCTTTTAAGGAGACTAAGCAACCACGGGATAAGAGAGAAGATCCCTGCATGGATTAAAATGTGGTTAAAAGACAAGGAACAGAAAAAGTGTACATGGTCACTTTTCACAGTGAAAGGGAGTCACTAATGCAACTTCACATGTCTGTGCTTATTCATAAATAATTTGAATAAGGAGGTGAGGAGTGACGAGACAAAGCTTTTTGATATGTTACTCATGGAAGGAAAGAAAAGGCGTGGCTGTGAAGAATTGCAGAAAGACCTTTCAATACTCGGGGCTCAATTCCCCACACTTGTGCTGTACAATATGGGAGACATCTTAATGGTTCTGGCACAGGACCTAATGGAGACCCATGCTCTTCTGAAGCCTGGGTAAGATGCCCTGTGTCATCTGAAATAGAACTAGACACCTACATAAGGGCAACCGAACTGAGCCTTCGGTGACTGGCAGTAAAATGATAGATGATTGTGAATACACATAGATGCAAAGTAACGCACGTGGGGAAAACACACTGCTACACTGTGTGTAGAGTAACAGTGTCTGAACTGACCATTACACTTCAAGAGTAAGATCTTGGAAATGTAATGTTATTTCTTTTTCACTATTTCATCAACAGCACATTGGATGTTAGAAACATTGAGGAACAACATTGAGAACAAGACAGGGAATAATGTCATGAAACTTTAAAAATACACTGTACGCCGCTATCTTGAACACTGTATGCAGTAACAGTCCCACCACCACAAACTGAAATAGCGGAATTGGTAAAGTTCACAGAATAGCCACAAACACCTTCCACTGAAAGAAGAAATAAATGTCACTTGAACTTGCCAGTCTGCAAGAGAAGCCTTGCCAGACTGGAAGGGGATCTCATGGAGGCTATGAAGTGATGACTAGCATAGAGAAAGCAAAATTGTTTACTGTCCTTTCCAAAGCAAGAAGGAAGGATTATCAAATGGTGTCATGAAATGCCAGGTTGAAAGCAAAGAAAGCGATTCTTCATACATACAATTACACTGTGGAACTCCCTGCTGCAGGATGTTATGGATGCCACAAGTTTACAAGCGGTAGAGCGTCAACAGGACAAATGTCTGGAGGAGATACATTGAGAGCTGCCAAGGAAGAAGACATGGCCGCTGATTTAGGGAGTCGTTAACGCAAATTGGAAATTCAAAGCGGGCCCACTGGAGGCCAAAGCAGTTTGGCCTCTTATAATCTTCCCATCTTTGGAGACAAGAAACCAGGAGACATACACTCTTGCTTTAAGTCTTATGCCTGTCTTCATGTTCTTACAAAAAAATGAATACAGAATAATTTTATTCATGCTATAGCTATTTAAGTATTTCAGGTTAACTAATGAGCAGTGTGGTAAGAAGCAGGATGGTTGATGGTGCTGTTTTTTCTCCATTTTTGCTGAGTACATCGCTTGCAATCATCTTTGGTAGAGGCATCTGCAAACAGATAAGAGATCAAGCTGATTTCAGAAAACATTAACTGGCACACAGCACGACTGTAACCCAAGTAGCACCTTCCTACGTTTTTATTGCAATAAGGTGTGTTGTTCAGGAACAGCTGACACACGGACCCACCACTCATCATTTGCACCTAATGCCACAATCCTCAGTTGTGCTAAGAAAACTACACAAAACCTAGCAAAGTGTTGTTATGGTTTGAGAAACCCACAACAATTTATCGTAATTTAGACAATTATTCTATCACGCGATGAGCCCTCCCCACCAGGGAGAGGGAACTGGGGAAAAACAAGGAAACACAAGGGCTGAAATATAAATATATTTAATAGGATAAGACTAAATAGTTAACAGTAACACTAAAGAACCGGTACTGATCCTGATACCAATATAACATATACAAGGATTACACTCATCCCATTCCATCAGTGGGAAGCTGTGCACTCCCAGCAGTTGACAGTAAACGTCGGACACTGAGCACTACAGCTTTGGGAGGAGGGGAAGGGCCCAGGGGTCCGGCACTGGGGCAAGCAGCTCTCTGGACCGTCGCCATCAAGAGAGAGAGAGAACTACACCGCAAACTTTCTAACTTATATTGAATGTGACATTCCTGGTATGAAATAACCTGGTATGAATAAGTTGGCCAGCCTGGGTCAAATGCCTGGGTCTCACTCCTCCTCATCCCTGCACCTACTGATTCGAAAACACTGAGACCTTGAAACCCACATACCCTATCTGGCTACAAAGTAAGTATTTTCACAAATTCAGATACTAGTCTTCTAAAACTGCAGTTTTCCCAAGCATCACAAAAGAAATTAGTCCTGTTTTGCTCAAACCTGGACAACTGCGACTAAAGTCACTCACATGGACTCAGAGGAAACCACATTCTGCAAATTGCCAACGTAACTGTGTGAGGCACCACTGTGCGTCTGCGAAGATGTGACAAGGCTGGAATTCCCCCCAGGGCCGGCCTGCATCCTGAGCTCTCCCCAAAGAGGGGCAGCAGAAAGCCGGAGCCCCCTCCCTTTCCAGGGGAGCAACGGAAGGTCTCTGCTCCCTCCGGGAAACCGGTAAGGGCGCCAGGGCGAGGATGTCCCGAGAGAGCGAGTACACTCGGGGGGAGAAACGCTGCTCCCCGCGCCTCACGCGCTCACACCGCGGCCGTTGCCGGGGAGAGCAGCCGCGGTGGCACCGCCCACGTCGCACCAAGGGCGGGCTGTCCCCACCACCGCCCCGCAGGAGCCAGGCCCCCGGCCGGGCCTCGCCTCCCCTCAGCGCCCGGCCCCACCGCCTAAGATGGCGGCCCCGCCCGCGCCCACAATGCTCTGCGGCTCAGCCGCCGCGCTTCCGGGTGCGGGCCCAGGAGGGCGGCGGGCCCGGCACAGCGCCAGGGGTCGCGGAGAGCGAAGTTTCCCCGACCGGATGCGAACGAGCGGGCGGACGGAGCAGGAGGGAGCCGCGCCCGGACCATGAGGCTCCGACTGTGGCTGGTCCCTGCCCTGGCGTTGCTGTGGGGGCCGGGCGGGCTGGAGGCGCTGGGGCGCCCGCCGCGCCGGCAGCGCTACGGTGAGGGGCTGGGCGGGACCGCGGCGGGCGCGGGACGAGGGGTGGGTGAGGGAGAGACCACGCCGAGGGCCGGGGTAGGCTCCCCATCTCTGCTCGGGGGGGGCCCCCCGTATCTGCTCGAGGGAGGAGAGTGGGGAGGGGGGTGTGGGGCTTGGCCAGCGCTGTGGGGCGCCGTGAGGTGCCGGGGGCCGGTGGCCTGGCTGAGCGCCCGGCTGGAGGGCGGCCCCTGGCCGGGGGCGAGGCCGCGGCCTGCCGCCGTGGCTGCCTCCCGGTGGGTGTGCGCCGGGGAGCGCAGGGCGCCCTGGAGACCGGGTAGGCCCCGTCCCCTCCCGCTGTGGCGGTGGTTCCCCCTTCAGCTGAAGGCATGGCTGGTGGTGGGCGGTGTGTTTGGGGGTCGCTGCGCTCTGCAGGGGGGTGGTGAGACCACTCTTCGCACCAAGGTCTGCTGAGGAGTTTTCCTCACGGGAGTTTGCATTACATTAGAGCAGGATGATCATATAAATGGCTTCCCTTCATAGTTCTGGTTGGAGAGTCACTGTTGCAGAGAGAGCCTAAAGCTATTGCAGCTGAATGTGACTTCTAGAAAGCTTAACATGGAGGAGTACCGTTGTTTTATTTAACTTCTGTAAACTTAGTTTTGCATATAAGCTTTTACTTCGGAGTGAAGAAGTTGCAAACTTCTATTGAATAAGGAAAAGCTTATCACCGAAATGGCAGATGAGCTGTTGCGAGAAGCAATAATCAGCTCTTACCCAGTCAGATGTCCTGTCTCCAGTTGGTGCAGCCAGTGGTGACTGCTTCAAGTCCCCTTGTCTTTGCTTAGATCTCTCAGCAGATTTCCCAACAGGTGTCCGGGCTGCACCTCTGTCCCTCTCTCCCACACCTGAGGTGGAGACTTGTGGTTCTGTGGAGACCTCATCAGTTGGTGACTGCAGGGAGCTGGGAAGGAATAGGATTCAGTGGTGGACGCTCCAGGAAGCGTAACAGAAGCAGAACAAACACAGCATGTCCTTTCAACATCAGGCAGGTCAGGGAGCTCCTCAAACAGAAGTTGCATCTTGGCCTGTCAGATTTTTATGTCTTCTGAGTACCTATCTGCTTTGAATTTGTGTGATCTTTATTTGATAGTTTTTGTATTCTTGGCCTCCGTACCGTCATGCCTGGACTATGAGCTCTTCCGTTTTTTTGAAATACTGCATGGAGGAAAAACTCCTTTCTTGTGTTTCTGAACTTTGATCATTTCTGTTGTCAGAAATGGTCAATATGGAAGAATTATTCATTTTCTTCACACCTTTAGTGACTTACAGACCTATGTAATTTGTCGCCTTTGTAATCTGTCTTTTATATGTATATATAAAAGTTTATATAATAATCCTTAGTATGGGAAAAAAATCATTACTTTATTGGTCGTTACTTTTGTCTATACACTTTTTATTTGTATTGAATTTTTATTTGAGGTGTATGACCGGACTGCAAGGCAGTATTTGTGATACAAAGGTACCATGGATTTATAGTGATGAATGCTTTTGGCTTTGTTTTCTTCCTGAGTGGGATTTTTGCTTTTTTTTTGTTGTTTAGTAGTCACTCTAAGATCTCTTTTCTTTTTATTTTTTTTTTTTGAGCGGTAATAACTATGCTGAAATACTTTGCTGCATAGATATAGTGAGAATTTCTTTTCCTTGTGTTATTTTATACACTGAATTTCATCAGACTTTTTGTTCTGTCATTCAGTAATCTAAATATATAAAAGCATTTTGTGAGGCAGCTTGAAAAATCCAGGTGTGCTCCATTGTGTTACATTTATCCACACGCTTCATTCTTTCAGAAGAGCTAATATATACGAGGCACTACTTCCCTAGTATCTTATTTAGCCACAGGTCTAGTAATTCATGCTTTGTTGTTATTATTACTTTTTTGTCAGGTAGGGACATCAAGTGTATTTGTTGATTAGGCTCCTACATGATACCTGGAGTGGAGACTGGTCCTGCACTTGCCACTTTTCAGGCTGCCTGCGGCAAGCCCGGTAGTATAGTACTTGGATACCATGATTAGTAGTTGACCAGTTTAATTTTTTCAGTGCTTTGTAACTCTTGGGATAATACATTCATGTCCCGTTGACTTCTTGCTTATTTTTTTGTCTTGTTCTGAAGTCTTTTCTTGAGTCTTGGTCATCCTATCAAGACTGGCTTTCGGGCATCTTTTTAGTCTCCTCTGCAGTGAATGCTAAGGTCAATTACTCTCTTACTTTTTGCTACTGGCCTTTAGCATCCATTCTTGGGGTCATCTTTGCAGCTTACTTGTTTTACAAGCCCCTTTGATAATTTAGCTGGGTGGTTTCTTTTGGTATACAAAAGCTATTTCAGGTACTAGCCTTATGCCTTTTACAAGCTGCTCTTCAAATATCTTTGCCTACTTTACTGTGGTTTTATGTTCATCTTTTGCTGGAGTTCTGTTGTCCTCATCTTACGCACAGCTTGGTTTTCTGAAATATCTTCTTTTCCTTCTAATAATTTCAACTATGCTATTTTGAGAGCTCTCTCTAACCACAGAGCTTGAGTTTTGTGAACTGAAATCAGATTTCTGGCAAGCAGCATCTTTAAGGAAGTTTCAAGGATTACCATTTTGTGATTTCTATTAAGAACTTTCTTGCATGTTTCTCTAAAAGTTCAGTTTTTCAGGAAGGAAAAAAATGATTATACCGCAAAGAACAGAATTTGTCAAAAAATAGAATAAGTAGATATAAAGACATGGGTTATTTCCCAGCATTTTTCAGCTAAAGTAATCTTAGGGTGTGGTGCTCCAGCAGTCTAAACTGATCTAAATTGGGACTGCCACAATCCTGGCCTCAGCTTTCTGATCCCTTCCCCATTCCTGTGAGCACATTCATGGAGCTAAGCTGCCTGGAAGTTAATCGCTTTTTTTTTTTGGTAAGGGGTAGGGTGTCTGCATTTAGGTGTTTTCTGTTTGTGGAGTCCACTCCCTGGACTAGTGCACAGCATGACTGTCCAAGTCCCTGCCCTATGTGTTGGGGGATGGTAGGGGTTGTGCTCAAGGTGAGGGATGAAAGTAGGATGGTATCCACCTTGGTTTGTTGCCTTTAGATGATCTGGAAGCGGTGCTCTTTTTAATAATGTTGACAACAGGGATTAATTTCTGTGAGAAGTGTGACTACTAGTCAATACAATGACTGTCGTTATAGTTTTACCTCTGAAAAATTAATGTTAAGTCTTTTAAAATTTTTCTTTCTGTTGTTGTTTATCTTTGAAGATAACCTTTTATAACTATTAAATATTAATGCTGTTTGTCTTGGAGCTCAGAGATATCTGAATGATAACAAGTCTTAACGTACTTGAAAAGAGTAGCACTATAAATATCCAGCTTCAGTGCTGTTGAATACATCACTGAATATATCTAAAAAGCTGCTTGAATCTGTTTTACAACACAGTGGTATTAGTAGTGCACTGCCACTAAGCAGCATGTATCCAGGATTGCCCAGAATAGAGTTGATATGTAAAATGTGTCTTACTCTACCGTTATCTGTTTTTGATGAGATCTTTTTATCACAAGCTAAGCAGGGAAATAAAGAAATAAGATAGCTGTTCCTCTCCTGGGCAGATGATATTCTTTGAGTCACTCACTGGTGGTCTTTTTCTACCTATTATATTGCACTAATAAAATCTGAGGCAGGTAACATGGGCTTGAATTGTTTTTCACTGCTCAAATACCGCGCAGAACTCAAAACAAACTGCATGAGCTAAAGAAATGACACATCATATACGGTTTGGTGCAAACCTACGTAATGCACATCAAAAGACTAGAATTTACAAGTTGTTGTAAGTAAAAAAAAACAAATGATAGTAGGGTTGATGAACAAACTGGGGGAGCTGAGTCATACAGAGGGCAGCATAGAATCATTCGCAGTCAGTTTTGAATTCCGTTTCACACTTGGTGTGACAAAGCGCAGGAAGTCTGTAAGGCCAGGAGCGTAACTGGCTGCCAAAGAGTTAAGGGGTGGGAGGTTTAGTTCAGTGTCAAGAGCATGCAGTGAGATAATTAGTGACAAAATCCTTATGCAAGATTAAATTTCCTCCTTCTGGACTGAAGCATCTGTAAGAGACTAAGGCAAGACCTAGATAAGGACCAAATGACTAATTTCCCTACCATAGTCTGCCAGTTTTGTTACTGTTTCTTATCCCACTTTAATATCCTTTGAAGCAAGATTTTTTTTTTTTTGATCTATTTTGGATTGAGTTGGTTTTGCAGTTTGACTCCTCAAGCCTAACTAAGGTTGCATGTGTATGTTGCCATGCACTATGTGGAGGAGAATCCACGGACATACAAACAAATAGCAGTATATTGCAGTGTGCGATACGTGCCCAGGATGCTGTGGGATTATTTCAAAATCGTTGTAGAAATTTGTAGATGCAGTGTTTCCATAGGTGGTATTACAGGCTAAGTGATAACGTTACAGTCTGTCGTATGCTTTGTCTCCATGTAAGCAGCAAATGCTTCATATAGATGTGGTCTTATTGAATGCAAATTATCAATGTGATTTTTTTTGTGTTGTGGATTGGCCACCTATTCTGTGGAGGTACTTAATATCAAGGTTTTAAAGTACTTTTCTCAGGTTTGTTTTCTTTTGTTCATGTGAATCAGTCAATGTTTCCATTTCCAACTAAAAAAAAAAAAGAAAATGTGATAAAAGTGTAATTCCAAGAGAAGTACTCAAAGTCAAGAAAGTGAAGTATGTCAACACTAGATTAAATTCTAATTATTAAGAATTATTAAGAACATAAGTGCTCAGTGTGAGTTTGGTTTTCAGTACTGCCAGTTTGGTCTGACCTCTAAGCAGCCAGAAAGGAAAATTCTTGTTTGCATTTAAGATTTGTGGTGGTTTTATTTTCCTTTACCCTCACTGTAAAAATGGAGAACTTCACTGCTGCTGTTTGTTGCTGATAGCAGCAGTGACTCATCTCGGTTTCACGCTTCTGCTACTCTGGAATTTTTTTTGTGTGTGTGCAGAAGCCCCAGTGTGGGTTTCTGCTCTGTGGCTGGAAGAGCCGAGCAAGGAAGCGCAACCAGCCAGCCCTTCAGCACAGGGTTCTCCTGATTGCTCTCTAATGTTACACCAGGATTTAATTATGTGTTTAGTAGTCAGGAGAGATTTATCTTTGAGATAGAAGTTTATATTTAACTTCTGTTATAAATAGGTTGATTCCCCCCCCCCGGCTTTTTTATAAACTGCAGGAGTTTGAGTTTGCCTGTTTCCCAGGCTGATTAAGGGAAGTCCTTTGCTGTGTGTAATAAAAGGTTAACCAAGAGCCAGGTTTCTTTAACAAAGAGCAGTACATCCTGCTGTCCTGTTCTACAGATTTCATATGCTATACTCAAACTTGCCTGTTCTGGGGATACCCTGCAACCCTCTCAATGGTTCTGATGGTCTTCCTGGTGTCTTCTGGTCTTGCAGGTTTATGAGACCGTACTGCTTGCCAGCCTGCAGCTAGTATGCTTTTTATCCCATATTTATGTCACTTGTGCCCTGCATCTCTTCACAATATCCATCCCTGTCGTCTTGTGCTACTCCTAATATGCATTATTTGTACTTTTTTTTCCTCCTTGCTACTTGCATTTTTAACCTGTGTAGGTACATGGACAGGGGGGTGGGATGGGAAGGGGGCTCTGTTAGGCGGGGAGGCACCTATAGCTGCCACCCGCTTGATGCTGATCTGTAATTATGGAGCTGTTGAACAAGAACATGGTATCCCTTGCATTCCCCGGTTTCCTTTCTCACCTTTTCAGATAGTTAATGAAATCCTAAAGCTCTGCCCCTCAGTGTCTGTGACGTAACTTGAAGTTTGGAAGATTGTGTCTGAGTGAGTCCATAGTCATATCCGCAAGGAGAAGAGATGCAGTCAGATGGCGAGAAGGGGTTGGTCTCACATGTGTAGCCCAGACAGTAATTAGTCTCTATCTAGAACTGGTTCCGCTCAAACTTATTTTGTGACAGAGCAGGATTTAGTGGTGTGGTATCTAAGCACATCTAAGTAGTAAGGCTGACAGTTTTTGGAGAGCCAGACAAATGATCTATTTCCAGAGAAGACTACATCCTGTGACTTGGCTGTTCTTGTCCGCAGGATATGTGAAAGCATGTGGTTTTTGGGGTGGGTTTTTTTGAGCATCAAGTCATATGATGCTGTTCTGGTTTAAGATGAGACAGCTGTATTGCCCTGGTTTCACTTTGAATATGAGGATGTTAATTCAGTGGGCTTCCTTATGTTTTTTATAATGTCAATATTTGAGCAGGATATTGCTTTCCCCCTCCAAAAAAAGTGCTTTCTACTTTCACTGATAGCACAGACTGAGTTAATAAATCAAGTAGATCAAACAGAATAAATTTTGTTCCTCACTGGTCCCTATTTAAGATGTGTTTAGTGAAGGAGAAAATTTGCAAGGTTGGAAGTGTGTGAGGTAACATGTAGGAGTCATTGGGTGTATTCGGCTGTACTCAAACCCATCAGAAATAGCAGTTTAAATATCTGTATGACTTCTGCTAAACAGAATTTGCACCCTTAAGGAAGTGTTTGTGCTGTTCAGAAACAGATGTCTGTTTTACTGTAGGGGAAAAAAAACTTCGGAGTAGTATAAGCGTGCAGCTGAACAAGTTTTTTCTAAGACGAGCTAGAGGGTGCTTTGTAGGTTAAGTTTTCGTGGTGCATTTCGCTGGGCATTTCTCAACGTGTGATAAGTACAGAGTAGTTTAGCCTGTGTAACTGCAGGGAAACTGTACTATGGAGTAGCTGGTAGACAGTAAATAGTCAGCCTACCTTTACCTCCCAGTGCGAGGTCTGTGTAACCGTACCCTGAGGCTTTGTCTGTGCTGGTGACTAACTGGATTCGGTCACCTTGTTTTCTCACGTGGCTCAGCAAGTTTGGTGCAGCTGGGATCAAGTCAAAAACATGCCTTTTAAAACATTCAGCAATGCTGATGTGGCTGGCCCTTCTTACTAACAGGTTTGTCTAGAAATGTCTTTAAACAGAGTGTAAACCTTTATCCTGTTATGTTTTATAAGCAGTCTGACATACATTTAGTTCTTACTTTCAGCCTGTTTCTCACACAACTTCTGTTCACGTATACTTGATGAGCAAAACAGCAGCCACTCTTTGGTGGAAACAAGTAAACACGATTTATCTAAACTGTTAAAAGCATGGGTTGTTTCACATGGGATAAGCATTTCAATTCACTTTGTTTTCCGTCTTTGGCAACGGCTCTGTACCAGATGTACCAGAGAAAGATGTAACAGCACGTGTAATGAGCTGTTACAGAACAGCTTTCCCACAGATGGATCTTTTCAATGCATCCTCTTCATCAACAGTCTCCTAAAAGCAGTGCAAACTGTTACGAGAAGGTACCCATAAACATTTAGGCATGACTGCATCCTGCCTGGTGAAGACCATGTGTGTGCCCAGTTGAGATATGGATATATTGAGGTATGAATACATTGGCCTTCTCCATTAGCATTCCCTGGAATGGTGCTCCAGTCAAACGATCCCTCTGTATTGCAGCCAGTAACCGACTGTTACCACAAACAGCGGGGCAGCTGTTTTGTGTGCGGTGATGGAGACTTGCTTTAGCTCTTATGGTTAAGGTTGGAAAGACTCCAGAATGTGTTCCAAATTCTGACTGAGGCTGTGAATTATATTTGAAGTGGCTGTATTTGGTTACTTTAATTAAAATATTTTTATGTATAAAGAGGGTCATCATCTAAATAATAATAATAATAAAAAAAAGTAATAGCAATAAAGAATATGGAGCCCTTCAATCATTCAGTCACTCCCCAGCTGAATCAGAAACATTGTTATTAGCCGCTCAGAAGCTTTTGTTAAGCATTTGGTATCCATTGGAAGTCAGCTCAAAATTAGTGCGCAGATGGTAGTCAATGAGTGCAACACAAAATACAGGCTGGAGCCCTTTTTTCAGACTTGGAGGTACCAATGATTTAACAGTCACACAGCAAGCTCCTCCCCAAGCCTGTTTGCTGTGCTTGTTCTAGGGCTGCTCTCTGTAGGCTTGCCCTCCCATCCCAGTGCCTTTTGACAGGAGGTTTATTTCTGCTTTTATTCCCTTTGGGATGGTTGGAGAAGTAACTGCAATCTTTCCTGCGGACCCCTCTGATGCTCTTGTGGTCATTTTTAAATCTGAAAGTAATATTTTAAAATATATTGGGTCTTGTGTTTTAAGTGGAGACATTTTCTATCATTGGATATTTGTGAAGAGAGTTTTTTAAAATATTAATTATATCTTCTGGATTAAAACTTCATGCTTCTAGATAAGCTTAACCTTTCTATAAATACTGCAGTTCAAAAGAGTGCTTGTGAAATGGCTGACTTGCCACATTTACTTGTTGCTTTCCGGGCAGTAGGCTGGGCGTGAGATCATGGGAATTTACTGTTCTGCTTACGAAAGCTGAGCTGGTTGGAGAAGGATGCCATTGGTATTTCAATTGGTAGCTGAGCACTTGAAGAGAAACCTCCTCTTTTAAAAAATATGCGGTGGGCTCTGACTCAGTGAGCTAAGCAGTTGCCCAGCACGTTCTTGAGCTCTTTGCTGCTGGAGCACCCTGCTGCAATGCGTACTGGCCCATAATTTACTTTAAAGATACTTTGCTGTGTCTCGTAAGTTGCAAAGTGTAGTGGCGATTGCCTTTTAGCCTCGAAATGAGGTGGAAGAAAAGGAGGAAACAGTTGGTGAGTTCAAAGCTGGGGACAGAGGTAAAGTTACTGCTGTGGATTTCTTCTTGGGGACTTTGGGGTTATCGTCTGTGTCACCAATGTTCCTTCCCTGTTTCTCTTACAAACCTGAGATGTGTTATGGTCTGGCAAGGTCATGTCCCACTTCCTCCAGGGATCAAGGCGCAATGAGGTGAAGGCTGGCAGTCGTAAACAAACAAATATTCATGATATCCGGATGAAATTTAGGTCTCCTGCAAAAAGAGAGGAATGCAGAAATCTAGGAGGGGGCAGAAGGGAAGGAACCACAGGAAAGTGGTCTGGGAAGACCTGAGTCAGCTCAGTGCTGTTGAAGCCCCTGGGAAATGGCTGTTGGACCATAGTGAAGATAATGAGGAAGGAATGCCAAAAAGATTATTAAACTTGAATAAAAAGTAGTCAAGTATATGCCTGCTGTGGCTCCCATCCACAGACTGCTGTACAGTTGGACTCTGTACAGTTCTGTTTTTTTTTTTTAAATAATGACACTTCATCTTTTATTTTCAGTAAGCCATGACCATGGATTCATTTTCATGGTATGAAAATTTTACAGAAAAAATTTGGTTTGAGTGTGTAACCAGTATATTTTTTCCACATCCTTCTGATACCTGAATTAGTTCACAGATTTATGTCTAGCAGCAGCATGTCTTCAGCCTTTACTTATGTCGCAAGTAAAATTAAAAGCAAACAAATTTAGGAAGGGTAAGAGGAAATACGAACAAGTGCATTCTTGTTTCAGGGTTACAGGAACTAGGAGTGTCCTGTGCTTCATTTGTTACTTTAACAGAATCATCTTACTCATGTTCATCAACTCTGTAGGTCTTGCTCTTGCTACCTTTCCGGTGTCTCTGTGAGGCATTTCTGGAAGGGTGTTTGTGTGTAGTAAGGTGGAGCAGGGCTTCTGAAGTTCTCCTTGCCTACCAAATAAAAGAACGTAATTTCTTTAGCAGACTTCTCAGGTCTCTTGCCATGAAACTGGGACATTTTGTCTGGCCACGGTGGCAGCTGCATCTTGCTTTTTGGCATGACCCTCCTCCTGGTTCTGGGCAGTATTTTGGAAGCAGAGGTGGAAAGGGGCAGGAGGAGTAGTGTTTTGCAGCTGGAATTGTGCCCCTTGGGCAGACCTTGTGCTTGGCAAGTCCCCGTGTCAGCAAGTCCCAGTGTCAGTAAGTCCCCAAACAGCGCAGGAGTGGTACCACACCTCTCTTGATTCATGGCCCACACACTTGCTCTGTATCACAAACCAACACTTGGTATCCCATATATCAACATTCACTTTAATTGAGGGGTCTGCTCTAGCTGACGGTGTGTTGAAAGACTCTCAAATTTAATTAAAACAATTTAGGACTAGACAGTTTAATGAGGCTTTTTCCAGAATTGATTTTCCCTGCCTGTCCCTACCCTTCTCCCAGGTGGTTCTGGATGAGGGCAGGTGCCAGACCATAAGCAATGAATTTTGATGGGCTTTTTAAAGAAAAGGGATGTTTTGGGGGGTTTTAGGTATTTGGTCACTGTGTGGCTCTAGTGAACCTTCTCTGCAGCGTGTGGCAAGCTACCGATGATGGCACTGCCTGGCATGCAGCAACTGGGCACATAAGGGGAAAAAAACGCAACATGAAGAAGGTGGTGGAAACTTAGTTTTGCATATAACCCGAAACGCATGGTAATCGATTGCAGGTGCTCTCGACCTGTGGGTTGTAAACAGAAATCAGGAAATTGCAACTGCACTGCCCTTCCTGCGTTGCTCAACAGCAGGGGAGTGGCAGCCAGGTGGGAGAAGCCTGGGAGCCGCTGCTCCGTGGCTTCCGCTGCAGAAGGCAGCTGTGTTGCCAGTCTGTCACTTTGCTAGTAGGTCTGATGAAGGGCCAAGAGGGCTGTGAGGTCATCTTTTCCTTCTGCAGCACCCTCACTTCCAGTGTACACAAGCACATGAGTACACATACACTGGTGGTGAATTCTCCTCCCCCTCATAAAATAAAAAGGGAGGTGCTTGCCTTGGCCCAAACAGTGTGCCTGTTTTTAAAGGCTTTCTTGGGCTTTAGAGGCATGATGGTACTGAGTGTCAGGTTTTAAAAAAGAAAAAAAAGAACACCAAACTTCAGGAGGTATACCAGTCTGCATTTCAAGTTGGCAATCTTCACTTGTTGCACAAGAGCCAGTAAAACTCAGCTTCCTAGTGATGCTGCTCACTTAAAAGTCCAATAAAATGCATGAGGTTACTTTGCTGGGTGGCTCGCTAGTGACTGGGGGCTCTGAAGAGGTGGAAGGACATCTTCGTTAATAAACCCCCACTTTGGTAGCTGTCATATCTGGTTTAGAAGCATAACTGGAAATGGAGGGGAAAAATGATTTTTTTTTTTAATAAAAAATGACTGGATGAGCACTTCTGCCTCTTGTAAAACACAGTTGACTCCACATTTGGTGCAGTGAAAAGCATGAACGCCCCTGTCAGAGAAGGAAGATGGTGATGTGGGAATAAGGGCCTCTAAGGCTGTAAATAGCAAATTAATTGATCAGTGCTGGTGGAAGTGAAGGCTGTTGTCAGGTGTCTCGCTGGGTTGTGGGTGCTCTGGAATGGAAGAGCCTGGGCGGGGGGGGGGGTGCTCCTGGAGAAGGGCTGCCTTAGAAAGCAGCAAGAGGCTTTATCAGCAAGAGTCAAACACTGTTGGGAACTGTTTAGAGCACTTGTTAACAGTGGAAGCATCTGCAGAATATTGGCCTGAATTTGTAATTTGTGTGCCGCTCCCCATAGGGGTTTGGGCCCTTCGTCTCCCTCCTCTGAGCAAGTTTTCACGTTCTGAGTAGGGAAATCAAAGGTGTTCTGCATGATGATAAGGTACTGAGAAACCGGGGTACCTGGAGGTGCCTCATATGAGCTGCCTCATTAGTTATTTCTGATTGATTGAGCTGTGCAGCCATCTGTTTTCTGACTACTGTCAGACAGAAAGGTAATAAATGGAGTCCTGATCTGCAGTGAATTTGGTAGAAGTTTCCTTGGTTAAATTATTTTCTTCCTCAGACTCGCGTGGGGACCAGCAGGTGGGGAGGAGAGTGATTCACACCAGAGAAGTGCGGATACTCTCCCCAGTTTCCAGAGGGCAGCCAGGGAGGGCATTGGCTCTCCACAGCTGTGGCAGTAAAAATGATAGCTTGGTTGCTCTAAAATTGCTATGAGAATTGAGCTAAATTCTTTGTTTGCCTTTCTCAGATCGTGTCCTGTCTCACACAATTTCTACTTGCCTGCACAAAATGCACATTTACAACAGTTATCCTAAAATTAGAGCAAACTGTGATCTTGCTGTTGGAATGGGAGGCTCTGTTTTGCTGTTATGTGTGTGCGTTTGTGAAAGAAAGAGTCTCTTGAAACTAAAACTTCCCTTGTTCTTCCAGACACAGTTGAGTCCATGCTTTCACACTACGACATCCTTTCTCAGTCTAGCATCCAGCAACACTCACTGAAGAAGAGGGATCTCCAGCCTGAGACTCATGTGGAGAGGCTCTTAAGTTTTTCAGCCTTGCAAAGGTAACTAAATCATCAGCAACAGAACAGTTGCTGATTATTTCAGTTTACATGATGACTAATATGCAGTTCCAAACCCAGAAATAGTTATCTTGTTTTCTGTCATGACTGGCCAGTTCTCATAAATTAGTGATCTGCATGGTTATATGACTTCAGAGAGGCTTGGGGGAAACAGAAAAATGAGTTGCATTGTATCGCTGTGTTTGCTGAAGCGTCAGTGATTTTAAGATTTCTTTTGCTTTGTTCTTAGCTTTAGTTTCATGTAGATTACTTCCACTGATTGGGTTGGATCCCACTACCTCATCTTGGCAACATAGTCATGCTTCTGGACTGTCCTCTGTTTCTCGAAAATCTCTGCCTTCAGTTTGGGGAGTGCATGTGGTCTGTTGCCCAAGAGTTTAATTTTATTTTTTTTTCATGGAGGTTTAATCCTCTTCCTACTGAGTGTAAATTTCCCATTCAATAAAACAGTTTAATGTTTTTGGTTTTTTGTTGGTTTTTTTTGGTTTTTTTTTTTGTTTTTACAAGATGGGAAATAGAAGCACAGGTGAAAGGGGAAGCAGAGGTAGAAGAGAGCAAGCACAAAGGTTGTAGGGATGCTGTTCTGAGTGCCAGAAGAGTGCCTGACAGGTATCAGAGTGCTGAAATTGTGAATCTGAAATGGGGGAGTAGGGTGAGAATAACGCTTTGTATTAATTAACAAGTGTAGGTTGATTTTGTTCATCTGACGTCTTTGTCTACAGAGTTCTCGTGTGCTTTCCCCATCTGTCATCTACAACTACAACTGTCATGCAAGTTGTGAATATTTTTTAAATCTCTAAATGCTTGGAGTGGGGTAGCAAGTATAAAAGGTTCTTGGGATCAAATGTCTGGCTGTCCCTGTCTTGAACTGCCTCACGCGCCCTGACTTTATGGCGAGGTTGCAATACTGCCAATGATAATTGCAGAATAATTGCAGAGGGGCATACCAAACATCTTTGACCCAAACCCACATAAACCAAGAGCCCATGTGGCTCCTTCCAGAGAAGGTACTCTGCTTACTTCTTGGGATAGCCTTTGGTTTTTTTGACACTTTGTCATAAAAATCTACAGAGTTCAGATTTCTTATATTCTTCTGACTATTATTTTGGAAAATAAGAACTTTAAGATAATTTAACTTCAAATAGGTAAACAAATTCCTTCGTCTGATCTTCTATTAATAGGTACTGGTAACTGGTTTTGCTTGACTGCCTATGGAGAAGGTGCATCATGAGCAAACCATGACTGTTTGGGGTGAAGGGTGTGTAGGGTTTTGTTTTTAATTGAACATCTTTGACGCTTTAAAATTTTAACGTTTACAGTTATGACTTATGCAGCATATGTTTTTGTAACCTGCTTATCAGAGTTAATGCTTTTGAATGTCTTTGTTCAGTAAAATGGGGACTGGATGTGTCTGGTTTTTGTAATACTTTGCTTAAAAATAAATGGAAGTAAATTCTTTTACAGGCACTTTAAATTGTACTTAACTGCAACTGCTGAACACTTTTCAGAAAAATTTCAAGCATTAATTGTGAATGGTGAAGGCAAGGAAAAGGAGTATCGTGTTCAATGGCAAGACTTTTTCACTGGACATGTCGTTGGTTAGTATGGACTAGACTGTGTTTCAGTACTGAGAAGGCACAGCTTTGCACAAGTCTCTTGGCCAAAGGAAATGGTATATTGCCCTCATTTTCATCAGATATGATTAGAATGAACAACTAAACTTAATTCTCATGCCGCTTGGGTTTTCTGGGTTTTTTGGTGGGTTTGGGATTTGGGGTTTTTTGAGTTATTGCACCAAGGTTCTAATATTAGGACTCTTTGGTTTGGCAGAACACAAAGGTATAATTTACTCAGGCAGCGGCTTGTGATTTTTTTTGAAAATGATGATGGTGGCTTTAATTACAACTGGAATGTAGGACTTAAGCGTTCCTTGTCCTGGAACACAAAGTCCAGGTAGTGATGATGAAGTGTTGCCCAGATTGTTATATTAAAAGTCTTTACGATGGTTCTTTGCAGACTGCTTTTCTGCAAAGAAAGGGTATCTTTCTGATGTTTCTGCTAAGTTGTTTTGATTTTTATGTTGCCTTTGTGATGTGGTGAAAGTCTTTTCCACTGGAATGCAGGCTGACGCCGTGAAACTGCTGTCTGATAGTGGTAAGATGCAAGCTGCTTTTGCTGGCAGAAATATTCTGTGTCCCATTACTAATCCCCACAGCCACCTCAACACTTTCTGCAAAATTATCAATTAAATCTAAGTCTTGATGGCTATGATCATGGGGAAGTTAAGGCTGGGGGACAGTGATGGTTCTTTTTTTTTGTTTTCTGTAAACCGGACAATATAGTGTTCTTCGGAGACTGAGGAAGACAATTTGACTTGAAGTTTAAAGCAAATTAAAAAAAAAAAGCATCTGTGCAGGAGTGCATGCGAATAGAGCCAAGTTAATTTATTTTTTCCTTGCTTATGTTAAAGGAAAGCATAATTCCAAGGTTGTGGCGCATATTGGGGATGAAGACTTTACAGTAAGAATTAATACTGATGGAGAAGAATACAATATAGAGGTACACGTTACTGTTGAAAGCAACATTCAGACAATCATCTCTTTTCCCTGTTGGTGTTTCTGGTTAATTGCATTGACAACTCTGTAGCTCATAATATACTTGGTGGTGGTGTTTGTTCTGGGGTGAGGAGGGAGAGAAATGTGAAACAACTTTGACTTTCACCAGTGCTGAGTTTTATTAGTGAGTGACATTCTCTAACATTAGCATGTTTTAGATACATCAGGGAGAAGGTATGTTTCAAACAGGAAGGGGTTTTAGAAATAGAAATGGATAACATTAGTAGTTAGTGGTGATCATGTTCTCTAGAATAACAAACTGTGCAGCTTTCTGAAGAGAGCTGAGCTCTGTTGAGCTTTCTAAAATTTTGGCTTTTGTTACAGTTTGGAATTTTTCCCATTCTTCTGGCTTTATTTGAAAATCTGTTATTTTTCCCTGCTCCCTTGTTTCTGTTTTTCACCACTTTCATTGCTTGTGTTATTTTAGACTATTGGTTTAAAAAAATATTCAACAAATATATAATTAGAGACTATCCTAATGAGTTGTTAAGTGCAGTATATTCCCAGACACAAGCTGTATTAGAATGGCTGAATAACAGTAATTATGACTGTTATATGGATATTGTAATTGTCTCCAAACCCAAGGATATGCAGAATTATGGGTAAACCTGGGAAATCCAGTCATGTTAAAGTGTAAAAATGTGATTAGAATACCCAAACCAATGTACTTGTGTTTTACATTAAGATCATATAATAGCTCTTTGATTGTGATTTAAAGCATTTTTGTGTTTGTGGTCCAGAGTCATAGTCCAATGCATTTGTGTGTGTTGTACGTGTAAAGCTGTGGAGATTTCATGGTACATACATATAATTTTTTTACTTACATAGACTTAGTCTTTGCATTCACTGTGTTCCTAACTAATTGCATTTTTGTTTGTCTTCTCCCGTCAGCCACTGTGGAGATTTGTAGATAATGTGCAGGATGAAAGACTGCTGGTCTACAGATCTGAAGATATTAAAGATTTCTCAAGATTGCAGTCCCCCAAAGTGTGCGGTTACTTAAAGCTGAACGAAGAAGAACTGTTGCCAAAAGGACTGGAAGACAGGAAACAAAATGAAGGTGAGCGTCCGTGCCTTGGGAGAGCAGTGTCTTCAAAACAAACGCTTGAATTTTGGCTATATCAGCGAGTAAGATCAGAACCTGGGCAATAATCTGCGTTGCTGCTCCTAGTTTAACTATTAGCTCTTTAAATTCATTGATGGGGGGGAAAAAAACAGCACTCTTCCTCATGCCCATCCCCATCCAAAAAAGCCCAACCACAGAATCACAGAATCTTCGTGGTTGGAAAGGACCCTTAAGATCATTGAGTCCAACCAAACAACCTACAATCTCTGCCACTGGAGCATGCCCTGAAGTGCCAAATCTAGACGTTTCTTAAACACCTCTAGGGATGGTGACTCGGCCACCTCCCTGGGCAGGCTGTTCCAGTGCCTGACCACTCTTTCAGTAAAGGAATTCTTCCTAATATCTAATCTAAAGCTCCCCTGGCACAACTTCAGACCATTTCCTCTGGTCCTGTCATTATTCACTTGGGAGAAGAGGCCAACACCCATCTCTCTCCAACCTCCTTTCAGGCAGTTGTAGAGGGCAATGAGGTCTCCTCTCAGCCTCCTCTTCTCCAAGCTAAACATGCCCAGCTCCCTCAGCCTCTCCTCAGGTGACCTGGTCTCCAGACCCCTCACCAGCCTGGTAGCTCTCCTCTGGACACACTCCAGCACTTCAATGTCCCTCTTGTACAGTGAGGCCCAGAACTGAACACAGCACTCGAGGTGAGGCCTCACCAGTGCCGACTACAGAGGCACCATCACTTCCCTGCTCCTGCTGGCCACGCTATTCCTGATACAAGCCAGGATGCTGTTGGCCCTCTTGGCCACCTGGGCACACTGCTGGCTCATGTTAAGCTGGTCGTCCACCAGCACCCCCAGGTCCTTTTCTGCTGGGCAGCTTTCCAGCCACTCTTCCCCAAGCCTGTAGCGTTGCTTGGGGTTGTTGTGACTGAAATGCAGGACCTGCAACTGATGAAAGGAAGAAACTGTCACTCAGGGCATGTTTCTTCCTGGCTTGTTGAAAGGATGTTTGGCCCTACCAAAGTGTAGGCTAAGGAGAGGAAGTGATTTCATCAGGCCTAAGCGGTGTTTGTTGTGATAGCTGGCAGCAATGTAGGTACACTTTTGAAGGTGAACATTAAAACAACTTAGTATCTGTGCCCTGTGCACCTGGTGGTGACTCAAAGAATCCATCTTTTGCTGTGATGGCGTTTTGAGACTTTTTGGTCCCTTTTTCCTCCATCCTTTGCTGTGTCAGCAGAGGTTGGGTTAATGACTAGGAACAAGAGGAGGAGAGGTGTTAAGGCTGAGGCGATGACCATAAAAGCTCTATAGGTAAATCTGTTGAATAACTCAATTTTGCTACTATACTTACGTTTCCTTACAAGAAGTTTGAAGACTCTTATGAAAACAAAATTTAAAAGTAGTTACTAAAAAAACCTTTAAACTAAACATCCCCATTCTGCCCTCAGAAACCCACCCAAACTCACATTCATGTCCTAAATAAGGACACAGCAATGGCAGTTTTACTGAGTGCTTATTTAATTTTATTTAAAATGTTCACATTAGCAAGCATCCATCGGAAAAAAAGAGCTGTTCCAGAGACCTCCAAAAACACGTGCAAGATGCTGGTAGTGGCAGATCATCGTTTTTTCAAGTATATGGGCCGTGGGGAAGAGAGTACCACTATAAACTATTTGGTAAGTTAAATATACTCTGTTACCATTTGCTAGAATAAATTCAGGAAAAAATAGTGATGCAGTAGTTAAAACAATGTACAGCTTATACTACTTCTGTACAACATAATGTATTTACTTCTCATGGCTATGTGTGCTTTTTACCTGGGAAGATGCCAAATCATGCTTTAAAAATATTTTATAATGGTGATACTGTAGTTAAACAATCTTCAAGTTTCACTTATAAACAAATCCTTTACCTTCACATACTTCTCATGGCTGTGCTGATTTCTACCTAAGAAATTTTCTTTTTCTAGTCAGAGCTTTAGAATCTCCTGGATTTTGAAATCCACTGCTAACAATCCAAGCATCTTTATAGTTCAAGCACACTTAAAGCTCATAGGAGAGGCAAACCCAACTTGTATAGATCCCCCTCCCCCTCCAGATTCTTCCAGGATCTGCTGTCTAGAACAATAAAATTAGAAGCAGGCATGGTAAACAATTTAATTGTACATAGGTGTTGTGGGTTAACCCTAGCAGGCAGCTCAGCTCCTCCCAGCCGCTCGCTTACTCCTCCCTGGTGGAACGGGGAGAGAATCGGAAGAGTAAAGGTGTGAGACAACTTGTGGGTTGAGATAAAAACAATTTAAAGCAAAAGCTGCACACACAAACAAAGCAAAATAAGGAATTAATTTGCTGCTTCCCATAGCAGGCAGGTGTTTATCCATCCTCAGGAAAGCAAGGCTCCATCACGTGTACAGCTTACCAAGTAACTCAGCCAAAACCAGTACAATTGAATTGTCTACCTGACAACTTTTTGTGAAATAGAACACCTGCCCACAGCCTTTCAGCAGAAGTGGAGAGTATGGGTTTGGGGACTGGAGACAAAAACACATGAAACCACTTCTGGAGGTCTGTTGTTTGTCAAGAGTCTCTTTCTGCGCCTGAATCTTTGAAATGCTAATCACTCTGTTCCACCTTTGCTGGCTTTTTGACCTTTCTGTCCCAGAAATGTTTACATTCCCTAGGTAACGGAGCCTCAATTTGTGTGTTTGCAGAGATGTTATTATCTCAGCATCTGACATATGTTGAGACTAGCTTACTCTTGTGTTTCCTAGGTAGATGCGTACTGTTAACAACGCAGTGATTGGAAAACTCAAGCATAAGCTGTTATCGAGTGTCTCTGAACGTCCCTTCTCATTCTGAGCAAGTTTGATGGCTTATATTTAGTAGAAGGTGTTTTTTAGGAAGATGAGAACAGCTTGAAAAGAGAGGTATTGATAGTGAGCACTGATGAGAGACTTTCTGGAACCTTGTGCCTGAACCATGATGAGGAAAATAACAGGTTTTTGGCTGGGAGAGGGAAGCAAGCCTCAGGGGTCAGTTAAACTAGTTAAGCATCGTGCTAAAACAAAGCAGTAAAAACAACTCCCTCCTCTGCCCTTCCCCTCAAAGAAACATGGAAATCTCATATATGAACAAAGGGTTTCCCAAGATGTTCTTAATATTGTTGCTCTTCCACTACACAAATGAAAGCGATAAATGGGAAAGTTTGTACTGCTTTTTTATGATGGAAAATTTTCAAGGGTATTTGATAATAGTCTCTGGATCCAAGTGCTGTTGTTTTTGGATTGGTGAGTATGTCTGTTATGTTATATGAGGTTCAGTCTTAATTTGAAGTGGGTGTTTCTAGAAAAGTATGTTGCAGCTTCTCTGAGTGTCTTAAACTTTATTACATGAAAGCTCAGAACTAAATAACTTGTTTTTCTTTTCTGTGTAGATTGAATTGATAGACAGAGTAGATGACATCTACCGAAATACTTCCTGGGACAATGGAGCCTTCAATGGGTACGGCATACAGATAGAGCAGGTATTGACTCAACTATGCAAAGGGTTTCCAATTTAAAGGATAAGAATATGGTTTAGATATCAGGGTTTCTGATTATTTTATCTGGATTAGAGCTAAAATAATCAAATCCTACATTATTAACTCCAGCCAGGAGCGCTCTGAAAGATCATCTTGCCAGAGGTGATGTTTAATGATCTGACACAGCATGCCCGTGTTCCTTGCAGTATTTGAGACGGGAGTTTTTAGGGAGTATCTTTCCATAGTTAATCTCAATTCACAGGTGCTGGGTTTTTTTGGTCCTGAATATAAGCGATTCTTGTTTCTGCCAGATGTACTCTTATGCATGTATTTAATGCTTGTGTTTAAGTGCTTAGCTTACAAAACCTGAGTGGGCCTTGAACACAGATGAAAAAACACAAATCCTGACTGAAGAGCTTTTATGACTCACTTAGATACCATGATAGTTTAGATACCGGTATGGGGTGGACACGGGGGATACAGTGACTTCAATTTGTATGATGGCTGCTGAAAGTTAGTGAACAGAGATCTGGAAAAGGACATTAAAAAGAAGAGGAATCTATCAGCTCAGAGTACTGGAAGATCTGTCACATGGAACACAGAGAGTTGTGGTACAAGCTAGATGCCCCTTTGCTGGGAAAAGGTCTGCAGGAACAAGGAACAAGAGTTAATTGGGTGGGGAGGGGGAAAGAACATGTTGCCCTAATTCTAGGTTACTGGGAAAGTAGCAATACATTAAAATACATTTTGGTTAGATAGAACTCTGAAATGGTTTGGGGTTATTTATGTTAGATGTAAATCCTGGTTGTATTTGGTTTCTTTGATAGAGTAACATGTATATGAAAGCAGAATGCTACAGTGAAAACTGTTGATGTTACCCTATAAAAGGGCTGGTGTAGTTACTTATGATGTAGTTGGTGTATCTTAACTAGCAGAGGCTGAAAAGTTAACATTAGAAGCATGCTGAGTCTGAATTTTTCTCTTTGCAGATCTATTGAGACATTTAAGATTACATAGAAAGCTTTTCTGTAGCTATAAAATTGACCAAAATTCCTCTGCATTATTATTGCCCTTCTTGAAATGTAGATTATCATCCACAATGAGCCAAATCTTGTAAAACCCGGAGGAAAGCATTACAATATGGCAAAAAGTTACCCAGATGATAAGAAAGATGCCTGGGATGTGAAAATGCTGCTAGAGGTAGGTTTACTGTAACCCTTGAAAAATGGTGCCCCTTCCAGAGAATTACTCATTCATACAGCTGCTCTGTAGTAACAGATGAAACTCCTCTACTTCCTTCCCAGGACGTGCAGATGCTACACAAAGTCTAACTAGCTGATGTGCCCTGTAGCCCATGGGAAAGGGCTCCGTTGCATAATTATAGAGCACACACCAATTAGAATTATTAGTATGTGGCCTGAGTCAGAAAGGCAGTGCTGATACGTCTGGCCCTGAGACTGGCTGCCTTGTGACCTTCATCAAATTATGGTGCTTGGGTTTCCCCTTTCTGTGAAAAGGGGAAATGAATAGACACGTTATGTAAATGAATGCGTACAATGTACTTGGGTATTAATTTAATTTTCTACAGCTCTGTAGGACAGCTAAACAGCTGCTTTTTTCAGAGTTAACCAGATCTAGAAGGTGCTTGTCTGGCTCATTAGGTAAATGTTCTTATCTATAACTTCTAATATACACCATAAAGTGTCTTATAAAGATTTGACTACTTTTTTTTTTTCCTTAAAGCAATTTAGCTTTGATATTGCTGAGAAAGCAGCTCATGTGTGCCTTGCTCATCTCTTCACGTATCAAGATTTTGACATGGGAACGCTTGGATTGGCTTACGTTGGCTCTCCCAGACCTAACAGCCATGGTGGCATTTGTCCTAAAGGCAAGGCTTCTTTTTCTTCCATCCCAGTCGTGGGTTGAAAGCTAGTTTTTGTTATTTTTGTTTAATCCTCTTCTCCAACTTTCACAAAGCATGATGTGTTATTTGCCTAGGCTCTAGTCACTGCCTTTTGGATAGAATAGATGTTGTTTTCTTGGCTGGAGCTGGAAAATGAAGGGAGGGAAGGATGAAAGTCGCTAAGCTATCTGGTGTGAACAAGATGGATAGAACAAACCCTAGGCCAAATGCTGCTTTGTGTGTGTGCATCTTGCAGCAGTTCTGGAATGGCAGATGCTGTTGTTTTGGAAATTTCTTATTTTTTCCCCTTTACTGCAATACATGAGGTGTTTGTGCTGTGCTTGAAAGATTCCTCATTCCAAAAACTGGCAAGAGGCAGGGTCTCACTGGTGAGCCTGGGAGAACAATAAAGCTGATAATTTCCCCAAACAAGGATCCCTCTCTCCCCCCAAAAACCCGAAACCTAAGAACAATGTTTGTCAATTTTTATTTCTTTGTTTCTCACTTCTATAGCTTATTATAGTCAAATTGCAAAGAAGGACATCTATCTGAACAGCGGCTTAACCAGCACCAAGAACTATGGGAAGACCATCCTCACAAAGGTGAGAGAGTATCCTCCTCTGCAGAGCGTAAATGTTCGGTGTGTTGGTGATGTGTGCCATGGGGTTGTGACAAGCTTCTGTGTGCTCACAAACAAGCTGCTGGCTTTCTGATTGAGTCAGATCCCTGGAGACAAGGATATAGATCACAAAACCAAAATCACCATTTTTGTTCTTGCTGACAAAGGGGAGTTGGGACTGAATGGAATTGAAGATTGAATTCACTGCGGAACAGGAATGAGGAAAAATAGCTAGTGTCTAATAGGAGCCGTAGGTGTCCAGATATAAACAGGATTTTGCGCTCTAAAAATGAATTTAAATGTCTTTTGCTTAAAAACAAACAAAAAACAACAACAAAAAACCAACAAACACACCCTCAAACAGAACAAGCAGTATTATACAGTAGCCTTACAGTAAGAATAAAATTATCCTGCTGATTCAAGTATGAAAAAACTTTTGTGTTTGCTATTACATACACCTACAACATGCAGGTGGATGATTGCGGACACTTGGTCTGTTCCATTTGCAAGGAAAAGCAGTGAAAGTAGCGCAGGCAAAGTAGGAGTTTTAGTTTGGGCCTTTTAATGAAATTCCTCTACCGGATTTTTTTGTGTGTCCTGAATAAGTAGAACAGAGAACAGTATAACAGACACGGCTTGTTGGTGCTAATACCAAGCCTAATGTAAATTGATGCTGTCTGGATTTATTTTTTTTTTCATACTTGATGAGATAGTTGAATACATAAAAGCCTGAATATGAGCTTTGTCTCACTTGTAAAGACACCGGAGTAGTGCCTGTGTTTGCATCTACCAAGTCTTTGCAGTTGGGCATTTTTCTCTTTTGCTGACTTCTGCTGACTTCTCAGCTGTGCTTTTCTGTAGCTTGATTATAAAGGGAATTCATAATTGATGTGTGGGCTAAAACTTGGCACAGAAGCTGTCAAGAAGCTAGGGAAAAAAAAAGACAGTGAAGCTTTGTGTTAGAGGGATGTTGACAAAGAGCTCTAGCTGTTGCTGTGCTATTTGCATTTGTTGTTCAGTCTCCATGCTGGAGTTCTGCCTTGGATTACAAAGGAAATTAAGTTTGTTGTCTTCCCAGTAGCAGGCACAAAGCTTGGGATGAGGCAGCAGGAGCATTAGGTATTGGTTTCACAGGGAGAGTGCTGCATGGTGTCCAATTGGGTTTAAAAAAAACCAACACACCACTTGCTTAAAACCCTTCCCCAAAGTAAACACAATGAAGCACAGGAGTGATCCCTTGGTCTCTGGCTCTCGCATTAGCTATGCCTGGGCTGGGTACTGGTGCTGCTCATTGCAGTGCTTGGTCCTTCCTGTGCCTGCACAGCAGCAGAAATGACGGTTAGCTCTTCAAACTTGCTTCTTTCTCTTGTGAACTGCTCGGTCTCCTTGTGGTTAACTTTTATTTCTATGCTAGCTTTATTTGTGGTTGTCACCTTGTGAGCTTGACACCATCTGCTGGTCAAGGCACTGCAGGGAGGCACGCAGTGCAGCGAGGCAGAGCCAGTTTGGGATCCCCAGCAGAGGGAGTCCTGTCTTGCATAAATGGCGTTGGAAATCCATCCCTGTCGGGCCACATTTGCAGATGTCTTGCCTAGTAGTCGTGTAGTAGAAGAGCTTATTCACACTCCTAATGTCATCATCCATTTAGAATAAGTAATTCTAATGGCAAGATACGTTAAACAGGAGATCAACTAAATGTACTAGATGGTGTTTGTTTGGATTGTTTTCTGTTTAACTTTTTATGACTTCCAGCTATTTAAAAGCAAATTTTGATACTTGAAGCATCTGCATTGCATTGAAAATAAGATCCAGTTGGTATTGTAGGACAGCATTTTGCCTTTAACAGTGGTTTAGTATTCAAACACAGTCCTGGAACTTGCCTTTGGAAATGGACCATAATTTTACTTGCCTTCAGTTCCACACTTCTAAAACAAACAAATAAAATGTTCATAGGTAAATCCCTGTCCATCTCAGTATATCTTAGAATTGAGGGTGGCCTGGAAGTAGCTGGGATCTTCTGTCCTGTCCTGCTTGGACTGATTTTTTTTCTTCAGCATTGCTTTTTTTCATGTTCAAAAAAGGAGGCTGACCTGGTTACGACGCATGAACTTGGACATAACTTTGGAGCAGAGCACGATCCTGATAGTCTGCCAGAATGTGCCCCCACTGAAGACCAAGGAGGGAAATATGTTATGTATCCAATTGCCGTCAGTGGAGATCATGAAAACAACAAGGTACGGTTGCATGGTTTTGCTTCCACGTACGAGTTTCTGCTGTGGTCAATGACCCTTTGCATGGAAACTCTATTTAGTTAATGATTCCTGTAGCTTCAAACCGTCAGGAATGTAATGGATTAGCTATAAGAAGAAAACATACTTGCATGCTGTTGGGTTCTCTGCAAGATAAGTTCATCTTTGGATTCTGAGTTTCACTGGAGTTTGTAGCGGTCAGGTGCTTTTTTAATTAGTTGTTTGTAATTAGCTGTGGATGCATCTTCCTAAAAGGAAGTACCGAATAGCATTTGGGTGGTCCATAGCTCTTCTCGTTGCAGAGAGGCTGCCAGACACTGTAGCCATGGTGCTCTCCGGTCTCAGAAGCTTGCACTGGCAGTGTGGACTTGACATTATGCCGGTTCTGCAGATGAGAAACCGAGACTATCGAGGGAATGATTAGCCTGCAGTCTAGTCTGGCTTGTTGTGGTTCATGCCTAGCCCTGCTGCCGAGAGACAGTACAGTCTCTCCCTATTGCTACAACTTCACAGCCCTTGCTGGGGATAGTTGCTAGTGCTCCTCAAGCTGTTTGGAGAGCTGGAGTTGGTTCTGTGACCCTGAGCCAGACTGCGTGTGGGTGTCCCTGCATTGTAGCGTAGCAGTGTCCTTTATGGACCCAACCATTACTTTCCCATCTTAAAATTTTTCCAAGGTATCAAGCTGGTAGTACAGAGGGAGTAACTGCTTTCTGAGACACCAGAATTTGGAGGCGTAAGGAGGCTGAGGCTGTCTTAGATGCCAGGTGTTGATAGAAAGGTACGCTCCTCAGTGCTGCTCTTTCCCCTCGTGACTCTCTAGATGTTCTCAAGCTGCAGCAAAAAATCCATCCATAGGACCATAGAGATCAAGGCCCAGGAGTGCTTCAAAGAGCGCAACAATAAAGTGTGTGGGAACTCCAGGGTGGATGAAGGCGAGGAGTGCGATCCTGGCCTCTTGTACCAACAGGCTGATCCCTGCTGCTCTGCAGACTGTAAACTGAAAGAAGGCGCCAAATGCAGGTAAGGGGAAATAAGTTGCAACTTCTCTTACATAGGAGAGAACGGTGAGCTGGGCCGAAAGTTCCTAAAGCCACCTGCAGTGTCACAGACCTGTTTCCTGGCTTTAAGGCTAAATGTGGGAGCTGAACACAGTAAAGGATTTCAGGAAAGGCTGCTGTGTGCATGCGCTGTTTGCATACATTTAATTTTTATGGCATTCTGTTACTTCTTCTGAAAAGTGCCAAGAGCTACAGGCTTAGAGGTGATTGTTGTTATATTTAAGAACAAAAATCAGGCATTCAAAAATTAATATTAAACATTTCCTTTGCAAACTTCCTGTGCAAATACAGTTTTTGCTTGTATTGCAAGGCAGCTTCAAACTGGGGTCACATACTGGTATTTTCAAGACTGCTGCAAAATGTGCTTGAGCAGACAATGCAGGGACTGCGCTGAATGAGTCCTCTTTCTGGTCTTGCTCTTTGGGTGTTGTGGCCCTGTTGCAGTGCAGTGTCCAGCCTCGTTTTTCGGAGGTCAGCTCTGCACCTCGTAACAGTAGAGGGGTCGTGCAACTCGCAAGAAATTCCCTCAGCTTTAGTGGCCTGCTGTCGTGTGTGTTTGTAATAAGGGCCTTCTTGCATTAGATGCAGAATGAAGAGAATAAAGAGAGCGCAGAATAAAGAGTGGTAAACCGTCAGGACAAGTGGGGGGAAAAACGTGTGGGGAAGAAAACAGTGGAAGATTGTGTCCAAAGTTGCACAACAAGTGATAAGAGCATCCAGGTGCCTTGAATAAATATAAGGATCCCCGTGTTGCCTCTCAGTGTGTACTTTCTACGTGCTTTCACCTTCGGTAAATGAAGAGTGAGTGGGGGAGTAGAAAGGTGGTCGTGGGAGGGAGCAGAGAGGGCAAGAGTTTTGAGTCACTGAATTAATCTCCAAGAAGTAGCTTTTTTTTTTTTCCTGAAACATCCTTTTCCCCGGCCTTGTCATGCTTGTACTTGTTTTTTTTAAAAAATTGCTGAATATTTCTGCCTTTCCTTTTGATCTTTCCACAGTGATCGGAACAGTCCCTGCTGTAAAGGCTGCCAGTTTGAAAGTGCACAGAAGAAATGCCAGGAAGCCATAAATGCCACTTGTAAAGGAGAGTCTTTTTGCACTGGTAGGACGTGTTTCTGTCCCCTTTACGTCAGCTAGCCAAGCGCTTCAGGCTCAGTGTCCTGTTCGATCCGCTTTCAAACTAATGCCCTTTATTCATCCAGTACGTGTAATTTTAGAGACCAGTTAAGCATCACAAAATTGCCCTATAATGAGTTTCATTGTAGTTCAAGAATCACTTGGTGATTTACTGCCCAGAACATGAAAAATGTTGATTATTTTTTTCCCTTCTTTTTCTCCTTCTTTCTTTGCCTTAAAAAAAGAAAAAGCAAAACAGGGTGTGTCACTGGAAAGTGGACAAGAATGAGCTGAATCTTGCCATAGAAATTGTGGAATTACTGCAACTCTGCTTCACTTCCCCGCTTGTTTACTTCCCCCTCATAATCTTTCCTGGAGGCAAGGAGTCAAGTCAGAGCTCCTGCTTTGCTGATGGCGCCTCCAGGGTCTGCTACCTACTGCATGGTCACTGGAGTGCCACAATGCCTGAGTTGTTGAAAGCCTCCAAAGCTTTTGCTGCCTCTCGGAGGAGCTGGCAGGTAGCCTGCAGATGAAAGCCAAGAACAAGCTATTGGGGGACCCCCTGGGATGAGTTTGGATTTCCTTTATTGTCCTTTTTTCTTCTGCACGGCTTAGGTGCTCTGCCCTTTACTCTAACACAGTCCTCCCACCCTGTTGACCCCCATCTGTAGGGAACAGCAGCGAGTGCCCCCCTCCAGGGAATGCTCCAGATGACACGGTCTGTGTGGACATGGGGAAGTGCAAGGATGGGGAGTGTGTCCCTTTCTGTGAGAGGGAGAAGAACCTGCGGTCCTGTGCGTGCAACGGTGGGTGACGTGGGACTGAACTGAAATGTGTGCTTCAGCTCTGCTCCTTGGAGAGTGCCGGCCTCGCTGTGGGCTTGCCTGTTGGAGGGCTGAGTTTATGGTTTCTGAAAAAGTCTAAACTGTTAGTTTTTTCGGTTTGGGAAAGCAACGTGGATGTCCTCTTGTCCTGTGGTGGTCTGGGTTTGAAGACATTAAGATGAGGCTCACAGTCTGGCCACCCCAGTTAAAGGAGAGGGTGCTCTCCCACCCTCCATCTCCTCCGCCACAGGCGGACGGGAGGGAAAATCTGTTCTCTGGTTGTAAAGAGATCACAATCAGCCTCGGGACCAGGCACCTGGCAGAGGAGAGGGGGCCTCCAACAAGTCACTAAAGAACAATTTCAAAGAGGTTAAAGTGCCTTGAGAACACAGGATCCCTGAGTCCAGTCCTCTGGTACTGCAAACCTGCCTGTCTTATACTTCTGTCAGTAAGCTTTGCTGTTCCCTTGCTCTTCATCTCGGCTCTCAAAACTGGTAAAGCAGCTGCGAGCAGGAGAAAGGCTTCACAAGGGCAGTGCAGGGAAGTGCTGTGAGCCCCGCTGTTTGAGATGGAGGGTGTAGCCAAGGAGAAGGGTGCCTAGAGGAGCCAAGTCCAAGAAATATTTAAATCTGTGTCTTGGACATGTTTGGAACCTCTTCACGTGCCTGTTGATTCCTGCAGTGTTGGAGTATCAGCTTGGAGAGCTTGGTCACACTGTGTGCCCTAATATGTTGTACAGGGCATCTGGCTGAGTTTCAGGCTTGGTCATCAGAGTGCCCAAAATTGGGTGATTTGTACAGCCCTGCCTTGCCTGCAGGGAAGCTGGGCAGGAACGCAGTCAGCCAGGGACACGTGGGGTTATGCATCTGCGTGGTTATGGATTGCAGGTAACTCCTGGTGCTGCTAAGGAATGAGTTTGTTGCTTTATTACAGAAACGGATAATTCATGCAAAGTGTGCTGTCGGGACGAGCAGGATAGGTGCATACCCTACGTCGATGCTAACGACCAGTTCCTGTTCCTGCGCAAGGGGAAGCCTTGCACTGTGGGCTTCTGCGATACAAATGTAAGTTTTCCAGATGTCAGTGCACTGCATGCTCTGCATCTCTGGCTGGGTGTTTGAGAGTCCTCTGTGGTGAGGACTCTGCTGGCAAAGAGAAGCCAAAGCGTGGCATACCGCTGAGCAGGGTTGTCCTGGTTTAAGTTAAAACAGAACCAACTTTCTGTTCAGTAATTTTACTTTTTAGCTAAGCCTCTTCTGTGTCCTGTGTAAGTATGTCTCCACTGACTAAATATTAAAGGGTGCCTGAGGCTGTAGATGGAAGTTAGTTCTGCTAAACTCCTGTGGACGGTGAAGCTGTTACCTTCTGCCATGGCTTATTACCCCCTTCTCCCGCTCCCCACCGCTCAGCCAGCCGGCAGTTTGTGCGAAGGAGGTGAATGAGTGCTGCCGTAAGCTCGTCTGGCTTTGCAGTGCTTGCTGTTTCAGCTCTTCACGTTAACTCAATTAATTTTGACTAAAATAATTTGGGTCAGGGAGCAATCCCATGAAAATGTAGCTGGCGGTATCTGAAAGGGGCAGTGAGCCCGTGGCAGGGAGACTGGTGGGCTGCTGGCGCTCGGTGACTGTTTCCACGGTACAGCTGCACACACAGTCGTGTCACCTGCAGACGCCAACGGTTGAAGCTAAACTGGGTGTTGGCAGAAGTGAATTTGGGAGGGCATGCCCCAGCCCTTCTGCTGGCAGAACTGAAAGACCCATGATGTGCTGTGTTAAACCAACACAGCCAGATCTGGGAGTCTGTCTGTAACCTTGGGCTCCCGAGAGCTGCACCCTTCTCGGCAGGTAATGGGAACCAAGACTTCCAGCGCTTAAACCTCTCCAGAAACCTCAGTTTTATATCCCCTAACGTGGGGTGAGGGTGGGGTGGTTTTTGCACGTTTCAAACATTAAAACTTCTTCTGTTTCAGACGGCAATAGAATCGAAACTATTTTGCCAAAAATAAAGGCAATAAAAATGACTGCTGGTACTGGGCATGAGTGTAAACCTGTATTCAGAATGTGGGTCGAGTGCTGCTGTGTAGATTTAATTTCATTACTGTCTTTGTATCTTCTTCCCTCCCCAAGACGGCAGTAGTTCATGCTTAGATAGCATAAGATTATTTTGTAAATAAGTGTTTACTTTCGCAGGGCAAATGCGAGAAGCAAGTACAGGATGTGATTGAACGATTTTGGGATTTCATAGACCAACTCAGCATCAATACTTTTGGTAAGATATGTAACCATATCCTTTGGGGTTTTTTCGTTCAGGACGTGAACCTTTAAAGCCTCGGAGGGAGTTGGCTCACTGTTTTCATTCACCTGCCTGCAAGGGTGGCTAGTAGCTGTGTTTCTGATATATATAAATACATTTTTGCAAGTTTTGCAATACATTTTACAAATTTGATAATACTGATCTTGCCTTTTAAAGCTGAAAGGATAGGGGATCATTTTGCATTTTCCCACTGTTATTTTCTAGGCATCTTCCAAACTTGTAAAGGAGACGATAGCTTCTTGTCTGAATACCAAGAAGTAGGTCAATTAGAGAAAAGGAAATAACAGACAGTCTTTTTAGAGGTCAGCTAGATTCAATGTAGTATAAAGTGGGCCTCTCGGTGGGGTTTAAATGTCAACCCACTGGGAGAGGAAAACTTCATTTCTCTCTTATTTAAGAGAACCACTGAGGTCACGCACCTCAAGCTGTGTGCCCGTGCTGAGTCACTGGCTGGCGATTGTCAACGGCCCTCCTTGGTCTTGATCCCCAGCACGCCACCCAAGCAGGTGGCCCCCCAGTGTAACCCCCCCAGCATCTCGCTCTGTTACTGGAAATGTGTAAAACCTTTTAATAAGCTGGTGCTGCCTAATGACTGGGTAACTCCATATGCTCACAGTAATGCTGTGCCTACGCAGTGTAATTATCTGTGTTTGGAGCTTGCAATCTTCAGTTCTAGGGTAACAAAATTGCTTCTTAGGTAATTGTTAAAGCTATTCAGCTTGCTCAGGTAGAGGAATTTGTATATCTTTGATGTTCAAATATTTATTTGTGGAGGCAGGTAGCTACCGCATGACTGTGAAATCAGACTTTGGTAACAGACTCACAGTGTGTCATAGAATCACAGAATGATTCGGGTTGGAAGGGACATTAAAGATCACCTAGTTCCAACCCCCCTGCCATGGGCAGGGACACCTCCCACTAGACCAGGCTGCTCAAAGCCCCATCCAGCCTGGCCTTGAACGCTTCCAGGGATGGGGCAGCCACAGCTTCCCTGGGCAACCTGCTCCGGTGTCTCACTGCCCTCACAGTAAAAAATTTCTTCCTAATATCTAATCTGAATCTCCCCTGTTTCAGTTTAAAACCGTTACCCCTTGTCCTATCGCTCCACTCCCTGGTAAACAGCCCCTCCCCAGCTTTCCTGTAGGCCACCTCCAGGTACTGGAAGGGGCTATAAGGTCTCCCTGGAGCCTTCTCTTCTCCAGGCTGAACAGCCCCAGCTCTCTCAGCCTGTCCTCATAGCAGCCGTGCTCCAGCCCTCGGATCATCTTTGTGTCTTGTATAATTGAGAGGGCGACGTGGTTAACTCATTATAGCCTGTTCCCAGTCAACTCATATTCAGTGTTACAGCCTATCAGCATTTCTCGTCAGAGAACAGAGGAAAAAACCTGTTATTGTTAACGTATTGGATACAGTTTTCTAAAACTTTATAATTTCTTTTCTCTTTGCCTAGTCCTGCAGCCTCTGCTTCTCTGAGCAATTCCGTGGCTTGGCTTGCATGAGCAGTGGCTGCAGAACGGGGATAGATGTGTATGTTCTTGAAACAGTATTTGGTAGGTAACTAACAGAATTGAACTGATTTCACAGGGAAGTTCCTAGCGGATAATATAGTGGGCTCTGTGCTTGTTTTCTCCTTGCTTTTTTGGATTCCTCTCAGCATCCTTGTGCACTGCGTGGTGAGTAAGCTGTCTTTGAGCTGACTGCTCTGTTGGATTGAGCTGTAAGAGAACACCTTTCATATGTGAAATGGCAGATGTCTGTGGGAGAAGGTGATGGGAAGCTTTTAGCAAACCCCAGGGGGGGAATCCAGCGTATGTAGGACTTAACTGCTCCTTCAATCGGCAAAACTCCTGCTGAACTCTGCTGGGCTCTGACAGACCCAGTGCTCCCATGACTGTTCATTCCCTGGAGCCCTTCCCATCGTTTTCTAGGCAGATTTTCTTCCTCTGCCTCCTGAATTCTACCCAAGTATAATTTTGGTAACTTCCATTAGAGTCAAAATTTTCTAAAGCCCTGCTAAGGAATAAGACACCCACATTTTGTGGAGAGACCCAGAGCGGGAAGTGGTCTTGGTTGAGCTTGGGTGGATGGAGAAAGAGAGAGAGCTCACGGCAGCTGGGAGCGTGGGCATGTGGTGGGACGCTGACAGCAGCGTGGGGTTAGAGCAGAGGGTTGCCGCACCCCCAAGTGCTCCTGGGATGGATGGGGAGGGGGCAGGGGAAGGGAAAAGAGCCCCATGTCCTGCTCTGTCCCTGCAGGGAAACGGCAACACAATTGCCTTGCAATTGTGAAACTTAACTTTCTTATTTTGTAATGTGTGGTTTGCTTTTGTTTGTTTTCCAATAGGACAAGAAATTGGACAAGCAGTACGAGGAGAACACAAAGTCCCTGTTTTGCCCCAGTGTAAGTTGCTGTCTGAGTCTGAATTGGCAGAAAGCTGTCCAGTGTGTGTTAGGAAATCTGAACCCAAGGTGTGTGCAGAGTAGTTATTAAAGAAGCGACAGCAGACAGAATGTGCCTCACGCTGCAGATGGATGAATCAATTTGAGGAGAAACTGCTTCTTGAACAAGCCCGTGTTCGATGTATCAAGCGCTGCAGCTTGGCGGGGTCTGATTCTTCCTTCCTGTAAGAGCTGGGCCTTGACCCTGTTGACAAAGCAACTCTCGCAGCAGCCGCAGCGGCCGGGGCAGGAAGCCGCTCTGCTCTGCGAAGCACCGCTCCGCGCAGCGGGTGCCTGTGTATGGGGTCCCCTCAGCATGGGCCATTCGGCAGCTTCAACCACAGACCGCTTGTTCCCAGCCAAGTGGTATCAGCAAAAGCGGGAGGCTCAGCGGGGCGATGCTGCAGAAAAATCTCTGCAAAATGTGGGGTCTTTGCTGCAGAATGGCTGTTTGCAGGAGTCGGCTTCTAGTGGCCAAGTGTGCTAAAGCCTTCCAGTGGCTTATGGGAGAGCTGGCCTCGGGGTGCAGGGACCTGCCAGGGATACTTATCTCCTGGTAGATACTGAGTTGGGAGAGGGGAAGAGCAAAAAGTGCCTAGGTAAATTTTAATTACAGTCCATCACAGGGCACCTTCTGACAGAGATTTTTTTTGGGGGGGCGGCGGAGGGTGTCCTACCCAGTGCTTTGACAACCCAATTCATATTAATAGCCGAAACATTCAATTAAAGAAATGTCATTTTGTAATGGGAGGGGGGAAAAAAGCCTTGCAGAGCTCTTTCTTGTACAGCCCCTGGGGGAAGCATGCTGAAGTCAAAGACTGCTGAGGCAGATTCTCTCTCATCTACTCTGATGTAACTGAAGGCGATCTTAATTCAAGTAGCCTATAGCTGGTCTTGAATGCCATAAGAAAAGTCACCTTGGAGCTCTACACCCAAATTCAACAAGACAATCCCAGAAGGAGTTGTAGCAACAGAGCACGGGGTAGTTCACGGGCTCCTTGCACCGGCAACAGTTTAACAAACAAATCTTGTGCATTTTGGATCCGGTGAGGACTGAGCAGTTGGGAAATGCAGTACTGGTAGCAGGTAGAATTCTCATCCCATCCCCTAAGGTTCGTGGGTGGGTTTTTTTATGCACAGAGATCTCTGGATATTTTTCAAACCATGCTCAAATAGAAGCAGAAATCAATGGGATTTAACTTAATTTGGGTTGCAAAATTTGGGCGTGAGCACAGTGGCCCCCCACTGGTCTTTGACCCTACGTTCAGAGCAGCTTCTCGCACATGAAACGGGGAACCCTCAGGTTGGAAGAGTGGAATAAGCTGTACCTTGGACTGTTTCCCTGCGTGGAGCTCTGGGTGTCGTCTGGCTTGACCCTGCATTTCCAGCCCTCGGTTTTGCGGTGTTGGGCCCCAGGGGTGATGGGGCTGAGCCGTCAGCTCTTTCCCAGTGAGGCTGTCACCTGTGGTGCTTTATATGGAGGAGGAACCAGCAGAGATAAAAGGGCCTTTCTGTCTTTAGTGCTTAGTGTAGCTGGATTTCTTGAGAAAAAAACAACGCAACAAATTAACTTCTGTTGGATGTTCCCTTGCTTTTAAGTAAGCATAAGTCTAATGTAAAATCCAAAATCTAACTCCTTTTCCAATGCGGTGCAGTGGGTTCAGCCCAGCTAGCGCAGAGTAACCTGGGGCAGCGCAAGGACAGTCAGAGCATCTCCTGGCAGTGGAGGGGAGGACGTGGTAGCCTTTAAACTGCTCTAACAAGTGGGGGTGCTCCTCAGAAGGTGCCTGTTCCCCTTGAAAATCGTGCAAAAACTGAACTCCGGACTAGATCCTGATTGCTTTTCCCAGTGACGTGGCCGTTTGTGTCTTGCAGAACGTGGAGATGCTCAGCAGCCTGGACTCAGCCTCCGTTCGCATCATCAAGCCCTTCCCTGCGGCACAAACGACGAGCCGCCACCAGCCGCTCCAGCCCATCACAGCCGTGCCCCCCGTCGCCGCGGCACCCAAACAGGACCACCAAAGAATGGACACGATTCAGGAGGACCCAAGCACAGACTCGCACATCGACGAGGACGCGTTTGAGAAGGACCCTTTCCCAAATAGCAGCTCGGCTGCCAAATCTTTTGAGGACTTGACAGAGCATCCTGTCACTAGGAGCGAGAAAGCTTCGTCCTTCAAACTGCAGCGCCAGAACCGGGTGGACAGCAAAGAAACAGAATGCTAGTGTCTTGCTGCTTTCTAAACGTACGACTTGTGTCTGCAAAATAAGGATCTAAAACCATTTCATTTATATAAATATAAATATCTGTATATATATTTTTGTGAGGGAATGGGAGAAATAAGGAAGTGACCTACTGCAGATGCTGGTCATGTGTATGACCTTCCTTAAATTACATTTATTAGAGCATTCTATCTTTTAAAAAGGAAAATCCAAACTAAAACTGGCTTGTTTTTGAAGCTTTTTGGATTTGTTTTTCTATTTCCTTGACCTTTAACATTTCCTTCAACCTGTGGTGCAAAACCAAATATCCTGATGGATATTGGATTGTGTATATCGGCCTTTTTTATAATTTAATATTTTTTTAGTCTGACAGCACTGAGACAAAATTAAGGGGCTTTTAAAAAGAAAATGAAAACGCTGCAGCATGTTCCATATAGAGTTAGATCATTTAGCGATTTTAAGGTACATGAAAGCAAAAGCCTAAACAGATGCCTTGAGAACAGAATGAGAGTAATGAAACAGATTAAAAAAATATAGCCTCACAGCACCGAATGAAGATGCATAATTGCAACCAAGAAGCTTAAGATATACAGCTTCGCAATAAATAAAAATAAAAGGGTCATGCAGAGGCTGTTAAACCTCATATGGTGCATGGAAACGCTCCTCCAGCACAAAACTCTTGCCTTTAGTGTCAAGTTGTCTTGTCTCTGTGGCAGAGAAAGGCTTCCCTTGGGAGTTTCCCCCTCGGCACCAAGAAGTTTGTGTGTCGCGGGTGTCTGGTAGGAGAAAGACGTGTGAGGGGAGAAAGCACTGATTCGGATGAGGGCCGTTTTAACCAGCTGTTTACAGCAGTTGTTTTGGTGCAGAAATGTTTCTCTGCATGTTACTTTGAACATCTCAACAACGGCCCTTCCTATTTCAAAGAGCTGAGCCTCAGTTTGCAGGGTCTGTGCGGGCTGTGGAAGCTCCTACTGCATAAATAAATGGGGAAAAAACTCACTCCATTGCAGGGGAGGCATTTGTTTAAAAACAACGGTGAATTTAATCGAAAAAGAAATTGACCTCTGTTAAACTTCCAGGGCAAGTATAAGGAGGAGACTTCATGAATTCAAATTCCCACGCAGGTAGTACAATGTGGTGTTCGAAGTTCATAATTTAATGGTGTCCTCTGATATACCTGGAGCTCTGTAAGGTGACTGGGAACAGCACGAGCGCTGGTTCAGTTCCGCAGCTGCAGAGTGACACGGTGCGGTCACAGAGCAACGGTCCCCATGGCAAAGCCGCATCTCCATTCTGTGTTTTCTCCTGTAATGACCTATTGATAAAACTGACATAAGAGGTGACCAAGGGTAGAACTGTTCTAACTGTTACAGGCCTGCGCTCAGCCACAGGGGAAACCGCAGCTGCGGGGGAAGCCTTTGTGTTTTTAAACGGGAGGGAAAGGACCCCAACCTGTGCTGCAAGGATCCTGCGCGTGTCCCCCTCTCCTCCCCACCCACGGATACTTGTTACACTAATACTTGAACGTGTGCCTTATGGTATTCCTGGCTGACTAGCTATTGTGTTTTATAGACTGGTTTTGGACTTTGGGGTTGTTTTGTTTTGGTTTGGTTTTTTTTGTTTGATTCAGTGCAAAGTACGTGACGTGTGTGAGGAGTTAATTTAATTCCCAATACAATAAAAAGTTTTTATATATAAAAACAAAAAAACACATCAGTTACACAAGAGCTGTTTCTGTGCAGTCCTTTTAGAAAAGATGTGAATTCTTCAGTTGTCAACCTGCCAGACTCGAGCCAGTTCTTTCTCACTGCTCCCCTCTGAAACTCAGCTGAGCCTCCACGGGGCTGCGCTGCTTCCTACTGGGAACGGTGTTGGTCTGTGGACTGGGGTCAGTTCTGATGGTGACATTCGTATCTAAGGTACAGGCGTGTATTCAAATGCTTTTCCAGGTAGCAAATGTGCAAGTACCTCTTCTCAGCACTAAGGTCTTTACTTCCCTGATGAAAACCAGGCAGTGGCGTGTGCTTGGGAGCATGAAAATAGAGAATCACAGAATCCACTCCCAAATCCAAGCAGCATTCCAGAAATTGTGAAATGGGTACTTGCACAGTTTCTTTGTAACTGATCCACACCTTCCACAGGGAGCCCCTTCTGCTGTTCAGCCAGTTTCTACTGTAAGCATTTATTACAGAAAGAACAGTCCAGTTTAATATTCATAAACATTTATAAATCAAACCAGCTTCTGGTCTTAGCTCCAGGCACATGAAAAATAACTACTTAACTCCAATTTATAATGCTATTCCATAGTCATGACAGGTCTTGGCCAACTTGCCTTAGTTATTTAGCGAGGTAAAGGCAGCCCCATGGCACTAACGAAGCAGGACCTTGTGATGCTCTTTCCTCAGTCTCTGCCTCACCCAATGCATAATAAATACGTCACCCCCGGCCTCACTCGTGGCCTCGTCTGCTTTGTGCCAATGTAATGCTTAATACAGCCCAGATTCCATGGGGTTTTTAGTTGCAGTGAGACCCTGTTTCTCTTTAATCCATGCTCCAGCAGTAGTCTCATTTCTTCTGCTCTCTGGCTGGCTAGCCAATTATTTCCCAAACCACCTGTATTTTTTTCTTTCTTTTCTGTTCTTTGCTTGTTGAATTTCATCTAGTCTTCAGGCCATTTTTTAAAGTTTGTAAATGTAGTTTTGTACTTTGATTGTGTTCTCTTGGCCAAAAACTATATGCAGTATGCAGCACTTGTCTGTTACATCAGTTGTTAAATTATGGATGAAGGCCAAAGCTCACTTGAAATGTCTCCTTTGCTTGGTGGCATATTACCTATGACTCACGTTGTCAGCAGAGCTGCAGACCCTTTCTAGTAGCTTCTTGAAGATCCGAGCTGCTCCAAATGAGTTTAATGCTGCCCAAAACCACGCAATGTTTTGAAATCTGTGTATATGCAAGAGGCTGCTGCCAAAGTAAGTTAAACTTTAAAACCCCTACAATAAATCACTATCAAAAGCCTCGCTAAAGCTCAGACAACAGCTTTTACTGCTATGTTACAGCCAAATAAATTAATCGGGACTGACATTAATGGCCCTTGACAAACTCCACACTGCTGCCTCTTACCAGCTCCTGGGTGTTTAAAGCTAGTAGATGGTATTAATCAAAGTGTAGTCCCCAAAGGAACTCCTCAGGGCAGCCGAGACTCTCATTTTCTTCCAAGTCTTCCAAGGAAAGAGGTGCCCACTCCCTCAGATGTTCAAACTACCGGCACAAGCAGGGTGCAGATAAACCACCCCACAACACACCTCCAGTGGCCTCATCTTTATTCTGCCAGAGACCAAGGGAACGGGACAGGGACACGCACGGACAGAGGACTCCTCCCTACCCCGTTCCCCAGGTTGGCGGTGTTGGCAGTGTGCTGCTGGACACCAGCTGGTTGTAACTGGACTGGCTGGGTCCGGCTCGGCTGCTTCGGCTCCTTCCCGCAGGGATCTCACAGAAGACTGGCCTCGGGGTTCGTATGGTCCACGTCACGCCAGTAAGGAAGCAGCCAAGGAAGAGCAGACAGTTTTTTGTCCAGGCGTGACCAAAGTTGTGCTGCCAGAAAGCTGTTGCCTTTTGTTGATAAATGGAGCCCATCTGACAAATAGGAAGAGAAATCCTACGGGGGAGGTTAAAATCATGTATGAGCGTATTTTGCTAGTTGCAACTAGGTCTTGAATAATTTTTAAATAAGTTTTTCAAAACCAGATGGTAGATCGACTGGTTTTATCTTTCACCCTTTGCAGTAATATCAAGAAAAGGTTCTGATGGCCAAAGTCCCTGCTATTCATCGGGAAACGCTCGTGGGATTAAGTGATGCAACCAAAACATGGATTCTACTGCACTACTGCATGCTGCACTGTTGAACAGTCTAGTGCAGGAGAGAGGAAAGATTCAGTGTCCAAACTGGATTTATCTGCTTACAGAAAGCCTGCAACCTCTGTCACACAGAGGAGTTTGGGCATTTGGTCCGAAGCCTCAGCAGGATACCCGTGCAACCCGACCTGACTATGACGTTAGCCCAGCGCTGTGCAGCGGGCTGGACTAGGTGCCTTCCAGAGGCTTCTTCCAACCTAAACCATGATTCAAAGTCCAAGCAAAAGGTTATTTACATGTAAAGCACCCAGGGGACATCTGCTAACCAAACAGAATGATCAGGCTGTATTAAGCTTTATTTCTTCTACCCCAGTATGAAGCAGTATGGATTACTTCTTTTTTCCCTCTCCCAAAAATGTGATTTGGATATATTTTGTATCATTTCAGTGATAATGCAGCACTACTAAGTTCCTCCACACTAAATTACACATTTCACAGATCACGACAGTTTCAAAGTCTTTCTCGTGACATCATACCTGATTTTTTTGCATCAGTGTCCAGAGGTCGAGTACATCCGTTCCACAGTCCCTCGCGACCTGGACACAGGCCTGGGCGTATTCCCCGGTGGTGGCATTGCGGCGATTTAATTTGTCACCTATCAGTCCGAAACAAAACAATTAGCAGTCGTGACACATACAGCTTGATTTCAGTCTTCTCTGGTGCCCGTGATGCGTATCAGCGTGTTAAACCAGCAGACGTAACCAACTACAAACAGAAGTCCCCCCCCGGCACTCTCATTTGGAAGCTGAGTTTCTCTCTGCACCTCTTTTTACACCTGGGTGAATGTTCCTGTGAACATCATCATCCTCATGTTTCACAGGTCTCCTTTGCTCTGGTATTTATCTGACAAAACTAGAAATAAGCAGACTGTTTCTCCTGGGTACTGGCTGAGGGCAGACGATCTGATATTGCTGCCTACTGTGCCCACAGTACCTTATTTGCAGCCCACGGTCTGAGATCACCCTGTCTTTTTTTCCATCCCAAGACAGCAATCTCTCTTTTGGACAGACGCTGGCAGATTCAACACCGTAAATGCCAAGTTTCCTCCCTCCCTGCCCCATAAAAAGGATAACTTTACGACGAAAATGAATTAACAACATATTAAAACAGTTACTTGATAGCTAGGAGCCAGATAAGCAGCATTTGTGGTGTGCTCCCCTCAAAGATCTTCAAAAGCACAATACGGGTCTATGTTCTGCAAACTACGGCCAGAGCAGTTTTCGCGGGAGCGCGACACACACCGGGAAAGGCTCCGCACCTGGCCTGTCCCTCACGCCCTACCCAAGGATGTGCTCTCACATATACAGTACTGGCCATGCCTGGTGTCTGACCTCACCTGCTACAGCTGCTGCTGCCTGACACAATTTGTGAGCATCACTCTAGGAATTTCTCTACCTTTTCCAAATTAAACATAAAAACTACCCTGCTGGATAAGGCTGAAAGTCCCTGGAGTCCAAAATCTGTTTTGCACAGTGATCACTGTCACACACCAAAGCTCCCTCAGGTGAAGTCACGCAATAACATAGTCTAATTTAATGCTGTTTAAACATGACGTCATCTTCAAAACGTTACCACTTTGAGTTTCAAAACGTTACCACTTTGAGTACACAACTCAGGACACGCAATAGCACCTAAATTAGAGAAAATCCTGCAAAAACTCAGGTGACAGCTCTGTATTTACCTGAATCTAACTCAAAAGTCTTTTAAAAACGTGCAAGAGCTGGACAAGCTGTCCAAATGGAAAAGAGGACAGGCTCTCAGGAGGGATAAACCGTCACTGGGATTATGGCAATTTCCACCAGCTGAGAAACATGAAGTAAGCAGTGCTGTTGTGCCTCGATTTTTAGAATTAGCTCGAACAACATAATGAGAAATCATTTAATCACATTTTGCTTCTTTTTCAGGTGTTTTTATTAGCGTCCTTACACATGATATTCTCTGTGTGTTTTTTTAAATTTAAAATAAACCTGGCTGGAATATTACTGCTTATCCAAATAGATGTGAAATATGCTGCGACTATTACAAAAAATTTTCTAAGGCACACGATGCCAAAATTTCTTCCATTATTCATGTTATTTTGGAAGCTGCTAGGCCATGACATAGTCTGCCTAGGACATCCCGGCAAAACCTATGTTCTCAATGGGCGGCCACTTCTCTCCGTTTCACACACGAACAACACATCAATCCATGCTCTCAAAAGGATGTTACTAATTAGCGGGTAGTTACTCCACGAGCTTATCCAAAAGCTATTTAGCAAAACAGCTGGCAGTCCTTTTCCATCAACTCAAAGCACAGGACTGCAGTCTGGCCCAAGCACGAAGCTAACCACCTATCAGTCCGGGATCGGCAACTTACACTCTGCCCGTAAAATGCAGAAATTCTGCCCATCCACACCATCCTTTTACCTTTGGCAAGACACTCCTTTTCCCAAGCTGATTCCTGAAGAGGTGGCGGCGTTATCAAAATAATCCTGTCTTCGGTAATGTCTACTGACTTCAGATACTGTATCATGCTCTTTAAGTTCGCAGCATATTCCTCCAAAGGAACGTGTTGCTTAGGGTTCAGATCTGCTAGGGGACGGAGCACAGGCGTGAGCCGCGTCACACTGCTTACAGATTCATTACACAACGTGCTTTTTACACAGCGTGTGAACGTGGGCACTCCTTTTCAGTAAGCAGTTCACCTCAGACGTCGATTCAAGGAGGCGTCATGGGAAAAATGCCATTCCTCAAATACCCAAAAGCAGACAAAGCAAGAGTTTAAACACAGCGCTTCCAACTAACACAAATGAGGGACAGAGGGGGAAAAAATCACTTTTTTTTTTTCCAAAGATGCTTTGTTGTGCAACTCTGTATCTCAATGTTAGATCACATAATCACCTCAAACTTCACCGGAAACAAAAGCTAAGATTTTTTCCTCTGTTGGATGCAGAGAAAAATTTCAAAATTCCCACAGATGTACAGACAGTCCTTTGCGCACTGAGGTTATAATTTTGATTAGATTAGCTCTGGGTGCCGCTGTGCTTACCTTAAAGAGAACGCAAATGCTACCTGCCCTGATTTCGTTAACTCATTTGCCAAGAACTCATCAGACTGCTTTAAAGGCAGAAAGATCATCTAGATGCCCAACTCCAATTTTAGGTGACGGATATATGACTAATTCTTGAGCACCTTGAAATTTACTTTTAATATTAACATTTGGTAATTGGGAGAGAAATAGAAGGCACTGCATGGTTTAAACACAAATAAAACCATTGAAAGCGACCTACCGTAAAAACGAAAAAAGGGCAGCTGCTTTATAGAGAAGTGGCAGGAAGAGTCTGTGTAATGATCTGCCTTTTCTGATAAACTGTTTTACAGTTTTAGTCTTAAGAGAACAGATCACAGAAAAATGAAAAACAAAAAGAAAGGTACCGTACCTTTCAAAGCACTGTCATTGGCTCCAAAGAAAATAGTAACCGCAACAGTACTCTCTGCACCGGCACTTTTACTGATCAGTCGTGGAAGGATGAGTTTAGCCCACCTGGTGTTGTAGCCCGAGAGCCCGCGGTTCACAACATCACATTTTCTGAAACAGAAACGCATATCAAAAATACCATCTCTCCTCTGCCCACCAGAACAAAACCTGGGAAGTTTTGAACCATTCTGTCAGGGTACCTGCCTCCGTCCCTCTCAGAAACAATGAGAAGTCGGAGGAGTTTTCAGTGGGATTACAACTTTATGTTTTGAAAGTGCATGCACAAATTGCACGTGTAGTACTTACCTGTCACTTAGACTATGAAACCAGAGCTACAATCTTGAAAATCACTAAGGACTTTTTTCTTTCCACTCAAGCTTTGAGTGGAAAGAAACACCCAACGAGTGTTTCCACCAGTACTGGGCAGGTTACTACTGAGGCAGTTACACTTTAATAAATATACAAATGTTAATAAATAAATATGCATTAAATATTAACTTGTGTTGGCTTGCTTTGAGAAAAGCTGCATGGCTACTTGCATGCTAGAAATTACTTTTGAAATTTAAGCTCATACCTGACCAGTCTCTCAGCAAGGAATGCCCCCCAGCCGTTTTCCTGGAAGGAGAACTGAAAGCAAGGAACATGGTCAGACCCTCCCTGGAAGAACCCGCTTCCCACCAGCGGCACCTTCCCCCCTCAAAAGGTTTTTGTGCGTGGCCTCTGGCACTGCTGCGCCACGCTTCCTCCCTCCTGGCCTGCCCTGTCCCCGCAGAGGTCCACCAGCCCTAGTCTCACCTAAAGACACGACTGGCATCAGAGACAACATGGGACCATCCCTACAGAGAGAGGGACCCTGTGGTCCCTTTGTAATCAAAACTGGCGGCTGTCAGGCTGCAGCTGCATTTTGGCCAGTGAAGCTTTTTTTTCTTTTTTCGTTTTTCTACTTCCTTTCTACTACTACTTTTCTATTTTCTACTTCCGATGCCAACTTCTTCTAGCAGTGGAAAAATGAACCCCTTCTCCTCATTCCCACTGCCACGCCGTCCTCCCCCTTACAGCATTCTGCCTGCTTACAGAGCTGCACCGTGAGTGGGTTTAGACAACTGATCTCCATTAAAGATAACCTTTGTCTTCGGCCAAATCCTTACTCATCAGCCGGGCTCTGTGACCCACTCCACCATGCAGCAGAAGGCAGGAACCCAACATGAACACTACAAAGCTGGTACTGCCTCTAAAAAGATGTTCAGCAAGCCATGGCGTGGTCAGGTTGACGCAGAACAGTGTCTGTGGGTTGGGGGAGCTCACTGCAGGGAACTGCACAAAAGGGACACACCAGGAACCAGGACAGGGAGGAGCATGGGGGTCAAGACAGACAACAGGCTGTCCTCCCGGTCTGGGAAACAGGACAAGAGGAAACGGCCTCAAGTTGCAACAGTGGAGGTTTAGATTGGATATTAGGAAAAATTTCTTCACCGAAAGGGTTATCAAACATCGTAACAGGCTGCCCAGGGAAATGGTGGAATCACCATCCCTGGAGTTATCTAAAAGACGTGTAGACATGGTGCTGAGGGACATGGTTTATGGGGGACTTGGCAGTGCTGGGTTGACAGCTGGCCTCCACGGTCTTAAAGGTCCCTTCCAACCTGGACACTTTCATACGGTTCTATGAAAATGCCACTGCCAGCAAAATACCAGAAGCTACACTTTTACCAGATCGCACTTCTAACATAGGAACTCCGTGAATTTCTGCAAAAAAAAGGCTCTAAATCTCATAAAAGCCCATCAGCCGTTGAAAGCTCCTGGAACACTCTTGGCAGGAGACCCAATGGACACAACCACGCTGGGCCGCGCTCCCGCCTCACTGGTCTCCTTCCCGCCCCACGGAGCCAGGCGATCCCTGCAGATCCTCCACCAAAGCGGGCTTTCAGAAGGGCCCCGAGGGTCGGCGTCCCCTGAGGAGAGCGGCTCGGGGCGGGGGTCAGCCGCCATGCTCCCGCCGGACCGGTTCCTCCTGCACCCGCCCGGGCGGCGGCCGGCCGGGAGGGGCCCCACACGGCTGGGACACACACAGCCACTCCCGCCGCAGCCGCCGGCTCCTCCTTTTTTCCTTAAAAAATTAATAATAAGTAAAGCCCCGTGCGTGGCACAGTCTAACGCCGGGCCCCTGCCGGCGCGGCCTTCAGGGAGAACCGGGGCGCAGAGGGCGGGCTGCCGGTACGAGGAACCGGGGACGCTCGCGGGGCCCCGGGCGGGACCCGAGGGAGCCCCGCGGCGGCCTGTGGGGGAGGACGCGAGTGTCCTGAGGGGCCGCCGCAGGGCCGCTACCTCAGTGATGGAGTCTCCGAAGAGGACGACACGGGGCCAGAGCAGCAGCCGCCCGCGGGCGCCCGCCTCCGCCAGCGCCATGGCCGCCGCCGGACGTCCGCCGGCACTGGGGCGGAGGAAGGGAAGGAGGAAGGGAAGGGGGAGGGGGAGGAAGCCGCACCGCTCCCTCTGCGGCGGGAAACGGGACGGCTGTGGGTCGAGGGAGGCCGCGCTTTAGATCCACAGCGGGCCCGGCGAGGGGAGAGAGCCGGGCCCAGCGCGGGGAGGCGGGCCCGGCGGGGCGGGGAGAGCTGGGCCCGGCGGGAGGGAAGGACAATGGTGGGGAACCTGCCGCCCCCCGACACACGTAACACCTCCTCCTTCCCCCTTACAATGGCTGAAAGCACATTTAAAAAAACCAAAACCCCGCTTCATTTAAAAAATAAGATTGGCTGTTCCGAAGACAGGCGTCCTTCTTAAGAAAATGCGATTTTCTTCTCAAAAAGAGCTCATGCTCCTATTTATTTAGCTAATGACGTACAATTCGGGGAGGAAAGTCGTCCCTAATTCTGCTAATACTAATAATACACTAATTCTACTAATACACTAATGCTGCTATAAAGGTTATCAGGTGCCAATTTAACCAGCTGAGAAAAGGTGGGGCGGGGCAAAAAGTGTGTACAAGAGAACGATTAATGTTCTTTTGTAGAAAACTCACTTTCTGTGGACATTTTTCAGCATGCTTTACTGTTTGGCATCAACCCCAGCTAACTCGCAGTATCACATTTGTATCTGAAATTCTTCTCTAGGTTCTGCTGTCTCCGATAGCCAGTTTCTTTGCCCGGGAAGCCGGTGTGGCTGGCACGGAGCGGGAGCAGAGCGTGGTGGGGCTGTCACGGAAACAGGGACAGCAGCCATTGACTCCCACGTGAGGCCGTTACAGGTCATAAGCACCGACTTCGCTTGAAGCTGATTTGGTTCATCTATCCCAATTAACGGCACTGCCTGCCTACATAAATTTTACAGCTCCAATTAACCCCAGTATGCAAACACGCACTCCATTTTAAATGTGTTCAAGCCCCCTTTGACTTCAGGCAGATAATTGCTTCCCTGACATATATACAAGCTTGATTCTGAGCATACGCAAACCCAAACCATCCAATTTATCCTCCAACTATTCATCAAAAACATTATCTCAATTTAATTTTTGTAAGTCTACATTTAGATAGGTTAAGATTTTTTTTCTTATTTCTTGTACGTGCACACAAGAAAGAAGAACATATGCACACTTTGCCTGATTTTATTACAAACTATATGCACAAAATATAGTTGTTATAAGGTTGTCATCCATCATTTGAAGTAACTTGGCAGTTTCACAGTCACAGAATTGATACATTTGACTTACCGAAGAAAAAATTTTTATTTACTCTTAAAAAATAGTCCAAATAAATTGAACATTTACAAGATTTTTCTGATGCGTCCTAGGTATCTACAGAGGTCAGCACACTGGGCTGAGGGCATCATAAAGCCTCTGTGCAGCCAGTTCCACCATTTCACGAAGGGATTCGTCATCTTCACTTCCTGGCTCACAGTCCACTGTCTGGGGATAAAAAAAAGAAGCATGTTAGAACTAGCACTTCATATCCCTTTTCCGCATGTGAAGAATGCTCACAAGGGGAAAGGAAAAAGTAGTCATTAAAATTGAAAATAAAGTTATCATCAGGAACAGTACTGTATGTTTTTAAATGGTCTGCCAACATGTAGAAGAGTTCAGAGAAGACTTATGGAAGTTCTGCTAAGGAACAACAAGACTTATCTACAGTTTTATGTTTGATTAATAACTTGTTTCAAAACTACTATGTAAGATGCATTAAGTTCTATAGATCACAATTAATTCAAAATCAAATAAACACACGCAAGGTTCAGTCCTCAGAGATTTCGTTTTATGTGTGAATTCACCTGCATTGTACCAGGTTAATATTGTAAAACACGTGCATTCATGACAGAGGTACAGGCTCCTGTACTCGGCGAGTCTCCACAATGATCTTCCCATGCCCATAAGATAACATTTACATCAAAATAAAACCCCAAAGAGATTCATTTATCACTTAAACAATTTAAAATGTCTTCCTAGAGAAAGATGCCCATCCCAAACATGCTAGTTCATCAACATTCAAAACCCAGTCCCCTGACTGCTCTACCTCAAAAACAAAGGGCAGCATTTGCATAGTCATACTGCTCATGATCCGGTGGACTTTCTTAGCTCCAAGATTGTACCTTCTCTAATCCAGTATTACCTTGTTACTCTTCTGAACAAGTAGCTCCTTTCAACCATAAAGGTTTTTGCGGAAAAAAATGCATTTGAAGCAGCAAACATGCATTTAACGTTATCTAGCAATGCTGGTAAAAGCATGCTAACTGCAAGAGCACTGTGTTAAGAGTTAACGTGGCAAAAATAAATCCATCTCCCACCATATCGTCAGATCTATACTAAACTGTTTTTTATTTAAAAGCTATTAAAGTTTTATAAGAAGATACATATGCACACAAAGGATAGATCTTTCTTGTAAAACTTGGTTCACAATGGGACAAGCTTGCCACTGCCAACACAGTATGTAAAATAAGTACTACAAAGATACACAGTGTTGCAGTTGAGTTGCCATTAGAGTTTCTGTCAGTGCACAAGTCTTTTAACAATACTGACGTATATCAGTACAATATTATATGAAAACGAAACCTAACTTCTCGAGTAAGCAGTATGCATTTTTTTCCAGTCTCGTTACTTTTTTCTCTATCGCAAGAGCTCTCTTCATCAGTCCTGTATTTTTTCTGTACTCTGTATACACTGAAATGTAGCTTACGTTTATTAAAAAAATAAAAAAAGTTGACAGAGCGAGCTTTGTGTTTCAACCACAAAACTGTAACTCCCTATCCTCTGAAGATAATTAACATTCACTCGCTTTGTTTCAACAGGTAACAAGTTTTGGGCAGGGACCAACCTTTTCTTCTGGGTTTGTAGAAAACATTAACTTAAAACATTAATTGTAGTCTCTAAGGACAGCACCTGAGAGCTGCTCCAGTGGAATATGTTACTACTGTGGATAGTGGTAATACGTTATCTATTTTTAATACATTATTAATAATGACAGAAAGTCAACACATTAAAATGCTTAAGGAAATTAAGGACATGAAGGACATGGTTTTATTTTTTCGATCGGTTCCACATTGTTCGAATAACTAGATGTGACAGCTTACTAAAGCAGCCTTCTGACATACATGACATCCAATTCTGAACCTAGCTAGTAAATTAATAAAGTATTTACTTTTGTGAGTATTTCAGGCTTTCAATTTAGCTACAAAAGGATCAAGATGACAAAAAAAATAAATTATGAGCATCATTCCTTCTCTGTGATTGTTCAATTATTAAGACCAGAGCCTATGTTTTAAAAGCATTTAAAAAAAAAATAGTGGGTTAAATCAGTTTCTCCTCTACAATCTTTTTTTATTAATTTTTAAGTAGAGAGCTCCTGAAAAATACTGGGTAGTCTTCCAAATTTACATTTGGATTTGTTACATAAACATTGCTAGCATTTTTTTTTAATTCAGAAAACTCTAGGAAATGCCTCTGTAACAAACTCGGTGAACTCAGCTTGCAGCTGGATCAGTATTTCTCTCAGAAAGGCTGGGTACTGATCAGCTGGTGAAACTGTCAATGAAATGAATGAAAAGTGAATCGGCTTAAGGTGTTTCGATACCAAATACAAAAACACCGCCTCAGCAAATGGGTACATGATATTCTAGGCAGCACTGTGTACTAGACAGGAGACTCGCCTCTGCTAAACAGAGCGCACACAAAAGCAAGTGCTTTGCTGTACATACCCGAGTGTCCAGTGAAATGTTTGCGGTCTTTCCATCAACCGTGACGCACAGGACAGAGCCCTCTTTTGAACTCACACAGTCTTCTCCAAACATATCCCTAAAACGAAGACCTATGTGTGTAAGACGTGGCCAAACCGCAAACTTACATTTTTCCTTCTATTAACCTTAGGGTTCCAAAGGCATTTTGTCAGCAGAGCATCTCCTTTCAGCAACTATTATTTAAGCCACTCAGATGTAATTAACAAACACCAATCTATATTATTATAAGAGTGGGTGTCACATACCAGTAAGTATTTTACCGAAATAAATCTTATCATAAATGAAGGGAAGGAATTCTTTCATTTCAAAAGAGGCAAGATTTCTATGTAAATAACAGAACATACATCAGAATAAGTTTTAAAAGAGACGTGATCCGAAAAGGTATTTTCATAACCATTTCTAGCATAATTTTGGGACACAACTTAAAAATCCATTTCTGGAAGAAATACTGGGCCCTGTATTCAAAATTTTAATGATGCTGAGAACTTTTTACTGTACCTCTTTCTTTACTTAATTCCTGGCCTTCAGAGAAATTAGAATTTGCATAAAGTATTTTTAAGTAACTGTATCTTTAAACTGTATTATCCTAAAATTATTGTATTTACACAATTAAGAGTGATCGTTTTCCTTTAGAAAAATATATGCCAACTTACTGAAGCATGATCTCCATTCTCTTCCTATACACATCCATATCTACTTTTTTGGAAATTTTATGTACTGCAGCTGAAAAGAAAAAGTCATTTTACTTTCACAGACATTTGCCGGGAGGAAAAATTGGCTAATCGGTACATCCTGGTTCCTAACTGACTTTCATGAAAAATAATCCAAAAGCTATATAAGATATATATGTTTAAACAATTTATAATGAAAATGTATTAAAAAAAGATGGAAGAGTCAAGGAAGTACGTACATTTTAAATGTATGTTCCCTGTACTTATCACATTTTAAAATAGAAAACTTTGCAAGCCCAGTTCTCACTTTTTGATTCTCCTTTTTATTGTTAACGCTCATTATTTCTCACATTTCCTTTACTTATTTAAAATAAGGTCACATTTTCCACAGGCAGCTACCAGTTGCCATGTATGGGACATTTTCAACAAATGAACGTGTCAAAAATAATGAAGACCAAGTTGTAATTCTGTTTTCAAGTAGCAAACCTTACTCCCTGGAAAGTTTCATAAGGAGAGGAAGTACAATAGGGGGATTGCAATCTATTGCAAGGCATTATATCCCTCTAAGCTTGATACAGAAAAATTAAGAAGAAATGCCTCAGTTAAATAAGCATACACTAAACTTACTACCTTTCTGTATTTTGGGATTTGACTGAACTTCCAGTATCACTGTTGTCACGGTGTCTGCATACATATCGTTAGCAGGATTTGCCACCCACTGGAAGATAAAAAAGAAATAAATTCATAATTTGAGCCCATTATGTTGAGTGAGTAATGCAACATAAAACCAATATAATATTCACCGCATTCTCCTATTTGCTTTTCTCTGAATTCTAGCTTTGGATGACTGTCACACATTTTACACCAAATTATTAACTACTTTTAACTTGTTGTATCCCAGTAACTTCCCATGAAAAATTCAAGCCGTTGAATGTTTCTGAACACATTTATGAAATAGTTATTAATTACCACAGCTGTTTGCGGTGGGGGTGGGAGGAAGGAGGGAACACCATTAGACATTATTTCCAATTACTATTTGCCAAATAAAAAAAGGGCAGTGAATCTGCCATTACACTCTTGACCCACGGCAAAAAAAGAAAATAGCAGTGGCCAAAAGAAACAACAGGCATCAACACAGGACCATAGCTCAAGGGGAACTTTGTTCTAGCTTTCACTCTACTTGTCTTCCGACAGAAAACTACTTAAAACATGTAATTCTGCATGGCATCTATATGATATTGTTTTGCAGAAACTGAAGAACAAAATACTTCTTTCTCCCTCACCAATGCCCACCTCAAGGACCACCATGCCTGGTTCCTGGATCACAGTAATATTTTTGAAAACCTTCAGCGCTGGTTTTTGTTGGATTTCTATTTCTTCTACATCACCTAAGAAGTGACAACAAACGGTTAGCAAGAATAAAATTATACGGAAAGCAAGACTGACTTTATCTGCATAAGAAAACAGGTCATTTTAAGAATAAGAGGACTGTCTGTTATAATCACAACTGCTCAGAACAGCTCACAAAATGGAAGCACATACTCTCTTCCCTTACCTGACAATACTATTTTCTTTGTTCTGGAGCGTTTGGGTTTTTTTAGTATGTAATATTGGCCATTTTACTTGTTTTGAATTCTCATATTTGACTGGCTTAGTACACTGGTGTGCATACACCAATGAAAAAGAAAAGAAAAGAGACATTTAGTGCTCCACTTGCAGAATTAACCAGCTCCTCTTATACCCTTAAAGGATAACCCCATTGCTTCCTTAAGCACAGAGCTTAAAACTAAAGCATTTGTGTGCCGGGCAGCACTCAGGTTATGAGACCTGAACACCAACTTAAATACAGGTTTTCTTTTCACTAGTGATATGAGTTCGATTCTGTCACTAGAGAAGAAAAATTCCTGAGCTTTAAATCTGGGAAGGGATCCTGCAAAGCGCGTGTGCCTTTAACAAACTAGGACAGGAGTTGCCCCTAACCTTTAAGCTAGACAGAAGCACAGAGAATCACACTAGTGGCAGATTTAAATGGCTTCTCACTCAGAAAAAGTCCAGAAGGTTAGATTCTTGCCTTCTGGGGAGGGAGGCTGGCTGTCACAAAGGAGGACAGAACTTTTGTTTTGATTTATTGGATGGCATAACCCATTCTATTTTGGGTCTGGAGAGAAAAGTTCAATTAATAAATTTTGCGTCACAGTGGCTATGGCACTCACTTTGGGGGCTGATAAGAGATAAAAATCAGCCTAGGTTCTATATTGCCATATGTTTATGATTTTCTAGTACAACTACAGTAGAATCTGCCAAAAAAGCACATGCCGTACTCATGAACTGGATCTGGCAGAAGCTGTATAATCTGATAAAAGTTGTCAAATATGAAATAAACTGTGGCCCTTCAGTTACTGGCAAAGAAGTTTCCACTCAGAAGACCTCTGAAGACTGGAAGTTGTTTTAAAAGTTGACCAATATAAATCACAAACATGTCTTTCCAAATACGCACCGGTAAGTTTTTGTAGCTGATAATAAAGCAGATTAAAAGGGCCCGTATATGGAATGGCTTGTGTCTGTGTTACAGTGCTCATCGCCAAGTCTGTATAATCTGAAAGAATTTTAAAAAGTATTAGAAATTATCCCTTTGACTTACTTAAATAAAATTGCCACTATAGATAAGCAATGATACATTTAGAGAAAGAGGGTTGAAAAGGACAATTTGTAAAGAGGAGGGTGGAACATCTATTGTAAGACAAATAATATATATGTGGTTAAGAAAGCAGCAAGAGCTTGTTATTTTATCATACCCATCAGAGGCAAACAACGAACCAGGACAGCAGAATTGCTTTTCCCCAAGTTCTTCTGACCTTACATTTAATTATTCTTCTGTTTTGAGAATAGATCAATCCCTTTAGTAATAAACAGCACAGGAGCAATACACAAATATTTTCACTGTACTGTAGCTTTTTACACTAAAAATTAATGACATTTTAGAAACTGGCAGGACAATTGATCGAGGTGCCCTTCTGTTCTCACTCTGATGTTTTATGCATATTCACGCAGAGGAAGAAGTTTTACGTAATCGAAAGGGAAATGGAATTTTGCTTCTTGTCTTTTACAGAACAAATAGAAAAGATCTTAAACTTCAGAGGACAATGAACTGAATGCCTTTCTTCTCACTACGACAGTTCAGAACTTTATGCAAAACTAAACCAACGTAAAAACCAAGATGTTCACTAACTGCTTATCAAGCACAAAATTACAGGAAAAAACCCCACAGTATTGTACATGTTTTAATGACTAAAGAAGGACGCTGTAAGTTTCAATTACCTACTGAGCACATCACTGTCTTTACTTACTGGAGAGGTCACATGGAGAAAGGATGTGATAGTTAAAATTTCTTTTAACTAGGATTCCAGAAATTCTCTGTCCTTGCTCTGGTTTCTTATCTGCCAAAGATCCCATCACCTGGAAAGAAAAGCACATACAGTGCAATGAGGCAATCTGAAGTATTCATAGCTTAAAGGTAATTATAGAGATGAAATACAGTTTTCTCAGAAAAAAATCAAACGGTATAAAATTAACTCCGAAAATAAAAGAAAGTCAGAGTAACCAATAAACTTTCTGAGATGTAACAAAAGAAAAGGCTGTAAGAGTGAAAAGCCAAAAATACCCAACAAAACCCCACCAAAAAAAACCCCAAACCAAAGCCCGAATACAACATTAAATACAAAGCATTCACATAAAGTATGTGAGTCCCTGGAAAACATACACAATCTAATGCCAATTAAAAATAGAAGCTTGGAAGAAAATATGTGGTTTTTATCCCAGAGAAAAATACTGTTGTACAGATAAAAAAATACTGATTTTATACCTTGGCAAGTTTTTCTCCTCTGAAGTTTAATGTCACAGCTTCAGTATTCCTAGGATTATGAACTTCTATATGAACTTCATCGTTATCCTCATATTCCCGTATCAGTGCTGCTTTCAATCTGGCCATTTCATTCTGCTCACCATGAACTAAAATCTATAGGAAAGACAGTTTTCCTTTTAGCAAAGTTACTTGCCCAGACAGACATGTCTAGCTAACAAATTATCCAAGATAACTGCCAACTTGTACCTCATCTATATAAAAATGTAATTTCATGAGGTCACAATATATGAAACATTAGCTCAATCATACTACACAGAGTTCTATGTATGTCTTTGAATTCTATGCATTATTCAAAGGCATTTCACGACCCTGAGTATTAGTAGAAAAATACATGCAAATAAGCAGAATGCATTACAGAGATTCCATTTAACTTTTCATACACAACCACATTGTTATATTGCGAAAGGGAAATATTAAGTTCAATGACAAAAGTTAGTTAGCTTTACATTTTTGTGTCTGCATGCGGATAAACACATACATAATAAACATGCAATTCAGAGAGGATGCTTATTAAGTTCACAATTTTCTTTGACAAGTTAAATCCTCTTTTCTTCCGCTATGATTTGTTTTATTTCTTATCTGTCCTTGCACACTGGTTCTCCCCCAGTCTCAGCAAGTTTCAGATCCTAGTTCTCATTTTCATATTCTTGTCCTTCACACCTCCTGCTCCCTGGGATTTGCTCATGCTTTTCCCCACAAGTGCTGCCTACTACATACCTTCTTACAGACTGGCCTACTCTTTTTCAGTCAATGTTTTTCTATTTTATTTTGGGGCAAATTCCAGTGAATTATTCCAATACCAGTGTCCCCAACTTAATGTTGTCCTATACTGTACCTTACTTGTGCAAAATGCTGCTGAAACCAGTTACGGACCGTACCCCTTGAAAGTCATTCCCAGATATCCCACACGCAGAGTGTTGAGAGCAAGTTCATCTTTACTTTGCTAAGGTAACATGGCGAAAAATGGTTAAATCTCCACCTTTTAATATTCAAAGCATGGGGATGCTGGCTACTGCTAGACACCAGTACCTGCCTTGATGACTCAAGGCTGTGAACTGTTTTGATGAATCCCCCTCTGGAGAAATGGGCAGCATGAATACTAACCACATGTGGAGGTTTCAGGGCCCGGATAAATTCACTAGTTTGTTGATAATCTGTGTGAGCAGAGAAAGAAATGTAATCCACGGACATCTTCAGTGGGAGTTTTTGCCCTGACATAGTTGTGATCTCTTCGGGTTCAGACATGATGTGCTAAAAAAAAAAAAAGAGTACTTTAAATAAAAAATTGAAACTGTTCTACAGACACCATGTAACTAATGCTTTACATTTCAAAAATCAATGAAATAATATTGGCAGCCAAGTTAAATGTGAAGAACTGAAGAAAATCTTCAAAGTTCACAAAATACACACTCACAAATGAAAAAAAGCATGCACAACGCACACCATTTCATCTTTTGCATCCCCAGCAGGTCTGGGTGTTCATTCTTCTTCCAGACACATCTCATATTTGCATTGAAATTATAACAGTTGTGTGATTCCCATCTCTAAAGGCAAAACTAGACGCCCTGGTTGCCCTTAGCTGCTGGAATTCGTAAGGAAGGATTAAATTCTCTACAACTGGACAGTGGCACAACGTGCACAAGGCAGTGTGATCTCTGACACTGAAGATTTAGATTTAAAATCTAAATCAGTTAGATTTAATATTGACTCCTCGAGAATTAGGGTTAGGGCTCCCCTCTCAAAAAGTTAAACGGTGGAGGGTTCTAAACATGGAGAAAAGTATCAATTATTCTTTCTCATGACAAGATAACTGCTCATAGAAAAGATTATTCTGTATAGCATCACTGGAAATGGCCATATGCAAATTTTCTATACTTTTCATTAGTATGAACCAAAAGCAATTAGCTTTGACTACATAACTGTGCATACCTGACAACAATCTTCTCAGTAAATACAAATAAAGAGACTTGCTATTGGCCAATTCTTTTTAAACATAGCATGAATACTGCTTCAAATTAAGAAGTCACGATGCATTCGCAACTCACCTTAGCAAGGGTTCCTTCAACACAGTACCCTGCTATAATGACTCCATTTCTCTTGTCTGTGCACCAGCTCTCAAACAACTCTCTGGATAAGCCACTCTGCATCATACCTGGGGACGCCATCACAACACTTGGGCCAATATCATCAAAATGATCCATACTCTAAATGGACAAACAGTGAGAATATCAGTTACCATAACTCACTTAAATGAAGGATAGCTTAGCTGCACCCTTGAACAATGTACAAGTAGAGCCCTATATTCACAGATTATATCCCATCCAAAGTGCCCTTTGCAGGGAAGTTCCTCCTACTGATGCCCATAAGGAGCAAACTATAAGCAGGGATCTATAGTGGAAGAAAAGTTCACAGAATCACACAGAATCACAGAATGGTTCCAGTTGGAAGGGACCTTAAAGATCATCTAGTTCCAACTCCCCTGCCATGGGCAGGGACACCTCCCACTAGACCAGGCTGCTCAAAGCCCCATCCAGCCTGGCCTTGAATGTCTCCAGGGATGGAGCATTGACAGCTCCCCTGGGCAACCTGTTCCAGTGCCTCACCACCCTCACAGTAAAGAATTTTTTCCTGATATCCAATCTAAATCTACTCTCTTTCAGTTTGAGGCCATTACCCCATGTCCTATCATTACACTCCCTGATAAAGAGTCCTGCCCCATCCTTCCGGTAGGGCCCCTTTAGGTACTGGAAGGCTGCTGTAAGGTCTCCCTGGAGTCTTCTCTTCTCCAGGCTGAACAACCCCAACAATCTCAGCCTGTCCTGATAGCAGAGGTGCTCCAGCCCTCTGATCCTCTTTGTGGCCCTCCTTGGACCCATTCCAACAGGTCCATGTCCTTCTTGTGTTGAGAACTCCAGAGCTGGACGTAGTACTCCAGGTGGGGTCTCACCAGAGCAGTGTAGAGGGGCAGAATCACCTCCCTCGACCTGCTGGCCACGCTTCTCCTGATGCAGCCCAGGATGCGGTTGGCTTTCTGGGCTGCAAGTGCGCATTGCCTGCTCATGTTGAGCTTCTTGTCTACCAGCACCCCCAAGTCCTTCTCCTCAGCGCTGCTCTCAAGCCATTCTCTGCCCAACCTGTATTTGTGCCTGGGATTGCCCCGACCCACATGCAGGTCTTTGCACTTGGCCTAGTTGAACTTCCTGAGGTTCATACAGGCCCACCTCTCAAGCCTGTCAAGGTCCCTCTGGATGGCATCCCTTCCCTCCAGTTGGGGCGTAAGTTCCCCTCAACCAGCCCTCTAAACACTGGGATGGCAGATAACTCAGATATAAACCTGTACCTAACCCATCTATTAGGATAGTAAACATGCAAACTATTCAGCAAATATGAACTCTTCTGTCACCCTGCCTCTTTTGTAAGAAAACAAGCTTACCTTCAGATTACTAATATGCTTGAAGACAAAGGGATTGTTGATGTTAATTTGCTTGCGGATTTTGTCATTCATGGCATTGACATATGTCTGATAAACTGCCATACACTTCTTGGCCAAAGAGGAGGCATAGTATATAGGGATATCGTGGAGTTCAGGATGATTCTGCCAGTATTCATCTAAAAAACCAAAAACAATGAAAAAGAAGAAAAAACCACCGACAACCAAAACCCCACACAACCCCATCCACAGCATTATCTCCAAAATATATGCTTCTCAGAAATGTTAATACTTCTTGTAACAGATTTAGCAGTGGGTTTTTTTCAATTTTATTAGAGAAAATCACAAACTTTTTTTTTTTACCTGCTGTACTGAAGAAGAAAAAGCAATCACCAACTAAAAATGTATACAACTAGTACAAACAAACAGGCAAACAAACAAGAAAAAGATGAATTTCAGATATTTTTGGCAGGTCAAATTCCTATCAGTCACCAACTTCGGCTACAAGGGATAAAGTATATGTGATATTACACAGCAATAAATCTACATTTACAACAATGCAAGTTGTACCACACCACTGCAATAATGCTAAAACGACACTGTCAAATATTAATTCTACATCTAGGAACTAGGGACATCTGCATATAGAGATATGTTGGTGAGAATTCACTGTATCATTCTGGAAAACAAACCCATGGAGTTCAAGGTGTGAAGCGAACACCCAGTTATTAAGCCTGGCTTCCTGTATATCACCAACAATTGTATTTTACAAGCTTAACTGAAACAAAACCAGGCAAAAAGCCTCCACGAACCACAGCCGTGGTTATCACTGATGGCAGTAGCCATGACCTTTACTAAACACAAAGAAAAGATCTGAATGCAGCTGTACAAACCTAACATTAATTTTCCCACTTGCATGCAGTTCTGCTAGTCTAAAACATATTTATATTGTGTAGCTGGGGAACAATTATCCAAAAAGAGCGGTAGGCTCTTTTGGCTGTATTTGTACATTTAAAATGATATGGCTTTAACCTAAAAGCTTTCATCTGCAGACAAATCTTTTCAGAACATGTCAGAGAGGCTCAAGGACATCAATATCTTAAGCTCAGGTGTGAGGTGGAAACAGCCAGTAAAAGATAACTAATAGCAGGACCTACATTAAACATTAAAAGACTGCACCCATCATCATAATTTTCTGTACCCCACTGCAATATTTTATTTTTTGTCAGACACTTATGGAAAGAAGAAAAACAAACACAGAAGCCTGCGGGCTCAATTGTGTAGGCACGTGAGATGCAACTGCATTTTCTACCTAATTAAGCATCCAATTACATGTCTAGCTTTACTAGATTATTTTCAAGCTTATCTTCAGAAACTCACTTTCACATCTACACACAGCAAGGAGAGGTGAACAAATGACAAGCTAATGGCTACACAAGATGTAAAATGTTCAGTTTTTGTCTCCTCTATAAAATAAAAAAAACTTAATCAATCACAAGTAGTAAATAATCCTACAACACAGAGTACTACCCCATGAATAGATCCGAATTTCTTATTAACATTTGAATGGACCAGTAACACGTTTTGAAAACAAACTAGTTTCTAATGTTGAGTTAAACTGAAATGGGAAGAGAGAATTTCAGGTAACACTTTAGAGTCAATGTCCCTAAAAATAAGTATTTTGAGATAGTTATCTTTTGATCTTGCAACATTTACAAGAGCAAAAAGACTGGTGAAAAATCACACACATAATACAAATTACATGTGCTATAAGGAAGCAAAGATGCCTGGAAATAATTTATTTAAAAATTTGGTTTTTTTTCTGAAGTGCCTTGTACTAACTACCTTTATATTTTATGTGAAATGCTTGTTATGATCATGTATAATTCTCTCCTTTCCCCCATTTTTGCTCTTCTTAACAAAGGCTAATTTGCTTTCCCATTATCATTATGATTTAGAAATGCTAGAAGTTTCTTTTATGGTCTTCTCAGCTTTTCCATGAAGAATTCTTCATACAGGTTTGTGAATTAAAGGGCAAAGATAGTGAAACTTTGGAACAAAATGTATCCCTGTTTCAGCAGGACAGTTTAACTAGAAGAGTTGTTACGATTGCTTCCTTTTCAATCTGTAATAATGGTCCCCATTTGCTGAAATGCTGGTTCAACAAGATTCAAAAGTCAAGCACATATTACATATTACCATGCCATTACCCTTTCCTTTCTAGGTCTCCGTCCTACCTCACAAAGCTGAAACGCCTCAGTTTGTTTATTGGATGTTTTGCATTTGAACAAACACGCATTATAGATTCTAAGGTAATTAACATGCTGGAAAATGGCTGAAGAGTTGTTTAAAAAATTATTATATCTGAAAGACTGCACATGAAAACATTCTCATTTAACTTTATATACCTTTTATTAAGAGGAACTGTGAAGGTACATACCTAAAATTAAAAGTAGTTCTTGAGCTCGACCCAGGGCAAACACAGGAATAAGACCTCTACCTCCTCTGTTTACAATGTCGTGGACGGTATTACAGAATCTTGCCTCTCGCTCTTCCCTTTTTTCATGAATATGAGTACCATACGTGGATTCCTACATATAGAAAAACCGAATATTAAAAGTGCTGACACAGAGGCTAATTCTTGACCTTCTCCTTTGAATCACACAAGAATTGGAGGGGAGAGGGGGAGGGTTGAGGTGAAGGGAAAAATCAAAACCACCCTCAAATTCCCATAACCATCTCCACCAAGATAAATAACTAAAATTTCCCCTCCCCAAAACCTCTCCCAGCAATTTGGAAAGACAGATCCTGTTAGTAAATAAAAAAAAAATTTTAAAAAAAGTAGAACTATTATTTTTGATGCTTCTTTTAAAAGGTTTCAAATGTAACATACTGATTTTCCTAACTGCAAATGCTGCCACTGCTTTGATGAAGGGGTTTTCACGTTACCGTGGCTCACTAGTGGTATGTGTGCCACAGTTTAGAAACACCTACCCTAAAAGATAGGAATTACACAAAATACAAGATTTTGATGTGACTTAAAATGAAACTGTCAGTTACAGAAAGCAGTCAGAAGGGACACAATACATTAAATAATTTTAAGCATTACTCTGAAAGATCCCACTGTTCATTTCCAGATAAAACTGTTACTTTTAAAGTTTCCCCTAAGCCTCTGATTTCCCAAACATGGCTTCAGAATAAAACCATTTTGCTCAGAAAACAAAACAAAAATATGGAATAGCACTCAGGGTACCTCTACCCAGGACAAATTCTCAACAAACATAGTTGGAAGTAGCTTAGGTTCTACTGAAGAAAGGTACCTGGCTAAACTGGGTTGGTACAATACACCTAGCACACACAAGTCGAAACCTAATAAACCTCCCATCTTGAAAAGGTTTGTCTAGAGGCTTAAGGAACTTAATCAGAAGGATTATAAAATGAAAATTAGACTTTTTAACACAGTGAAAAGAAATACTGGAGTGTTCTGAATGCCCAAGCGTTTGGATATTTAACACAAATCACGTACTACCATTAAATCTCCACTGTCTTTCTCATTCCACTTCAGCTTTAATTAAGTAATACCCCTATAAATATTTGATTACTAACAGAGAAATAATTTTGTAAAACTTACAATTATAAGAATATCAGGTTTAATATTGGGAATCTCAGCTGCCATCAGATGTCTGTCTTCCTGTCTTGAGAAGTCACCTGTATATAAAAGCTAGTGGAGACAAAGAGAAGCAGTTATTCTGATTACAGGTTCTACCAGGTCAGCAGTCTTTAAAAGACTGTTCTATAGGAATGATATTTCTTAAGCAAATATGGTTTTAAAGAATTTATGATAAAAAGGTCCCTTGTACTTTAACTAAAAACTCTTCTGATGTGGACAGTGCTTACAATATTAGGCCAATAGTCCTACAATACTAATATTTTAACCACAATAAGTAACGGTATTTCGAGCAGTACCATAATTCCGACAGAACTAAGTAAACAATTATTAAAATTTTATTTTTCATTTGGGATTTAAAGGTGCCATCTCCAGCCCTTTGCATACATGCACTGACTATTAAGAAGTAAAAATTGACATAACAAAAAATACAGCAGGTCCTAAATGGAAGTAAAGAGTAAATAGAACTGCATTTATATATCAGACTGCAAATGTAATTAATAATCCAATAAAATTACTTACTAAAAAGTCTAAGATTTGCTGATACTAAAAAAAAGCCTCTAATCTAGCAGATTTTCCAAACAGAATGATCACGTTCCCCATTACACCAAGAAGTAATTTGTAACTGTTTGTAATTTTCCATTGATGAAAATGTGAACAATAACAAAATACATACTCAGCAACAGCAGATAACTACTCTATAGGTAACCTACTATCACATTCCTCATTTGCTTCATAGGAAATTAAAAAAACTAATGAATATTAAAGCCCAATTCATTTGAGTCATGCAGAGTCAGAGGGAAATCTTTCTCCATCATGCCTTAATGAGAAAATGAAAACCAAAAAAGGCAGTAAGATATCTACATTTTATTGTAGTCATTGTAAATTCAGTTCTATTTTTATACTTTTTTTACACTTTAAAAAATTCTTAATCATTATAAATCATGAACAAAGTCCTACTAGACGGCACGCCTGAGGACCTCCATCTCTCTTCCCTCTTCAAGGCTGTACGAAACTTTTCTTGGGCCACGATTATCCTACTAAACTCCAATTAATGAGATTAGTTTCAAGTATCTGGTTTTGACACAGCACTGCCTGTGATTATATGATCGATTTATTTAATCTGTGTTTAAAATTAATAATAATCCTATTTCTTTAGGTACTTTCACATAAGAGCATTATGAGAAAAATATAACTCGCATACTTTGACAAATGCCATTTAAGCACTCAGACAGGCAGACGTGGTAAATCAGAATTACAAAACCAAACATCTGTTTATAGATTTTACTAATATGCAGCTTCCACAAGACTGCCTCAGCTACCAGCAACCTCTGAGTGGACCAGCAAGGAAAACTACATATTTTCTGCCCAGCAGAAAAGGACCTGGGGGCGCTGGTGGACGACCAGCTTAACATGAGCCAGCAGTGTGCCCAGGTGGCCAAGAAGGCCAACAGCATCCTGGCTTGTATCAGGAATAGCGTGGCCAGCAGGAGCAGGGAAGTGATGGTGCCTCTGTACTTGGCACTGGTGAGGCCTCACCTCGAGTGCTGTGTTCAGTTCTGGGCCCCTCTGTACAAGAGGGACATTGAAGTGCTGGAGCGTGTCCAGAGGAGAGCTACCAGGCTGGTGAGGGGTCTGGAGACCAGGTCACATGAGGAGAGGCTGAGGGAGCTGGGCATGTTTACCTTGGAGAAGAGGAGGCTGAGGGGAGACCTCATTGCCCTCTACAACTGCCTGAAAGGAGGTTGGAGAGAGGTGGGTGTTGGCCTCTTCTCCCAGGTGAATAATGACAGGACCAGAGGAAATGGTCTGAAGTTGTGCCAGGGGAGCTTTAGATTAGATATTAGGAAGAATTCCTTTACTGAAAGAGTGGTCAGGCACTGGAACAGCCTGCCCAGGGAGGTGGCCGAGTCACCATCCCTAGAGGTGTTTAAGAAACGTCTAGATGTGGCACTTCAGGGCATGCTCTAGCGGCAAAGATTGTAGGTTGGTTGGTTGGTGGGTTCTTTTGTTTGGTTGGGTTTTTTTGGTTGGGTTTTTTTTTGTGTGTGTGTATGGTTGGACTCGATGATCTCAAAGGTCCTTTCCAACCATGAAGATTCTATGATTCTATATTTAATGGTTCCAAGCCTGAGTCATAACTCACTGCTATAAAATCCAAACATCCTACCTGGTTCAATATATGTGTCACTTGCTAGTTCTAATTAATGAGAAAATATATGCTTTAAGTCAAGGCCTCCCACCTTGACTTGACTCCAAGTCTATTTGACAGATCCAGCCACAGTGGTGGGTCTTAATGGACAATAATAAATAATTAATGACTAAGTTAGGATTCAGGCTTGCTTTCAACTTTATAATAAAAAGAAAATACCTTCACACCAGCTATTTCAATCATAAACATGGCTGCTCCCAGAACGTGGCCTGCGTGGTAACACCAGAATTTGATTCCTGCCACCTCTTTCACTTCATGGAAGTTGATGGTCTCAATCTTGTCCATGCTTTCTTCAAGGTCTGTTTCTGTGTATAGCATGTCATCCGCTGATATATTACTGGATATAAGTGAAATGGCTAAATATCAGCTCATCTTAACATCTTAGATCATATTACAGTTGGAAAAAACTCTTTCTGGATTTTTCCCCGCTGACAGTAAAATTCCACTCAGTAATGCTACGTCTCCTATGTTAGAAATCAAGCCCAGGTACTCTAATGCAGTTGACCTAAGCAGAGCTAGAGCATCTTTCTTTTGAAAGGTCGTGCTAGAATAGTTTTTTTCATTTCAGGAGCTGCTCTGTATTTGTCTAAAAGTACCAGTAGATTCCCAGCCCTGGACAGAGATCTGCCACTTAGCTCATAACAGCCCTCAAAAACCAAACTAAACCACACTTTTCCCATCAGCCCAGAACAAACAAGTTAAAAGAAGACTGTTTATCAGGTTTCTGCCCCAAGCTAGAACCTGCTGAGTTGAGATATGCTCAAGACCACTGCATTCACATAGAAAAGATGTGTCAAGGCATGTAACAGAAGGAAAAAAAAAAGGGAGGAAAAAAAAAAATAAAAAAAGAGAAAAATCCCAACAACATGTAAGTAATAGAGCGCTCTTTGTATATTTAATATTTGATACAACCTTGTCCTGAAAATTGATTTGTATATTTAGGGGCTTAAAATTCATTACTTACATGAAGCTTAAGAGAAAATAGACATTAAAAAGCATGAGAACAAAAGAGTGTCTTAAGAGAAACAGATGGGGAGGAAAAAGAAGGATACTAGTACAGGTCCAAATAAGGAAAATGAAAAGAATGAAAAGAAAGAAGGAAAGATTTGTTTGTTTGTTTGTTTTATTGATAGGAAATTATTTGAGACATATTATCCATGAGGCAGTAAGATGACTCATTACTTCTAACCTGGTTATAATGTTGCTACTTGTAGCAACATCCAGGTTCTTCCAGCCACCTTTGTTGGCTTCATTTTCAATTTCCTATTGGATATGTAGGTGAAATAATTCAGGAGTTGAAGAGAAAAACCACAGGTCGGCTTACCTGACTTTGACATAGTCTGAAAGAAGCCATCTGTAAATAGCTTTTGTGGCATGAGTCATGAACGTCCTTCCTTTAAAACTTGTTTTCTGCAAAAACCATGGCAAAGCCCCACAGTGATCTAAATGGAAACTTAAAACAGACACACAAATCCAATTAATACATTAACATTACACAACACTAATATACAATATATATCATATAATTCACTGGATTAACATAGATAGCACCATGAAAATCCAGAAATAGAATTTGCAACCTCCCTGTTAACTACGTTGGTCTATATTCTGGTCTAGTCTAGTGACTACAAATGCAACCAAGAAAAGATAAGAGTAATACAGGAAACTTTCCAATTATCGCAAAGGTTTTGCCCGTATAATTTCAGAATTAACGTTCTTGTCATTTACATATACCTTTAGAGGGAGAATAACAACAGTAACCAGGAACACAATAAATGTCAAGGATACAAGAAAGTTATCAAATGTGATCCTAAGTTCGCACTTTGGACACCATGGGTTAAAACACGAACTACCAAAATAAAATTATTTGGCCATATTTCTACTTTGACCTATCTGAAGGAAGTACTTTTGAAATATAGGTAGAACAAAGACATAACACAAAAACTCAGGATTTCATACAGACTGTTTAAATAATTTAGAAATGGCTCTCCTTGCCTCTCAGTCACTAAGCAATATTTAAACCACATTCAAAGATTGTGTAAGTCTCTGAGAACATTTTCATTCAAAGCCAATAGAGCAAAAACCACAAGCAATACTTTTCAGCAGTCTTTATGCAGAAAACTCATTCTAGAAGCTGTCAAAACAGTGTTAAAGCAGGCCAGGTTATAAAAAAGACATCACAGCAAGCTCAGAGGAGAGTTGTCATGTCAACAGTGACTGAACATCCTTAATTTAAAGAAAGCTGGAAACTAAAATTTTGCCACGCCACTACATCAATGGAACATCCATTTTCAGCCTCTCTTAATAACGTACAAGTGAACACAGCTCAGACCATGACCTCAGTATATTTGTTCTTTTAGGTGCAACTTACTGACTAATTAGAAGGAGATCAATCTCAGCAGGATCTATCAAATCAATGTAAGGAAGAGCATCCATTCCTTCCAGTCCAGGATGGATTCCACAATCAAGCTGAAAAATGAAGTTAAAGCTTCTAACAGAACACATAAAAACACCTCTTCCATTTTGGTCTAAAACGTAGTTACTAGTGACTGATAACTTTTAGCATCATGCAAAAAAAAAGTATTTTTTCCTTAAACACTGCTTTTTAGCATTGGATTTCACATCTTGGGCTTCTGTCCAGATGACTTATCTCCACTGGAAAACTGACCACCTTTCAAAAGATCACAGTCTTTGTTTACAATTTTGTATCTTTGCAAGCCTTCATTCACACTTCAACAATACCTGAATATACATAACCAGTGTATGCAAGTTATTTCAGCTACCACCTGAGAAGACAGCTGGAAAAGGGAAAGAGAACATGTATGTGCTTACACGTGACTGTTTACACATAACTGTAGGTAAACATTAGCCTTAGGTTCCACTGAAACCTACTATGTGTAAATTTTAGAATCTACACTTAAAACACATATATTCTATTTGGGGATATGGATTTATTTTACAGGACAGCATCTGTAATGCCTACTGTCATATATGCAATATTGTTCCAGAAAGCTACAAAACGTGCCTTATCTAGCACAGTGGCTGACTTCAGTGTGGAGGCTGAAGTTAACTTATAACATCTTTTTGTAATCTGAAGTACCATAATGAGAGGGCGTACATATATATTTATGCAATAATTACCATTATTTTTCTTCCTTTAAACTCCAGAATAATGCATGACCTTCCTACTTCTTGGCCAGCACCTCTGTAAAGGATAGCAAAGTCACCAAAATTACAACAATGCACATTGTAGAGATGTAACTGTTCATTGGATGCCATTAGTGGGATTCTTTTTCTATGTAGAAATAACAACTGCACAGTCCTTTTAAGCTCAGATATTTAAAGTAACTGAACAGTTCTACTTATCTCGATGGAAATGACCCTATTTAATGCAGCAGAAATAAAAAGAATATTTGGGGAAATTATTTTGGTCTCTTATGATTTTTATAGCATGCCTGCACACTGGGCTCTCAAAGTATTGAGATGTATAATGAATGGAAAGTTCACTTAAATAACAAATTACCTTGGGCTGAATAAGCTTTGCAGTAGCATCCTCAAGTTGTCCAGAAGACAACCCTTGTGATGCTACCAGAAACACCTCCAAATTGCATTGACATCTTTACCAGAGGAAAAAAAAAAAACAAAACCAAAACAACAAACCACAACTTAAAACACTACAAAACCCACGATGCTGTCGAAATGCAAAAGGGCAAAAAATGAGGTTTTTAGCTCGGACAGCACTGCAACATCGCATAAGGAAAGGAGGCAGTCCTTCCAGCCGCGCATGACAGCTCTCCCGGCGACTGCAGCCTGCCCGCAACGAAAAACCAGGAGTGGGGGGAAAGCGGCATCCCGGGATTTCAAAGCCCGGGACAACGTTCCACCCGGGGAACGATCCCGCCTCGCCTGTCGCGATGGCGACACACACCCACCACAGCCCCGCGGGACGGGCCTCCGAACCGCGGCCTGGCCCGGCTGCCCTGGCCCCGGCGCCGGCGCCTCCCCGATACACCCCCCCAGGCCCGAAACCCCCTCGGGCCCGACAACCCTCCTCGGGCCCAGCGCCCGGCTCCCCCCGTCGCGCCCGCCCCGGCCGCTCACAGGGGGCGGATGAGCAGCTGATCGCTCTCCTCCGCCGGGATCAGGGCCTCGGCTTTCCGCTTGGCCGACATGGTAGGGGTGAGTCCCGGCGGCCACCGGCACCGCCGTCCTCCCCCCGGCCCCGCTCGCCCGTCTTCCCCCTTCCGCTTCCGGGTGGCTCCGCATGCGCGACGGAAGCGGAAGGGAGCGTGCGGGCAGCGGGCTGAGGTGAGGCGGGGGGCCGGCCGGCGGCGGGGAGTGGGGTTTGGGGTTCTCGTCCGGCTGCGGGGATCCCGGCAGCGGGCCCGTGGGGAAGGGGCTGAGGGGAAGCGACCCTGGGGCGGGGGTGGGGGCTGTAGAGGGGCCCTCAGCGCCAAAACGCCGCTCGGCGCTGCCTGCCGTGACAGGGGCCGCGGCCCTGCCGTCCCCCGGCGGCGGGCACCAGGCAGCCTGCCTCTCACCTCTCAGTGGGAAGCGGTTTTAGTGTTTTTTCCTTTATCAGGTTGTCGTTTGGGGCTAGAAGGGAAGAACAGGTAGGCGCGGGTGCAGTGCTGCCTTGCCCGGCTCCTCCCCGCCGCAGAGCCTGGAGTCGGGCAGGGCTCGGTCGTTCCCGCATCCCTAGTGGAAAAGATGTACCGCAGAAAACGCAGTGTGCTAAGCAAGGAGCTGCTAAGAGCTCCTTAATCATCTAATGTATTAAAAAATTTTGTAAAGTAGCGTAAGCTGTGCCTTCCTCAGAGACTACCGGCAGAACCGGGAATTTTGCCTGTCTTCTAGCCGCTGCTCTGAAGGAGGGGCGGCCAGGTCCATGCTGGTGGCTGGCAGGAGCCCCGGGCAGGTGGGTGTGCTGGGTACCGCCATGCCTCGCTGCACCGCTTGTCGCTGAAGGTGGTTTTTGGTCTGCCGGGGACCAAGCATTCGCTTAATGTCAAACACAGCAGCAGCCTGGGGACTGTAATGCCGCACTGCATCACAGATCTGAGCTCTTTCTTGTGCATCTTCCAGGATTTGCTGCAGAGTGAGCTGTCTTCAATAGGCTGCCTTCCTCCTTTGTCCTATTTCTTCCACCTGCTCAAAACTTCTGAATCTTTGTAATTAAAATATTCTTCTCTGAAGCTGGGAAGCACGGTTTGAGCACCCCCTGACTGGGAGCCATCTCTTCTTGACACTGTCTGGCTGAATGCTAGGTGAAGCAATTGCAGTAGTAGGGCAGATACAGGAAAAATGCTTCTGGAATACTCTCAGAACTCCCAGTAACTCAGCTCTGAGGCAGTAAATGTAACGTGCTTCTTGCTTTAATTTTCAGGAACATATTAAGTAATAATGGCTGCTCCAAGAAGTATTACAATCGGTAGTTCTTTAGAAGTAGGTTTTTTGTTTTTAATGGGAGCATAATCTTTGGAGCAGGATTTGCATTGGATGCACTGTTGTAGGGCACTTAGATTGTAGTTACAAATAAAAAAAATCTCATGCTTTTAAGTGGGAATAAAAATTTTAAAATTTTGTCTTGTTTCTAAATCTATATCATTATATGCATTAGAAATTGGCCTTTGCAATAGTCTGTAAACTAGGTAGGAACATTTTTTTTATGAATCGGAAGAAGGAAGTTTTAGCAGAGAGCTTGAGGGACTTTCCCCAGTCACACATGAAGAGCACCAGAGGAACATTTCTGCTTCCATTCTCCGATTCAGTAGCTTACTATTTTCCAGTTTTTGTCCATTTTGGATACAGTCATTGTGGTGTTTGCTAGAAACGTCAATTCCCTTGATGATATGACAACTACCGTTTTTATTTTTCCTACCCAGAAGATTTTCCTTGAACCAATTATGACAAAATGTTTAGAAAAGGGAAAAAGCGACACAGCAGCAGCAGCTCACAAAGCAGTGAAATCAGTACTAAAAGCAAGGTAAGCTGAATTTGGTGTATTCTTTGTGGAAGCCCTTTCATTTGTTACAAGTTGAGCGTTAAGCGGTTTTCTTGCACTGATGGTAGGATGTGATTTCCATAAAATGCCATGTTCCACAAGGAGAACTTCCTACTTCTACTATTCCTCAGATTATGTTACGAGAGTTAAAAAAACCCCTATCCACTATAAAGCCCTTGTATTCTGAGATGAATGCTCGATTGCTTCCATAGTGAAGCGCACAAACGCAAGAGCTCCTGGCAGCACAATACTATGGTTTGGAGGAAAGAGTAATACGTTTGTTCTGTAGTGACAAGTATTGTCTTTAAGAAGGTGCCTAGTGCCAGGTACCAAGAATGAGTTTATTCTTCAGTACTAGTTGGTTACTCAGTATCTCTGAAAAGTATTCTTCATTTTGAATAATGTGTCCATTTTGTCTGATAGGTTTTGGAATGATCAGTTGAATGTTCTGGATTTTCCAAGGTGCCATTTCACTTCCCTTGCACTGCTATGTTATTTCAAGCATTGGTGACAAGCGTGTAGTTGTCAATTTCTTCAAGTTAAGATGCAGTACCAGAAAAGTCTGGACATAACTTTAAGGTTCATTTTCTCTTTTTCTTTTATTTCCTCCTCCTTTCAAAAGATTTGTGGACTTCTCAAGGGTTGCTGCAGAATTTATGTCAGTCTAATCTACATTGAGGCAGAAAGATAACTTCAGGAAAGAAATAGGTGTTGGGTTTTTTTTTCCACATTTTGCAGTGCTGCTTAAGTAATTAGAACGTAAACACTAGTTTATTTAAAAAAAAAAAAAAGGGTTGAGGCAGGGCATCTCAAAATGAACTGTTAATATGTTCTCAGTAACTTTCTGATGATACTATTTTTTTTTTCTTAGTCTGTAGACTCCAGTCTTGGAGGACTTTCCAGGTCTAGTACTGTGGCTAGTCTAGATACAGACTCCACGAAAAGTTCAGGTACGTAATCAGAGTTCGAGGAGGTATGTATAGAGCGGGGTTAACTTTATGTGTGTCTGTATAAAAAAGCAGAAAATGTAAAAGGTTAACATATGTATTTTTAATAATTGTGGGTGAATCTGTTAGCTTGTTGCCTAATGCATGCATAGCTCTAGGCCTCTAAAGTATTATTAAGGATTCATCTAGGATTCAGTCACAGTTTTCAAAGTAAAGTGTCTAATTAAGAAAAACTTATTTGTGTTACCAGTCTGTTACACAGCATAAATCTTGTATAACTTTTTGGAAGCTATATTTCCTGCTTTTAGAAGTTTACATTTGCACTGAAATAATAGAAATAAGATTTGATTTTACTTGGTTTTGCTCACCATATCACAGCGCATCACTGTTAGACCAAGCAGTTCATTTTAAAAAAAAAAAATATATATATAAAAGTAGAACCAGCTTTTCTGTGTTTTCTGATTTAAGGTTGTAAATTCCAAATTTGAATTTGTATCAACAATGCTGTATCATGGATTCATGTGAAACTCTTGACTTCACCAAGGGCTGTTCTGAATCAACCCAGGACAGTTCGTTAAAGAGAGGAGTTAATATACTGTGGTACAGTTAAGTGTTTAATGAAGGTCTGCAAAAATTACGGAATTTAGTAAGTTAGCCCCATTGACAGCAATTAGAATAGCATTACTGTTCTGGAATTCTTCAGAAATGCTTTGTTTTATTCTGTTGCAGGACAAAGCAATAGTAATTCTGATACGTGTGCAGAATTCAGAGTTAAATATGTTGGTGCCATTGAAAAACTGAAGTATAATGAGAGCAAAAACCTTGAAGGGCCATTGGACTTGATAAATTACATAGATGTTGCACAGGTAAGTGGGTTACAAAAGACAATACCAACAACATCAGAACGTTTTAAGTTTAGGTGTATTTATTTCATATTATCACATGATCTGACCTTTCTCTGTAAATTTTAGACTTCCTAGAATAAAGCAGCTTACTTCAAAAAATACTTCGGTATGAATCTTAAAAGCTGTCACACTCAATTCCATCTTACCGAGTAACTGGAGAAGATGCACTGAAAAGGCCGTTCTGAGAAGCAGACTCAGAGCAAAGGCCCTTTTAGTGAGTCATTACTGACCGAGTATCCCAACTGAAAGTTGTTATATTGTCTTCATCACTGTTAGCATTAGTATCTGTGAAAGAATATCTCCTCCAGGTTTCCTCAGTAGCGTAGAAGTTTTCCTATAGAGGAAAAAGTCAAGTTTCTGCTTACAGTCACTTACGAACCTGTGACCAAAGAACCTGAATAATATTTGGCTCATCCTTGCCAAACTGTGGTTGCTTCTACTTATTTTTGTACTAAAAGCTGTAACTGGTGGTTCTCATTAGGTAGCTGATTGTTTGTATCTTTAAAAGCACGGAATGTGTTTATCTTACAGCAACTCGACATTTCAAGTATCTGAATGTATGCTAAAACTATTTTTACAGCCAAATAACAAAATTGCTGCCAGTGTGGACCATTGATCATCCAGGGTCAGCGCAGCATGACAGGGCATGCATTGTTTTTCAGCCCATCTGATCTGACCACTCCCCCCTGAGATGATAAATTCCTTTCTGGAATCATGTAGTGAATAGAATAAAAAAGAAATATTTCCGTTGGAAGGGACATACAGCAATCGTCTAGTCCAAATGCCTGACCACTTCAGGGTTGACCAGAAGTTAATGTGTGTTATTAAGGGCATTGTCCAAATGCCTCTCAAAAACTGACAGGCTTGGGGCATCGACCACCTCTCTAGGAAGCCTGTTCCAGTGTTTGACCACCCTCTTGGTAAAGAAATGCTTCCTAATGTCCAGCCTAAACCTCCCCTGAACATATTTCACATCAAGTTAAGGGACTGGATGAGTGCAAGAGCGGCAGGCAGGCTCCACAGATGTGAGCAGGGTTAGTGATATTGCTGATCCAGTGGACTGAAGTACACATTAACACATTTTCTAGTATGTATCTCAGTTGTTCATGTTCTTCTGTCTGCACTAAAGGCTTTTGTTTGTTTCCCTCCAAAGCAAGATGGAAAGTTACCTTTTGTTCCAGGTGAAGAGGAGTTTATTATGGGAGTTTCCAAATACGGCATTAAAGTTTCAACATCTGATCAGTATGTAAGTGATTCACAAGTAACTCTCTTTTTGGTGAGAGTTGAAAAGTGCTTTCATTTGTTTCTCTGATAGATGATCTGTGTCACCAAAATGTCACTTCTGGCTTTAAGCAAAACAAACAAAAAACTAAAAAAAGCTCTCTGGTTGGATTTATGACAAAAATCCATTCCTTTTGAGACAGAGCACCAGACAAAAGGCAAGCAAGCCTTTATGCTCTTTGGGCATATCTTCCTTTCCACATGGCTGTCCTGCCATCCTCTCACGTGGAAAAGTAGCATGACTCTGGTGGTCAAGACCATAGGTTCCTCAGCCTGAGCTAGTAGTGCAATTCCTGTTTATGTTATTGTGGAGAGGAAAAAAAAAAGGATGTGTTTTTCAAGAGTACCCGAGTTGTCTTCCTCTTTGAAGTTCCAGCTTTGCACTCCTAATCTAGGAGTGTGAGTTCACTCCAGCATTAAAGCCTCATGATTTCACTTTATTGATCAAGCCTATTTTTTGTTTGCATCATTTCCTACGTGTAGTTTATTTTCCTTTAGCGCACTTAAAGTAGCTTTTTTGCTAAAAATAAAAATCCGGTCTCTTCCCTAGGGCCCTCCAGTTGCCTTTGTATAGCTTTGTATTGCAGCCATGTGGTTTCCTTCTGGTTGCCCTCAGAGCCCCAGATACCATAAATACTTGGCCTTATGAAGTTGTGACCCGTCAACAACCCCGCAATGCCTGTTCATAAAAGCCTCAAGTATGAGGACGGTGAATAGCGTTGCTCAATAGCTGAATACTCTGAAGAGAGCCAGAAAGTTTCCTTTGGTCCCTTCAGTAAATAAAACACTTGTTTCTAATGCCTGGGAAGAAGTGTAGTAGTTGATACTCAAACTTTGAATTGTTTTGGGTTCTGGTTTTCCTGTCCTCCTAAATTCTTAGTTCTCATTAAGAACATAGGTTATGCTATTATTTAAATTATTTTGTACTTTGATAAAGGTCAAATAGGTAATTTTAAGACTTTTATCCATCATTCTTCTGTCTTCAAGCTGAAAGCAAAAGCACGCACAAGCTGATAAAGCCTTCTGTGATTAAGCTGGCTTGCACTGGCGTTTTATTGCATTGCATTCCGTTTCCCGGATTCTGGCTTTTTGCATCTGTGTCACTGTTGACATGTAATTTGTCCTTTAGTGTGTTAGCCCACCTAACTCTTTCATAGAGTTCCAAAATGGAAAGGTTTTCTCTGCATTCATACAAAGAATTCAGTCTTTTAAGACTTCAGGGGAGAAGTGAGAGTTCTGTGATTTGTAGGTACCTTTGCAGGTAATAGGCAAGTATTTATTTCAGATACCAAAAAAAAAAATTGACTGAAGGTCAAAATAGAAAATTTTTCCTCATGGATTTCAGCCAACATTTGAGAAATTATTTAATTAGTGGCTGAAATATTTGCAGATACGTAATTCACTGACATATTTCCATTGTTTGTGGATGCAACCACTAGAAACTGAAGGTGAAGTATTTATAGAAGTCACACTGAGGCTTTGGCCTTCTTCACGTTCCATTTGAGTCTGTTTGTACATTATATATACCTACATACACGTATGGCACAGTTTGTCCATCTGCCATCTCATTTCTCTCTCAACCGCAGAATCCCCTCGTAGCCAAATACTGGAAGGAGGGGAGGAAATGAATTTACAGGGGGACTGTGAACTTTATTCTGTCCTCCCTCTTTTAGTGATAATCCACATGCACATTAGCGCTGTAGCAAGTTGCAAGCAAGTAAGTCTAAGAAGTTGCAAGTAATTTGGAGGTGAATCTTGGCATCTTTCATACAGAGACTGGAGGGTTGATCCAGTAGGTTCCCTGTTGGCTCCAGCTGTGTTCGGTACGATATGAATAATTGTGATTGCTGAGGCAATGTCAGGGATGGAGACGTTTTTCAGCAAGGTGATTTTAGGAACTTTGCTAGAGGCGCTCTCTCAACGGTTTCATAGCAGGCATCAAGCTCACTGTCCATTTTTACAGCTTCTGTATCGAAGTGGATGTTTCTTTAGACCCTTCAGCTACTGACAGGGACAAGGTGTTTAATGCCATGAACACAGAAGAAGAGCTGTCCTGAAGTCGTAAGACCCTAGAGGTGGTATGACTGGAAAAAAGCAGGTGTATATTGCCAGTTGGGGAGGATCGCTTGAGAAGAAAGGCTCTGTGTAGGGTAGGTCTGCAGATACCTGGTACTGGACAACATCAACCAATCCCTTTTTGAAATGGCTAAGGTCAGAACTGTTGGGTCGATGGTGGAAGCCTGCAACTGTGGTGGAGAGTAGATGTCTCCCAGACTAGATCTCTGCAAGAGTCAGGACCCATGCTGTGGCTCAGGCCACAAGTGGCCTGGCTATATCCACATGGCTACCCTCCACCCTGAAGCAACTAACCTTGCCCATACCCTCTTCTGTGAACAGTTTGTGGTGTTTACCCTTCCCGGAACGGAGGCAGGGCCTTGTCTGGAAAAATACTGGAAAACTAAAAAGTCGTTTTAAGTTACCCCTGTGCCAGAGGGACAGAGTGTATCACCTATCATACTCACAGCAGGCGAGTGAGGATAGGTGGGAAATGAATGTGCGCTTCCATAGGATGGACAGGAATACATATAGTCCACATATGAATGCAATTCTAAAGTAGAAGCAAAAATTAAAGTAAAAATTGTGTTAAACCTCCACTTATTTTTTTTTTAATCTTGACTAAACTCTCAATTAAAAAAATTATAATTTTACCAAGGAATACACTTCTGTAAATAAATCTGAAGTATTCTTTAGTAAAAGAAAGGATCAAAACAGGTGGAAAACTGAAATGGCTGTTACGCTGTTCCAGAGTAACTTTTATTTGCCGCATGGTTTCAGGATGTGTTACATAGGCATGCTCTCTATTTAATTGTACGGATGGTCTGCTATGATGATGGTCTGGGAGCAGGAAGAAGTTTACTGGCTTTGAAGACAACAGATGCAGCCTCTGAAGAATGCAGCCTCTGGGTATATCAGTGCAATAGTTTGGTAAGAGTTTATGTTTACAGTATTTAATTTAGGTATCAGTATTTCAATTGTAAAGGGAGATTCTAAAACCCAAAGCCCTTGTGAAGACTTTTTGGCAGAAGGGAGATTGCTCAATTAAAAGAAGAGTATAAATATGCCCTGGCTGAGGGGGGGAGAAAAGCCCTGCTGACTGCATTTGATCAGCTTTGAGGAGAAATACCTACATTCCCTAAAATTGCCAATGAATGTACACGCCTGAGAAAACTCTGCAATCTGAAGAGTGCTGTCATAGCTGCTAAGGACAATCCTCTGTATTTTCAAAGACAAAAATCTCTTTAAAATCAGACAGAGCAGGGAGGGACTGAGTAACGAGTCTGATAATAGAGCATGCATTCATATTTATAAGCAAGGGAAGTGATCTCCTCTTAAGATACTATGATACGACACACACCCTTAGCAGCGCTGGGGGAACACATGAACTGACTTTCTGAATGCTAGTGTCCTGCTATGATGAAAGCTAACAACTCTGACTTGTTTCAAAAGAGCTTATTTAAAACAGCTTCCCACACGTCATTGCAGACCACAGAAATCAAATTAAATCTCACTTGTGCTACTCCATTTTGCATGTCTCCGCCAAAAGAATGATAAAGGTCACATTTTGCTTTAAGTGAGTTTTGAGACATTTAGGAGTTCTTCAGAAAGTTAATGTGTGTGCTTGGGTTTGTTTTTTTTTTTTTAGGAACAAGCACAAGCTATTTGCAAAGTGTTATCTACAGCCTTTGATTCAGTTTTAATGTCAGAGAAGTCCTGATTTTCCTTCAGCAGCATGTGGTGATGTAGTACAAGCGGCCTTTGTGTATGAGGAGGAAATGGGGCTCCTTTGTGACACCACGGACTGGCTGTGTAGCTACCCACAAACCTAGGAAAGACTGGCTGGACAAAGAGGAGCCACGCGGCCTTGCACATGGTACTTTGTCATTCCCCAAACATGACTTGAAGAAATTATTCCATCTTCAGTTTCCAGGACAATACAGAATTTTATATTTAACATGATTTTTTTTTTCCTAAATCGTGTTTTCTATGTTAATGTCAATATTGTAGAAATGTAAAATAAAACTGACACTTCCTTCTATCTTCGTCTGAAAAACAATTTGTTAATATAGACTTCGGTTCTGCTTAATACAGATATTAGAACAAAACAAGAGCAAAGTGATAATAGGTAGTCATTTGGTGCGTTACACCTCTAATGTAATCTTAGGTGTGCTGTCTACACCGTTTCTACATTCAACTAAAAATCCAAAAGATGTACCTTTTTTTGCTCAAGTGCTACTTGTTTGTATTTCTCATTTAACACACTGAAAAGAAGAATATTGCCTAAGCAATGCAGAGTAACAGAAGAGAAGTAGCCAAAGTGATTTTAAAAGTAGTTTTATTTTTTCCAGACATTTGACTGGTTAACAAGAGTAAAATTTATTAATCATGCTCTAATTATAAATCACTGCATCCAGGACATTGAAAATAAGAGCTGATTTTAGGTTATACAATATATACAGTTGCTCTGCAACTAAACAAAATAAAAACAACTGAATTGAATATTATACATCTCATAGCATTCTAAGCTGCATTTTTAAGTGTCACTTGCTCCTTTTTAAACAGTTAACACAGCAACCTAATAGTCTGTCTATTAACAGGTTCTTTTGAATCATTACTTTAATCAGATTTGAAAAGTTGTATGAAATATGCCAAAATTTTGGACTTAAAATTCTTAATTTTATATTATAAATAGATATCTACAGGCTCTAGAATTTCTTTTTCCTCTAGCAGAGGAGCAAACTTTGAGAAACATGGAAAATCTAGGGATAAATTTTGCTTAGCTGCTCTTCATTGGTCCTCGAGATTGTGTCTGTCTGCACTGTTAGTGCTATTGAGTTGTATTCTACAAGTTTCCTAGTTTTTAAGTAACCAGTGAACGAGGTTGTGACATTTTGAAGCGTATTCCTCTTCTAGCAGAACTCGAGGAAAGTTTGCATCATTGTTTAACTTTACGAGTTGTTACATACACTATAAGATTCTGTGTTAAAAATACTGTACATTAGGAGATCTGTGCAAAATAATATGCCCATTTACTCTCTAGACTCTATCAGGGATAGAAACATACAAAATAGTGTCGCAAACTGAACATATCAGTAAGTGAATAAAACTGTAGTGCTAAACTATTACTCTATTAGCTTTACTGGGAACTTCGAAAATACAGACTAATTTGCTTCAACTTGCAACAAAAATATCTTGAAACATTCCAGTTTGTTCCCCATTTTTACTGCAGCAACAGCATCTAGGAAATGAAAGTTAGGCGTATTCTTGGCTGTACCCACCCATTGGAGAGGCTGTCGACCCACTGTACCATTGAGGAAAGGCGATACAAGGTAAGATCAGTGTTGCTCTTCCAGCACTAATGCAATGTGATTTTTCTCCAAATAAGCGTACATGGTGGTGGCCTATTTTCCATTCCATTCAGTATGAAATGGCCAATTCAAACACCATTTGTCAGAAATTCAAAGTTCTCTTGATAAATCCAGAGATACAATATTCACAAAACGTGATCAAAGCCAATGTGACCTAGACATTGATTTTTCTTATCCTATGCCATCAGTTGTTCTCCTGTAGCATAAGCAAAAACTGGTACAATTTCACAATATACAAACATCGAAACGACGTCAGATGTCATATTGGTGTTTTGTATTCCATCAACCAACTGGGAACCATCCACGGCCTAGCCTTTGTTCACAAATTAGGAAAACAAATTTAACAACAGTGTAGCTACCATATATGTGGGTATATTATATAAATACAGAGTGAGTTAGCAAACTTACCATTGTTTGCAAGGTAGTGGCACACAGATTGTATAAACCAGAACATAACGTAGTGTACTTGTGAGGTGTCAGATACCTTATTGACCAAGGATAATTATCTAAGTGTTCCACCAAATATGTTCTCTCTGTGAACACATTGCTGGATGATTTAAGAAAGTTCAAGAATTTAAAAATAAAGTCTAAACACTATCATGAGACAAGCGTAAGAAATGCTCTGCAATCCATCATCATAGTTAAGTACATTTCAGGAAGTGCAGTTTTCATATCCTTGAGTTAATGTAGTAACTCGTTAATATTGCCATAGTTTCGTTAACCAGCAGTAGTCACATTAAATGACCAAAATGGATGTAACATACATAAAGAACATTCAAAAAACAGGTTCTACACACGTGCAGCATAGAAAAATGAAACAGTCTCAAGCTCACAAAATTAGAACTAGGAAGTTCAACAGCTAACACAGATTTCAGATAACTTTAAGCAAATATCTACATCCATTCTGAAAGAAAGAAGTTTCTTCTGTGGTAAACTGAAATACTTTTTCCACTTTTACCTGGCCAAAGACACCCGATTAAAATTGTTCCTTTTGTAATAGTTGACATCCTGGATGACAGCCAGTATGGCAAGATGCTGAACGAGCCCAGTTTAGAACTACGCAGCAGCTTGCGTGTTTTGGTTCCAACACTTCAAATGGTATCAAGAATTGAATAAATTCACTGCCCTGTCAGATGCACACGATTTCTTTGACTGGGGAAGCAACACTGAACCGTGGTATTGCCACGTTACAAAAGGGAGAATGAAATTACAGTGAATTGATTGAAAAGAACGTTCATAATGTTGTGATGTTCACACACTTATATGGATTTTGATCGTTAAAGCTTTTCAGTTCACCTTGAAAAATACATGAAGAGTTGTGTTTTTTTTAAAAAAGTGTAAACTGCTCATGAGAAGTTTTCACATAGAAAAAAGGTTTTAAAAGTCCCCAAATCAGAACAATGGCAATAAAAAAGTAAGCTACAGTACCTAGGACTCGGGCAGTGCTCTGGCAAGGTGTCTGCAGATGAAATGAAATAAAGCAAAACTGATTTCTGTGACCGCTGGAAATGAGAAATGTCTCCACTTATCAGTAGCAATTTAATCAACAATAAAGTGCACAAATGATACAGGGAAAGCTCCTTTCCGACTGGGATCTCCATCAATATGGCCAATCTGAAAGAGTCCAGATATTTGTCAAGTTAATCTCAAAAGGGCATTTCAGAATCACCAAAATGAACACCAGTGACCTTCCTGCCTGTAGGAGCACAAGCCTCTCCCTACGTCTTTTCTGCAGTGGTGGTCTTTCTCTTTTGCGAACGGGAAACATTATCAGATAATTCAGTCCTACGAGGTATTTTGTTTGTAAGGTTTGTTATTCAGCTACAGACATTTTTGGTCAAATTCTGTTTTATCCAGTTCTTTGAAAGTAACACCTCTTGATGCAGCGCCACTGCTACATCATTTCCGTGCATTCTGCAATGCCTGGCAGCCCATATTCTGCCTCTGTTAAGTTGCTTCTGCTTCCGCCTCTTAACAACCACTGCAAAGTACAAGGATGGATCAAGCTTCAACAGTTCTGGGTTTTACGTGAATCTGTTTGTGTTTATACAGCACCATTGTCAATTTAGATGCAATCTGATGTTCTATTCTTCTCTAGCTAACAGAGTAAGGCAAGTGTTTTAATGCAGAACAATTTCCCAAGACTTTGCTTTGGCTGATGAGGCTCCGGGGTATAAATAGTTGAGATGGTTTCCCAGCTCAAACAGATCATTTCTTAATCTAAGTCAGCTGAAGAATTAGGACAACACAAAGCTGTCTTCTGAAGCCCACCACACAGCATCTTCAAGGAAGATGAAACAGTAGCAGATTCTTAAACTGCTGACATCTCCCAAGAATTTCCTCAATCACACAAACCGTGTCCCCTGTACACTGTGAACCCTACTACTAAGATTTTTTTTTTTTTTTAATGAGAACACACAAAAATTTATCTGAAGTTTGGCTTTTGAACAAAAGAAATTTCTGGAATCAGGTTTCCATGAGATGAAACTTTTCCTGTTATTTGGAAACCCAACAGGGGATCTTCTGAAGTCAGTTGTCAGCCTCTAGATTTCATTTATTTCTTTCAAAGTGTGTTGATGGAAAATGCAAAATACTCACCCACCACTCCTGATCTTCTTCACCATCAACTACAATAATATCTCCCTCTGAAAAAGTTAGCTCATCTGGGTTATCTGCTACACAGTTGTAAATTGCTTTTACTCTCTTGGGTTTAGTTTTTGACTGAAATATAAAAATAAGTGAATGTTAATAATACAGCGTGGAAAAGACAGAATAGACTTGGATTTGATCTAAAGAAAGCTTCAGAACTGCTTCCAACTGTTATTTTTCATAGGTTAGAGTTCAGCTGCATCATTTATGCTGGGTGCTCATGCTTCCAGCTGAATTTACCAGCATCCAAAGCCTTTCACAACCACTGTGCCACCAATGTGGGCCAGGTTTCCCTTAGCAATCTTCCATTTTGGCTCATCCAGACTTGTCTTTGGAGCTCTACAATGTTGCAGCAATTACGATTTTATTCAGAAGATGGGGTGATCGAGATCAAGTGCTACGCAGCAAGTGTAACAGCAGCAGCAGCATTATCGGAAAGAGGCCCAAGCCACCTGCCAAAACACCCCTTCTTAATCTGCTGAACCCATTTCAGCGGTGTACAAACGCTCTGAAACCTCCTCTGCCTCTCCGTAGTGCTTTGAGGACTGCAAGCCACAGAAGTAGCATATCAACTCCTACAATAGGAAAGTTTAGCAAGGAGTTGCAATATTCCGATGTTGCAGTGGGACTCCAATCCTACTTGAGTTCTATTTGAAGTGATGCCAGAATTGTTTTGCTCTGGTATCGCAGTATTCACCATTCTAATCTCACACCTCTCCCAGTGCAACCCCACCTGCTGCTGTATTTATTTTCAGCTTCCTCACTCTCTGTTGCAGACCATCAATAATGCTACCTACATAGTGTTTCCACGCAAGGAGTGGAGAGGCACAGGACCTGGAGGCAGAGCATAAGCTTTCTACCTTGAGTTCACGCTTCTCCCCAGTTTGCCCAGCCATAGCCAGCAAAAATCTCTCCTTTCTACTCTAAGATGCCAGAGCAGAGCTGTAAGTGCCACTTAGATCAAGAGATGTCTGTTAATGCAGTGGGTGTTTGGGACAGAGGCTCCAGATTGGATGAGGAAAAGAAGGTCTCATCATCATTCTGGAGTCCCCCAGGGACTGATCCCACTCTCTAGTTAGGTCAGCTGTGGAAGAGGAAGCTTGTAAGGAGAGAAGAGACTCCATTCACAAGTCTACTTCTCTCCACCAGCAAAACGCTCTTCTCTGCTGCCCAAAAGCCTCTTCGTGTGCCATTTTGTTAGGGCTGAGCACCATGCAGAAAAAGGGGGATGTGGGTGGGGAAGGAGGGAGACAGCACGATCACGATCGTTATGCTCCTCTGTAAGCATCCATTTGCATTTTAGTACAAAACCCCGACCTGCCCAGAGCAGGCATACCCTTAGGCTCTGTCTGCGGGGCACACCCCTGTGAGCGGGCAGCCTTGCACCGCTTCACACCAATTTTGCCAGATGCTCAGTCAAGTTACAGTTAGAACCACAACTACCTTTAAGGTCAAGAGGGAAAAGCTTCACAATTACTAACTTCAAAATGCAGTAATTACAGGTGTTTCTCGTTCTTTAGAAGGCAAAGAAATTAAAAGAGGTCCCATTCCCAGAAGACTAAAATCTTCCAGGAAAGTTTCCCACGTATCTACAATATGGTTTCAAAAATCTAAAATATACATTGGGGGGGAAAGGAAAAAAAAAAAAAAGGCATCAGGAATTTTCATCTGAAAAATAGGCTATTGGGCAAATGCAATGTATAGGAGACAAGTCACTGGCTATGTGTGCATGTACAACTAGACCGCTTTTTTGCTTTTTTTTTTTTTTCTTTCCCTTTACTCAAGGAGCACTTCTGCAATCATTTCCTAAATCTGTGCTGGCCTCTGGATTCTCTAGCAGGGTAAAGACTTAGCAAAAAAAGGCTGGAGTATAAATGCAGCGATTTAGTCAAAGTTCTTTAGCTAGATTGATCTAGCTAAAGCTCTTTAACTGAGGGGCCCTTGACTAAATCTCAGCTAAGATGCTTTAGCTAGATTGATTTAGCTAAAGCACCTTAACTAGCACACACTCCCTGAGCCAGGTTTCCCTTACTTCTCTGTCCTATGACAGAAGAAAATCATCCAGCTGATTTTCTCAGTCTCACGAAATTCATCCTACTGAAGCCCTGGAGACATCTGGAGAGTCAGATTTGTTCTTCATAAGATGTGCAATTAATATTAAACAGTGGAGACACTGACTGATCCTAGAAACTAGCCAGGACATCCCACTCACTCATGACTAAAGCAATTTGTCCCATAAAACAAAAAAGAACAAGATAGAGAACTACTATGACTTTAATTTATCCAGAAAGCTTGGTAAGGAGCTGTTTCCGAGCCAACGGATGTGTTAAAAGGATGCAGCCAGCGTTCACACCTGAATCCCAGAACACACTGCAGAAATTGTGGTCAGGGTCCAACAGCTTCACAAAGTAAATATGGCAAGTCCCTTGGTGCACATAAGCAAAAGGGATAGATATTACATTTTACATTAATCAGACCATTTAATTTTATTGTGGCTTAAAACATGAATGTTATTTTGATGTAAGACAGACAGTAAATTGGTTGAACAAGAGTGGGGGAGGCAAGAAAACAGATTTTATACTCCCAACTAACGCAGATGAACTCCAGATGTCTCTGTGGCTTTTCAGCATTATCAGATGAGAAACAGCTAATAGGAACTCTAACAGCTCAAGACAAATGTGCAAGGCTACACACACAAACACGCGGCCGTCTGTCCTGGAGACTTACTATTTCAGCAGACAAGGGTAAGGAAAAACGGATGAAGGGAGAGAGACAGAGGGATGAAGAAGGCAGGCCTTTTCGCTACAGCCCATCAATAAGACAATTGCAGAGCCAGGAACAGCACAACTCCTGCCTCTCAGTTTATTATTTACCTACTGAACCATGCTCATACACAGAACGTATGTGACTAGCCCAGTCACATACAGCATCTTGGAAAGTATAGACTCTCTATATTGTGATTTGCTTACTGCAGAGAAATACCGTCATGCTCACACATATGGATGTTTATGTCTATCGCACAAGAGAGCAACATGAAATTGGAGCAAGGACCAAAGACCTAGCTGAACTACACATAATGTAACAGCTCAACTGACACCTGGAAATACATCCCTTTACCTCCACCAGTATAAGAATACAGGCATTGACACTGTGTGTTACCATTCACTGTTCCTAGATTATAAATAAGTAGGAGTATTAAATGGCCACACAATCAGGTCAAGAGTCCATCTTGAGTCTAAAGTCCATCTAAATCCAGCATCTGTAAGGCTGGGGGAGGGTGGAGAAGAAGAATATACAATACTTCCAGCCTTCCCTTTCACCCACCTTCTGGCTGGGGATGTCTCAAGTCAGATGTTTTCTGTGTATTTACCAAGAGATTCCTCTCCTGTCAACCAGTGAAAGCATGACAAAGAGATGCAAAGAGAACCAGCTGCACAAAGAACCAATTTCTTTTGTTTTGAGCTTGACTCCTACTAGTCTTGTCTGAAGCCATTTGATCTACCTATGTGAACAAGTATGAATATATCTACTTCCATTATAAAAGAAAGCCCAAAAGCTCCCTTATTGTGTACTTCATTGAAGTTTAAGAATGAAGTTACATATGATCTACAAGTGACTCACTCACCAAGCTCACCTACAAGTGACTCACTTATGAAGCTTACCTACCTTCAATAAGTCAAACCACACATCCTACATCAGTCACATTTGGACACAAGCAAAGAATTCATGCTGCTTTTCTTTGGTTTCTCTTTGGTTTTTCTTGTTTGGTTGTTTTTTTTTTAATTTAAAATCACATACTATCATATAGGAAATGCAAGAAAAGCAAAGTTTTCATAAATAATTAGTACAAGTCATACACGTATTTAACACAGGATACAAGCTTTGTATTTTTCAAAATTCTCACACTTTCTCTGTAACAGGATACACTATTCATGTCAACAAGTGTGTTTGATAGAAAACGGAAGATTTAATAAAATCAAAACCCAGATTGTCTACTTACTATTTGTGATTTCCTTGGCATTGGTGCTGGTGGCTGGATCTGTGCCAAAGTATTTGCTGTAGAACCAGTTTGTGTTACTGGAATTTCACATACAGAAGACGACTCTCCTGCTGTTAAGGTAAGTAAAACAAGTAAATTTTAGGCATGCTTTAAAAAAAAAAACTAAGAGTGATGATACAAATTGAAACCAAATTAATTATTCTTTAAAGGATACAGATAATTTTATATCCCAGGAGTATTTCATTTTTAATGGTTCTTTCTAAATAACTGAACAGAATTTTTTCTATCTTTTTCCTTACAAAAAAAAAAAAAAAAAAAAGGCCTCTTTTCCCAAACCTAAGACCTTTAATATGCTAAAAGAGAAAAAAGCCTATAAAATAGATGAGAGCAGAACCAAATATCCCATTTCCCCATTTGTTCACTACAGACTGTATGCTTTCAGAACCCTTTTTTCCTAGTAAAGACCATCATTATCAAGATGCTGTATCCTTCACAGGAGACTCCTGACACAGATGGCAGATAGTCATTAGCAAATTCCCCTTGGGTATGCCAAGGAGAAATAAAAAAGAATCACAGTAAGAACCAATGAATATAATATACATAGTGGAAGGGGAAACTGGGTAGGAGAAATTGCACTACAACCAACACAGAATCCACACAAACTTTACTTTGGACATTTTATTGAGACAACATTATTGTTATGTCCCAAAGTAGTAGTTACTTTGAACAATTAAAAGAGCAGAATCAATAATGAACTCTGAATAATGAACTCTGTTCATTAGCATGAAAAGAGCAATATCAATTTGAAATTTAATTAAAAGTGACACAATATATGTTTTAGATTTTCAAACTAGAAACACATTTTTCTACTCTAAAATGTGTAATGTGTTACGTTGTTTATGACACATGCAAACAAGAGAGAAAACTAACTAAAGTTTTCATAATGCATCCTTTGAGTGGGGTTTAGGTGAGGTCAGGAAAGCTAAAGCTCAACTGGAATGGAATCTGGCAAGGGATGCCAAAGACAATAAGAAGAGCTTGTGTAAATACAGAGGTAACAAAAAGAAAATTAGGGAAAACATGGGCCCATTGCTCAATGAGATGGGGGATCTGGTTACGCAGGGCATGGAAAAGGCTAAGGTACCGAATGCCTTCTTTGCGTCAGCCTTTGCTAGAAGACCCATCTTCAGGAATCCCAGGTCCCAGAGACCAGGGGAAAATCTGGAGCAAGGAAGTGCAAAGTCCTGCACCCGGACACAAACAAGCCCATGCACCAACATATGCCGGTGGCCACCCATCTGGAAAGCAGAACCAGAGGCAGCGGGCACAAACTGAAACACAAGAGGTGCCACATGAACATCAGGAAACACTTTGTTACTGTGTGGGTGGACCAGGCACTGGCACAGGTTGCCCAGGGAGGCTGTGGAGTCTCCATCCTTGGAGATACTCAAAAGCCATCTGGAAACCATCCTGGGCAGTTGGCCCTGTTTAGCAGAGAGGTTGGGCCAGATGACCTGTGGAGGTCCCCCTCAACCTCAACCATTCTGTGACTCTATTTCTTATTACATGGTCCTGTTATTTACATTAATTGGCCCATAACTCTGTTCATGCTGAAAAGCTTGAGGCATCAAGGCCTACACAACCAAGGAGAGAAACAAGAAGAATGCTGGTAATGACTGTATTTAAATGTGCAAGGTAAATAAATAAAAGAACCCAACACTTTCCGTAGGCTGTTATAATGATAGCTTAATTACAATAAATTAAATCTCTAAAGCACAATTACCAGTTTGCTGTAGAGACCCAAGTCCTCTGGACTGCCCTTTGTTAGTTAAGCCAGATGACTTCTCAGTCCTGTGCAGAAAGTTAGAAATTCATCCATTTAAGAAACAAACAAGAACTTGAATCTTAACAACACAGAGTATTTTCCAAACTATAAAATTCTTTTCATGTCTTCCATATATTCCAGTGACACCTATTTTGCTTTTAAAATACTACTTTGCTTCTGTATTTTTGATTACACCAATCATAAGTTGCACTTAATTTAAAAATATTAGGCAGAATAATAATAATATAGGATCAATTACTGCAATTTAGACCAGTGTAGAGCAGATTTTCTTTTCCTAAGTTCTGAAGTTCCTTTCACTGATATTTTAAAATTCTTCATTAAAATTATGTATCCATATTAGCCTGTACATTATAGCAAGCTTCAGCAATTGTTTCCCCCTTTTATTTTGTAGGGTACATTCAATCAGGGGACTAGAAAAGGAGCTCAAAGATCAAAGGTTGTTTACCTCTTCCATTCACAAAAGATCAGCCATGTATATTACTTATTTCACACACACACATACATGTCCCTGTATCTTGTAACTACCTAAGTTTGCACAGGCTGTACTCTGCCAAATTTTCAGCGTCAGAGAATCCAAAAACTTCCCAGACAAGTTACTACGGTGTATCCCTATGCTTACTTTTGCGAGGCTTTCCCTAGTGTCTAATTAAATTATTCTTGCAACAACTTAAACAAAAGTCTTCTTTTTTAGAGCCATCATGAGATGTATAAAGGAATGGCATAATCCAACACTGTACAGATTTGCAGACGTGTACTCATACTACAATTTCTTTTTTAAAAAAAATATAAGAGAATCTTATTTCTTCCAAACTTTTCTCATATTTTCTACACTTCTCATTACCTTATTGATCTCCCCGAGTTTCTGCCTCACTATTTTCTATCTTTATTTTACTGCAGTACCCAAAACTGAACACAGTAGTCCAGAGCTGAGGCATTACTGATGTTGAGTCAATTGGAAAGATTAATTCATATAATTTGCAGGCTATAATCAAACAATACTATTTCTCTTTGACTTTTCCACAACAACATGAGTCGTCTGACTTACTTTCATGTATGATTCACTATGTCCTTGCAGAATCTTCTCTGAAGGACTTTTGTTTAACCATACTCTGCTGTTCTCCATGATTCATTTTTGTAGTTAGTTGTCCTTAAGTACTACGTGTTGCTTACTGAAAGACACCCCTCTTCTCCCTTGACTACCACTCCAGTTTCTTAAGGCTGCTTTGGATATAATCCTGTTTTCCAGTACACTTGTACACTCCTAACTTTGTTTCCTGCAAATTTAAAGATTATACTTTCTGTTCCAGGTCTCTCTAACTCCTGCCAGGAATGAAAATACTGAATGGAACTGAACCTACGCAAAGCATGTGAGCAAAAAATGGCACAATCACACATAAGATCCCATTATCTCTTTTTTGTTATTATATGAGAATTAGAAGTGGATTATCCCACTTGGGTGGTGAGACACTGGAACAGGTTGCCCAGAGAGGTGGTGGAGGCCCCATACCTGGAGACATTCAAGGCCAGGCTGGATGAGGCTCTGAGCAATCTCATCTAGTTAAAGAAGTCCCTGCTTACTGCAGGGGGGTTGGACTAGATGACCTTTAAAGGTCCCTTCCAACCCAACACATTCTATGATTTTATGATTCTTTGTGTCTTCTTTTTTCCATCACCATTAAGCATTCTGTAAATATTCTGCAAGTCAAGTCATACAATCTTAAATCACTAAGTTATCTTGTTTTTACTGTGGGAAACGTTGTAATCTGCTCTTTAGTGTCTGTCTTCTGTTCATTCACATACTCTAGAATACATCATTGGCAAAAGTATGCATGCTTTATAGATGACTTGCATGTTATATACCATAAAATCAAAAAGTTACTAATAATTATGAAGTATATTAAATACCAAAATTACGTTAGTTACCCAGGGATAGGTTTTCTTTGAGAGATTCTACTAGGAGGTTGTGGGGGCAGTGGTGGTGGGGTTGGCTTAGTTTGTGGAGGAGCTGGTTGCTGTTTAGATTGCTGGTTCAAAGCTTCTATAATGCTGGCCGTCTTTGCCACTGGAGGCGGTGGTGCTGGAGAAAGCACATCTATAGAAGAAAGTTAAACAGTGAAGTGGAATTAAATTTCTATGTACCATTTTGATTCTTGCGTTCTCATCCACAGGTTTTCCTGTTACAGGATTTACCCCCATGCAAGAAAAATGTAATCAACAATTTAAACAGAAAGCAATCCTTCCATTGGACAGAGGACTTCTTTGGAAAGAGGTTTACCTTTTGTTTCACCTAGTCCAGGTCAGAGACCTCTCAATTCATTCAAGCATTAAAGTACAAGCGAAGAAAATTCTTACCAAAGTCAGTCATATTCTTGAAAATAGTAGATCATACTATATTTAATAAAGTGTTTGCTCAACCGAGGCCTTCAGTTTGTGTTCTATGGAAAGTAACTGAATAATAACTGAGAAATTTTATTTAGAGAAATGCCTTTTCTTAAAAATCCTGTTACAATTAACATCTAACTTCACATTAGGTTTAGCAATTAATTAAAATTTCTATTGAATTCTTGAAACCACCATAACAGCAGCTGGCAATGCATTAAAATGTCTTTTTGCATTCCTACAGTCTGCAAGAATCAAGCACAATGTGGAGTCATAGCCCCAGGCCTACATGTAACACTCATCTTCACAACTAGTGAGAAATGCGTCATTGAAACTATATATTAAAGTGAAAAGCTCGCTCTTTAGCTCTAGTAATAGATAGTATTTCCTGTTGACCCTGCACTACACTGTACAGTCCTCACTGGAACATCAGAGAAGACAGTTCATACAAAGTTACTGGATGGGAACGATAGGCCGAAGCTACAGTCACCAAAAGAAGAAGTATGAGTTGTGGAAATGGAAAAATAAGCCAACTATGATTAGATACAGCAGAAGGGAAAACAGGGGAAAGTGGAAACATACTTGTAGATGTTACACGCAATGGCGGCACAGGGGGATGAATAGCTGGTGGATCTGATGAAGACCTCTGCCTGCTTATACTTTCCACTCCTAAAGAATTTGTCTTCCACATTGCATTAGATGAAGAAATTGTCTGAATACCACTGCCAAGAACTGAAGGCTGAACTAAAAAGAGAGGAAAATACTGTATTATTATTATTGCTTACCCTAAGCACAAAGTGTTAATATTCGCACCCGTGCTTTTAAAAATGGTGCACTGTACTCAGCAACAGGAACCACTGCCATCCTGCTGGAATGCCAGAGCAGAAACCAGAGTCTGGTGTAAAAAATTACATGGAAGTTTCTGGGTAAAGTCTTACTAACACTTTACCCAAGTAAAAATTGTCTCCAGTCATTACTTTAAAATACGTCAATAATTGAAAAAGCAGAAATTTCTCAACAAGACGACAAAAGGCAAGTCTTGCTACCTTCTTTAATCCCTGTCTGATAGATGTAATCTTCTCAGGTACTGCAAAAAAAAGACCTCACTCTTGTATGAGCATTATCAGACATGGCTCACATATCAGTTTTGACTTTGAATTGACACAAAACTGTAATTATGAATTCAACCCAAACAAGAAGCTATAGTAACTAGTCATGAAACAGTTACAAAGTACGACTTCTTTGGGGCCTCCTAAACAACTCCATTCTTAGGCTGAGGAGCTGCCTCCCCACTTCACAAAAACACACTACAGGTTTTCTTCATAAAGTCAATATTTTGTACATACCATGCCACTTCTCCATACTCAGCACATGAGCATCATATTAAGAAAAGATGAAATAGAGTAAGGTATGAATAAATACTAGTTTGCAGGGAAAAGCATAAAAGGCTCAGAAGACTTGGAGAACAGCCTAAAGCTAAGAGGATAAAGGAGTAATAAAACACCATAAGCATAACATCAACAACATCAGCAACCAACAAGAAGCTATGATTGATGATACTATTATAGCTTTTAACTAATAAAATAAAATAATCAGCTAATACGTTACTAGACTAAAGAATAGGAACTAATAATCTAATCCAGGCAGCGTGCTTTCTTGGCGTGAGTTGCACTGTACCTGTGCCAAGAAGTCTGGGGTTGGGAATGAAATTAAAATGACACTCTTTGAAAAGTATCATTTAATCAAGGGCAAACAGTGGGTAAAATAGTATGGCTGGCATGGTTAAAATAATACCAAAGTGTAAAATAGTCTTTTTAACTATCTAACTGTATTACTAATTCAGAGATAGAATCTAACAGTTAAACAGACTGCACAAGCTCCTTGGGTGAATTTTCCTGTTTGGTGGGGGAAACATTCCTTTCCATCAAGTCTAGATATTAAGCTTAGACTTCATGCAAAAATGTTAGATGAAAGGAATTCCACCTTGGTTAAATTTTACATGCTGCTAAACTTTCCCCAGCCTCATTCTACCTTTTTTGAAGTAACCCAATACCATGCTGTTCTATTGTTCTCAGTTTTTCTGCCCCCAAAAGAACATATTTAAATGCGACTTTTATGCTGCAGCCATTCTTGTGAGACCAATAACTGACTTTTCATGTTACGCAGATGTTCAATTTGCCACCTCAGACACAATCACTGGGGTATGGAGTCTTGCATTCTGACCTCTGCACAGCGCTCCCAAAGGCAAAGCCACTCAAATATGCCTAGAACATTCCCCACTCGTATCTTCTCTTACAGAGTCTGAATTACAGCACCATAGAAAAGCATGTGTTTACACAGTCATTTGTCTTGAATTGAACTTTACATAAATTTAGCGCCCAGGAAAGCTGCTGGATTAATAAAGGTATTCAAACAATGAAACACACCGAACATGTACCATACAAAGAGGACCTATACAGATTTCTCTACACTTCTTTAATATGATCCAAACAGATTATATATGAAGATAAGAATGAAGTTCACAGCATCAGCTGTAACGGTAGATTTTGCAAGCACACAACCCTTCTGAACCAGGATGACACATGTACATTTCACACTGTTCTGCTGATCGGGGTATAACCACTAACTGGCAATTACATTTTCAGTCAGCAACCAGTTCTCTAAATTATCCAGTTCTCCACGTCATGACACTTCGACTTTTATTTCAACAACCTTGAAGCCTCTATTTATTAAGAAAAGACTTTGCAAGGTTAAAATCTCTCATGTTCTGCATATACTCGCCATTCTCTCAGATCTTAAACAATTTTCTGCAGCAGCCAAATGCTATTGAAATTGTATGTTTAAATTGAACTCTGACAATGACATCTTCAGGAAACAGAAGTATGAAAAGATGGAGTATAACAAGAAAAAAAAAATTGCTGAACTAAATTGACTGCAGCCCCCCTTTTAACAAATTGTTTAAGTGTATTGAGGCTTACTTCAAGTATATAAAATGAAGTCATCAATACACTGTTCCAATACTTACCTTTGCAAAATAACTGTAAAACCTAAAACTGTGATAATAAATAATGTATGATCCCATTCGTCTAACATACAATGATATTTCCCGATGTCAGTACCTTTGCCAATATTCCTTGGAGGTAGAGGAGGTGCACTACTCGTAACAGGTACTGCAGGCTGAATGGGAGGTGGGCTGCCACTGAGTATTGCTCCATATGTTTCATTCTGTAATATACTTGGCATAAATCCTCTTTGCTTATCCTTAGCAATGTTCGCTGCATCTCTTGCCAAGGATGCTACATTAGGCTGTAGTTGGTTTGATCCAAGTTGATAGAAGCTGACAGGCCTGTCCTCTCTCCGATTGGGACTGGGTTGCTTAAACACAATAACAAAAGTGCTCACTGATACCACATTAGTTGTACTAATTTTATTTATGAGTTGATAGAAAGTTATTAGTTTCTAGAAAGAAAAAATGGCTTCTAAAATGCATTTTTGTTGCTTTTAATATGTAATCTAAAACCTACGTTCTGCCCTCTTCAAGACAAAGTAACTGTGGACATTAACAAAAAAAAAAAAAGATTAAATGTGAATTGCATTTCAAAACGATTATCATTTTCTCATTTTATCCTCTAGTGTACTCCTATAGGATAATTCTGTATTGTTACATACACAGGACTATACTTCTCTAGGTAGTCAATATAGATATTCAGAGTGGGTCAAGTAAAGTTTCCCTGCATCAAAATAACAGGCAATATTTTCAAAAGAAAATAAATAGAAGATCCTAAGCCTTGTCCAAGGTTCAGCAGTGTTAGCTGCCAAATAGACGATCACGATCTCAAAAACCAGACACAACTGCATCCAAGTACTCTACCTGTAGCTCAGCCTACAACAAATTAGGAGCCAAAACTTGTCATGAACTCTTTCTAGCTCACTAACATTGCTGGACAAGTTTGGGAGATTATTTCAATTGGCAGCTGGGATGGAACACTGCTCATCCCATGCACATTTTCAAATGAGATCTAATTAGTTGTCTTTGAGATTTGCAGCAAGTCATCTGCTTGCTATGCACACTTAGCATTATTTTTCCTGTTTCAACAGCAAGCATTGTAATTATTGTTATCAAATGGTAATTAAAATATCTGGAGTTATAAATTCATGTGGCTAGTACAGGAATGGGTTGTAACAATCCACAGCTCAGAGAGCATAAATATGGCTTTAGAAATAGTGTTAGATAAACATGTTGCTGACATACCGTCTATGAAATTACAATAAACCATTTATAGTAATAGCGTTTAGACAGAATAAAGATTTACACCAAAAGTATCACAAATAAGCAATTGATTTTCCTCTGGAGATACTCAGTGCTTAGTCTGGATTGATCATGTAGGGCCTTTAGATACGTTGTGGCACAGCATTATAGTTCAAAGATTTGTAAGAATGATGTATGTGACAGCCAGACACATTAATCTCTACCTTTACTTTGGCTTAACAGCCTCACTCCTCACTGGCTGATGCCCTTCATTTCCTGACCTCTCCACTGTCCTGGTTCTGGTGTTTGTTTCAGCCCACACTTGCTTCTGCTTTCTAAACCAGCAGAAAACTCTTTTTTGTTTTGTTGATTTAGCTTTTCACTTGTTTACCAAACTGAAACAGCTCAATACAGGGACAAACATGTGCCAGAATGAAGGCAAAAGATGAGGTTGGACCAGGCAGACGGCATGTGGAACAGCAGTAGATACCAGTTGGATCATCTTAGTCTTCTTTTTCGTTAGACTCTCTTTTATATGAAAAATTCTGGGCTAAAAGAACTTCAGTTTCAGACATGACCTATTCTGACAAAGATTACAAAACCTATTCAATTGCTTTACCAGAGAGACAAGCCCAATAGCTTGACACCTGCAAACAGAGCTCTGATGTGATCCTAAGCAACAGCAGTACTCACCACTGCATTCAGTGTAGTCACAGACACTAGTCTGTGATTAATAGTCCTTAATCTCCTTTCAAAAGTCCCTGTAGTATAAGCCTATTAATAGTGGGCGGTTTCATTGCTTTAGCATCATTGCTGAGAAGCAAATAGCTTCCTTTACGAGGTGGAGCTCAGGGACCAGCCAAAAAGAGAACGCTCAACTGCAGAAGGCAACTGGCAACAATGAAGGAAGTGAGGGGAAAAAACACATCAAAAAATACAAATTGAGAGCATCCCTGAAAGGGATTTCCTAGATATCTAGTTGTAAATACCCAAACAGTTTTACAGCTTGAAAAAATTAAATCTCTAAAACATAACAGAAAGTTTCAAGCTGCTTTATCAAAAAGGTCGTTACTGCTGTTATTATCTGGATGGTGATATAGGAATACATAAATACTGGGATATAATATAAAAGATCACCTGGAAGAACTGGAATTAGAAGCTCAGGGATTCCAGATTCTTGCGCAGATACCAAAATTGTCAAGAAAAATCTTGAGAAAATTCTCAGAAGGTAGCAATTGAGCTTTGAAAGGGATGGCTTGTGACATGTTATTTGCTCTTCTTTGCTAACTCTAGTTCAAGTCAAGCACCAGAGGTAAGAGCTACCTGGGACTAAAGAGACAGGACATGGGGAAAATAATCCTATACAGACAATATCTTGCAAAAATGGTACTTTGCAACAGAGAAAACTTATTGATCTCAAAATTGGTCTCCAAAACATTAAGTCAATTCAATGGTCTGACGACCTAGCATTTTTTAAAGACATTCTGTGAAGATAAGGAAAATGAACCTATGACTGTCAGGTTTTAATATTTCTGAAAACAAAAAAAAACCCAACGCATAAGATTTGGTTTTACATTATTAATTATTAGCAACTCATGCCCTAGCTGAGGTGGGGGATTTACAAGAGAAGTATTAAAATGCTAAAACTTGTAGAAAGAAAAAAGTCAAATTTCATTATCCAGAGCAGAAGAGGGTTTTTGTTAGCTACTTTCAAGAGAAAAAAGGTTGTGCTAACATCTGAAAATCAAATAATATAGAACCTATTGTGTATTCTTTGCACTTTATAAAGGAAGCAGAAAAGGCATAAGCAATTTTAACACTGAACACACAAAAAGAACAAAAACATGTGTCCAATATTTATATGGAATACTTCAAATTATGAAAGTTTCAGAATGTCATTAGTATTTAGGAGCCTATACGTGATTTCAAATTACTTGTCCCCTAGAAATCCAAGCCATGCAGCGCTACAGGCTTGGGGAAGAGTGGCTGGAGAGCTGCCTGGTGGAAAAGGATCTGGGGCTATTGGTCGACAGCCAGCTGAATATGAGCCAGCAGTGTGCCCAGGTGGCCAAGAAGGCCAACAGCATCCTGGCCTGTATCAGGAACAGTGTGGTGAGTAGGACTAGGGAAAGGATCGTCCCCCTGTACTCGGCACTGGTGAGGCCTCACCTCAAGTCCTGTATCCGGTTTTGGGCCCCTCACCACAAAAAAGACATTGAGGTGCTGGAGCAGTTCCAGAGAAGGACAACAAAGCTGATGAGGGGTCTGGAAAACAAGTCGAATGAGGAGCGGCTGAGGGAGCTGGGGTTGTTTAGCCTGGAGAAAAGGAGTCTGAGGTGAGACCTTATTGCTTTCTGCAACTACCTGAAAGGAGGCTGTAGAGAGGTGGGGGTCGGTCTCTTCTCCCAAGTAACAGGCGATAGGACAAGAGGAAACGGCCTCAAGTTGCACCAGGGGAGGTTTAGACTGGATATTAGGAAAAAATTTTACACTGAAAACTTCATTAAACATTGGAACAGGCTGCCCAGGGAAGTGGTTGAGTCAACATCCCTGGAGGTATTTAAAAGATGGGTAGACATAGGGCTTAGAGATATGGTTTAGTGATGGTTTTTGTCAGAGTTAGGTTGATGGTTGGATCTGAAAGGTCCCTTCCAACCTAGGCAATTCTCTGATTCTATGAAGTGTTGTTCAGGTATTAACACACGGTAGTTTGTTCCCTATCTGTATGTTTAGGTGCTTAAATACTTTTTGAAGTTGGTCCCCAAATTGGGAAATTAAATTTTGAAAACGCAATGAAGTTCCTACGCTACTGGAATACTTTGTAATACTTGTAATATGACCATCCTTTGAGATATTCAAAAGCAATCGGACATGGTCCTAGGCAACTGGCTCTAGGTGACCCTGCTTTAGCAGGGGGGTTGGAACAGATGACCTCCAGAGGTCCCTTCCAACCTCAAGCATTCTGTGACTCTGGACCCAGTAGCACCACAACACCACCAGAAGTTTCAGGTATGAAAAGGGAGAAAAACAAAAATATTTTTACATGAAGATTCAGAATAAAGACCCTACTCTGCTATTAAAGGATGTGGCTTATTTAATGCAGAATTTTAGTTCCACTGAAGACAAGCCAATGCATAACCTCTTCCAAAATTAAAGGCATCGACTGGAGCTGTTTAACAAACATGAGGTACCTCTCTTTGTAAAGGCAATTTTCCTATCTCATGTCAGTTCTGCTTCATGATCAGCAGATCTAAATATTCCTGATGTATTGAAACAAACTATTGGCTCCTTTAAGAAAAAGATATGACATCTGGCTAATTGTAACTTGATCATCACCACACAGTCATACATTTTATACCTTATATTAAAGAGCAAAAAGAAGACAAACTAGAAAGTAAGGAACTAAAATTTAAGCTACTACATTTTACTACAGAACTTTATTTCACAGTGTCTTCATACCTATAGTAAATGTAGTGTTATTGAGATCACTATGAACATCATGCTTACACAGATACGTATACAGAAAAATAATAGCGTATTGATACAAACCTGCAGCTTTTCATCCACATCATCATCACTTTCATCCAGATCTTCATGGAGTAACCGCCATTCATATTCTACATGAACATGTGAATTAAATCTTCCAGACAGTGCTTGAGTAAGCTAAGGGAAAAAAGATCACTGTTGATACGTATGTTATGTGCAGTACTTATTTTAAAACAACGTATTTCAAAACAAACAAAAATCACATATAGAAGGAACCTTGGTTTCTAAGTACAAATATTACTTCTATCTTAAAAACTGTTTTCAGTAATACGGAAAGTCACTGCACTGAGGCAAGTTTAAAGAATTAAGCTCTGTGACCAAACACAACACAAATAAATCAAAAGCAAATAGGCTTTTCATTAACAATTGTAGGTCCATTCTCCATTTTCTGATAATAAGCACCACATCCTATTTCGCTTGATTTAGAAATTCCAAGTCAAAGACGTTAACTGCAATGGCAGGTGGTTTTTTAAATCAGACTCACTTATCAAGAAGCTGTGACCCCACTAATCCATTTTTCTTGCTTACCAAAAGCAGTGCTGGTAGCCACCTTCTCTTCATAGAATCACAGAATGGTTTGGGTTGGAAGGGATCTTTAAGACCACCCAGTCCATCCCCCCTGCCATAGGCAGCAACATCCACGGCTTCTCTGGGCGACAAGAATATGGCCTTCATTCATGGCCTTAACCCATAAAAAGTACTTTAATGACCAGATTTCAACAGGATGTCCGACACTGGTGGATCTGGGACTAATAGCTCGAACAGAATCATCCCCTGGCCCCAAGAAGTTTAGCATTTCCAAAGCATCTAAAAAGTTATATAACTTTCTTCTTAAAAGCACATAACTATTCCTAAGCATGCAACTCTTTCATCTGGAATATATTCATTGAATATTCAACTGTAAACTGTTAAATATCCAGATGTGACTCCGCTTATAAATGCACAAACAAACAGAAAGATGCAACACTTACCAACTCTTCACAGTGAGTGTGTTTTAAGCGTTTAGCTATATCTAGTGGCGTCTCTCCTGATTCATTAGCTATATTACAGCAAGAAAAGAAAATTATGATGACAGGCGTCACTATTAACATACCCATTACTAAAGATAAAGACAAACTTTCATGTACAAAGTGAAACACACTCTAAAATTCATCTCTTTCCTTCATATGTAGGTCCACCTCATACCAAGCCTCCGACCATGACAAGCAGCAGCAACTCAACATGCCATCTATATGGAATGATAGCCATGAAATGGCAGTATGTAACTCAGCAATAAGATATCAGTTGAAAATCTTGGTACTTATCTAGATGTGTTCAAAAAGCATGTATAATGTATAAGTCAATTTTAAACTTGAAATAAACAGTGAATATTGATTTTTTTTCATAACGAAGATTATATTCACAGTATTATGATAAACAAATCAGGAGAAAATGCACTTATTCCACCTTCACTGTTTCTTATCTGAAGCAGTGACAAATATGAAATTGAAGTACACATTACCCTTTTACCTATTTCAATAGAAGCCTTCCCTCTTAGCAGCAGTTTGAGGCACTCAACGTTGTCCGTCAGGCAGCAGTAATGCAGGGCTGTGCTACCTTTACATGTTTGCTTATCTAGATTGCCACTATTGGAGTACAAGAAAGAAGAAAAAAATCTCATTAAACTTAGTTCCTACCCTGTATTAATAAACTTTTCTTATTACAGAATTTTTAAAGAACTAAATTACATTTGCAAATGCTAGAATTAGTTTTAGTATTTGTATTACTTGACATAAAAGCAGTATCAGTTACGTTTTAGTACCTTTCCATACACTTACCTGTTCTGCACTAAAAAGTCAACTATATGAAGGGATGTTCGATCAACTGACCTAACAGCAAGGTGAAGTGCTGTTTCATCTTGCTCCTAAGAACAAAATAAAAGAACACTTTTGATTCTTCTGATCTACAGAGATGCAGAAATTTTATTAAGACCTAGATCAATTAAAACTATTTAAATTTTAAAATATTCAGACATGCTACCATTAAAAAAAATCTCTTGTGAAGACATTTATTGCTCCCCTTTTGTTCCTTTAAAGTAAACAAACAATTGGGTTGAAAACAAATGGATTATCAAACGTTTAATGTAATGTTTGATGTTTAATACATTTAAAATATGGTAGTATTCGAAAACAATTTTAGATTCAACTATTTAATATCCTCTTTTGTTATTGTTAAATTACATCATCAAAAGCACAAATGTTCAGAACAGTGTTTCAAATAAGACAAAATAGTCCTTTTTAATTAAAGAAAACATATTGCACTTATTACAATTTGTCCAATAAAATTTACAACACTTACATGGCCATTGGCCAGTGGAATTTTTTCTGTGAGATCCACACCGTCAGCATATACTTGGACTAATCCAAGAATGTCTCTTGATTTGACCGCTTCACAAAGAGCATGCAATTTAGCTGCATTGTCAGCGTGCTTTTTCCTTGCATATTTTCTCTCAATATACTTGGCAGTAATATAATCTTTTCTTGCATTCCTGAAATTGAATATAATTTACTTCTATAACTTTTAGCAGAAGATACACATTAGAATTTCCATAAATACATGCAAGTCATTTGAAATAAAATCTGGGAAAGACTATTTCTCATTCATTATGATAATTTTTCTTTTCAATATGCATGTAAGACATGCAGTCTCGTATTTCCAGTATGAAATGTAGCTACAGAAGATGTACCAAATATCCAATACGAAGACAGACCGTGAATTTTCCCCTCTGAACTCTGGTGTGAAGTTGAGATCAAGATTACCCATCTCCACGTACAGAAGATAGATCAAAGCTGTTGATAGCCAACTACCAAATGACTGCTCCTCTTCCCATCAGAGCAAGACAGGAGCTTGAATATCTCCCAAAGGCATAACTCCTCACCAGCTCTTGAGATGCACACAACATTACACAGAAGACATTTAGCAAAGCCATACTTTATCATCTAGATACTATATAATGGGCAAAAAGAAAAAAAATAGAAATAATAAATTGAATCAACAGATAGCTCTTATTCCTAACAGCATATGACAGTATTCCTTCAAAGTTTTTAAAAAGTGTTTGTCTTCAGGTTCTCATTCCATTAAAAAAACCCTGAAGTTTGATATGTAGATGTATCAAACTAAATGATTTTTTAAAATGTCATTTTTTAGAAGTCTTCCTATACTATAGATTTAGCATTCAGTAAAATTATTAATTTTTATTGTTGATATTCTGTATTATGGATAGTGGTAGTAAAAAAAATATTTAAACTGTGTGGTTTAACATTGGTTCTGTCAGAATGGTGAAAGTTCAGATAATGTAAAATGAGCTTCATCCAAAGCCAGTTCTTCTGGGTTTGTTTCTACATCGTTTACTAGCTCTTTTACGGTGGAGTAGTATCCAGCCAAGTAGGCAGCTGGCCTTGCTGCGTCTCTGCCATTACGGTTCAGTGTTTTCAAGGAATTCAATTAAATGTTCTGTCTTTATTCCACATAGTTACGGACTTAAGTCCTAGATGTACTTTCTAAACGCTAGGTGTTCAGTATCTTTTAGATAAAATGTGTACCTTATTCCAATTTCTAAATTGTGTTTAAATAGCACAAAATTAATAGCTTTGTTTTTAATCCCTACCCTTGTGTGTCTTTAAAATTCCCAACAAGTCATGTTTAATTTGTTTCCGTCCCACAAATCATGATTCAGAGACTTGGTAAAATAATCCTTTCTATTAGGGAAGGTACAATCAGCTAATCTAAGTTCAATAAAACAGGCATGAAGAGCATCAGAAAAAAAGGTTTACTCCTTGGCTATAAGGCTATATATAAGACATTATACCTCTTCCATGGCCTGTCGGTGCAAACCGTAATGGCACAACCCATTAACAATATTAATTTAAATGCCTGCCTTTTTCACAAGTAGTGGCTTTTACTTACATATCACTGCTTGGATTAGGTTTGACCGTCTCATCAACTGGCAGACAGAATTCCATAATCTCATTAAACCCAGCATTCCCAATATTCTTTGCAAGCTGTTAGAAAAACAAAGTAATCCACAACTCAATAAACACGTTCAGTTATTGGCCACACAAATTCTAGTGGAAGGACAAGGGAAAACGGGAGTTGGGACTTTTTGTTTCTGATTCCTAATTCTGCTACTATGTCAATGATCATGAACAAATTAGGTACCTTTTTGGATGTCAGTTTTCAGCTATGATTTAATACACAAATAAGTAACTGCAGAATAATCTATCAAGACACTAGTTCCCACAACAAATGCAAAAATACTTTGTGCTGGGTAAGAACATGCATGTGAACTGTCACAGAGCAGCTAATACCTGGTAACCTCTTTGTGTAGCAAAGCTGGATACATTTTCATCCTTTGAGGATTAAAGTTCTCTTCTAAAACAATGCTAAATAATTAATGGAATAAGTATTTGTGAAGTCCTTCAATTTTTAATCTGAGGCACATTAATATGTCGAACAGCTGTGTTCTTTTAAAAAGCAACCAAGGATAAAAAGACTTGGAAACACACACACAAAAAAGAAGCCTCTACTAATTTGAATTCTAAGATCAGGCAAAGTTTACAGTAAGAAACTAAATTCCAGGAGGTTCCCTCACACTTGACGAATTAAGCTTTCTTAAATTATATTTATCCAGAGATTGGATAAATCTCTGTTTCAAGATTGGAACAACACATCATTAAAGTGACAGAAGTATACTTGTGTTGGAAGTATTTTATAGTACTATTTTTAAGTTAATTAAAGCAATTTGATTACCAAAAGTTCAGATGTTCCCAGCACATCTAATGTAAGTGATTGCATTCTGGAATAGTGAACACCAAGTTCTCTATGGATTCCTGAGCATTCAATGCAGGTTAGAATTCCCAAATTTGTTGAAAGCCAGGTAGGATCTGAAACAGAAAGTACCCACAGAATTAAAATTTATTCAGGTAATTATTTCCTTCTGGAAAATGTAGTATACAGAAAGGAAATTCAGTAAAATAAGATTCCTGTACATGAATTATCCATTTTTTGATTTACATAGTTACATTTACTCTATTGGGAAACACAAACCAGGATCTTTTAGTGGCGAAAGTAGTGAATTTTTTTTTATTTTTTTTTATTTTTGTAAAGGACATTGCTCTCCAGGGGAGCTGTTCAAACAGTCCAGTTTGTCATTCTTCACACGGCTTTTCAGGAACTGCATTTTCCCACCACCAATATAATGGTGTCACGTTCTCAACTGAGGGTGTTGGTGCAGTTCAACCTGAAATAACAATGCCTACAGGTTTCTTTTTTTTAATTTTATTTCAAGTATAGACTCTAGACTAAGTGAAGCAGCAGTGATTCTGAAGTATACATACAGCACCACACTACAATGAATTCTCACTCAGCTATTTCAAAGATACTAAGGCTCATCCCTCTCCTCTTGTTACCCTAGCTTGTCTTTTCTCCTGGTATTTTGCATTCTTGGTATAACATTCCCTCAACTTCCAGACAAATAATTAATTTCTGAAGATACAGACATTCATTTACTTGATAAAGGTTTGGTAGTAGCTATTTAGAATGTTCTCCTTTAAAGACAGCAGGATTGACTCTTCCCATAGTTTTATACAGTATCTATTGCTGGAAGTATTGCTGGAAGGGCTACAAAGCTGGTGAGGGGTCTGAAGGACAAACCTTATGAGGAACGACTGAGGGAGCTGGGGTTGTTTAGCCTGGAGAAAAGGAAGCTGAGGGGAGACCTTATCATCCTCTACAACTACCTGAAAGGAGGTTGTAGAGAGATGGGGGCTGACCTCTTCTCCCTGGTGACAAATGATAGGATGAGAGGGAATGGGTTCAAGTTACGTCAGGGGAGGTTTAGATTGGATATTAGGAAACATTTTTTCACTGAAAGGGTTATTAAACATTGGAATAGGCTGCCCAGGGAGGTGGTGGATTCACCATCCCTGGAGGTGTTTAAAAAAAGGGTAGATGGGGCACTTAGGGACATGGTTTAGAAGTGGCTTTTGTCAGGGTAGGTTAATGGTTGGACTTGATGATCTTAAAGGTCCCTTCCAACCTCAGCAATTCTATGACTCTATGTTACTATTGATTTATAAAGTGCACACAGTTTCAGACCTGAAGTTTTCAGCTACAGTTTCAGATAAAAAACCCCTAAGTCCTGCAGTGCCTCTGTAACATAAAAGAACACAGGAAACAGCAGGATTTAAAAAATAATTTGAAGAGGATTAAAGTACAAAATCATCGATCAACAAAACCAACACTGCAAACTGCAGTCAGCAGGTGCATTCTTTTCCAAATGAGCACAGTCTTAGACATATTCCCTGGCTCACATTCAAAGTCAAACATAAAAAGTGGGGGGGGGGGGGGGAAGAGAGAAATGTATTAGGAAAATGCTTGAAGTATTTTACTGCTGTCCAGTCTTACCTAAATATGGGCTAATAAAATAAGTTCAATTGATTTATATAAGCAAAAGTTACAATTAGCAAAATACATGGGAGAAAAATCAGCTTCTTAGTAACTTTTCTCCCCACTGACAATATGCATATAGCAAATTAATGTTACTAAAATAGTTCAATTAAATTCTTAGCATATTCTATTATGTGTATATAATCTTTTGTGAGATAAGGAGTAAAAGCGAAAGCATAAAACATCAGCTGAAATACTCTCATGAGACACAGAATTTTTACCAATTAGAAATATGCTTAATTGAGTCACCTTGTGCTCCGCAGTCACAACACACATCATTTCCAGTCATCCTCTGGACTTCAGATATAATTTCTTTTGTCAGTTCCTGGACAATATTATTTTCTCCTGTGTTATCATCTCCTTTGAATGCATTATTTAAAGCTTCCTCTTTGCTGTTTTGTAGCACAGATGTCCATCTAAAATGGCAGTAATATTTTGCTATTAAATGTTTCAGCACTTCTAAAGTTCAAGGTAACGTCACAGTAGAACACCCGTATCAAAACTAAAATTAGCAAAGTAACTCACATTTGACATTCCTGTTCATCCTCTGCTTGAAAGTGGTACGTTCTGTCATCTGCGCAATAAATAATTCACATACCGATTAAAAAAAAAAAATATATTGAAAAACTGATTTTGCAAAAATCTCTCAGGAAAATTTAAAATTAATTGACGTGTGACTCCTGAGCTTTCCAGTGTCATCACTGGAGTGTTGACAGGCAAAAAGTCTATCACTCTTACTACCTACAGTTCATCTATGTTTACACCCGTGTTTACAAAAGGTGGCTTGCTGCTCTTTAAACAGAAACTCCTTTCTTCAGTGCTGCGCTTCTATCGCACAAGCAAGAGCATAGTCATTTTTCCATGTTCTAGATATAACCTCAGTAATCACAAGTCTGAAGTTCTGCTGGGGGAGGAGGTGTTTACGAGTAAAATATAGAGTTCATATTTGAGTTTGTCGTGTATGTAAGAAAGATTTGAGCTCTTAAAACCACAGTAATCAAAAATGGCAAAACAAATTTGCCACACCCAAAGTCCAAATTACAATCAGAGTAAGCTTTTTTAATTAAATCAAGACTAAAAATTTCAATTTACTACTACTTTCATAGTTCTAAGCATTGTTATCATAGTGTATTATTAAAAAAAAAAGCACAACGCATTTTAAGTTTATGAAACAAATGAGATATGACATATGAGAGTGGTGATTGAGCCGGAGTGAGAATAATTGATGAGAAGGACAGAGGGAAAGCTACTGGCAAAAAGGTATTCTAGGCTGAAAATTCCTAAAGTTTGAAAAATATTCAGGCAAAAAGGTATTAAAAGATACTTTCAAACATGGAAAATGTTAAGAGAGTGAGGATACGTGAAAGGACAGAAAGGAAAGTGCTAGATAAAGAATAAGAGATTTCTATCTTGCCATGACACAGAAATTTGCAGTTTTTAAAAAACAAGGAATGTTTTAAAACTATAGTAAAACAAAGTGGAAAAAGTGATCTGGAGAAGGCTGAGAGGTAGGTTATGCCTTATCATATGTATGAATGGACAAATGATAATGCTGTGACAAGCTGATATTGGGCAAAATGTGATGTGGTAATCAACAAAGAAAGTGCAAAGCAAACAGGAGAGACCACTTGCTCGTGCAGAAATGGAAAATCCATATACTGCATACATCAGTACTAGTCTATTAACATAAGTAGCATATCTTTAATTTATAAACAGAGAAGAAATTTATGCTCTGGCAAAGGAACAAATGAGGAATAGATTTATATTCTTCTCCCCAAATAATTTGAGATATATATTTTAATAATGTATTTTTATTGAATGTCCCAGTGAGGAAAAAAAGGAAATATTCTACTATACAATTTTGTATCACCCCGTTCAGTTCCCAAAATTATTCAGTTTTGGTGGTTTTAATAGGTGGACTCTTTATCTCACCTTTGTTATGAGATGATAAAACTAAAAATGTTTTCAGTATTTTCTTCAGTTACATAGCAACCACTATGCTTAAATTTTAAGAAGTTTTGTCATGGTTTAAAAGCTTCTTTCGATCTTGTACAAAAGTCATAACTTTCCAAGATAATCAGCTAGGACATTTTCAATATAAAGAGTGATGTCACAGGAAAAAATATTATTACTCTGCTGTAGAGCAGCACAAAATGATACAGAATGAAGGAGCAAAGAAAGCTTTAAAAACAAGTGGTTTTCCAAAGAAATAGGTTCAGTTAGTTGCATTATGCTAAAATAAGTTAAATGGTAAATTGTGATAGGAAGGGCATTTTATAAAGGGAAGCATTCTACAACTGCGAAAATGTTGGAGTGGATTATTGAGACATCTACAGAACTAACGCAAAACCCTCTGATATTAGCTGCAAGTAAAAAGACCTAAACAACAAACCTACGTGATATGAGGTCAAAACATTTTTTCTCCTCTGGGTTTGTTTTCACTTGGCAGGTTAACAGATTGAGCTTTGCTGGAGGTCGGTTAGCCTATTTGAAGACAAAGCATACATGTTTTAGTATATTGATACTAACTGAGCCCTGCAGTCCAAAAACATAGGATAACATCCCACTGGCCAAAAACACTTGACAAACGGCTGTTACTTTTATTTTTAAGATACCCAGGTTTTGATTTATGTTTTCTTCTGCATCATGGTTTGTAAACTACATTTTCCTATATTTAGATATTTTGTCCAATGATAACTGGATAGATGCTAGAATTTTGAAAGGGGAGAGGGGTAAAAATCACTTTCATCACCACTGCTTCCTTTAACCTGCCTGTCCTACAGACCTGAGACAGCACCTAGAAAGATGTTATGTTTGCAACCTTGACTTGAGGAATGGCTTGCACTTGCGACAATGGATCACTAGTTTCACTCTTTTAGAATAATTAAATCAGAAAGCAGACTTAACTAGAGAGATGTAACTAGAAAGGCAAGAACTCTAGACACTAATATCTGAAAAATAATTTGTTTAAATCATTAGGAAAGTACTATAATAAAGATAGTGATACACAAACACATTACCACACTTACTGTTGCATTCTAACAATTTTAATCAAATTGCTAAAACAAGACTTAATCATCTAAAGAACTATTATGAAGCTGAACTACCACATAATGTAATTAACTTGCAATGAGTTATAAGAAACATAGATCATCTCAGTCACTTCTAAATTTATTGATGAAAACATTTAGTTCAAAAAAGAAGGGAGAACAAGTCTGAAGAGTACAGATTTCCTTGAAACAACCTGATAAAACCATGTAGCTGGCCAAAAAAAGAACATCATCATCATTATATGTGAAGACCAGTAAAAAAAACCCAAAACCCTGGAGAAACAGAAGGAGGGAAACAATTACTTTTTTTTTTTTCCCTGTTTAAAGAGGAGCATGGTGCCCTTGAAAAACAGCATGCTCAGGCTTTGCCCAACATAAGCAGCAGACATAACAAAGTCATGCATGCTTTGAAACAAGAAACCTGCAGGTCACTTGCTGGGCAATGTAAAATAAATTGTACCCAAGAGAGGTTTTGGAGGCAGCAAGACGACAATTAATTGACAACCACATTGTATTCTCTGCCTAGTAAATAGCTTTTCAAATTCCAGACATTGCTTTTAGCAGTAAAAGTGTATACAGTTTTCATTATTTAAGCCTATCAGCAAGAGTTCTTTGTAACTAGAAGCGTACAAGAAAACATCTGAAAACACCAGCTTGGGCCCATTTTCTTGGTTATATTTAAATATACCTAATATCCATAGCACTAAAGTTTCCAGTGTTTACATTTTTAATGTAACTGTTTGTCCAAGAAGTGTCCAGAAGCTGCCTAAAATGGAAATATAAAACAAAGCAAACAAAAATCAAAATGTAAGTATTTGATAAGCAAGCCACTGGGCAACTCGTACACACCTTTCTCACCGGCTCTATTTAAAAATGCAAGTAAATTCAAGTTAAGAAAGAATCCACTTGCCCCGGGACTTTGGATCTGAAGCACATTCAGGACCTACCTAATTTTCTATAACTTATGAAATATCAAGCTTTAAATGGATCCACTAAAAAGCTTCAAAGAGGTCTGAAGGACCAATATACAAAGAACTCATCTCTCTGGACAGGAGAATGAAGCATAAGAACTCTGTATCGGGATCCAAGAAGCTAAAGAAATGGCTGCGATGACCTAAAACACATCCTAGGCCAATGTGCTGATCTTGGAATCCAAACATATTCCAAAGCTTTTAACTGAGGATCTCACAACCTGAAGTCAGCATTAACAAGGGTATTAAAATACCCTGACATCTTTGCATGTGGCTGATACCACCACATTCACACTTCTGTCCTGTAGCCAAGTAACAGCCTCTCCCCATCCACCTCCTCAATTATTGCCCATTCCTTGGTGGACAACACGCTTCCATCACATGGTGGATGCTGCCTGGGGAGAAGTTAGAGTCACAACACAAAGGGAGAAAAGGCTGCATAAATTCCTTAGCCACACTAGGCTGCAGGTGGATCCAGACATTTGGCAGGATTAGGAGACACTAGAAGTAGAAAACGGTAACAAATGTGTAGCTGCTATCATACATTTTGTTTGAAACCTCTAAGCTTCATTTTCCTGCTCAAGTCTCTGACTAGACAATTAAATTTCAGATGACTGCTGAAATTTTGGACATCCAAGTTAACACACCAATATCCTGAAAAGATATGCTGCCACCCTTCATGCCATACACGCAGACTTCAGCATCAACTTGTTCCTTCCTGCACAAACAGTAACCCTCCATCCACCAAAACTGACTTATAATCTGTTCCGGGAACAAACAGCAAGTGTAGGAATCAAAAGGTTAGGTCCCTAAAACAATACTGAAAAGTGCTACGATACAGAGCTGATTTTTACAAAAGGCATGAGCAAATGCGTCCACTTACTTAACAGACCAGTTGGCTGATTTCATCCTGCATTTTTTTCTGGATATCACAGTGATCTACTTAAGAATCAAAAGATTAAATCTGAGTCTTTTGCCTTTAGATTGTCCTGTTAATCATAATGGTAGATTAAAGTTTCCAACAGTAAAGAACGAACAACTAAAAACACGTTTCCTTGATAATGAGTCTCTCATATTCCTTTTATGCAGACAACCAGCAAATTCCGTTTAAGCTCTTTAAACACAAATCAACGTTGAGGAATCTGGAGGTTCCTCAAGTGTAAGTTTTTCCCTTGTGACTTCTTGATCCAGAAACCACTTGGGAATTCCTATTTACATGGTTCAATCTGCTTCTATCATTGTTTTTTTCATCCACGTGTGTTAAACTGCAGTCAGGCAGATGTCAGAAAATTTCCAACTGCTAACAATTACACAAAGGAGCAGTGTCTGGTTTTCCATCAACCATGACCTTGCACGTTGCTCTACGAATGTTAATTTCTTTGAAGCTTTTAGTTGTCTAAAAGTATAACTTCTGCACATATGCTAATGCAGACACATGTATTCAGCGTTACAGCTGGATGACTGACAGAGAACCAACCATATTCTCCCCGTCCATACCAGGAGAACACTTGGCAGGCAAGTTTAAGTCAGAATACAGCATCTGCAAGTGCCTGAAGATAGCTGTTCCAGAAACTAACTGAAAAAATAGTCCCTCACAAAGACAGGCTACATATGACCAAAGAACAAAAATCCATGAAGAATACTTAGCCTTTAAAGGGAAAGCATTTACAAATTTGTATTCGATAAAGCAAACAAAACTGACAACTAAATTTCTGAGAGATGGTTCGTTTTGACGAACAGCTGGGAAGAGAGAACGACACATTGTATTTCAGAGACCAGGAGATATCAACCCCGAGAAAGCTTGGAAATCAATGTTGTTGCTTCATAAGTCTCAGAAGACATTCAGAGCAGTCCATAAAATTCTTAACAAACAGAAATTGCTTCTACCCATTTCAATGTCTATGAAACAAGCATTAATTTTTTTTATTTTTTTATTTTTTTTTTTTTTTTTTTTAACACAAAACGGCCATCAGTACATAACGGGAAAGTGTGCAAGTAAGTAAAAATACTTTTTAGGACTGTATGTTAAAACACAAAGGTACTCTTTTAATTCTATAATATGAAAAATCAAGACCAAACCTGTGAAACCCACGTATCTAAACTCACATTTAAGTATCTACCTTAGTAACTGAACTCCAGCTACAGCTCCACTGATTTCAGTGGGAACTTACTGCTTCTAAAAATGTTAGACCATCTGGTAGACAGCTTATAAAAAGAGAAGAACAACAGTATCTCGATAGACTCAGTAACTGTGCTTGCATGTGAAAGTTTTAAAATTCTGCTCCACGAGTGGATTTTGTAGCCTCTGCCAGCTCTGAGCTGCCCTAGCTACACTCCTACTGGTGCCCCCGCAGCATGTCCAATGCCAAGTGCATTTACAGCACACGGAGACACCAGTATAGAAACAGTAATAGACTTTTCTCCGTCAAAGACACACTCATATGCACTCAAATGAGAACAGGGATAAACTGGTGGACAACTGCAAAGCCGTAGTAACGACTCTACTTTGCAGGCCTGGTTTTGTACTCTTCCTTAACTCCTGGTTGTCAATTCAGAAGGCAACAGCTCATGGTCAGATGCACAAATGAGAGATTGATTCGTTTTTGCTGCCAGGGTCAACTTGTAGTCATAGCAACAGGCATAACAGGATGAAGAACAGAACGGTTCATAACAGGATCAAGAAATAGGACTGTTTATTAGACCAAGAATGGGAAATACCATCACTGAATTCATTTTTGCCTTAAGAAACTTCCTTAAAAGTTTTGAGAAAGCAATATAAAAAGAGAAGAGTTATGAGAAAGCAAAACCAGCTGAGTTCAAAGCCAAGTGTAAAAGGTCCAAAGTATGAAAGTATAAAGTTTTAAAACTTTAAGAATAAATATTAAAAGTTTATGTGTTTAAAATATTGGTAGGAAAGAGGGACTTCTAACTCTCTATCTCTTGTCCTTCTGGTAGAAGTTGCCTTCAGAGTTGATTTTTCCCAACAGCCGCTCCACAGAAAAGCTACCTTCATTAACAGACTATCACATAACAGCCAATGTGGGGGGAGAAAAGAGACTCAGTTTATCTAGTAAATATAATTTGTTGTTTAACCCATATCTAAAAGATGGCTTAACGCCCAACCATATCTTTCCAAAAAAATGAAGTTAGAATTTGTATTTTTAGATAATCTGGTAAAATATGAACAGTTTACATGAACTAAATGAGTCATTAAAAAAAGCCAATTTTTTCCCATTAACAGTCACGAGCATTCAAACAGTTGTATTTTTAGATACTGTTTATGTCTTGATATATTTCTGAAAGACTGCCTTAAAAAAAAAAAGTATCCATCATATTCAAAACACTGCATCAAGCTAATTCCAAATTATAAATATAGACCAGCATAGCTTGCCTTTTTGTATTAGCAACCATGTACATAAAATACTGTAAACAAATACTTACTGTACCATGGGAAATTGTAAGAAAACCATTTTTAACTGAGCACTTCCTTTTCTGCCACACTTTTCTGATTCTGGTTTAAAGTGGGGGGAAGAAAAAAAAAAGTGACTCAGTTTTTAATATATTTAATATTACATTGCTTCAGCTCTTAGGACCTAACCTTTTTTCTTCAGTAGTATCCAGCAGTACTTACCCATCGCTTTTCTTGTAGAGACTACCATTTCGTTCAGTGCCATGTTCCTTGTTTCCCTGAGGCTGATGTAAACTGTAAGTTGTACTCTGACGAATCTGAGAATCCTGAAATATACAGAACAGGAATTCGTAATGCATTCCACACTTTCAACCGAAACATCCCACCTATTAATGAGTTTCAGAGCCTTTCCTTCCTGCTCTAATCCTACAAGCTAAATGAAGCACATTTTTCCTCCTCAATGAAAGAGAACAAGATCCATTTCTTTTTTCAGAGGGCACAAAACCCACTTGAGAAGTAGCGATTATCAGCACCTGCCAAAATCCTCTTACTAGTTTTTATTTAGCTTTACTATCGGCCTTAATATGTGGTCGTTTTAACCCTCAAATTAATTAAGCAGTGGTCTTTCCAACTCATGCAAACACTGCAGTGCATAAACATTAAAGATGATTATTACCTGCAATTCCTAGTGTACCCTTCCATTGTAAAAAAAAAAATTACATACATAAATTTGAAGAAGTGGTTTTCCTTGTGGAAATTGAGTCAAGTTATTCTCTGAAAAGCAGAAGAGACCTCCTGGAAACACACTTCAGGAGGCACACAGGAAAACTGCCGCATACATACAGTTATTTCCGTAAGAAGAATAATTTAAACCAAAATATTTTGAACAAAGTAGAATTGTGGGACAGGAAGTGACAAGGATTAACTAAACCCTTCTCACTGCTCTCAGAACTACCCACAGGCAGGACCCACTGCTGCAAGACTCCAACTTCTTAAAAAATAAGAACATGATAATGAGGAATCCGATATGTCATGCTGCACTAGGAGCATTAACATGATGGAATGGACTTTTCAATGCACACAGTAACAATGACCAGTACTTATAATATTTATTGTTTTCTTTTTTATTATCTTTGCTCTAGGGACATAATACAGCTCTGTTATATATAGCAGATAATACAAGTATAGCAAGGAAAAAACCCACAAAGCAAGCAGTTCACCTAAATGACTATCTATCTGAGCTATTCTAAGCAAAAGCTTACAAGCTATTAAGAAATAAACTTCTAATTTGATTAAAAAAAACTCTTTTGCTAAAAAGATGAGATCCCGTGTCCCAGATATACTAGGAGTACAATCACGAGATACATCATTTGGGGTTTTCAGAGTGTACACATGATAAAATAAAATACATGGTGTGATCTAAAAAGTATAAATTAAGTAGATAGTTTCTCTCTAATTATAATTAGCTTCACACACTTTATTAGCCTAAGTTTAAGACATCTCTGGATATAGGTAGGGGAAAAAGACCAACTAAAACCAAGAACACACTTGGACTGTGCTTTTCCCCAGAGAATGCCAGCTCAGATGGAGCGCTGCTCCTTTACAAGCTCCAGCAGCACATTCTGCTACCAAAGTTGCTAATGCAGCCAAAGTTGTTCAGGATCCTCCTCAACTGCAGTGGCAATACCTGACAGGTTGAAAATATGATGGCAGGGACGGAGCTGTCACCTACACCCCTACTCAATACACTTGGGACACCACACCTCCAAGCTCAGGATTCCGTGATTTCAGGCTCACCCCAAACACAGTGCTGGAGCTCAGAGGTCCTGAGAACCACAAGATGAGCTCAAGGCTACAGCACTCCTTGGTGCTCCTTTTCAGCAGAAGCAACCTGTGCCCACTTCCCTGTCTCTTGGCTAGCAATCTAGGAAGCTGTATCAGGTAGCTGCAACATTTATCTGAGGCTTCTAAAGGCACTACAAAACCACCACTTAAATGTCTGTGCCTGTCAAAGCATCCCTTCAGATTTAAACCAGTCTGTTTATTGTTCCTCTCCAGCCTATTTACACAGAATTATTTGGTTTTGCACTCTGGCTGCCCAACATAGAAACAGCACGACATTTAAAAAGAATTCTCATCACTGATTAAGAACCACTGCATGCATACATTTACTGACTTCTGAGGAAAATCTGATCTGACACTGCCTATTGTGTCCTACTGATGCCTTCGTCTCTGCCTCCCATTAGTCAGTAAAGGAACTCCATTCCCAAGAAGATTAGAGGCCTTACAGGAAATTAATTTCAGTTCTCCACATCCTCAATTATGTAAAGATTCCAGATGACCTCCAACACCTGCCTGTAGCTCTGTTCCCATTACTTAAGACTGTGCTGCTACTTCTTGTGGAATATTTTCTGCTGCATTTTGGCTACCTCCTCTCCCAAGCTGTTGTTTACGCTCAGCTGCTGTGTTTGGCCAAACTGGCAAGCCAATAATACAAGTTTCCTGCCTTATTTCAACCAGAAAGGAAGCTGCTGTAGCTGACGTGTATTTCCACACATTCATTATTATGAACAGTATCTTTAAAAAATGTAATACTATTTTATGAAAGGGAGTTAAGGACAAGACAAGGAGATTTTCAACTTTAAATCCCCGTTTCAGGCCATGCCCAAATCAACAACGTTCAAAGTGATTGCCAGATGATGGTTTTCCACACCTCTCTGACAAGCGAGTTCACGATTTTGATCTAGCTCCTAACAGACGGGATGCAAAACCACAAATCGCCATCACAATTAACATCCTTCCGGGCAATTTCAGCATGCCTTTTCCATATGCAGCCTCCCCAAAGGATCTTCCCTTATTTCTGGTTTGCATATTGCACATAACAAGGGTACAAATCACAGAAAATGGGGTCAGACCCAATGGCCTTATCGGAGGAGCAAGAAAAACGTATGTTACCTATGGGAGGAAATGGATCACCACAGGCTATAGGACATACCTAGCACAGAGTACTGTCATCTGAAATATCTCTTGAACATAACAAGATCAGAACAGACTGAAGTACACAAGCCTAAGAAACTGAACTTTGTCTGATTTATCAGCTTTGAAATGCAGATAGGCATACACAAAAAAAAGGTGAGTCATTTGATTGCAGCATGTTTATAGTGAATCACTTCACTGACCATGAAATGATTTCTTCTAAAGACTGACTGACTTCTAAATCAAGCTGAATAGCATAGCTAAAAACGAAAGAAATGTGAAAAGAGTATTCTGTAAAGATGGTCTGTGACTGGTGATAAGAGAGATTCTAAAAACCTATTTATCAGCCCCACTATTTAAACACAACAGAAGTTTCCATACAAGGTGTTTTAACTTACACGCAGCAAATTTTGGCTAGCCATTCCACAGCTCCCATGGAGCAGGATTTTAGACTGCCCGGATCATCCCTATGCATAAAGCTGCCAAAAAGCCCTTACAGCTCTCCATGAGCCTGATCTTCTCTTGCATTTGCAGGATCATTGCCAAGAGGACGTTTCAGAGATCCATCCCCTTATCTGTTAGAGCCCCACAGAGCCTCCAACCGATATATCTGCCAAAACCTCCTGCAGGCAGCCTCCCCTATAGCACAGCTACCATAATTTTTGCCAAGAAACACAAAATTTATCCTATTTTGCAGTGGCCTAAATAGATTATAGATTCTAACAAACAAGAAGCAGAAGCAAATCTAAACATTAGAGTGAGGCTACCTTCAGAGAGGACATGGGAAAGGGAGAAATGAAGGCACTATGACCCTAAGGTTGACCCTGAAATTTGTAGGAGCTCTACAGTTAAAAAAAATAAACGTTTAAAAATTAAAAATTACAGAGGTATACACGCAATGAGGTTTCGAAAAGAAGTTTCAATACAAACCAGGTTAGAGGAAGTTCTGTGCAGGAGGAAACTATGTATACAGGCACAACAAAAAAGGTTCACTATAAGTGTTTATGTCTTTTTTTTTTTAAAGACAACAAAGACAATATTTGTCAATGTTCTATTACTCCATACATGAAGTTAATTTTAATTAAAAAAAACATATATCTTCAAAGTCTTGCAAGAACATCAAATCAAGCAACTGGATTTAATTCCCAAAAGAGAGTGAAAAGGAAATCACCAATTTGTTTTACAGAAATTTTCTTTCCCAAGAACAAACTTTTTTATTTTTTTATTTTTTTGGTAATATAACAAACAGAAGAGGAGGAAAAAAGAACCAGTCTTTTCATACCAACAGAAAAAAGCTCAGAGCAAAAATCCAGTTTCTTGAAATCTGAATGGAAATCATGCCAACTATTTTCATTAAAACATAGTAACACTTACTCTCCTAGACTTCGGTCACAAAATGTAAATGCATTTCAGGAAGAAAAAAGAAATCAGTTATAGTAAAGGAAATTACAGTGCAACAAGAATAATATTAGTGGGTTGTACAGTAAATTATATCAGGATTGTTTGGCATCCCACTGATTAATTGATGTCTTCAAAAAAACTTTAAAAATCATTATAGTCCTTCATATGCTCTGCAGGTAAGCATTATATCTAAATTTGTGAATTAATAAATAATGAATTTTTAAAAAGCCCCACTTTTTACACTTGTACTTTTAAATGCAACAAAACCAGTACAAGTGATAAATTTATGTGTATTATTACATTTTTCAGTCTGTGAAAAGATGTGTGCTCACCACATCTTCCATATACATTTAATATCAGTGTCACTGGTAAACAGGTGAATTTAAAGAAGCAACATTCCCAGCAACCATGAAACCCAACTGCTGCTATTATCTCTCTTGAACAAAGAGCTGAATAAAATAGGAAGCCTGCTAACACACCCTAAACAGCAAAGGCTCCTTGTTGAGAGTGGGCAATCAATGGTGAATCCAAAGTAGTTACCGTTTCCACTAGGATCGCTGGTCTTTCATTCCACAGAGCTCAAATTTGGAAGTTTTTAGCAAATGCACTCCCTCAGGGAGTCCTAAATGCCAGGCAGAACCTAAGAAAGTGCCCGTAAACTGTATGGGACTTTGTACACATTGGTCATTATCACAAACTTCACATGGTAACAAACAGCACCTCAAAGTGAAGAGTGTTTAAGACTGTTCGAATGCCTATCAGCAAGTCATAGAATAACAGAATGCTCTGGGCTGGAAGGGACCTTTAAAGATCATCTAGTCCAACCCCCAAGCCATGGGTAGGAACATCTTTCACTGGATTATGTTGCTCAACAACCACTATCTGGCCATCAATAAGAGCTAGGAGTCACCATAACCTCCATGGGAAGATGAAAGCAAGACCAGAAAAGATCAAGGAAGTCCGAGCTCTACAGACTAAACTATTTCATTGTGATGCCTCTCGGAAAGAGAATCTGAAAAGGGGGGAGGAGGTTCATTCATCACTTACTCATGGCCCAGCAGCCACACAAAGGAAGCTGGCTGGCATTTATTTATATGAAGAGGAAACACTAGCAATATGAAACAAAAGTAGACCCAATATTTAGGATTAGATTATACAAAAGATGCTTACTTCCAGATCAGAGTTTGCCAAACAAAGCTACTCCAGAATTCTTTAAATCTAATGGCAATCATTACAGAAATTCAAAAAATACTTATTTGTTAGATTGCCAAACTGATCCAGCTCTTGCATGTTTGAAAACTGGCATCTCGCAGCAGAGTAGCAAATTTAATTGTCATTTTTGCAGATGAGGACAAGAGGTGTTGTGGGATTTGAAGTTCAGTTTTACATAATCTTTATACAGTTTGGAATATTATTGTGACATAAGATTGTACTAATGGGGTCTCCTTGCTACTGCCAAAGTTCTTCATTCTCAGTTTGAGCAACACAGACACCATTGTCTGTTAGTTCACACAGTGCACCATCTTAAGTATTTTGCAATATTGGTAACAAAAAGAAATTATTTTGCAGTAAGTCTCATATATTTTTAGTGAGAATAAATTCTAAAAAACCCTGCCTTTGTCAGAAACATTCAATATCAGCATCAGAACAAAGATGAATAAACAAAAGAAATTAGATGGCTGATAAAAGTTAAAATAACTCTATTTCAAATACTAACATTACATTAGAAGTAATTAAAATGGGTATTCCAAAGTTAAACCACCTTATATGCTCACCTCTTTCTGATCAACCTGGAGTGCTGATTTTAAAATATCTCTAAGCTGTGTTAATTGTCTTCTTTCCTCATCTTGTGCTTGTTTAATCTTGAATGAAGAAAAACACAGGTTAAAAATAACATTATTGTTTCAACGCAGTTCTTCCAAACTAGCTACTTAATTGGTTCATTTTTATGAGAAACGTTCAAAAAGAATGAAAACATAAAGAGAAAAGATAACATGATGAAATTATTTTCCTTTATATCTTCAGAAAACTTGATAATGACTAGGATGTTGCTGGATTAAGACTTTGATGTTGCCTCACACTGTTCTTGCTTCCTTGTGTTCCATTTGAAACCGTATGTTATTTTCCACTTAGTTAGTAAACATTTTAGAGCAGAGGCTGTTCTCCTAACATTTTACACAGTGGGGTCCTGAACTGAAACTAAGGCTTCTGCATATGACATTAAAATAAAATTTTCTCAAAAATCTACTCAGTCTTAAAATGCTGACTATTAAAAGTCAGCCAGCCTGAACCAAAATGATCACAGTTTTACTGTAAAAAACTAATTTTACAACACAAACATGAAAGGTTGCTACTCACTGTATAAAGATCTGTTGAGAGTGTCTCAATTGAAGGCTTGAGACTTTCAACTGCTTTTAACCCATCCTGAAAGAAACTTAAAAAGAAAAACAAAAAGCAAACTGTTATTAAACTTTACTTTGTATTTTCTGTTTAAAAAGTTGCCAAAGGAAGACGTGCATATTATTATGCCATCATAAACTTCAAAACATTAAAAATTTATTTTTTATGCATCTTTGACTGATCCACCTCTTTATTTCCATCATAGCTTATTCTAACATGCAAAATCCCCAATTAGATTCAGAACTGCCACAATCCACTGCCATGTAAGTTTTCCTCCTTCTCATCTCCAATGCAGGTTCTCATCCCACTTTTTGAAAGCCCAGAACAAGCAAGACTCATTTGTACAACAGCAAAAGATCTAGTAGATGTAAAATAATTGTGACTTCTTGAAGCCAAATAATTTAACACCCGATGCAATCTTCCTACTAAAGCAAAACACCTTTGTTTCCCAAGCATTAATTATGACCTATATGCAAACTAAGTTTGTTAGTTTGTTACATTTTACTGTATCATAGGTATTTTTGTATTGGCACAGGAATGTTATCAACGCCAAGTATTCCAGCTCGTGTAAAAAAAAAAAAAAAAAAAAAGGCGAGACTTAAAAAATAAATTTAAAGAAACCACAACTACATGCACTTTTGATTAAAAATTGCTCCATCATTTGCAACAGAAAACACTTTCACTCCGGGAAGCCGACATGAAAGCAACAACACAACATTTATGTTGTTAAAATCTTATTAAATGGACAGAGCAGATGAATGACATAGTACAAGTGAAATTGATTTTAAAAGCAACACAGCTATATAGGGAAAAAACCTACATAGATGCAGACTGGTCTTTTAAGAAGAAAAGAAAACTTACTGATTTGAACAGGTTAACAGCAGCTTTTTCAAGTTTATAGCTATGACTTTATTGCTGTATTATTGATCTGTAAAACTACCATAAAAAAGTACATCATTCTAACGAGAGCTTTGTGTTTTATTCCCAAGTCCTCTAATTAATTAGAAAAAGAGTGATTCTTTCAATATAGTTTTATCCCACTGCTTATGCAATTTATTTTTCTTAAGCACAGAATTAATTCAGATCATTTCTAGATGCACTCAAAAAAGCCTGTCAAAACTAATGGACCAATAAGTAATAGATCAAACTAATAGCTCTGTTTCAAGAGTAGCTTATGAAATATGCCAAATCACTGTGCATCACTCCTTTGGAACAGACAATTATATTCTATGGGACTAGCTCAACCTCATTAGATGTTTCAGAATACAGTAACAAGAGCAATGACTAATCTATGACCACCGTAATTTGTCAAAAACTTCAGCAAGAATAGTTTAATTTTAGATTTATTTTGAAAAATCTAGAAAAGTGTTATGATGATGTCAGAAGTTTAAAACAAAACATTGGTCCAGTTATTGTGTAGATATAAAGAAAACTAAAACATACTTGCACTGAGCATGAAAATACTTGATCAAGTTCTGAAGCAAGTCCACTCCTTTTTTAATCTTGATTTCATTGACTTTCAGCAGGTACTGTTGAAACAGTAATTCACAAAAGAAATTAATTATCACTGCTACAGTTTTTTTTTTAATATTTTAGTTATATTTCAACAAGCTTTAACAGTTGCAGGTTTAGAAGACTTAAAAGAGAATGCATCAAACAGTGTCTTCAAGGGTTAACTACACAAAAGCAATTGTTGTCACTGCTGATTTTTGATACTCTGTGCGACTTCACTATGATTAGTTCAAATTGTTAAAACATCCTTCATGGCTCCTAGTGGAAGCCTGCGTTAAAGGAAGCATAAAAGGGTTTGTGTAGTAAATTTAGGAAGCCATTCTTAACCCTAGCAGCCCATCTAGGTATCTAGCTCACTAGTTCTTAAATTCATTGCTAAATAGATGTCATTATGGAAATAAGCTGTTTACTCAAAAAAAGTGAGGCATTATTTTAACTATATTTTAAACCTGCCTTCTGATTTTATCTTTTTCTCTATTAATTCCTTATACACGGTAATTACAGCAAATTAGTTTAGCAAGAGATTTTAAAAATCTACTGCCAAGTAAAAAAGAAAAAGTGTAATTAGTGTCCTCTTGCATTAGACACAATCAAAGTCCATATTAAGTGACAGCTCCTCCCCTGAATGCCACAGCACAAAGGATGTCAGCCATTCAAGCAGAAGTAAGATTGACCAAATATTTACAGGAGTCCTTAACTGTCCATTAAATGATGACAATTTTTAACCCCTGCTTAGACAATGATCTCCAAGCAAAGGAGTGAAATATCTTCTTACCAATGCTCTAATGCATCTGGTTTTCCCTTACCTGCAGTACACCCTAAATGTTTTAAGTCCACTAAAACAAAGCAGTATCCAAGTGCCAGCTTTCAATGTTGCAGTTTTTTATGCTGGTTCAGGTGAACAGATGAATAGCCTAAATGTAGACACGTGCACTGGATAGTATTTAGTTAGAAGAATCACACCTCTAGCTCCTGTTAATTTAAAATGGAGCTCTAGGCATCTGGCATTCAGTTCACTTTCACAATTTATAGAGAACTAGCCTGTACTTATGATACAACTTCAATATGTCACACTTCTGATTTACTAACAAAACCAAAACAAAGTCCCCTTTTATGACTATTGGCTGGCAACATCCATATGTTTATTGGGTACTCAAATCCCTTCATCAGTTTTGAATACTTTAGTCTGACTCCACATAAGAACATGAAGCCTTTCTACCCGGTATCAGTGCATGCAGTTACTAAAAGGGGTATTCAGGACAACTGCTGTTAAGCTATGTTGGCAAATGAGAAAATTAACTATGCTGATTAGCATAGTAAAAACAGAAGAAAGACCCGGGGTATATTTTTTGAGTGAATGCATAGGAAGAACGAACACAGCAACTTGAATTCCCAGCCACGGAATCTGACATGTCCTTAAACGAATCAATCCAAAAATACTCACATCAGATTTAACATACTTCAAAATCACAAAGATTTCAAAGTAGAAACATTCTGAAACATCTTGAAAGACAACTGGATTCCATCCTTAGCACTTTTGTTCCAGCACCAGCCTAACAGTGTGCTAGACTGGAGTCTCTCCTCATAACACAACAGCTGTCACCATACAGAACAATTTAGAGAATGATCTAGCACTTTAAATAACTTATAGTGAGGTAGTAGTGTAAAGCCTTATTTATTATCATCTTCTCTTAGTGTTTAATTGAGCTTTGCATTATTTATTTATTCTACAATTCACTTAAGTGAAATGAGAAGAGATCTAAATTCCCTGCAAAGTTAGCACATCAGGATTAAGAATAAAAAAGCGTTTTAGCAAATGAAATCCATTAATAACTTGGTATTTCCCTTTAACATCACAGTTGCCATTAAACAATTGTGTTTTTCAAAATTAATCCTGAAAATATTAGCAGAAAAACATCAGTTTCACATTCAATCTTACCTCACACATTTGTAACTGGAAGAACCTTCTTTCTTTCTCCATCTCTTCTGCAATCTCAGCTCCACTTATTTCTGTACGGATCATCCCATGCAGCTTAGCATGCTCTTTTTTCTCCTTCTCTATTTTTGTACTATAAGGCAAAGAATCAGTCAATGAAGTGAGAAATCCACAGCTTCTCAGGAAAACTGATTATTCACAAAGTCGATTGACAGATGCAGACTCAAACTCTTGTAGCTTTGCATATGACTTACTTCCAGACGACATTTCATTTGAAATTTGACAATGATTAAAGATCAGCAATGACATAGAGTAGCTGAAATCTAAGTCAATCATCTGTTAAAATAATGTCCTGACAGATATTCCAAAAGAAGGTACTAAATGAGAGGAAGATACTAAGTTCTTACATTGAAGGAAAAAAAAAATACCCAGAAGCAAAATAATGAATTTTAATTTAAAATGTAGGGAGATCTTCAATCCCAACTGACCAAACACTGGTTAGCAGAGTTCAATTATGTCATCAGCTTTATTGAGTCTTGCCTGTCATCAAGTCATCTTCTATATATACAGGGTTCCCGAAGCCAAAATCACAGTTGCCATCTCTACTTGCTACTGAGCCAGTTGGCACTGGGAATGCCAGCCAGCCGGCTGTGTTGCAGACTCCAAAGTCTGCTAGACCAGCTGTCCTAATTCCCTAAAAGTTTCCACGAACGTTTTCCAAGAGCTCTGAATAAAACAGGTTCTCCTGCAGAATGTAAATGAATAACCAATGTTTGCCATACAGTATAACTCCCCTAAACGCACTTGTGTGTTTGTTACAGCCCTTCTCCATATTATTTCCAAAGGCGGTAGCATAATTATACTACCAAGTTAGACAAGCCTGCTATGAAAAAAGACATTAATAAAAGAAAATACATGAGGGTGTTTACTTTTTGGCAAAAGACTTTTAGTATGCCACTTGTACTGTTTAGAAGCTGAAAATTCTGGAAAGAGCTTCCTGGGGAAATGCTATACTGCTTTTGAAGAGGAAGCATTACACAGGAATACAGGAAGCAGATGAGAGGAACAAATAACACAGGCACTGTCATACCTCCTCTTGGGCAGTCAAGTGTCTCTCAGCTCTCTCTCTGAAAGGATGACATGTCTCAAGTGCTCTCTTAACCTGATGTTAACATTACCCTAACAGCTTATGGGAAAACATCCTAGATGGTCTAAGGACTTCCAGTCAACAATATATTCTGTATTTACAGTTCTCAAGAACAAGGAACTGCCTCCTCTTACACCTCAAGCAGCAAGGGAAAACTAGAATTAATCCCATTAATCCCATCCCATAACATTCCCACAGGGAAATGTTTTGAACAGCAATTCAGAAAGCTCCACTGCGCTCCCGGTACTGGCAGGCACAGCAGAGCCAGCTCCGAGCAGTATCCCAGCAGGCAGAACATCCAGCCAGCTCTGCGCTCCTCCTCACCCCATTGCATCCCGCCAGAAGCAGGCAGGCTAAATATTCTGAAAAACCTTTGCTCGCCTGCAGAAAACTTCAGTTACAGAATGTTCTGTTTTCATCAAAAATAAGTCTGTACTCTTACCCACTTATTGCCAATTATGCCATTTTGTAGACACAGAATACAGAGTCCAAACACAAGAATTAACCAGATGTTAACTGTGAATAAGGAAGAGAAACCATTACAAAGATTCACAGAAAATTACACATATGCATCTCCTTTCTAGCACGCATTCTAGGAGAGTTTAGACTATATCATACTTCATAGTTCTAAGAAAGTCAAACCTCAGAGCAAAGATCCAGGACAGTTTTAATTCTCTCAATTTCCACATTAATCTAATTCATGAGACCAGAGAATTCACTTGAAACGTGAGTCAAATCTAACAATACAATAGAAATTGATAGTTATATTTTCATCGTTTACAGAGAACAAGAGTCAAACATAGGATGACATAACCACTTCTAAAATCTTAAGAGCTTATTAATATGTTATAAGGTGTCCCTAGATGTTAGGTAAACCAAAAGACAATACTGCCAAAGAGTCAAACATTATGCACAATATTACAGCATACGTCGTTTTAAGAAATTCAATTCCTTCTAAAGAAAGAGCTAGATTTCGGTGAAAGAGTCCTTTCTACTCTTTAAAGGATAAATCATACTCCACAGGCAAAAAGTAGTTAAACCAAGACTAAAGTGTAACGACATCTACCAAGTAATTCACAGAAATAAGACACCCTTGAAGCCAGCTGCTGGAGCTTCAGGCTCCACGGCTTCAAAAATTTCAGAGATGCTTTACAAAAAAACCCAACCATCTCTTGTTGACAAGCACCAGAGATACACGATGGTGCATTTCACATTTGCATTTCCTTATTATTGGTGCTTTTAGTCTCTATGTACATTTTCAGCTTTGTAATCCTGAATTTAACCTGTTGTTTTTCTACAGTAATATGCTACCTCCAATCTGACTGATACTACAGAGCACTTTGTTTCTAGGGAAACAAAGAAACTGTGTACAGCAGTGTTGCAGGCAAATCTTCGGAGTGCTAAAGGTTGGCTGTGTTTCCTATCCACATGCAAGGGTCAACTCAGCTTCAAGTGTCACTCTACAGTGACATTAACCAAATCCTGCTGGCAAAGACAGTTCTACGAGGTACCATTGTGGGATTTCCAAATTTTGCAGGGTATTCAGGTTTTCCAGGCAGATCAATTACATAAAATTAATAAGAAAATTAGGAAAACTAGAAAAATCCTCTAGAAGCAATAAGAAAGATGCAAATGTTTTGTAAAGCTGATGTTCTTGAAGCTCATGCAGCACATGTCACGTATATAGACTTTGCTGACTAAGATTAAAATCGGAGCACACTTCAGTCCATTTACAACACAGCTGCACATGGCTAATATACTGTGAGCTCAGATTTGTGTAACAGACAAATAAAGCTGAAACACAGGATGAAAAATTACAACAGAAAAGTCGATCAGATACAAAATAAATGGTCCTGCCCATTCAGTTTCTACTATATGACTATTTTTACAGCTCCAATGTGAAAACCAACTGTTTTTTCAGTATAAATTTTAATTTGTATTTCAAAGAAATCAATTTTGTCATACATATGATAGCATAAATAAACATCAAAGTAGGCTTTTTTTTTTAAACTTTAAAAAGGACAGGACCTATTTTACTCTTTAACATGCCAAAGACAGGTGTTTATTTTCAGACAATGAACAAGGGTAAACAACTAGAACACCCTGCGTACATGCAGCAGTAGTGAACTGGCTGGCTGGGCAGCCATTCTGTCCTTCTTCCTCTCCTTCTCCATACAGCAGTAACCCAGGCTGAGTCTGGGTACGTACATGAGAAGGAGCAGAGATTGGGAATAGCACCTGGGAGGCACAGACTTAAATGGGGAGCACTCTGGAAAATTAAGTGCTTCCAAGGGCTATTTTGTCTGACACAATAATATTACGCATTTTAATTTCAAATGTCCTTTCTTTGTCTAGACTTCCTTTTCAGCCCGAGAGTCCAACCTCAGCTCTGGCACCCTAGCCTTTCAGTGGAAGACCTACATTTTACCCTACTACCTGCCAAGGTTGATAGTAAAGCACGACTCTCTTATCACCCAAGTCTTGAATGAAGAAGTTATCTTTTCCCTTTGAAAATGCTGGAAAGCTTTTCCCCTTTGGTCATCCTGCACTAGAGGATGGGGGAGAAGAGGGCAGAGCCGGCAAAACACATCCAAATCATTTCAGTATTTCATCCATAATATCTGCAGACCCATTCAAAGCTTTTTCCATTTAATTTGCAGGTAATCTCTTTCAAAATAAAAACACTTAGTATGAAATCTCAGGCTCAAAGCAGCATATTGTGGATGTTGTTTACCTAGACTTTAGCAAAGCCTTAGACACCATTTTCCCCAGCATTCTACTGGAGAAACTGGGTGCTCATGGCTTGGATGGGTGTACTCTTCGCTGGGTAAAAGACTAGCTGTATGTCTGGGTCCAAAGAGTGGTGGTGAATGGAGTTAAATCCAGTTGGTGGCCGGTCACGAGTGGCGTTCCCCAGGGATCACTACCGGGGCCAGTTCTCTTCAATATCTTTATCAGTGATCTGGATGAGAGATCAAGTGCACCCTCAGTAAGTTTGCAGATGACACCAAGTTGGGCGGGAATGTTGATCTGCTTGAGGGTAGGTTGGCTTTGCAGAGACATCCGGACAGGCTGGATTGATGGGCCGAGGCCAACTGTATGAGGTTTAATAAGGCCAAGTGCCGGGTCCTGCACTTGGGTCACAACAACCCCATGCAGCACTACAGGCTTGGGGAAGAGTGGCTGGAAAGCTGCCTGGTGGAAAAGGACCTGGGGCTGTTGGTTGACAGCCAGCTGAATATGAGCCAGCAGTGTGCCCAGGTGGCCAAGAAGGCCAACAGCATCCTAGTCTGTATCAGGAACAGTGTGGTGAGTAGGACTAGGGAAAGGATCGTCCCCCTGTACTCGGCACTGGTGAGGTCCCACCTCGAGTCCTGTGTCCGGTTTTGGGCCCCTCACCACAAAAAAGACATTGAGGTGCTGGAGCAGTTCCAGAGAAGGACAACAAAGCTGGTGAGGGGTCTGGAGTCTACGAGAAGTGGCTGAGGGAGCTGGGGTTGTTTAGCCTGGAGAAAAGGAGTCTGAGGTGAGACCTTATTGCTTTCTGCAACTACCTGAAAGGACGGTGTAGCCAAGTGGGGGTTGGTCTCTTCTCCCAAGTAACAGGCAACAGGGCAAGAAAAAATGGCCTCAAGTTGTATCAGGGGAGATTTAGACTGGATAGTAGGAAAAATTTCTTCACTGAAAAAGCTATTAAGCATTGGAACCGGCTGCCCAGGGGAGTGGTTGAGTCCCCATCCCTGGAGGTACGTGTAGACGTGGCACTTAGGGACTTGGTTTAGTGGTGAACTTGGCAGTGTTAGGTTTACGGTTGGACTTGATGATCTTAAAAGTCTTTTCCAACCTAAATGATTATATTATTCTATTCTATGACTCTATATTAAAGCTACCTCATTTAGCACTTTCATTCTATGCCACTATTTTCAAGATGCGACCTCCGCTTTGTCTTATGTACATGCTTTAAAAGGAAATGAGGCAGAAATACCTACAGTCTATGAATATCAATGATCTACTGAGTCAAGTTAGAGCTCTGAAGAAGTAATTTGAGAAAATTTGCATATTTTTCAGGTAAGTTTTTTTATATATTATTTAAAAAATTATTTTACCAAACCGGAAATATCATCACTTAATCAAATTGTTATTTGATTAACGTCTTTACAGAAGCCTGCAGAATTTGTTCATTCTTCCATTGGCTTCAAATGGTTCAGAAACAAATCATTAATGATAGTTATATCCAGATACAAGTGTTTGCATTTCCACACTGTAACGTAATGCACCCCAGCCTACTGCCTTGATCTCATAATCTCATAAGCACATTCAAACAACTTGTTCTCTTCACTCACTTGTGCATAACAGACCTCATGCCCGGCTTTTCCAAGGAGAACGGCGAAGAAGGAGAGGGAGCCAGCCTTCCCAGGAAAAGCTTGTTAGTTTTCATTAAACATTTACGTTTCATAGCATTAGCACAACACTTACTAGCTAAGGACTTCTGAAGATAATATATATTTACAGGCCTAAAAGTAAGACACCTTTATTAAAAAAATTAACATTTCTTTCTTTTCAGGAAAGACAGGTTTATGTCTGGAATACAGACACTACTATTCAGCTAAAAAATGAGTAAATAACATGCTTCAGTAAGTTAATGCTTGTATTTCCTGTGAAAAATTAATACAATGTCTTTACCTCAAAATCTACCACAACAGGATGGATTAAACTGAAGAATGTGGGTGAAATCTGGCTTGCCGCCTTGTTGATTATGGTCTGCCTGCTGGGAGAATGAGCAGTTTTTATGACATGTGTACTCCTTCCCCATATGCTCCCCCGGCGTGTCTGCCGTTAGTGTTTAAGTACGTTGGGGAAAGCAACTGCCTCAAAACAAAAAGAGCCCAGTCTGCACCAATTCTACCCAAAGGACACAGACAGACTAATCCCGCTGCGGTGCCGTGGTGGCAGTTCTTATATGGGAAACAAAGGCTGTAACTGAGGTCCTAAGAGAAATGCACTGCTTTTAACTACTTTAAAGTTTTAAACACATTTTAAAATCTTTATGGCTTCAACTGAAGCATGTTAATGACTGATGGTGAGAAAAGATGAATTATTCATGAATGTCACCTCAGGATGTTCCCAGCTTTTTGATGGAGGTAGGCTTGCATAAAGCTCCGGGGTTATTTGCTCCTCTTACTCCCTTATTCGAAAACAGTCCCAAGGTATTAAGAAAAATGTATCCACCCTCCCTCAGTTACTTCGGCTCAGGTGATGTTCAGGAAAATACCCCGAGAAGTTAGGCAGCTACAGAGTGAAGAAGTTGCATAATAATCAACACTGATGGACGGTGATCCATGAGTTTAAGAATGGATCTGAACATCACTCTCCCAAAGAAAACTAGATACATAGTAATTTTTAAGCACACTTAATTACATACAGAGCTTGAAGTAGCATCCCAGAAATTGCTATGGGGAAAAAGCAAGACAAACGCCATTTTTGAATTAACTGAATTTCTTTTCAAATAGGTCACACCTGGGTATATTAGCACCAGATATGTCATCACAAAGGTGCAAGTAAGAGAGATGAGATATTGAGGCAAATAAGCTCCAATTCTTCCTTATAAAGACAGCCTACCGAGACAGAAATCAGGATGAAGATACTGTTACTTCTACACAGACTACAAAAATACCACTTTGATATCTGATGCTTAGCTTCACAGGTCTGTACTTGTGACTAGGAAATGCAGATGAACGGTATGATTTTAAGCATATGATACAGAGGGATATGCAGATAAAGAGTAGCCAAGCAGCCTTTACAGTTTTGTCAACCTAAAGGGAAGAGAAAAAGAAAGGAAAAAAACAAAGAACTAAAAGGCACAGTCCAAAAAAGGAGTCATCGAAGGTAAGAGACTGAAGAAGGCTGAGCAAACCTCTGGCTATCAACACCTACCATCCACCATCCCACTCTGGCAGCACAAGCTGTAGGTGAGGCTGAGCTCAGCTCTCCCAGTCCCTTTGCCCTTTTTGTCAAGGCAGAGACTGTGAAGCTATTACCACAAAGAAATTCAATTCACGATCAAGAATTCTTGAGATGACTCAGTGTCTACCCACTGCTACAGATGACCAAAATGCACAGCTATAAGGAAGTTCAGATCCATTTCGGACAGCCACAGAATCAAAACAGTTATTATCTCAAGAAGCCTCAGTGGCATATATAATAGCAACCCAGAAAAACCTCGCTGTTTTTCTATGTCCAAAATTCAGTAGATGATAAAGCAGACTGGAACAGATTCAGGCTCGAATTAAAATTCTCACCTTCAAAATCACATCATTAAACTTCCCGTCTCTGATTCGTAAAGATCAACGCCTAATAACGACAGCTGGCAACTTCTCAATTTTTCTGGGAACTGATCTTATGTGCAAGAGGATCTGACAAATCCCACAGTCCTGCTGCAGGGGCAGGGGTCTTGAGGAAGTTCCAGTCTGAATTTAACTCAACAGAACTATGCAAAATTGGTTTGCTCCTTGGGTAGAATTGAGGCAGCTTGCACTGAAAAACAATATTCCCCAACTGCCAAACTTAAGTCACAATAAGTAACTTCTGCTGTTGTAAATCAATCAGACACACGCACAAAAAAAGCCCCTTGTTTTAAAGAATTTTCCTGTACATAGAATTCCCAGGCTCCCTATCCCAAGCCTCAAGCAGATGATCCTTTGGTCTTGATCAAAGTGAAGGAGTTCAACAGGCTAGACTAAGAGCTTTAAACTCTAGAATATTGATGGGAACTTTCATCTAACCACTTAAAAAAACTAGAGCACAAATAAATTGTACCAGCCCACCACCAGGAAATATCACGGAAAATGGTAATGGATCTGAAAGAATTTCCTGATGAACACATGCTACCTTCTGTTTTTGCATGTTGAATAACCTGACACATAAATAGCTTAGAAATAAGCATTGTCAAGGAGGTGTGCTTCATTTGTTAAAAAAAACTTGCAGAAACTAGAGGTAACATGTAAAGAGGTATCTCCTTCCAGCGGAAAAAGGAACCTGTCTCAGATCAAAACCCAAGTGTCTAATTTGAAAGCAAAGTCATAGAGTAGGCTTTCTAAAGGACTGTTGGTTAAAAGGAAAAGAAAAAACAAACCACAACCAAACCTCATGATATCATACAAGCAACATTGGATTCAATCCCACAGACAGAAAATAAACATGTCAACATCACATTTTCAGATCCTGAACAAAATAACATACACAACAATGTTTCCAAGTATCTACTGTCCTTAAACTCAAATGAGAATCCCCAAATATGCAGATTCAAATACATTTTCTATGGCATTTTTACTTCTCAAGTACTTAACTAGGTTAAAAAAGCAAGTAAAAATATTTCTGGAACACCTGACTCTGAAAGACTCTGAAACAGACCACCTGCTCTGACCAAACTGAGGATCTAAGTATAAATCTTTACATTGCTGCAACATACTCATCCTGGTGAATATTCTATCAGAAATTCTAAAAGCATCAGAGATCTTGGTCCAGTAGTAACAGCGTTCTTGGTATGTGTCCCAGCAGCGTGCAAATGTATTTTAAATTCTGCACATAAATTTTGTGGGATGTCACTATGAAGGAGTTACACGTAAGTAAACAAGCATTCAGATCCAGCAATCAAGCACAGGTAGACAATAGCAGACTAAATTACAGGACTGTTCTTTATGGCCCATCCTCAGAGATCAACTACTGCTATGGGCAATGGTTAGAAATCTTAATTACTTCAACAGCCGATAGCTGGCACGGCACCAAATTCACTGATATTAAGAACACGAAACACTGGAGCCATCACAGTGTTCCAAGGATTCAGACTGGAGGTTTATCTCAACTTTTCAGAATGTCTTGTTATGAAAATCCAGCTGTAGCGAGGCAGTTTCAAAAACCAAAAGCCACTCAGGTCTTCTTCACAACTGAGCCTAGAAAGCAGTAATTAGACCGTTCTTATTCACAAAAGGAATGAAATTTAACTAACTTGCTAAACTTGTTGCTTTTTTAAGTAAACCACCTACAGGAATAATTTCTGAAGTCTGTTTGCACACAACAGTGGGTACCAACCAGATAATCATTATAACTTTGTGCAATTAAAAAAAAAATTAAAAAATAGTGCTAGATTCTCAGCCAATCTAGGTGGCTGGGGATCTGCAAGCTATTTATGTTAAACAGTGTCATCATATATGATTCTTCTGGACCTGTACCATTAGAAATGGCCTGACACATGCAGCACCATTTCAGAAGATCAAAGATGATGGATGTGTGACATGAAATTTAGCCAATAGCCACAATCCAGGTAACACTAGAACAAGCAATAAAACCCACTATAAGATTCTGTTTCAGAGATTATTGGCTGTGCTGATACAATTGACTTGGTCAAGCCAGGAAACAACTGTTCTGATGTAGGGCACTAAACCACTTGAAGATTTACAAGATACCAAAATTAATTATGTTTGATTTTAGTTGCTCAGCTTTGTTGACTCATTTGATTAATTTAGCTGGATATAAAATTCTGCTATGAAAACTAATTTTATAGCTGTTTATAATGTGCATCAGGCACCTTCAAAAAAGTGTCCTATAGCAAACTGGGCTGAACGCTCAGCATGAGACATAGTTGACAAGACTCACATAGGTATTCATCCACTTCCAGTGCACAAGACACTTGCTAAGAGCATCCAACCTTGGCATGAAATGCAGAAAATACCTATATCTTTAAATAAACTGCACTAATTAAATGTGGTTTCCCAAGGTTACTGGATCAATCTGGAATCATGGGCAGTTTTGGATTGGTAGCAGCAAAAAAATTCATGCCCCCACCAGCCTTACCACCTCGTTGGTAAGTGCCAAAGGCTCAGCGTCAAATAACGTATTCCTGGAGACCTCAAGCATAGGGCATGGTCTCATGAGACACACTAGAGCCAAAGATGTTAAAGAGTCATTACAAGAGTTTTAGGCTAACAAATCCAGTACTAAATCTTGACTTGCATAATCTTGACATTTTTTGTTAAGACATTTGAAAACACTCAGGCACAAAGTATATAATTTCTTCTGTGCTCTTCTGACTAAAGAAACTTGCTAATTATAGTGAATTAGTCACTGATGAGGAGAAGAAAAAAAAACAGCAACAACAAATGCTTAAAAGGACATCAAGTACAATTATGTTGCTGCACTTTTGGTAGTTAAAGATGAAAACATAGGGTAGCTAACTTTTCCTTTTATATAGTACTGCCCTCCAAAAGTAGAGGAGGACAGAAAAGGAAGTAGATTTTCTCATTTAGTAGATTACAGGTAGTAATATGGACACTATTAAAAATGAAAAAAAAATATTTCCCAATTAAAGCAAAACTTTCTCAATTGAAGTATAAGAATTTGCAGTGGAAGAACATACACTGAGACGTTATGCTCATTACTTGGAACTTCATTAAGCAAAGAGGTCTACCACAGACACGAACTGTCACACACTAACACATACACACACACAAAAGACAATTTTGTCTTGAAATAAGTTGCATGTTACAGAATTTGAAATGATTGTGTCTATGCACTTGTATTTTCACACAGTTCCAGGTTTTAAGAAAAAAAAAAAAAAAAGAAGAAAAAAAAAAAAAAAGCTCAGCTTCCCAGCTAGGACTTTGGGCTGGGACCTTAACATTAAATAATGACCTTTATAGATTTCAGTTATACTTCCCTTTTAAATAAAAGTTTAAAAGATACATACACTTTTGTTTCATAGTCCTTCCAAGCTTTATCAAAGGGTTTTTTCAAGTCCTGTCATGAAAAAGAAAAAAATACAGTTAGTTATTTACATGAAAAATATGGTGGATCTAATGATGAAGACACACCTTGGCCATTTGCAGAGCCAACTAGAATAAGGGACTCCACCCTTTCTTGAATAGCTCGCCTAAGGATTGTGTAAAAGCAATCTCACACGTAGGAAAAACAATCTTGTACACAGAATTAATACACTCATGTTTTTAAAAGCATCTCTAGGATGCTTTTTACTATGCTTTTTACAGCTCCATTTTACTCCTTAAAAGGTATAACCACATGTCATCCCAAGAGCACGCTATGCAATTAATCCAATCTATTTTCTCATCATTCCATCGCTGGCTCCACTGGAAAGAGGCACCTGTCCTGAGGCTGTGGCATAGCCTTGGCTGAGGACTTGATTCATCCCACTGAAGATAAAGAAATCAATTTCCCACTGACTTAATGGGAACAGTATAGGCCATACGGCTCGACATAACTAATTCTGTTAAAATTTTGAAACACTTATGTTCCAAATCCCTTTATTTTTTCCCTCCGAAGAAGCCAATTTGGATAAAATGATCATAACAGGTTTTAAAATTGTTTCACTGATATCTAAAAATGCAGCAGTTGAAATTCTGCTGGAGTTCAAGAGATTAGCAACTACCAAAAAAAAAAAAAAAAAAAAAAAATCGCTGTTAACTGTCAGGCACTGGAAAAACTTTGCAACTACAGGTTAGGAACTAATTCTTACATGTCAGCTAGTTATTTCAACAGTTTTGAAATTAATCAAAGTGGCATTTGATTATTTTTTTAAGTCGGGAACACGGGGCAAACATTGCATTGTAATAAATGTATTTATTGGACATAGAAAAAGAGAAGAACAAGAGGAGTGAAATGTGGTAAGCAAGCAACACAAAGATGATAAGCCTATCTTACTAAATAATCTTTTTATCCTCCAGTAATTTATGGAGGCCATTTTTAGTCTATGTACATTTTTCTTCTTCGTTCGATGTCCAAGAACAATAGCTGCCAGTGGCTTCCTGTTTGCTCAGTAGTAAATGAAGCATAAGCCAAATAAGTTTGTTGGCCATAGGCTTTAAAATTTATTATAAACATATTATCCTTTGAGTCCTAAGTTATTATTATTTGAAATATGAAATACCCGCAGGGCACAAACAGATCCCAGCTTTGTTAAGAAAATTCCTATGCTCATGCAGTCTAATGTGTCTTTCTTAATAATCTCTATAGTTCCAGGTAAGTTTAGAATGCTAAATAAATATATTAATAATAATCCTTTCAAATAAAGTACTACCCCTTCCACAATTAAGTAAATATCTAAATTCTTACACCTCTTTCTCTGCTGCCCTCAGGGCTGTTTTTAAAGCTTCTCAAATATTGTTTTGTATACATAGTCAAGAGCATGCTGTATGTGAAACCACAAACAGAAGGGATGATTCAATTCACAAAAAAAAAAATTAAAAATTTCTTTTGTTTATTAAGCTAATACATTAATTTAGTATCCCACGCTTTCCATCAAATAAGATTAATATGCTAGCTCAATTTATTTATGTACCAACAATGATATATATAAATATTAAGAACAAAAACATACCCCTTTTACTCCTTTCAGATCTCCCTTCAGCAAACTGTCTAATGGAAAAGTGATTATGTTGTTCATATTCTGAATCTGTAACAAGAAAATTACATCAAAATATTTAACATATTTTAACACAGAACATACTTTTTGAAATGTGTGAATTGAGACAGTGTTCCCCAAGGAAATCTTAGATATTATTTTCCTAACCCTGCTTTATGAAGATGTTTATCAGTACAGCCAGTAACCAAAGATGGAGGCAATGTGAGTTAATTAAACTTACTCTGGAAACACTGTAACCCAAGCCAGCAGGAAATCTGCAGAATTACTGCTGATGATAAATATTTCATCCAACACTGACTGCAAAGTAAGACCACTAATTTTTACATTGCTTGAATTCACTGTTTAAATGATACGAAAACAATCATGCAATTTTTCAGCCCTTACATATTTCAAGTTCATCTGTATATTTTAAATTAATCTTGTTTATTTTCCATTCTCTTCAGACCTATTTCATAAAACATATCTGCTATTCTCACAATACATGGCATCTTATTCTGACAGAAGTTATAAAGACAAAAAATGCTGGCCTGTAAAAAAGCCAATATTCAAATATTTTCTATGTATTTTTAAAAAGTAATACATCTGCCTTGTTTATCTCATACAAACTTTGAAACAAGGATTTTATGAGGTCTTGAGTATGCAAGTAATTCAAGAGTAAACAAGTAATTCAAGATGAAAAAAATTTCAAATGAAGACAACAGTAAAATAATTACAGTTTTAGATAAGTATCTGCAAGATAGTGTTTTGATAAGGAAAAAGACTGAAGAAAGACAGTAGGAATAAGAGAGTAACTAATATACACTAGTATACACAGTAGGAAAAGAAAGACTTTATGTCTAATCTTCTGTGATTCAAGGTATGGGCCATGATGTCTATGCACAGTCTAAACTATAACAATTCAAATGGATTGCACTGAAGAGTAAAAATCAGTATGGAAAAAAACTCAGAATAACTTTTACAGCTGTTTTGTGAAGGTTGCCTTTGGATGCATTTCTTTTTTTGGTGTTATTGTTAGCTGTTCTTTTAAAATGCAATTTTTTCAAGAAGCACTGAAATGCATATGGATTTCAAAGGTTCAAAGTACAGAAAGAACTTTGCACCATGTAGGAACAGATGTTTCTGTTTCTTCAGGAACATCAAAGTCCCTTCTAGAGTAACTCATCCAGAGAAGAAAGGACACTAACAGGAACTTCAAGAAAAAAGTATTTTCAGTTATGATGCTTCAGCCTCCCCAGAATGGAAAAATACAGAACATTATCACCCTATAGTTACTTGGTGGCCTCACTAGAACAGACTCAGAGGTCCCATCCCCAGTGGTACTCAACAGCTGCTATTAAAATAAAGCTCCCAAACCCCAACCCTTCCTCTTCAAAGATACTACCTTACTATATTTGCTTGAAATTTTAGCCCAGCAATCACAGAGAAAGTGAACATCCATCAATTTTTGAGCTTAAACAGATTGCCTCTTCATGGGAAGGTTGAAGAAATATAGAAAATATGGGTTTCTAAGACAGAGGGAACACACACACACCTATGGGCACGCACATCCAGAATGGCTATCCAGGTAGAGAAGCAGAAGAGGTCTCCTCTAAGATCTCATCCTTTGCACAGTTTTCTACTTCGTTATTCTACTGTATTAGTATGTTACAGTCAAATGTCTAATCTAAAGATCAATACTTTCACTGCCTCCAGTTAATTATTCTTCAAATCCAGACAATTCAGCACAAAGCAAGAGTAAAGCATTTCTCAACAGCAGACTCAAGACAAGTAGTTTTTCCTTAAGTCAGAAAGAAAGAATGTCAGGCCCCCAAATATTAACCCAGCAGTTCTGGATGTTCCTGAAATTTCAAATCATGGGGCCTAAAGTCCAAAGTGACTTTAAAAGAATTGGAGAAAAAACTCAACATGCTTTTTAAAAGTTTGCAGAAAGTTTGCCCATTCAAATTAATTCCTTCTATGTGCTATCACCTGTGTATTACTACCAGTCTATTGTATTCCCTGTGCTCCTATTTTACTTGCAACAAATGTAAACATACATAATGCATGAAGTTGTCATTATTAACCCAGTTAGATGAATCATACTTGCTCATATTTCTAAATCAGCAAGCAGGATACAGAAGAAAGATCTTACATGTTTTTCCCCTCTTTCTTGAGAGGTTTGAGCTGAACTATCTAAAAATATAGACCCATTTTTGGCATGCAGAGAAGCATTAATATGCTGCAGCTCCTATTTTGTGTGTATACGGGGAGCTAAAATGTACACAACAGCCTCTACATTTGGACTATTTTATATTTTAAAATATTCTTTAAAAAAGAGACATGCACAAAGGTGCAGGAAAGCTTCACAGAAATTAAAGTCATCCAGTGTCAGAGGAACACTAGTAAGTTTCATGTGTTTTTAAAAAAAGAAAGAAAATAAAATAGTTGACCTGGTTTCCACTTCCAGCACTGCTGCTTTGTCAGACTAGCGGTTTTCCTCTGACAGTTTCCAGTAAGATAAGATGACAGAGACAGGGTAATAAATTAAAACTTCTTAAGTTGGAGAAGGCTCAGAGGAGGAGAAGGAGAAATGGCAGGAGGGAGAATGTAAAAATAAACAAACATGTAGCTGCCAGAAGCAATGGTGGAGGCAACATGCAAGCCAACATTTGCAAAGGGGAATGAAGATTTTCAAGTAGTGTAAGAGCCAATGGCTAAACACTGAAGTTTTTCATTTGCCAGCCCTCCTGGTCATTTTAATGAGTCTTTTTCAGAACAGCTTCAGACAGTGAAGTACTACAGTACTTCAACAGGTTTTGTTGTTTTCTAAATCTAAAGGAGAAAAAGTTAAAAACTTTTCTTAACATGCAGATAAACAGAGTGGACATTAAAACATTTTTAATTTAAACTAAAATTCAGGCAGTCAAACAGCATATGATATGACTCCTATTGCCATTACTAAATTGTAGATGTAGTCCATGTACATGGCTGTGGGCTTCTCAAGCACCAATGAAGTTGGGTGTGCACAAGTGACAGTAGTACTGCCTGCTGACAAATCACTGTTTAAGCTATTTTCATTTTTTTTATGGCAACTACTATCGGGTTGAATACTTTTCCAAGTTTTCCCAGTGGTGTGAGCTTTAGTAGGACAATGTCAATCAACACAGCAGGGTGCAAATGGAAATCAGAACATCCGCTATAGATGAGAAACAGTTTGTTTGTCTGAACTTTGAGCTTTTAGCATCTAACCCCAAGACTTCAGAAATTCATGTAATATACAGACTTGTAGTGCAAACTTTCATCTTCGCACCACACCTCCTTCCCATGCAGAAGGCCAAAACGCTGCCCTTCTGCTGTCCTCAGCCCCTGCCACACCTGCAGCGCGGTGGTGCGTCCCACAGCACAAACGGCATCCCACCAGGCTGGTGGATGAGGTGGGACATCACCCACCACCCGTGGGGGCCATAGGAAAAATGACTCCAGCAAAGCAGCAGCTGAACACGACTAAGTGCCCATGTGGAGCTGCTGGCTCACCTGCCTAGAAAAATGCCCTCACACAAGATATCGAGTGTTGCCACCATTTGGGAACAGTCCCTGTACCACCAGACACAGGCTGGCAACTCTTCTATTAGAAAGTGCAAATGCAAAATGACAGGAAACACCTTTTTAAAGGTATTCTTAAAAGCATAAGGTGAAGAATTTTAAAAGCAAAGGAAGAAAAAGACTTGAGGTTATTCCAGCCCATCTTCCTTGCCAACGGAGAATTCCCAACTGCACAGTTTCTAACCTAGGTTAAAACACCTAAGTGGTAGGCTTCCACCACTTTCTCTGGGACACTTCATCTAATATTTTTACAGTGAGATCCCATTTATATGCAATTTCTTATTTTCCTCTTCCACGATCACAGTTATTTGTGAGGCAAACCATACATTTCCAATTCTTCTAAGCTTTCTTCATAAATCAACCTATTCAAGCCCTTATCATTTTTTTGTTACTGTCCTCTGAATTTCTTCCAGTTGGATCAATATCTTTTTGGCAAAGAAATAAAAATAAGATTCCAGGTGGAGCTGAACCCATGCCACTACAGAGGAATTATTACGTCTTGGTTTATATCTTTACAAGTGTAAATCAAACAGTACTCTTATTTTTTTTCCTCTCACCATTAAGCCAATCTTTCCTTGGGTGTACCAGTGAAAAACAGGAACAACACAACTTAAATCATTAAGTTTAACATATAATACTCCAACCTCAAATATATACATCTGTAGCTTTTTATATACACTTAACTGAGTCCTTCTAAACATAACGTGGTTGTGAAGGTTCAGCCACTAAACATATTTTTAAAACCTTAGTCTGACCTATTATCCCAGAAAGAAAATTGTGAGCATAAATTTCTTAAGTTCATCATACAATACAGAAAATATATTTCCTTCAGTTTTGTCATTTGTTACCTTTTATATTTAAGCAAATCTCCTTTCTTCTTACATTTAAAAACTGAAGTAAACCAGGAGCATATGGTCAGAAAAATATGATAGTTTTCTTCCATTTTTCCTGGCTAAAAATCCAAGGATTATTAATAGAAAAACTTCTCACATGGAATCTTTTTCTCCCAGTTACCTTCCACAGAGTGGAAATTTCAGATTCCAGTCCTCTCAATCCATCATGTTCTTTAAAATTAAAGAAATGAAAAAGAAAGGATAGTACCATGTAGAACAACAACAGATACAGAAAATGGAATTTGTTAAATAACTACTTCATCTTCACAGATCAAATCCCTTTTGAAGGAGTGCTGACAAAGATGACAGGCAACTACAGATTGTATTTCCTCTCGGTGAAGCAATCTAATAGGATTTAAAGGAAAAAATATTTAAAGTGCAAACACATTGCAATGAGCCTTTCCTTATCGTAACATTTTTCATATTAAGACTCACACCTTTATCACTTGGCACTAAATTTATTAGGAAGACAGAGTAATTAATACTATAAGCAAGTGCCATTACAGACCTAAACTACACGGGAACTGTGAGTGCTACCATTCCATTGGGAATTAGCACTACGGTTACCATCAAGAATCACAGAATCACAGAATGGTTTGGGTTGGAAGGGACCTTAAAGATCACCTAGTTCCAACCCCCCTGCGATGGGCACGGACACCTCCCACTAGACCAGGCTGCTCAAAGCCCCATCCAGCCTGGCCTTGAACACTGTACAAGAAGAGATACTGTACATGCCACAAAAAGTACTGTGTTACCTCTGAAAATGCCTTTAGTAGTTTCTGATAGTTCACTACCAAAAAAGATATATTGATTGATTGGTCTTCTTAAAAACATTTCTAATGCAGAAAAAGTTGAAGAAACATTTGTAGCTTGATATTTGAGCAATAGCAAGATGAAAAAAAAAATGCACAGTAATGATAAACCCATCCAAACAATGCAAAAAATGTGTTAGAAAGGCTAAAATGAGTAGTTACAAGGACTTGATATGTAGTAAATGTAATTTTATTTCTTCTCTTAAAGATATGTTTTATAAATCACTTCAAATGTGAAGAACCAATGTTCTTCAAAGGTTTTTTTTTTAGTTTTATGCACTCTTAAAAGTGCACACATAAAAGAAGTGTAGCAAAACACATGTAAAAACCCAAGACCTGAACTTTAACTTGAATAGTTCACAGTTGAATAACTGGATTCCAAGGAAAAAAAAAAATTCAGGTGTTAATATTTTGAAACACTGATGCCTTGATAAGTCCACAAAAACATCAGTCTCTTTTGGGAAAGCTTGAAAAAAATAGAGAAAACAAGAACCTAAAATCCCTGTTAATGCGGAAGAACTTTATAACTGCTTTCCTTTAGCTTACTAAAGACAAGTTTAAGGAAAATCTTTTCACGGAAGCACTTTAGAGCTACAGGTCTAAATGCCACCCAGGCCAGAGCTGACAGAACACATCAGCTTCTAGAAACAAAAGCAAAATATACAACAAAGCAAAACTTGACAATAGCCCTAAAGCTTTGCCAGTGTTAATAGCTCTGGCATCTGCTCCAGTCTGAACACGTCCTCTCACTTCCTTGCACATTCCCCACTCATTTCAGCTAACATCTGTGGAAATTCAGTGCCCTATGAAACTCCAGGGAAAGATCTATTTAAAAAGGTATCTTTCAGAATGTTTTTTTAACAGCAGCAGGTTGTATGGCTCTGGCTACGTTTTTGATGAAACTATTTACAACCAAAATATGTCAGGTGCTACAAGGAAACACCAGAGGAAAGCGATGTTTTTGCTGCCAACATGCTTAGAACATTCCGAGTTGGATGCTTCACCACACTGCGAGAATGCATGGGGCTTCTTTCATATATGTCTATGCCTATAAAAAAATAGGATGCCAAATTATTTCCAATTACTGTATAGGACTTTTTACACTAGTCAATACCCTTGTAATCTCTTAGAGCACTAGACCTCCATCAGTGAACTTATGAACAGATTTTCAACGTGATCAATTACCAACAAGTTATTCTAGTGGTATTAACTTCTAATAGGCAAAGTTACATAAAAACTATAATTTTGTTTTATAATTCTTTTATAATTTTAGAATCCTTGTTTACAAATATGGTTTTTTAAAGCAATAATGAAGTTTACGTGTTTTTTTTCATATGTATTTCTTTCTGGAGGAAACTATTTTCTTAGACACCAAATTCAAGGGCCATTAGGTTCCTCTATTTCTTCAGTTTTCCTTTGCTAAGCAGGAGAAAACAAAAAACTTCAAACCTCAACAATATGATGCATACAAGGAAAGAGCAGAACCTTACAGAGACCTGTCCTTCACCACACAGTATTAAAGAAGAGAGCAGGTGCCTATGCTTTTGCAATGTAAAAAAAAACCCCAAAATTACATTCACGTCTGTGCAAAATTATTTGCTTCAAAACCAGAGAAAATCAGAACTACAAACTGAGAAAAACTAAAGACTTAGCTATTGTCTCATGACATATCCTCTTCTTATAAAAACTGAAGCAAAAATAACATAGTTGCTAGTGATAAAGCGGTATACACAAAAAAAATTTTGAAATAGTCCTTGGAGAAGACACACAAAACGTCTTATGTGTCTAAGAAAACAATAAAAACACGCATCCCGCTTCCTATAGATATTTATTTTGTTTTTATTTTCCTTTACAGTTTGTGGAAGAAAAGTTATTCTTGTCAGAAATATTTTGCAAAGATAGTAATCACTGTTTTTAAGAGAACAAATAGTTAAGATTTTTGGTAAAATGGCAACATTTTTTCACTTTTCAAAGTCTCCTTGAAATATAATACATTAAAAGGTTTTTCTGGGGAGGGGGTGCAGCTTTTAGTAGATTGCTTTTTAAAACCACCTAAACATCCCATTTCCCAGACCCATTTGCCTAATGAAGTCACCATATTGCAATTAATATATGATAGAGAGGGTTTTTTAGTCAACCGAAGGCATCATTTAGAAGACCAATTCTATTTCCCCTTCCATCTGAGCAGTCTACCTCTGTATGGGAGACTCAGGATAACCGACTGACTCACACTCAACAAGGATGCCTCTTCTGATACATTATCTCAGATAATATTGGTACATCCATATATTCAAATCAATATGACCAATATGAAATACATTTCAGTGTTCATAAATACATTTGGGGCTAGATTCTCTCTCCTCAATATCATGACTGGTAAAAAGAGGGGACATCATCAGGGAGTGAATGAGGCTGCCCTAAATCCCATCAGCTGGAAACATTCCCCAAAGAACTGACTGTGACCAGCTGGCTGCAAACTACAGACATTTGGTCTAGACTCACAAAAGCATTTGATGTGTCTCCGTCCCATTGATTTCAGCAGGCACAGACTTTTAAATGTTTGTAGGAATCTGGGTCATCTCCCCTTCCTAGCCCCTGGTTTAAAGTTCTGTGGTCTCAAGTAAATTTGGGACTTACTCAGACATGGGAAAGCTTTAGCTGGTAGGATGGAGTCAAAATCTGCTCTTTCTGTGCCTTCTGCTTAATGTGAAATTGAGGCTGAAAATTCTCCATTCGTAATTAAAACTCCCGTTCTTCCATTTGGCTCCATCCCATTTGTCTCAGTGAAGAGGGCTTTTAAGCCTTACTGGCTTCAGTTGGAGGATTGGTCCCCAGTGGACACTACTGTCATTATAGCAATATGTTTGATTTTGTTTTCCAGACTCCCTTCCCTGAGAAGCAAGAGACTCTCTCTTACAGGGACACTAAAATCTCCCTTTATAAATACAAATGAAAAGTGTGAAAAAGTAAAGTAAAAGCAATGTGAACACAGAGTAAACCAAGTTGGGTTCTGCTGGTTTCACAATTTTAAAGCAAAGTTTTATATACATAGCTACTTTATTGTGGGAAGCTTTTATACATGAGAATTGTTGGAAGAGGGGGTTTTGTTGGGTTTGTTTGGGGTTTTTTTGGTTTTTGTTTAGGTTTGGGGTTTTTTGGTTTTTTTGAGTTTTGAATTTTGCAAGAGGAAAGGCCAGGACATGAGACATTTTCCTAAGCCAAAATTTTTTTAAGAACAGTGGTTGCTAAAACACAAGTTGTTTTCAACATGAAGAGCTGTTATAGTTCAGAAATACAGCATTTGTAATGGCCTTAAAATTTCAACATGTTTTTCTTAGGTAATTCTTACCAAATTTTTGAAGAGTGCAGTTAATTCCTTTGTAAACACAGAAAATTTTAAAAACGCTGTTCCCAAATCTGGGTCATCCCTGCAAACACAGTTGCCTCCGAATTTCTCCAGTGCTTGTGTATACTGTTCTTCATTTTCCACATGAGCTTCAAAAAGAGAAAAACACAAAAATATCATCAGTAGATAAAGGTTATTGAAATTACTATCCCCATTTTTTTTAAAAAAAAAACCCACAAACTTTTCAGAAGATTTCTTGCTAAAAATGTTTACTTGATACAATGAACATTTATTATTTATATTTTAACACTGATATGACAGAAGTATGACGTATCTTAGTAATTTTAGTTTATGAGTATCTCTTCACATGCTGTACAAAGGACAATATGCCATAAAGACAAGACAATCATCTGACACATATCCACACTAGAAAGACCCACAATGTTTCTGCACCATACCAGACACGGCATATCAATTCTCAACTCCTATAATGAACTTTTAGAGTCTTTTATTAGCACTCTTTAATTTTAACTGTATGCTGTTATGTTTAATTGTCTGCTGAACAAAGAAACCGAGGAGATCAAGTGTGTTGGCAAAGTCCTGAATCTCTACAATAGAAGGCAAGAGACCAAATAAGACTCTCAGGTCATCTTAAGAAAGAAATGGGACTACAAACTACATTACAGATGAGGACAAAACCTGTATCTACGTTAGCTCTCTGATTCAGAGCAGCAATGGGGATCTGAAGCAAATCTTAGCAACCCGCATTTACCACAGGCCAGTTCAGTTCTCAAAGCAGTTTTGGTTCATGACAACTAGGTTCCTTTCTGGAACAAGGAAACCAGAAGCTCTGCCCCAGAAGTGGTCCAGTGCTTACCTGAGACAGCAGGTTCTGAATCAGTGTGGGCTGCACCGATGCAAGTCATCCAACACACATCTAATGCTTCTGCCCTTCAGAAAGCTTTGAGATGCATGTGTTGGGGGATTATTCAGCCCAGGGAATGTGATGAAATCTAGGCCTAAAGCAAGGTCCCCTGATTTAAACATAAAGGAAATCTGAGGGGCCTCACTCTTAACTACTTCGACCTACTGATTAACTCCTAGGACACCAGATTATTTGCTTGTGTAGACAGGCATAAAAAGTCCCTGTCAATTTGATCTGTGGAACAAAATGGAAAGTCTTTCTGAACCCAAGCTTAGAGACTGTGTTAAGCTTGAGCACAAGGACAAAGCACACCAAGCTGGCACCTCAAAAAATTAATGTTGCTATTTCTTATTCTAGCTGTAGCCAACTTCTAATGCTTCAAAGGAAGTCAGGAAAAAACCCCACACCCTAGAAAACAAATTATGCATTAATAAGAACAAAGACCCTTTTTTGGTCATTGAACGCATGAGACCAGCATAAACCCTGAATATTACTTAGAGAGGATTAATCTGTTCAAACAGGCAATGATCCAGTTTCATTTCAAGCCCGTTTGTATACATCAACACATTTAATATCCAAAGGATTCTTCACGCAATGTCCTTTCTCCAAATTTCTATGAATTAATTATACAACCTGTTCAATAAACCTAGCACGCTCCAACTTAAAAACAAGCCTGTCCACATTCCTGTTTGGACAGCCATTCAAGAACTTTATTTCTCAAGTAGCTACAAATTTTCTTTAATTTCCAATATAAGAAACTAAATCCATGTAAAGTAGTGGTATATTATAATGTAATTAAAGACTGTCACAATGTACATGCAGAATTGAAGTTACACAAACGGCATTAATTCTACAAGTTTCTACCATAAGCGCTTGAATTTGCAACCCGTAAAAGATAGGCTGCTTATAGTCATTCAATTTAAAAACTAAGTCCTAGCACTGAACTGTACTTCTTTTTCCTCAGCATCAACAGCAGGGGCTGGGTGCTTACTAAACTTGCTGCTACTTGAGCTGTAGGATGAAGTAAGGATGTCCAACTAACACAATTGTGTGACGTGCATACACCTGAACAAGCTTTGAACAAACTGGCCCTGACAGCAAAAGCCAGGATGCAGAAGGTCACAACTCCTCTAGTTCACGGAGCTACCCAGTAAGCTGAATTATTTCCATATTACTTTCTGCATTCATACTGCTTCCTGCATCCAGCTCAGCATATTTGAACCTTGGTGAAGGTGGAGGTCAGGGCACAATTCATACAGCAAAAAAGAGAAGGCTGCCACGGCATGAAAACAAGGTGAAAAGGTTCCTACCATTAATTGTTGTAGTTAGACGTACAATTAGCAGCTGAATCATGCTTTTTACCTTAGGAAACAAGAGCTTCCTATTCCATACGTCACCCCCAAGAGTTTTCTATTCCCCAGCATCCTAGTGACTGTTCTTTTGGGTCTATGTATCAGATTAAACAAAACCAGCTGCTCACCAGCAGTTCTGAGATGTTCCCCAGAATGCTGATGGTAGTTATTGCAGCAATACTATTAGCTGAGCTGGTACTCTGCAAGTGCTTCTGAAGAACACAAAATTATGTTTTTTCATGGAAACATCCAAAATACTCTCCCTGCCCTATGGTTTCTTCCTGATGGATTTTAAAAGTTTCTGAACAAACAAAAGGTTTGGAATCTCTCAAAGAAAGAAATCTGAGCCAGGTTTGTTTGAGGGTTTAAAACATTTTTAAGTAAGAAACTACATTGTGTACCAACTGGAGTCACTATCTAAGCCTCCATAATGGTTTCTAAATTCACACATTAAAAAAAGAAAGCAAACCCACCTCCACTCAGTACTCAGGGAACCTATATTAAATAACTGTGCTCTTCTTATGAGTGCAGGGCCATAGTTTTTGTTTTGTCAAAAGACACCCCAAGGGCTGGCCAAGTGGCTGGGTTAGCGATATTTCTGCTGGTGGAAGAGAAATGCCTCCGAAGTTTTATTGTCAAGATTGGGCAGTATGAATTTAAAATTAGGCAAGGTACTGATTTTATGCAAAAACTGCAGTGATTTGCTACAATGCTCTAACAAGTACACTGATTATGAGGCACAGTCAAGCACTCAAAAATTAAAAAAAAAAATATAAAAATAAGCCCATCAAAAGCCCAGAAGAAAGGGTGCCAAATAAATATGTATGGCACAGATGACACAGCTCCAGATGAATCTTAAACTGGACCCTCCACAATCCAAAGATAACAGATTCATTATGTTAGGCAAGAAAGAACTTTCTTTCAATGAGCTGATAAGAATTATACCACAACAGCAGTTTTGTAATAACTGTATATCTGAACACCAACATGCCCACAAGTTGTCAGATATTGGTGGCTCTCCAAAGTCGCCAGGCCTATCTATTTTGCATATAATATAGGTTTTGTTAGCTCCAATTGCTATGAACTGAAAAGTGAGAACAAAAGCCAAAAAATGCTGTTTCTTGTCCACAAAAACAAATGCTGTTTCTTACTCACAAAATGCTGCTGATCCACAAAAACAAAAGCTTCAGTTATTTTTTCAAAGATAAACACACAAAACTCCATGAGATTGGCACACACATAAAAATGCACACAGCAATAGTTCTTTGTGTTTTTATCAGCATTGTAGGAGAAATATCTGACTTTGTGCATCATGACAATAAAAAAAATCACAGCTCATCAGCTCTCTTGTCATGAAGTTCTCAACATACATAACTGGAAGCCACCAGGAAGGGTGAGGTTTCACAAAGCAGTAGAGCCAACGTAGCTTCTTACCGCTGCCAAAGAGAGTAATTTCACCCCTCCCATGCCCTCAGCTCTCAATAACACATATATGCCTTATCAGTTCAGGTGCCAGTTAATCTCAGTTAAGTTGATTTCACTGCATATGCAGCTTTATATGAGCTAAAAATCTCATCTAGGGATCTGCCAAACACCAGGGGTGGCAGAAGGAGCAGGTAGCCCAGATGAGGTGGAAAGAGGAGAGCACGTCTTTCCCACTTGGTAGCAGTATGCCAGCTAGATGGGTTCAGCAACCTCACAAAATTTCATCCTTACTGAGCTCATGATCAAGCAGCTAGTTCAAGACTCCTATTTAAAATGTACATTTTTCCCTTCTCAGAGTTACCCATATAACTCTTTCCGATTCAGTAAGACGACTGACTGTTTAAAACCTCCAATTTCACCAATATAAACTACCAGGAATTATTATGTACTTACCCAAACCAGATATGTTTATGGCTTTGACAGATTTCTTCATTTTATAGAGAACAGTTCGGTCAACATCCAGAGCCTTAAAAAAAAAAAAAAGAGGAAAATTAAATGTGAAATGCTGGATTGTCCTCTGGTAAACTTGTGCCCTGGAAACCTTCTGTAATTATAACACTATTATGTTAGTTAACCTTATTTCTGTAATTAATAAATTACTTGCCAGTTGCTCCCACGTCCATCCATACAACCTATTCTGTCCTCTTGTCCATGAAAATACATCTTTTCTCTTTTGCTGGTGACCAACATCACATATACCCAGCACCATCTAAAATGAAACTCTTTACACAATATCTTCTTCCTATGTTAAATTATTAAAAAAGCTTAAAACAGTTTCAACCCATCGTGTGTTCTGGCACTGCTGAAGAAACAAGCAATATCACTTCCCTAGGCAGGATATTAAAAATGGAATTTAATTTCAGTTTTCCTGGATAATTTAGTTAATTAATTGCACTCCCAACCATATGAACTTTCTTACTGCTATGCTGAACAAAATAAATTGCATATCTCTCAACTGTATTTCACATATTTTATCACTAGGCAAAGCTTTCACCAACACAACATAAAATTCAAGTTTAAATCCTGTCCAGAATGCTCAAGCACTTATAACCAATTTGTTTCAAAGAAAGAAGTGGAAGTAGACAACCATTTTCTTACTGAAACAAAGATGGGCAGACCCAAAACCACACAATTGTTCTGGAATGGAGAAGTAGAATTATGATTATACAAATGATTAAAAAAAAGAATAGAAAAAACCTTTGTGAAACACCAAGAACATTTAAGTATGAGTTCCAGAGATGGTGATGTCTTTTAGGCTTCACTGAAGAACAATACCAAACACTACAAATTATATTATGCCAAGAGCTGTTTAGCATGATACATGCTAAAAAAGCAAACAAAAAGGACCAAATTAATTCCAGTTTCCATTCAGAAGTTTTCAGTGAATCGCAGCAGCTACACGTCTGACCTACCATTGTTTTATTGTTAATAATTTGTGTAAGAGAAATGATGTGGAAAAATCAGTTCCTAGGACCCTATCCAATTATTTTAACATACTGAATGCAAAAAGAAATATTATCCCTCATATTTATGGGAGTATTCTTAAACTGAATCCATTCAGACCACACATAGCTGGGCAAAATCTTTGCAGCATTCCGCGGAAACCAACAGATTTAGATGTTGCCTTAATGTTATAGTGCCACAGTATGGCTATATCCATTGGAACTTTTACCTCCAGCATCTTTATAGTTCACACCTGAAACATATTAGCAGGAGAAGTGCAGAGGCCTTTTCACCTGGAACTCTGAAGTACAGAGGAAGAAAACTTCTAAGAAAGCCCATAAAAGTCACACACCGCTCTATTCACTCTCTTCAGCCATTTGAAGCGCATCCACTATAACAACCCTGTATACAGTGCGATCTCAAAGGTTAGATTAGTCACCTGTCTGGATGGGAGTACCCGAAGTAAACTCCCTCATTGTGCGTTCAGTGATTTCTAAAAATAACCTCAGAAAAGCACCATCCGATCAGCTGACTACAGAGGAATGATAATTTCATCAACGACTGCATCAAAGGGCAATTACCCTCTTGGAGACGAAGCGAAAGGAATATCTCCAGCTACAAGTATTACAAATAACAGTCTGAAGAGAAGGCTGATGCCCAGAGACTTAAAAATTATATATTCAGTTCCCAGCTAAGTCTCAGATTCATGTGTGCAGTTGATAAATTATTTAATCTCTGCACCTTTAGTTTGGGGGAGGGGGAGAAGAAAAAAAAAAAGCTGACAGTACTTCTTAAAAAGAAAAGAAGTGTTGGAAGGATAAACGCATTGGATGAATTATGAACTACTTGAATTACTGTGGTCAGGGACCCAGATAGACCTATGGATTCAGAAAAATATTCTAGCCCATCACTGCCTCAGAAAGCATAGACTCTCAGTAAGGGAAAATCTTCAAGTCCTCTTCCTCAACTAAAATAATCATTTTGGTGCGCAACTTCTCTCAAGCAACTCCCGATTTCACTGGGATTAGGCACTAGAAGAGCAAAGCTGTAGGGCACAGCATAGCCAGGGTCCAACAGAAACGCCAGCTAATGCCCTAACACACCAGTCATGACAATTCAAACACCCAGCTATCTCAGCCAGCCAGTCCACATAAAAATTCAAAACAAGGGTGACAGGAAAAAAAAACAAAACACAACCACAGACAGCACTGACGGCAACAGAACAAGCAAAACCTAAAACCCTAAGGTGGTGAAAACGTACAGGACTGCAGGCCAGGCTTCCTTGGGTCCTTCCTCCTTCTCCTGCCTGCCTTCTCAGCTGTGCCAGTGCAAGTGGTTGCAGGTATGTGTCATAAATCACTGGAGAGAAGCAATCCATGTTTAAAATGATGCAAGGAGGGAGGAAAAAAAAGTTATTTTCCAGTTGGGTAAATTTTCCAATTCCAGCTATCAGGCAGCCCCTTGATATAACACAACCCGACGGAAAAGACAATGGGAAAAACAGGAATGAGTAGGAGGACCAACATCCCCAGGTGTTCCTGATGAAGAATCCTCTAGGGACATTTCTGAACAAGAATTCAGAAGCTGCATGAGTGTAGCGAGTACTTTTACTATGCTGTTATCTCTACCAGTTACATTTATTTTTAACTCTTATTATTACATTAGTCTCAACATTTCTTCATATATTCATTCACCACAATAGAACAGGCTTTGTAAGTTCAGTTTGTCTGGAAACTGCTACCACATTTTTATGGTGATAGCAGACACTGAGCCTGTAGAATGATGCTGAAACATACAGGGATCCAATATGACTGAAGCAGAAAAACTATCCTGGTAGCAATGCATCCTACCCTCGTATCAAGGCAACATGGACTCAGCTTGTTATTTCTTCCCTCTCTCAGTCAAAAAAGAAAAATACAAATTTGTGACAGTCAATACTCCATGCAATTTTATTTGCATATAAAACCTAAAAGAATATCATAATTATCAAAAAGAACAAACTGTCACAGAAATAAACTATGTTTCTTTCTTCAAAAACATGTTGATTCAATTCATTGATGTGATTAATGAAAATGGGAAGAAATTCAGTAGTGAAGACTGCGAAGTTGTGTATTCAAGGGAAAATACATATATAAATTGACGGAAGTCAGAAAAAATTAAGGAGAATAAAGGGGATTGGCTTACCAGATGACTGCAGAATCACCACAGGGTGCCAAAGTGATATCGCCGTGAGAAACAAAAACATTAAGATACAAGAGATCTCCTTCCACCAAAGGCAAGGAAACAAACAAAAAAATCACTGAATACTACATACTCTTTGGAATGCAAAAAAGGTGCAGGTCCAAAACGTTGGTCTAGACACGTCTTACATGTCTCTCTGAACCACTGGGTTTTTGACTCTGATAAACATGAAAAAATGACCCACACAAAATTGGAGGCAATGTAGGTGGTGTTCTCATCCACCAGTATGTGAAGCATGGAATGGAATGGAATGAAAAGTCTTTCTTGAACTGCTCTAGTTTTGTAATTAGATTACTGGGAATAAACTGTAGGAAACTTAAAATTGGCTATCTTGAGCAGATAGCTAGAGGGAATTGGAATGTGCCCATTACCCAAATATAAATAAGTAAAAAGCACAAAATGCTTAAATAAATAATTTTTATAAATTTAAAAGCACAAAATGTAGGAAGAACAGGCTGCCTTCCTGAAATGAACTCCAGTCACCCAAGGATGTTTGGGCTGTTATCTAGGCAACTAACGATCAATATGACTGTGTTTGGATAATATGGCACTGATTGCCCAAACTTTGTGCTTGTTCAGTTCCCCTGACGGACAGGCTCTAGGTAGCCTTCTCTCTCCTGAATGGAAAGGGTCCTACCTAAATTCCTTACTGGTGGTAACAAAGAGGAAAAAGGGATAAACCCCAAGGAATATTTAAGCAAAAAAATAATGTTAGCATAAATAAAAATAGCATAATAAAATAGCATAATAAAAATAATGTTAGCTAAAAAATAATGTTAGCATAACACAAGAAGTTCCGTCTCAACATGAGGAAAAACATCTTTGCTTTGAGGGTGACAGAGCACTGGAACAGGCTGCCCAGAAAGGTTGTGGAGTCTCCTTCTCTGGAGATATTCAGAACCTGCCTGGATGTGTTTCTATCCAGCCTGCTCTAGTTGAACCTGCTTTGGCAGGGGGTTTGGACTAGATGATCTCCGAAGGTCCCTTCCAACACCTACCATTTTGTGATTCTGTGATAAGAACAGCTGAGTAAAAGCTGTACCTGAAGTATCTGCAACTAGGAATTGGGAAAAATAAATCCAATTCTGGAAAGCTTTCCAAACAGCAGATCAAGTGTGACAGATATCTAGACATTTTAAGAGGGACCTGAATAAATTTATGAAATATTATTATGCTTTTTCCTATTGTGGTAAGAAACTAGACTTGCTCCTCTAGGAGGTTTTTTCTTGTCCTCCATTCCTTTGTGAAATCTTTTGATAATGCTGCATTTAAGAGTGGCTAAGTAGCCTACAGACTACTGGACAAAATACTGAAAAATTTTGCATCTTTAATACTGTATTTTAATCTTGTTTATAGACCAAAAAATGGGGAAGGGGACTTTGCCTTTGTTTAATTGTAAGATATTGGTGCTTATTCACAACTAGTGTTTCAAAGGAGTCACTTCAGCATAAAACTTGAAAACGTTGGCTCTTTGTCTTTAGTACATGTTTCCTCATCCTTTTCTTTGTCCAAATCTTAGCACTTAGAGATCTATTTAAATACCACTGTAGCTTTATTATACTTTGAATTTCTAATCCTATATTTGTTTCATAAATATACACACACTACACCGATGCACACACACACACGCCATAACGCTACCCTACCCAAATTCAACTGCTTTGTGCACTTTCAGTACAGTGTCAGAAGCAGTGAAATTTAAAATGGCTTCTGACGTTGCACATTCTAGCATTACTTTTTCCTTTACCTAAAATGCCCGGTAAACTTCTGAACCAGAAGAAAAGTGACCATGTAATTCATATGGTGGGATCATTTTGTCCTCTCATGTAATCCTTCCAGTTTTGACTCAAGAAACTCTATCACAAGACTGTTTATTTTGGCATCTGTTTATTTCAGCCCAGTGTAGTCAAAGAGGCTGTATAAATCATTTTCATAGTCCCAACTCAGTTTCTACTGATGAGTGCTCAGACTTCCCTCTTGTTAAAAAAAGTAAATATAGATTTGATTTATGGGAAAAAAACACCACACCCCGAATTCTATACAGTACATTAGAAAAGGAGTTACATTATTGTATGCAGTGTGAATTGAAACATAAACTCCAAAGTGACCTTCTTGAGCGTGGCCTGGTCAGTAGACTATTTTTCCGAAGACAGTATTTGTCTTCTGTTCATTTACTTTTCTGTGACTCCTAATGTTAATCTTGTGAAACCATTTTTAAGGTAAATTACATTTTAAATCAGAATCTATGTGGTGTTGCTGTAGAACATCTAGAGATCACAGAGATCACTTGTTTGACAAGTTTAGAACAAATATGCTATGATCAGCTTGGTACTGATCTTGTTATCTCTCCATGAATTTCAAGGCTTCTAAAAAAAAATGGCAATATTGGATTAAAATACATGAATGTTAGGAAATTTATTATCAAACCTGGTGCTCATATCAGTATTCTTCTTCAAAATGCATAACTAATCTCTCTTAAAATGGCATAGAAACATGATTTAGTTTGAAAACTGTTTTACCTTACAACCTAAGACTACACAGTGAAAACGATAACAAAAGATGTCTATTTGCTACACTTGAAAAATCTGTAGTTTTTTCATTTTTCATGTTGTATCTTCAATTAGTTTATCTCTCTGTGCAGTTACCACACATGATCCTACACACCACAAAAAAACCCAACCCTAAAATTACCTGCAATATATGATTATTTTTTATTAAATTGTAATTCATGTTGTTTTTTTCCTAGCAAGTTAAGGCTAACATTCTGGCACCCATCACAAATAAGCTTCGGACACACTGATAATGTATTTTTCACAAGGTATCCAGTAATAAAAGCATTAAGTATTTGGGGTGGCACAGGCTGAAAATTTCAAAATGACAATAATGAAGTAAATGTATTTCTGGGGCCCATAAAGCGTGTAGAAGCAACGATTCAAATAATTACACAAAATATTTTAAAGTCCTATATGCCTGAAGAGAATTTAACAACAAACATGTCTGCAATAGATATATTAGGGAGGGGGATAAACATATCAAAACAAACAGAAGAAAAAAACCCAGCTTTTAAAATAAGCACTAGAGAGAAGACTCAGCTACCAGTGATTAGTAGCAAAGCTTTTTTCCTCATGTAGGAACAAGGTCCAGTTTCACTTGCCAAAGGCCAATTTCCATTTCAACTGCTTCAAAGCTTTCTACTCTGAACAATAAAATGTGCCAACTAATTAGAACCAACACATCTTACCAGGAAGAAATCAGTCTGAGGTTACTGAAACTTCCTGAAATGTTATTCTACATCCTACTTCATATGCCACAATCTGCCCTGACACTTTAAAATAATAATAATTAAGCTGTTCAAGTCTGTTTCACATTTAGAAAGATTTAAGCCCACTGGGAAATACAATGTTCAAACATTTCATTGCTGCTTCCCTAAAAAAAAACAAAAAAACAAAAAAACAAAAAAACAAACAAAAAAACAAACAAACAACAAAAAAACCACCTCAAAACTAGCATCAACCCAAAAATCTATATAATCTATATTGTTTAAATAGATCTGTGCAATATACACACTTCTTTCTTCTGGAAAGGGTATTGGCTCAAATTAATAAATATAGGTAATACATTTCAGGCTGGCACAAAAAATTAATGTATTATTTGCTCTTTTCAGTGGAGTGGGGGGAAAACAAACTGTTCTATTTTTGTCATATTTAATTGGGGGAAGAAAAAAAGCAGGAAGGCAGAAACTGAGTAATTGAACATCCCAAAGATGATTTTGGCACCTTTTGCAGAACCAGAGGGTATGGGGAAAAAACAGGGCAGTAGCAGCATAAATGGAAAGTCCCCAGGCTCTAGTGGTTAGATGTTCATTAAACATCTTTTATGCCAAACTTGCAGCAGAAGTCTGGGTCTTTATCTTATGAAAGTGTCCTTACACCAGTGCCTTATTTCTTTGTGGCCCAGAAAATAATTGTTTATCTGTAGTAGAACAGAAAAATAGCCATACTGGGTCACATCAACACTCCATTTAATCCAATACCCTATATCGGTAGTGGCCAACAGCAGATGTTTAGGGCAGCAAGCAAAGCAAAGCAGATACACATCCTTCCCCAGGATAATCTCCCAGTTTCCAGCAATCAGTTTAAAAACAAAGGACTGACACACTCTCAACCAGAAACACTAGATAGCCCATCAGGCTATTCTGAAGAGAAACAAAGAAGCACGTTTGCTAAATCCAGTAAAGGGAAAGAAAAAAACTAAACTCGACTTCTCACAGCTCGATAGGAATACTTTCATGACCGCACAACAGCCTACTGTGGAAAGTAGTGAGGGTGGAAGGGGAAGCAGGAGGCCATCATCTTTGCTCTATTTTTTTTTTTTATTTAAAACAGTTGAAAGTCCCTTAATACATTCCTTTCTTCTTACCCACTGCAGTTTCATTTTAGAAAGGCTAAAATTAACTATTTCACATTTTTGGTCATTTGGATGGGTTTTTTGCTGAAAATATTCAAAGAACTGGATCTGAATTTGTGAGAAGTCTCAAGGCAACCAATTTTTTTCCCTTTTTCCCCCCCTCCTTTTTTTAAAAGAAATAAAGAGTCAATTGGAACAACAACAACAAAAAATGCTTGAAAGTAGTGCTAAAGCAGTAAGAAATGCTTGGAAGTACTGCTAAAGCAGTAACAAAATTTTGGGAAATAAATCTTCAAGCCATCTGAAAAATAATCCTGCAGACAGGAACCTATGTGTTCTTCCCCATCCTGCACATCTAACTGACAAAGACACTGGCAAATAAACTATTAATAAACTAAACTAACCAACAAATAAAATATTAACATATTGACTTTAGATCCAATATAAACAATTATCTTAACCATTATATCTTTAAAACAAAATCTAATCTCACTCTCAATTTTAGTAATTGACATTAAAATATCAGGCTACTCAATAGCCATAAATCCTCCTGTACTTCACCCATTCCAGTATTACAGAATAAGTAATAATGCCAGAGGCTGCTGCAGACTCTGAACACAAATAGGAACATCCTTCCAAAAACAAAAGACGCAGGAACAAACTTGGTCAGTTAGTAAGGAAAAGTGAAGTGATTGAATAATTACTATAGAAACAGCAGAGCAAAAAATCAGCTCTTGTGCCTTACTGGACTGGTCTTGTTTAAAGAGTAACTACAGCAAGTTCTGAATACCCAGAAAGAACAGACGTTGGCTTTTCTGCTGTATCTTTACAGGCAATCTGATACTTGCTGTAATTAATCCTCTCCGACTCAAAAGATCAGAGATATCCACAGACATTCTATCTCAGTTGTTATTTTTCTATTAGAAATGAAAAACTGCCTACACTGCTGGTCTCAATCCACTTCCCTGTTACAGAAGGTGGTAAAAAACTTCCTAAATTATCTTATCCCCCTCCAAAATCCTCTTTCCATTCTCCTACTGTTATGTCATTTCCTCCCTCCATGTATTAGTTTCTTTTCTAAATCCTCTCCAGTTTCTTTACACTGATCAGCTGGCACATTCAGGGAGGGACTGATAAAAAGAGTGGGGGAAAAAACCTCATAGGCATAGTCTAAGGCAAGGCATTCTAGCCTCTGAACATATTCTAGAAGAATAATAATTTTAAAAATTTTAATTTAGGGTAATTACTTTATTTGGAGTGTGCATGTGAAGAAATGTTCCAGAACATTATATCCTACAGCAGCTATGACAATTCATTTGTCTAAATAAGCTCTTAGGTATGAGACTTGTCTACTTAAGAGACTGTGAAGGTACAGAGACAGACATGCAATAAAAAAGACAGGGTTTATGGCAGAATTGTCTCTGCAAAGTCCCTTTCCACAAAAGCATAATTTCTCCAGCATCTGGGTATGTGGTTCTTGTGGGCCCAATGCCAAGGCAGTCTGTTTGAACGAGCACTGGTCTATCTGGCAGAAAAATGTAGTAAACATTTCAGCTCTAAACTATTGCGCATATAGCTAAGGGTATGCATGGTGGAAAGAAGTAATAGCACTGCGTTGGGAAATTAATACTTGTAAGTAAAAGGTAATTCTGTTGCAAAGGTAAAAGATGGGAAAATTTGACACTACTGTATGTTGTATATAAAAACACACTTGAGCATAATGACTTTGTACAATGATATTATTTTTTATTAACACAAAGAAGTGATGCCTAAAAATCAGAATTCTCTAACAAACCACTTCTATCAGTAACGAGAAATCCCAATCAGAGGTTCACAGCCTACAAAATGTTACATCGTTAATACAAGTCACTACATGATACGGTTGCACACTAAACAAAAAAGGTGCTGTATCTGTGTATTAATCATTCCACTTCCACATGCTTTCCTTGCTACGTAAAATTGGAAATGCAACAGATACTTAAGCAGGGGGCAGACACCAAGCATTTTTGTTTAATAAAACCTCTTGCTTAAGAGAAAAGGATGGAAGCTGCCCATGCCAACTATTTCTCCAGAACACATCCACCTCCTGCATTACCCAATTTTTATACTGAGAAATAAATTTACTTCTCTTTTCATAATTTCACTACCAACATTGCAGCTATCTGCTTTCAAAGGCAAGACAACTAGACTTTAAATACAGATCTCATAAGCAATGTAATAGACTTGACACACTTACTCTTTACAGTGGCTCCTTTTTAAACAAAGGGTGTGTAAATAAAACTCCCTTATTTATTATTTAATTGTTGTTTAATTTTCCAGTTGCACTAGCCAGTTCCTGATATCCTTAGCCATGTGTTTAGTATTACATGCTTCAACATCCTAAGGTATATCATTATGTAAAACAAAGTAACATAGATAACAAGATAAAGTTCCAGTGACGACTGTCCTGAACAGACAAGTAAACTTTACCATCCTTTTACCCATGTCAAAATTCGCTGGTCGTCAGCCTGCAAGAGACTTTCTCTAGCTTCATGTTTTTGCATTTCTGTCTGCTGTCAGCATCCATCAAAGCCCTTCATGGTTCAGAGCCCAGCTGTCGGAAGAGGCTGATCCTCACCCTGTATCGCTCAACAGCATTTACGATGAGCTAGGCTGATGGGATTTTCGTTCTGCAGATTTCTCAATTCAGTACTCTTTTCCCTAGTATTAAATCCTTTTATACACCATCAGAGCCAACAAGAATTAATCTTTGTGGAACATAATGCCCTTTTATTCTGCATATGACAAGCTTTTTGAATAGAGAATTTTTAGTTATTTATGGGAGTAATCAACAAATGAAACACTTTCCAGCTACTCAAGAGTTCCCATATCAATGGTCTAATTTGGTTTTAGTAGTCTTCAAACCCTCTACTTGAACCATGCAGACATCCTAGTTGCAATATCTACAAAAGTATGGAAAACTAAGCTTTCCCTATATATGATAAACCTTATTGTATGCACACAGATCAACTGGATGCCATAAAATGACCTATCCCTCCCCATCCAGCACTCCTTTGACTTTTTCTTCATTTATCTTCTTTATTTATCCAATAATTCAAGGGATCAGAAATTAACCAAGAAAAGAAGAGTCTACAACAACATAGCACAATCAAATTTCAGTCTTAACAGGCCTCTGAGAACTTTTTAACAGAAATAAACAGTAAAATCTGTAATACAAACATCTTTGGCAGACAAACATATGAGGTAGCCATTCTGAAAGGGAATAAAAGGCACACAAACTTTATCTAGTTCATGATACACCTGGAACTTTTAGGACACCACACTCCCACAACAAAGAATGGCAGGTAACTAGAGGGGATTCCAGAAGAGACAAAGACAAATCACCTCAAATGTACCAAGTATTCCTAGGGAAACACTGAACCAGCCGCCAAAATTAGGATAAGCAGAGGTAAATCAAAACATCAGTCATCACCTACTATAAGGGTAGAAATTTATGAAAGGCATCTAGCTATAATACTGGTAGCATATGAATTCCTACAGTTTAGTTTTCTTCAGTGAAGAGTTATTTCCTCTTACAATTTAGTGCATTTTGTATGTTAACCTTTCCACTTCATTGGCCAATTCTCACATGAAAGCCCAGTGTCAAATGATAAAACTCATTTTCTCTTCAAACACCGTAAAGTTTTTTCTATTCTATAGTCAGTTCCAGACTTCAGCCTGTGATTTTCACTCCAACCTCTCTATAATTCAGTATACCACCTTTGAAAATCTCTGCATGGTCTCTCTGTATTAACACATTTTTTCCCCATTAAAAAGTAACTAGACTTAATAATTAACTAGTAGTTAACTAGTTAAAGTAATTAACAGCCGCTAATGCAAATATAAGATCAGCCAACTTATGGAAATCAGATATTTGATGTCAGTATCTTCCTGTTTTGGTTAAATGGGAAAAAGAAATTGCACTAATTTCATTTTGTTGATGCTTTATCACACTGTAGCTATCAGTAAAAAGCATGAGTTCTTGTTGTATAAATGCATAAACATAATATTGTATAAATTTCCTTTTGGGAATTTGTTTTTAAATGAAAGAATGCATCGAAACTGTCATATACTGTCAATCATTTTAGGTGCCCAAATAGAGAAATCTCAAGACACCACTACAGTCTTGAAAACGATCTTAAATTCTGATGGAATTTCAACAGCTTTAAGTATAACTAAAATTAATAGTTCAGGCACTCGTGTCATGAAGTACAGCTTCCTAGAAGTGTAAGTGCATCTTACATCACACAGTTATTAGTGTACCAAACAGTAGATATAAAACATCCATTTATATCATATTTGATGTAAAACTAAAAGTTTTCCTCACAGGGTGACCTTTGACAAAATAATTAGGGAGTTCATGTACGTAGAAGATATCTATATAATTGAGTAAACAGTACTTCTCTATACCACTGAGCATTAGGAAGATAAATTCATACACAGCCACTATCTAAGACAAAATACTGAACAAATTATGCTTTTAAAATTGAAGCAGTTTAGAACAGAGAAGCAGGTCCAGGCCTATCAGCACTTTTGTTATGTTCTTAAAAGAAACAGGAAACAGCTATTGAATCAACTGACTGAAACTGAAGAGACAAATGCCTGAACCTATATGTAACCAAGCACCATCACCACATCCATATGCCTTGGGGGCGGGGAAGGCAGTGGCAAACACTACCACTCCATCCCTAGCACAGAGAAGACTGACTGAAACTACCTACATGAAAAGCTTGTCATCCACAACCAGAGCAGTTAAGCAACAGAAGAGAATGAACTAAGCAAAAGAATGAATGAAACCAAACAAAAGGCAGCTTAGAAAAGATTTACTACTTCATTCTTCAATGCTACTCTCTTCAGCACAGCTAGCATCTAGGCTACATGGAGCTCAAAGTGTAGGAGGACTCTGCTGGTGTTTTTTCTGTTGTTGTGAAACATACACCTACAGTTCTGGAAAAAAAACCCTCGAATGATTAAAAACATGTGCTTTGCAAAACTCTATCCTGCATGTTTTGCATGTGACAACAGAGCAGGGGCTCTATGCTTGCAAGTGCTGAGGAAATTTCCACTCCTATTGCTGTAGCCAAACAGTAATCCTGTTTGATTGAAGGGGCTTAAAATGATTAGTAAATGCATTTATTTCTAAGTTGACTTCCCTAGAATACAGTCTAAGTTTCCTTGAAATTGCATCTCCTAGGAAAGAAATCTTTCACTGACAAAGAACAGAAACCATAAAGCATGAGAAAATAATCTGTATGAATGTTCACGTCACTTCACTACTTTTTTTTCCCTTCCTATATGCCTTCTAAATGTAGAACAAAGCTTTCAGGAATGTAAAAGTAATTTGTTCAGCTCTAATCACTTCAGCTGTTTTGATGTATCTACAGGCATACTTAGCATAATGCCTAGACAGAATTATAGATTTCAGACTAGAACTACATTGATAATCTGATCTTTAATCAGGGATAGCTGAAGGGTCCACAAACAGCAGATGGTTCTATACACCATACTGCTCCAAGACAATGAGGAGCAGTTCAGCCTTTGCTCTCAATTCTCTATTTCTTTCCAGTTTAATGAGTCAGACGCTAGAATTTATACTATCGGTTCTTTCATGTTAACTTTTACAGCCACCTCTTAAAGAATATACTCCAAAGAAATACACTTCACTGCATAATGTCACTTCCATAGTAAATATTTTTGTGAAATGGAGTTCACATATAGAAAGAAGCAAATTTTTGAAATTCTGTCCAACACCTACTCACTTGAAAACAAAGCCTGCTACTCTAGATGAAAAGTACTGAAACACGCTACCCAAGCTTATATCCTGCAAAGCAGCATTGCTTATAAGAAAAAAGCTATTCAGTTACAGCTCTGTATCTCAGTTCCTCCATCAATAAATTCTCCCTCATAAGGCAAATTATTTTCTCTTTCCAAATAAAATTGAAACATACACAGCAGCTAGAAAAGTCTGCATAATACTTAGTACTGTGTCCCATTTTCTGGATATATAACATGCAGAACTCTTCTTCCACTTTTCTAAAATACAGGACAGGATGTAGCTGTGATATCACCCTCATCCACTTTCCTCTGTCACTATCCCTTCCCCATATCCCTGCCTACCTCCTTACTATACTGATCCTTTTATATTAGCCCTCCCTCCACACTCTCTGCATTTTCATCCTACTTCCTGCATAAACACTGCCGCACTCCCCCTTCCTTTGCAGTTCCTGTAAATTATGATTCCTCTGAACTTCCTTAGACTTTTGATACATTTCCTTTTCCCCTCCTTAATGGTTCTGCCTATATGCCAATTCCTGAGCCTCCATTCCTCACAGGCCATCACAGTATTTCTGCCTCTGGATGACTCTCTTGACTCCCAGTTTGTCTCGAATTCAGATTCCATTTCCTTGCTCTTCCCTTTTGACTGATCCTCATATTACCTCTTAGACATTTCAGCTATTACTTTCTGAGTCTTAGTTTTTCTTGTGTTCCCATTTTTTGTTGTTTCCTATCCAAATTTACTCCTCCACTTAATTCCTACAGTGATATAAACTTAATGAAAGAAGTCTGGAGTTAGTCCAAATAGAAGAAACTGGTGGTCATCTTGATCACAGAAAAATCTCATATCTAATACCAAAAGTCTTCCAGCTTATCTGTCTGCACTGAGAACAACTACACACATAAGCATTTTGCATACAGAAGAGCTTGAGTTTGGTGCTAACACAAGTGAGATGGTTTTGGGGAAAAGGCTAGGAAAAAAAGAGAGAAAATCTAACCATCAGCTTGCAACAAAATCAAGTTATGAACACCAAACTTCTGTTTGTCACATAACTTGATCTACATTTTCCAAATGGATTTAAGGGAAAAAAAAAAAAAAATCGTTCTCAGTTAAAATGGACCAAAGCAGAGATTTCAACTTTGCACAAAAGCTGAGTTTAATCACCCTTTAAAGCTTTACAAGTATGATATTCAGTAATTCTGGTTTTCCATAAGAAACTGACAGCACCAATGCAAGAGGAAACAAGGAGCCACACAATTTCTCCTGATGTGAAGTTCTTGCACATCTGACTAATGCTAAAACTCAAAAAATGAAAGCAAACATGAAAGTACTGTCTTCTTGCATACAGTGGCAGCTGCTGTAAATACTTGTTTACAGTATTTTTCAAGCACTTATGGAAGCAGGAAAGGGAACCGGTTACTTTGCTAGCCTGCCACTCATCCAGGGACACTTGCAATCTTTGAGTATGAGCATCTCTCCTCCTCAATTTAACAGTCATGGTCTGCAGTTCTGCATCCACTACAATCATTTTTACTAGCTGTAAATACTTCTCCTCTTCTCTCCATCCCTGTTTTTTTAACCCCTGTGCTTAAATTGGATATCATCCTAGTCTTCAGAGGTTTTGTTAGGAGCATTTGCCAGTTACCATCCTATTTTTTCAGAATCCTGGAAAACATGTTAACCAGTCCCAACAAACTGCCTGCTTTAAGCCCACAGTTTTGTTTATCACTTTGCTTACTTGTATCTCTATTACTGCTATCCATTCTACCTTCTCCCACACTTTGAGCTCAAAAACTGCAGCAGAGCACTCATTTAGATTTGTCAATACCTAAATTATCTTTAATACTACAACATTCTAACTGTGTATTATCCTTTTTCTCCTCGCAACTCTATGTGCTTCAAGAGTGTTTTTGTTTTCTTTACTGCCTGCCATCATTCCTAAAGAAAACTGACTTTTGAAAATTTGTGGTTTATCTTTACACATACTCTTTAATGCAAAACTTTCCTCTGACTATCTGGCTTTTTCTTCCCATTTCTGGCAGGTTCTGGCAGGCATTTGTGACATTCTTCTTGGGGTGTTTCAAATCTGTAGTTTTTCCCATCATTTTCCCCCTTCTTGGGATACTTCATTAACATTCTTCATGCTTTAGTACATACACTCTTCAGTTCTGCTGACCTCACTAGCTCTCAGCTTAATGACTTTTTCCCTAAATATAATTCTTTTGTTTGTTTTGCCTTGCTTTTGTTTTTAATTTCTTTGTTTTGCTTTTAGTACACAGTGAATTGAGCCCCAACCATTCAACAAACACTTCAGTTTTTTCCAGTCTCATCCGCAACATGCACTTGATTCCTGCCTTTAAATCAGTTCTCAATTAGCTCCTCCTGCTTCTGTTTCCTTCTGTAGAAGCCAGTATCTTGGCTTGTCACAGATGCCTGACCATAACCTGGCTGAAATACAGCTCTTATTTATTCCTCTTGCACTCTTCCCCCATACTTGCAGTGTTAACCAACAGCTGGCTTTACCAGACCATAACCAACAGGTTCTCTTAAACTGAAACCTGTCTACCATCAATGACCCTTCTGCATAGTATCTCTAAAATACAGTCTTTCACTCTAAGCTAAAGGTTTTTATCCACAATCTCATAATTTAATTTTCATTATTGCAACATCCTGGCCTTGACAAATACAGTCTTCTTCAGTCACATCCGCTCATGATACTAAACCTTTTGGTTTGTCTTCTATGCAATGAATCCCTTTCCATACTTGTAACAGCACTCTCCTTTGTATCAAATGTAAGACAGTGGTCTTTGATTCTAATACTTATTAGTAGGCAACATCAATGATCTCTCTTTATATTCATGATTCCTTCTCACTCTGATCAGACTAACTCCAGCCACAAACACCCATTTGGGTTTTTTTTAGAATCACACCTTCATGTTTTCCTACCAGTGCTTAGTTGGGACTTTTCTTACCAACACTTACATTTTATAGCATCTACAAACTCACTGAACATAGAATGGGAAGGGGAGTGAGGATGGAAGATACCTCCACAGCTGGAGAAGCTGCAGAAAGATTTCATTCAGAGAATGTCTCTTCTTCCCTCTCTAGGAACTTCATGAAGAATATAACATTTATCTAGAGCCAGTGAGGACTGAGGGCAAGTGAAGACTCTTGCCACTAGCCCATCCATGAGAGACACCCCAGCTTAGCATGAAGTCCATCTGAGCCCCAGCTATGGCTTAGTACCATGGACAGGGCTGGGCCAAGGCTGCTGCAAAGGGGGTAAGGCCAGGGAGTTCCATGGAGGTAGGGCAATGCACTGATAACCTCTGCAGCAAGGGATTTTCAAGAAATTAGGAGATGTAAGGAGACTGCAAACATCAAGAATGTATAGAGAAGCTTGATACCCAAGACAAGAGAGGGAAGAGCTAACCTAAATACGGCTAGGCCAAACTTTTCTGGAGCTTCAGGTCCAAAAGTTGTTTCTGGAGAAATGGGGCAAACGGATCACGTTGGTTGTTAAGAGTGAGGCTCAGAAGCTGGGGTGGAGAAGTTTAGATAGGGAATGGTTGTATGCAATATATATATACACATATATACACACACATATGTAAGGTGCAAATTATCAAAAAAGAAAATATTTAAGAGTTGAACTAAAATGTTTGAGAACCACTACTTGAATGCATATGAATAAAAAGAAACCACTTCACAGTGGTTCAGCTACACACACAGTACACTAGTCAAGTGCACCAAGTTTGGTTTTTTTTTTTTTTGATTCCTCCACCTATATTCATCAGCCATGTTCACTTTACATGTGAACTATAAGTGCTTTGGAGCAGGGATTAAGCTTTTGTCCTGTGACTTTGCAATACCTTTCAGAACAAAGGCCTCACCTTTACCTAGCGTTGCTGTATATTATGGCACACGAGAATGACATGAAGATGAGAAAAGGAAGTGAAGGTGGGTTAAACCTAAGCAGAACCAGTTACTTTCCACGTCTACTCTCTTAGCATCAGCATGAAGTACACTAAATACAGATATGATGATTCTGAGAAATGCAGCGGCACTAGGGCAAAAAAAAATAAAAATCAGAAAACAAAACCCACAGTTAGTAAAATACTTCAGAAATTTACATATTTTCCACTGATCCTCCTATGGGGAATGAGGGCATTTGATAACAGTAAGCAGATGTATCATCGAACGCGCCAAAGTAAGGTGCACAGCAATCTACTTACATGAGCCGAAATTGTTTTAACTGACTGCACATTGTCTGTATTTTAAAGGTGTAAGGTTTTTTAAATTTTTAAATTAAGGTATTTTAAAATATGCACAAAGCTCCAGGTGAAGACCTACAGTTTAGCTCCTGTATTTCTGCAATTGACATCCTCTGTATTTCTCACAAAAAGAAAAAAATTCCCACACTCCTTTTGAAATCATCCTCCCGTTTGTGTCATAATGACTTTTCCAGAAACCTCTTTGGATGCTGATGACAGAGAATTACGATTCCAGAAAGGAAGAAGTGAAACAAGAAAAAGTTTTAAACTTCATGTATTTATGCAACTGTATTTAGTAATGAAGTAAGAAAAGTGTGCAAATAAGTTCTACCAAAGAGCACATCATAGTAGGCATGAAGGTATATTTTATTAAAAGGAAATATATAAATAATAGGAGTAAATTTCGCAAAAAGCACTACAATATACGACATTTCCTACTGCTTCTAAAATTATACAAAACCACCTTCTTCACATAGCTTTCAAAAGCAAGTCACAATCACATAGTATAGGAAGACAGAACTCCAGTCCTAAAGACTTAACAAGCAAAATATACATAATGGGGAAAGTATAAATTTTAAAAACACACATGTGCATGCATGTATCCAGTCTCATATTTGCCGACCCTACCAAGCTGTTATCACCTCTTGTCTTGGTTAGCTTTGCAGAACCAAAATGGAGCAGAGAGAATTACAGAATTTTAACATACAAGAGGGAACAAAATTTAATAAGCATTGATCCCTTACACCTCTCCAAGCCAGCTGAAAACTGCAGGACTGCCTTAGGTGGCAAGAAGTTGCTACCATTTCTGATACAAAGACTTGTGTTATAAGTGACAGTGAGGAAGAAAAGGACTTGATAACAAAATGACATGCTGCATTCCTAGGAGTGGAAATTACACACGCACACACACAAATCTTTTAAATTGTAAACTAACAGAAACATTGAGGTGCAATAATCATGGAACAGGACCTGTAGAACAAAGGCAATCAGAGACCTGAAATTACAAGTTATGGCTTTAACATTAATTTTACAGAAGTTCCTGGAAAGCGGCTTTTAAATAGATCCCAAACAATAAAATCTATTTCTATCCGGGCAACTAAGACCAACTTTGGTACCACTGTACTGTTTCTTTTTGTTGTATATTTTACATCTTTCCACCACACATTTGTCCTGTGTACTTCCTACAACACATTCATCCCAGTAGCAAAGTGCTACTTTGCTGGGGAGGGTGTTACAGTAACCTATTAAACTTGTCTCAATGTTTCCTTTCTCCTCTCTTTATAGGGAAATCTGAGCATGCAGTGAAGGTTAAGTAGGCGGGGTAAACTTTGCACCTAAAGTCCTGACTTAGATGGAAACGTCTTCAGCACATGAACTGTCTGCTACTCTCTGTTAACATAGTAGCCTGCACAATAGCCCCCGACCCTTCTTTCTTGGTCCAGAAGCGCTGGACCACGATAAACAGGTAGAATAAAAATAAGTAGGTAGGATATTTAGGGGCTTCAGTTCCAACCTTTATTGTAAAAAAAAAAAAAAAAAAAAAAAAAAAAAGTGGCACACTTGGATTCTATTCATTAAATCACTCTATGAAATAATTTCTAAAAATCTGTAACGATCACAGCTATTAGGACCACTCTGCAGGCTCCATTACAGTTTAGGGACTATTTTATTTAACTTATAGGACGTAAAAGAGAACTGTATGTTCTAAGTAATAGCAGTACTAAAATCAGATTTTTAAGCATTCATAGCTTAATAATGGCACCACACATTTTAGAACCTGGGACCTTTAATAGAAAAAGTCAACTAAAAAGACTGCATTTGTCAGACTGGATTACTGATTTCAGGCAACCCCTCCCCCAATCATGTGACTATGCTCTGCACCCTATCAATTAAAACTTGTTTAATCTTAGTGACTATCATACATGCAAAGATTAAACAGTAACCTGCAAGGGCACCTGTGGCATATACTGCTCACTTGTAATTTTGTTTTAGCAGAAGCTAAAGATTCCCAACATTTTGCTAAGCAACATCCTAATCTGAGAACAATGCAGAAATTATATGATTCCTTTTCCTTTGAAATCACGTTGTGTTCCACAAGCATGCCTTTCCTAATCCCTTTTTCAATACCGAGAGCAAAGGATGAGATTTTCTCTCCAAGTGTTTGAACAGGCACCAGTTCCCAAACTGCAATGCAGGCGCTTCTGGTGGTCTCAAAGGCTATGATCCGAGGTCTGTAATCAGTGCATGCAATCACATAAAACAATAAAACTCAAAAGTATTTTCCACTGATACTAAAAATCAATCATATTCTGCAACTGACAGAGGTCAGTTAATCCAAGTTCAAAAAACACCAATTTAAGGCGATACCATTGCCCACAGAGACATATCGGCAAATTATACACTTATAATTGTCCAACATCTTATTGATTTCCTCACTTAACAAGCCTTTTCCACTCCATCAGCGAAAGTAAGGCCTCATTAACTAAACTTTTAAGACACTATTAGATACCTGCTAATTAACCAAGACAGAATTACAAAACTGGTAGCCAGCAGTGGTAATGATAAGCACAAAAGACTTCCCATTGGGATCTGGAAACAGATATCTGTGTTTGTGCAAAGCTGAGCTCAGGCTATCAAGTCCCAGTAGCCCCCACCTCCTCTGCTTTTGCAGTGCCTCCCCCTGTGCCTCTGCTTCTAAGGGAGGCTTGGGAGACTCAAGCTGGCTTCATGCAGGCAGTTGCATAGTCCACTCCAGAACCAGATTTGCTGGGAAAAGCAGTTAAGAGACATCCTCAAATATCAGTATTAACCAGCTAATTTGATTTAATACATGTATACAACATCCTGGAAAATGATAACTTAACTGTCTTCAGTTAATAAACTGGCACTTACAGTCACTTGTTAAAATCAATGCATATACAAAGGCAGCAGTCATCAGGGTTTCAACTTACCTATTAACTGTTTTGAGTAACACATTCCCTAAACCATACACAACCAGACTTCCTAGTTTTCAGAACTGTACTGTTTACTGCAACGCAGCAGCGCACACTGGAAAGTGATGCTTCACAGTACTGGTGATACTGGAAACGGAAACAGGTTCTTTCTATTACCTGTACATTTTTAGACTTTACTAAGCCTTAGTTCATAACAAGCTGATGAACTAATTTTTGCCTAGCCTTTTAGAAAAAGGTGCTGAACACTGACTTCTCTATTACACAACATATAGACCGCTTTTTATCAAAGGATCACATTTAACCTGAAAAACCAGGCAGACGTCATGCTAAAGGACCTGCATATTTCCAAACCAAAGAAGTTTAAGTCTGAAAAAAGATTTCACAGTTTTGAAACCATGAAAATTTATATGGTGCTCTTGCTAAAGCATAAAGAAAAAAATTCAGGAGTAATTTCAACACGTGCTTTAGGACAGCATCACAGAGACAGCAACTGCTGATATTTTGCCAAAAGTGCTAGATAGATCAATACTATTAAGAACAGTTACAGCCAGTGCAATCTCTCATCTCCTGCCTTGCAAACTTTACTTAGCTCTGTAAGACACTACGTACATTCTTTATCATCATTATCACAAAAGATCATTTTTGTACCTAAGCTAGCAGACAGTACCTAATATCTGAAATATGCAAAGACACAAAGACAGATTTAACATACTGATTGAGTTTCTTTAAAATCCAAACAGTAGTGTATCAGAGATATGCCACAAAAACAAATGCCATGCAGACAGATTAAATAAGAAAGGAATCCACCATATTAAAATTTTTAAACGAATATCATTCTCTTAACATAAAAGAAAGGTTTTCAAGATGCAGCTTACTGAGTTGAATCTTTAAAAGACCTTAAGATATACGTTCCAAATTTCATGCCATCATATCTAAATTTTGTATCATCAGATGTGAAAATGAAAAACAAAAAAATTTTTGCATGTTTTTTCTGAGAAATGACATGACATTTTTGCAACCATACTGCTTTAGAAATCGAGGCTCAGAGAATAACCAATTTTTGTGAGACTTACAATAAAAAAAAATCTCTAAATTTAGCAAAACTGCTTTTGACCCAAACGCTTACACTAACTTCAGTTTTGTGTTGATCAATTATTAGGCAGGTCTACCTTACAACTAAAATGATTCACTATTATAAATATTCTTTAAGAAAAAGTGTCTTTGATACAGAATTGTTGATCTTAAGACTATCAGGTTAGTAAGGTATAATTAAATCCAGGCATTTAAGTGCAAGCTTGCAGGGAGGAAAATTACCTCAGGAACAAAACAGTAATTCCTTCTGTGCAGATTATTTTGAATTCAACTCCTTGCTTTAGTGGTTTTGGGAACTGGCAAAACAGGAAAATCTTGAAAAGGGTGTTTAAACACCTAACCTGGGTTTTGTTCACTTAAGACACGTTAATAATCCATTGCTAGTGGCAGTTCTTTTGTAAGAAGGGACATCAACTACTGACAAGATTCTTTTTGCTGAAGAGGCTCTTTTTAAAATATGTGCTTAGTGCAAAGCAAATCAACTAAACACACACTGTAAGAACTGATGTAACAGGTAGATGGAGCAAATTAATCTGCATCACAAGTAAGATTCCCCCCCCTCCCTCCCACAAGTTACTTCAGAGAAGCTGCTAGAGGAATCAAGATACACAGACGCTTCTCATTTCATTGTGCGTATATGACTGGGATGTGGAATGTGCTCTCACTGTGTTCAGACCTGTCCCAGATTTCCCTCTGATTTGAAACAGGAGAGAAAAAGAGTCTCTCTCTCCCCACCGCTGGCAGCCACCCTCTGAGGTAGGGAGGGCTCTGACCATCGGGTTCAACGGCACGTTTCGAGTATCTCTAAAGAAAACCAAACAGCGCTCTTGGCGAGACAAAAGCGGCTCACATCAAGTATCCGCAGCCCGGGCTGCCCAAGGGGAGGCAAAAAAGCGGGGGCTCCGTCTCCCGCACCCCCCGGGGACGGGCCGGCATCGCCTCAGCGCCCCGAAGGAGCGGCTCCCGAGGGAAGGCTACCCTAAAACATATGCCCGGGGGTGGTGGGGGGGAAGGCGTTCAAATTTCTACGTGCGGGGACTGGAAAGGAGATTAAATCCCACCTGTGCCGGGAGGCTGACATACACACAGACGGTGGAAAGGACATTCCAGCCTCCCGTGCCGCCGGGGCCCAAGCCCCACAGGGCAGCTGGCAGGGCAGGAAGGAGGGGCCGCGGCGCTTCAGGTGTGATTGTGAAGGAAGGGGGAGGCTGGAGAGCACCGGTCCCCCCCCAGGTAGGAGGGCAGACGGGCGGAACCCATCGGCTCGGAGCTGCTCGGGCGCCGGGAGAGAGAAAGGAGGGCTCGGGTTCCGCTGCCCCCCGGGCTGAGAGGAGCGGGGGGCGACTGGCGCCCTGCCCCGCCGAGCGGGAAGGCGGAGCAGGATCCCCGCGGACCGGGGGGCAGCAGCTCCTCAGCCCTTCCCCCCCAGCTTCTTTCCCCTCTCCAGCCGGGCGAGCCCCATTTCCTCTCAGCGGCAGCCGAGGGCGCTCCTTGGGGCTGGGCGGGGAGAGGGAGCGGCAGGAGCCAGCGCCGGTAGCGCCTTGTTCTCTGCTGCCGCCGCGGCGGCGGGCAGCCAGGCCGGAGGGGGCCGCGCCTCCCCTCCCCTCCCGGGGCTCACCTCTTCGATGGCCGCCACCGTGTTCCTGCACTGGGCCATCCGGGTGGTGAAGTTGGAGGCGGTAGGTGACTTGTAATCCTCATTGGTCTCGGACACGAATTCCGACACGGAGATCTGGTCCGGCATGGCGGGGCGGGGATGGGAGGGGAGAGGGGAAGGGGTGGGGGGGGGAAGCAGGCGGCTCCGGGGGGAGGGGAGGGCCCAGGGGGGGCTCCCCCCTCACATCGCTCGGCAACCGGCGGCGGCGGCAGCGCCCTCCTCACAGCCCCGCCGTCTGGAGCGGTGTTGTTCCTCCGTCGCCACACAAGGAAATTCCCCGCACCCACACTACTACTCCTCCTCCTCCCCGCCCGGTCACGCAGCACCGGGGGCCGGGCACACGCCCAGCGGCGAGCGGGGGGGGCGGCGGCGGCGGGAGCTGCCTCCACACCCCGCCCTCCCTCTCGCTTTCTCCCTCCCTCACACACACAGGGCGGAGGCGGGCCGAGGCGCGGCCGCATGGACACCCCCCTTCACTCTCTCCGCACGCACGGAGGAGACCTGCAGCCACGGCACTCGCCCCCCGCCCTGAGAAGATGGCGGCCCCCTCCTTCCCGCCCTCCCGGCGGGGAGAGAGGAGAGGGCAGACACGAGGAGGCGGGGGGACGACAACAGCGCGGGTCCAACGGCAGGCACCGGATGGGTAATCCCAGGGACAGGCAGGACAAATCCAGCCGTGTTAATTAAGATCGTGTTCAACAACAAGAACCCAAGGGCAGGGGAAGGTGAGGTGCGATGCCAACCTGATGCGAGAAGGGACGGGTGGGGGCTCACAGGTCTCCGTGCCTTCCCCGCCGTGGCTGCCCAGCAGTGACAGGGACAGCCTCTTCCCTCACAGTGCACGGTCTATATTTCAACAGCCTAATCTCTTTTTATGAGTTCGCTGCCTAGTTTCGAGGTACCAGAAGTTAAGAAATGCAGTCGTTTCCCAAGAGGTCTGTGCAAAAATACTGTTAGGCTAAGTAACATTTATATCTGAATTCTTAGAAAGCTTTTTCTGTACTCGAAGAGGAAGCATGGTTATCAGAGGAGGAGACACTTTGTCCCTTGATATAAAGCCAAAAGGATTAATCGAGGCAGAAAGTGCAAACCTTGGCCCCAGCAGTGGCGTTGGTGACTCGCAGCAGAAGGGAGATTGGCGAGGTGTCACCGAGCAGGCACGGTGCTTACTTGCCTTGGGAATACGGGCATGCGATGCCTAGCAGTGGTTTCCCTTGGCCTCAAAGCCCTTAGGACTTCCAACCTGTTAGTGCAGAAAGCTTTGGAAGTCTTGTATTTTGGCCCAGAAACTCTCCCGTGGCTCTTTCACTCCCCTCTGGTGATACAGTTACTAGCTTTCTGTAAGTGATTCTTTATTACTGTGATTTAAAACTCTCTAGGGAATTCAGATGAGTAAGCAGGTACTCTTTTGCTGCACTTTGTAAAATGTCCAGATAAATAACTGTAGGCCTACCCAGATGTTACTGCCCTTTGCAATCCTTGTTACGGTTATACAAAGTTCTCCCTTAACATAAATGATGAAGCTTGTCAAGCATATTTAATTTACTGGTTGTAGCAAAGCAGATTAATAAGCAATGACTATTTGCATGTCTTATTCTTAGTACTTTTCCATTCTAATTGTTATTTTCTCTTATAAAAATCACCACCATTATTTTGCTTTTTACTTCTGTCTCCATAATTTTGTGTTATAAACCCTTCTCCTCCTTAAGACTTGTGCATGTTCCAGTCAATGGGGCATGTACAGGTATAAATTGTTCCAGTGCTAATGCATTAAACTTCTTGTCTGTGTTTGTATGTCACATAATAAATGAGTATATTTGTGACCAGGTTGAGTATAAATATTTGTTCTTGCTAAAAATGTGTGTGATGTTTCGTCTTTGGTTTAGTATCAGCTGATGGTTACACCTTTAGAGCAATACTTAGCACACTCTTACCCAAAATAGCATTCTTAAACTATCTGTCATATCTTCCAATGTGGCATATTTATTTAGAAATTTTGAAGGGGATGAAAAACTTGGGGTCCAAAAGGCAAATAATACCAGATTTTTACTTTTTGCAACAACTCTTCTATCAGGTGTAGTCCAAATCTGCACCATATCAATGTAGTATCTAGTGGTTGCATCTTCAGTTTGATATTGGAGTATATACAAGACAGTATCATCATGCAGTAAATTTTTAAATTCTGTAGACCATGTTTACACATCAGGTTAGGTTAGGTGATTGCAATGATATCTTCTGATCCGTAACTTAATAAATTCAAAAATTTGCCATCCTAATGAAATGGCTAGGCCTTTTTGCTTGACAGACTGCGCGTTTCACTCAGCTATCCTTTTACTGAAGCTAAAGACTTTTGCTTGGGTGAACTTTCTGGAAGACATCTAGTCTTTTTATATAAAGACTTAACTGTTTGGAGAATCGACTGCTTCTGTTAGTGTTTTATTATAATGGCTAGTCGCAATTACTGTGTCTTCCACCTATTGCTTGTTGTTACAATTCTTTTTCAGTAGGTTAAGGAGCTATTCAGTACTCAGACTTTTTTCCCTATGAGCATTCTTGTACACTGTAATGAAATCATTTCTCAGTTTTGTTTCTCGATAAACCAAGCTGATCAACTCCCCTCTTTTAAAGAGGGCAAAGCTAATTTGAATTGCTTTGCATTGGCCACAAACCAAGATTGAGTACGCAGATGGTGACTGTGGGTCAACTGACATGTGGCAACTCGTTACTCTGCAGTAACACTTTTATTAGTGTGTGAGCCCTGCGTCTCTCACTGAAAGGATATTTTCTCAGCCCTTCCATCATTTTTATAGTTCTAACACCTCAGTAAATTATTATCCTAGTTCTTTACTCCCTCGCTGTTAGATTGAAGAGTGTCATTAGACTTTCTGGGCCCAGTATCATACTGGTTCATCTTCCTGTCCACTCTGGCCTCTGGGTGTTTATGATTGACACTTAATTTCGGCATCCAGCCCCATTCTTTGAATCTGTGCATAAGTGTTGCAGTGGAATGGCTTGATAATGAGACAGCTGTGAATGCAGCTTGTTTATGCGGGATCTGGTACTGCTATTTTATTTCTAGGTTTTTCCTGCTTCCTTACTCACCATTGCTCCTTCTCCTCTGTCTGTCTTTCTTTCCTGCAATTAATACTAGATAAAATGTCACTGTCATCTTTGACCCAGTCACGCAGTTAGGGGGTCTTCTACTGAAGAGAAATAAATAACAAAAGGAAGATCCAAGCTGTGATGAAACGCTTCTAGTCTTGAGGATATGGATAGACTGCAACTCTATAAAGCAGTGTGGAATTTAGGGTTTAGGTCTCTTTCCCTTGCAGAAGATATGAAAATCAGAGTACTTGATTTGTACAAACATTTCTTCCTACGCTGACTCTAAACTAGTATTAATAGTTTCATCAGTCAGTGTTGTTAAAAACATGTCAGACCTTCAAAATCATAAGATAGATTTTAAAATAATTAGTTTTATTCTCTTTTGGGGGGTTTTGAGCCTGTAGAAATCTTATCTGTATGTCAAAATATTTATTTGCATCACTGCCAGTAAGTAAGAACCCAAACCAAGGACCAGGTGCTGTACAAACACAGAACAATAAGGCAGCCTCTGGAGATCTTAGTGTCTAAAATTAGCTAATGGAAAGGCAATTGAGTGAATATAAGGAAATACTGGACCATTATTGGTCTGTATGAAAGCCTGTTATCTTCACACACTGTTATCCGAATGTTTCTTAAGATATTTTAAGTAGGGTTTTCAAGAAGGAGTGTGAGATAGATTGGGATGTTTAAGGGGGCATTATTACAAGAATGAGGGTCAGCATGAGAGAAAGCGCACAAGACCTTGTGTCCTTGAAATGTATCAATTCAGAGTTGGAGGTAAACCTCATGAATCAGAGGCAAAAGTTAATGTCTGTTCAATGAAAGGACATGCTGAAGGAGTTGTGAAAATAGCAGGGAGAGAACATGATGAGCTGGTTAGCATATTTGATGATCCCTCAAGCAGCTGCCTGGGATGGAACTGAAAATGTGTAAGGAATTTTTTTTTGCCACAGCAGTCATGTCATTATTGCCCTTCACTGACTAGCTCAATAACAGATTGTTTCATAGTATCTGCTCTATCTTTCTTTAATATTTTTTTTTCGCAGAATTTCTTTCTTTGATTCCTCCAGATAGTTTGTGGAAGTATTTTTTTCTTGGCCTTTTTTGTGCATACTCAGTATTTACAAGGATTCTGAGATGTATCTGTTAATTCTATTGAAGGTGATCTGAGGGAACACAAGAAGGTGGTTCATAGAAAATCTCATTACCCTCATTGTTTATCTTTAAGCTTAAAAAATGAGCATGCAAATAAAAGCAGTCTGTCAGCTGCTAATTACTGGATGACAATTTTCAGGCAAGTAGATGTTAAACTCAGAAATTTATGGAGCACATACAAGTCACAGCAGCTCAGTAAAACGCTGTGTGATACGCCTTGTTACTGGATCCTGTTGTTTTGTTCCAAGTCTTACAATATTTTTCTTAAAGTATCAGTCCCTGGTGTTCAGTGTTCAGATAAACACTTTCAAAAGAGATTCCACTTTTGAAAATTAGTTTCCACAGTTCTGGAGAAAGGTTTCTTGTGATTTCTAAAGGTACAACCCCCCAAAAGAGCAGATATTTGGTTATATTTAAGTCTTTTCTATGATTTTGGAGATCAAACTCATGTTTTAATGATACCGATTACAGCTTGTAGCAGCTTTAGAATAGCAAGTGTGTCTGCTGTTTAAGAATGAAATCGTGGCATTATTCAGTTGAAAATAATTCCTATTTGAAAATGTACTTGCTGTTATATGTATATTTCTAGAGATTTATTTCTACAAATAGGGGCAAATTTACAAATAAGGGCAAATTTAAAAAGATTAAATTAAATTAAATTCTGTTAGTTTAGAAAAGTATATTTTTAAGGTTCATTTGTATTTGGAAGTGCCTACTTGGGAATCTCTGTTACAAGCACATGCTTGTCCCATTCTTACCATGTAATCACGTTCCCTTGCATTGCTCTCTCAGACTTCTGTAGAGGAGTTACAAAGAACTATTTTCTCTAGTATTAATAATAACAACAACACCTGCGACTGAAGTGGTAGCATGTAGACAAAGGCAAGAAAGAAAACATAGAGAAGAGCGTTAGTATTTTGTGCTGTTTCCCTCAAAACTCTCAAAGGATGTTATTTTAACCAGTAGTGGGGGGAGTATGCTACTTAAAGGGTGAAAACGGACAGGACTGAGTCAGTACACTGTGTGATTCTGTGGTACACCCTTCAGTGTGATGGGAGTTTTGCTTAACTGAGATTTGCCAGAACTGCACCATTTTTTTTAATTTGAATTTGGTAATAATATCCTATGGTCACAGTACTTGTAAGGTGTGCTCTGCATGAGTGCGTGTACTCCCATCTGTTATATAAGAAAGTTTCAGGTTTTTGGAATCCACTGTTCGCTTCAGTGGGTCAAACTGAATATGTCTGCACAGGTCTTTCAAGATGCCTTCAAGTGCTGCCCCTCTCACGGTGCCTCAGGCTGGATTGTGTTGTGTGGATCAAGCTGCAGGCCCCTGGGCCATCTCTAGAACACACATCAGATGGGAAGCCCTCAGGGATACTGACTGCCAAAGTTATCTTGCTACAGTCCCAGAAAGATTCTTCTAATATCCATGCGGTACAGGTTGTGTTTCCCCTGGATGACCTGCTACTTCACCCTTTGTCATTGTCCCTAACTGCCACAACCTTTCAGGTAACATCAGGAGAGGAAAACAGCACCGCGATCAAAATAGTCACAAGAACAAGTACACCATGGAAGGTCACTTCTCAAGCCTCATGTCACCCTGAACCACATCCTTCCTGTCAGCAGCTCAACTGTGCCCCAAGAAGATAACACAATGGAGGTAGACTGCCTTTCCATAAACATGCTTTTTTGATCTTTCTCTGATCCTACAGCTCTAGTTCACCAGTGAAAATCATCAAGATCAGCAGTCTGTGGGCCACTTTTGCACTCACTAGACCATTTTCAGAACACTCTGCTCTGTTGCATCAGCTCCCTGATGTGTAACTTGGGATAAAGTGATTTATTTTCTGAGAAATTACAGAATTACAATTTGGTCCCAGAATCAGCAAAATTTCAGGTGATGGGACTTACATGAAAGACAGTTGAATTGTGTTTAGGAATGAAGAGACATTAGTTCCCATGGGCACAAAGTGAAGAGACAAGAGGAATGTTCTTGGGTTCAAGGTTTTTTAGAAAGAGAAAAAAAGAGAAAAGCCCGTATTGTTGTCAAACACAAAGCACTTTTATTTCTCTCATAAATTTGCTGTCAAGGAGAGAATCCTGAAAGTCAGTTCAGAAAGTAACAGTGCTTCATTGCCCCACTGGAATTTGGAAACTAGAAAGTGGTCTCTTTTCAACAAGACAACTTAGAATACTATGAAACCCTGAGAAATTAAATGCAATTTCATCTGGCTATGGCCTGAGCAGGATGCAGAAAGAAAGACTGCCAAAAAAGGGAACGAAGACTGAAGTTCATCTTGTTTTAACATGGAAAATAAGCATAGAAATTCAAAGTTTCCCCATTACAATGAAGCTTGGCTACATTGCAATGAATTTAAGTAGAATTAACAAAAGAGCATAACTATTTAATCTCCCAGAATCAGGCTTTCAACCAAGAGTGAAGCATATGTGATCATGTACTTCATGAATGTCTGTTAAATAAAACATGATGACCTTTAAAGTGGAGAATACATTTAGAAACAAGAATAAGTCTTCTAGCCTGAAGTCTTCTTGCCTTGTATGGTAAAGTCCTCACCTCACCTATTCAAACTTATGCCAGATCACCTGCCTTGAATGGGAATATCTGGCAGTGACGAGCTAGCTGCCTTGGATGCCTTTCAGGGGCCATCCTTTGCTGCATTGGTTGCTGGCCTGCAGCTGGTGATGCTACCATGGAAAGTGGTAGGAAATGTTAGTTTACTCTGCGGGACAACTGCATGGTGATGGGGGACATAGCAAGCCTTAGGCAGTGCAAAAAGGAACTCCTTTTGGAGGTCATGGTTCTGCTCTTGAATTCTCCCTGAGCAAGGTCCTGCTCTGCAGGCGCTCCTGACACTTGTACTTGTCTAGTTTGTTGTTTCAGACTTACAAAGGGCCTGCATCTGCCTGGGGAAGTGGTTATAGCAGCTCTGAATAGTAGGGAAAGAGCCTGCAGAATCTGTATAATTGGGCTAACTTGTGCCTCAGGAGGCTCTTCGGCAGGAAAGATTCTGTGGAGGTCATTCCCTCAAGTTATGCTGAGAAGACATAGTTTGTATCGTACAGCACTATGGCTATATGAATAGAACAGAATAGAATATTTCAGTTGGATCTACAACGATCATCTAGCCCAAGTGCCTCACCAATTCAGGGCTGATCAAAAGTCAAAGTATGTTGTCCTGGTTCCGGTGGGAATAGGGTTAACTTTTCCTGGTATTCCATGCCATGTGAGCCACGCCCACCCTGAGCTGCCGGGGGAGGGGGCAGGAAGTTGCTGCTTAAAAGCGGGCTGGGGCGTCCCGGTCCGGCCGGTCGGCGAGCGGCGGGGAGCGGCGGTTCCGTAATCGCGTTTGTATATTCCCCTGTCCGTGTTGTTGTTGTTGTTTGCCTGTTCCCTTTGCTGTTCTGTTAAACTGCCTTTGTCCCAACCCAAGAGTCTTGCCTTTTTTTACGATCCTTCCTGTGTTAGGAAGGCACGTGCGAGCGGCACGTGGTTCTTTGTTGCCATCTGAGGCTAAACCACGACAGTATGTTATTAAGGACATTGTCCAAATGCCTCTTAAACACAGACAGGCTTGGAGCATTGACCACCTCTCTAGAAAGCCTGTTCCAGTGTTTGACCACCCTCTCAGTAAAGAAATGCTTCCTAATATCCAGTCTGAACCTCCTCTGTTGCAGCTTTGAACCATTTCCATGTGTCCTACCACTGGATACCAGGGAGAAGAGATCGGCACCTCCCTCTCAGCTTCCCCTCCTCAGGAAGCTGGAGAAAGCAATGAGGTTGCCTCTCAGCCTCCTTTTCTCCAAACTAGACAAACCCACAGTCCTCAGCTGCTCCTCAGAGGACATTCCTTCCAGCCCTTTCACCAGCTTTGTTGCCCTCCTCTGGATGCATTCAAGGACCTTCACATCCCTCTTCAATTTTGGGGCCTAAAACTGCACACAGTACTCAAGGTGAGGACACACCAATGCTGAATACAGCGGGATAATCACCTCTTGACCAGCTGGTTATGCTGTCTTTGATGCACCCCAGGATTCAGTTTGCCCTCTTGGCTGTCAGGGCTCACTGCTGACTCCTGTTGAGCCTGTTGTCAACAGACAAAACTCTAAATTTTTCTTGCGGATTGCTAAGATGTGCCCAGGCTATTAGAGAGGAAATCTTACATAGTTTTCACAAATTTGTAAAAAATACTAGGACAGCTGTAGGTGAACACTTTTGTAGGATGAATCCAGTGCAAGAAGCACCCTAGTCTCGCAGAAGAGCTCTTCCTTTTATAATCCATGAGGAAATACCATTTTATCTAGGCAAGTTATCTTAAGAAAGCAACATAACACAAATGTCTGCTAGTTATGCACAGTCAAGTTGACTGCTGACCTTTATCAATGGAAAGCCCCGATTCTCACTTCCGAGTCTCATTGCCACAAACCTTTTTTGGCTATCTTTTGAGGTTACTCATACTTTTAATACATTTCCATCCATCTTTGTTTTTTTCTTAATGTTATCTTCTAGTACTTGGTATACTGAAATGTGGAATAAGTTAGTTGGAGGTATCTTAATGGCCTACAAACTCCAGCCCGAGAATTAACTGCTGGAGAAAGGGGAACTGAGAGTGAAGGCTGGGAGTGGACAAAAATTACAGTTAGATTGTCCTTATGGATTAGTGCTGTCTGCACTGTTGCTGATATGGCCTACTCTCTGTGCTTCTACAGTGTCCCAACAAGGAGATCCTTTACCAGGCATCACATTGTCATAATGGCGATGACACCTGATTTATTATACCATGAGACCATGAGACTGTGGAGTGTGAGACATCCACTTGAGGCATATACCAAGCCTGCTTCCTCTGCCTTGGCCAATTTCCCAAGGATTGCATGGCAGCCCAAGCCTCAGGCTCCCACATGCAGTTCCAGCCTGACTGCTCAGATCCTTCTTGGAAATGGACTAGTGTGATCTGAAGGACCTTGCAGAACTTGTAACAGAGTTTGAGGAGTAACAGCCAGTAGCACTGAATGGTGTGATAACAAGGAAGTGGTCTTTCAGAAAGGTCAGGAGGTGAAAAAGAAGAAGTGGTCAGGATGGAAAGAGTGAAGAGGAAGGAGTAGTGTATCCTGTCTTGTCCATCCTACAGGGGGAGTCATGCTAACGCAGGACCAGCTGATGAACTGTATTTGCGACATTTGCTTAAAACTTAGAGCTGAGACGTCCATAGAGTTTGGCAAGACAAAGGAAAACTTCATCTCATCTCTAGAATATATTGCCAATCCACCTCTGTGCTGGAGGGTGGCAGACTGGAGAAGACTCAGAAGGCAGAATGGCTCTAGACCATGCAGTACATTCCCTTCGCAGTACAGAGAATTTTAAATCTCTAATTAATAACATATTTTTACTTGTGTGCTCTTCTGTTCTTGTGTACTGGCAACAGACAGAGGTAGAGATGATTCAAGAGTGTGATCATTGTCTATGTCAGTTGCTCCTGCCTGGGGAAAGGGAATTGAGGCAGCACATCAACAACAGCCAGGCTTTTCTAAAGCACACAGTACAGAAGGCAGGTTTTGAGTGGCTGGCAACCTTGGGCTGAGATGAATGTGGGTGTAAGTGTCTGACATTTGATGTAGGGGTATTTTCTCACTGGATTAATTAGAGTTGGTTGGTTTGACCTTGATGCTGTCTCTGCGGATGATTTTACAGGGTAGTACAGGTGCAGCCGTAGCATCTTCCACGTCAGGCTGTGCTTTGTGTATAAGGATTTTAGTTACAAAACTTTGATTCAGTTGTGGGTCTGATTTTATGGAGTTATCAATCAGGAAGCACTTCTAGACTGGTGGGCAGTGGATTTAGGATTGTGGATATATCTGTCTTAAGTTTCCGTTAATAGCCAGTCAACATCTGGAGAGCTTGGAAATTTTTCTTTTACTTCAAGGAGTTTTTCTTGAGATACAGAAGTCAGCAATTCCAATCTGTGGCTTAAGTGAGTTCTCTGCCTTCTAGACTTGAGACATTGTCCCTCGTTTTCAGAAAACATTTAAGTAATTGATACAATCAATTGAACACAATCAGCAGGCAAGACTGAGAACAGCCCCGCTGAAAAACTGAGAACAGCCCCGCTGAAAAACAGAGCATGGTGCATCTCCGTTGAGAGGGTCAGCTTGTCTCATCTGTAGTGGTAAGTTAAAGGTACAAAAATACAGCATGGGTCCTGGAGTGCAATCTGCCATAGGTCTTGAATTCTTGAAGTCTTCCAGAAAATGCGTAAGTGCACTTTGTGAGATAGGGCATTGTATTAATGTACACTAATATATGCTACTAAATGTACCCCGTGTTTTAAAATCCCTTAAGACAGATGACTTTGAGAATGACTGTAAGAATGTTGTAATCATTGGACTTTAAAAACAGCTGTGTCTTCTGCACCAGTTTTATGAGTGTAACCTCCCTTTTTTGGTATTTAGCTTCTGAAAGTGAAACACTCTGATTCCAATTTAAAAAGAAAATTAATCTAAGAAGACATTTTAAATTTCCTTTGAGAAAAATGAAACAAAAAGTATGTTGGTCAATACAATCCCTGTTCTCATGTAGTTCAGTTTAACTGCTGATGTGCTTACCCATCTCTTTATGTCTGATACCCATAAAGGGGTGAGACTGATATACAGAGATTGGTTCTTCATCCTTTCCCTCTTGGCACCATGTTTAGGAGCCTGTTTTTGAATGTGGATCTCTCCCAAGCTGTTGGGCTCATGCTAAATATGTTGAGTAATGCTACAGCTGGCACCTCAGTTTGCTAAATCTAGCTGCTTCAGTCAGAGTGGCCCTGCACTCTGTAGGACTGAATTTAGCATTTTGTGGGTTTTAAGCACACCATTATATTTCCTATGCTGTCGTCTAAATAATTATGCAGTCTGCTCTCATTGCACTTATCACAGCACTACAGTCTTAACTTTGCTTGCATCTTACCTATTTATGCACAACCTATTACTAAGTCATTACCCTCCAACACTAGTAGCTATCAATTTTAAAATGCAGTCCTAACTATGGAATTGCTGCCAGGCACTTTTAGAATTCATGGGAGGGTCTGGCAGAGTTCCTGCAGTTGCAGGACAATGGGTGCAGGGACTATACTTGGATAATACTCTTCAGTGTTAAGTTAGACTTGATATGATAATGGAGTTTCTTAGAGTACAATTATAATGTTTTGAAGTACGTAATAAAATTATGTGGGAAATCGTAAACAGCTGAAAAAGCAAAGCATAAGGATTTAAATCATCTCTGAGGCTGTTCCAAGAAGAGCAGAGGCGCTTAGGCGGTAGAAAGATGCACATGTCAGAAATGAATAGATTAGATAGGACCTGAAGGCTTATAGACTTCAGAGAGAAAACAGAATGAACTAAAACTAAATCAATACAGCAAGATGTATATTAATTTTCCAGTCTCCCTTATTACTTATTAAACACAGTTTAAGGAAACAAAATAATTTCATTAAACAGGGAGGATTGGGATAACTAAGTAACTTTAACTCTTTGAAGATAACATTTATAATGGTAATAAGAAATCCACTACAGGCAAAACATTCTAGCTTTGAACTTTATCAATTCAATCATTATTTTGCCACTAAAGAGAAGGCCAAAAGAAATCGAATGTTTATTTATGAGGCATTTATTGTGGATAGAGAATTAAATCATAAACATGAATTGTAAATAAAAAACATTTGTGATTAATGGAAATAACTGGGGAAAAAATAGAAATTTGTCTGAAGCACTGAATTATATACGCTGTTAATGTTTGGTAAGTAACAGACAATGTGAATAAGGCTTACAAGGTCTTCAATATGTACAAAAAAGCAAGAGTGTTATAACAAAGACCCTCTTTCATTGGTGTTATCAGCAGCTGATCCCTACCAAGCTTTGTAGGATTAGTGGCAGACAGTGACGAACTTCAGCAGAAATGTACAGTCTTCTGGATGCCACAAAGTTCAGTCCTTTTACGTCAGCTTTATTTGTGTTTGAGCAGACTTGCACTAACTCTCTTAAGGTATCTGCCAGTCTTTCTTTTGGTGTCGCTGTCTAATAGCTAAAAGGTAGTGAATAGTGGTAGTGAGTACATAGTTCTCAGTGGCTAAAAGTATCATCAGTACCCAGAGGATAAAAGAGAAAACAATCCATTGTTAAAGTCGAGGTAGGATGAAAAAGGGACACAATCATCATGCACCTTAAAATAACAAAAAAGAGATTGCTGCCTCAAAAAATGGTTTAAATAGTCCATGAAGAAAATAAAGACACTTAGAATCCAATGAGATGTAATATCCTGTGCTGCAAGTAATGAACTTTTCATGCTTTGGCACAAAAAGCTATGAGCATTATCAATTAAGAGAAACAAATCACATGCCAGCGTGTTGCTTGGTGTGTAGTAGATAGTAAGTTTATCTGCTTAAAAATAATAATTTTAAAAATATTTCATTTATGTTAACATTAACATTTACATTATCGTATGAAGGAAATAAAAAAAATAAATACAAACAACTGACTTGCCATTAAGAATTCAAATGGAGTAGTGCTTGTATGCAGTTCTGTTGCTTATTGTGATGCAAGTAAGGAGCCTAAAGGCAGCCCCTTAATTCCTCTGCATTTGCATCCCAAGTAGCGGTACATGAAGAAAATCTGGCTCCACATAACTAGACTGTCCACGTGGGTCAGAGTAAGCTGAGCATGAGAATTTGCCCCATACTTGCCGCGTGCATGAATGGTGTGTCATGGAGAGTATCTTCACCGGATCGAGCGCTGATGCAATCCACTCCCTCCTGGGACCAGCGGGGGAGCTGCCCAAGAGATTCAGGCTCTCTGAGCTCAGCTTATTAATTGACTGTTAGTTTTTCCTAGCCTAAATTAAAAATACCCAAACAGTATTTTTATTAAACTTACAGATCCAAATCTAAGTCTTTTTGCCAGTCTCACTCATCTGAATTAGATTATCTTCATGAATTAAAAAAGCAAGATTTGATCATTATTTCTGTGTGGTTTATTTAGCTTTAGGTTAACAGTATCTATAAATAATGGAACACAGTCTGAAATTAATTTCAGAAAAACAGAGCCACCACAGTTTCCACAGTTGTGAATGGAGCGTGTGGTTTCTGAACACCTCTGAAGTGGGGCTACTCTGGTGCAAACTGCAAGCAACCGAATTTGAGATTTATGGCTTTACAGTCTAATTTTGTCCTGCAAGAGAATAATAGAATCTGTAAAAACTTATAATGAATTCCAGTGTATGCTTAAAAGCACATATGCCATTTTGAAAGCAGCTCAGACTTTTTCTGAAGCGTTTTTTAAATGTTGGAAAACTTGTTGAGTAACCCTCTAACTAAGGGAAAAGAATTAGTGCAGTAATTTGAAAGCAGTTTATAAGAGTCAATCAAGAAATTTAACATAACATTCCAAGGAAGTCATGTGATTCCCATTCACATATTTTCATTATCTTGACACTAACAGACAATGCAGCACTTTATTTCCAAAGGTATTGTCTTATGATAGCTCTCATAAGAGAGCCATTACAGTGCACAGTTGGTTTTGGCCGGAGGTAGAGATGATTTGCTTTATGATACCTATCTTTTTGGAAAAAAAATATAAATTTGGAGGAACTTCTTTAATGCAGTGGTCTGTGGTCCCTTTGGCTTGAATAGCTCTGTATTTACTTTTCCACATGTACAACTGCAAAATCAGAACAGGGTAGGTACGCTCTACCAATGGAAATTCTTAATTTCCTGCACTTAATAAAAAAAACAGTCTAGATATTGGCAGCTCCTTGAAGAAAAATGAAGAGATACCTCTTTCCCCAAGTACGAAAAGGATAAACATAACAGCAAATAGTTTTTCAGCTTCTGTAAATGTACTAAAAAAAATGGAAAATGAAAATAAAAATAAAAATACTTAGCTCGTATTTATAAACCAGTTATAGGCTACAATTTATGGAAACCCAGAAAGTGGAGTTAATGTTCACATACATATATAATGAAATTTAAAGTGCATGTATGTTAAATATGTATCATACTGAGGGATTCTTTATAAATGCGTAAGACAGAGATTTATTATTTATATTGCTCCAGGACTGTGCTAAGTTCTTTTCAGTATAAAGCAGGTTGATGTGTTTCCTTCCTCAAAGAATATAAAAGTCCACTTAAGAAAATAGATTGTATTCTATACCTTTAAATTTGAAACAAGCTATTTTATGGGGATGGGATGGTGTACAAAATGAAATGTAGCCATAATTGTTAAGGTTTGCAACATACTGTGTACGGCTCAAGCTGTTATATCTATTCCTATATGCATTCAATTAAAGAACCCATCTTCAATGATGTACTCTAGCACGCTCCTGGGAACTAATCCAATGTCTTTAGCTGTCTGTTTTACATGGAACCAATTATTGTAATATCTCTAATGTCTAAGAGGTATTGTCATGAGTGCCATTTTAGCATGGTCCAAAGTATTTATTTCTATGAGATTATCTATCTACTCTTCAAATTTATTATGCTTTCAAGAATATCCACAGAGTCACATTAGCATTTTTGTATCCCACAGCCAAATGTTCAAGCAAAATTTAATACGAGAGAAATAATCAGCTGACTAAACTCAGTGCTCTCCACTTCTATTTACATAAAATGACCTCTTGCTGGTGCTTAACCTCTCTCTATCCTCATTCGAAGTTCCCCGTGACAGCCTATGTGCATTATTTGTTATAATCCTCTGTTTTTCCCTGGTGCTGTGTGATGCTAGCTCAGCTCTGGTAAAAACTACAATCACTGCCTGGAAAAATCTGGGAATGAGAATGAAAGCAATGTTCTAGGAGTTTGCAGAAGAAAGGTTCTGTCTCGTGTTACTACAAATTATTGTTATTTTACAGCAATAATAAAATGTACCCACAAGCACTGAGGTCTCAGTTGTGCCACTATTTGACCATGTGTCTGAGCTAGTGCAGTTCTCCTTTGTACAATTCTGCCTTTCCAGAAGTACAGTGGGGGTAATTATCTAGTCCAAAAGAGTGTTTAGACTTTGTGCATTAAGGTAATGTTTGTTTGTTGCAAAGTAGTATGTCATTTTCATAAATTATTATTAGTAGGTTCTGACTTCCTATTTGCATGAAAAGTGCTGTTTTTGTGGAAAACTCCAAACAGCTGTGAGGTAGCTAGGCATCATTATCATTACTGTTGCCATTGTCATGGTTTTTTACTGGTAGTTGACTTTTACTAGTTGACATTGTATAACAGGTGCTGTATGAGCTCTTCAGTGACCTGATATAGCAGCCCTGTAACGATCTCATTTTATAACAAAACTTTTATTTATGCCAAGAAGTTATAAAACCTATCATCGGAACAAGTGGAGAACTCTGATTTGGTGGTGCTTTGGACTCACTTTATAAAAGGAAAATAGCTAAGATGTAATGGAGTGACAGAACACAGCACTTGCATCTGAAGCACGAGAATGGGAGGTATGCAATGATTCAGTGGTACAGTGGGATGACCTGTTTTTTCATTTGAGTGGATTTACTGTATGTCTCATGAGGAACGTGCCAACAAAGATTTAAAGAAAGGTTATGTGTTAGGGTCTGTCTGGTTAAGGAGGTCCCACGGTGATTTAAAGCTTTTCAGATGAGGCATGTGCATACAGCAGAGTGCATTGGTTCAAGGGAAGAACATGTACTTCCTGGTATGACTGTGGGGAGGCAGTAGTAAAACTGCATTGATGGATGGATGCCTGCATGAGTAGCATATTAAAGGTTGGACTATAGCAAGACTGAATATCTGTCTGGAAACTCATCTTCTAAGCTTCTCTTGTCACCTGCTAGCTGAGACATTGCAGGCCACAGTCATTCTAGTATAAAATCTCTCAATGCACTTTTATTTTCAATCTGAGAAAAGGAAAGAACAATTCTGCCCAATTAGTACTAAGAAATCTTCTGTCTTTTGAATGAGTAGGACACGTGCATTTTTAAAGATCTCAAAAATCCTGAGATCTTGTCTCTTCTTTCTGACGAGTTTTCTGTTAGAAAAACATGCAGTTAGCCTTTCTTCCGCTAGGACTGGGAGTCTATTGAGTTTGCAAACTGGAAATCAGCCTCTGGCTGAATCAGACTTACTGACTCCGCATCATGGGAAATACACTTCTGTTGGCTCCTTCTGTTATATGTTTATCAAAAAATGCTATTACATTAAGAGTAGTTTGATTCTATATGCAATGGGTGATATAAATAATAAATTCCTTGACTTTCACTTCATGCAGGATTGTGTGGTAGTAACATAGCTGTGCTGATGCCATGTTTGCTTTCATTTTCCTAATTTCTGTGGGTTAAATTCTTAATCACAACTTCTTGAATTAAGCTTCCTCAGGCTGGTGATGATGGTGATTTTCAGCTAAACCAGTAGTAAACACGCATTGGAATAGTCATTATGCAATGGTAGATTTTAACAGAAAGGAAATGATTATTTATTGAGTGTTGCTGGAGGGGTTAAAATAGTATAAATAAACAGAAAAGAAGACAAAGACCAAGGGAAGTGCGGTCTACAAAGCAAAGCTAGTTTAAGAATCTTTGAAACTTCTGCAAAGTTCAGATGAAAGGATTGCTTTATGTTATTCTTCTCCACTTGGCCTGAAGTCTTGTACTACAGTAAAAAATCAGGATTCATGCACATTCAGCAAGGGTGAGTGTGTTGTTCTGTACGGAGCATTTTAGGATTCCTCATTTAAGACTAACTCTAAGAGGTTACTAAACACTTTAATGGAAAAAAAAAAGCAACTGAAACCAACAGCAGGCTCCACCCAAAAGAAAGCATGTGTCAGCAGAGGAATTTGTTTGGTATTGCTTTGTTCTTTTTTGCTTGTCTTTACAAAAGGAGGCAGAAACATCACTTGTATAAATAAATATAGAATAGGGCACACCCACAGAAGTCTGCTACTATGACCTGAGAAAAAGCTGAGAAAGTAAAAGAGATTTTTAATGATGTTTTGGACAGGAGAAATTTGGAGATGGGAGCTGTAGAATTATGTACTATTATTTTGATTTTTTCTTGTATTTAGAGGAAGAGAACCTGTTTGTAAATAAAGGAAAGAAACACAGCAATTGCCCCAATATCAGCTCCCCCTTCTCCCTGGAATGACCTACCTAGAACCCAGAAAACTGGCTAACCTTTTGGATCAAAAGGCAATAGGAGCGTGTGGTTGGAAGCAGGCAATAGGAAATATTAATAGAATCCAGAATAAACCTTCAGTGTGCCAGGATGTCTGTCTTCACAGGATTCATTTTACCACCACAAAATCTGGAATCAGATGATCAAAACTTGTATTCTGCATTGTCATTCAGCACTGGAGTATAAGCAGTAGCAAAGCACTAAACATTTCATCCTGTCTTTTTTGGAGGCAACCCACACTGCTTCTGGGCTTCCTCCTCCTTGTAGCACTGTGTGAGCACACCCAGACAGTTGAAATGAAACAAGCAAGGAGATTCAGGTACACAGGTGCACCAGTAAAAGGACCGAATACCTGCTAAAGGACCAGCAAAAAGAGGAGAAGCTTAGCAAAATGAACATTTCCATAGAGGGATTTAAGTGAGGGGTCAGGGATTGTTGAAGCAGTTCCTGTGCTGATCTCTGTTTCATTCTTATCATTACTTTGCATAGTCAAATCAGATTGTGCAGGTAGTTCAGTAAAATGCATTTGATTGAAAGAATAATTACTGGAACCATTCTGATGCTGTCTTAAAAGATAGCGGATGATTCCAGAAGCATTTCTTCAGAGCATATTTGTTAGTGCAATATACTGAAAGACTTAAGAAGAGCTGGATGAAGAACTTAATGTGGTTTAGCTGTATTAAATCCACAGAATAGTGCCCAAATATGTGGCAATGTATTCTATTTATACAAATACAAGTTATAAAATACTTCTGGTTTTGGTAATTATGAGTAATTATTTTTATGGGAGTAAAATCATTAAAATAAATTATAATAAAAGTAATTACAAGAGCAATTGAATAGTAACTTGAAGACTGAAGAGGAATGGCATCGGTAGTATGGCTTGCAGAGTTGTCTGGGCCTCTGATTTCTGAGGAAGAATCCTTTCCCTGTAATAAGAGGGGACTCTGAGTAGAGCAATATTCTTAACTAAATCCCTGTAATCCTCTTCAGTATCTAATGAATCTCTTCATTGGTTTGTATGCTGTAGGATACAAATGCAATGATGTGCATTAATTATAAAATCCTAAAAATTTAGGCAGAGGTGGCACAGCCCACGAATTCATCCCGAGATTGTACCACCGTCGTTCCTTATGGGGCTTTGTCTGAGCAGCTCCTAAAGACTTAGAGCGAGTGTAATCACTGCAGTTAGTTTATTCCCGTGCTCTACTCCTCACCATTAGAAAGTTTTGAAGACTATTGGGAGACTTCCCTTTGTCTTTCCTCCACAGAATAAATAGCCCTTATTCTTCTAATCTTTCCTTATGTTTGTAGAGCTCCTATTGTTCCTATTGCTCCCTTATGGATTCTGTCCAGGTGATTGTATCTTCTATGCTTTTGTTGAAGTGAGAGCAGATGATGCAGAGTTAGAGACAGTGGCCAAGAGGCTACTGCATTCTCCGCCCCGTTATGCATATTTGCAGCTTCCTCCAGCACGCCACCCTCAGCATTTGTGCCCTAAGTATGGCAGTGGATATATTTCCCCACGTTATGGATTGAGAAACACACAACAATTTATTGTCGTTTAGGCAATTATCCTATCACCTGATGAACCCTCCCCACACAGGAAGGGGAATCAGGGAAAAAACAAGGAAACCCAAGGGCTGAAGTATAAACAGGTTTAATAGAATAAGACTAGATAATGAACATCAATTTCGCTGAAGAACCAATATTGATCCCAATACCAATACAAAATATACAGGGATTATACTCAGCCCATTCCATCAGTAGAAAGCTGTGCACTCCCAGCAGGGGACAGCAGATGTGGGACATTGCGAGCGCTATGGCTTTGGGAGGAGGGGAAGGGCTCAGGGGTCTGGCACCAGGGCAAGAAGTTCTCAGGATCACAGTCATTAAGGGAGAGAGGGAGAACTTCACAGCAAACTTTCTAATTTATATTGAATGTGGTATTCATGGTATGAAATAATCCTGTTGGCCAGCTTGGGTCAAGTGCCCGGGTCTCGCTCCTCATCCCTGCACCTGGCTGACTTGAAAACACTGAAACCTTGAAACCTGCATACTGTAGCTGGTTATAAAGTAAATATTTTCACAAATTCAGACACCAGAGTCTTCTAAAAGTGCGGTTTTCCCCAGCAGTAGAAGATTAATTAGTCCTGTGTTGCTCAAACCAGGACACCCCAGGAGACCAAGATTGCTTCTAGTGCTGAAAAACACCTTCTGTTGAGGAACAGCAGATCGTAAGGGTCCCTAGATGGGGTGGCTGCAGCAGGACACACGTTGCAACGCACTAAATCTGGGATTTAAACCTCTGCAGTTGCCCATTCACCCTCTGCCCTTCAGAACCGCAACTGTTGTTCTGTAGCTCAGCCCTTTGTTACATTTTAACAAATTCTGTTACACTTTAACAGATTTGGGTTGTATTTGCACTTCTCTTTCCCCAAGCAAAGAAAGTCGCAATAACAATTTTGGGGGCTATCAGGATGGCATTGGGAATGATCAATGAAATAACAACCTCTGGGATACAGGCTGTGCCAGCCCTGTGCCTGCTCTGGCGTAGGCTGGGGGTCTGGGATGCAAGGCAGGGCAAGCACCATTAAAAAACAGACTGGGAGCAAGATTTGCAGAGAACAATTGTTTATTGCTTTCACTCCAGCATATGCATAATTTCACAGCACAGCAAGCAGCAGTCAGGGATTTTGCATAACATAGTTGGTCAGGGCATTCTGCACAATTTGCCCCTCACGTTTATCCCGGGTGAGTGAACAAGCTGTGGCAGGCACAGGTGGTGACCGCGGCTCCATTTGGGCTTCTCGCTCTCTGCCTTGTGCCATCTGCTCCTCTTTGCTCCTGCGAATACCATGCAGGATAGAGCAGAGAAGCAGAGTCCTGTTAAGGTTAGTCTGAGATCTGCCCCTCTTCCTTTGAAGTGCTATTCCTCTGGCCTTCAGGGGATCGAGCACACTTGCTACAGGCAATCCCCCCCATATTTGAAGTTTCATCTCATAGCTATGAGACATCTCTTTCCTCATGGGACATGATATTTTTGGAGGGGGAATCCCTTTATCTGCATGGCTAGAGTGAATTCTTCACAGAGAGGTCTTAGTTGTTTTCTCTCTGTTTTCACAGTGCTGTGGTACCTGAAGCTGATCACATCTGGGCTGCTGTGGTCCTGCTGTCCCCCTCGACACCAGATGCATGTTCTTGTGTTGTGCAAGCTCATACAATTAAGTGGTGAGCAGGCTCCAGGAGCTGCTCTGGCTGAGAAATAATGACTTTCTTTGTGGAGCCAGCTGCCAGCCCCCTCAACTGTCTCAGCATGTGGTCACATTAGAAGCAGTGCTAGCAAAAAGAAAAGGATGGGAATGCAGTTGGGAAGTGAGGGTTGTCAGGACTACAGCAGACCAGATTTGGTACCATTGACTGCCGTAGAATTGCACTGTCCATTTCGGAATGTGCTCACCTTGATGTGTGAGATGTACTTTGGGTGGGTCCATGCTTCTTTGCACAGCTCTCTGACCAACTCCATGGTGATACCCAGCCTGCTGCTGCTGCTGCTGCTGTTTGAGGCAGAGCTGAAAGTGGTGTGTTGCTCATGCAGTAGTAGGTTACAAATGGTGATGTAAAACACGCCACCATCTGCTATGGAGCTTGTGGTAATGGTAGGTGATTGAGCAAGGCACAGATCTCACAGGATTGCGGAAATGTGGCCTAAATGTACAGCTTTGCATCGCTTCCTCTGAATTCCCTCTCATACCTTCTTCTGAATATTTTTCCAATATGTCAAAATCACTTGGAATGCTAATCCTGTCAGCCAATATCCTGTCTGTCCCTCGCAGTTTCATGCTGTCTGCAAATTTAATACGAATGTTCTCTAGTCCATCATCCAGGTTGCAAATGAAACTTTGAATGAAAATGGACCTGGGCCAGGTTCCTGTAGCCCAAAGCTTGATAGAAAAACGTCACCTGATTCATCCCTCAATTTTGACAGTGGTCCATTAATAATTACTCTTAGTATATTGTTATCCAATTAGGTTTTGTACCTACCTTCCATTAGTTTCAACTAAATGTCCTCAAAAATTCATCCCTCCCAACTGCGTCCCATCTTTGCTGTATCAACAGGTTCTCATTTACCAAGATGACGGGCACTTTCAGGGACAGTTTAATTGACTCTGAAGGCGGCTTATTTCTACACTTACAGCCACTTGAATGTATAGTATCTAATCCTCCCACCACGATGGGAAATTAACATGGTGATTTCACAACAGAATGACAATAAAGTAATTACCTGTCACTGGACTACATTTTCTGTTACCATTTGCAGAGCCTGGAAATCAGCATCTTCCCCTACCCTTTCTTTCATACCTGTGAATGAAAAAGATCTGCTGACTTTTTTTTTTTCCACAGAAAAGCAAAAAAAACCCAAAGCCTCATTAGTGGTGACTGTTCTCCGTAGTTGTGCAACCAGCAAGGTCGTTTGTGCTTTTCTGCATGGAAGTGGAACACATTTGTGGCATCCCCATGGCAGTAAAGCTCACACACTGTTTAAAGCAACGGCTCCTCGCACACTCATCGATAGGCAGTTGGGGCTGCGGACCCAACTGCTCCCAAAGTAAGCCTTTATAGCCACATGCTATGATATTGCATCTCCAGTGTTAGTCTTTAAAATACTGTGTTTGTTCTTTTATCTCACTGTTTTACAGTTTCCCTACTTGCTGCATGTAATTGCCACTAAAGTGATGGAAACGGCAGGTGATCCCTGCCTCCACTTCTGCCTGGAGGCCAATAGTTTGTGTCTAGAGGCAGCTTTGGGTTTTCCTGGTGAAAAGGTATTATTTGAACTGCACACATGTATCCTGACAACCCTGAAGACAAAATCTCCTCTACACATAAGCAGACAACCATCTAACAGAGTACAAAATACTTAATTAGCTTATCGCAATCACTTTAAGGGGAGTGAGGAAATGTTTTCTGCCACTGGATAGCATTTGTGTGGTGACACAAGTTCACTGTGGTGATGGTAGTCAGCTTAGAGATGTTATTTTCTTTCCTACTATACAAGAGAGAAATTGTAGAAATCATCAGATTTTTTTCCATTGTAACTGAATCATTTTGCTGGTTGTGATAAAGGAGTCTCTGTAGTAAGTTGGATAGAATTAGGTCACGGCAACATGCAGTCAGTCTCTGAGGCTGCCAGATATTTCAGTTCTGACCTTTACTGTCCACAGTACTGGAGTTAATTATGACTAGAAAGTACTTACCATTTTTAGTCTTCACAGAAATCTCTTAGCCAAACTGCTTACTAATGATAACGTAGTGTCTGTTGGTAGCTTGTGTTTTTTTAAGACTGTGTGGCACCTACCACCTTTGTAGCAGCCCATGATAATGACCTGCACAATTGGGTTACATTTAGATGTTACATCTGGAAATCACTTAGCACAATGATACTATGTCTGTATGGTACAGGGGGCCTGAATTCCGTTTGCCCTGGGCCTTGCTAGGTAATACATACTGCTATAAATGCAAGGTAAATATGATACCGCTCTGATGGTTACTATTTTATATTAACTTTCTGGGGTATAAATTAGTACCTGGTTCAGGACAGTGATGAGAACATCTTCAGATGGAAAGACGTTAAGTCTGTATCTTCCCCTATGGCTGGCCGAAAAGCTGTGGTGTGTGGTACTACATGTGTAATTGTGACTTAGCAGTTCTGGAAACTGCCGGAGAACTTCCAGAAAGGTGTTGATCCCATCCCGCTACTTGGAAGTATTAGGGAAAAAAATAACAGCAAAGGCAGGAAAGCCCCAGTCGCCCACAAAAAATCTATCTTGAAATAGAGAAACTTAATCTGACAGCATCAAATACAAACAGATCTTTCAGAAAAATGTTCAAGGTCTCTTTCAAGACAATGTCTACTGCAGAAGCATTGGGTTATTGTCCCCTGCAAGCAGGAAAAAGATCACAGTAACAGTAAGAGCTGTGTGGGAGGTCCTTCACAATATGCCTTGATTAAGCAAAGATGCGTGTGTGTTTAATTCTAATTTTACTGTCTGAAAGAAGAAATAAAATCCTTAAGGAAAATGTATTCCTAAACTCAATGAAATCAACCACAGTCTAATAGCTTTAATGCCAAAATATCTGCCCACAGTCTAATCAGGGAGATGTTTTATGAAGCAAAAGCCTCTGACACTGCTATGGCAGTGTCAGCCAACTCTTGCTTGAATAAAGCTACATAGAATGTAATTTAAGAATTTTCTAAGCTGCCGATTTCACAGCTATGGAGATATTTCTCCTTAAAGCAAAGGAAGCAGGAATATTAGTAGTCACTGTTGTAGGTTACCACCCTCCAGACTTTTTATGAATAGGATCTAACATTTCAAGCTTTAAGCATTCATTATTTTTTTTTTTAGCTCCCAGGAACTACAGTATCCATTTTATTAAAAACCCTTTCAAGCTTCCCAGCAAGTTTCCTTATGAAATCCAGCTGATTAATTCTGCTACAATTAACTAATATTCTCTTTTTCCTTAAGGATTTACCCTTCTCTATCAGTTCAGATAAATATCTAGTTGACCCGAGGCATCACAATAAAGCAATGATGAAAAGACAAAGTGTAGAGAAGGACTCCTATAAGGGGGGGGGGGGATAATTTCCACAGTCATTGCCCTCATAACCCACCCACCCCAATTCTTATTCCGATTGTTTAAACATTTAAGGCATTCTTGGTTTTTAAAAATACTTTTTTTCCCCTAAATTTCAGGCCTTGAAATAATATATCTACAATTTATGTCAAGGTAGTGAACATACTTCAGCTACAAGTTTCCAAGGATATATTACAAAGAGTTGTCTACAGAAATGTTGTTTTAACACCTCTTCCTCGTAGACATCCTGGATACTCATGTCGCATATTTATTGTCAATAAATGTTTGCAACAACTTGCAAAAGGATTTGGGCATTTGCCCGCAGCCTAAATTCAATGCAACTCAAGATATAAACATCACTGGTTTAAGCTTTTGCAGTGTATTAGAAACAGCAACTGGTTTTTCAGTGTTTGTTTTTATACGGTTCCCTACAGAGACTGAAGAGACTAATTTCTTTCCCCAAGCACAGGAATAACAGATGGTGTCAGTCAGGTAGACCTGCCAGGGTGTGTATGAACAGACAATCAAGAGATGAGAAGATTTACTTTGGAAACACAATAGAGAACAAAAGCCAAAACGTCTCTTTTCGTAATTGCTTGGGTGAGAAGATTCTCCTTCCTTCTTCTTCTTCTCCTGAGCCCAGGACGGCAGTAAGGGGATCAGCTCAGATGTATTTGAATGCAGCTTGAAGTTTAAAAAGGAAGGCTGGGGCAGGGACCAGACTGAGGGTCCTGCAGAAGGAACTTGATTCCTGAACTGTTGAGCAAAAGGGACTCTCATGAACTACGAAAACTTTGCTTTTCCATTTAAAGGCTTCTGACAGATAAGTAGTCAGAAGAACAGAGATGAGGCCTTTCTGTCTCTAAAACCTAAGAATATGTTTGAGTGGTGGCTTGCAAAAACACTTTTCTGTGTTGCAGCAAGCTTCTCTTGATTGTAGAGTTCATGGTAGTTTGGTGTTCAAGTGAGATTTGCGGTCCACCAAAGGTGTCCCTGTGGGAGCTATGGGTCAGTTAGAAGCTGCTTGTGAAGCCAGTCACCAGACACTGTTTCCAGGACAGGTGGGCTACGGCACAAAGGAGTGGCTCAGGGTCTCGTGCTGAGAAAGAACAATTCCAAAAAATATGTAGAAAAGGTGGAATAACCAACTGGAAATGTGGCAGTGTTTGAGATTTTCTCACATTTATACTTCATTCTTCAGAGAACTCCTGACAGAAGAGGTTAGGAGAACAAACATATGTTTTCCAAGGCATTGATTCATAGAAAACCATAAAAAATTGGAATACACAAATCATATGCATAGCTTCTCTCACGACGGAAGGTTTGGTGTGTCTCCATTCATAGAGCGTCTTGAGTGAGAGCATGAGGCTGCTCGACCTGGTCTGTCAAAGCCCTTTCAGCCTTTGGTCATAGCTCTGCCCATTTCATATCTGTGTGACTCATTCTTGAGCAACAAAAAGGGGGGGATTTCCTGTCGCGGTAGCTCAAGCCGGGGCATATCTATTTGTTCAGGTGTAGACCATAGAGACACAAGGTGCCTGATAAGAGCCCTGCGTGGTGGCTGCACGGTGATGGTGTTTGAAACAGATTGCTCTGTTTCAATACCCTCTCTCTAAAATGGAGTAATGTCAGGTTAAAAGAAAAGAAAATTACTTTTCAGTGGAAAATTAAAAAAAAAAAAAAATTCAAGTTAATATTGTTTTGTTCTGCCTTCTTAAAACATTAATGTGTTAAGGAAAAAGATGTTTCACTTCTATCTTACAATGCCTTTTTATAACTTTTATAGTTATAATTCAAATATTTTAGAATTTCTCATTTTAGAAAAAGATGCTACTTTTTGTCCCGATTTATGGCAAAATATTAAAAAAAGTCTCAGTGGTTTTGACCATCTCCAATTATTTTTGACACCATCAGCATCTACCTATCTATGGCAAAAAGCTAATTTATTTTCAAGCAATCTTGTCAGCTCTTCGAGGGAACTGTGAGATGAGTGAGGAGGGCATGAGAGAGATGTATTTATAGAGCTCAGTTCCAAGTTGTCTTGAGCTGGTGACAGCAGCGCACAAGACGGCCTGGCCCTGAAATGCTGAGGCGGGACAGCTGGTTTGCTGTCCATCTGGAGCACCGTACTCTGACACTTGAGATCATGGGATACTGAAAATACAATTTGCTGGATGTGGTTCCCCATGTCCCACGTGACTGTGACTCTCTTCACGCAGCTACCGGCCTTGAAATTCCTGCCTCTCTGAATTCCCTCTCCCTCGAAAAAGAGCAAAGGCACTTAACCCCTCTTTGATAGCCGGGATAACTGCCAGGATGCTGGGAAAAGAGGGAACTTCAGGCAGAAAGTCAGGTAATAAGTAGCCTTTGTAGAGGAGTTTGTCAAACACTGTTTGTCAATAGAGGAATTTGTCAAATATTGTTTGCTGCAGAGATTCCAGGGGGACTTGGAATGAGATTAACCAAGACCACTGCCTGTAGTTCAGTTTTACGGTAGGCTGGCTGCTGTTCTCGTTGCCTGCTGCAGGAAGGATGTTGCTCTAAAGCCCCTTGCAGCTCTTCCCAGAGACCAGAGCATCCTGTTTGTTATTACAATAAATTATGTTCTAGTGTACGCAGGCACAGGTATACAGAAGTGTAAAATATATACAGAAGTATAACTACTTTTCAAGCAAATGTGAGAAAGACAGCCCATTCTGAGCAGGATATTTATTCCCTTCGCAACTGTTCCTTTCCTTCTCAGAGGTTTCCTCTGTTCCAGCTCACACAGAAAATTTACTCAAACTCCTGAACCGGCAAAAAAACCAAACCAAACCAAACCAAACCAAAACCAAAACCAAACCCAAAACTCTTGAGGGAAGCAAACTAGGTTAATTATCTCACTCACAGAAAATCACCTACTGCTTTGGTATGAAGAGGTGGTGTGCGGGAAGCAGGAGCTGAGGACCTTGCTGGGAGTTGCACACATACCTGGCCTCTGCTTCCGTCGCTTCCTGAGGACTCCAGCACTCGTGGGGCCACAAAGAGCCCAGAAAAACCCCAGTACTTCAGGATTTATATTAAAATTCTAGTTTCTTAGGACTACAAAGACATTTTTTTTTAGACCTTACCCTTTATTGGCATGGTGATTCATTGCTCTGCCTGTAGCATTAGTCACAATATTTTGGAATTTATTTCAGTAACTCTTGAGAGCTTTGCTTTCAGATGTAAAGTGCAGCTGAAAACCACACTAATGTAAAGAATGGTTTTAGCGATGGGTAGGAAGAGCAGGGATTACCCGGGCTACTGGAAAAACTTACTCCATCCTGCAGTCAGATTCCTCATGCAGTCGAAGCGGAAAGCAGAGGCTTCTAGTGAGTATAAATTAGCCTGGCAACAATAACTTTAATTATGGTACAGCCACGAGAAAATTCGAAGTCCACTTCATCCTTCTTTTCCAAAAGTGAATTCAGCTTTCTTCTGAGAGATACATATTAAAGATTGTAAAAACAATTCTGTGTCCCATTTCCTGCGTGGGACCTTAATCTTGTAAAAAAATATTCATTGCACTCAAAGGTTATTTCTGTCTTGTTTTGACACTACAGATTTAAAGAATGAGATCATTTCTGTTGGATGCCCAGCTGTTTAAGAATCTGCATCTCTTTTTAAGAAGTGAAAGAGGAAAACACAGTGTCCTTGCCAGAAAAACAATCAGATAATAGGATTGCATTTTATCTAATTGGGAAAAAAGAATCAGACATGATGTGATGTGTGGATGAATCAGCACAGACAAGAATGCCTGTGACCCAAAAAATGTTTAATCTTGAAGTAACTGCCATACTGTGTGTAGTATTACTTTTACCTCTTGCACTGTAGTTTTTCATCTTCACTGCATTATGTTCCTAATATGCTAGATTTACATGCTGTGCTAATTCTGCTGATTTTATCACAAGTTTTAGGACTGTTGTTTATCTTCTTAAGGCCCAGTTCTAGAAGCGATAGAGGAGGAGTCTTGGATATCATTTTAGTTAAAGGCTAGTTTCTAATCACCCCGACTACAGGAAAAAAATATAAACATAATGAAGATCAAGCTAGAGTTTCTACAATATTTCAGTGCTGCCCATCGCTTGATTTTTTTATTTATTTTTTTTTAAGCTGGGGACTGGCAGAAGAGCTTATGTGTTTTACATCCTTACGCAATTTAAACCATCAGTGGAAGTTAAGTAGGAGTTGCAACATGCAGCAAGATTATTACTCCAAATTTTATATCAGGAGAAGGTGAAAGAGAAAGGCTATGAGGTTTGCTTGGTGGTTAACATACAGTCACTGCCTTGCTGTTGCTAGACATTTTGGGTGGAATACAATATGGTCACTATGTTTCCAGAGAAATTATGTTTTTCCTCCCTTTACCATTTCTTTAGATTATTTCTTATTTAACCATTGTTTGTGGCTTTGTATTTAAAGGACCATTGAGACAGAAGAATTATAGTCATTTGAACAAATTTTGCCATGTTGATTGATTTATTATGATGTTTGCAGCACAGAGAGATCGTTTAATTATAGCAGAAGGCACTTCTCCTTTACATGGAATTGTTCAATTATTAAATCTGTGGTGGGTCTAGAAATGGAAAGAACGACTGAACTTGAACAATAACGCAAAAGACAGACACTGCTAATGCTATGCTGGGATGCGGTTAAAGACAGAGCTCATGGGAGAGCAAAGTACTGGCACGGATACAATCATCATATCATCAATTAATTATTATTCAGTATGTTTTCCGCCAGACTCTTAATGCTGATGAATGAAAACAAATTCTGAAGCCATCTCTGCTGTATACCCTTACCCTTCTGAAGGGATATGCCACTTTATTACAACTCCTGAAGACAGAGATCTAGAAAAGTCTTATATTTGGTCTGTTTGATGGTGTCTTGTTGATTTGCTACAGTGGCAACAGTTATATGAGGACATATTGGAAATGAGGCAGAATTTCTAACAAACACCTTTAGTATTATTGTAACTTAAATGCTGTTGAAATTAAGAATAGGTAAAGTTCCACTGAATATTTTTATTATGTTCCTACATTATATGTTGACAATTATAAATCCTTGCGTACCTGAGGAGCCTGAGCCGTTTTCCTGTTCAACTCCTCTATAGCTACTGAATTATGTATCTTGATTCTGCCACTCTCTCCTCCTTACAAACTGTCACAACTGAGCTGTCACTCTTAAACTGATAATAGACTTTTTTTTTTTTTGCACTCTGTTAAATAATGTCAGGAACTTTCAGCCACCTGAGGCCAAAAGAACAGCAGGTTTTTAAAAGGATAACAAAACCCACTCTCACAGGGATAATTGGAGCTTTCACAGGCATGGGATGTGAATGCTAAGAGGGTATAAACCACCCGGCATTTTAGCTTTGTATCCTGATGGCCTTTGCCTCTTTCATAGAATCGTAGAACAGTTTGGGTTGGAGAGGACTTTAAAGATCATCTGGTTCCAACCCCCTGCCATGGCCACAGACACCTCCCACTAGACCAGGTTACTCAAAGCCCCATCCAGCCTGGCCTTGAACACTTCCAGGGATGGGGCCTCCACAAATTCCCTGGGCAACCTGTTCCAGTGTGTCACCACCCTCACAGTAAAGAATTTCTTCCTAATATCTAATCAAAATGTCCCCTTTTTCGGTTTAAAACTGTTCCCCCTCGTCCTATCGCTCCACTCCCTGATAAAGAGTCCCTCCCCATCTTTCTTGTAGGTCCCCTTTAGGTACTGGAAGGCTGCAATAAGGTGTCTCTGGAGCCTTCTCTTCTCCAAGCTGAAAAACTCTTCTCCCAACTCTCAGCCTGTCTTCCTAGGAGAGGTGCTCTAGCCCTGTGATCATCTTCATGGCCCTCCTTTGGACCTGCTCCAACAGGTCCATGTCCTTCTTATGCTGGGGGCCACAGAGCTGAATGCAGGACTCCAGGTGGGGTCTCATGAGAGCAGAGTAGAGGGGCAGAATCACCTCTCTTCACCTGCTGGCCACACTTCTTTTGATGCAGTCCAGGATGCAGTTGGCTTTCTGGGTTGTGAGTGCACTTTGACGGCTCACGTTGAGCTTCTCGTCCACCAACACCCCCAGTCCTTCTCCTCAGGGCTACTCTCAATCCATTCTCCACCCAGCCTGTATTTGTGCTCGGGATTGCCCCAACCCACCTGCAGGACCTTGCACTTGGCCTTGTTGAACTTCATGAGGTTCACATGGGCCCACCTCTGAGGTCTGCTCAGGTCCCTCTAGATGGCATCCCTTCCCTCCAGCGTGTCAACTGCATCACACAGCTTGGTGTCATTGGCAAGATTGCTGAGGGTGCACCCAGTGCCACTGTCCATGTCACTGACAAAGATGTTCAACAGCTCTGGTCCCACTACCAACCGCTCATAGTTAGCTAGGAAAAAATTGAATTGGAAACACCAATAAACTTCCAATTGAAGACAGCCCAGTATAACCAGATGTTATAATAGTTAATGTCTGCCTCATTTTTGGCGTATTTCAAAGACAATAGCTTTCCCAAAGAAGAAATTATAAATAAAATTTGGTAAGGATAAAGAACTAAGAAATACTTTAAAGACATCTGGAAGATCTTTTTGATGAATTTATTAAATGGCCAGAAAGTTATGATTCCTCACTTGAGAGAAAACACAACCTTGGCTAATATCCCATCCTAGTTCAGGGAAGACGAAAATTAAAAATAGAAGAATTGTTTACGAGAAATGTAAAAAAAATCAGAAATGTGCAAAGTTGATGAAGGAAGCTAAAGGCATCAAAAAACATCTATGGTCTGCAAGGCTTAAAGCAGTATTTCATTTCACCTGGGGAAAAGGTGGCTTGCGCTGACTGAGAAGGACCTTACTCATAGAGACAAAGCTTAAAAGACTCTTCATCCACAAGAGAAAGGCTATGCAAAAATCAGTCATGAATGGGAAATAGAAGGTAGAAAGGGGTAGGTTTCAATGGGGTGATCCACATAAGCCGAAGCAACAACTGCTGCCAAAATGGTCACCTCTACTTGCTCCCATCCCTGGGCTGCAGCCACCTGTTCCCAGCCCCTCCCTTGCACTGCCGCTTGTCTAACCACCTAGTGCGTGAACTAAGGGAGTTGAACCAGCAAAAATGTATTGACATGTATTTTTTGTGGCTTTTGGTAGCGTGTTTTCTGTTAGTTTGGATTTTTTTTAAACTGTGATAGGATCAGGCAAGCATCAGCAGAAGGGTAAGGTAAAGGGCGGGGAAGGGGAGGGGGACTGCATTTAAGCAGCCGCTTGCCATTGGAATGGCTTTGCTGTGTTTAACACCATACCCTTAAACTCACCTCTTTGGAAAGTGTTTTGCTTTATAGTTCCAACCAATCACAAAAGAAGAACATCCCTCCTCTAATTTATTTGTTAAATAATGCGCAAGGAGTGGGAAGCAGTAAATGTTGTTGTGGTTGCAACTACTACTTTCTCCTGTGTTATTTTGCTTTCTTTCTTCCTGGAGCAAATGATGCGAAGAGCCTACAGCTACAAGAGCCTTTACAAATGCATTTTATCTCCTTTATCTTTCTTATGGTTTGTGCTTTTTTTAAAAATAATGGAACAAAAACAGTTTCAAAAGACACAGCTGTTAAGTTAGCTTTTAACAGGAAAATGGTATACAGAGCAATTGTGACAAACTGTAAGTTGATTTAATTCAGGTTGTCACATTTTTACACGTCATACACTTTTTAAAAAGATGCATAGTTTCTTGCTTAGATCAGTACTTACAGCCATAGATTTTTCTCCCCAGTTCTTCAAGGAGTGAAGTACTACTCGTCTCTGTGTTTCCCTTCCTCTTCTTCAAAAACATCTTGGAAGAGCTTCAAGGACCACTTGTGATCTTATAATATAATATTTTTATCTTTGGGATTTCCACAATGTCCCCACTAAGGATGGAAAGAGCAAAACTAAATCAAGTGGACTAAGCCCAACCTGTACTTTCTAGACAATGCGCGGCTGGCTGCACCCTGGAGCTATGTGGAGTCAGTGCTGGCACCCATCTTGTAGAGACTGGAAGAGAATATACCACGGATGTACTGTCCACTCGTGTGCATATGCAATAATGCCAGGGTTTTGATCAAGAATGAAGCTTTTATACATGCAGAAATCACAGAGAAGAACACGGGCAAAAAAGAAAGCAATGCAGTGATACCGATACCTGGTATACGTAGTGCTTGTGGAATCATAGAATCATAGACTAGTTTGGGTGGGAAGGGACATTTAAAGGTCATCTAGTCCAGGCCCTCTGCCATGAGCAGGGGCATCTTCAACTAGATCAGGTTGCTCAGAGCCCCGTCCAACCTGACCTTGAACGTCTCCAGGACTGGAGCATCTACCACCTCTCTGGGCAACCTGTGGCAATGTTTCACCACCCTCATTGTAAAAAATTTTGTCTTCTGGCTGGGGTCTCCTGTAGCAATCAATGGCTTCAGAAATACTCAGCTAAGGTGAATTTTACCTGACAGAAGCATCAAAGCCTCAGAAATGCCCTCCTAATGGATTTTATGGTATAAGCACCATTCCTGCCTCCCATTTATGATCAACTAGTTCTTTTGAGCAGTTCTTTTAGTCACCAAATGACATCTCTGTGGCAATCAGGGTGATTTTTAATTTGAAAAAAGTTTTTTAGGAATGTTATTTATCTTCTATGATGTTAATCCCAACTGGAAGGAAAAAAAAAAAAAAAGAAGTAAAATACAGTGGGGCCATCAGCTTTCTTCAGTGATAGGGTGTTGAAACTACTGACTTAATCCTCTGTTCAGGGCTGCAGGATACGCACGCTTTACCCTGTTATGTGAAGTCAGTGACGGATAGGATTCTTTCTTTTCTCCTAAGTAACAAATAGTTAAAGATTAGGTCCCTCTTCTTTTTCTACCTGCTATTGATTTAATTATTTCTTTTCAAAAGCAACAGCTGGTCTGCTAAAAACAGATTGAAGAGAAGGGTCTTGAAATGTAGCGAAAAGGCAATAAAGTTGTGGTTATTCTACTCTTGAACTGAAAATGAGTTTTACAGGTGTGCATTCACCCTCCTCACTTGCAAACCCTCTCCGAGAGTCCTACTCTGCCCCATCCCAGTCCATGTCCCGCTTGCTGTGAACTCTGCTGAGAAACCTCCTTGCCAAATTAGAAGTTTCACCAGCTGGTAAGAGTTACCCTACCTGTATAAACAATTCTAACAATATTTATGTGTTTCTATGACTTAGCTGTGCCCCTTCCTGAAACTCCATCTTTTCAAATACAGGAGTGAAATATTGCCCGACTTGCCCATGTACCATAGTGTAACAGCCCTGGGACCCTGTCCTTAGATCCTCTCGTGAAAATGGAATTGATTGTATAGGCCTAAAATTCCTTTTAATGTAAATTACCAGTCTCAGACACGAAGAATTTGCTGTCTGTATCATCAGAACTTTCAGAACAATTTCTGAGATCGGCAAGTCCAGCGCTAAACCTTCTGTAACTGAATGCAAATACAGGCCATTTCTGAGGGAAGGTACAGGAGCCACGCAGTAAAATGTATGTTTTAAGACGAAGGACTTCTTTGTTTCTTGAAAGAGCAATATTAATTCAGCCACACACACATAGAGAGAGATAATACATACACCTTCCAGCGTAAGTCCCCCCCGAATGTGTGTGCGGCGGGTATTTAGCCTTGGCTGCGGCTGGCGGTGGTGGCGAGCAGGAGTAGCCCACGGGCCTTATGCGGCAGCGCCTCTTAGTGAGAGAAGGGAATTCTGCATTTAGTTGGTATGGGAGCAGAAATATTTTGCTTACCCTTCCTTTTGCTTCATTCCAAAGTCACTGACACAGTACACAAACATTTTAACTTCCAATAACACATATCTGAGAATTATTCTTACTATTCAAGCTTTAGTTCTTGTTACATCTACGGCTGTGCACGGACGGGCATTGCAGTCTCCCCTTCAGATGATGGGTTGACTTTTAGCATATTTTTTAATCTAATAATATAATTTTAAAGTCCAAGAAAAATCTATTATGTTATTGAAAAAATGTATTACCTTCAATTTATTCAAGATGCTTTTTGATTATGAGATGTTGAGTTTGTTGACCATTAGAATTTCAAAAGAGATTGCAGTCTGAATTCTTCTTCAGTCAGGAATTTTATCCCAGGTAAACTGGCTGAAATTCAATGGGAGCCTTTTCTTTATTCAGAGGTATTGATATTATGGTATAACTTTTCAAACAACTTTTGCAACTCACTGGATTTCAGTCTGATGGTATCCTTTAAAAGCGTAACAGAGGCCAGCATATTAGTGAGATACCTGATCAACCTGAGTTCAAAAGACTCAGACAAAATTACTTATTTGGATGTGAAAATAAATAAATAAAAGGAGTACAAGAAGAGTGGAAGATGCTAAGTGAAACTCGTTTAATCCAACATGGTCTCTAGAATAGAGGCTGATTCTAAGTTCTTGATACAGATTACTCCAGTTAGAAAAAAGGCATGTTTATTATTTTTAATCTAACAACTGTAAACCTTTTATAACATCCAGAATATTGTGTTGGGAAAAACTGGTAGCCTATGTATCTTTCTTCCTATGCCCAGAAGTACTTCATTGTATGCCAAGGATATTTGAAAAAAGAGTGACTCAACAGGTCAGATGGGGAACTATGATAATGAAGTAAGTATGTAATTCTGTAATACATGTGGCACTAATCCCGAACATGTCAAAAGACCTAAGGAGTTAATGCTGGATTTCTTCTATGCTTTTCAAACATTTGCATTGGAAGCTTCATTATGTGTTGATTTAGAGTTTCCTCTGGTTCTTTATCTTCTTCTTGAGACTCATTTTCTATCAGACTTCTTTATTCGCATTCTAACATTGGTGCTACCCATCAGATGATCTGGGGTCGTGTCCTCCTGAGCAAACGGCCAGGGCACAGGAACAGCCTTGGCTCTTCTCCCTGCTTTTCCAAAGGGTCTATGCATACCCTTACCAGGCTTGGGGTGTGTGTGTGGGGCTAGAGGTGGCTGCCCATGAGTTTTTGAAGCTACTGGCAAATTGCAGCCACGTTTGGCAGAAGGATTGGGGTTGTAAGGCAAATCAGAAACCCAGTCCGGTGTGAGGTATCTGATTTGCAACAGCATTTTGGCTCTACCAAAGCTCTTCTCCCACAGGTCCCCGTGAAACAAGGAAGAGAAGCAGTTGCGGTTGAAGGCCTCCAGAGGGAGATCCTGCCCATCTAAACCCAAGTGCCTAAATACAGCTCCTTAATTCCACCCTGAATTCCTGAAAGTTTCAATGAAACTGGATGGCCAGGGTGTGGAAAGGGAAGCTATAAATACCGTGGCCGAAGGAGCAGCTGCAGCATGAGTTCACCTGTAATTGGTGGTGAGAGAGAATCTGAATTTGAAAAAAACACCCTAATTCCTCCGGTTGTGGGAAAAGCTGTAACCAGAGTTCACCGACCCTGTAACCCCAGTCATCTGGAGAACCCTTCATTGGGTCCAGTAATCGTTCATTACATGAGAAAGCAATGTCGAATTATCAGGCTGGATATGTAGACCTTACTGAGTGTTAGGAATTCTTTACATAGCTCAAACCAGTGTAAAGAGACGTGGAGGAACAGCTGTGGTCACAGAGAGATGGTACAAACCAGAAGGAAATCCCTGGCAAAGCCAGAAATGGATGTGTTTTGAATTCAGGGAGTTAAAGTCACTGGAGTGTGGTTATACCTATTTAAGTGAAAATACGTTACAACAATGTTTTTGAGATGCCGTTTCCCTGGGTGAGCTCTGGTAAACAACTACTTCTTTTCCAGAATGCTACTTGTACTGAATTGGTTTAACAAAGGCATAAATTGTGGCAGTTTGAAGACCACAAGTAGGAGGAGATGCTGAGGAGGGTTGGCTGCCCGTGAGAGTTGTGATGAAGCTGGTGAGGGGTCTGGAGAACAAGTCTTATGGAGAGTGGCTGAGGGAGCTGGGGTTGTTCAGCCTGGAGAAAAGGAGGCTGAGGGGAGACCTTCTCGCTCTCTACAACCACCTGAAAGGAGGCTGTAGAGAGGTGGGGGTCGGTCTCTTCTCCCAAGTAACAGGCAATAGGACAAGAGGAAATGGCCTCAAGTTGCACCAGGAGAGGTTTAGACTGGATATTAGGAAAAATGGTTACACTGAAAGGGTTATTAAGCATTGGAACAGGCTGCCCGGGGAAGTGGTTGAGGCACCATCCCTGGAGGTATTTAAAAGACGGGTAGACATAGTGCTCAGACATACATAGTTTAGTGATGGCTTTTGTCAGAGTTAGGTTGATGGTTGGACTAGATGATCTGAAAGGTCCCTTCCAACCTAGGGGATTCCATGATTCTGTGATTCTATGAAGCCCCTGATTGGGCAGAACCGTAGTTCTGCGTAACATCTCAGTGATTATGGAGAGCAGAAAACATCAGAAAAGATGGTCCTGACCAAACATCCTCAAGGATGACAGTAAACATAACCAACAACTGTTCTATATCAAAGAGCGGTAACAGAACCAAAGCACCAACACAAAAACTCAGACTCCCTTAGAGATATGCAAGAGCTGATCAAATCTCATGGAACAGTAGCTACGTTTTTCTGTAGGCAAAGAGTTACTTTTGTGTATTTGGTTGTTGTTGACTTTTGTCACCAATAAGGTGTGTTGAGGGGGTTGTCCAGTTAGGATGGGTGTTGAGAGAGTGGCGGGGGGGTACCAGAGGGAGTAGAGCATATGGCCTACAAGGAAGGGTTAAGGGAGCTCTGCTTGTTTCACCTGGTGAGAGGAGGCCAAGGTAGAGACCTGCCGAGAAGTTAATGCATAGAAGGGTAATCTCAGTGGGAAAGAGAGAGAGTGAATATCACATGAAATCCCAGATGTACCCACAGAGCATCGGCACACGGCTATGAAGTGCATGTGAAATAAGTCCTCCATGGTCACTGAGCCGAGGCAGTAGGTCTAGCATCAGATGGTCAGCTGTAACACACTTAAATGGAAGAACCAGCACATCCCCGAGGTTGCGGCATACACACAGACCAAAGTCTGTCCAATTTCAGACCAACTTCTGTTTGAGATTTCTGTAGAAAAATGTACCTCTAATATAACTCTATAAATATGCAAGTACATTGATAACATATTGCTCAGTCATAAGGAGCTTGTGACTTCATATGGCTACGCTGATTCAATTAAAAATATTTTTCATTTATCTAATACAAAAGCACAAAAGGCAGCATATGACACCTCAGAGAGAAACAGAATTTTCAATTATCAAGGCAAAATAATGCAGAAAATCTGCTACATTCACCAAAAAAATAAAAGTAGAATGCAAAGTTTGGTAAATAATTCTAAAGTTGGGATTGAAAATAGAAAATTAAAAGTATTGATTAAAAATTTTTAAATGTTTTAAGAAAGTCCCGCTTTGTGCGAATATCTATTTTCAATAGTTTTTACTGTAAAAAATATTTTATGTGGATATTACCCGGCAAATCACAGCTATGCTCTTGTAGAAACACCCAACCTCAAAACGAGGCATTTCTGATCTCTGCAAAGTTTGAACGCATCAGATATGTTCTTCATGAGTTATTCGGGTTTACTAGTTTATCTCTGATCATCTGGTTTAAGGCAAAGTCGGGTTATGTAAACTCCTTAACTAGTCCTCCATCTAACATTCTTCATTATCTTTATTTTTCCTTTTAATTGGCAACCACCATCTTTATGTCAGCCAGTTTGCGGCTGGGTTTTGCTCGTCAGCCACTTCGTGTACCAGAGAATAGTTACGCAGCTTTGGCTTCTTGCTTTGATACTTCTTTTTTTTTCTGAGCATTTGATCCCTTACTCATGCTGACAGCCGAGGCCGGTTTGAGTCACACTCTTGTGAGAATCCTTCCTGAAGATTTTAGTATTACTACAAGATCTGTCACAGCGTGAAACAAAGCGTATCATGTTCCTGTCTAGAAATGACTTCCCAGAAAGTTTTGGCCCTGATCCTGCATGTACAGACACACAGAAGGACATCGATACTTGACTAACACCCAAAACCACTGTAAATATCTCAAGCATAAAGCTATTCATATAAGCATATGTTTGTAAGTTGCCGACTACTGCTGACACATGTAGGAAGAAAGATGATTATAATACAATTGAATACAGAATTTGATACAATCTGGCTTTGGTTTAATAAGGTGAAATCAAATAGATAAACAAGGTTCTTTTATTCATGAGCTCTTGAAAACTGTCCTCGGCATGTATGAGTCCATTTGCAGTGGAGTACCTGGCCCAAGTATTTTATAGGTTGGAAAGGGAAGTAGAGAAAAACAGGAGTGAAGTGCATCGAAGCACTGAAGCCGATAGGTACAGAGGGAGGATTTGTCTCCCTTCCCCAAATACAAAAAATAGCCTGAACTGAATGGAAAAACACAGATGCTTGGCACCATCCTAGCCCAAGTTAGGCAATCACAGAACACATTAAACGATCAAGAGAAGAGTAAGTAACGGATCTGTGAATCCTACTTTTGTTACGTTGGCGGACACATAGAGAAAACCAATGGAAAAGAATAAAATGAATAAACTCCAAGAATTTAATAATTACTTGGGCTGCAATTTCTAGATCTGTTTATGGGGAAATATAGTCAGAGGCTACGTCTGACTGCTAAGGGCTGTAAATTGCAATGCCTTGCTTGTGACAGAGGTCCGTTTTGCCAGGTGGTGATGAATCAAGCCGCAGGTTGACTGGTTCAGACAATTTTTCTCCCAGTTTCACGTGGTGTATATCAAGTGTTTGGGCTTAATATTTCTAAATAAATCACTTCATTTAAGCTTACAGAAACAATCAGGTGTTGTAAAATGTCATTTATTTTTGAAACTTCAGTAGTCTGATTTTTTTAATTACTCTAATGAGGAAAATGAAAAAAATATTAATTCCAATATTGAATTTCACTTTCTTGGACTAAATAAATGTAGTTTCCTATGAAGTTATAAGAAAACAGAGAGCTGAAAGCCATTCTGGTTTGTGTCCATGAGTCTCCATCGACCTTCTCACCTTCTTCTGACCCAAGCACAGTCACTAAGCTCGGGGCGCTTACCCTCAATTCCCTTGTGCCAAGAATGATACAAGCCAAGCACCACCGTGGAGTGAAACAGAAAAAGAAGAAAGTGGGGAAGGGGGAATCTGTGCATAGGAAAATACGATCTTGAGACTGTAGTGGCCCAAAAGCGCAAGTTTCCATTAGTGAAACCTCAGCCAATGGCCTGGAGCTCATCCTGATGAACTTCACGCAGGGAAAACACGACTCCTCTGCAGCTTAAAGCAGTGTTGCACTGCAGGGGGCTGATGTTTTGCTCATAAGGAGCACTGTCCTGGGCTTTGGTAGGCAGGGCATCCTGCTGGCACCGGCGCTGACGGAGCTGAATTGTGTTTGCTGCTTCCAGCTCCTCGCCAGCATCACCTCCCAGCTGTGCCGCCGGCGCCTCGTCGTCCCCAGGCCTCATGCGGCCCCCATAAATGCAGTGCCACTTGATTTCCTTGTCCACACAGCTTCTCACTGAAGGCGCTCAGAGATGTATCTATCACCTGTCGTGAGAGTTTCACTTACGTATGTTGCGTAAAGAGCAAAATCCGAGTGACGCATCTGATTTCGTGCAGCTTGCCCACTCCTTATCTCTCACCCGCACAAGCACACACCTTGAGCCCCTCTTTGTGAAACTCCTTTCCGAGGCTGTCAAGCTGTACCCTTATCAGTCCAGAAGTGCGACTCTGCACCGTTGACCTCTGTCCCAGCAACACTATGATGAATATGGCAATTTATTTTCTTGGCACAGTTTCTGTGTGATACAGTAGATAAATTAAATCAAACAAGCAATCCACCTATCCCAAATGGTAATAAAAAAACGTAAGAACTGATGTATTGAATCGGGCCAGAGGTCCGTCTAGTTCATTAGTCTTGCCTTGAAAGTGCTGACACAAGATGCTTGGGAAGGAGTGGACGCGCAAGGAAAGCATGTGGTGACTCTTCCCCAGTTCACCGCCCACCCTGCAGTCATCTGGAACTAACTGACTTGCTGGGAGGTGACATCTTTCTGTTTCAGAGCACCTGATGTGTTTTTCTTTCATGACTGTAATTGCTTCTTGGATATGTATAAAATTTTACTATCATGGCGTCCTCTGGAAGTGTTCCGCAGCTTTTTGCTCCGGAGGCTTGCTTAATTTCCATTTTCTTCTTAACCTTACTAGCCTTATTTTCTTAATTGTAAGCCTGATGCTTTTATTACTTTCCGACTAGAGAGTTGATAAATCAAAAAGTCATGCTGTGGAATTTAAGGAAGGTCAAGAGGGTACTAAGGGATTTAACAAGCAAATAAGATCTCTTCTCCCTGGTATCCAGTGGTAGGACACATGGAAATGGTTCACCAGGGGAGGTTTAGGCTGGACATCAGGAAGCATTTCTTTACCGAGGGGGTGGTCAAACACTGGAACAGGCTTCCTAGAGAGGTGGTCAATGCCCCAAGCCTGTCTGTGTTTGAGAGGCATTTGGACAATGTCCTTAATAATATGCTTTAACTTTTGGTCAGCCCTGAATTGGTCAGGCACTTGGGCTAGATGATCGTTGTAGGTCATTTCCAAGTGAAATAGTCTATTCTGTTCTACTCTAAGTGTTAGAAAAGGTGTAAACACCCATGATGCTGAAAAATTTTGAGCAGTAATAAGAAGAGACACAGAATCATAGAATGGATTGAAAGAATGGAATCATAGAATGGACATGAAAGGACGAAACTGAGGAGAACTCAGTTTTGACTGTGAAGGAAAATATTTTCCACCAGTGCAATGTATTCCTATCTGAAATATCTAGTAAGAGATTGGTTGTGTCTAAAAATGGACTAGACCTGAACCCTTGTGAAGAGTAAGGACAATTCCGCATTGCCGTTAAATAGCTTTCTCTCTCTGCAGTGGGTTCCTTTACTTTCTTCCACACCTGGGAACCAAAGTGCAGATGTCACGTCTGTGTCACTGCTCTTTGTGCTTTGGCATCCGACCTAGTTTGGATTTTGCTCCACCAGGTTTTTAATCTAATCACCATTACATGTTAGAAGAGGAAGTTATAAATCCGTTTATCTGCTCCTCCATTTTACCTCCCAGTATCTAATAAAGGTACAGCTAGTTTAGGAAATAGTAGGAGTACAATTCTCTGGTCAATAGCTGCAGAGCATTGGTTGAATCTGCTCCAGGTGCTTCCCATCACAGACGGGCAATTGTCCTTCCTTGTGTCCCCTGGTCCTTCCAGCCCCTGGACACACACATGGCAGTGGTATGGAAGTAACCTTTGCCGAGCTTCCTGTGCTGTGGGACTTTTGTGTCTCCTCTGTGATCTCTAAGAACACACAGGCAAACGCGAGAGAAAATCGCCAGGCTCTCCATCTGTGTGGATTTACTGCTTACTGAAACACCAGCATTTCTGCAGCGCGGGTGCCCAGACTGGAAATCTAAATAAGTTGGTAAAAATAAACAGGGCAGACAGAAGTCAGTGCATTAGGTCTAATCCCGACGCTAACGTGGCATGGCCTCATTTAATGCCGGGAACTGACAGAGGTAGCAGATAAGGAGAGAGTGGTGACAGATGACAGTTGGCACCAGATAAGGAAGCTTGGGTTTATAGCCCACACTGTGAGTTGACAATGGCGACAAAAGAGGACACACAGACCAAATTGTAAGCACTGGTGAAAAGGCTTCTTAAAAGTCAGTCTCGACAAACGAAAGCTGAGGTTTTGTGTGCTCCAACATAATGGCCACACTGAAGAGAATACACGTGCCACTGCGGACGTAATTGCCAAAAACTTTTTTCTGGGTTCCTTTAAACTTTCTCTTCTTTAGAAAAAAATCGAATAAAATAGAGCTCACAAAAAAAGAAACATGAGCTTTCTGAATGACTGTGGCTTATTGAGTGCAACTTTTCAGTCCTTCGTTATAACAAAGAGTGGTCACTGGGCAGAAAACTGGGTTGGGATTCATCAGCCGCAGCTTGTCTTTTTCAAATTACTTAACCTCTTCTATGCATCACTTCATGTTTGCTCTGAGAAGCGGTGTGCTTACAAACAACTGACTGGGGGAAATTGAACGTCGAAATACATCTGGTGGGTTCCTCCCCCCCCGCCCCCCGGCCCAGATTATCGGAGTAAGCAGGGAACATTTCAAAGTTGTCACTGCTTGCCTTGCAGAGGGTGAGGAGCCCCGCGGTGAGGGGTGACTGCTTGGCTGCGCCTGCTGCGTGGCTCTGCCGCTCACCCTCCGCAGGGAGCTGCCGGGTGCCAGCGGGGCAGGACTCTGGTCTGGAGTTCGCTTGGAGATAAACGCTTGAAAGCGAGGTGTGGGGCACAGCCAGCATGTGGAAGTAGTTGCCACAAGATATTACTAAAAGGAGTACATTAGTAGGATTTTCATAGATACAAAGGCACATATAAAAATTATTTGGGGTGAGATGTTGAGCAAATGGTTTCATCTTCTTACGATGGTTCAAAACAAGGATAATTACACTTACCCTATTGAGTAAACTAATTAGAGATCTAAACATAGAAAGCACAGTATGTTCCTAATGTGATTATCCTCAGCTCAAGGAAGAGAGCACAGCAGAGAGATAGCAGGAGAGGGAAACAAAGGGAACGTCAGCCCTCGCTCTGGTGCCGGAGTGGCAGAAATGTCTCCATGGCATTTAGGCATTTGAACTGGGATGGGGAGTGCGTCAGGCACTTCACAGCTCTCTTTCATGGACTCAGATATCAGCGGTTGTTCAGGTGTCAGTCAACTAAACAGAAACGGCATCTTCTTCATTTTGACCACTTGCTAACTCCGGGTAGGTTGAGGAACATCATCTTTTGTCTGCTGTTCTTTAATGGACAGCATGTGCTGCTGTGAAGGCACAGTTTATCACTGACATCAGATACAAGATGGGAGGGGGCATATTTGATATATTTGATACCAGTGGTAAATCTAAGGATTATGTGGGGGGAAAGCTGAAGTTCATGGTTTGGTTTTTTAATAGCCTTCAAAATACAATACAATACAATACAATACTAATACAGTAAAAAGCCTGTGTTAAATGAATATATTGGTACCTAACTACTGCCTGCACTTGACACTGGTCAGTTATCCATCCAGCAGGGACAAATCAGTTCCCTTCAGACGCTGAAGACCGGATAGAGCCCAGTGAGACCTTGTAGTAGAACTCAAGTAGAAAAGCAGGGATCAAAAGAAAGCCAAACCCTTCTGCAAACGCAGGCTGAAACACAGCACCCTCCACGTTATTCTTTGTTTCATTGCTCCAGATTGAAACAGATTTAATCAAAATCTTTATTATTTCGCCACGCAGTCTGCAGCATACTGACCTCAAAAGCTCTAAAAAGGAGAGTAGCTTCATATTCTCCTGGTTTGGCTCTGACTGCCCTAACCTTTTCAATTCCCTTTCTCACATACTACGTTTAGATAAGAAAGCCTGAAGGTGAGGCTTAGCTTGGAAGGCATTCCCAGCACAACTATGCTGGCAGCCCCTGTCAGTAGAGTGCTTGTGAGAAGTACCCGGCTTGTGCAGGTAAAGTGCTTGTTATTATCATGCCAGAATTACAGCTCTCCTCTAGATTTTAGTGAAATAATCAATTTGGGTATTTCTGTAGTGTCTAATTCGATCTAGACCCAAGTTTTTAGTCAGTACAAATTTATCTGCTCCATTTCGTATCATTATTTTGGTCTGGCAAAGTCTTGACGATAATATAGGGTTTGGCTCAAGTAAACTGGGCTCCATCCCCCTAACTCCTAGCTGGGAATACTATTTCTTTGCACTTGTCTCCAGAAAAGGAGACAAACCTCCTCAAAAGCACACCTGGAGGACAGTTCCCTAATGATTCCTTCTCTTGGTCAGAGTACACAGAGAAGGGCCCTAATGTTAACCCATTGCTTGCATCATTTTGTAGTTCCAGGGTAAAAATCGCCATGCAAAGTGTTAGGAGGAATAAATACAGTATTCTGGGCAGATTTTTCCGAATGGTGATAAATATCCTCAGACTGCTAAATGCAGGACTGATCTATTTTCTTTTCTTCTTTCTTAAAATTCCATTAGTTTCTTTTGTTTCAACAAGGTGGATGGGAGATTGTTTTCAAAGGTTTCTTGGTAGCTGAAATCTTTTGCCCTTTATTTTATGCTTTACTAAAGGCATGCAATAATCCCCCTACAGTGCACTGCCTGTCACGTTCAATTGCTTAATTAAGTTGCTGTGGTGAAGTCATTAGGACTATAACAGTTTAAATCTATTATCCATAGCCAGCCCAACATTAGCAATAAAATGCTAGTATCTTATTTTGGAGCCTGGATGCTAACTTTCTGCTGGAGGGCAGAAATAGTAAACTGACCACGTAATTGAAAATGTTGGCTCCTTTTCACAGCCCAGAGTCAGTCTTCTCTCAGTGTCCACGTATGTATATCCTTGCTTAACTGTTTAAGAGTAAACCGATTAAAAATAAACTAAGAAATAGTAAACTACTCAGCAACAAACTGCATAATGTGGTGAATAACAACAGAACGTTGGTGACTTACAAATAGTGCACCCATATGACTGTCAAACAAGGCACGATTTGAAAGGAATATGGACATCCACACAAACCCCAACATTTGCTAAGTATTGTTCCAAGCTTGCTCGTGGCTGTGCGGCTTTATTCAGGACTGCAGCTAAGTTTGAAATGAGCAAAGAGTGACCAAAAGGGGTGCACATAAAAAAAATCTCGGTAGGCACATCATTAACGAGATCACTAGTACTAGAGCAAGAATGACGCAGGTCAAGTGCATTTAAGAGCTCAAGGAAACCAAACCTGAGCATGGATACTAACAATTTAGTTCACCTGTGGGAGAAGTGGCCAAACCCTGAAGAAAGCCCCAAGATTTACTGTCTTCTGTGGTGGTCACACCAGCCTCTGCCCACCGTGGCCGTAGCCCAGGGCATTCTCTCAGCAAGCTGGAGCTGTTGTTTGGCAGTGAGAGGGGCTGCAGGAGCGGGAGGATATTTATCATTTGGGTGAACTTTACATATATTTAAGATCCTTATTAAAATTAAGACAAATTACAGTCTGTATGGGTAGAAATTCTCATTAATAAATCATTCCCATCATGTTAGATGACATCTATATGAAGTTCTGGACAGCTTTTTGTGTTTCTTGTTTGACCACAAAACTTCCTGTGCTTGATGTAAGGACTCTCACTGCTACCATATTTATTTGATTAGATTAGATTCTCTTTGAATGAAGAGGGTGTGAATACCAAATATAACAAAATATTTCCTGAATGTTCTGCGAAAGCACAAAACAGAACTACAGCTTTCCGTATCGTGCAATAATCTGCTGTATTTGTCTCTGTGCTGGCTTATATTCTGCTTTTCTTGCTTCTGTTCATGAGGATAATCATTTGAAGAAAGAACATCAAGTTGTTAAATGACAATTCCATGTAGTTTTTCAAGTATGAAATCAGTGACCTTGTTCTACAGTGCACACCACTTCCTAGTCAACAATTGTCCACTCTTGAGAAGCACTGAAGAGAAAAAGAAGCTACCTAATTGGGAACAAGGCTCATTTGAAGAACTAAAGAAAAAAATTAATGAAGTGGATGGTCCAAATGCGACTGTAGAAGTATTTTAAAGGCAGATTACATCTAGCAGACTCTCTGAGGCAAACAGTATTTGCTTCAGTGGAGCTGCACAAGGACTGACGGTGACTGGTAGCTTTTAGGTGGGACCGGGTCTGCCTTAATAAATGGCTCTGCTAAAAGCACAGGGGAGAAATACATTACCTGTAAACGACCCTGATGCTAGATATAGTCTGACTATAAACAAGGAACAATTTTTTAACACTTGAGAGCATTTAAAGGTTGCAGTCCCTTGCTCATGTCTGTCATTTTTAACATCAAGATGGGATATTTGTGCTGTAGTTCAGACAACAGCTAATGCTGGGCAACCCGGTGGCGCTTTGTGCAGGAGGTCATACCACTGCGACAAAATGGTCCTCTCCAGCCTTATGAACAAGGAATATAGACATCTACAAATGACAGAGGCTAGAGGCACATAGGAAGAATGGATCCAGCCCTCCCTAGACATCCAGAACCAAGGGAACTGCTTTCCCTGTCTTCTCCCTGCAAAACGGAAGCCCAGTCTGAAGGATCTTCAGGTTCAGTGCGTTATATATCAGGCGCCGCCTGCCATTGACTTTATCACTTAATCAACAAATTTTTAATGAAGAACCTGTATACAGCATTTCTCTCCAAACTTCAGTGTAAAGCTTTTACAGACATAAAATACTGAGTTGGCTGAATTTGAATAGGGGTGGGGTAGAGGAAATGCCCACCCTTATTACTCAGTTTGCCGATTTAACTCCACTACAGAACTGAAATTATTTAAGCAGCTATACATTAAACTAAATTTTTAATCAATCACCTTGAAAACCGTATAAAATAGTTGCTCATAACCTTTAGAGAAAGAAGAAAGATTATGTCCACGTAGTGCAATGAAGTTCAGCGAGAAGCTTCCCATCCTCTCTGTGGCTCCGCCAGCTCAGCCAACTCAGAGAACGGCACTCGCGTGCCACTTCTGGGGTTGTGACCTGCAAATTGCAGCCAAATGTCACTTCTCTACCTAGATCTGCTCCTCGCCAGTCGTTGCACTGACTGAGGAATGGTATGCACTGCAGAGCTGGTACACGGCTGAAGGGAACTGGTCAAGCCTGGAGACAGCTGGGAGCACGGTGCAGTTCAGTGACATGAGCTTGTAGTGAGCTCGTTTAGAGTTAGCTTTAACATCCCTGCGCAGCACAAAGGCTGATGGAATGGAAATTAAGAATGCAAACTTAACATTTATAGGAAAAGATCTGTATCACTTGGTGGGCAGAGTGCAAAGAAGCATCCCACATTTTAATGTTGACAAATAATTTAAGAGAATGAAAGGTCATACTTGTAGAGTAGGGAACAGCAGTCTTGAAAATGCTAATCTTGAAAGTGCCTGCAAAGCAGCAGTTATAGAGAATAACGGTGGAACATCCTCTTCTGTGGAAACGCTGTGACTCACAGCGTTCAGACATCGAATGTATCACTAGATGCGTGAAACGGCATTACATTTACTAGGCCATGACTGGAATAATGAACTAAATACTTCTTCACATCACACTCCAAGTGTCTCACATTATGCGTCTAAGAAATGAAAAGCTCGGATCAGTTGCACTGCTTCCAAGTATTTGCCCTAACTATCCACGTACCTCAGGTTCTCCAGCAGTTGAAGATCAGTAGAACACCTGTCGATATCAAGAATTGCTTTCTTCTTGTACTTGACATGAAAGAAATGTGGGAATACAAGTGCTGAATATTTGATTTGATAAGGTGCATTATGTTTTCCCCTTCAAATACACAGTAGGTTTCCTTTGTACTCTCTCTGTTTTTATTTTGTCATTGAACTCATGTTCATTTTTACAACATTGCTTTGCTCTTCAAGTATATTTTCCATGGATGATCTGCAAATTCCATCACGTAAACTAGTATCTGCAATGGTAGATACATAGCCACATTAATAATTTACATTATTTTTATTAAGGTTAACCAAATTGATTAATCCTTGCAGCAGATGACAACAAAGTGCTTACAATACACAAAGGAGCTACTATAAAATTCATTTTAGTCTCTGAGCAACAGAAATGCATAAACTGTGTAGATGGAGAATTGCAGGGGTGTGATGCAAAAGGGGATTTTTACATCTTACTAGAAAACCTATCAAAAAACTTTTGATATTGGATTTTATCTTGCGGATTGAATTTTTGAAAACAAGTCGATGGTTCATGGAACATAATGAAATCAATCAGTTAATGCATATTTGAGCTTTCATAATGGATGATGGCTCTGCTCATACGACATAAAGCGTGCGTCACGTAGGGGACGTGTCTACACAGCGCAGGGATTTGTGCTTGTTGCTCCCTTCCAGCCACTGGATTTCACTGTCCGGCCCGTTGCCATTGCTGCCGCAACGAGCTGTGACTTATACACAATCCGCCTCCTTCTACCAGCTCTCTGCCACCGATCCTTCTCAGGTGAGCACGTTCCATCCACCTTTCGCTCCCTGCACTGGCTGCCGTTACATATCAATAGGTGATTGCCAGGACTCGCATTCATCCGACTGTCTGTCCAAGAATCTAATGTCTTTTCCAAATCTCTGGCTGTCCTGGCCTCAAGCTGGGAGAGTTCAGCAACGCTGCCCAAAGTTAATTTGAAGGTTCCTGTTTGAAATAGCTTTAAAATGCCCATAGATTTTGAAACGTCAGCGTAAACTCTGTAAAATGATAAAGAAATAACTTTGTTTTCATAGAATGTGCAATGAAAAAACTATACCAAAGTATTAACGTAACCTACATAGCTCATCAGTGTTAGTGGACTTTTCTGTGTCACTGGAAGATAAAACTGAATTTTGACAATTAACTGGAAAAAGCTAGCGTGAATGGTTGACTGATCAGTATTAAATAGCATTTGCCTTCTGTATCTATTATTATATTGCTCTCCCCTGGACATCTGTGATGATTCAAGCATACGACATCTAAACAGCTATATTTTATAACTGTACCAGAAATAAAGAGCTTGTGTTAATATATACTTCTGAAAGAGTTTTCACACGGAGACACACAAACAAGAGTTCTCCCTATTTAGGAGACTGAGGTAGAAGCTTCATTTATGTAGAGGAATAGTTTCATTTAATTTGGAAAGATTCCTTGTCTGCATTTAACCAAACCCTAATCCTGCAAACACGTGGTGCTTCAGTGTGAAATAAGATGCCTGCTGACCAAGTTGCAGTGTAGCATTGCAGAACCGATGGCGAAGTTACAGTATTAATCGCATTTATGTAACATCTGTTGCCTAAGTACCTCCAAGCACTTTACGAATGTTAACTAACGAGAAGCCTGCCCATGCTCTTTTTGAAGTCAGTGGCAGCATTCCAGTTGTCCTCAAAGGGAGCAGGCACAGGCTCTGAGCCTCATAATAACGGAAAAGTAGGTTAAGGATCTCCGTGTTCACTGGAGAAGGGAGGGATAGCAGAGATGGGGAACAGATCCCAAAAGGCTTTTCTCTAACCATGGGGCTGCCTTTCCCTGGAAGAAAAAGTAATATAATTTACTGGTGAGACCACAAAATGAAACATAAAGAAGGGGCTGTTCACAAAGACTTAAACTATTGTTGCCTCAGAATGTGACCTTTTTCTTATTCCAAAAACAACACCCGGTGAAAGAGCTGGGCTTCCTGGGATGTCCCTCTCCGGTGGCTGCCATGGCCCTATAAATAGCTGCTCCTCGGAAAGGCATTTTGCTTTCTCTTTGAGGTTTTCTCTACAGAGGCAAACGACATTCCAGAAGTGTAGTTACTTTGCCTCCAAGTTTTCTATGTCCATGACCAACATGTTTTTAAATCAATGCTCTTGGCTTCTTGAACCATGGTAAGTAATCTGATGAGGAACAGAAGTCACTACGTATTTGCACTTTCACTCTTAAGCACTTTCCTGGTAGCAGTGCTCAGCGCTGAGTCCCGTTTCAATCAACTGGTCTGGCATCTCGTCTTCATTCAAACTCTCCCAGTAGGCCAGCAATGCCGCTTCCGTGTCACGTACCTCCATACAGAGGTCCACATGGAGCCACAAGGGTCACGGCTGTCAGAAGCTGTAGGCTTAATTGTCCCTTGTGCAAAGACAAATAGCATTTAGTTATATAGCGCCGTTTCGACAGGAACGCAGTCACATAGAGGATATTATCAGAGCCAATTTCAATGTTGTTTCAAAACAAAAAATCCCAACAACGTATCTGAAAATAAGGAACCAGAAAATAGCCTGTAGTAATTTTCCTCTAGTCTGCCTATACTTTAGAAGATTGAATTAATTTTTTGCCAATGATGCCAGCAGGGAGCCTATTTCCAGGCGTCATCCATCAAACACCCGTGCGACCCAGGACATGCACATGAAGACACTGGAAGTTCCCGTGATGCTGTGTGTGTCATATGGCCCATGTGGCTGAGTGAGGAGAACTGCTGTAGCAGGCAGGACCAATATAGATTAGATTACCTGGACGTTACAGAAGACACCCTCACAGAACCTCGTCCCTGCTCGGCAGTGCTGTGGAGGGAAGCAAAGCACCTTGTTATGATTCATCTGCACATGGGGATTTAAATGGGCATTTTCTGTGGGTACAGACAGGAACATCTTCCTGCCTTCCTAGTCACATAATGCCTTTTCTTTTAATATAGTCTAAATAGCATCAGCTTTAAAGATATAAAAGTGTTATTTATCTCTGCAATATGACGCACTCGCCAGTTTCTGACCACATCTGCTGCCTGCCTCCCAGTTTGCATGCTGCTCACCATCCATCTTCATTGACTTTTCCCCCACACCAACACCAGATTAGAACACCACGGGAAATTAAACACAGTGCATATAAATCATGTTTATTGTTGCCTCGGATACAGAAAGATAACAAGAATCAATAAGAAAGGCATGATGACTCACAGTTTTATTAGTATACTCAGTTTTTCATGAGCTGAGTCTTCATAAAGAAAATGGTTTAATTGGACCACTGAGATCTTGAAGAATTCATATATTCCTGGCTATTTATCTTCTGAAACCTCAGTTTCTGATTTTCCATAGCACTTACAATCACAAGGGAAAGAACTTCACTTCTCTCAGAGAACCTGACAAATTTCTAAAAGCTACATAGGTTTTGTGAGGGCAGAATTCATCTCAGCCGCAGTACCTGAAGCAGAGAGGTGGTGCTCAGCTCTCTGAGCAGCCTTAACTGAGGAGGAAGCAGACAGCCAAAATGACTAACAGAATGGGTTGTTCAGATGACTGAAGTGTTGGCCTTTCACCGTCTGCCCTCACAGTGCAGAAAGAACCCATTGTTAATGGGACTACAATTTCTGTCTGCCCAATTACAGGACCAATGGATCAGGAGAACCTTATTTTGACCATTCCTCATGATTATTGGTCTTTTATCACAATCTTAGATAACTTTATTTCTATGAAAGATGCATTGTCTTATTTAAATTTGTTGCTACTATGTTTCTGGGAAATGTTATTAAAATACAGTTTAACCTAAGCATATCAGAATATGGACTCCATACAATTATACCTAATAAAATCAGAGACAAGCATGTTTCCTTGCTTACAGCGTAGTCCTTCACCATGGTTTTCTTTGGGCAGCAAGCGGGAGGATCTGTTTCCTTGGCTGCATCCTTTTGAGTTGGTCAGACCGTACCTGGCTTTTATCCCCCTCCCAGAAGTAATCCTTTGCTCTCCCCAGTATTGTACAATAGCAGGTGTTTCTCCCCAGGGCACATAGTGATGCAAAGGCAAAAGTCAATCTCTTGTCGTAAGAGACATCATTTCTCTTTCAGCTTTTCAAAAGAACATCCCACAAACATGCAACCGTCCCTTAGGTTATGGCTAAGCTCTTTTCTCATGAGCTAACAACTGTCATGAACTATGGAAGCAAACCTCCCAAAATAAGAGAATATTCCACTAGCACCTCCAGTAGCCTAAGGAGCAGATATTTCCTTCCTTGCTCATTTGGGCAAATGGGCCCCTGTTTCCACACAACTTGTTACCAGGGATTTTTATGTATCATTCCCACATGAGCATTGGGTTTGTCTTCCATCACAGCTGACCCTGAGCTCCTGCCCTGGGTTTCCCAGTTTGGCGACAGGCAAACTCTGCTGCAAACCTCCATCATACTGCCCTGGCAGCTGATTTACCATGAGCGAACTTGAGTATCAACAGAAGCAGTCAGCAGTGATGGGTCGTGCTATCAGTACCCCTTTCCACATCAGCAGGAACCATTGGGTTGGTCTGTCACTACAGCTCTCTACTTATTTCTGGGAAGATGGTTTTTATCCCCCAAACTTCCTGGTTGTCTCTTGACCGCCTCATTCGTTCCCCTCGTCCACTGACCACTGCAGGCTGGCTAGCAGTAAGGACTGATAATCAACAAGATAAAGATGCTCCAGGTATAATCCTTCCAGAAGAGACTTCTTCATTATTTTTTTCTGTTCCTTGTAGAACAGAAGCTGCAGGGACAAATCTGTTTGTGTGTGCGAGACAAAATGAGGGCTCTTAATCCAAAACTGATCATTTAAGAAAGGTTAATGACTTTGAAGTTAATAAATTAAACAAGTTTTAAAAAGAATATCTACTTTTCTTTCTACAAACACAGAAGGCATTTCCCCGTACCTTTGTGGCGTGCTAGAACATAAAATTATACAATGTTTCTATTATTTTTCACTGAAATTTGTTATTTATCTCTATTTAGAAAACAGTAATACATTTTGAAATCATAATGGATGCTCACGCTACTCCTGCTTAAGAATCTAATTTTCATGACAACCAAGCTCACTAGCAATACAAAGAAGTAACATTCAAACATAAGATCACTCAGTAGTCATAGTCTTAACTCACAGCTGGAGGCTTCCTTGTTCTACCCATCCTTTATTTGTCTTTTTACTTGACACAAAGGGAAACGTGTAACACCGATCAGGAAAACCAGCCAGATGCCTGTGGGTGTTTTGTTAAGGTGGGGAAAGGTGGTGCAGTGCTACTTCAATGGCCACGAAGAGCTCAGCATTCTGAGTCAAAATGTTAGTCCAACTGCTCACCTTGGAGCACTTCCAGCGAATGTCAGAACAGTGACAAATCTGGCCAAAACCAGGTAAAGTCAGAATTTCTTCAGAACCTCATAACGGAACCTCAGAGCTTCAATTATCACGATGGTGCAAGCCCCTATCGATCACAGGAGGAAAAACTGTTGCCGTTATGAATTTTTTGCAGCTGAGGCTTTTACCTGCCCATCGGTGCTCCCCGAACTGGAGCTGACCTCTCCCTGACCAAAGGCGATGGGGACAAGGCTTCTGACACATCATGGTCCAAGGCAGCACTGCAAAGCAAGGATGTACAACGTTTTGTAAGACATTGAACAGACACTTGGAAGTGGGATGGCTCACTGTACTTATTCCGCACAAAGCAAATTGCGTTGGAAATGCAGAAGGCCCCAGACCAGGCACGAAAGCAGCTCCTGGAAAGCCTGCTGTCTGTGCTAAAAGCAGTCCCAGTTATCAGTGACTATTTGTCAACTGAAGCTACAACAATGTAATTTAATGTCTATCTATCTCAATAGGGCTTCTCAGTAGACATTCGATCGCAAAAGATGATGATATCCCAGCAGTATGTAAGTTTAAAACAAATTTATCTACAGAACGACTTTTGACTCGACATGAACGCTACAAGCTGCCAACTTCATATGCTCATTAAAGCTATTACGTTGGACCTGCTCCACAAACATAACCTTGTTTTCTAATAAGCTCAAGAAATAAAGTTGTACGGCTTCATCCTCAATATGTTCAAAGATGAGACTCAGCAGCTGGTCAGTTAGGACAGAATGTGCTGGAAAACAGCAGTCAGTGAAAGAATAAAAACATAAGAACTTGGAGGCATTAGCTTTTATTCTATAGCAAAGAGCTTGGAGATTTTGACCTCTACCTCACCCAACAGATTACTAAAGTGCCCTGCAGTGGTGGGCTGAAAATAAAGCAGCCAAACTGGTGGCTAGGGTCTTGCCATTCTGGGGAGAAATGTTGCATAGGACAGAGTGTTTTCCACTGCTGGAACAAACCTATAAACAAACTACATTATTTGCTATAACAAACCTCTTTTCCTCAAAATGGTTCATCTTTAATTGCACTCAGGCAGAAAATCTTGATAAAATCACAATTGACTTACATTTTTTTTATTTTCAGTATTTTTCAAATACAAATTCTTGAATATTTTAGCCAATTCTTTCTAGCAACTTTTGTTATTTTTCCACAACAAAGTTTAGTGACTGCAGCTAAGAGCAATTTGTTACTAGATGAATTACTGACTTGCAGTGTATTTTATTCAGAACAATTTGTCATGACTATATCCACAGCCAAAGAAGGGGCCACTTAGCTGCATGGTAAAACTGTCTACCACACAACATGCATTCTTGCTTAACAAATAGAATAAAATCATTCTAGTATTGGAGTTATATTGGAAGATGTTAATAATGGAAGATGTTAAAAACCATCTGAATTGCATGAGGCATGCATTGGAGTCTGTTAAGCGTAGGACTTACCTGCCTAGTGGGATGGAGTTGGTCACTGGCTGGTGGCAGGTTGTGATTTATGTCAGGTAGCACTGGAAACTCTTGGCTTGTTTTTCAATCACGTTTTATATTTGATCTTTAGCTTTACTTAGAAAGCAAAATTAATAAGCTACTCCAAATGCAAGTGCAACATTTTCTTCTTAAGAATAGCAGAGCTCAGCAGTAGATTCTCCTGGCTGTCTGACAGCGGTTCGAAAATGGCTTAAAAATGGATTGAATGGCTGAAATGACTCAAAATGTGCAGGATTTACTTAATGTCAGCAAAGGAAGCATACAGCTTTGTTAATTTGATCTCCATTCCTTCTGCTAATAATCCATGAACGTTGCCAATGGAAAAGAAAAAAATCCTGTAGTGCAGGGCAGGACAAGTGAACACTGAATTCTGGGCTGTCAATCCAACCCTGCATGGCGAGTGGCTAATTCAAAATCCTGCAGAAATGTATGAATGGAATAATTAAGGAAAACACCTTAAACACACATAGGAAAGTGACAGCAAATGCAATTCATTGTAGTAAAATTGTTGTGCTTGGAGCAAATGACTTATACTGATTACTTTAGGGCACTGGCAATGAGTGAAGAAAACAACACACGAATGACGTAAAACACTGGAAACAGCAACAATGCCGGGTGCTCCGTAAGGGCAGCTCCCAGTGCAGGACCATCAGTGAGAGCGGGACTTTAAAGTAAATTTTGAGTGAAGGAAGCACATGAAAGGAAGCGTGCTCTTCAAATTAAAGCACACGGTAGGTATCAAGGTACCCAAGCTGATTTTTACTCACATTAGAACAAACTAGTGGGTTTCTGAAAAAACTTTCCAATGAGAGTTATAAGGGGAAACAATGTAACAGTGCTTAAAAATCGATTTGATTAATTTATTAAACGAAATATGTGCGGATATGTGCGGTGGTTATCAAATAAAGCCAGAGACTGGCTTTGCTGAGGCAATACTTGCTACTCCAGCATTCCTCTTATGTTTTCTCCTTCAAATTTCCCATCTCAAAGCAGATGCCGTTTTAATATGAACAGATGTTGAGCCCAACCTGCTCAATGACACATTCAATGTTACTTGTCCCTTTCAGGAATTTGACAACCATAAAAAAGAAATAAAGTGAGGGAATAAATATCAATTCAAGCTTTCTGCCTTGTGTCTACAGTGTCCCGCCCTAGCAAACGCTTCCAGGCTGTACGGTCCTTGCCCCTTGTCCTACACAGCCACTCCCCAGTGCTTTTAACTGGGTTTTGGTTACACAGTGAGTCAACAGGGTTAGGAAATCAGCATAAACCATTATACGCTTTCATTACATGCGTGTATCACCAGATTTGTTTCATGCTGAGTGCCCAAATTCATGCTTACTTATATTTTCTTGGCACTACAAGACTGACTCCATCAATATTTGTAAAGTGCTATGCACTTGCTGGGTAAGAACTGTACACATGTAACTATTAGTAATTACTATTGTTTATCTTTAAACAAATATTAGCATTTAAATCCAAACTCATGACTAATCTTGTGTTGAATCTAGAGGTTTACTTCAGAACACTGAAAAGAACAGAAAAAATAATACTAAGGGCAATGGTTTTATGGTAGTGTCAAAAGCACATAATTAGATCATATGTTAAATTAAGAAATCTCAAGCTCAAACTCTGTGGGAAACAAGGATGTAGTCACATACTGAAAACATGTCCTGGATGAACTGAGATGACATAGGTACTTGGTTCCCCTCTGCCATGCGTTTGCTGGGTTGCCCTCTCAGCCGTATCTCAGGAGGGTACCCGGGCAGTGCCCCCACTCAGGATTGTGCCTCTCTTCCTGGGGCACTGGAAGAGCTATACAAATAAAGAAAATGTGTGTTCAGTTTTGTTACATTCAAAATCTTGCTTATGGGCAAAAAAGCAGCTTTCCTTATATATGTAAGTTAAGGCAAGAATTTATTGTTAGTACAATGCAAATCTTCACAGTTTAATGCAGGAATCATAGAATCATAGAATGGTTCGGGTTGGAAGGGACCTTAAAGACCATCTAGTTCCACCCCCCTGCCATGGGCAGGGACACCTCCCACTAGACCAGGGTGTTCAAAGCCCCATCCAGCCTGGCCTTGAACACTTCCAGGGATGGGGCACCCACAACGTCCCTGGGCAACCTGTTCCAGTGCCTCACCACCCTCAAAGTGAAAAAATTCTTCCTGATGTCTAATCGAAATCTACCATCTTCCAGTTTTGAGTCTAGATCTAATTATTCATTAATCATTAGTCTAAATATAATTATTACCAAAAAAAATGCAGGTAGGATATTTATATATATAGCAAAAGTTACAGTAATAGCAATCTTCCTTCTACTTAGGGTCATATATATATGTTTGCTACCACACAGTTAGACCTTTGTCTTGATTGGTCTACAGGTCCAGGTAACATCCAAATTTACTACATATGTCCCCATTTATGTATATTAGATACTATTTTTTGGCTTTCTTTGTTACTCCTAAAACCAGATTTGTCCAGCTCCAGGTCTGCAGGTTCTTTTAACTGACCATTACAGAGTTGTTTATGGCTGTGGGGTCTCCAGTGCCAGCCTGTGCCCTATCACTTACCACCCACCCCACCCTGCACACCTCTATGCTGCATCTCATGTCCCCGCTTTTCAATGCCTCCACCACCGTACCAGCCCTGTATTGCTCTACACAACAACGGCGTGTTAAGGGTTGTAAACATCTCTATTTACTGTTGTCTATATAAATCTATTGGTCTACCACACAAAGATAAAGTAAAACACATTAGATACAGACACCTGGTCAATGACAGCAATTGCTGCCATGGCTAAACCAAGTAAAACAGGTCAAGAAAAGTTCAGTCAGAGCTTGAGGCCTTGCAAACTCGGGACAAAGCTGGTGGCCTGTTACTGGCCATGGTGATGCCGTGTTGCAGGGCTGCACAGTCACAAATCTGCCTGAGAGCGCTCCAGCAGTTCCGCAAGCGCTGCCATGGCTGGGCTCCAGGAGCACATGCCGGTAACTGCGTGCCCGGCCGGGCTTGGGTGTGAGCTCCTGTGCACCCTTCTGTCCGTACCGCCTGAGAAGCAGCCCTCTCCGCGCTCCTATATTTGCTCCATGGCGTAAGGGCAGCCTGACTTGGGGAGCTCAGATTTCACTCCTACACCTGCTTCAGCTGCTGTCCCCACTTTATCCTGCTTGTTTGCACGGTGGCTGCAGCAGAATCACAAGCTGTTGGGATTTAAGCCAGTCCATCTTTCACTCGCTATCCCCAAATCTCCTGCTTTTCTGCCTTTGGACAAACTTTCCCACCCCACTGCTTTACTTAGGCAGTATTGGATAACTCTGTCTTTGGCCTTCAGCCCCTCATTACTGGGCTGCTCCAGGCTGCCAGCCCAAGTCATATGCATTCCTGAAATACAGCTGGCTGGTAGGAAGGGTGCAGTCAAATCCTGCTCAGATCCCGGAAGGGACACGACAGGCCTCGTGACTTCAGCTGATATATTAAAGCAGATTGCAGCGATGCCATTTTGAGGGAGGTTGCGCATAGCAATCCGAGGAGAGCATCAGACGTATGACGCTAGCTTCCTGAAAGGCAACAGGGCTGAACCGTGCCTGGACATGCCCTGGCTTCAAGCCTTTGCTACATAGAGCCCAGTAAAGTGCTTATATTGCCTTCAGCACTGAGATTTCTGCAATCTTTTTTTTTTTTTTTTCACAAGTCCCCTTTTCAGAGGAGAAAAAAGTTTTCATTTTAAGTGTTACCATGACACAAACGTGGCCACATGTCCCAACACAAGCTCTGGAGCAACCTCCTTAACAAACAATTTCCTCAGATCCTAGAAGAATTATCGTGGGACCTGGTACACCAGGAGAGAATCTTCTGTGCTCTGAATGAGAACCCCAAAGCAGTAAGCCTGATTTACACCTTTGCTATTGTTTGAGGAAAATTTCTCTACAACAGGAAGGAGATTTCTGGACAGACAGCTACAGGGAGCCTTGCTGGTGGAAAGGATTCTGTCCTCCTCACAGACTGACAGGGTTTGACCTATGGAAGAAATCAAGGAATGGGTTTACGCCTGCTATTTGCCTGGGTGACTGACAACCAGAGGTGTTTCTATATATGTAAACAGAGCAATTGCATCCCCCCAAATTGCCATAGTATTGTGTTGTGGTTTTTTTTTAAATGTACTGAAACACATCTCAGCAATTGCCACACAAGAGTTAAAATATTTTTAAATATGTAATTATGTGCCTAAATATTCAAATTGCAAACAAAAAAATAGCAAAAATATGGCCATAGCACTTGCACACAAGTACGGTCAACTCGCACGGAAAATAACTTTGAGAAGCAGCTGACAGCTTGTGCTGCGTTACTTGGTTTGGCTGCTGCCTCCAGCCAGGTGTGGTACGGTGATCTGCAAAGGCAACTATCTAATATGATGTTTTTCCCCTAAAAGAAACAACTTTGAATACTTGTTGGCCAATTTCTTCACACTGACACACCTTTACTGGATCTGCTGTTTCAGAACCCTAAGAATGACAGAGCAGCTGTCTCAATGACCCAACCCAAAGTCATGCAACAGCACCAATGCTGCAGAACTGTTAAATCAATCATCCCCTTAAACATCTTTCTCTTGGGTTCACTTACAACTAACGACATCTGGTTTAATAGAGGGTTGTCCCCTAAGTGAAGATGGCTTGCAGTGTGTGGGAAATGCTGCAACCTGTACTTCACTAATAATAAAAGTAACAACAACAATCATCATCCTCATTATCATCTGCACAAGCACAGTGCTTGTGAATTAGCCTAAGGAAAAGCCTTAGCAAAGTTGTGATTTAGCTTTTCAATTGTGAGGCTGCTTTAGTGGGTGACATTTGTTAACGTTGAAAGTCACCAGAGGTCTGTACCACTGGTCTGGTTTAGGTGGAAGCCGTCCCAGGCAGTCTGGCAGCCAATGCTTTTTGGCAAGGGTTCCTTTGAGGGTCCACAACTGTAGAGCTATACCACAGGTTTATCAGCTATATCCTGCTGATAAACTGCAAACCGCTCACTTCTCCCTCCGCTGTGGCAGATAAGCTGTCCTTGTGGGAAGGCTGGTTGACAGGTACCATTCAAAAAGTAGTTACTGCAGATCAGCACTCTTCCAGATCCAGATATGAAGTAATAGTTGACAATATTTAAGGGAGAAGGCATTTTAGGCAACGAGTTTGGTCAATTAATAGTACAATTTGGGTTCAAGCTCCCATAGTTGAGAATATTTCCCATTTTACTTACATATTAAGTGTTCACATGGCTTTTAAAAAGCTTTGCACAGCCTGAGGAGGATGCTCAGGGCATGCTGGCCTCAGAGATTTGCTATTTTCCCATTCAGGGATCTCTAAGATATTTATATCCCCAGTGGGTTGCTCAGGGTCTAAAAAGGTCAAACAGGCCCAAGGCTGAGGCTCTAATTATCTGTTTAGCCACATTAATGCTGAGAGGCAAACCACTTTCCATCGGAAGTCAGTAAGCTTGTAAAAGTAATTTAAACAAAGCAACAAATAAAAACCACCTTCTCGCAATCTGGCCTGTTGTCGCCTTGATACATTTTACCAGAAACCTCTGAGGACTGCTGAGCTCAAAGGTGAAATGACACAAAATAAAATTAAATCTGCAAACTGTGATCCTGTAATGTAGAATTAAGTAATTCTCACAATGAAAATCCATGTCTTGCTGTCTAAAAAAAGAATACTGAAGGGACTGCTTTTTCCCATTGTAGACACTGAGGAGCGGGAGCACATGGTCACCATAGTGTCAGGCCAGGAGAAAATGCACTTCTATACCCAAATTAAGAGGCAAAACATCACAAACATTACTGTAGGCATGTGGGAATCACAAACCATGGCAACATTCTTGAAATTCTGTGGTAAAGGTAGACCAGAAACACTTTGAGCATTGGTTCAGTGATGAAGGTCCATAAACACTCATGCTGGAGTGAGAGTATGTGCAAGTCCCAGCACTGGTACTTTTGCCAGGGCTGTGAGAAACAGCTCCTCCAGACACAAGGACACATGGATTGTAAGTTCCCCTCCAGGTTCACAGGCAGGCATCCTAAACTCCTCCAAATCTTTCGTCTGCAGCTTCCCAGAGAATGAAAAAGGCAAAGACGAGCATTTTATGAGATGCTTGTGTGACTTCACATAGTGGTCAGACACTCTTTAGTCCGTGCCAAATAGAGAAGAGGTGTAGGGGAAAAGAAAACCCTCAAATGCAGAAGAAATCACAACTCAGGCCCAGTCCTAGCATTTCAGAAGTTGAATTTTGGCTTGTTTGCATACAGTTAAAAAGTACATTAACTTTTTCTTAGCAATCTGACGTGGCTCCTTAAATTGTCCACTTGGTGAATTTAGTGCGGTTCTCTGTTTAAACATGTCATATTGTTCCCCATAGTAATTAAATGCTTGCCTAAGAAAGTCCAAAAATTAATCTGTGACAAAACATTCCGGGCAGAAGAACTGCCACAAACACTAGAAGCTTAAGCAAATATAGACCACACAGCCTCCAAGAAATGAGGAGAACATGTTGCAAAGTATTTTGCAACCTAACACTGCACACGGTTGCAGGCAATTACTTATTAAAGTACCTGTAAAGAGCAGGGAAGTAAACACGTCCAACACTAATTTCACCAGACTCTCTTGGTTACATTGCTTACATGACTGCTTTATGACTGTGGAACTCTACTACCTTTGAGCAACTAAGGACAAAACGTTCTGCATGTCCCTATTGTGCGAGATTGCTTTCAGACCATGTCAGAAGATAACAGGTTCAGTTCCCGCTAAACTGTGACAGAGAGCTGTATGTGTGGCAGTAGGCTTCAGCTCTCCAAGGAGGTTAAGCGCTCACTTGTTTCATGACATGGTGAAGTGGAGCCTTCATCCAAATGGGTGTTTTTCAATGTCCCTCAACAGTCTCTTGATCCTGCAGGACAAAGGAATACTGCTTTTTGAGGCTGACTTGGCTTTTTCAAAAGGTGCAATCAAGTGGACATTTGTATCTTATAACTAGAACGTTCTAAAAACTAGCTAATATTTCAGGTGTGCTCCTGATAATGTCATTTATCTATTGAGTCTAATAGTTGACTTGCCAACACATCTCGAGGGTACCCAATCTCTACCATTTCTTGACTGAGACACTGGAGATCTGAGGCAGGTTGCTCAGGCACAGCTTCTGGGATCATTGGTATTGTTCTATCTGCTGGGAGAGGTATGAACAATGTAGGCAAGGATAGCTATTCTGCTCTGAAAAGCCCACTATGTAGCCATGTATTAGATCTTCCACATCTGTACTGCTTCCTTCCTGCTTCACCTTCTCCTTAGCGCTGTAATGTCTCTGTACAATATGTCCTTGCGTTGTCCCCCAAAAAGAAAACATGACTTGCAGATGTAAAGATCCATGCATTATTTTTTTTTCTTTTTTTTTTTTCTCCTCGGCAGTAGGCATGTAAGTCTGTGTCTAGATCAGTAAATCGCAGACTTTGGAGGATTAAAATAGCCTCTAGCTTTGGGCTGATAAAGAAACACAAGTCACTTTCCCAAAGGGAAAAGGCTGTTTTATTGGCTCCTGTAGGAAACCTGCAATGCTCCTCCCAGGATAATAGAGCCCAATAATACAGTTCCAAGCAGCAGAGCATGCGCATGGGTATTATGACCTCATGCAAGTTTCAGAAAGCAGCGTGGGAAGCAAAAAAAAAAAAAGGAAAAAAAAAGAGCTTTGCAATTGCCAACGTACAGGACAAACACAAGTATATACATGAGCAAGTGGGAGAATGATGCAATTAAGCAGCATAGGCCTTGTAATCTCTTCAACACAAGCACATCTGTCAAACGGCTTTTTCATGTCAGGTATAAAACACACACATATACTTCTATTCTACAGTGCTGCAAAATTTAATATATGAAATTTTTGGCATTTTTTTTAGGATCTATGGGTGGAATTTTATACATGAGATAAATAATTATATATTGCGAAGACTGAATTGATGAATACTTTCTATCTTATGTGATGTTAAACTTACGTACCCGTGTCAAGCCTCAATGATTTAACTGATTTTCATGGATTTTCTCTCTACAGTAAAATTTTAGAGCAGGAACCATGTCTTTTTATTTGTTTATGTAGAACCATCATGCTGGAGACCCAGCTAGTCCTCTTCCATAACACAGTTTAAAGAAAGAGGTCACCAAGGAAGCAGATGGCTGAGAAATACAGGTCCAGCCTTTATCTTCATTCCCAAACACGCAAGAACCCATCTGTTCCCAAACAAAAAGGGAAAGCCTTTGCAGTTGTTCTGGACAGACTAATTATACGGTGGCCAAAAAGAGACTGTTGGAGCCTATCATTAAAGAAAAGGGAAGTTGCTGAATACCTGGTAAGGCCTGCGCAGCTGATGACACGGGGCCAAGACATATGTTTGAATTGTTGAAACATGGCTGTAGAATCTCTCATCCAAGGGAGAACCTGAAGCTTGTGTGGTGTGCCTCCAGGTATCTGCTGTGCCATGCCCCACTAGAAGATGGAAGGGGAAATGAAGGACACATTAAAAAAATAATAAAAGTGAAGAGAACTTAATCCAGAGTAAGTATAACAACAGCTAGGAATAAACTGCAGGAAAAGGAGTGACTTACCCAAGTATCGCCCCTCACACTATCCAAAACATGGCATCAGACAATTCCAAAAGCCAGAAAATGTACGTGAGCTACTAAAGATTCAGTAAAAGGGTGGAGAGAAGCACCTTTATGCCATTCCCTCTTTATTTAGTGACATTGTTGCATATATATACATAAAAGTCACCACTTGCTATTTCTTGGAGTTGGCATTTTAATCGAGTTCTTCAAACACACATTGAAAATACAAGTCTCTGCATGGTTGAATCATGTGGCTTCCCAGCAGGTTCCTCGAATTAACAGATTTCAACAGGAATTTAAATTACTTCTTCAGTCAAAGGTCTCTCTACAATTGGAAATTCCAGTCTGGAGGACATCTATTAGCAACTTAGCATAGAGTGCCAAAAGGAACTGTTGAAGTCTGTTCTGCAAGCATTTGTCCGTTTATGTGTATTTCAGTCCCAATATGTACAAATTCCATATTCTTGAATAGAAACTCATGGCAAACAATGCACCTAGACGCTCTACCTGGCTCCTTATGCTCTTATGCTCCCCTTGCAAATGATGGAATTTATCTCAAATCTTTCTGTCTACCCTAATTTGATAGAATCATGGAATAGTAATAGTTGAGGCATGAAGGGACCTCATCAGATTGCCTAGTTCAGCCCCCACCCTGCTCAAAGACAGGTCAACTACGGAACGTTGCTCAGGACCTTATCCAGTTGGGTTTCAAGGATCTCCAAGGCTGAAGACTCCACAACACCTCTGGGAAACCTGTTCCAGTGTTTGACCGCCCTCACTGCGAAGAAATTATTTCTTATATGTAAGTGGAATTTCCTGTCTTTCAATTTGTGCCCAATGACACTTGTCCTTTCTGGGCAACAGTGAAAAGATGCTGGTTCTGTTGTCTTTTACTACTTCGCTTTTGGTATTTACACACATTGATAAGATCTCCCGACCCTTCTCTCCTCCAGGCTAAACAATACCAGCTCTCTCAGCCTCTCCTTGTATGACGCATGCTCCATTCTCTTAATTATCTTTGTGACCCTTGACTGAACTTACTCTATTACGTGCATGGATCTCTTGTTCTGGGGAGCCTGGAACTGGACACAGCACTCGAGGTGTGGTCTCACCAAGTGCCTAATTAGAGAGAAAGAATCCCTTGCTGGCAGTGCCCGGATGTTGTTGGCCTTCTTAGCTGTAAGCGTAAATTGCTGGCTCATGGTCAACTTTTTGTCCACCAGGAGTCCTGGGTCCTCTTCTGCAATGCTGCTTTCCAGCCTTCAATGTGTACTAGTGCACGGGGTTAATCCTCACCTGCTGCAGGACTTGGCATTTCCCTTTGTTGAACTTTATAAGGTTCATGAACAGGAGCTGGCCCATTTCTCCAGCCTCTTGAGGTCCCTCTGAATGGCAGCATGTCCATCTGGTCTATCAACCACTCTTCTCAACTTTGTATTGGCTGCAAACTTGCTGAGGGTGCACTCTGTCCCCATCACCCAGGTCCATTACGAAGAGGTTGAACAGTACTGGCCCCAGTGTCAACCCCTGTGGTACTGCACTGGCCTCCAGCTGGACTTTGTGCCCAGCCCAACCCTTCGAGCCCAACAGTTCAGTTGGCCAGAGCCAGTTTTCAGTCCACCTCACTTTTCGTTTATCTAGTCTGTACTTCACTAGTTTGTTGATGTGGATGTTATGGGAGACAATGCCGAAAGGCTTGCTAAAGTCAAGATAAACAACATCCACTGCTCTCCTCTCATCCGCAAAGCCAGTGGTTTCTTCACAGAAGGCTACCAAATTGGTCAGACATGATTTCCCCCACTTATATCCATGCTGACAACTCCTAATCATCTTGTCCATGATATATTTGAAAATAGCTTCCATGAGGAGTTGCTCTATTACCCTCCCAGGGATTGAGGTGAGGCTGACAGGCTTGTAGTTCCCTGGATTCTCCTTTTTGCCCTTCTGGAAGACAGCTGGGATATTTGCTTTCTTACAGTCCCCAGGAATCTCATACGATTGCCATGACCTTCCAGATATAATTGAGAGCAGCCCTGCATGCATGGATGAATCCCATCAAATCCTACAGACTTGTGTATGCTCTATTTGTTTAAATGTTTCCTAACTCGATCCTTCTCAACTCAGTTTGTCTTCAGAGCTCCCGATTTTTCCACTGATCCCACAGCCTGGGATCCCTGAAAGCAAATCTTACCAGTAAAAACCAAGGCAAATAATTTAATTCTGCAGTATAAATAATTCAGTTTCATTTAGCTGTAATATTTCTTGTATCTGTATTAGAAGTAGCAAATGAATACAGGCAGTGACTGAGCGCTGCCTCTTGACCAGCCTGCACCTGAACAGTATCTATCTAAAACAACTGTTCTTAGTGGTGAACCACGTATGGATATTAAAAGATGAAAAACTGTTAGAAGTAGCTGATGGCATTTTCCTGCAAAATCATATTGTGATACTGGCAACATAAATATGGTCTAGGGAAAAAAGACGAATGACAAATCTCTCACAAAACTGGAACATTTTAACAATCATAAAAAAGACAGATTCCTCTTTGTGAAAAGAGTATGAGGAAAGCATTTTTTTTTCCAAACATAACCTGTAACTTTTATACCTAAATACTGGAGATAATGCAAGAATGACAGCAATTATCTTCATGCCTTTGAGAACTGAATTTTCAAGTTTCTGATCAAATTCCTGTTATTGTATCGTTAAGGAAGTGGCCTTGTTCGCTGAACTGAAGCGATACTGGAAGAGCTTCCTGTTTAAAGCAGCAGGGAGTGCAGCCCCGAAAACATCAATCACACGGTTCTTGATATTAACTCGACTGGAGCACTGCAGGAACAGGGCTCCATTCAGCTTCAAGGGTCCCCTGCAATGTTACATACTGCAGGATCCCAAAGTTAGTATTTCTTCACTGTGACACAAAAACTCTCTAATAGAAATGGGTATAGTTAGGAAGAGATGGAACAACTTTACAGTGTTGGGGAATCAGATCAGTGGTCTGGCATCCTCTCTCCCATCTTTCACAAAAAGTGCAAAAAAATCTGAGAAGCCAATTACGTAATAACCTACACATAAGTTTCTTCCACAGGACAGATAGCAATTCTTTGGCTTAATAACTAAGAGTCCAAGGCTTAAAGATTTATACCCTTTGTAATTGTAAACTATGTCCACCATTGCTGGTATTTTTTTAAAGTGGCTTTTATTTTCTGGTAGTGATTTCCCCAGAATAACTTTGTATTTCTAAATTTGTTGTCTGTTCTACATTCTTTCATGGAATTTCACTTTCATGTGGTACTTTTAAAAGAAACCCAGGAACATTTAAGCTCTTCACTGTTCTCTCAATGTTGTAATAATTGCACTTCACATTTAAACAAGACAAGGAGATACAGCCAGCGCTCCTATGAAATCTTTAGTACTCACAATTCCTTATTAAAAGTAAATGTAATCATAATTTGTCCATAAAAATGTCAAAACTAGGAGCAGGATGAAACGAAACATACAGCAACATGTCAGACAGATATGCTCTCTAAAAGAGAGCCACGTGGACAAAACATTATGAAATGGACTACTCTGATCTTGGTAACAGAGTACAGCAAGTTGATGTTATGAAGTTTTTGCTATATGCAGACATATATCTTAATCTTCACAGAAGTGATGAAGGTGTTACCAACTTAAAGCAAGAGATGGAGCACTGCTTATTCCTTCAGGCTGTTTAATCTTTCACAGCTTGAAATATCACTCCCAATTAAAGTACAGTTTAGAAACATGTTTAATTTACTACCATCATAAATACCAATTTCAAAAATTATGGATGACATAATAGCCGAACTCTGCTCTTACATACAGTTTAGGGGGTCAAAAGGATGAAGCACCATATACAATACATCAGGATAAATATATCTAATACAATAATTATTTAACTGAATTGACAAGGAAAAAATTTTAATTTATATATATCGATTAGTATACTCAATTTTCTAAAATGCTTCTTCAGTTTCCTGGATAGGTTTTCTGAAAAAAAAAAAAAATTATATCCTACAGCATTTCAGGTTCACATAGTGCAATTTTAGAGACACTGCTGTTTGACTGAATGGTTGAACAAACTTACGGCTTTACTTATGCAAATAACACCACTTATATAAATGGAACATATATCTGAGCTTGCATATGACTTGAAGTAACTCTCAGAAACATGAATACTAATATGCATCTTTGGCTACTGTTCCCAGAACGTTACTCATTAAAGCTTTGGGCGTGTTGTGGGGAGGACTACGCTATTATGACTATTATCTCTCATGGTTTAACCCCAGCTGGCAACTAAGCACCGCACAGCTGCTCGCTCAGTCCCGCCAGCGGGTTGGTGGAGAGAATCGGAACAGTAAAAGTGAGAAAACTCGTGGGTTGAGATAAAGACAGTTTAATAGGTAAAGCAAAAGCCGCACACAAAAGCAAAGAAAAACAAGGAACTCACTCACTACTTCCCATTGTCAGGCAGGTGTTCGGCCTTCTCCAGGAAAGCAGGGCTCCATCATGTGTAATAGTTATTTGGGAAGATAAATGCCATAACTCCAAATGTCTCCACCTTCCTCCTTCCTCCCCCAGCTTTATATTGCTGAGCATGACATCATATGGTACGGAATATTGCTTTGGTCAGTTGGGGTCAGCTGTCCCAGCTGTGTCCCCCTTACAGCCTCTTGTGCACCCCCAGCCTACTTGCTGGTGGGGCAGTGTGAGGAGCAGAAAAGGCTTTGACTCTGTGTAAGCACTGCTCAGCAGTAACTGAAACACCCCTGTATTATCAACAGTTTTCAGCCCAAATCCAAAACATAGCCCCATACTAGCTACTATGAAGAAAATTAACTCTACCCCAGCCAAAACTATCTCACAAATTTGCATTTGGACAACGCTTACACTGCTTGCAGAGGGACACTTAGCAGATGGGACATCAAGCTAAGATGCAACTAACAAAATTAAACCTCAATGAAGTATTTTTACGCTCAGTGGCTGACCAGTGCGAGGCTTCAGGACCACCTCCTCTGAGGTCTCTAGACGTCCAAGTTGTGCACAGCTTCCCCTATCTTGCTGCTCACAAAAGCGAAGGCATTTACCCACTACAACAGACGGCAACAGTTTCTTGCTTGTCATACAAAGCAAGAGAAAGGCATTGGGGAAGCAGGTGGATCCTGGAACAATTGCAGAAACATTCAGGCTCTGACCCAGTGACAAGTTCAATTGCACTGGGCTGTTCCAGGTTGCGGCTGACAGGTCTAACATCCTGAGTACCTACTTCCCATTCATTACCTGACACTCAACCTGATTCCGACACACACCACCAGTTTTGGCCACTAAACAGTCTGGCATGACTTACTGGCTGGCAGAGAGGAGGTACCTCAAGCTGTGCTCACCAATGCTGCTGGAGTTGGAAGTAGTTAGGGAGGAATTCTGAGAGCAGAAGCTTCAAAACTGTGTGTGGAGAAGGAGATAGTGGGAATGATGAGAGGGTGGGAATGAAGTGTCGTATGAACAACCCTATCCTTTCTAGTGTTGGTATGTGCAATTTTTATAAAGCATTTAAAATGAATGGCAGACAATAAAGCTAATAAGTGGCATAGACACTGGAAACATAACAAAAACTTACAAGATGTTTCAAAAATAGGAGGGTAATTTAAGCTCAAATGAATACACAAGGACTAACCCTAGAAACCTGTCAAGGGAAAATCCCTTGTTCTTTCTGAACAGAAAGGATCAGGATTGAACATGAGAATTCATAAGAGGGAGAACCATCCCAAACTAACTAGCAATGACCATATGGACTGAGAAAGCTATTTAGGGCGAGCCAGTCCTGGGGGACAGAAAAAGAAAATTCCATAGTCCTCCCTTTCTCTCCCTTAAGTTAGCTGTGAACTTGAAGAAACTGAAAGGAAAACTTATTTGGGACGCTTAACTTTAAATTGCATTTTTGTTATTTACTTTGCACCCCCACATACACTTCAACCTTTGCTCTTAGAATAAACTCACTTTACTCTGGAAGCTTATCTTGGCATTAAAAGCAACTCTTAAGCAACTCTGGGATGAATAAGGCGTATTATTATTTCAGAAACAACTAATCCAAATAAAGAAGAGTCTTAGTCCTATCTTGTTGCACTCACCTAGGGCAAGTGGGAGGAACCTTGGGAACTGAGCTCTCTAAGCAGCAAGGATCAGGTTGAGAACCTGTAACATCAGATACTGAGAAAAGTCAGGTCTCCCCTTTCAGCCAAGGAGACACAATACAACGACAGCCTAGAAACCTGAGAAACTTGTTAAAAGCAGTTATTTCCGTGCCCTGCTGTTACAGTATGACAGGAAATTAAACTAAATTATGTATTCACTGTACATTTATTCATATGCATTTAATATGAATGGGCTTTCTTTTATAGTTAAATCAATAAAAAGGTAGACTTGTCAGTTCTTTACTACTGTTTTATAGTAGTAGATTCCTTGCAAGGTTATCACCAGCCTCTCCCATCCACTGTATGGTAAATACTTAATTAAGCTCAAAACAACTGTTCTTAAACTCATAACTTAGCTTTGAATTCTCTGCTTTTGTTTCAGTTATGAAAAAAGGGCTTCTATTTCCCAAACTTTTCAATCATCAGAGTAACGACAATACTTCAATTGCATGTCGCACTAGTTATTACACTTTGAAATGCTGTACACTCTGTTTGTACTGTTTCCCATAAAGAATTTTAGAGTAAAATTTGTCTTGAAAAGCCAACGCGCTCATGTGTAAGAGTAACTTCTTGTTGAAGTCAGTTGGTTTGTCCTTGTCATGAAAGCAGGAAGTTCCTTTAGCAAGGAAATTATCATTTCTAAGATCTGTACCTGAGAGTTGACATTTACAGCTGAACAGCAAAGTGATCTTTCACTCATCCTTCTTTACAAGCTCTGCCTGATTTTGTTAACAGACATTGTGCTGTAACTGACAGACAAAATGGTCTGAGCTGAACATGAGTCCATGTTTCCGACAGACACCAATGCACTTCCCCATCACAGAATGTACAAGTGCTCAGAGGAAAGAAAGTTGGTCCAAATCAGTTTTACAATAGAAACCATTCGTTGCCTTAAAAATGGAGAAGATTATGTGCTCTCAGAGCAGCTCTAAGACCAACAGAAAAGACAAGTCAAATATCTAAAGCCAAAGTGTTCCCCTAAAAGAGCCAAGGGAGATTTTAGTGAACCTGTACAACTGTAGAAAGGTATTTATATTTTTCCTAATAAGCAGAGTGCCAAACAAGTGTTATCTGAGCTGGAAATCAACAGTATCATCAAGAAGAATGATTCCTAATATCAACAGGAATCACACCAGGCGCTAAATTACTAATATAGCAGAACCAGCTAATTAAAGATTATATTAATTCAGAAAACAGCTGATGCATGTGCTGTACAGAATATTTAAAGGGATGGCAAAAGACTGCTTTGGAGGAAGGATGAGATACAAACAAATGCCCACATTTCAACAGTAGATTTTTTATGAACAGTAATTCAGTTTGAGTGGCACCAGCTTTTGCAGAAATACTGTTCTCTCTGGAATGAAGTCGCAAATATTTTAGGCTAAGCAAAGCCAGATAGGTAAGGCTCAAATAAGACTTTACTGTGGAAAAGTGATTGCCTCTCTTTAGCTAATACTGAAACTCATTTTCCTTGTCATTTATTTTGCTAAAAGGAGTTTCAATAATTGTTCCTATTTTCTGACTGTGAATGTGTTCCCAGAATGACCTTCTGGGAACACAGACCAGGAACAAGAACTGTACACAATGGCGCATCTAGTAACTTTGTCCCATTGTCCCTTCCTGTCCTCTGCCACAGCTCTTCTCTTTTTGTTCTTTATTGCATAATGTCATATGGGAAGACTGGTATTGTAAACACCTGAATATCTTAAATTGTCATTCAAATAAACAAAGTTCATAGGAAACCTCTGGTGTTTGTTAAATCATTGTGACAGATTAAGTAATCTCTGTAGGGCTGAGAGATGCCTTTGTGATTATTTTTATACCTAAAAACTATGAGCACTTATGGGACCATAAAAACTTAATCGCAGAACATCAGAAGTTCATGCTATGCTAAACCACTCTCCAGGGATTATTTAAATCAACATGTCCTCCTGCATTTTGAGTGACAGCCTTTGGTGGAAAGAATCTCCTCGTGGAAGTACCACTTCTTATTCACTTAGATGCAAATATTTAAAAGAGTAAGAAAATAAGTAGTGTTTATTGAATACTGTCCCACTTACGTGAAATTTTATAGATTCACTACTCTGGGTACATTAGCTTCTTTGTATCGCTCGCCAGCCGCCTTTTCCACAGTATCATTTAACTTTCAGGACTAATTGCACTGTTAACCCTGTCAATGTGATGCTGAATGCTACCTGTCACCAGCCAATGCTTCATTTTCTCTCCCACAACATAGTATTCTCACACAGGCAGGAAGATCTCTGAAAACAAATGTAATGAAATCTTCTTTCAAAAAACCAGGAAAAGCAGATGACTTAGTTTTACTGCAGTGCCCCTGAAAGCCCTTACCATACATTTTACAGCAGACATCAAAGAGAGGCTACTCTTTCTCTGGCAGAAATGGCATATTTTCCCATTACTTTCTTCTTAACCAACAATTGTGTGCTTCGCTTTTAATTGTGAACATAGATTTTAAGCTTGTGGGGCAGGACCCCTTTTGTTCTTTCATGTAACCAATCTCCCCGTCACTACAAAGGGACTACTATTTTGTGGCTATTTTCAGGATGTCTTTCTTTGACATTGTCTTCCCCAACACACACCTTCCTAAATAAGAGCACAAGAAAATCTTCCCAAAACACCACATTTCTCCAATGGAAACTTGTGAAAGATGTAATTATGTAACTTAAAGTAACACAGCTCCAAACTATTTATAATAATACTGTGATTTACAGTATAGATCAATGTACCTTTCAAGTATGAACTCCTAAGATCCTAGAAGTCATATGGGGAAGCATATTTTTGTGTTTTCTGAGTACTGCATGAACACACAGGTTGACAAAGAATAAAAATTACCAGAAAAAAAATAATCAAGCGCTGTGTTCTAAAACCAACTGACATTTACGCTGTGATATCATGAGCTTGTTCTCAGGCATTTTGTTAATTGAAAGTAAGGAGTTCATTCCGTAGGTCAATTATTTGCTGCGAATATTTCACGGAAGTCTCATAACACCACCTCCATGGATTTATATAGATGCACCAGAATCATTTCTTGTGACTAGACCATGATTCAGAATTAGCTATCAGCCTTTTCTAAAGCGTCTCTTCCGTGGCTTCATTCGAGAATGTTTAGGTTAAGATTTCCAAAGACCTGTTGAAGGTATATGTCTCCTCACTAAAAGAAAATCAGATAAAATGAGCTTAGTCTTCATATACATATATCTACGTATGTATAGAGTAATGCAGACTGTACTGAGCCTAGTGGCACTGCACTCCCATGAAGTTACTCACTTGTATATAAAATTTGCAGCTTGAGATTTAAGGGAGTGATTCAGAATTAATTGGGAAAAGTTTGGGTTTTTTCCCTTTCTGAAAACAGCTCTCTGCTTTACTACAAAAACATCACACTATTGCTTCTGAAGCTGCAGATGCTACCACAATTGTAATTGCCTGTCATGCAGTGAAGAAATCTAATTAAAACCACTTATTTGTACCTATTAACCAGTCTCTTTAAATGCAGACAAAAGACCTTACCACAAGCTAAAACATAAGTACAGAGTGTGGTCTGCAATTCAGTAAGAGAAACAATGGATGTTTTCAGATAATTACACTTACCTCCATTTTCCTGCTACTACCAATTAGCATTAACCGTGAACTTAAATGGCTATGTAAATCACTATAGCTAGCCACTACTCCAGACATGGTTCAAACTGTTGGCATGATATTGGACAAGGCATTTCATCTTTCACACACTTAAAATGGTGAAATTTTGGTGTTGAGAATAAATTACTGATCACAGCATGGTTTAGAGGTAAATATACAATAATTATGAAAAATGTTTAATGAAGTGCAAGGAATAACTTGCAGTTTTCTCCCAGGAGACCCAGGATTCTCAAGCAGTTTTATAGATAAGAGCAGTATATTCCTTTGGAGGCTCCTTCATCACATCATTTAGAACAACTAAGGTTACATTTACCTCTCAAGATAGAAGTAAAAACTAACGCAACAGAAACCTCTAATGTAAAAGAGGCAGGCAGGGCACTAAACCAGAATGATTTAATAAGTAGCCTTACTGCACAAGTTCACCTGGTAGAGTTTGCTGCACTTCCTAATCCGAAGCCTTCACTCAAGACTTCACTCTGTTTCACATCAGATAGTGTTGACTGGGGGTGGAAGAGTTGCTGCATACCAATTTATTATCATCATCATCACCACATTGCTTCTTGCTTTCTTTAAAGAAACTGCACCGCTAGGCTGAACCTACTGACAAAGCACTCAAGCTTGTACCATTTCAGGTTTCTGTGTTTAAGAAACAGGCCATCAATGAACTAAAAACCGTGGGTTATAGCCATAATAGACAGACTTAAGTCAACGTGTGGCTGTAGGAACAGGGTTTTTTTTGCCCATTTTTTGCGACTTCTTCAGGGTGCCAGGCCATCCTCATGCCCTGTGCATGTCCATCCCTCATCCACCATTGTGTACACTATGCTGCCTCTGCATCTGTTCTGGCAAAGGGAGATGGTTACGAGCAGAATGGGGGGCTGATCTCTGATCTCTTCATTACCTCAATCTCTTCACTACCTGCACCCACATGGTTTCACGCCACCCTCAGCAACAGACACCTCCGCAGCCACGGCCTGGGCGGACCATCGCCTGGCACCGACCCCGCCGGAGCTGCCAGCACCTTGCTGCCTCGCGGAGCTGCCCCGTCAAGCTGTCCCCACTTCACCACCCCGCAAAGAAAGTGCCCTTTCCCCTCAGGTGCCACCACCCGCGTTTCCCCCCACACCCTCACACCTCGGCTCCGCCGCCAGGCGGGGCGAGGCGCGGTCGGGCCCCTGCAGCCCCGCAGCGCCGCCTGGAACAGGGCGAGGCCGCGCCGGGCCCCGTGCGGTACCTGCGCGATGCGCACAATGTCTGCCCGCCCTCAGCGCGAAGCGGCCGCCGCCGGGCCACCTCCATCCCCCCGCCGTCCACGCTGCCCCGTGATTTACCTCACCGACCCCCGCCCGCCCGGGCACCATCTTCCCGCTCCCGCCCCGGGCGGAGGGGAGTTACCTCGTCCCGCCCACCCCAGCCGAAGGGGCGGGGATTGGGCGAGCCCGCCTGTCACTCCGCGGCGGGACGGCGCGCGGGTTGGCCGCTGTGGCTGTCAGTCAGCGGCGGGGGCCGCGCCCGGCCCCTTGTTGTCACGGCGCCGTGCAGGGCTGGGGCTCTTCGCGCCGCCGCCGTTGTTGCTGCCGCCGCGGGAGCCCGGGCGGGGAGCGGTTCGCCGGCCTCGTTGCCCGCTCTCCCGGCGCGGGAGGAAGCGCCCCCGCCATGGCCACCAGCACCACGGGCTCTACGCTGCTGCAGCCCCTCAGCAACGCCGTGCGGCTGCCCGTTGACCAGGTGAGGATGGGAGAAGGCGCCCGCCCCGCTGCTGCCTCCTGGGGCGGGGGGGGGGGGGCTCGCCGCGGAGGGGCGGCGCCGCCGCCGCGCCGGGCGAGCGCCCCCCGGCTCCGCTCCGCGCTGTCCCGCCCCGCCCCGATCCCCTCCGCCGCCCCTCCATCCTTCCCGCCTCCGCCGGGCGCGGGGCCGGGGGCGGGCAGCGCCCGGTGGGGCGGTGGCGGCGGTTCCCCTCACGCCGCGGCGGCTGAGGGGAGTGGGGGGGGCACCGGCGCGTGCAGGTGCGCTCGCACCGCCGCTCCCCCGCCCGCCGGCGGCCGGTCTAGCAGCGCGGCCGCATCCCGGGCAGGGCCCGCCTCGCCCCGCCGGTGCGCGGCCGCTGGGCGGGCCGGGCTCGGTCCGCCGCCCGGTCCAGCAGCGGGGCCGCACCCCGGGTAGGGCCTGCCTCGCCCCGCCGGTGGGCGAGCCGCCGCGCCGGGCGGCCAACTTGTTGGCATCCCTCCCTCACCCCCCGCTCCGCGTTGGGCAGATGTGGCAGCACAGCTGGGAACGGGGGCCGGTGTCAGCTCAGCAATGCAAAGGTTGGGTAGTAATGGCAAACGTAAAGCAGCGCGCTGTGCCTGCGTGCCTCTGCCAGGGATTTTTAAATGCAGCGTTAAGTAATGATGCGTGCTGCGCATAACGCTGCTGGGAATCCGAATGTACTTTGTAGGCAGAGCGCTTCTTTGGTATCTTTTGTCTGAGCGATGTGAAAATTCCTGAAGGTTGTTAATCTTGTCATCTGCACAAAAACATCGGAGGTTTACTAAATGAGATTGGGAAACTGAGGTGTTCGGAGTTTAATGACTGAAGTTGTACAGAATGTTTGTTTATGGGGGAAGTGGTCTAGACCTCCTAAATCTGCATAGTATTTATGAATACATAAGTAAAATAACAGTAACTAACTCCTATAACTTTTGTAGACCCAGGAAATTTCATGTGAGGAGCTCTTATTTAAAAAAAAATAAAAATCTCCATTAATGTATGAATGAATGAAACACATCAACGACACACTGTGTGTTTGTGTAGAGGGACATTTTGATGTTTGGTTTTACAAAATACACCTAATAAGTGAGAAAAGTGACTGGAAAAAAAATACAGAGGAGGGGCATGTCTAGTGAAAAAATTTTGGAAGTGACTGAACTACATGCTCTTCCCCTCCTTTTTCCCCAAACGTTTGAATGGAGGTGAGAGAACCTTAGGTTAAGGATACACATGAAAAAGTATCTTCTAGAAAACTGACAAAAGCAGTCAAGTTTAAGTTAAGCTTGGTGTGATGGAATAGACACGGCACACAACTTGCAATGATACCTGCATTGGGGATCAATGGCACCACATGGCTGAGTGCCATGTACATGCAGACTGGAAGCTCTTCTTGGCAGGTGCTGTGTGTTTATTTCCATAAAGTCTGCAGCTTCTACAGGGTACAGGAAAACAAATAAGAGATGACCATCTTTTTATGGAATGATACTGGCATGTAATTATCTAGTCATAATAGTAGTCATGAACTTGATTGCTTCATGACATAGTGCAGCTTCTATCACATTTATTATATTTAAATGTTGTGGGTATGGCATTTTGATGATAATAAAGTTACTTTTTATCAAAGCCTGGAAGACTTCCCTGTATTGAATGTTTTGCAACAGATGCTCCTGTAAAGCCAAGATGTTTTTATGAAATACTGTTTGAGCTCCGTTGAAGCTTTTGGGGATGATCACAATGGAGGGTGGCTAAACACATGGTTTAAAATATTTTTATAAGCAGTTAAAAATCATACATACTTTGGTTTTAGATATCAGTGGACCATACATAATATAGGTCCAGTTGCATATGAAGAGCAGTAATTATGACTGGAGTATGAATCGAAGAGTTACAAAACTGTGCTGCACTAAGCAGAATGCATCCATAACTGTTTAAAAAAATAAAAGCAAGGTTAGATAAGTTAGATTTTTGTAATCTCTCAGTTTAAGAGTCTGTCCTGATAGTAAGTTTGTAATACAGAAAGAATGTGAAACGTGTTCAGTGTAATCAAATCAAAGGTAGTAAAGGAGAGAATGAGGGCAGAGAAAAGAAAAAGGAAGTGCTGATACTCTTTGGTGTGTGTGCTTGAAGATTATATGTGACATTCAGTGATACTATATGCATATTTGGTATTAAAATGTAGCAGCAGAATAAAAGTTTTCTGATCAGTAGGTTGTTTCTGCAACTTGATCCAAATCTGTACTGTGACTACAGTCATACCATACAGCAGGCACTTGAAGTGGGCACTCAGAACTGATGGAAATGAATGGGTTTTGTTTCTCTGCTTATATGTTTCAGTTTTGGCCACAAGTACTTACTAATCCTTATATCCAAAGTGTTGCCATTGTGATTTATGTTTAAGATATTACTGTCTAATTGTCCTGCTCTAAAGTTTTAGTGAAGGCAAAGGCACGTAACTCTGGGAGGACAAGTCCAGGCAGCATGTGTCAATGTTTCTCTATTGTCTGGGTGTTCAAACAAATGGACAGAAGAACCTTGCCTTTTTGGCAGTGGATGGAAGTAGAAATTTCAGTTAAAGGTGAAGCCGCTATCTCTAAGATTGAACTGATTAATCGGATCCACATCTGTGTATAGATTGAGTGTGAGAAATTGATTGTTTTCTGACTTAATGCTTGGTAGAACTAGAGGCACAGATTTGTTTGAGAATGGTCTTGGTTATGTGCTTGTTGGAGATCAGTGTAAAGGACGGAGTATGACAGCTCTGCCAGAGCCATTTGACACACGTGTAGAGACAAACAATCTCCTCTACGTGCCCAACTCTGTTACAAGAGAAAAGCTTTGTTGCTTTAACAGATTGCTGTTCTAGATCTTTCTTCTTGATACGACAGTACTAGTTAGCTATAGGAATGGAGAACAACTTGTTTTCTGCTTGTGTGTATATCCCCCAACAAGCTATTATGTGATAACTTGTCGCTATGTTAACCCTTCCTTTGGTTCTTATTTTGTCTTGCACCAAGTTATCTGAAATGGTTACTTCAAAAGCTGATGCATATTTGATAGGCTTCTTGTTCCTGTTTTTCTATTGTTACTTTCAGTCGTTTGGTGCAAGGGAAGATGCCTGGTGTGAACAAGAACCTGTGATTATCTTTGTAGATTTGGGAAGGCAAATGTGCATGTTTCTTTTGTATTTTATTATATGAAAAAAAATTAAATCACTCCTTGGGGGTGAAAAGCCTTATAAGAACTATATCTTTTCACTTCTTGGAGAACCTAAGTTTGCTACTCAGCCAAAGCAGCATCCTGTTGACAGCTGTGTCATCTTGGGTCCTTAAAGTTAATTGAAAGAGTGATTGAATGTTAATGTACTACAGTATTCCTTCTGTCTTGTTAGGGGAGAGAGGGAATAAAAGTAGTTATGTCCTTCCCACCCCTGACAGTTAAAGACAAGTATGGGAAGGATTATCATAAAAACTTGGCTGCTAGAGAATAATGTATTGCATAATACATTGAGATTGCAACTTGAATGATTTTTTTACAGTTACGTTTGTCACATAGCTGTCTGTTTTTCCTGTCTGTACTCATGTCATGTTTGTGTCTCTACCGCGTTCTTCTTTCTCGGAGGTGAAGCCTCACCAACAGCATGTTGGACATTGGTCCACTTCTAGTTCTGGTATTATCTTGCTGATTGTCTATTGACAAATGACATCTCTTCATGACATGTCAGGTTTCCTGTTGTTAAATTAGATCTTTTTAAATTTGCTGTGAGATGAGAATGGTTCTAGGAGACCAAAGCTTTCTTCTTGGCTTTGGGTTTCAGTGGGGTATGGGGAATTCAGAGAATAATCTTTGCTTTCACTGCTTCCACCAGAGGGAGCATAATTTTTATCTGGAAATGGGCAAAAACTACGTGAGTTATTACTGCCCTTCATTTGCCATAGAACCAGATAACTGTAGTAGAGGAAAAGCTGAGCAGGGGAGATAGGAGATTGACTATGACAATATGCGAGCATCAACTTTTTGCATGGATTGCCTAACAGATTGATCTTGAGATCCTGAAATATGGTGTGAGCAACTAGATCAACTAAGCTAACTTCAGTGATTATCTTCTATATAAGAAAAGAAAGAGTATGGCTCCAACTGCTAACAGTATAGCTATGTGAAGATGTGCGGACTGAATAAAATGTCATGCCTATGATTATGCACTTCACTTAAAATCCAGGATATAAAGAGAAGCAGTGTTTTTTCAACAAAAGTAAAAATTTCCTTGCTATTTCCACACTTTTCTTGGGTTGTTTTTGCAGCCTAATTTTAGCTCTTATTTGAATAAATTTGCTCCTTTATGTAGAATAAATATAATTTTCTACATGAGTGCCATCAACCTTCAAAGAATTTAAACCTACCTTTTTTTGAATAAGAATAGCATAAAAATCCAAGTCCTCCTAAACGTGAACTGTATAAACTGTGTGAGTTTCCTTCATTTAGTGATCACAGGCCAGTCTGCTGCATCTACATCTTTGCATATTTTTCAGCATACTCTTCCTTGTGCAGAGGGTTACCTGAGCTGCTTTCAACATGTACTTAATGCACTTAGTTCCACATAAAAGCAATTTTCATTAACATATGTTGAGTCTTCGTATTTCACCTTGTTGCCTTCAAGGAGAGTGGGCAGGATTTTTTTTTCCTCATACGTATGTATGAATTGTTTATTTCTTACATGCATGTGACTGGCAAGATGTATCTGCAAATTTTTTTATTTTATCTTGATGCTTTGGATATGAGCCTCAGCTGGAGTTTAAATAAAATACCAGGCTTGGAGGTGATGTAGGGAGTCATTTTGCTGAGAAGCAGTATGTGCCTGATTTGCCTGCAGGGAACATCTGGATGTGTCTCCTAGTTAGATTTCTGTTATTTCACAAAGTTTTGGGCATTAGTGATGCCTCACTTATTTTCCGCCCAAGCAACCTAATGTAGCTTCTTGAGGACTGAAATGCTTTAGTCTGGTAAAAATCTTTTTGTCTAAACATGGAGTGGAAATCAAAAAGTTTGTCTGGTATAGCTCTCCAGAATTTAGATGGCCTATTATTTGTCTTAAACATTAAGAAACTATAAAAAAAGGATGAAGTGAAGAGTGTCCCAAGTTTATTCTCTTTCACTATTGATTCTTAGACCCTGGTGTGCGTCTGGGAAATACAGAGCAGGGCATTACTGATTTTTCTGATGTGACCCAGGAAACTTATGAGTAATAGAAGCGTGTAAAAGTAGCATTCATGGGTGTGTGAAATCCAAACTGAAGGTAAGGGAGTGGTAGGATAAAAAAAAATTGTGCCCCTACTTTGCCCTGTATGTTCCTTATCCGCTGCTAGCAGCGGTCAGAAGAACGAAGGGTGGAGAGAAAAGTGTGATCTCCCATGACTATAGACGGAGGCTATAGTGGGTGAAAAGAAGCTGGGAAAAAAGTCCTGTTCTCCATTCTGTATGTGCTGTTCTCAATGACTGGATGTTTTGAATTGTTTGGATTTGCTAGCAAGTTTTTACTGGTTTCTTAACTTCTCTTTGAACTAGTGGAAGGGAGACTCATCATCATCAGAAAGGTCCTAGGGGGCATCTGCAGTGCCACCTTTCCTAGAATTTGGTATTGGTGTTTAGGTGTTGACTTAATTCTCCATGTATTATTTGTTGGGATTACTCTGCAATGAAAAATGTATAGAGAAGGGTGAAACTGTTGGGATAAGAGGAAAAAAATTGGCGAGATAAAATTACTATCTTGAAGGAAGGAGTGGAAGCTGTAATGAACACAGTTGGAAAAGAAAAAAAAAAAGCAGACACTGGTTACAGTGTTGGAAAAGAGCCATCTATTAAGTGGTAGAAAGATCTAGTGCAAGAAGGAAATACCTCTATTTAATTCATGGTTCATGAATATTGTTGTGAGGATGTCAAGTATAGACTACTTCAATTCTTTAATTTTTAGGGAGACAGCAGTGAATTTTCATTCTGATATGCAGTATGAAAGTGAGTGAGAGTGTATGTTTTCTCCAGGTTTTTGTGGAGCAGTGGAAAAAGTCAAAATATAATTACAGACCAAGGTTTCTACAGTAAACACCTAAAATAAACGCTCTACCTGAACAGCCTATAGTCACCTGCTTTGTTTTGTCAAATTGTTTTTCCCATCCTTAGGCAATTCATTTGGGTGGTGTAAATGTGAACACTTCCTGACCTATGTTCCCCACAGTACAAGCCATTTCTGAATTGAAAATAGGGTTCAGAAATTACTACAAAAATACTGCAGTCCTGGGATGTTGAGAAGAAATACTGGAGTGCCCAAAGAAAAGGCTAATAAAGAAAAAAAACCCAGTAAGGTGTAGGGAAGACGACAAGAGGCTGAGTACATGGTTACTACTGTGTTGCTTTCTGTTTTTGAAGTGTTACTGCTGTAAATCTATTGTGCTGCAGCTACGTTTCCCTCTGTGGGCTTTTTCTTGGGTACAGTATTGACTTAAAAACAAGAGTTCTCCAAACTGATAAAACGGAAATAAGTGAGTCATCTTTATCATTCATTAGCCCTGATATTTTTTGACTTTAATTCCAGTTTACCTGATCCTGTGTTGACCTAATGAAGCACTATGATACATCCTTTGCAGCCTTGATTATGGCACATCATCTTCTTCACATTTATTATTTTGACTAATGTGCACTTTTCCTGAGTAACAGTTGCCCATTTTTTTTTCTTGTTTTCCACGCCTTTGAAAGAGGGAGTCTAGACTGTGGAATTTTATTTTCTCCTGGAAGCTGAGAAAAACTACGCATGGCCAGGTGAAGACCTGTTTACTTAATGTGTGCATCTTTACAGTATTTATTTTACAAAGAGTGGTGATACAGTTCTTCAGTATTGATATTTCATGTTCCATCTTTCCTTTAGGAAGTATTTTAAATTCAACATTAGTTATCATTATTGTAGGGTGCTGCACCTGGGGAGGAATAACCCCATGCACCAGTACAGGTTGGGGGCTGACCTGCTGGAGAGCAGCTCAGCTGAAAGAGACCTGGGAGTCCTGGTGGACAACAGGATGACCATGAACCAGCAATGTGCCCTTGTGGCCAAAAAGGCCAATGGCATCCTGGGGTGCATCAAGAAGAGTGTGGCCAGCAGGTCGAGGGAGGTCATCCTCCCCCTCTACTCTGCCTTGGTGAGGCTGCACCTGGAGTACTGTGTCCAGTTCTGGGCTCCCCAGCTCAAGAAGGACAGGGAACTGCTAGAGAGGGTGCAGCAGAGAGCTACGAAGATGATTAGGGGACTGGAACACCTCTCTTGTGAGGAAAGATCGAGGGACTTGGGTCTCTTCAGTCTGGAAAAAAGACGGCTGAGGGGCGACCTTATCAACACTTATAAATACTTAAAGGGTGGGTGTCGGGAGGATGGGGCCAGGCTCTTTTCAGTGGTGCCCAGGGACAGGACAAGAGGTAACGGGCACAAACTTGAGCATAGGAAGTTCCACCTAAACATGAGGAGGAACTTCTTTCCTTTGAGGGTGGCAGAGCACTGGCACAGGCTGCCCAGAGAGGTGGTGGAGTCTCCGTCTCTGGAGACATTCAAAACCCGCCTGGACGCGTTCCTGTGCAACCTGCTGTAGGTGACCCTGCTCTGGCAGGGGGGTTGGACTAGATGATCTCCAGAGGTCCCTTCCAACCCTATGATTCTATGATTATTAGTCTTCTAGCACTTGTTCAAGTGAACAGAGCTGTTTGGCAATTTCAATTTGCCTGCAAATTTAGATAGGTGCTAGTTATGCCTGATTGTTTTAAGTGATCCTGTTGGCAACTAAGCCATCTTTTGCAAAGGAAACATCCATAGCTCTGCCTTTTATTCTGGAATAATATATACAAAGCCTTCTACAAAGGTTTAGAAGCTATTTTGGTTTGGCTGTAATAGTGTGATTTTCTGTAGTTGGGATTTTGGTCTTTCCTTTTACTTCTAGTTAAAAGTGGCCTAAGCTGAAGAAGGAGGTACTCTTGTTCTGAAACGTGGCTTGTGAGCGTACTGGTTGTGTAACTATAGTGGTATATTCTATACTGGTAATGCTACCTGTATAGATGCGTCTAAATCTTTCTGACCTGCCCTCTGGCTGAGCAATGCTCTTGATTCTACTGCTTCCTGTCAATCATTCATACATGTATATATATATAAAAATTCAATGAAGACTAAACATATCACTCAAAAAGTGCACTGACAGTCCAAGGGATAATGAATGGTTTTTTATAGAATCATAGAATGTGTTGGGTTGGAAGGGACCTTTAAAGGTCATCTAGTCCAACCCCCCTGCAATAAGCAGGGACATCTTCAACTAGATCAGGTTGCTCAGAGCCTCATCAAGCCTGGCCTTGAATGTCTCCGGGGATGGGGCCTCCACCACCTCTCTGGGCAACCTGTGCCAGTGTTTCACCACCCTCATTGTAAAGAACTTCTTCCTAATGTCTGATCTAAACCTACCCTGCTCTAGTTTAAAACCATTGCCCTCGTCCTACTGCTACATGCCCTGGCAAACAACCCCTTCCCAGCTTTCTTATAGGCCCCCTTCAGGTACTGGAAGGCTGCAATAAGGTCTCCCCAGAGCCTTCTCTTCTCCAGGCTGAACAACCCCAACTCTCTCAGCCTGTCTTCATAGGAGAGGTGCTCCAGCCCTTGGATCATCTTCATGGCCCTCCTCTGGACCTGCTCCAACAGGTCCATGTCCTTCTTGTGCTGAGGGCTTCAGAGCTGGAAGCAGTACTCCAGGTGGGGTCTCACGAGAGCAGAGTAGAGGGGGAGAATCACCTTCCTCGACCTGCTGGCCACGCTTCTTCTGACACAGCCCAGGATGCGATTGGCCTTCTGGGCTGCAAGCACTCATTGTTGGCTCATGTCCAGCTTTTCATCCACCAATTATTCTTCAGGGTGGAAAAGCTAGAAAGAAATTGAGGCCACCATGAATCTGCAGGAGTTTATTGGAAGCCCAGTGATGGCTACCAGTTCTGTAGAAGGTCTAGCCTTAGAATATGTTAACACATGATTATCTGTAATGGGGCTGAAGGTGAGAAATTATGTAAAATATTTTAATATGGAGGCATGATTCTAGAGGTTATGAAAATATTATTAAAAAAATGGAATTAATTTGAAAAGCTGTAACAGCTCAAAGTAGCGTATATTACTTCTGCAGGTTGCTGTGTATTGCAAATGTTTACAGGGCTGTTGTGGTGGTGCTTGGAGACTTTGTAGGTGGCTGATTTCATGCAGAGGATTCCCAAACTGGGAGGAGCAGGAGGATAATGGACATGGAGGAGTAGAGACTGTCTGAGGTGAACAGTAGTTCATTCAAGGGAGAGTGTGGTGAAATCCTTTTAATTCTAAGCTCTCCCCCCCACCACGGAAAACACCAAGAACCTGACAGTTTTAAAGATGAGGAATATTTGTTTTACTTGCTATTTAAATTGACTACTGCTTTTACTGGATTTCTGCAGGCTCTATGGACAAGAGTATTACTTCCTGTGTTTTATTGCTTATTTTAAGATGGATTTCAGTTTCTCACCTATCAGCAGAATATAATAGTACTGAGGTGGATCTTATGGAGAAAGTGGCTGTTTCTGGTTGCCTTTGAGAAGGCTATCTCCGTAGATGTTATTTTGCTTTATTTTTAAATGGCTAGGAAAGTGAATAACTTGTAAAGTTCTTACAAAATTTCAGGCACTGCAGTGGTTCTCTGAGCATTAAAATAAAGACTTGCTGTTCAAATACACTTTTGAAGATCTTGTATACTGCTGATACTCATGTGACGAAGAGTAGAGATTTTGAGGTTAATCACTATGTGTGATAAAAAGCTACACATCTGAAAACGGCAGTAGCCGAGTTGGTCTTTGTTTGCAACTGTGTTTTGCCAACATAATGCCAGGCTGTTTTGTTTTGATGTTGTAAACCCTTTTTTCCTGGCAGTCTGAGCTCTGCCACCCTTAACTGGCCAAACCAGTTTTTGCTCGACAGAAGCAAGCGTGTTAGGTCCTTATTGTTTTTGAGGAGAGAAGAAAACAAAACACCCAAACAAAACGCCCTAGCCAGCGCTCTTAGTCCAATTTCGCCTCTGAACCAAACTTGCTAGATTTTGGCTATTCCTGTGCATAAATAGCTGTTACGTGTGACAGCTCAGTATCTATAATGCTGAATCCTTAAGAGTTGATCAGAGAGAACACCCTTCAGCTGACATCTTCCTATCCTTAATGGGTTAGTTTTGGTTGTTTTCACTATAAAATGTGTACGTTGATGTTTCATTTTACATTTTTAGTCATACAGTGTTTCTTAGAGTAATTCTGAGTAATGACTTAGTAAGCACTGTTTGAAAAAGCTTATTGGATTTGATGCTCGTTTATTGCACAAACCAGATTACTAGTGCCTACATCATGTTCTTCATGATGTTCTTCACTCTCTCCAACATACTTAGGAATTACAAGCTAGAAATTGGAAGTTAATACTGGAAATAAAAATACTATTATTAACGTATGTCATGACTGTCTTTGATGTTTTGGACTGAAATCAGCTTGGAAAGAAAGCATTCAGAATCTGATGAGTAAGTCCTTAAGTTGCCAATAGATTCACATGAAGATGAAGTATATTCGTGCAACATTAAAAACAAAAAAACCCCAACATTTTGCCAGTGTTGTTACAGTTGATTAGCACAAATAGCTAAAGTATGGACTTCAAGAACTGGCTGCCATTAGAGGGGCTATGCTTGGAAGTCTCATCTGAAAATGGGTGTCCCTTCATATTGGTTACTGTATAACTATGCAGTAACATGGTCTTGCTACAAAGAACACACTGACTTAACATAAAAACATCTCCCCTGCTGATACTGCCCCAAAATAGCCACTGCTGCTTATCCTCCATTTCTTCATATTTCACCCATGAAGTGAGGTTGAGACTTCAGGGCAAGAGTGTTAATTGGTTATATCTTCATCATGTTATTGTTTGAACCAAAAATGCATTTGAAAGCATTGCCACAAGATTTGAGTTGAAAGGGGAATGCCTGTTTCTTACTGTCAGTTAGAGAAGAAATGTTCTTTGAATTGATCTCGAGTCCTTCAACTTTATTAGGTACCTGTGTCACTGTCTCCATACTCTTCTTTCTGACATTTCCCAATAAATTGAAGAAAATTACCAAACACTTTGATTTTGATTCTTGTCATGGAATAGCTTTTTTCAGCTTTAGTGTGGAATTTGTTCTTTTTTTTTTATCAGTGCAGCAATTTTCAAGAAATAGTTGGAAAATTGATCATTGCTTTAAAATACTAGTTATTCTCACTCTTCAGTTCTTAGTGGTTTGGCAGTAGGCAATTATTGGATAATTGTGCAAGCTGTTTGTTCCTTTTATACTGGATGAAGGTTAGAAATTGGACAGGAGAAGATCCATCTGTACTGCTATCTGGTTGCTGTGGAGAAGCATCAGCTCTCCTGTGTTATACATAGCTTTTTGTGAACATCTGTAGATGTTTTTAATTCCTCAACTGACTGTTTTGGTGGAAAAGGGAAATGGCTTTGACCTAACTGGCAGCAAGAGCAAGAAAATACTGACATTTGAGAAACAACACATAACTGAGGCTTCATTAATGGTGATAAGGTTTGGCAATTTTTGACAAGTATGTGTCAACAAATATGATGCTTGGAGGGGTTTGTGTTTTTACAGTGTTACTGCTCATAAAATAGCCCTATAGATATAGGAAAAAAAGATCAAAGCCTCAGCTTTGCGATCCGTGCTTCTTTTTAAGGAAAATGTACATTATTCTGTCTTGATCTCCTAGTTCTTGAAAGAGCTCTTTTCAAAGAGTTTTTTCAGTTCACATTCTAAAATGTTTTTTTAAAATGCCTTTTCTCTCTGAGAACTGTAGTTGTTGAAAATGGGGCCATAAGATGGGAGAATAGGAATGCTGCTCAATGCTCACTAGTCCTTGCAGGAAACATGTGCGATAGCTTAGTTTATATGGAAGAAAAGTGGACCGAAAATGGCTGTAGACAGGGTGACAAGTAATGCCTGGTATCTTGCAGCTCAGAAAAACTGAATTCCATGGAGAAAACATACCATGGTGTGGCAAAATGGGAAAAAAACCCTAGATCTCAGGCTGCAGAATCATCGTCTCAACAGGTTCTTGACTGTTTCCTATAAAGCATCTTGCATCTTGAAACTCATGTTTTAGGCTCTGTGCATCAGGTAGGCTTCAGTGCTTCTGCTTATATTTTGGTGACCTTTTTCCAAAGCCTATTTCATCAGCAATAAGAATTAAAATGCCTTTTTTTTTTTTAAAATGAATGACTTAAAAAAACAAACCCAAAAAACTCCAACAAAAAAAGCACACAAAACCAACCAGACAAACCCACATCAACTTTCATTCATCAAAAGCATGTTATTGAGGCCACAGGCATGTATTGCAGTTAGCAGGTTTGAATACATTTTTTTGTTTTCTGATGAGAGAAGTCTTGGTAAAATTAGAAAATAAAGATGCACAAAGAGGAGGTAACTTCCAAAGAGTTTATGTGGGTCACTGCAGAAGAGATTGTAAAATGCTGTTTTCCTGAATCTTAATTTGGTGTTCCACCTGCCAGGCTGCTGTTTCTTTTGTAAGGTAATTTATTGTCCCTGTTGTACTTCTAAGTGCCTCCCAGTGCCTTGCTAGAGCTAGCAAGCAAAACTCTGTACAATAATATTGCTGCTTCTCAGTGGATTTTAGGCTGTGTGGGCCACTGTGATTAATTTTTGCCATCCAGTAGGAATTATCTCTATATCAGTAAAATTCCCTTGCTGCTTTGGCTGCTTTTCTGAACGAGGCAAATGCCTTCTGTGCTGTGAAGTAGCAGGATTCTGGAGGGGTTGGCTGCAACGGTTTGCTTTTGATATTTAAAATATAGCTGATATGAAGAAGAAGCTTAGCCTAAAATCTGAATTAGTGGATAAAACTGCACAGCAGTATATTAAAAATTTGTTTCGGAGGAGAAAGTCTTTTCTTCTATATTTCTTTTTAACATGGACTTAAAATTTCTTTAATGGTTTCTTAAAGATGCTGCCTGTGTTGGAAGGCTGGAGAATTCTAGCTGTTCAAATCAAATGTTTTACCAAAACTTCCTCTTGATGATGAAAATCCTTGTAGCAGTCTGTGACCTTTTTCTCCTTTTCTTTTGCTTTACATAAAGACTTGATCTCTCAGACCTTTTTCCTAAATCAACAACTTCGTTTTTACAAATGTATGGTATAAATTACATTTAATTTTTTAAAACACTAAAATAAATATATTTTTTAAAGTTTTATTATAAGCTTTCCATTGACTTTTACACAGGTCATGCAAATGGAAAATTTGTTACGTAGATAGCTTAATGCAGTTAATGATATGATAGATTTGCATTTTATGTAGATAATCCAAACATTGAAACTGTGAATTTGTGCTCATGTTTTACTGTTACATTTGGCACAAAGTATGCCTGTGAACTCTGTTGGCTGGACAACTGGTCTTGCACCAAAATAGTGGATTTAATTTTTAAATTTCTAAAATACAAGTTTTGTAATAGCTTAGTATGTCTAAGTGGTATTTAACGCACATCTGCATTAATCATTACTGAATAACCAGTGCAGATAATTTGCTGATAATTATAACTGTAAGGTTTTTTTTTAGTCTTATGTGCACATAACTTTCCATTACACACTGCTCTCTATACGGGACTTTGAGGTGTTACACTCATTATAAGCTGAGCTGTCGATATGACCTGTACTTCAGGAGGTAAAAAATTCTGTGTTTGTTTTCTTATACATGTGCTAAGTTATAAGTATTCAGGGTGAAACTTGCCATTCCATGCGTCTGCATCAGAATGTTTTTCCCCTAGGAAGTCTCACCTTTAAGTGGATCAGGGGTTTTTTTATTTCTTCTATAAAACTGGAGCTGGTTATTGGAATTGGAACAGGTTTTATGACTTCGGGGAGGCAAGTTAGATTTTGGTTTGAGGAATGAATCATGTTGCTTTTGGGAATGTGTCGTCTTTGTTCTTTGTGGGTGTTCTTCTCACATCTGACCAAGGCGTGAGGTGTTTGAAAGTTCTATTTTGCCTGTACTCACAATGTTGTAAGAGCTTGATGTAAGTTTTCAAAAAGTACTCAAGTATACCTCTCCTAGTTGTTGAAGTTACTGTATATAACGTTTGTGTAAAAAAAAAAAAAAAAAAAAAAAAAATGTTCTCTATTTTAAGGCAAGTTGCATATCTTCAGTTCTTCATTTGTCTCAGTGTGTGGATACAGTGGAGCTGTATGTCAGATCCACACTGGTCAATGTGGTTAAAGATGGGAGATATAATTAGGAAAATGCTAAATGTTAAATGTAGGCTTTGTTTACTTCAGCAAGTAGTGCAGTACAGGAAGAGTGTTTCTGTGGAATAAACATGCTAACAATGGTTGGCATTGAGAATCCAACATGGATGCTGTGATAATTTTGGGAAATACTGTTTTTGCCTAGGTCAGTCCATGGGCTGAATGTCCATTTACCTTTGGAGCAGATCTTCTAGTTCAGTTTAGCTTAAAAGAAATCAGGTTTTGTGTATTTGGACACCACTGTACAATGCATGCCAAAGCTTCTGAAGCAAGGACAGCTGGGAGGCTTGCTTCAGAAGCCCTCTCCTGATCTGAACCAAAACAGTGTAGATGCATGCATTATCTCACTGCTGGAATTGGAAGTGAATAGAATAGAATTTAGGAGCCCAGAGAGTCTGTTTCTCCTTTCCAAAGCTTTCTCAAAGCTTTGACTTTGTAGTAGAAATGCTGTGTTTTCCATTTCTTTTTAAAAGTAAGAAATCAGATATTCAAAATGTTTACCAAGTGAATATATAGCCTGTGATAGCAGATGCTCAAAAGTCAGAAGAAGTGTCAGATGAGGATTACCTATGTGACTGAATACGGCCAAGTAATGGCCACAAACTCTTTGATATGAGCTCCCTCCCTTATTTGGAATACAAATCACTAGTAAAGAGAGTTCTAGTGACCTGGAGAAAAAATATAATGAAAATGTGTCATAGTGATGACTTTCAGTTTTGCTTGCATTTTGAGATACTTTGGGTCTGATTTATAGACATGCTGGATATTCAAAATAGCAGCTGAAATGATATTTTCAAAGTACAGTTTCAGTTAAAGTTCTGTTAAAACTACTGACTGAAAAACTAGGCACCGCGTATCTGAAATTGGGCAACCAAAGTTAGTGGGCATTTGGGCTTTCATCATTGCATGTCAGTAGCCCACCTTTACAACAGGAATAGGAATTAAGATCTCAGAAAGTTTACAGTTATTTTATGAAGTCTTCCCATGTTATAGACAGATCAGCATAAACATGTCTATGGGGAAATGTAAGATTTTTGTATTCAGTGTAGGATGCAGATGGTCAGCAGGTCGAGGGAGGTGATTCTCCCCCTCTACTCCACTCTCGTGAGACCCCACCTGGAGTACTGCGTCCAATTCTGGAGACCCTACTACAAGAAAGATAGGGACGTGCTGGAACGTGTCCAGAGAAGGGCCGTGAGGATGATCAGAGGGCTGGAGCACCTCTCCTATGAGGACAGACTGAGAGAGCTGGCGTTGTTCAGTCTGGAGAAAAGAAGCCTCTGAGGAGACCTTACAGTGGCTTACCAGTATCTTAAGGGGGCTACAAGAAAACTGGTGAGGGACTTTTTAGGATGTCGGGTAATGGCAGGACTCGAGGGAATGGATTAAAACTAGAGATGGGTCGATTCAGATTGGACATTAGGAAGAAGTTCTTCACGATGAGGGTGGTGAGACACTGGAACAGGTTGTCCAGAGAGGTGCTGGAAGCCCCATCCCTGGAAGTGTTCAAGGCTAGGCTGGATGGGGCTCTGAGCAACCTGATCTAGTGGGAGGTGTCCCTGCCCATGGCAGGGGGGTTGGAACTAGATGGTCTTTAAGGTCCCTTCCAACCCTAACAATTCTATGATTCTATGGTAAGCATTTAATGGGTCATAGGATGAGGGTGAAAACTGAGCACTTGTCCATTTGCTGAACGAAGCAGAAATCCTGCTGGGGAAAGTGGAATAAAGCAGCAGAAAGAATATTATCAGAAGTAGGTATGTATAAAGACTAAACTGAAGTTGCATGGCTTTCAGCTTTAACTGCTGCGTAGCTTGGTTTCACAAATACGTATTTAAAGGTTTAGGAGGATTGGATGTGATACAAGTCTGCAAAACAGTTGATGCTTTGTAGTCTGCATTTTGGTGCACTGTGGAAGCAAGTGTAAGGATCTGATTGGTAAGAGCAGAGAAGGAACACAGGGTGGTGTGTGAACATTGCGGTGGTGTCTTTTATGTATCCAAGTATGCGTATGTTTGTGCACTTTTTGGCAAGAGCAGTTTAAAAATACCCCCTGGTAATTTTGGAGTCCCTTTTGAGGAAGGCTTTCAGAACTAGATTCTGTTGCTTGAGTCACTTAGTTGTGTGTTCAAAACACCAACATCATGAATTGACATCCCTGGAAGTTTTGCTTGTGGGGTTGGTCTGAAGGTATGATAACCTGCATTTTATTGCTGTTCTCAAAATATTCAGGAAGGTGTTTTGTGTTTGTGGTGGTGTTTGTTGTTTGTTTTTTGTTTGTTGTTTTGGGTTTGGTTTTTTTTGTCTGGGTGTTATTTTTTCTGTGTGGTGTGGGGTTTTTTTGTGTTGTGGGTTTTTTTGTTTTGTTTTATGGGATATTGTTTATCAACTATGGATTTGGTCATTTGGGTAAATAGCTAAAGCAAGAGCAAGTACCCAGGAAAGGAGTCAGCAGGTAGGGAGTGAAGAGAGGGCACATTTCATAGATTCTCTTTGCATGTTTTTCATGAGGCTTTTCCACTTTCCTAAACCTGCAGGCTCACCCTGAATTGTGAAATTCAAGGTTTGTTGTTTCGCTTTTGTCTGCTTCTATAGAGATGATGATACAGGTCAGAGATGCCAAGCACTTCCACCCACCCTTTGCCACGGTAATAGTAGGAGCCAGGTGATAAGTATTCTTCTTCCCTGGGTCTTGCTGGTTTGCTTTGAGAGATAATCTGAAAGAGGGGCATCATGAGACACCAGTTGGCGAATCATCTGTAATGCAGCCAAAGCCTGGACATTCAGTAAAGCCAGCAATGTGAACTTGTCAGCTCTGCTATCACTTATGGACAAGTATTCATGCCCATTTCTTCACTCTGTCTCTCACCTCGGCTTAACTTCGTATTTGTCCCAATTGTCTCCTCTATCTCCCTTTCCCTCCTAGTCTGTCTAGGGTGCAAGCTCTTTGGGTCAGAAACTTGCTCTGTGGAGCATGGTAAATTCATAGCATAATTGCTATAATAAATATAAAACCCAAAGGTCAATACTGAATTCATAGTTAATTACTTTAGCTTTTTTTTCTTCATTTTTTGACCTCTTTTTTTTTTAAAACATTATCAGTTTGTTTCCGTTTCAGTGGTTCATTGAACTTGATGGTTTTGTATGAAACTCTTCTACTAAATCCACAGACTCATCCTGAGTTATAAACCTCGCTCCATTTCATTTGCATCATTGCTTATAAAGGAGAGAAAACAGGTCAAGTTATGCCCTGAAAGAATATCTCATCATTCTTTTAGGATTTTCCAAATACTGTTAAAAGCATAATGTAAATGTGGGAGTAAGAGAATGGATGGCAAAGTGTACGTGACGGTTTAGTTTAGGGAACTGCTCCTGTTTAAAAGAGCAGCCCTGCCTTCTGAGCCTCTTTCCCTGCTGGCACTTAATGCTTGTGTAGCTTGGTGTTAAGGAAGGGTGGTTTGGAAAAAGAGGAATTATCATTGGATTTGCAAATAGGGAATCTACGCAATTGTTACAAAGATGAGTTCTGTAGGTAGTTGATGGGGTTTAGCTTCTCCTTTAAATGTAACCATGTTTGCATACTCTCACACCCTTACATGTTGTTGCCTGAAGCTTGGCTGAAAAATGATGAAGGAATGGGCTGGCTGAATTATAGTACTAGAGGAGTGCACTGTGTTGCTGCAAACATCAATATTAGGCCTGCTGTCATCAACGTAAAAATAGTGTTGTCACTGTACCCTGTGGTATTAAGTATATATTTCATCTAAGTGACATCAAATGGGCTGAACTGTTGTGCTAAGGACTAGTCAAGCATGCAGTATGTGCAAGTTTCTTGTGTTGAAGTGCTTATGACCTGAAGGAGTGGTCCCCAAGCTGTTGCTTGTGATGACTTGGGATGCTGCTATTAGACACAGACAGTTGTTAAGCAGTTTTCTATGAAAGAAAAAAAATCCATGGAGTGGGAAATGTTCTTTTCTAAATAAAGGAATTCATCCAGCTTTTGTAGCTTAAGCCAATTTTGGTAGCAGTTGCTGTATTTGAGGAAATTATTTCTTTATCGGGCCCTTACTGTTAATTTCTTTTTGGGCCACAGTCAGAATGATTCTTTTTACTCGCTGGTTTGTTTTTTTTTTTAATTCCACTTTTCCTTTCATTGCCCTAATGTCTTTAAATATTTAATATACAAGAGATTTTCTATCTTCTAGAATAAATGACCTGAAGGGAAGAGGAATTTCTGAAACTGTCCTACTTGAATGTAAAAGAAGAAAATCCAGTGTGCAACCAAGTTGTTTATCTGATTACATACCACTGAAGCGCACTTCGTTGAGCCCTGCTTCTGCACAGGCCATTCCAGTGATCTGACAGGGATTTGTGTAGCTGATACATAATTCCAAGTCATGCTCACTTAAGCAACAAATGGAAAACCCAACCCAGATCTTCATGTTGCTGGGAGGGTATAAATGATTCTGTGGTTGATAGTGGTTTGGTATATAGAAAATTTACAGAAAAATATATATTAAAAAAAAAAATTGTTTTTTTCTTGATACCTGCATGGATTACCTCTACAGGTTTGGCGTGTCTTTTCTTCTTAGCTGCCCAGGGGAGCACTGTTTTGTACTTTAGGAGGGGAGGGGCTCTCAGGAGAAGCTCTTTGAGGCTGACGTGCTGTGGCAAGAGCCATGGCAGAGCCAAAGGTTCTGCAAATTACTAATAACGTGTGGATATTTCTGTTAATTTCCAATACACAAGTGTGTGAGAAGTTTTTCTTCTTTTCTTTTTTATGCAGGTCAACTTTGTAGTGTGCCAACTGTTTGCCTTGCTTGCGGCTATTTGGTTTCGAACATACCTTCATTCAAGCAAAACTAGCCCATTTATAAGACATGTTGTTGCAACCCTCTTGGGCCTTTATCTTGCACTTTTTTGTTTTGGATGGTAAGTTGCACTTAAATTCATTTTTCAGGGACTTGTAGATTTTCATTTCTTGTTTGCAGGGAAGCAAAGTTTTTTTTTTTAATGAAGAGCCTTATTACCTATTTCTGTGGGGTTTAGCTGCTGCAAATATACAGAAATCAGCTTAAATTTTCTGATGCGGTGCACAAATTTTGAAAGCTCTCCCATTTGCAAACCGATAACTAACATACTGTCTTCCTGTGGTTTTGGGAAAATGGAGCAGGTGCAGTTTGTTTAACTTGTACCAGTTTTTCTGTAAACTTGCTTGAGAAGTATTCTCTTGAGGCACAGCACAGGTGTGATGACTAAGATAATTTCTCTTAAATATTCACTGCATGAGATAACTTGCTATGTGTTTTTCTGAATATTGAATATAATCTAACTTTTTGTAGGAAGAGTGTCCAGAAATGCAGTACTGATGATGCTAGTATAAAACACCTGGAAAGGAGCTGGCCCAGATTTGAGAGTTTTTTGTGTGTGGGTTTTTTCTTTTATGTTTTGGAGTGAGGGTGTGGTTTGTGGTATGTGGGGGGGTTTTTTGGCTTTGGGTTTGTTTTTTTTTTTTTTATTTTAACACAAACTTTCTGTGTCTGCTGTTTTCATATCTTGATCTTTTCACAGCATAGCAAGTCAGAATGTTAGCAAGGCTAAGAAAGAGTTATGCATTTAGTTTGGCGAAAATCTTTTTTTTCCCTTCAAAATTAACTTACTAAATGGCTCTCATCTTCCCAAGCTGGTTTAAGATTAATTAAGTGCCAGTTTTGTTTTATTGCACAGTAAACAAAGCGCTTGCTCAGCTTTAAGTATATAGAAGACTTATTTATACTGACAGTGGTAGAGAATTACTGAACTAGAGGGAATTAATCAAGCTGTTTTGCAGGTGGGAAGATGCACACAGTGTGTACACGCATGTGTTCGCACACAGAGGGTGTATAAATAAATCTTGGAATTCCAAACCAAAGATTTGGCCTCTACATTGGCATGTTGCAGAGGCTTCTCAACACTAATTGATATGTATTACTTTTAGGAAAAGAAAAATCAGTAAGTTTTTTAATCTTTGGATTTACATGTGCAGTTTACTTGTGTATATATAATTCCATAACTCCCATGTATTTCTTAAACTTTAGGCCATGGTATTCTGCTTTAAGAGAATGATATGATGTCAGAGACTTCCAGTCTTAGCATCAAATGAGGAGGATGATACGGGAGATAGGTGCTACTCTGTGTGGTTTTTGTGAGATCTGTGTAAGCTTTAGAAGCACATTCTGTATCCATTGCTTTGGAAACAGAAGTCATTAATTGTAGCCTGTAATTAGAAAGTGTTGTCGATATATTCATATCTGAAACTTGAGGATGGGAGACTTTAGAAAGAAACAACCTCCGCCCCTAACAGACATAAAGATTTGTGGAAGCCTCTCATTGGCAATACGTCCTGGAAAAGAAATCAGAGAGAAACTTTATGTCATAGTAGAAATCCAGATTATCTATTTTGCTTTGGATCATACTTAAAGCAATTATTTTAGCAATGAATTTCTATTTTACTAAAAGATGGGGTTTTCTTCTTACAATCATTGAACTAAAGGCTTTTTAAAAACGCTGAAAAGGAAGAACATAATTTGAGGTGTTAAAAGTACACATTCTTTAGAAAGCTGATACTTCTGTTGCACTTGTGCCAACTCTTTTTCCTATTGCTTAAGTATCGATTATAGAAGAATGTTTTTTGAGGGCTTTGTTTTGTTTGGTGCCCCTCACCACTCCCCAAGGAATCAAGTATATGTGTAGATTATGGTCCCATGGTATACCTTCAGTGACTCTTCAGTTGTGTTATAACATGTGTGTACAAGAGGGAAACTGTTCCTGTTTTCTTATATAGTGTTTATAGTAAATGTAGATTTGCAGAAAATCTCATGCAAACCTAAATGTGGTAAGTAGTTTGGAATCTGCACCCTTTTAAGAATATTTATTAGTCATTACGTTGTGATTTTCAACTTCAGATGTCTTAGTTTTCAGTCACCTTTGTGGTGCTTGTGATGGTGATGTGGGACGGGAAGAGAAGGGATAATCCCCTTGGGATAATAGCAAATAGCATAAAAGGTCTAGAATACCCTTTGTATATAGCTAAAATTTACTACTTCAGGCTGTATTTAAATGCATCCCTTTTAACTTTTGAATCTGAGATCAATCATATTGCTATTGTTAACAACTCTTAAAGAGAAATGTTTTCAGAGACTCTAATCTTTATATGGTACCCCATGTCAACCCAAATTTTTTCAGACTTTGATATCTTACTATGTTCCTTTCTCTGTTTAAGAAGCAAATCTCTTAAACTTTTGTCATTTCACTAATACTTGTCTTTGCTACACAGTGTTGCTAATACGTGGCTGATACATAAAGAAAAAGTGAATATTTTTTTTAATTGGCAATTTCTTATATTCAATGTGTATTTGAATTTTACGTAGTCATATCTTAGATGAGACTAGCTAGTAGTGAAGCATGGGAGCAAGTGCAGATTGGATCTCCCATAAAAAGTCAAGATTTTCAAGGTCATTAAATATCCAAGTGAATTGTTTTCCCTCAGTTGATCGTGTGTAGACTTTGTAGGATTTCAGCTGGATAGAACTGTGTTTCTTGTTGAAAGTCCTTGAAGACATTTCCTTGTGAATAGATGAGGAGTGAAATTGGAAATTGCTGATGATAAGATGAAAGAAAAGTATCAGTATAAGAAAATAGTATGTGCTTTTTAGGCTGCTTTTTATGGGGAAAAATTCCCAAACTAGATCAGTGTGTCATTTGAGCACATGTAAGTGTGCTACTGAGGCACTTTAAGTGAAGTATCAGAATGAAAGAAAATCAACTTACTGAAGATCAGATGCTTTACCCCAGTCACTGGCAATGGTTTGCCACCAGTGCTTTACCAGCTTACTGAAATATAACTCCTTTAAAAAAATAAAAGTAAAAATGAAACAGATGCCAAAAAACCCAAAACAATGGTGGTGTGGTAGCTCGGGTGGTAAGTGGTGGAAAACAAAAAGAGAATAGGTTAGAGCAGCCTTATGAAATAAATCTGTGGGTTCTTGGTGCATAGGGGGTTTTTTGTTTGTGTTTTTGAGAGCATCATTACCATCATCCCTTAATTAGTTATTGATAACCTGGAACAAAGAGACTGACTGGACAGAGTTACCACTTCTATTGACCGGGAAATCTTCCCATATACTAATATTGTGGATACTAGGATATTTTGGGCCTTATTTCAGTTATCTATTGTTGCAAAAGGGTAAGAAGATGAGTATGGAATTTGAACCACAAAACATTCATGTTATTTACACATGAAATAATGCCAAGTGGAAGTATTATGAGATGCATTCTTTGTATTCTTGTTTATGAGCTGGAGAATTTTAAGTCTGTAGTTTTTGTTCATTACTGCTGTCTGTGCTGTGCTAAAGGGTGAAGCTCTCAACAGGAGGGAGGGCTGCAGAAAACCTAAATAGAACAAAAGGGGTTTTTGGAAGCAGTGATGGAGTTAAAATTTGACAAACCTATTTATTTGGTGTTAAATAAATAAATGCATGCAGTTTATTGTCATTAATGAAAATGTCATGAGGGTTTACTTCTTTTTTCCTCCCTAGGTATGCCTTACATTTTGTTATACAAAGTGGAATTTCCTACTATATCATGATCATAATAGGAGTGGAAAATATGCACAAGTAAGTTTCCATTGTGAAATATTTTTTTGCTTTTACAAGATTGCTACTGTTTAGGGTTTTTTTTTTTGTAACTGTGCACATATGCCATACTTCTGGTTGTGTCATAATATTTCATTATTTGAATTCTGCTAACCATGGTTTTATTTCCAGGAGAGAAAATGGCTTATTTGGGTAATTTTGCCAGCTTTTTGGAATATTTTTGTTCTCAGTGTTCTGATTTTTCTGTCATTACTTAATTATAAGTAGTTTTAGATGTCTCACAAATGAGTTAACTCAATGTAATTTGATAATGCCCAGTGTTAGTAGAAGGAAGATGTCTGAAGGGAACAGAATTTGAGAGAGAAATGTTTTTAGGTACTCTTTGTCATTTCCTATTTTTTTTTTGTTTGTTTTGTAAGAATTAACGCAGTGTGAATGCTGTCTTAGGTTAAGTATGCTATTGTAAAATTACGTGTGTAGGGTGTTATTTTTATGTTTGCTTGAATGCATGATTAGAATAGCAGTATCTGAATCCATGTAGAATGGCACTTGTTTCTCTTTTTTCAATCATGCTTAAAAGCAGGAGAGACATTTATTTTATTACTATATGCGTATGTTTCACTATTCCACATCAGAACCAAATTAGGTTCCCACTGTGTTAATTCCCGCATAAATGTTTAGTAAAATAGCAAACGCTTGCTTGAATAGGTTCCTGAAGTATGTGAGGCTGTCAGGAAAGATGCTGGTAAAAGAACCAAAAAAAGGAAAATTGCTTTACATAGAAAGTGCAAAGCTGGGGTGGCCTTAGTTCATGATCCTGCCTATTAGAACACTCTGCTTCTTTATGCTCTGTTACTGAATATAATTTTGTTGTCTTTTGAAATATGCCATTTTAGGCTCTTATTTCCAGGATTTTCTGCAAAGCCTGATGTATTCAAACTACTGCAGATGGGAGAGAACTTCATTTGGTTGGATGGCTGGTTTATATTCTAATGGCTTGTTTGATTAGAAGTTGTTTTAAGCAACTTGGCTACTTCAATTTCTCTTTAGACATTTAACAATGTAAGTTGTAGCTTAATATTTTAAAAGAAATTATTAATGTGGTTAAATGCTGCAAAGAGAGGTACCAGCCAGGAATGCTTTGGTCTTTATCATAACAAATTACATAGTTTTCTTGTAAAAGGAAATTTAGCAGTGGTTTACTTCCCTAATAGTGAGAGGTAGGTAGGCACGCATGTATTTAACATTCCTGCATTGGAGCAAGGGAACCCGCTAGTTCCTGACCCTCCCAGTTCATACCAGCTGGTTTAACAACTGATGTCCTGAAATGTTTGCTGTGTCATACACAACTGTGTGCGTACGTTCTCTGTTATTCTTAGTTACTGTGCAGGTGTGGGGGTAAAACCTAGATTTGACTACCAGGCTTATGTGGCTCTATCACAGTATGAATTAACATACCGTTGGATAAAACTAGAAAGCTCTTTCAGTGGAGGACTGCTTTAAGTTGTGGACAATGCTTGGGTGCTGTATGGGAAGCTCCAGGAGCCATTCCTAATAGGTGATACGGGCAAGACTCTACAAGGTTTGCTCTCTCCATCGCCACGGTATCCCAGAAGTGGTGATACCTCTTGGTGTCCCTATATGCCTGTACCTTTTACTGAAGGAATGCACCATGTACTATTAGTTTTCTGCCATGAAAATGCTATTTACAGCTTTCTGTTCAGCAGTCTGAACAGAAACTAATGCGAATGACTCCTCTCCCCACCTAAATGTTTGTCTTCAGGCTACAGATGTGTCTCATGGAGTACAGGAGAGATTTAAGGTTAAGTGCTGTGTAGTAGGACGCAGCTGGTACCACCTGGCCTCAGGACTGGAGAAGGACCCTGTCAATGTTTTACTAGTGTGTATGTATATATATATACGCAACTAATCAGAGTACTTGCATATACCTGCATAACCCAAGTTTTGGGATATACTTTGTATGTCATAGAGGGACCCATTGACTAGCAGTCCTAGTTAGAGGTTCCTGCACTCTTCATAAGCTTCTTAAACTTGGAGACTATAGAACATCAAATACCTATACATAATGTAAATATGGATTCAAGTGATTTTTGTATTGGAAAAGCACTTGTGTATTGTACAAAATATTTTTGTCTATTATCTAAATTAATTCACTGAAGTAAGTTTCCCTCTTCTTTTCCCTGCCCTGGTTGGTGTACTGCAGATTTCCTAAGTGTATGGATTAGGAAAACCATTATCCCTCTCCTTCCTGCTTCCCCCACTCCCTAATACAGTTCCTCAGTCTCTCCAACCTCTCTTAAAATTCTTTAAACAAGTAAGAGGCAACTGAAGTTCTTAGGCTGTTTATCAGTTAAGCTGCTGAGTGGTGGGTATGCCGGCTTTCTTTACCATCAAAAACAAGCAAAGGTTTTTGATAAACTTCTACATTCTCCAAAGCAGACTTTCAAGTCTGATACTGGGACTCTTCTAAATCTCTGTTGCTTTCTTAACGTACATCCTAAAAGTCTGCTCTACAAGGTTCCTGCCTTTGTGTTTGTCCTGAGGGAACTGAACCTTGTGTGGCTGTTGCTTCTAGGTTGGTCTTGACAATACGTGATATGTCAAGTGAGGGGAGGAAAAAAAAGAAAGAAAAAGGTAAAATCTTGGACGGAGGTGGGGGGAAGAGAACTGACCATATTAAAAAGGAAGGAAACCGTATCTTTTTACTTCAGCAACTTCTAGAATAAAGTTAATTAGCAGAAAATGAGTTACCTGAGATGTGGGTTTAACTAAAATTGATGAATTATTTTTTTTTATACTTAAGTCTTACTTAAACAATAATACTTTAAATGAAAGATGGAGTGGTAACACTAGCTCTCCTGAACAGTTCAAAAGCTCTTATCTTTTAATTTGTGACTAAGCTATCTTAATTTATTTGGTGCTTTCATGTCTCAGTTAATTGTGAAACTGAAAAATGTGTTTAAACAAGTTCTCGATTCCAATGAATTTGCATTTGGTAACTGATGTAGTGCTAATCCTTATTTTTTTCTTTTTCCTTGGAAATTCCTGTTTCTTCTGTGGCTGTGAAATTAACACTTGTCTCAAAAGCCCAAACACCGCAAAGGTTTTTCCTTAAAGCATTTGGCTACTGTTAGCTAAGAGCTATGTAAGCAATGCTTGTGCAGGTGATTTGATGACAAGGTAACTTTCTCTTTTGACTTGATTGTTTATTATATGGTTGGTAAATAACGACCCTCAGCCTGTGGGAAAGGAAAGTTAATTTTAGGGCTCACAGTTCCTTCACAGATCTCACAAAATACAAAATCCCAGCTGTGTCAGTGTAGAAAACAAATCTTGTTTATTTAAAATCTGTTAAACTGTTCACTTAAATTTCTTAAAGGTGCAAATGTAAAATCAAGTGATAGACATGCTCTTCATGTCTGTTATCTTCTGTTCTATGATTAAAGCTGCAGGATGATACTTTTCTTTGTCCAGAAGTCTAGAGTTGAACTACTAAGACTTAAGGAGGTTATTTCTGTCTTTAGAAAATAAAAAAAAAAGAAAAAATCACTTAACTGTTTTCTGGCATATTTAAGTTATGAAAAGTAAATTAATGAAGGACCCAGAGATCTGAGATAACTAATAGCAGTAAATACATAATGAGCTGACATGTGTGTGCCACAAGGACCACAAAGATAATGAAGGGACTGGAGCATCTATTCTATAAGGAGAAGCTGAGAGAGCTGGGACTGTTCAGCTTGGAGAAGAGAAGCTTCAGGGGAATTTTATCAATGGATATAAATACCTGCAGAGAGGGAGCCAGGCTCTTTTCAGTGGTGCCCAGTGACAGGACCAGAGGCAATGGGCACAAACTGAAACACAGGAGGTGCTGCCTGAACAGCAGGAGACACTTTTTTTTTTCCTGTAAAGAGAAGTTGTGGGATCTCCTTCCTTAGAGATATTAAAAAGCCACCTGGACACAGGCCTGGGCAGCTGGCTCTAGGTGGCCCTGCTTGAGCCAGGGGGTTTGGACCAGATGACCTCCAGAGGTCCCCCCCAGCCTCAACTGTTCTGTGGTTCTATTTTATTTTGATACATATACAATTCTTTGTACTGTACCTACGGTTATGTATGCGAGCTGTTTGAACGTATAAAGAGATATTTGAATTTGAGTAAATAAACTTTGCATGTTTGTAACTCGAAGTGCTTCCTGGTCATCCCTTTCCTTGGGATTTGGGAATGTTAGTCCCCATTTCCTCATTAAGTTCCCTTCCCTGTCCTAGCTGGAGCCTGGGCAGAGCAGTGCAACTCCTTACTGTGACTTTGACAAGCAGTGAGAGATCTGGCAAAGGAGGGGTGGAGGAGTCTTGATGGTTTGATCTTAAAAAATCTCAGATTAAGAGGCAGATAAATCTTGTTCATCTGAGTGAACTAATTCACTCAGCATGTAACTGAGGCATTTAATTTGTCAGTTAGGTGTTTAATAATGCTGAATGTCATGACTTGTTGATAGACAGCTTTGACTGCTAGTTAGCCTACAACATAGATTGCTGTGAAAATTGTTAGGTATGGTTTCAGTGAAATACAAAATGTATCAAGCAAACTACTCTCACTTGTCCTGTGAGTTATGGGCAAGGTTTCATAAGCATCTTTGTATCTTCAGACGTGAAAGCATTCATAAGATGAAAGTATTTTGGAAAACGGGAGTTTAGGCTGTTTTTTGAACTCGTGTCTTTTCCAAAGGCCCTCAATCAAGGTAAATGTAAGTTTGCTGCGGTGTTTTGTTTTTGTTTTAATTGCTGTCTGCTTTTGATTTGCTCACAGGTGTCTTAGTCAATGAAGAACATACATGATGTGAATAAAAACTTTTTTTTAATCTGCAAAATTGGATCTGAAGCAACATCTAAATATCTAACAGTCGTTAAGTGTTTGACTAAGAAATGCTATCAATTTCTAATAATAATTTTTAGCAAATCTAGGATTGGAAGCCTGCCAATATAACAACATTTCTTTGGAGGCACAAGGGTATCCAGACAACTGTAAGCTATCTGGTATAACTGCTCAGTTGCAAATTTGTAATTAGTTTATGTAACTTCAATAAAAATGTCTGGTACATAGGTAGCTGCCAAAGGACAGTGGGCATAGCACTGAGAATACCTGGATTCAGAATTTGAAGTATTAGTAGGTCTGAACTGTTCTGCATATGCAAACACAATTTTTCTGCATTTCTGCTTCTACAGTTAGTGAAAATAAGATAAACTTATTTGAAGTTAAGAAAATAGAGAGCTGAAAAATATTAAGCATGTTCTTATCATTCAGCCAAGGATAAATGCAAGATGGAGGCTGATGAGATCTACTGGTTCTGTAGCCTTAAATAACACAAAGACTGAAAAAACAAGTACTGTTCTGTCACTGCAAGCAGTTTTTGTTGTCTTATCAGATCTATGTTAAGTGCAAAAAAACCCCACCCCACCAACCTGTTAAAACTTTATAATTATAAAGTTTGTATTTGATTAAAAAGGAATGAAAAAGTCAATTTTGTACAGATGAGAATCAAATACATATTAAACAGTATAACTCCTATAGTATGCATAGAAATCTTATCCTTCCCTATTAGAAATAAACACCAAGGCTAATAGATGGCTGTATTTAGGAGCATATTTCAATAGTTATCAATTAAACAGAATCCATTTTGTTTTTTGAAGTGGTATGTCTTTTCCCAAAGAAAAGGGATTGCACTTGTTGATTTCCCTCTAAGAAAGGGTAGATGGTCATTATATGTCTGTCTCAGGGTGAGCAGTGTTGTAGCTAAAATAGCCAATGTAAATCTTAATATATAAAAAAGATTATCAGGTTTTTTTATTTCCAAAAGTAGTGGTGAGATTGCAGAATTTTGTCGCGTTCTAGTAGCCAGGATTAAGGAATGATTTGGAAATGCTGAATCTCATGTGAAGAGCCATAGCAATGATTTGGGGGACTGAAACCAAGTATTGTTAGGAACCTTATTGGGTTATCAAGGAACTACAAGACAGTACAGTATTTATATTGGAGACAAAATGCAAAGACCTAATTTAGCAGACAGAGCACTACAAAAAGTTGAGTTAATGGCATTTTCTGCTATCATAAATACTACATGGCTCTATGCAGAAGGGTGCTTCACTTCTCTTGTTGAATTGGTTAGTTGTTTGTTGGTTTCTTTTTTTGTTTTGTTTTTTGTGGTCTGGCCCTGCTAGGTGGTCTTCCTAGTTAAGTAAAATCTTTGAGGTTTTGCTTGGGTAATGGCAAGACTTTTCTGGTTTGTTTGCAGAGGTGAAGACTAATTTTTTTTTTTCTTCAAGAATGTAGTTTATCTTACACACATATATTAAAACGGTAAAACCAGAGTTAAAATACAGAACTATCACAGATAACTGAAGCTTGTGATCTGAAATAGGCTTCATGTTTTCATTAAAATTTCTCACGGCTGTTAATTTTTTCTTTAACTGCCGAGCATCTTTTTTTATATGGTTTAATCAGATGAGCTACTTGAATGTTTTAACTTGAGTTAAGTGTGCAGATGAGAGCTCTGCATAACTCAGATTCTTGTATCTTGCTGCTGCTACCTTGGTAATATGTAGGAATAGGACTTGCATGGGGCATATGCTATAGTTCTTTGAAGCTTAATAGCCAACTCCCACACGCGCTTTGCATCACTTTTACATCAAATTGCTCATCAAAACCACATACAGTTAAAAGTGACCTACTAAATTTAAAAAAACAAAACAACAATAACAAACACCACTATATCCCTGTTTACTTTTGTGGAAATAGAAAATTGACATTAATACTGATAGAGGGTTTGGTTTTCTTCTTGTGTGCTTTATTGACTTTTCTTCGTAACTTGTTATATATTTGACTTTTCTGATGCTTACCTAGAGATCAGACCTTTGTATTCTGAAGAGTGTGAATGGAAACATTGACTCTCACCAGGCAGTGGTTCTCTGCCTGCTGAAGATTTGACCATTACAAAAACAGCCATGTAAATGGATGTCTGTCTTCAATGACTTGAAAAGTGAGCACTTGTTGAAGTAAACAGCTGTGAAGGAATTTCCTAGAAATCCTTATGAATTTCTTTTGAAAGTGTTTGTTTTACATAGCTATTACAAGTTCATCCACTTTGATAACTTCCTGCAACTCTCTTGGCTGTGTTTGGATAGAACTCAATACATTCCTTAAAACAATAAAGGTATAAGTTGAGAAATAACTTGATTTATTATCCTTCATAAAATTGGAATGTTTGAATTGAAAGGCCTTTATTGATCATAGTTTTTGTAATTGCAGAAATGAAGTGAAAAGAGAACTGGAGTTTTCTTATCTTTAGTGCCTGTCACTTTTGTGTTGGTTTTAAATAAAAATTAAATACATCTATTTAATTTATGTTCTATACCCCCCACACACCCCACCCCCCGTGGAGAAAGAAGGAAGGACAGGGATCATGTAGAGTCTGCAGTTTTGTGAAGGCTGGGACTTCAGTAGAGAGGCTGATAAACAACAGTACAAAATAAGGACTTTTGAAGTGTTGTAGCCACTTCAATTGCCTTAGTACAAAAGGGACATGTGCTGTCTTAATGCAAGTAGAAAAAATTCTGATTGTATACTTTGTGTTTCCAGGGAGAAGAGTCCAAATTAGTCTGGTTTTAAATTCCCTCCCTCTTTCTTTTTTTTTTTAATTTTATTTTATTTTTTACTTGGTTGCTGATGTTATTCAAAGAATGGAGTTCTCAGAAGAACAAGCATTTTAACAGTGTTGTTGGCATATAAAACTTTAATCATCACACTTCAGAACTCAAGTGAAAAAATTTCTGGACTTCTGTTTTATGAAGTAGCTATACATTATTGAGTATTGATGTTTACTTGAAAGAGGGTTCTCTTACTTTCCTAAACTTTAAATTGATAGGTATTTTTTTTCACACTGTGTACTTGGTTTCTGTAAGTGTACAGAGGATGACCTTTTCTGGGAAAGAAGCAATAGTGTAAAATGGCTGGGTGTGTTAGGTATCTGTTGGGACTGAGTAGCTATTGCTTTTTGGCATGCATAGATCTCAATTTTTTTTAATCTCTGTGCTCAAAGTGAAGCTGAGCACAATCAATCAAGCAAAAGAAAATTGATAGTGAGAGTAAAGTCATGTTTTCTGGGCTCTGTATTTGTTTGGTAATCTCTGAAACTAGCATCTGTATAGATATTTCTTCAAGGCATATTACTCTGCCTGTCATGCTGCCAAGCAACTTGACTGCTAGCAAATGAGCTCTGAGTCATGGTATTATTGCTGCATGGTTTATTACCTCAACAAACTATTGATGTCAAATAAATCAGGCTCCCTACAAAATGAAGTGGCAGAATAAATTGTACCTAGAAGAGTTCAGTGAAAGCTATGTTCTTCTTCAGCTCCTGGCAAAGACTGCTGCTAATAAGAGTTGATTAAAAATTCTGGTTGCATGGCATTGACTGAATTGAACCAGTGGTGTTTGTGACAGAGATTAGATGCAAGGATTCTGTATATTATGGTCAACTTTCCTCTCTAAGTCCATGCTTCTGCATAGTTTTTTATTCTTTGGTGAAATATGTTGTATTTGAAACAAATTTCACTTGAGTAATTATGACAAGCTCAGCAAACAATCGTTTCATTGTTCTTAATGGAACTGTTGGCTGTAAATTATGCAAGCCAGTTTTGCTTGCAGAACCGCAAGTGGTAGCGTACGAAATGTCTGGGTTGGAGCTAAAAGATGTTTGAAGAAGTAAAAGATGACAACCCTTTTTGTTACAGATACACAAAACATAAAAAAAAAGTTTGTTTTGTTCCCTTTAAGGGAAAAGGTGGATGTAAGTAAACAAGCACTGATATTTAAAAAATACAAGTCTCTTCAGTTTAAAATCCGTTGTCTCAATTAAACATGTTAATAAGTTTTGTATGGCTTTTAAAGCTGATTGGTTTTGCAGGTCAAATGCCTTTTCTGGAAGTCAAAGATGAGATCACAGAATAGCTGAGGAGGTGAGGAGGGAGGGGTTTCTGAGTTCAACACCCCCCCCCCCCCCCCCGCCCCCGTTCAAAGCAGGATCAACTAGAGCAGGTTGCTCTGTGAAACCCAAGTCTTCCTTAATACGAACATGATCCTGGATAGCTCCAGCTGTCATAAGCATGAGAGCCATTTCCTTTTGGTGTCTTGCTTCAATGTCCTAAAACTTATTTTAAGGTGACTTCATGCAGCGTAGTTTTCTCATCTGAACGTGCTACAAAAGCTTGTATTATTCTTTAATTTCTCCCCACCCAATAATTGCATTGTCAAATTTGATTGTTAACTTAAATCTTAGGCTTATTTCAATTTAAAATGAAATAAACCAACTGCAATTGAGACAGTTATTTTGGTAGGAGGAGACTGCGTAGACAAGCAGTAGTAGACTGCCTTCTTGTCCTTTTTTATAAGGGATAGTATCAATAATAAAAAGGGCTGTAGGGGCGAAACACACAAAACAAAGACAATGCCAAGATGAAGTGTGTAACTCTTCTGTCTTTAAGTCAGCAGAAACAGGTGGAAGCCAGTTGAGTAATAAATAGCAGAGGGAGCATTTGATATTTCAAGTTTGCTTTTACTTTCAACTTGCTTTTCAATTGCATTTGAAAACAAATGTGTTTCCAGTATTCAAACAATAAATACATTCTTCTATGCCGTGAGAAGATACATAAGGGATTTACTTGTACTCTCTTCTGTGTGGATGAATTGCCTGGAAGTTTTAGGAGGGCTATGTGCAAGAAGTCCTATTTCCTTGTATATTGGTTGGCATAGTTTTTAGCTGGGAAGCTTACTGTTTTATGATAGTAAATTTCAAACTTTGCTGTTTAAAAGTTGCACTTGATTATGTTGAAATAGAAGTGAGTAAATAAAAAAAAGATACTGTAAATGACTGTGATTCCCATCTTAAATCTGACTCAAGTGATAGTGGAGCTTTTGGTGTTCTATTTTCTGTGAAATTTTGTCTATATGGTACTGAAGCTGGTTTGCTGTGTGTCTCTGGTAAGAAGATGCCAGTACCTTGCACAATATAGCGTGGTGTTAATCTTCAAAACTGGGGGTGAAAAAAAATAATGCATAGTATAGCCAAGTGCTAAGCAGTTTGCAGAGTCATTACTAATCACAGGCACAACAGGAACTGTGAAGTCAGTGTGCTTGCAAAAGCAGGCTCTGAGTATTTTAGTGTATGATTACTTAGAGTGAATAATCTGGTTTATTAATAGATCATATCACATGGAAATGCACAATGCATACAAGTAATGCATAATTTTAAACAAAAGTCATGTAACTGGCTTTCTTTTTCTTGGTATACTGCCCTTTCTAGGAGTATCTGTGATGTTTTAAATCCCATATCCTGGAAACTCCCTGTCTTCTGGCTTTGATATGGAGTGCTAATTTTGTTGTGATTGGTATTATTGCTTCTGTAGAAAGCAAGTTCAAAGCAGCTCACAATCTGTTGAATGCTTTAAGGACATCTTGTGAGGTATGAATGAGGTGGTATGCATATCGTGAGAACTAGTAAGATTCTTCCATTTCCCTATGTAAGGTATTCCTATAGAGCCATCTTCTTTTTTTTTTTTTTTTTTTTTTTCCCTCTACGAGGTGGAGGTAGATCTCACTGATCAGCAGCATTCACTTTTTGTCTTCAAGTCCAGGCTCCTCTGGCTTCCTTTCTCTGCGTGACCCTGGTGCTCTGCAAGGCTGATCAGTAAATGCCATAGGCACACTCTTCTGTAGGCAGAGGACATTCATCTAAAACTGTGGTCTTGAGGGTGTTGCTTTTCAGCTGTCTTGACTGCAGTAGTTTCACCAGAAGGTTTGCCTCAGATATTCATGTAAGCAGTGTAGTTGCAGTTTCTTAAGAATTGTCCCCACGGTAACTTCTTACCGCTTTACATGGTAAAAAAATTAGAATCCGTCTATGTGAATGTGATGTGGTATGTTATATTACTGGGCCTAAGAGAGCTTTCCAGAAGAATGGGAGGGCTGCTGTCAGGGCTCCGGTGGCTTCTTCATCGCTCCTAGCTTCTAGAGAGCAGAATAACAGATTTTGCTGTGTTTTATATAAGTGTCTGAAGTAACAATGTCCGTACCCAGGCAGGATATCTCCAAACTGAAGTAGCTGAGACTTTCTAAACCTTTCAAAAGAGTATGAAAGCAAAACCTGATTCATAGGTGGCTTCTGAAAAGTGGGTTGAAATAAAGCTTTGTTCTGATGTTGGTTTGATATGTGGTTTGAAAGCTGCTTAGCTTCTCTGGCATTCTTCCACACTTCATGTTTGAGCAATTAGTGTATGTGACACAATCTGTATAAACAGTAGAAGTGTCTAAATAAAGGAGCCTAAGGCACCTAGAAGCAGACTGAGTTTAGTTTGTTGTGCCAGCTATGCTTTGCTATTCCTATAACTACTCAGTGCATTTTTCAAAGATCCTGCAAAGATATTCCCTTTGCAGTGTAGAATTGCAAGTACCTCAAGACTATGAAATGATTTCTGCTCCTCAACCCTATCCTCTAACGAATGAGGACTGAGATACAAAGTACAACATCAGTCATCTAAAACATACACAAAAATCAAAACTTCTGAAAGACTGGAAGGCGTGTCCTATGAGGAGTGGCTAAGGACTGTGGGTTTGTCTAGTTTGGAGAAAAGGAGGCTGAGAGGCAACCTCATTGCTCTCTCCAGCTTCCTGGGGAGGGGACGCGGAGAAGCGAGTTGCTGACCTCTTCTCCCTAGTATCCAGTGATAGGACATGTGGGAATGGTTCAGAGCTGCACCAGAGGAGGTTTAGACTGGGCATTAGGAAGTATTTCTTTACTGAGAGGGTGGCCAAACACTGGAACAGGCTTTCTAGAGAGGTGGTCAATGCTCCAAGCCTGTCCATGTTTGAGAGGCATTTGGACAATGCCATTAGTAACATGCTTTAACTTTTGGTCATCCCTGAATTGGCCAGGCAGTTGGACTAGATGATCGTTGTAGGTCCCTTCCAACTGAAATTCTATTCTAGAAGAGAATTCTAGATACAGTCACTGTCCAGCTCTTATGGTAGACGAGATCCTTTTGCTCTAAGTAGTAAACGCCATATATTTTAGCAGTTAATAATAATGCATTGGCTTAAGAGGGAAGCAGTGCTTTCTAAAAGTGGTAAAATGGGCAACGGTAGAAGTAATACCAGCGTTGGCTAATACATTCATTCCTTACAAGCATCACCTTCCTGTGTTTATGAGCAGAATCAATGAAGAAGTCAAATAATTCTTTGTCTTTTGAAACTTCTGCTATAAGTGTTAACTAGATGTAGGAACAGCTATTAGTCAAGATATTTTTTGGAAACTTTCTCTTCACATCAGCACTGGGAGCCAGCTGTTTAAAGTATTTTTTTTATCAGGATGGTAATGACCTGCTGTGTACTTGTGTTCATTGTGAAATGAAACCATTATCTGATTATCCATAGTGTATTTCTCTAGTGTTGCATAATCACGTATTTTATTTTCTTTCCTTATTTTTTCATAGTAAGAGTGAAAATATGTGAGCAATCAGCAGATAGTTTCTGTGTCTTAATTGTTGTTTTTCTCCTTCACCATCTGTAAATGTAGAGGAACATTGCGTCAGACTGTCTGGTTTCTTCTGGATAGTGTCCATGTTGCAGGACACTTACAGTGATGACATATGTTTGAAATGGCATTTGATCAAGTCACTGAACATATACCTGACCAACCTGTACAGGTCACTTTCCTTGTGTCACTTGGCAGTGAGAATTCTTGCAGTGTTCCTGTCCTTGTCTGCAGGTGTGCTTAAGAGTTGTAGCAGGTAGTGATTAACAGGTAACTATCTCAACTTGTGGTTCACTCAGCAGTTGAGTGAAGATGGGATGGGAAAGAGGAGACCAAACAACCTAAACAGAATAATTAGTACTTGAATTATGGACTTCGTGTGTGTATTGTTGTCCTCAGCTGTTGGTCTCTTATCTTTGAGTAATCAGGCTTTGTCATTGGGTAACTCTAGCGGACAATCCTTGAACTATCAGTGTGGTCAATTAAGGGTTCTTTGTCAATGGGAATCTTTTGCAAATGGAAACATTGATTAGTTTTGCCAGAGAAGTTCAGAGTACCCCATCTCTTACAGGGAGCCTGAAGGGTTCCAGAATGGGACTCTTGCCAGATGGATGCTGGTTGCTGGATGCTTTAGATGCCAAGAGATCTGAGGAGGCAGGGGGAGAAAATTAATGGTAGCCTCAACAAAAGCCAGACAGTTCTCGTTAAACGCTCAGCAGTGAACCTTCCCCTGCAGCAACTGGTTGCTTTGTCTGTTTTGCCAGCATCTTATTTTCTAACAGCAGAATTTTGGGCTTGGGGTTCCACGGTTGACTCATACAGGAGCAAGTCCTAGTTTTCTGATGTTTACCTGAAATAATCTTTTTATTAATTGTAATATCCTGAAAAGTCTTTGCAGAATCAGAGAATGCTTGAGTTTGGAAGGAACTTTGGGAGGTCACTAGCCTGCTCAAGCAGGGCTACCTAGAGACAGTTGTCCAGGACAGTGTCTGGATGGCTTTTGAATATCTCCAAGGATGAAGACTCTGCAACATCCCCTGGGCAACCTGTGCCAGTGCTTGGTCACCCTCACAGGAAGAAAACATTTCCTGCTGTTTGGACAGCACCTTCTGTGTTTCAGTTTATGCCCATTGCCTCTCGTCCTGTCACTGGGCACCACTAAAAAGAGCCTGGTGCTGTTGTGTGTGCACCTTCGCTTCAGGTATTTATATACACTGATGGGATCCCTTGAGCCTTCTCTTCTCCAAGCTGAACAGTCCCAGCTCTCTCAGCCTTTCCTCATAAGAGGGATGGTCGAGTCCCTTATTTTAGTGGCCATTTGTTGGACTCTCTCCAGTGTGTTCATGTTTCCCTTGTACTGGAAAATTCAGCACTGGACTGAGCACTTCCAGGTGTGGCCTCACCAGCGCTGAGTAGACGGAATGGGCAACCTTCCTCGACATGCCGGCGGTACCATTAGCCGCCTTTGCGGTAAGGGCACACTACTGGCTCATGTTTGAAGTGGGCTGTTATCTAAGTAGAAGGAATTTTTCTTTTTGAAAACAAACACCTGATTGTTTTCACTGAAGAAAACCTACTAAGATACCAAAGTATATCGGTTTTGAAACAATCCCAACTTGCTTTTGTACAAATCTTTCTAGCCACAGTATTTATTTGCCTATTTACTGTGTCTGAGGTTTATTTTATTGCATGTTTGATTTTTGCTTTTTAACTTTTTAATTCTAGAGCGATACCTTAAGACACTTGCAGATTTCCCAGGATCTGGTCCTTGTTTTAGTATTTCCGTTCTGAGAACCTGCTAATGGTTGCATTCCTGCGAGGCTCAGCAGCTCCTTGCTGTTTCCCTTCTACCTGCTGCCTGCGTCTCCTGTCTTTCTGTAGAACACTGTGTGGTGCCTTGACCTTTTGTCTGTTGGACTCCCATGCTTTTCCATGCTCTCCAGTTCATGAGTGGCACGCTCATTTTTCTTGAATTTGAACTGGTGATATTTATCTCACTGTTACGCACTTAATGCTCTCATGTTTTTTGGTATCCACGTCTGTTAGAAACGTTTTCTGCAGGTCAGTCTCTGACCTAAGTTTGGGCAGAGGAAAGGCCCTTTTGGCTTCAGGCAGGAAAGAAGTTGTGTGTCTTTTCCAGGCTTTTGTGGTAATAAGTGTAGGGCAGTATTAGTTAGAGAACCAACTGCTTACAAATGATTTTAATGCTCTAGTTCTTCTTTTCGAAGGGATTAACTACTCTCCCAAATACATGATGCTATCAGAGCATGTACCAGAATCTCATTTCCTTTAGGGTTCTTTTAAAAGATCATTTTGAGATAATCTTCCTTGCTAGGATGTCTTAGTTGTAAAAAAAAAAAACAAAAAAAAAAACCCAAACCAAAAAACCCAAACAAACAAAAAACCAAAAAACAACAGCAACAAAAAAAACCAAAACAAAAAACCCAAACAAACAACAACAACAAAAAAACCAAAAACAAAACAAAAAAAACACCCCCCAAAAAAACCCCAAAACCAACCAGGCAAATAACAACAACAACAAAAAACTCACAACCCCTCAAAAACCAAACCAAAAAACCCCACCAACAACCCAACCCAAAAACCTCCCAAAACCAAACAACAATAAGAAAATAACCCCCCCCAAATCCTTGTGTGTGTGTGTTTGTCATTTTACAGCCTGACATAGTTTCACATAGCAAAAGCCAAGAAGAGGGAGGTACAACATGAAAGGTGAGAGAGCTGGGAGAAGGTCCTCTGGCTTACTTAGTTTACATATGGACTTTGGTAGCTGTCACTTCTTTGTACAAATATAGTTTGTGCATTTTTAAAAAAATAATCTTTGCATCATGCTTTCCAGCTAAACCTTGGGGAGGGGGTGATTTAATTTCTAAAAGGAGACTAGCAGCTTTACTGTTTAAATGTCATAGGCTATTTTGGAGATTATTTGGCTGCAGTAATGACAGATATTATATCATTCATGAAACTTCAGATCTCCCTGCTACTTGAACTAGATAAATACAATGAAATATGATTTCTAGAGGTTGCATAAATAGAGCTCCGAATCAGTAGGAAACATCTCTAGATAGAAAGAGAGCATTTCGAGACTTCCTTGGTGACCTAGAAATGATTTCAGACATCTCGCTGTCCTATTCCTGCGTATTCCAGTGGGACGCAAAGCTGTCTAAAATTCAGGGTGTCAGAAGTCTACCAACCAGCTACTAGTGTGGAGGTCCCCATTTAAAGGAAACAAGTATAGACCTTCCTTTTAGATGAGCTTAGACATTTAGAAAGAGATTGCTTCTTGTTGATTTGTCACTATTAAAATGTTAATTGGAAATTGAAGGCTTTTTCTGGGCTAAAGAATATTACAAATACTTTCAAGTTAGTGTGTTTTGGTTCTTGTTTTTGTAGGTTTTTTGTGTTGTTTGGTTGGTTTTTTTTCTCCTTCTTAAAAACAGAGACTTTCTTTGCATTTAGGTGCACTACTCTAGTTTTGATTTTTATATCCTTTGGCAGACTGGCTAGGCCAACAGGAATAGGCAGGAATAGACCAGAAACAATATTCCATTTCTTCCTACACTGTCTTCTAGTTGCTGAAAAAGAGACAACAATAAAACGTATGTCAACAGATTAACACTCATGGAAGTGCCATTTTGAAGGAAGAAGCCTTCATCTTTCTTCATGCTTCTCTGGCTGCTTTTTTCTTACTGTGCTGATCAGGACATGTTTCGTGAGAATCAACATGTGGGCGCAGTTTGGCTGCAGAGTCCAAGATCGCTGCTGAAGGAGGAGGAGCGAAGCCTTTGACGGAATGTAACTTTCAGGTTTTTAATCCACAACTTCCTTACATCTGTTCCTGAGGTAAATATGCATATTTGGGGGTTTTTATGAAAATTTTAGGAATAACTTGCCTCGTGGGGAACTGTGGTCAGTGTTGCTTTGGCCACAAACTTTATATCCTCATTTAGGATGGTGCTGACTTAATGCCGTAGTTTTGTTACTAGGTTTGCATCTTGCTCAGTATTTTCACCCCTTTTTACAGCAATTAGGGAATCCAGTAGTCTAAGCATAGAATTTGGATTTCTGAATTTCTTCAGAGATTTTGTCCTTTTTTTCTTGCAGTCCCTGCTTTCCCAAAGGTATTAGTAAGAAATGTTCCATCTGGCTTTTCCAGGAGAGAAGCATGTAAAATACATGAGAGAGATACAGGAGGAAAAAAGTGTGCGTGAGAACTTCAACTCAGTTCAGTTTTCTACGTTGCTTACATTTTATTTCTGCATTTCGTGACGTGTTCTGTGGCTTATTGCAAAGATATTTGAACAATCTGTAAATTAGAAAAAAGGTTGTGGGTTACCTCCCTCTTACCAAACAAGCGTTTCTGAAATTACTTGGGCTAAAGCCTCATTCTCACTGGAAAATATTTGTTTGCATTGATCAGGAGATAAGAGAGGTGTAGACTGCCTGCCCTCACAGCATAGCTGAACTCCGTAATCAAACAATGGTTAGAGTCTGGAATATGCGTTAAAAAACAGCTATGTGACTAATAATGCAAAATGTGACATCTTTGCAGCAAATGCAACCTTGGTTTGACAAGGTTGGAAACGTTTAAAAGAAATCTGAGGAGTGCTAAAATATGTTAGGACACACAAACAACTCCCATGGGTGTGTCTCTCATTCCTATTCTTGAGTTTATCTTGCCAGATCATCAGCATCTTGACTGGCTCCCGCAGATGTTTTTCCTCTTTATTGCATCTGAGCTCTTATCAGACTCTAAATTATAAATGCTTTAAATACAGATGTCTTTTCATCTACATACTGGATCGTATTTTAGGCAAATTCCTTTTCTCTCATTTCTAAAGTTGTTCATTTGTGAAACAAAACATGATAATAGCGTTCTGGAAAAGGAGGCTGGACGGGATTTGAGAGTTTATCTAGACGTCTAATCAGAGGCAGTTTGAGATCTTTTAAAATAATAATAATATAAAAAAAAAAATCCACAAAAAGCTTCCAGTCTTGTTAGGCAATCTGTATAGGTGCTTAACTGTACTTGTGGTTAGGTTGTCCTAGAAATTAGCCTAAATTTAGACTAAACCTTCTGTAGTTTGAGCCCATTCATTCGTATAGGGAAGTGTATTTATTCTCTTGCTTTTTGCAGCAGTCTTCTATTTAAATTGTCTCCTTTCAGTCTGGTAGAGCCTGAAAAAAGTCTATTTAAATCTCTCCTCAGGTTGTGTTTTCAAGGCCTCTTTCCATTTTTGTGTAGCTGCATGTGGACTTCTTTCAGTTGTTCTGTGTCATTTGGAGATGTGCTTTTCAAAACAGGTTGAGGTATTTGTAATGCTAAGCAGAGTAAAAAGCTTATTCTGTCTGTTCTGCAATCCTCTGACTTTCCACAGATCCTTTTCTGCTCTAATGCTACTTAATAGTTGGTTTCTGTTACAGATTTGTATAGTTGATTATTTACAGCCAAAATCATGCTTTACAAAATTTACTTCATCTGATGCTTTTAAGCCTTTCTTAGTGTTTTTTTTTTTTCTTCAGGTAACTTTGGCTTTCTGATCAACTAAGCGTTTGCGGCTTTTATAGCTTAATGTCCAGCTGCAGATTTAATTAGTGTACTTACTGTTACCAAAATACTTAATAAATATTTCCTGTTGTTTTGATATGTTTGAGTTAGTAGAACTGTACCTGATACATTCTTATGATTTGATGGTGTTTCATCAATATATTTTTTTTTTTTCTGGTACAATCTGGATATTGGCAGGTTGTCTCCAGCAACTCAAACGTTAGGGCTAAGAGAGAGTATCTGGCTATATGCATACCCGTACCTCGCATTGGCTCTGCTAATAGGGTAGGTTTGATCACGCCACTCATTAGGCTTTGGGTGTGCGTGGTGGGGCTCATACGGCAGGTCACGTCTGTTAGTTGTAGTCATCTACCCAAGTCATTAGAAATAGGATATATTGATAGTACTTGTTCTGGATAAGCCTTTGACTCAATTGTGTTGCACTGTTTACCTTCCAGGTGTTCATAAATATATACCGAGTAAAAAAAACCCAAACAACAAAACCCTTTATAGTATTTAATATCAAGTTTAAGGTCAATGATTTTCTGAGTTCCCCTTTCTATTTTGAAAGATAGGGTTCTAAAGAACCTTAGTCCTTTTTTCCAATTTCGAGGAAATTTTCTTTTTCTCAGTGGATAATTATTAAATATGACTAATTAATCTGTATTTTACTTAATATCATTTAGATTTTACTTGTACTTTGATTTATCAACTCTTATCTCTCCACATTGTCTTGAATTTGTTTTCTGAAATTGGCAGTAATGCCTTTATGATTTACAGGCTATTTGATTTGCATGTTTTGAATGTATTGTGACTGTTAGAAAGATAGATCAAAAGTGACTTCTTGTGAGTTGCTCTTAAGCATCAAGTGTTTGTTAGAGGCAAAGGGCTACTGACTGTTAAGTATCATCTACTAAAGGAAGCTAGTACTGTGAGAAACAAGTTCCGGTCCGAATGAAATAGGCTCCGGCAGAATCCTCTGTGAAGCACATTTTTATTTACGTTCTTGCAAGAGCGGGTGACCTAGCAAGTAGGCACACTTTCAGTTCTTGAAACACACCTTTTTATTCCTTAATCCCGGCCGAATTTTTCCCTCCCCTGTTTCCCATTGGTTAGGTACTCCAGGGTTCACAGTCTGTCCAAGGCGCCTAAAATTCTTCCTGCATGTCCTGCCTCTGTTTACTTCTCTTTATGCTACACCTAAAGGGATTATCTGACTAGTTTATTTCTTTCCTTTTTGGTAAAAGATTGCTCAATGTCATTAGCCCTGGTTAAATGTTTGACTACCCTTCTAGACACTAATCCAGTAGGAATCAGTTTGTCCTTTTGTCTGTGTGATAAGAGATGTTCTAGGAGCCTTTGCTGGAGCCTCTTTGTCTTAGTCATTCCCTTATCATGCCACCTCTGATGGAAACGGCTTTTCTCCTCTGCAAAAGCAACATCTGCCTTTCTTACAGTACAAATAGATCTTCTGGGTACAAGTTTAGCAACACCAAAACTCAGAATTAGATGTACTAATGATCTGAAAAAGACATTAAAAATTGCAGGATGGTTGAGGTTGGAAAGGAGCTCTGGAGGTCATATGGTTCATCCCCCCTGCTCAAGCAGGGCCACCTGCCCTGCCTCTGGTCCTGTCGCAGGACACCACTGAAAAGAGCCTGGTTCTGTCATCTTTGCACCCTTCCATCAGGTATTTATATACATTGACGGGATCCCCCTGAGCCTTCTCTTATCCAGGCTGAACAGTCCCACTCTCTCAGCCTGTTCTTATAGGAGAGATGCTCCAGTCCCTTCATCATCCTTCTGGCCCTTCGTTGGAGTCTCTCCAGCATGTCCATGTCTCCCATGTTCTGAGGAGCCCAGAACTGGATGCAGTACTCCAGGTGTGGCTTCACCAGTGCTGAGCAGGGAAGAAGGATCACCTCCCTTGACCTGCTACCAATACTTTGCCTAATTCAGCAAACACTGGCAGGTAATAGTGTTTTCTTCAGACAAAGGAAGACTTTGAGGAACTTCAGAAGTAATAGAAGACAATAAATGGACAAAAAAATGACAGGCTTAGTTCAACACTGAAAAAGCAACAATACTTAACTTGAATTGAGGCTGTTCCACTGTGCGTACAACACAGTTGTTGTTGAAATTAGGAATGGGGTCTGTATAACATGGAGGATCTCCAAGAGAAGCTTCATAAAGCAAGCTACGTTAAGTGGAGAATAATAGGGAAGACAGAGTGCTCTTATATGGATTGGGGACGTGGCGTCATACAGAGCCCAGTGTTGAGGACTTTATTTCACATGGACTACTGCACAATTACTGCGGATTTGGAGAAGGTTAGTAAAAAAACTCGAATGAGAAATTGAGGACATTTGAGTTGGTTATCTTGAAAAGGAATTTAATTAGAAGGGATGTAAGATCAGAACCTGCCTAAAGCTGTATGTCTGCACAGGAGAAATTGCACTTGTGTTGTAGGACAGTGTGGGGGAGACTGGAAAGGGATCCGGGATGGAAAGCTGGATTTGATGTTCCTATTGCTGCTGAGAAAATAAAAGAAGCAGGAGTTATGACTGTCCTGTCCAATAGGGATACCCACTTCTGAAATAAGTATTTTTGTTCCTGTCAATCTGTTGCCCTAAGCAAGTACTTACTTTTAGTGATACGACTAGTTTGGGCTATGAATAGAAATGTATATGAATAGGATAGAAAAGTCAGCTTGTTAACTTTTCTCTCATGAAGAACGTAAACCCAAATTGCTTTTGAAATTCCACTTCCAAAAGGTGCAAGGGTTTGGTTCTATCTCAGTTCATAGTGGAAATACAGATTTTAATTTTCTAGGATGTTCTGGGCGCCAAGACTATAGGAAAATGCCAAGAAGGGCTTCAGTATCCTTACTAGAGATTCTTATTAGGATTCTGGAAGGATTAGAAATGCTAGGCATCAAAATCTAAAATGGTTTCCAGCTATAAGGAATTAAGATGAAGCCTTCATGAGGTAAACTTTTAAAGGGAGATTTTTAAGTTAATTTTGCCTACCTTCTGATATAGCACAGACATAGTATTTCCCATGGTTAAACCAATAACTTGTTTTTTTAATGTGTTTCAAAATTAAGATTGGATTCTTTTGAGGAAGATTCTGGGAGGCAAAAAATGTTTTCCGTTAGAAGTTGAGTCATGTAATCACTTCTACTACTTTTAGTCTGAATGTTTTTGAGCTGTATTCCTTGTATTCTTTCTTGTTATGCCCGCCTTTTTTTCTCCTTTTGAATTGTTTTCCTAATGGACCTCCCATTCTTTCACTATGAAAGTAGCATTTGTCTTCTAACCAGATATTTTCTAGTCTGAACTATTGCGCCATGCGGTTCTTGCAACTTGTTCCAATTTATCTGCTCCTGACAAGGATATTGAGTTAAGTGAGTGATTAGCTTGATCCTTTATGTAAAACAAAAATTGCCTAAGAAGTACCAAAATAAATTGCAGTGAACAAAATGTATCGTGACTTGTTTCTCCTTTTTAAGACAAGAATAGGTGCATCTCTTGTATGGAGGGGGAAAATTGCTGCTTTTTGTGAGAACTTGCTTTGGGATTAAGGGAATCCTGAGAAATTGCTGAAGTGTGGCAAAAGGGGAGTCGCAGAGGGAGCTGCTGATGCCCATTGCTCATCGAGAGGTTGCGAGGCTTCGGTGAGGGGCTTGGGGTGGGCGGCTGGGCCTTGGAGGGGACGGGGAGAGCTTCCGAGGGACTGGGGTAACTGAGCAGAATCCGTCACCGTTCAGAGAACAGCAGAATTGGCTGGAAGTACAGGCCAGTCTGCCAAGGACACAATGAACAGAGGGAGGGATGTGCTTTTTGTTCTGTCTGCCCTACTTGCTCTCAGATTTTTCTGTTTAAAATTTAAGCTTAAGTTCTTGTTCTAGTAATGCATGTGTCTATGTTGCTTTTGTTGTGTGTTGTGTTCCCCCTGCCCCAAATAAAAAGCCTTTATAACACTATAAAAAGCCTTTGTAACAAGCTTTCTGTTGGGGGCAGGGGGAGGATCCAGCCATGTAATTTTAAAACTGTGGCTAACTCTGGGTGTTTTGCATAACTCCTGTCCTTCTCTAAGTTGCTTGGGGCATGCACATGTGAAGAGTCCTTTAATGATGATTTCCCACAGCAAATCTTAGTGACTGGCGGAGCAGATGATTGTTAAAGTAAATCATCTTTTTGACTCCTTTCCTCTGAGATGCTCCCCTGTAATTTCCACGGTTATTTTTTTTCAAAGTATCTTTACAGATGTTTGGTGTCTTTAATAAAAACGTGAATTTTTCTACAATCTCTGTCACCTATACTAAAAGTTGAGATGACATGTTTGCTCTCATAGTTACAGACATCTGCAACTTAAAAATGTGTATTTGGGAGTAAATGGTTTGGTAGTTAGAGCAGTAAGAAAAATCTGAGATTTAGCTGTGATGCTTACCTTGCAATAGAATCTTCAATTTAAATTCACATTAAGAATTTACAAGTCTGTATAGGAGGTACACGTTTCTGCTATTACATAAATTAAAATATTGGGTTTTTAAATCTCGGTGCTTTTAGTACAATTCCATAAATACAGCAATATTTTATAACTTACTATATAGTGGCATATAGATACTATACAGATGAAACTACGTACAAAAGTATTACTGTTGTTGCATTTGTCCTGTGTGGCGACATCTCAGTTGTGCTCCAGTATTCATCACTGCAGCGTAACTTCTTTCAGTAAGGTCTGCTTCGCCCTGCATCCTGTGGTACTCTTCTCATGCGACTCTCCTCTCTCACAAGTGCTAGGAAGGATTTTGATGGTTTGAAAATTAACTTGTTTTGGGACAAAAAGCTGGTTTTGACATGACTATTTTATGCTTCACACTGTTATTGACACTACTATTTTATGCTTGGAATGCAGCTATGTTGTTATTTGATGGCAAACTTTAGTAGAAAAAAGTTGCTCATTTTCTTTACCATGTTTTATAGTCAAAAATTAACTGTTAAATAAACTGTTAAATTAACAGTTAAATAAAATGAATAAATTCATAAAATGAAAGTTTCGGGTAGAAGGGACCTCAAGAGGTCTCTGATACAGCCTCCTGCTCAAAGTAGGGTCAGTGATGGGGTCCAGTGAGGTTACTTTATTCTTTTGTGTCTGGATAACCATCACCATCCTATGCTCTTCTCCTTCAAGCTGATAATCAGCTGGGAGTAGAGCTATAAAAGATCATAGTGGACCTTGAACGAAGCTTGTAGGTGTCGTTTACAGTTGATGCTGCTTGAAGTAGAATGCTTTTTCCATGACAACTTCTGTTGATTCTTTTTTCCCCTGTCCTTTTTCATTCTACACTTCCCTTGTTACCTTTGCGAGATGAAGTACGACAAGGTTCTGGCATTCAGCTGAACTCACTAAAGCAAAATATGAATCTTACAATCTGTTTGCTTGCTTTTAATTCTGTGCTTTTCTCACAAGACTGACACCAACTTTTTTTTTTTTCTCTTGCCTCTTTCTAGTTTGAATGTGTGTGCTGGCGTAAGACTATGTGAAATGGTGTTACAGCAAACAGTATTTGCCCCTAACACCTAGCAGAAGTTTGAAAAGCATTCCATCTTGATGTTTTTTCAAACTAATTCCATTTAAATTTTCTAAGTAACAAAAAGGCCTAAACAGAATATGTTTTCAGACTGAAAGTGCCTTTACATAATGCTTTCTCAACTATTCCAACAACTAAAGGTGGGAGGAGAGTGATTACTAGTAGAGCAAGAGCATTATAAATGTTGCAGAGCTAGGACTTTGAATACTGAATAGTAATTTAAATTTAGTCCTGGCTGGAGGGGTACGTAGTGGTCTTAACATCAGGAAATGATAATTATTCATATTTTGAAAGCATAACTGATAATGAAATAACTGAGGCAAAAAATAGGAATGTAAACACAATGTGTTTTGCTTCACATGAATAGAATACAGGTGATTCAAAGCCCTCATGGGGTAGTTCTCATTACCGCAGTCTGTGACTACACAGATACCTATGCATTTTCAGTGGTCAAAACAGTATGAAATTCTGTTCGCTTACGAGGTACAGTCCACTTCCCCTCACGTTCTTTGGTCCCTAATAAGTGTCATAAACCCCAAACATATTAAACTGGGGTTTTTTTAAGGCATGTAGAACAGGGCATGCACATTTAGCTGACACTTCTCTTCAAATTTTGTTTATAATGAAAACACAGAAGGAAGCTTAACTGCAGTGACACTGCCAGGCATCGCAGTAACGAATAATCAGAGAGCATGCACTGTGTGCTTGTATTACAGATTAGTTTGTCTTGATTGTTATAATATATGTGATTTTTCAAAGTCTTGACATTCCTGGCAAGTGCAGCGTAGGAGCTTCTGGATGCATGCTAAATTTCTGGCTGACTGGCAATCACACTATTTTTAGGCTTGAAGGGTTACAGTGTGGAGTATAACATGCTTAGAATGAAATTAAAAGTTCTCTTCTATCTGAAAATTAACTTGAAAACAATTTATACATATGTTGAATGCTTTCTAATGAAAGTTGTTTTGGAGGGTAGACAAGTTTACTGTTTAGGTGTTCCTAGAATAGTGACCATGTAGCAGTTCAGTCAATCGTAATCTTTAACACACTTACTTATAGAATGCTCTTGTCTACTAGGTAAGTGTTTCTATTCATGTTTTATAGATGGGGCAGTCAGAGGGATTGAAATAGCTCTGTAAATTTAGCCCCTAAATATCAAGGTTCTGTGGATTTATACGATCGGAATTTGAATGCCTAAAGACCAACTATATAAACAGGAACGCTTGCGTTTGTGGATCTTGGTGTTTGTAATTGTACGATGAGCCTGATGGGTCTCCCAGGCCAATGGAGTTCAGTTCTCTTCTTTGATTGTTCTGGCTGTGTTGGCTGGTGACAGTGTTTTGGTGAACCATCTAATGTCCAGTGGGGCCTTTGCCATCGTAATAACTGTATTCTGCTTCTATATGTGTGTAACATATATTTCTTGCTATGAACAAATAGGTATAAACTATTTAATGTAAATTACCTTTTTGAGTGTTGCTCTGTTTAACTTGCTTCTAAGTGATAATATGTGGCTTTTAATAGTCTAAATCCAGAGTTTTTCACTGCATAATGTCTAGAATAATGATTAAAAAGAAATTAGAGCATATTTCCTAATTCAGACTAGTAACAATCATGAAAAACACAAATCAAGACAAACTCTATTCTCAGTCTTTTTTGTAGTTCAGGTTTAAAATTCATAAATGTCTCTTTTGAACTGTCTCTTGTGACTTTTGTGTTACCTGTAGATAAAGGAGTTTAAGTAACGAAAATTCTCACAAAGAAAGCTTTGAGATGGTGAAATGATTGCACGTACCTTCCTTGTACGTAACTTGCAGCCTCTAGGCAGTCCTGCTAGCAGCAAAAGATTTTGTACATAGATAAGTCAGTGTTACAAAAGATTCAGGAGCGAGAAGTTCATTTGCTTGGACACCCTGTTTGTCACAAGAAAAAAAACTGGTCTCAGGTCGCATAAAGAATGTTTCATTGTGTTTGGTCATATCCCTATTTGTACAAGCCCAGAATAAACTAGTAGTATGAGGAAATTTCCAGATACTCAGTATGAAAAGCGCCTGAATGCTGGGAGGATGAGATTGATGAAGTGAGATTGATTATTATTTATTTCCTTGGGAGAATTTTAAGTGACTTTCCTCGATTATATAAATTTGGTGAATTGAAAGTTGAGGTATGTAGTAAGTTTCAGGAAACAGGAGAGAGAGAATAATTCAGGAAGGTAATGGAACGCCTTGATGAGGAGTGATGGACAAATGGCACCAACATGGGTGTACAACATATAGGTGAATAATTCATGATTTTGATTTCATATCTCAAAGGATAGTTGATGTACAACCTGACATTCCTTATGCTTCTTAGCATTGACACAAAAACTGCATTTATACAGAAACATAGCCTCTTCTACTAGCTTATATTGTGATGAAATCTACCCAAAAGTGTCTGCTAGTTGACTGTACAATATGTTGTTAGGGACAGGTCATATGATTCTTTTGGCTGGAATAAACTGAGCAATTCTGATTTAATTTTTTTAAAGTGGTTTTTTTTTATAGTTAATGGTGAGATAACCTGATTGCTGTAGGCATTTAGAGGGAAGATTTTGAAGGGCATTAGAAGATCATGAACACTGGTTGTTTTGTACATCTTTACTGAAGAGCAGGGAGATTACAAAGCAGAGTGCAAGCAGTTCAGCAGCTAGCGTAGGCTGAAAGTGCAGGGAAGTTGAATTGTGTATGGAGATAGGATCAAGACAGTATGCGAGTAAATTGAAACTAAAAAAAGGTATAGTTTGTATAATACATGTGTAATATATAAAAGCTCCGAGACTACAGATATTTCCTAACTTAGAGATCATAAATGTAACTTTGAATAATTATTGTTTGCCTGGGGTTAATGTATGACACTTCCGTAGGTGATTGTGCCATGACTTGGATTATCATTGAGCAGTTAAATTTCTTTTTTTGTTTCCCGTTGTTAACTAGAAGAAGGAAAAAAGTCCCAAAAAATAAATGCAAGGCTTTTTTTTTTTTTTTTTTCTCACAATGAGTTCCTTGTGTACTTGCATGCAATAGTCTACAGGTACTGATTCTTCCCAGCCATCAAGCTGAAGTATTTCCTTGTGAGTGTACAGTGGGATTACTGTGTGCCACAAATAACCATTATGTATGAAGCTCTCTCTCTTGCTGAGAATTGGTTCATTGCCATGCCATTTCTATTTCATATCACTCTTTCCGTGGAGTATCTCAGATTCACCCCTGGAAACATTCATTAGTGTTTCTGTCACGAGGAAGAAAAGAAATATGCATGAAAATAGAAGTTGCCATCCTGTATTCAGGCATAACCTGTGTCAGGCTTCACCATGGAGCAAAGAAAATGGATCTACCAACAGGTTTTCTCCAGGCTGGGAGCAGGAAACAGCTGACTTTAATCTCTACATGTGATTCTGCAGGAGCATATGACAAATACTGTGACAGTGGTGAGTTGACGCATCATGTGAATGTTAGAGACGTTGCCATGCATTGATTAAAGGATGTAGAAAATACAAAATTGTTGTGTGACTGTGGTGCTTTAACTTAGCTTGCAGGGGGGTGTGGGAGAGAAAATAGGACAGAAATGAAACAAGTCATCTGAAGGGATAGTCTTTCCAGATTAAAGCAATGATAAATGTCGGAGCGAAGCAGGCATTTAGTTTGAGCTATATTTTAAGTAAATCAGATTTTTTCAGAAGCTTTTATTCTAAATGTTGTGCTACTTGAGAGGCGTGTCTGATTGCAAGATGATTTTGACAGCTTGGAAAGGAGTTGGGCTGCAGCTTTGGTGCAGGTCAGACAAGCCGTGGGGCTTGCAGTCGACTCAGTGGCCAGTTGAAATCAAAGAACTGTTTGATTCCTTCCTGAAGGTGAAGCAAGAAATAGATTGGGAAATAGAGTACTATCATCCCCTCTGATAAGTACCTCTGTAAAAGAGAGCATTTTGTTTTGAGAAATAGATTAAAAGGAAATGCAGCTGTCTGACAGATGTGTTAGATTGTTAACACAAACTCCTGGCTTTCCTTTGATATTGGAATCACTTAAATATTCTGTTCCTGTAACTAAATTTGATTCCTGTGGACTTTCACTTTGCGTATTTCACCTTGCAGGGATTTGGGTTGTTGATTAATCTGCTAGCTGCCCTGTATACTGATTCTGGCTGCACAACCACCTTCTCAGCAAATCACATCCCGTATGTTTCCCAGCTGCTGCCATCCTTAACACATGCAGAAAATGTCTCCTGGCTGGCTGAACACAAATTCCAGCTGGCATCACCTCTCTGCCCCCCCCCCACCTCCCCCGGCGGTGTTGTGGCGTGCTGTTTCTCTGTCTCAGGTGTTGTGTCTCCAGGCAAGGATGTGGGGGTCACAGCAGAGCTTGGGGGACTGAGACAGCTGGGAATGTCCCCTCCTCTGCAGCCCGGAAGGAGCCACAGCTGCGGATGTGGGGTGTGAGGGGGGTGTGTAGCTAGAGCAGGGTGATGAGTGGGTGAATGAAAATAACAGCTCGCTCTTATCTTTAGCCAAGATGATACTTGCCAAGTACTGAGTTTACGGCAGTAACGCGTTTAATGATTGATCTCACCATGGTTTTGCCAGCAGAGAACTACTTCTGTTTTCCTGGCTGTAAGTTCTTGTATGAAGCCTTATGGTCCACTGAAACAAAGTGATTTAGTCTTGCAAAATATTTTGTATTTAGCAGTTCCAGTTTACAGTTGCTAAACTATTATGGCGTGTAGGGCTGTACTTCAAAATAGTACTTTCAATAATCCTATTATTGTCAATGTTCTGTAATAACATCTTCATTTCCTTAAAAATATTCAGCAGAAGTTGTGTTGCTGCCTAGCTCCTAAAAGGAGACCATATTCTGGCTATGTGCTCTAGGGGTTTCTACTGGTTTGCAAAAGTAAAGATACTGGGCATGGTTCTAATGTTTGAAAGCAGGTATCACATGGGAGAAAGAGGAAGGATAAAATCACCTGCATGCTGTGATGCTGAAACATCATATAGCTAGGCAAATATTAGATAAAAAATGGGTGAAGAGATGAAAACTCACAGCGCCAGCATAAAGTGTGGAACTTAGCAGGTATTTTACTTCTGAGTTATGAGTACTCATCTTTGTCAGAAGATGTGTCAAGAATCTCCTTCCTTCATCTGGGCTTTGTAAGGCAGATTCCAGCATCAGGGAGTTCTACCTTTACATATTTTATGTTGTGAAGCTGTTAGGCTTTCTTATGTGTGTGTGCTTTTAAGTGCTATGTACTATTGTCCACTCTTTGAAATATAAAGGTCAGATCTGGTGGTCTTATCTACATTGTTTACTGTTATACTTTCGAGTGATTGCAGAAACAGGGGTTGATATGACACACTGGTTTTTTAGGTGAGAGAGAACTTAGGTGACCTCTCATGTCTCATCATTGTAGCGATAGGACGAGTGGTAATGTCTTTAAACTAGAGCAGGGCAGGTTTAGATTAGACATTAGGATGAAGTTCTTTACAATGAGGGTGGTGAGATGCTGGCACAGGTTGCCCAGAGAGGTGGAGGAGGTCCCATCCCTGGAGACATTCAAGGCCAGGCTTGATGAGGCTCTGAGCAACCTGATCTAGTTGAAGATGTCCCTGCTTACTGTAGGGGGGTTGGACTAGATGACCTTTAAAGGTCCCTTCGAACCCAACACATTCTATGATACTATTCTATTCTATCCCAGTTTAAGATTTTGGACAGGGTCAACTTCAGCTCTCAGCTCTGAGTCTGATAAGGGATACAATCAATTTTTCTATTATCACCCTTCCTGGTTCCATGTTCCTTTGGAGACTTACAGGAAGAATGAAGCACGTGACGTATTTCTTCCCTGGGATGGAAGAAATAAAATCACTCTCCTCCCTGCCTTCCCTTTAGTTGCAGATGATATTTCTCCTTTGTATGAGAGCCTGAAGCTGATCTCCTCGTCCTTGAGATGTTCCACATTTGGAGGGAGCAAGGCAAGAGGTCAGAAAGTGAGAGAATATAAACTTCAGGGAGCATGTGGAAAATACCAAGTTTTTAGTATGCATTTTGACAAGAATATTTGTGTTATATTTGTCATATATCAATGTCGCATTTGAAATATGGACTGTAGCTATAAATAGAATGATTGTCTAATTTAGCTTCGTTCAGGATTTATGTTAACAAGTCATTATGTTGCCATTATGTAGCAAAACATCAAAATACATTAGGCAAGTGATAATGTCTACAGCGAATCTGTAGTAAACAAAACTAGCAAAATCATAGCAAATGGTTCTGGGTGCAGTTGAGATAACGAAGCCTCATGTCCCATGGCTTTGTGTGTCTGGTTGTATGCAGGAAACCGATGGGCCTGGGCAGCTCTCTATCTACTGGCTGAGCAAGACCCAACATAGACACTCTATAGATGTCTGGAGACGTGGGCCTGACATGTGGCCAACATGTGCTGCCCAGCTCAGCAAGGCACTGCTCCATAGCGACAGGCAGGCCAAGCAAGTGGGAGCCCTTGTGCCATATGTTGTGTAGGACTGTTGTCGTATCTAAACATTGGAGAACTCTGTCCACCTGTTAAATTTTCTTTAAAAAGGCTATCAGATGCCAAAATGTTCAGCTTGAGGGTTGAAGAGGGCTGGGATAGCTGGATTGCTTGTTACCACAGCATGGTGGTATGAGTGCTTCCTTCTCTGGAAATGGGCTCACACGCAGTCTGGTTTTGCCTATTTTTTTTTGTCTGTTTTTTCAATGCGTTTTTGATCTTTGCTTGAAGTAACCGGGAGGGACAGACTAGTGTGTAAATCAGAAGGCTTTCAATTGGCTCAAAAAGATTAATATTGCTCACGTTTTCGAGAGTAGTTTCTTGAAATACTGAGAGGATTGGGACTTGGTTAAGGCCACACTCTGAGTCTGTTACTGATTGTGTCATAACTGATCCATGGTCTTATACTGATTGATATATGTCAATAGTTCATCTATAATTTGACAGGAATTGTGTAAATAGGAATTACTTCTTGGTGTAACAACAACAGGTTGGGACAGGTTAGCTTACCTTGTGACTGTTAGTCAAAACTAAGCTAATTCTAATCAGTATTTTTATTGGCTTGTACTTGATGATCACAGAATTAGATAGACTTCTAGCTTTAGCACTTTGGACCTTTTTGCTTGATGTATATTTTTCCCCCTGAAGCTTTGCAAACAAATATTCTAGGTTCTAACTGCATAGAGTTGAATTTCTTCATGTGAACACTGAAAACTTATTATGCTCATTAGAATTAAAACAATTAATATAGCTGCATTTTGATAAGATTTCAGTTCTGACACTAGAGATAAGATTTTTTTTTTTTTTAGATTTTTTTAATGTTGGCACAAGCAGTAGGAAAAACAAACAAACCAACCCAGGCAGCAGCTTTCAGAACAAGGCATGGGAAAACTCAGAGGCTATTCTGTCACCTTTTCTAAAAATCAAAGCAGTTAGATGGTGGTCAGGTCTGCCCTTTGAAACGGAATAATTACACTTTTTTTAAAATTTTTTTTAAAAATTGTTTTATTTCCTAACATAATGGAAGGAGTGGATCTTGACTGGATATGCAACCTTTATTTCAAGGCTAAATCCATAGTATGTGCTGACTAGCTGGTGAAAAAGTGCTCTGCATTGACAGGTTTGTTTAACTTTCTTCCAGCAAAATAGCATACTGTGCTGTTGTCCTACTGCGTGGGAAGAGCCTAAAATAACAGAAGCTGTTATGACATCTCCTAAAGCGCGCCTCTGTCAAGGTCGCAGTTCTATTCTTGCTGCATTTTGTGCAAACAGAGATAGGTATGGTAGGTACTTGGCCAAATATTTTATAACTAAGATGCTAAGACCCCCAGAGTATAAAATCAAACAAAAATGCAACTCCTGCCCTTGATTTTGCAAACATAATCAGCTAATGTATGTTATGGTTAGTCTGGGCCTATGTGCAGCCCGACTTGCCCGTCCATGGATACAAAGTTCTATAATTAACCTATGGATGTTCTTGATTTTTCTTAGCCAGCAACCCAAAATTTCTGAGGGAAACAATTAAAAGCTGGGGGTTCTGCTGTTAAACCACAGAATATAAAGCCATGGAAGCTTTATATAAGCAGGTTATGCTGGTTCATTCTGTGCTATCAAATTTGTATGTAGTTATGCTGAAAATCTAGAAATTAACAGGTCTTAAGCATTTTCAGAGCAATAGAGGGTGGTAAAGATGAGGGTGTTCATGTCCAGCATGATTAACCTCTGTCATTCTGCTCACAAGAACATTATTCACCAAGTAGCAGGTATAGAGTAACGCTGACTTTTAAGACCAATTGCTTTTCTACTGGAGGAGAAACATTAGCCTCGGGTAAAACTGTTGCATTCATGTACAGTCTGTAATTAATTTTGTTGTAGTTGGGCAAAACTTCATGTGGTTGAGCTCTGCAAAACCTTACTCATTTTTCTGATCTAAGGGGTGGTTTTGGTGAATGAGCCTTTGAAGAGGGTAGGAAACATGCAGGAAGAGTACTTTTGAAAGTTTTCAAAGCATTTCCAGATCTGTTTTGATTTTTTTCAAAGCAAAGCTGCATTTGTATGAGAGTTAAGATGATCAGCAAGTTGCACCACAAACCTGCTGGAGAAACAACAGGAATGACGCAAGCTGTCATAAACCTTTTAATTCTCCTTTGGGAAGAACATGTTGCTGTACTTTCCCTGCTTAAATGACATTTCTCACCAGCAGGGGATATGATATGGCGTGGCTAATCTGCAGCGATGCACTTGGAAAGTGAAAACACGTTGTATGGGTTGCAAGTTCCTGTGTTTTCCTCATCAGTTAAAAATTTGAAGTCTTCTAAGCTGTGTAACTTGGAGCTGGTGGCTGACGTAGTTGGAAGACAGTTAAAATTCATAGTTGTGCTTGAACGCAATATAGCAGCAAGTTTTAGTGCTCTGTGGGAAGACAGCTTTTATTTAGATTGTGAAATGGAATCTGAAATCGCAGCAAGAAGTTTGAGGCTAGGGTTTTTTCCTTACGTTTCTGCACTGTAACTTCAGCATGGATATTAACTGAATGTTGTGGGAAATACCACCATCTAGGTCATGATGGCTGGCGTCTATTTTGAAGGATATCTGGATGTACCCAGGTGGCTGACATGTTGGTCAGCAGATCCCAAAACTAGAGAAATGCTGTATAAACATGAAGGCAAGAAAGGATACACTCGTTTTGTTGTTCCTTCTAACTGGACTTTCCATAGTAAAGTTAGGTTTTGGTTTGGAAGAGGGTATTGGGATAGCAGGTGTTGGATCTGATAGATGTTTCTGGCTTTCCTCAAGGCAAGGTGCCAGCTGGGCTCCTGCTCAAGTGTCATAGCAAATGATTTTTTCTCCTTTTAAAGATGCTGGGAAAGCTCTGTCCCTCCCCAGACAAGATGTCGTCTATTATTCTGTTAAAAGGACTGAATACTTTTAAAACCTCCCACCCCCCATGCCCTCCCCAAGTACAGCATAAAAGCTGCAATAGCTATCACTTTATTGGGTTTCGTTGTTGAGAGATCGTCATGTGCTCATGCTGTTCCTTAGCACTTGGTTTTGATGCTTTTTTTGTATGACTGAACTGCCAGTCAACCCCTGGCTGACACAGCTGGATTTTTAGATATTTATAGAAATCAAGGGGAGAGAAATCCAGGCACTTGTAGTCAGTAAGCTCTGGAACCAGGACTGGGGGCTTTGTGCGAAGGACTGAAAGGTTCATACCCATGTTTGTTAGTCAGGTTCATTATACAGAGGTGTCTCATGTATTTGCATGAGTGTTCAGAGAACTTACAATTTTTGTTTTGATCTTGGTTTATGATCTTTGTTTTTTCTACATGGATAGCGTGATTCACTGTGAATGGTTATAGCAACCTTATTACATTCATGTAACCTGAAGGACTTCCTGTGAATCTTGAATATCAACTTGGATTTGTATTCAATATATAATCACTAACATGTAGTGGTAGCTTCTATTTCTCTTTTTATGCGTGGCAGGGGAGAGGAGAATGTGACTTCCATCCTCTTTGCCAGTTCTAGGGGAACTGGGGAATTGTAGAATGGTTTGGGTTGGAAGGGACCTTTAAAGGTCATCTAGTCCAACCCCTCCTGCAATGAGCAGGGATGTCTTCGCTAGATCAGGTTGCTCAGAGCCCTGTCCAACCTGACCTTGAATGTTTCCAGTGATTGGGGCATCAACCACCTCTCTGGGCAACCTGTGCCAGTGTTTCATCACCCTCATTGTAAAAAAATTCTTCCTTATATCTAGTCTAAATCTTCCCTCCTTTAGTTTAAAACAATTATCCCTTGTCCTGTCATGACAGGCCTTGCTAAAAAGTCTGTCCTCGTCTTTCCTATAGGCCCCCTTTAAGTACTGAAAGGCTGCAACAAGGTCTCCCTGGAGCCTTCTCTTCTCCAGGCTGAACAACCTCAACTCTCTCAGCCTGTCCTCATGGGAGAGGTTCTCCAACCCTCTGATCGTTTTTGTGGCCGTCCTCTGGACCTGCTCCAACACATCTATGTCTTTCCTGTGCTGAGGGCTCCAGAGCTGGACGCGGTACTCCAGGTGGGGGTCTCAGGAGAGTGGAGCAGAGGGGCAGAATCACCTCCCTTGACCTGTTGGACACGCTTCTTTTGATGCAGACCAGGGTGCAGTTAACCTTCTGTGCTGCGAGCGCACATTGTCAGCTCATCCACCGGTACCCCCAAGTCCTTCTCAGTAGGGCTGCTCTCAATCCCTTCATCCCCCAGCCTGTATTGGTACTAGGGATTGCCACTACCCTGTACTTGGCTTTGTTGAATCTCATGAGGTTCACATGGGCCCACCTCTCCAGCTTTTTGAGTCCCCTCTAGATGGCATCCTGTCCCTCAGGCGTGTCAGCTGCACCACTTAGCTTGGTGTCATCTGCAAACTTGCTGAGGGTGCACTTTTTCCCACTGTCTGTGCCATTGATGAAGACACTAAACAGTACTGGTCCCAATACAGACCCCTGAGGGACAGCACTTGTCACTGATTTCCATCTGGACATTGAGCCGTTGACCACTACCCTCTGGATGCGACGATCTAACCCAGTTCCTCATCCACTGGGCAGTCTACCCATCAAATCCATATCTTTCAAACTTAGAGAGAAGGATGTTGTGGGGGACTGTGTCAAAGGCCTTGCAGAAGTCCAGATAGAAGACATCTGTAGCTCTTGCCTTGTCTGCTGATGTAGTCACTCCATCACTAAAGGCCATTAGGTCAGCCAGGCAGGACTTGCCCTTGGTGAAGCCATGCTGGCTGTCTTGATTCGCCTCCCTGTCCTCCACGTGCCTTAGCATAGCTTCTAGGAGGATCTGTTCCATGATCTTCCCAGGCACAGAAGTGAGGCTGACGGGCCAGTAGTTCCTAGGGTCCTCCTTTCTATGCTTTTTAAAAATGGGTGTAATGCTTCCGTTTTTGCAGTCACTGGGGACTTCGCCTGACTGCTGTGACTTTTCAAATATCACAGAGAGTGGCTTGGCAACTACATCAGCCGGTTCCCACAGGGCTTTGGGATGCATCCTGTCAGGTCCCATAGACTTCCGTATGTTCAGGTTCCTCAGGTGGTCATGAACCTGGTCTTCTCTTGCAGTGGGAGGGACTTCACCTGCCCTGTGATTTGCTTATTAAAATGGACTTCTTTTTTCCTCCTTTTTTCCTTTTTATTTTTGTAATTAAAAATGTGTGTAATTTTGCCTAGTTCTATGTTTGATAGCGATGAGTAAGTTTTTATTATTTTTAGAAAACAAGAATCTCTTAATTTTACTAACAGGGAAGTTAAAGTTGATTCATTGATAAGATGAAAAAAATCATAAAGTATTTTAGAAATAACCAGAAACTAACTGACAGGTAAAATCCTATTACAAAATGATAGTATGTTACATATTGTAGGACTGGGGGTATTTTCAAAAGGTGTAAGGGAAGTGAAAACAGAAGTTCTGTGGGGTTTGGTTTGTATTTTGTAAAGGTGTATAAACATCTATGTTCATTTGGTGTTGTTTTGAAAGCACCACCTGATCTAACATACTGCTGTATCTCCTACCCTGACCTGATGCTGATTTTAATTTTTATCTATGTAATAAACTTTTCGGGAATTAATTATATTTACTTTAGCCACTTATTTCCTAAGTCTTGCCATATTGTGTTTCTTGTGATTTATTTTACTGATACTGCTAATGGTAAAACCAGCTGTATTTCAGTCCAGAAACAAACCTAGTTTTATTGCAAGCCATTTCAAGCAGTACTTAACTTGTTGCTCCGTCTTTGCAAAGTGTATGATAGTGTGTTCCTGTTTGACATGGACTCATCGATGTTCCACATGGCAATGTGTAGTTACCCTACTTAGATTTGAGCGTCAGGCTTTGATGTAGTAATACCAGGTTGCGTCATGTTAGAAAGGTGTATTTCTCACTTGTACATAAAGCAAATATGATCTTGAAACAGTAGGTTTCACTTAATGCAGCACCAAACGTTTTAACTTTGACCTTCAAGTTATTACTGAAGATGTTTACATTTAAATAGATAGCATGTTCCAACTTGCAGTGCTGAAGCAATTAAAAAAAAAAAAAATAATCTGAGAAGCCCAGCCTTTCAAATGTATCTGTAATGCATGGTTGTGGCCTAACATATAGGGGTCTATGTTGTCTTCTGCAGTGAACTGTTACGTGGACCACTGCAGAGGTGCTGTCATGCAGTGTGTATGACAGTGTGTGCTCCGTTCTCTTTTTCATGCTACTGTACTGTCACTGAAGCTGTACTTTGGACGGGAGTGTGTGTTTACAAATTCTTGAGAGTTCAGGCACTAATGCGAATAGCATAATGCTAATTTTGATATCAGAGTCTATTAGACTTTTGTCTCATCAAAGCTTTAAATTCAGATGAATTCAGGCTTTTTTTGAGCTGAAATGTGTTTCAAAGAAAGTTCATTTTTCAAAATTTAGGACTGACATTGGCCACTATGTGGCCAAGCATGTTATGTTTAATGGTGAGTATGAACCTCTATATCTTTATAAGAACAAGGAAATAATTGAAATTATTTATGTGTTGGAACGGTTTTCCACTCTTCATTTTTAACAGTTTCCAATCTCAAAGAACTGTTAAGGCACGAAGACAGATACCTAATATCGGGAAACGTGATAACCAGGGCTGTCTGTAAAGCCCTGGTGCAGAGTCTCATCTATGTACAATCATGCAAATTTATGATTAGATTATGTAAGGATTGCGAAGAACAGTAACCTGGACTTTGATCAACATTAAGAATGTGAAAGGTGAAAAGTACTGTTGTCACTGGACACTTGTTTAAGAGACTCACAGAATGATTGAGACTGTGAGGAACCTCTGGAGGTCATTGGATCCATTCCCCCCTGCTCAAGCAGGGCCACCCAGAGCAGGTTAGCCAGCATCACATCCTTGTGGACCTCCAAGGAGGGACACTTCACAACCTCTCTGGGCAAGCAGTGCCAGTGCTTGGTCACTCTCACATTAACAAAACGTTTCCTGCTGTTCTGACAGCACCTCCTGTGTTTCAGTTTGTGCCCATTGCCTCTGGTCCTGTCACTGGGCACCACTGAAAAGACCTTGGCTCTGTCATCTTTGCACCCTCACATCAGGTATTCATATACATTGATGAGATCCCCTGAGCCTTCTCTTCTCCAAGCTGAACAGTCCCAGCTCTCTCAGCCTGTTCTCGTAGGAGAGGTGCTCCAGTCCCTTCATTATTTTATGGGCTGTTCACTGACCCAGTGGTTCAGGTGTGGCCTCACCAGAGCTGAGTAGAGGGGAAGGATCACCTCCCTCGACCTGCTAGCAGTGTTTTGCCTGATGAAGCCCAGGATACAATTAGCCTTCTTTACTGCAAGGGCACATTGCTGGCTTGTCTTCAACGTAGTGTCCACCGGAACCCTCAGGTCCTTTTCTGACAAGCTGCTTTCCAGCTGGGTGGCCACCAGCATATATTGGTGCCTGGGGTTGTTCTTCCCTAGGTACAGGACTTTGCGCTTCCCCCTGTTGACGGTCATGAAATTCCCGTCAGTCCATTTTTCCAGCCTGTTGAGGTTCCTCTGGATGGTAGCAAGACCTTCTGGTGCATTGGCCGCTCTTCCCAGTTTGGTGTCATCAGCAAACTTGCTGAGAGTACACTCTGTCCTATCATCCAGATCATTAATGAAGATGTTGAAGAGGATCAGTTCCAGTATCACCCCCTGAGGTACACTGCTAGTTACCTGCTTCCTACTCAACTTCATGCCACCGGTCACCGCCCTCTAGGCCCGGCCATTCAGCCTGTTTTCAGTCCACCTCACTGTCTGCTCATGTGTCATCAGCTTGTCTATGGGGATCTTATAGAAGACAGTGTCAAAAGCTTTTCTGAAGTCCAGGTAGACAGTATCCACTGCTCTCCCCTCACCTACCAGGCCAGTCACTTCATCGTAGAAAGTTAACTTGCTGTAGAAGTTGGAGGGCATTTAAGCCACAGGAACCTACAAGTGAAGTAACTTTTAAACTGCCCTATGCGTTTCACTGTTCCATAATTGGGTAGCATTGCTGCTTCAGTCTGTGTTCCTTTGTTTAAACTTCTTGCATTAGCTACAAATACAATCTTTCACTTTTCTTGGAACTCCCGTGCTTTTCTCCTTTTAGGACGTTTATTAGTTTTTCTTCAATTGTACTTATCAGCATAGCTTTTCTGCTTGCCAAAGGAAATCGTCATAATGTTTTGTTCAAAAACAGCGTGTTTTACAACATAAACTGTATGAGGTAGAAAACGGTGTGTCTTTTCTTCCATCTGAGGGTGTGTACCTGATCCACTAATGTATTGTGTTTCTTGTCCTAACAAAGTTATGTGTTGCTGCTGTGGATACATTTGAAGTTATGAAAGCTGCAGTTAGCGTCACTTCTGTAATTCTGTTTTTTCTAGACCTATTGCAATATACTGTGAATAGACTGTTGTTGATAAATACGTGATCTTGCCAGTGGGGATAAAATGAAATTCTCTTAAATAAAACTACAGTTTTTTAATATTTCTTGGCTTTTTAGTATAGTATCTATGAGTGGGTATGTAGATATCTCTATACATAAGAGGTTGACTTTAAATCTGGGATTGTTTAGTATGTAAATGGCTGGTAAAGCTGAAAATCACACTGCCTGTTTAGTGAATGGGAACACTGGGACTGATCTCAGCATGGGCAGAGTAAACCCACATACTGCTCACTCATGCGAAACTTGGGTGATTATTTTCTTGGGGGGCACGGAGGTGTAGTTTTTCTGAAAGTATCTCAGGGAAATTTTAATTTAAAAGGGTTCTGCGTTATATCATACTCCTGATATCTGCAGTCCACTACATACTACTTAATTGTGTTAAATTGTTTTTCTTGACGAAATAATTTGGTATGAGCCAATTATTGTATAATTTTGTTGTATTCTTATTAGAAACACTTTTGTACCGATTAGCCACCCAATATAATATTGTTTCTGGATTATTAATATTAATGAAAACAGAAATTAAACTATTGCTAAAACAGGCACCCTAAACTTTTTTTAAAAAGTAACAAGTGTGGTTCGATGTAGCTACTGATACATAAGGTAATCTGTAATTTGAAAGTTGGATGTTTTAAAATATTAAATGGTTTATATCTAGCACAATTCTTAATTAAAGGTTAAACTGCAAGTGTTCTGTGCAGCAAAAATAGGTATTGCTTTCAGATTGAATAATTTCTAATATTTTAGAACTGATTATGTTAACAGTTTTTTGCAAAAATCTTTATTTGGAAAAGAAAGGAGAAGCATGTTCCAAGGTCCTCCTGTAGTGTCCCTCGCTGAAGGGAAGTGAGGGAGCTTCACTCAAAGCCAGTCCTAGTCATGATTTTCCATTTTGGTGTATGAGTATTTTCATTCTAACTGGATTTTGAATGTATAATATGATCTGCTGTGGAGGTTGCACATCCATCTTGTGAACATGAAACAAGTGCTTGGTTTTATTACCATGAGTGTTTCCTAACTTGTGTGGAAATGTTCAAGACTGTGAAGTTCACAAGTAAAGTTCTAAAGAATTAGTTAAGCTCCTGCTGGCATTCCCCATCCTTTTTGACTGCAAAGCATATCTGGCAGACGTTGTGGGGTGTATTGGCAAATCGGTTCTCACTACTGTAGTGTGGTACATCTTAAGAGGGGGGGGGCGGGGATCCCAACCCTGACCTGAAGAAACTATATGTGAAATTAAATTTGTAATACTTACATAAGGTGGTTATTATCTGTGTCTTTCTTATGTTTGCTGAGGGTCAGCTTTAACAGGAGGCATAAAGGCATCCTGTTCCCTTTTCATTCAGATATGTTTTAATGTGTGTATTTGAAAATTAATTGCCTTTTCCAGTTCCTTTGTAAACAGCAACAGTGGGATTCATGGTGCGGAATTTCGAATATCTAGAAATACATTCAGTGGAAATGATGTTTGGTGTATAATTTCCCAAATTTCTATACCCATGTAGACAAAAAGTTGACATTGAACTAGAAAAAAAGCTTAACATATGCATTTTCTCTTTATAGGATTTCCGGTTTTTACAGTGGTGCTTAAAATTATAAATCCTGTGCTCTATTTATGTGTATAAATATTTTGGCTAATGACAGTAGAATTTGTAAGTTAGTAGTGCACACTTCTAAAAAAAAAAAAGTCTATATGCTTGCATAGAATAAATATTACCAAAAAACCCAGTCAGAATGAAGGTGTAATTGCACATTCTAATTATGAAATATATACTCCAGAAATAATTGGAGATTGAACTCTACTTTAGGTAGTCTATTCAATGAAGAAATGTTTATGGTTTTTAATTTAAAAGCTTTTTTTTTTTCCATTTTCCTTCCAGGTATTGCTTTGTTTTTGCTTTGGGATACCTCACTGTGTGCCAAATTACTAGAGTCTATATCTTTGATTATGGACAGTATTCTGCTGATTTTTCTGGGTAAGGAGAAAAATAATCTTTCCATCTTATCCTCGTAAGTGATACTGTATTGGTTATGGGGGTTTTTGCCAAGTCAAATGTGTCAACCTTTTAAACTTTGGGAGAAACCTGAGCATGTGCGTGCATATTGGCACACATGCAAATACAGATGTACCTATGCTTTAGTCATGCAAACTGAGAATTTTGGGAACAGCGTGTCTGTTAGAACCATGAATGAGTTATCTGCTACCTCCTCTCCCTGTCTGAAGGGCATAAAGGATTTGGTGGCTGGGGGATTTTTTTTGCTTTTGCTTTTTTCCCCTAAAATCTCTGTTAACACCCATGACGACGTGATGAAACTTGGATTGTATCTGATGCACTTGCATGCCTGCCACAGTCTGATACCACTTTGTGAGGAAAATCTGAGTGTTGTATGGAATTTATCTTCTGGCTTCTTTCTTTTTTGTTTTTTTTTTGTTAAATATTCCAAAAGGAGAAAGCTAAGGAGAGAGGCACCCGTATGGTGGAATAGTCACACAGCCCTTGGAAATAGAAAGTTTTGTTTATGTGTGTTCTCACTTTATATAATGAACTTAAACTTATGTTTGACTCGAGCTCTGTAGGAGCAAAACCAAAATTAAACAGGCAAAGTAAAAATTGTGATTCTTCTTTCTACTAGAAACATAGAGAAGTGAAGCACAGCATTTCCTCTAAATAAGTTTGCTCCTGATGGTGCTTTATGTTGATTTAAAGGAGAATATGTATTTTTGGAAAAAAGAAATGGGGAGTGTTTGCTAGTCTACTTTAAAAAAAAAAAAATCCATTAAATATTTTTCAGGAATACTATGAATGGTAGTGGTCTTTGTAGTTTAGTATTACCTGTGTTGTGTAGTAGAGTTGTGCTTCGTGTTGCTAAGAGTCTTGTTGCTTCTTAGGCTTCATTGGTAACAGGCACGTAGTACAGAAACTCAACTTGTAGGCTGAAGCCAAAAGCTTTTATGGTTAAGTTCATCTCTTCTGTAATTTTTAGCCGGGTCTTACCTTCTGAAACATCTTTCTACATTTATGCCTACATCCAAGTGTCTGCCTTCAAGCCAGCTATCAGAGTTCCAATTGTAGTCAGTGGAGATCTGATCAATGTAGACAGTAGAGCCTGGAGGATATTTCAGCTGACCCACCGCTAAGTATCTACCTTAGCGTGAACTGGGTCACTTGCCAGATGCCCCTGACTATATTGACTAGATCCCCACTGGCTATAATGAGAGCTTACAACATAGACATATGCATAAAGACACTTTAAAACGAGGTTTACTGATATTGAATTAAATTTCACCGTTAGGAGTGGAACTTTAATCCAAATGCTATCCCTTCCAGTTCACTGTAGGGCCAGAGTGTACAACCTTGATAGTGATCAAAGCTCTGAGCTGACTCTGGAAACAAAATAATTGTGCTTGTTTGTTGTTGCTCTCAAACTATTAATAGAGCTTGAGCACACCATTGCATAAATGCGACTGTACTGCTTTAGATAGCAGCTGTCTTTGAGGCTCTGCTGGTTTGGTGTTAGCTCAGAGATTTCTGCTAGGTGTAAACACATCGAAAGATTTGGGAGATCTGTGCTCTCAACAGAACTGTTCTGAAGCTGAAGCCTAGATCCAACTCTCTGATGGTATGTTTGAGCTGCCCGATTGAAACCGTCCTTTCATGTAGCTGTTTGGGAGATTGATGTATGCATATCACATTAAATCTATGGCGTATACTAGATCTGCTCCCTTGAGGCCTGAGACAGAGGTTACTTCCAAAACAGGAGGAGAAAGAAAATGCACCAAAGGGGGCTATTTTCTGTCAACTTGCTCTGGTTCCAGGGGAAGAAAGTAAGCTCAAGAAAATAACAAAATTTGCCTAATCAGCTGTCGAACCCTAGCACCAGCCAGTTCTTCCAAAGATGTTGGCATGGATTCATATAGTGGTTAGCCCCCCAAGAGCTCTGAATATCTGTTTACCTAGGTATCTCTCCTATGCGTGCCATGCCCATCTAAAGTGGCCAAGGCCATGGAATCTGCAAAAAGTGTGCAGGGAAGGTATCAATGCACTGACAATGGAGAAAGCTGAGGAAACCTCATGCTGGAGGCATGATTTCTTGTGCAGAGCTGTGTGGTCCTGGCTTCAGTACTAACGGATCCCAGCTGCCAGCGAGCCTTCCACTGCCTCCTTTGCCTTTCTGCCAGCACCTAAAAGCGATCGCTAAAATCCTGGTTCACAGCCTCGCTGTTCCAGGAAGGGGCTTTTTCTCTTTTAGTCTCTAGATTGTTGCTCCTCAGCCAAATCTCTGAAGATACTGGAATAGGCACTTGAGAAGGAAAAAAAAAATACCAGGGTCTGCTTTGATAACAACGACAAATGTATCAGCTAGAATTAATGTAAGGTCTGACTGAGCTCCTCCTGGGCTCCATCCTTCCACCAGCCAGGATCCATGCTGTCACGTGTCCACTTACAGAAGAAAAACCCATTATGTTCAGAATCAATTGGGGATTTCTGCCAGCACCAGTCGGGTCTACATATTAAATGCTAGAAAGAGATATGAGGGATTTCCCAGATTATCTGTTCTTGTTTAGTTTTCTTCCTTGCTGACTCTTGCCTGTCACTCTAGCCTTATGATCAGGATTTTGGGGTACTGATAATATGGTAGAAAAAACTTTTTCCCTGATTGCATTTTGAGGAATGGAAGTATTGTGTGCTTTGAAATAATCATAACCTGAAAAAAAAATTAATTTGACAGACTGAGCCATCTGGCAAAATACTGGTGTAGCCCTGTCAATGAAGGAGGACTTGATGGCTCTTGGATTTGTTTTTCTGTGCCAACTTAAACGTGTTAAAAAAAGGCAAGTGCAGTCAAAGGACTTGAACAAAACTGTGTCCAACCTACAGTATGATTATTTTGTTGAGATTTTTGTTTTTGTCTCTAGCTCAGATATTATTAGGTAAATACAGTCCCTGATATATTTTTGAGATCTGATTTTAAAGTTAAATTTCTGAATTCTGGCAGCCTACTTTATGCCCTCCCCCACCACCCTTCCCACAGTTAGAGGGTTAGCAATGCTGGGATTTACATCAGTCAAACTCTTAGAATACTACAAAGATGGGATAACTTCTCAGTATAAAGCTGACTTGCTTAGCTGGGGAAGAATATGTCTTGGACGATTTAAGATGTGCTCAAGTGTATCAAATTCAAACCAAACTAAACTCTGTTGGAGCTGACATAATTATGCTGGGCTTTTGTTTTGCCAGATATGTTTACTTGAAGCAAATAATAATTCTAGATGGAAAAATAAAGCATAGGACCAGGTGTTAGTAGAAGCAGTGGAAGTGGCCTGCATATCTAAATTATAGTACTGTTCAATTTTGGTATGTTTTTATTGTCTTTGCTTACAGCTGCTGTAATTTACAATGCACATAATTGCTCTTACTGCCCTTTTTCTTTACTCTTCCCACTGTAAAAAAATAAACTATGTTAGTAGAAAATAAATGTGAAACACTTTGGCTGTGTTTGTGGAACCTAATGCAGCAATAAAAGGCCTGGGTTATCAAATACTGTATCTAAGGATTAAATTCTTTTCATTGCACTGAAAACTCTGTAATGGTTTGAGCTCCAAAAATTAATCAGATTGTCCTTGTACTGAATATCTTCCAGTTGAGAATAATTAATCTAGACTATTAGTATAAACTTTCCCTGATATTTACGTGTGAAAGAAAACACTGAACTTATTTCTAAATTATTCTTTCTTCCTTTTTTGTAACAGTCCAATGATGATAATTACACAGAAGATCACTAGTTTGGCATTTGAGATTCACGATGGTAAGATTTTCTTTAAACTGTGTTTAATTTTCCATACAAAATAAATTTAAGGAAAGTTAGTCATTAGTCAATGAGTTACTTTTAGTCCAGTTTGTGTTTTAGAACAAAACATAATTTTGTGTCTCAGTTGATTCTTTTGACGCTTAGCAGTGGAAATACCAAAAAACGTTGCTTAGACACTGCGAAAGTTCTGAAAATGCTTATGTTGTGCAGAAGATGCTACTTATCAGAAGACCAATGACACTTCTGGGGCCAGTGAGCAAAGACCACTGACGTTTTTTGGGGTTGGGGTATTGATCTTGAGAGTTAGCTAAATAATTTCCAAATTCAGAGATCACTGTTACTGACAGAACCAAGTATATGTCATTTCAGTTGTTGAGCACTTCTTGTTTTAAAATGCTGTTAATCTCCCCCTAATTTGTGCCTTGTATACTGATTTTTATAAAACCTTTGTATGCATTTCATTTTTCTTATAATTACACTTGCTGCTAATATAACAGTGTGAACCAGGGGATTATTTAATTATGTTTTTGTCTTTTCTCCTGTCAGACTTATCCATCAGATAAGTGGGCCCTACTTGTGACAGAAATAAATCCTAATATTGGCTTTCGTGGGTAGGGTATCTAGATTTTTAGTTAGCTTTCAGTTCAAAGGCGTAGCTTTCATTTTCAAGGTTTGAAAATACTATCCAATAAAGCTAGCCAATTAGCTTGAATCACTTGGAGCTACGGCTGGCTGTTGAAGATTTGGGAGTGTGGTCCCAGACACCTGGATCCAAGCCACCTGTTTTTCTGAAATTTCTTTAATAACGTTATGTATGGAGTTCAGTATGCTTTTTGTCTCCTATGCAGCTGAGCTTAGTGCTGTTGGTGTTTCATTGTCTCCATTCTTGTTAAGTTACACTATCTAGAGAAGCCTGTAGGTAACAGCATTCATGAATATCAGTTAGAGTACGGAGTACACAAGTTGGAGGAAACAGCTTATTATAAGGAAGTAATAATTCTAGTATCAAAGATAAATGCGTGCTCTTACTATTATTTTGCTATGGGAAAGAGCTGTTCTCTATATGCTGACACCATGCACAAATAGTGGAGTTGTGGTATGGGATCAAGCACGTGAGTGTTCCTATTAATCTTGAAACAGGTGTTTCATTTAGTCAGCTCTATTCTTAACTTCCATCACAAACTAAACTAGGTAATTTTTTTCTACTTAAACTAATTCAGATAATTTGTATTTTCCTCATAAGCCCAGCTTATTTTCTGTCTGAATTTCTTGTAGATATCATTGAATTCTGAGTATCAATCTTGAAATTTTGTTCCTCGTTGACCTCATATCAGAGATCCTCTAGAGTCTTCATCAGCCCATGGAGAGTAGCTGATAAAGTATTGGAAAACTTCCTCTCTGCTTGCATTTGCAGTTCAGTGGAGTCTTTGACTTGAGTTGGATGATAACCGTTGCTGGGAGCACAGTGTGAATGTGATTTTCAAAAGTTCATGTAACCAATATGAATTCAGGAGCAACTGCTAGTCTGGTGTCAGGAGAAGCTAAGAAAAAGATGTACAGGGGAAACAGATTGGATTGAATTAAAGCAATGATTTTTAACCATAGACAATTTAAAAGGGGTCTGTCGTGAGAAATTAATGAAAACAAGCCTGCTTTTAATGGGTGTTTGTTCACTGTACAAAGGTCTATGCTGCCACTGGAAAATGCTTTAGATATACTGATGGGAGAGAAGATAATGTTGAAAATCATTATACTGGTTAATGGCACTCTGAGCCTCTAGTCACATCAGCTTGGCTATATTAATCACCACTTACTTTATCCCCTTCCCCTCCCCGCCCCCCCCCCCCATTTTTTATCAGTATATCCAAAGAGAGGTAATGAAAATAAACAGCTGAGAGGAGGGTGTTGGTATTTTAGAAGATCTTGGTAAGCTTCAAGACTCTCGTTGTAGTTAGGTTGGTTTTGTGGTAAAGGCAAGTCTTGTGGGTTTGATCTTTTCCTGGCAGCCTGTTTGTTGTGGTTTCAGTGTTACATTTGAAGGTCCTGGGGAGAACTGGATGCAATCGTGAAGGCCGCTCACTCATGCTGCATATTGAAGAGTCTGTCTAGCTAAACGGATATGCTTGATTCAAAGTTGAACACTAGTACAGAATCCCATAAATAAATAACAACTACCCCTATAACTGCTACAACCGTGTGCACTTAGTGTGGGCTTTTTTTTTTTTAAGCAGGAAAATTCAGTGCAGTTTGCATAGGATTAATTTAAGCTTGCTGTGTAATACTGATTTTTCAAAAGGTTGCATGGATCGCAAATTTAGACCTGAGTAAATTTGGAGTATGCCTTTGGTGTACTCTGATTTACATTTTGAACTTAAGCCCTTGATAGTTCTTGCCTTACAGTTTCTTGTTACTCAGATGAGCACTGCTGAAAATGAGTAGTCAGTATGCTAAGATTTGTTTTGTATTTCTTGCTGATTACCTTTGGCATCACACACGTATATTCTAAAGGGAGAAATGTTTTTACATGATTTGGAGACTGCCTGTGTCCATATTCATTCTTTATGGCAAGATTTAGATTTATTTATGCAACACATTAGGATAATGACAGAATTAAGGGAGAAAAGAAATATTTTTGTACCTCAGATCCTATATTCTGGAGTACCTTTTTTTTAATCAAATTTAAAACTAGCGTATTTTGGAGAAGGAAGGGTGCATTGCATTTATTCTAGCAGCAGGGGGCTTGTCTACAGGTACAGTTTAGAAGGGCCACAAAATGGAGGATTGTACTTGCATGAGAAATTTCTAGATAAGAGATGGTGACAAGTAGAGAAGCTTTTGCAGCTATAGTTATAAGGTACTAAAAGTTAAGCAGGGGAGAGGAAGAGATGCTGTCACTGCTTAACTCTGGATCTTCCCATGAGTTCAAATGGCATTCTCCCTTTTTGCTTATAACCCACTCATCCCTACGGAGCCTCGCTTATTTTACTGCAATTCTGTATGAGGTCAGGGGTCTTTACAGGAAGGACCCATATCCAAATCTAACCTCAGTAATTTGTATGCGTTTGGCAGCTTGTTTTTCATTCTAGTGATAAGTGAATCTTAAAGAGTCTCTTCAAATGTTTATACTCATAACCCATTGAAGTTCTGGAGCTCACAATGTATTTATTTTTAAATCTCTGAGAGATTAAGCCAGCAAAACTAGGGAATGTTAGACTAGATATTTGATACTTAAAAGGGGGAAAAAAATTTCTCACAACTTCGTACAGCCTTGTTCTTATTTCTTTTCTCTAATATAAACAAAATAATAATACATAAAATTTTAAAGAAAAAAAAAGTAATTTTTAAAATGTAATACCCATCTACTAAACAAGAAATCTAATTCTTCCAAATTATTTCTTCATATTACTGTGTTGCACTTGTCCATAAAAATGTGTGGCTAGATACAGCTAAAAAACCAGAACCATAATGCTTTTCTGTCAGCTGCCTGTTGGTTCCCAGGGGCTTAGCTCACTTGCTTTCTGACCACAAAGAAATAAACTCTTTGTTCCTGTGTGTACCCTTCTCTCATCCCTTATGCCTTGGGTTTCAGCCCTGTAGATGCTGATTTTTAAATGTGCTTTTCCTGGAAGGCTGCTTGCTGCTTTTTCCCACCCCCCCCCCCCTAATTATTATTTCTTTCTATATATCTGGCGCTCTCCATTTTTAAAAGCAATAGAGTAGACAGTGATGTTGATCTGGTAAGGCACTGAATTTACTGAAAAAAAATAAATGAAGATAAAGAGTACAGTGAATATGCAACTCGAAGGAATTTTTTTTTTTTGTACCTCTGCCTTTTAGTTTGAGTGATATATTGGCGAAATATAGTTAAAGGCTAGTCTTACACCAGTTTTCAGGTCTCATTTACTTTGCTCCAACAGCAGGCTATTAGGACAATGGCTGAATTATTTAATGCTATTTTCCTCATATTGCTATTGTACTATTACAAAGTTGAAAGATTTCCAAATAGGCTATTAGAGCCTATTTTCCCCTGAAAAATAATGAAAGTACAGTCTCTGTCCAGTATGGCCCCTGAGAGGAGAGATATTTCAGTGGATAGATGAAACACATGGAAAACGGAGATGAAGAAAAAAAACCAAAACTGATATTGGAGATATTTGTTAGCTGTTCTTGACAGTGTAATAATGTCAGAAGTATTGAGGAATGTTTCTTGATTTAGCTGATATAAACATTTCTTCATTATTTTCAGTTAACTAGATTCTTTGCCTTTTACTTTTCTCAAAGGCGAACAAGACACTGCATCTTTCTAAAGGCCTGCAGACGACTTTAGTATTGGTCTGCTCTTGCTTAAAGGGTGGAAATGTGGATGCACTGAAGCATTGAACAGTTTATGCATTTTCTGTACATTAGATATAGTATTTCAAATTTATTTTAAATAAATACTTACAAAACCAGAAGGGGATTACCAGGCTGAATTTCTGATGGTCTCAATGTGACCCCATGGTAAAAGGGAGCATACCATGTTTTGGCCAACTTACTTTTGCAATTGAGTGGTTTTTTTGTTGTAGTCAGAGGTGGTCAGTTAAGAATGTTGTTGTATTTTTGAAAATAAAGGTCTCATAAACTATCAATGGGCTTTTCTGATTTCAAATAGGTGTATTATTATGTCTTAAAAAGTGTATTTGGATGGTGGTTGTTGTGAAAGTACAAGCAAGAGAAAATTGAACAACTCTTTGAGAAGCAGAATTGTGTGCTTATGTATGTAGAACTAAATACTCTTAAGGATTTTTCGATAGGTCATCATGACCCAGTTCCATTTTATAAATGCTAGTGTTACAGCAAAAAAAGTTGCAGCTGTTTAACCAGGAATGTTGTTTTCTGTTTAATCTGTTAGTTATGTCAGTGAAACTGCCGTGGTGTGGTGATGTGTGGGTGTTTATTTATTTGGGTTTTCTGGTAACTTCGTGCTTTCTTCTTATGTCTAGGAGTTTCTTTTAATACTCTCTCTCCAATTGTCTCTTGATCTATATTTATATATATTTTTTATTTTTTTTAAAGTGCTCCCTCTTGTGTTAGTGACAGCATGGTCATTATTGTTTCAGCATCAGTTACCAAATCACTTTGATTACAGTACATGTCATTAATGTTTAAAGGAATTATACTGTATTTCTTCCCTCCTAAATCTCCAAGTGTTGTTCTGGGCCTGTGTTTTCTTGCACAGCTCTTTGGATATCAAGACTTCTGATTTTTCTTGCTTTTTGTAGTTTCTTTGCAATTTTACTTGACTGGCATATGTGTCTGTTTGCTTTTGTTGCTGCCAGTGTGCTAGTAACAACTAAAGCTGTTATTGTCTGTCTGTCTTCTTCAGTTCTTAAAATACTTTAATAATAGCATGCATTTGGACTCAGCTGGTGATCCATTTCAGAACCTCAAATTAAAATTCACTGTAATTGCAATAGAGCCTGTGATATGATCTCCGTGTTAAGTATTATTAATATAATATAATCTTATGTCAAAGCATTATTAATCAGTTACTGATTAGCTGGATTTAATGCAAATACAAAGGTGGATATATTCAAGCAGACTAACCGCAAAGCTGAGGTGATGCTATGATATCATTGTAAACATTGTATTATTGCAGTGAGGGTCATAATACGCCTTAATAAAGCCTAGACGGTGGGATATTGGTGTGTACCTAAAGATGTTGATTTAGTTAGCATTAGGATGTGGTCTCCTGAGGAGGAATGAAAAGATGGAACTTCCTCATGATCTAGACCACTGGGGATAAATTTTATTACTGATGATTTACAAAATTCTTTTAGTGAGGAAGGAACAGAGGAGTATTTCCTCCTTTACACATGAGAAAACTAAGTTATAGTTACTGAGTGACCAAATGATTTCACCTCTTTAACAGGTATTCGATAAAAAACATTTTCTCCAGTCCCCGCTGTATGATTTGGTAGCAATTAAAAGCTGCAGCCATTGCAGTAGTCTCCTGCTTTAGGACAGGAGAAAACAATTCTCATAATCCCCAGAGAAAGGTTATAAAATTTTATGAGTTCCGTGGCAGTGGTGTGCCGCTGAAGCGGGGTTTTGTCATCTCCAATGTGTAGTAGGTAAGGAACAGCTCTGATTTATGAGGCCTCTGTTCCCATGGGCAGATACGCTGCCTGGGAAATATTGAATGTATATATATTAATTCAGTTCATGTTAGATAAGCATCGATGTAAGAGCACCTTTTCCATATGTATGTTCTATGAATTAAAAAGTTAACAGTAGCTTCCTGAAAGCTTTCAAGAGTAAGACAAGAGGCAGAGATCAACAGTTTCCTTGTTCTTGCATGATATGCAAAAATGATAAATGGGCCTTCAAGGCACTGAGAAGACATTGAATAAAAACAAAACAAAACCAGAATGGGTAAAGCCACTGAACGGACCTTAAGGAAGCTGCTGGTTGGAGGGTGAGAGGGAAATGAAAAATTAATAGAGGCTTACTTGTATGTGGTGTGTTTGAGACAGCAAGTGTATTGCTCGCCAGGTTATTTAGGCTTTAAGTGACTTCTCATGTGTGTATGTGTATAACTTGAACCCATTTAAAATATTCTAATTCTTTCTTCCTTGCCCCTTCAAAAGTATAGGTCATATTTCAATTGTTAGATTCCTCTATGTCAGGTTTGAGGGTTTTTCCTTCTTTTTTATACCACATAAATGATGTGAAATCTTTCATTTGACTAATTACCTTTATTTAGTGGTTAGTGAACTAGCTTTGTGCAAGTTCATTTGGACACACTTGATGACTGCTTCCTCTTTCTGACTGAAGTGTAGAATACTCAAATGGAATATAACAGCGAAGAAGGCTCCTGCTACGGTCAGTTTGCGTTGTGTGTGCTGTGAGAAGGCTCTGAACGGGTTACTTCCCTATGCTATTCGTGTCATGGGATCTACATCTATCAATAGGAGTCTTTGTGTTAAATTTCTGTTTAAGTTTGTGTTAAATTCAAAGATTCACTACCTGAGAACTGTAATCTTATGGCCTTAAAGGTTAAAGGACCTTTCAAAATGCTTCTCCCACATTTTGATTCAGTACAGTTGCCAGCGTAGAAAGCTTTGATGTACCATCAAGGAGAAGATGTGAAAATGTAATTATGAGGAAGAGAAAGTGCCTGCGTGAAGTTAGGGGTGATGCTTTGTCATTCAGTTTCTTGCCTTAAGTGGGTATGAATGGAGGTGACTTTCCACAGTGAAGGATCAGGTCCGAGAAAAGTATTTTTCCAGGTCACGTTGGAAGAGAGGAGATGCCACGTTGCTAACCCTTCTGTATTCTCAGCTTTGTTGAAGACTAAAAGTGCAGTTTTAAAGTCATAAGTTTGTATAGGTCATGGTTACTGGAGTCACACAAAGACAACAGAGTTGTCTCTTTAGATAACAAGTATTTCCATGAGTCATAGAATTAAATGAAGTTTGACTTCCCCCCTGTTCCCCAGTCTTTTTTTGTTTTAAGCCTGACTGATTTAGATATCTAAAAAAAATAAAAATTGGCTGCAGTTAAAACTTCCCTTATGCTTGGATCAAATATAAGGGCTCCTCGCTGTGGATTTGCTGGCATCAAGGGGTAGGGTTGAAGGCAACCTTTCCGTGAGTGGAGGAGGATCTTCTACAGAATCACCTATTTTCATAAAGCACATTGGTATTTCATTTCTATGTTACCTCTATCCTCTCATCAAACTTGGTTAGAAATTGGCTGTTGGGTTTGGGCACTGCTAGGGAGGAAGATAATTGAAGTGAGATTCCACAAACTTTATTTCCTTTAGGAAGCTTTGCTCATAAAAAGAAATTTTTTTTTAGTGCTTGTGATGGCAAAGACAACTTGCAAATGTGAACAGAAGGGAACGGATGCATGTGCTAATGTCTGAACCAGTGGAGAGGCTGCAGAAGGAATGCTGGCTGGTATAAACCAGGCCTGTCTGAAGGAAGGAGCTCTGCTTCTTCTGTGCCCCTGAGTTGGTGTATTTTATAATGATTTAAAATGTTGAAGGTCATCATTTTTTACTTTTCTCTTTTATGGGAGTACAAATTTTGAAGCCTATTTTTCAGGGGTAGGCCACCAGCATTTCAGAAGGTGCCAGGTATGGGCAAGAAGGTCAATTCAGTCTTGCTGCTGAACTTAGCCTTGGCCTGCCCCCTTCTGCTAGCCAGGGTTAGGGCTTCTTGTTAGTGCTCATGGGAGAGACTTGAGCACCCTTTACGGTTGTGCCTGCTTCACTGGACCTTGTTTACAGTCTTTACTTGCAGCATGAAGGTGCTCTTGAGGTCTGCCTTAAGTTTTGATTTGCTTAAATCTATCTTGGACTGTGTTCATACATCAAAACTGCAATGACTAGGGGAATGTCCCTGGGTTACTGCAACGTTGAAAGAGGTCTGGGGCTTGTCCGGTTTCCAGGACTGGGAGTGAAGCATTTGAAAACATGCAGACTTTGAAATCTCAACCAATGTAGGGGAATTGTATTTGTCAACACTTATTCCAAGCGTTCTTAATGCTTTCCTGAAATCCTTGTGATTTCAGGTTTAGGTGCTGTTGGATATAACTGAGGATATGAGAGTTTAATTTTGTCAACAGTCAGAATTGTTTGATCCAACTCCAGCAAAAATGTTATGTGACATAACACCTCTGAAATTACTTGAGGACTTAAGAGATTGTATTGCAGCATGAGGCTTGCTTTACTGAGTAAAGAAACTGCTAATTAATGTGTGGAGGTCTAGCTTTTCTTTAATTTTCCTTTTTCCTGTCCTCTTCCCTAGGAATGTTTCGGAAAAATGAAGATTTGACTCCATCACAGAGGTGCTTGGCTGTAAGGTAGGCTTTCAGAGATCTCTGAGAGTTTAGTTTTGGGGCCGGGGAGAAGCTGGTGTTTTGTGTGCTTTATTAATGCTCTGTGGAATTGCTACAGTTCACACTCAAGATAGAGTGTTTACAAACTTATCTAAACCAGATCTATCCTTTTTATGTTTGTAGCTTAATTTATACATCTGTTCTCCTAGAAAATGTCACTAGAAGTAGGTTTTAATACTTATTTAAGAAAAACATTCTAAATTCTATGCAGTCTATGCAAATTAATGCTATATGAGACAGGAGACGCGTTAACATTTAGTAAACACATAAAGTAGCTGGTGAAGGAGCATGCTTATTTAATTCTGTTTTTCAGTATTTAGCTTACCTTTTCTCCTTTCTTTATTCACGGGACTTGAAAATAATATGTTGTTCTGGGCAAGAACAGTCTGGACTTGAGGCATTTTCCTTAATTGAAATTATTGCCAGTTAAAACAAACCTTTGTTTACTGGTTCAGTTATTGAGGAAAAAAAGAAAATGTAAACAGTTAAATGCTTAGGGAAACACCTTTCCTTCTCCTTCCCCAGGCTTAGTTTCAGTCAAACGCGCTCTACTGGGCAAGGAGAAAGTCACTAGAATTCAGGAGATCTGTCTGAAAATGCTCAGTACGGATTGGAAAAAAATACTATGTATTGAATGTTTTAAGCTGTGATTACAAAAGACACACAAACTGCTCTACTACGTGTGGTTTTTACTGCAGTGAGAGTAAGCAATAACATGGAGTATGACTTTTCCTGCTGTGGAAATTCTGTAGAACTACACATTCCATCTCACGAGTTGCTTGTCTTTGAATTACAGACGCATGCCAAGTCTACTGGAGTATTTAAGTTACAACTGTAATTTCATGGGTATCCTGGCAGGCCCGTTATGCTCTTACAAAGACTATATTACTTTCATTGAAGGCAGATCATACCAACTGCAACAGTCTGAAGCAAATGGGAAGGAAGAGACAAAATACGAACAAACGGATCCTTCTCCAAATGTAAGATGTATGACTCTTGCAGTGCCGATGCTTCCGTAATCATTGCATGGAAAGCTTGGTTTGCACTGTTCATTTACAGGCATAACTTCTGAGCTGTATCCGGAGGTCATTCATCAACAGTATAGTTCCCTGTTCAAAAGCTTAAATACTTATTTTTTTAAGGCAGGTTTTCTCCATGGTTTCCAGCCTGGATCTTGTGGATAAAAGCAGATTAAATTGTGAGTTTCCTTGCAAGCTTGTATGGTAAAAAGCCATCTTTAATTTAAGACAGTTGATGCATGTTTCCTTCTAAGCATATACTTGCGCACACAAAAAAGTCCTGGAAAGGACGAAGAACACATTTTGGCATTTGAAGCTGATGAGACTTAATATTGTTTCAGGAAGGTTTCATGAATGTTTTCAAATTCTACTGTTTTTTAATGTCTCCTAGCAGCAAGTAGAAAACATTCATATGTAACAAGTTGAAAAACACTTGTAGAAATAGTTTCATTTTTCTTGCTTCATTCACGTAGAGAGGTATTAAAGATGGATTTTGATCTGAAGGTGCAGTAAAAGATGTACTAGCCGCTAGCCATATGGCTAGTAATCCATATAACGTATTTCTTATTTCTCTTTGTTCCATTGTTGGAAAAGAGACCAAACATGTACAGAAGAAAGTCCAGTTGATCATACCTTACAAGAGATATTAGATGACCTGAATTAAAATCAAAAGCTCCCGAAGCTTGTAACATTTTTAATTTAATCCAATTAGTTTAATGCTCAGGGTACTGAATGTTATCTTTTCACTCTTTTCCTATTCCCTTAAATAGGAGTGTATCAGACTTTTTAACTTGTGTGTGCCTAAAATAATTATTACCACACACAAAAGGCAGAATTATCATGGAGTTGACTGGAACACCTCAGATAAATGGCTTTTGCTAATTCCAGCACCATTTACCTCTTTTCTGCTTATCTTATGGAACCCCAGCTGTTGCTGGAGCAGATGAAGGCATTACCACACATAGCTGCTTTTCTTGTCCTGCTATCTAGAGGTTACCATCCCCGCAGCTGGGCTAACAGAGAGTGCCTTCCCAATCGGTTGAGTCATCTCCAACCACTTCCATCCTTTGAATGGGATGAGGACTCTTTGCACGTTCTATTCTACCCGTCTTGTGTGGCTGTAGTAACTTGCACCACAGGAATGTAAACTAGTGGCTGGAGGATGATAACGCTTTAAACTGCTCCACATGTTTACAAAGCACCTATGCTCAAGGAAGCGTGCCGTTGAGCAAGTAGTTAGGAAAGGCAAGAGACACAGGAGAATTGCCTAGATTGGCACTTCAGAGTCTGTAGTCTGCATTGATGTGGGGTGTTGGCAAAGTTGCAGACACTTCTTTTGCTTTTAAACATTGTTTTGGCTCAGTAAAGGCATCACATCTTATGTACTAAAATTCTATTTCTGCAGAAAAATATTGTGTAGTAAAAGTATTGCAAATAAATGGAACTAACTAAATTTGCCAGTATCAGTACTTCTGGACGTGCATCTGATTGCCTGGTAGGAATTCCTGGCTTTTTACCACATAATCTTGCTAGCAATCTCAACAGTCAATAGAAATAAATGTAAACCTATGATGGATTCTTCTTTCAGGTAAGCAGTTTTCCTTAAAATGAATTGCTCTTAAGGTGCTTGAAACCTTTTGCAATTTATGCTGCATTGGCTTTTGAAATAAAAATAAAGAGAAGCTGTCTATGCTGTTGATACTTCATCTCCCAACTGGTGTTAGAGAAATCTGGCTGCATTTTATAACACCAGTGAGTAGTTTGTGCTTTTGGAGAAGTATGGATGGTATCATTTTACTGCATTTGCTGCATCAATTAAAATATTCATTGTCTTGTTCCCAGAAGAATGTTTAAATACTATTAACTTCATATTAATACTTTAAATTTGTTCCTTGATTCTCATTTTGTTATTTCAAGAAGACGAAATTGTTAGGTAACTCAAAAAATGAAATGTAATGGGGATCAGCAAATGTTAATGTAGTAAATGAAAGGAAAAAATCCTTCAGCTGAGTTACAGTTAAGTTTCATTTGTTGTTAAATATAACTATATAACCAAAGTAGTTCATGCCAGCCGCCGCCTCTATACTGTGTGTTGACTGCATGTTGTTAACTTGGTTTAGTATTTTTGCTGTGTTCATTGCATGTTTAAATGAATCAAGTCAACATATTAAAGCTTATTTCTTATATCCCTCCTGTTGTGCCTTCTTGCAAGCTATCAATTGTTGGTGCTCAAAGTGGTGTCAACTCTCAGAAATTAATATCTGTCTTTGTAAGTTTCTTTTTATTATGGCTACCCTTAAAATACAAGATTCCTGTCAGCAGATACCTGCTTTCTTGCTTATTATGCAGACGCTTCTACAGGTTATAAAGTTCTTGCTTAATTACCTATAATTTTTACCTGGGGTGCTAACCTCCCCAAAATAATATGCTTTAACATAGCTCAATATTATATTGAGCTCCTTATTGATCATTTTTCAACCAAGCAGAATAACAAGTTCATTCAAATAAAATGTTAAAAGATCCTTTTCTACTTTTTGATATATATTTATATGTATTATACATGTCTCTACAATAATATATTTATAAAATTCCTAAGCTCAGTGTACGTTTTACCTGTATTGCTTCAATTAGAAAGCTGTTCCTGAACTCCATTCTCTGATTAGGCATCTAGCTTTCAGCCTAATTATATTCCCATCTAATGAATGCACGTTTGGTTTTGTCCTGACTCTGTCTTTTAGCTTAAGTACCTTTTTACCAGTGTTGGTCGTACTTGATATTTTTATACAGGTATGCCCAGGTTTTGCTCGTCAAAACTAAATGTACCAGGCCTTTTTGTTGTAAAATAAATTGTGTATTCTTCTTCATATGAGGTCAAAGGTATCCTACAGCTTATGATCTTTTAAGTCCTTAACAGTCATTTTGATATGTTGTAAAGTTTAAGGAGTGAATGAAGTCAAACTTCAAACTTTTAAATTAGTTAGTTCATCCTTGTAAAAACTGACCAACCCTCCTGTGAATGTGCTAGTGATTACGCATTTATGCCTTGGCAAAGAAGCTTATATCAGTAACCTAGTTAATGGAAGCAATAGGAAGTCAATTAATGTTTTATCAAATGCATTTCTATAGGTAATTGAACTGTAGATTATTTCGGTTTCAGGTGAGGACTTTTATTTCTGTGTAAATGTGTTCAAAACTTAGGTGCTATAAACAAGGCTTAGGCTTTAATAATTTAATAATTTTGATTTAATAATCAATTTAGACCAACCCAAGTATAAACTCTTGCTGAATATGGTAGGTCCTGGCTATAGAGTCTGGGTCCTTTGCTTATTGTAGCAGTGCTAACATGCCTTGCGTTGCGTTGTGGTCTGATCACTCAATCCACTTTGAAACTAGAGTTTCACCAGATTTGCTTCTCTAATCTGACTCACTAGAAGGAAAAAAGCAAAAACCTGCGACCAAGGTGAGGAGAGAGGGCAGGACTGCCGCTTTGCGCTGCAGCCTGCGTTTGGATCATTGTTCAGAAACTCTGCGTAAATCAGTCCTGAAACTGCAGCTCCCAGTCTCTGTAGAGGCAGGAGATTTTCTCCACCACTGTTTGCTAATGGCATTAATATACCTGATAATGAACCCATATAAGTGGTATCAGCATGCTTGATTGGGGTTCTAGGATTTATAAGTGTTGAGTGAAGCAGTATAATTAAAACAAACAAACAAACATGCTGTTTCTGGATGTAGTTGTTTGTTCCTACACCTAAATGTTGCTGCTAAAAAACCCTGCAGAAATACATCATTTAAATGCTTAATCAATAAATAAAACCACCTTCCTCCTATAGTATTTTTTCTACAACTACACATTGCAAACTGCAGAGTTTATTTTTTAAAAGTACAATTTCTGGCAGAGCCTTATATTAATTCATTATTTTTTTTCTTAAGATAAATTTTATTAAAACTCTTATGCTTTTCTTTAAAAGAAGCGCTTTCAATTCCACAATTTAGTTAAAAACCTTCACATAGGTACTGAGCATATTTTGACTTGGACAGGTAGATTAATGATTTCTATTTACCAATAGAAAAACTAGTAAATAGTGGCAGTGGCAGAAAACAGGCCTTTAAACAGAGATAACGTTACTTATAAGTTGCCAATACATATTTTGAGACTTTGTAGAGATCTTCAGATGGAAAACAGCTATTTTATATGTTTATGCTTAAACTTCTAAGTTGCATGTTAATGTTACCAGTCTATAAATACTGTTTCTCATGCTAAGTTGGACATGACTCTTAATTATGGCTCAGACTTTGAAGTTAAAGCCTTGCAACCGTCTTCAGAACTTTAGGGTGATCCCTTTTGGTGTTTACAAATATCTAATTTTGCAGGTGTCAGATATTGCATACCAAATTTAAAGATTCATTAGTGTTAATAATAACTCATTTTATGAACGTTCATTTCTATTTAAATTCCTAAAGAAGTTAAGCCAACTGAACTTTCCTTCTGCTCTGGCAGAGAGAGGGATTAATAGTTTCTAGAAAAACAAAGGAACACTCTTAGAAAGTTAATGCCCTTTACTTTGAACTCTTGTAATGGAGTAAAATATTAAAATTAAGTTTATTAGAAAGCAAGTAGAAATATATAATTAAACACCAGCTTTAACTGTTAATAGGTAGTTGCCTCCTGAATTATCCGGCTGGTTTGTTTAATTAGCTGAGTTTTCTGATCCTCTCTGAAATACCTTTTGAGATGAGCCACATGAAATATATGCGGTATCCAAAGTTACCCTCACCATTTTGCAGCTCTTCCAAGTCTAATTTTTTATCAGGTTGTAACCACCTCGTACGTCTGTGTGACTGGGTGGATCTTTGATACTGGGTGTCTTGCAGAAATCTCTGTTTTCAGTTGGGCACTTAATGCTCCATTCTGTATCATGGAACAGAATTAATCTTTATTTTGGAACTAGATACGTGAAGCTGCACTCCAATTTAAGCAGGACATTATCTTTAAATGTTTGGGCAGGTATACTGGAAGCAGGATGGACGGCAAAAGGATTCTGGTTATCTTTTTGTGATGCTTCAAAGAAAACCAGCTAGTTTTTTTGATTTCTTGTGGTTTTTTTGTTTTCTTGACAAGTTTATTGTTTGTAGAATTGTAATGTAAGTTAAAATTGTAATGTTTGAATTTAGGTATTGAGATTACTTACAATCAAAACTTGAAAATTACATTTAAATGAACAAGCTCTTAAGCTTCTCTTTTGGAGGTGCTTGGTTAATGTGTTACTTCAGGAGCTTGCACAGAACATAGTATCTGCCCTTGGGATGTGGATCAGACTAACTACTTAAAGCAGTTGATGTCAGGCATTATTCTCTGTGTGTGTTATAATAGCACCTTACAGATGTTTTCCTAAAAATACATACTTTTTAGTGTGGTGGTTATAGCAAAACGTATTTTGAGGAAAACGTGAGTCCATGTCCTACCTGAACAACCTGTTTTTACGTGTCAGTGAGCGTACTGTTTGACCCCTTATAGCTTGATCACTGTAGTTGGGAAAACAGGTCTATATAGAACTGAAGTATTTTGGCAGTAAATTCATAAATTATTTCAGTATTTTAGTTGGCCTATAATTTAGATATTGCAATAATCTAAGAGAGTTGATTAATATATTGAGTCGGGCAGCAATTGAACACCTGCATTATGCCAAAGATTACCAAAAATGAACGGAGGCCTTGCCATTGTTTTTGGAATCTCTACAATAATTGTACTAATCTTTTCCAAGATTATATGCTTTGTGTTATGATGTTTTAACAACTTACTTATTTCACTGTCAAATTACTGAAGCAAGAAAAAACTGGAGTTGGAAACGATGTTCCTGTTATTGAAAGGGTTTTTAGAGGCTCCCTATAGTCAGATTGAAATTTGCTGTGTTTGCCAGAAGTGGTGCTCACAACTTAATAAAGATAACGATGTTCCTTGTGCCTCTATAAAATGTTACCAACTATTTTACAGTTGGTAGTATATATTACTGAAAAATTGATAGGTATATATGTCTGTTTAGGGAAGGCCGATTATAAGTTGCCTTTGTTTCCAGACAATTAACAAAAAAAAAATAAAGCTTACAAAGTCTCCCATCTTAAACTTTTCAGATAGCTGTGGCACAGAAACTCCTAATCTGTGGACTGTCCTTACTCTTCCACATGACTATTACTAAAACTTTGCCTGTGGAATACAACATTGATGATAACTTCAGAGCTACAGCATCATGGCCCGTAAGGTTTTTCTACCTGTACGTGTCTCTTATGGCTGCCAGACCCAAGTATTATTTTGCGTGGACTTTAGGTAAGTACATATATTTAAAAAAAAATAAAATAAAGCGTATGTATTAAGTTTCACTTGAGATGCTGCACACTAAGCATGTATTAAAAAGTGACAGTGCCCTCTTGAGGCCTTAGGAAAACATTAATATGTTTAAGTATTATGAGGTATTGTCAAAGTATATTGAATGGTGTCTCTGTTTTTGAGAAAGAAAACTTACCATAAATCTAAGCACAACGTTGTGACAATGTTGCAAATGAGATCATGGTCTCCTAAACATGAGTGAAACATAAGGTTTTTTGGAGAGTGATAGGGTTTTAATGACCAATGACACTTTTGTTTTTTAAAAACTGTAGTAAATCTAGTCTGATGTACAATCCCTGGGTTTTATTTTTGTCATACTTTTATTTTGGCATATCTGAAAAGTTATTCTAAGCCACTTTCTGTGGTTAGTTATCAGTAACTTGCTTGATGTTATTAAAGAATGAAGGAAGAACAAATATATTGAAATTCAGATACATCATAGTAATAGTAGATGGCATTTGCAGTAGTATTTTCAAAATTTGATGGGTGACACTTGAGTTCTAGTCTTTGTTTACTAAAAGTTTTAATTGAACGACAAAGATAACACTTATAGTCGCTGATTTAAGACACTGAATAGATGATATAGTTTAAAGAACGTTTTGCTTTTTGATTCACATCATTTGAATAAAACAACACATAAATAGAGCATTTTGCTGTTCTATGTAGGCTGACATCTTGGAAGTGGCTCACAAAACAGATTTCATCAGCTTCCTCCTCTTCTCCAGTTTTACATATTTGTTTCATAATTCTTTTGAGAGAGAATATGTGGGAAACAATGCGATAAAGAAAGCCTTAGTGTAGCAGAGCAGCATGACTCATTTACAGCTGCTGGTTTCATTCCTGGTCAATGAATGAAGTGCTTTCAGCTTGTCTGGATATAGTAATTCTGGGGCTTGTTGTGGAATGAAATAATTTAGAATATTGTGCTCTTGTGCACCAGTGTCATTGTAAAGAGTAGGAGTCATCTGAAAAACGAATAATCTTCATTGTTCTTTTCCCCTGTAATACTTCAGATGGATTTCTCCTTATGCACTTGCTAGCAGTGCAGAGCTAGCATTCCTTTGGTAAAATACCAAAGAAAGTAAACTGTATCAACTCTGTAATTTTAGTTTGCTAAATAACTTCTTTACGTTCTTCCTTCCACTTTACCTCATGTAAACTCCTGATGGTATGAGTAGAATGTGAGAGGCCCTTAATAGTTTTGCTGGATGTTATGCTTTTCTGTTGTACATTGCTATTCTTTGCACTTAAGAAAAAAAAAAAAAATCTCTTACTAAAATGAATTACTTAAAATGAATACTTACTAAAATGCTAGTTAATAAAATGAGTACTTACTCTAGCTAGCAAGAGTAGCCTTTAGCTAGCAAGAGGTTATGGAGTTCACATCTTCAGCTGTTTCTAATTGAGCATAAAATCATTGTCTAATGTTTGAAGTTGACATCAGTGATATTAGATGTTTACCAGCAAGTTTTGTTGCTTTCAAAGATATTACTTAAAATTGTTATTGATGAGGAAATAAAAATATTAAGTACCACCCTATATTAAATCAAATGTCATAAAGCCCTCTTTCAGACTGGTAGATAACTAGAGAAACTGAACTTCAGGAAAGGAACTGTTTGAGTCAATCGTTTCTTTTACTTTCTGAATGCACTGCGTTAATACCTTGAAAAAGTTGTTAAGAAGAAAGGAAAATGCAAAAGACAGGAATTTCTCTTACATGTCACTATTGTATAAAACAAATTATTTTTAATGTGGTAATACAAACTGAGCAATTTCTCTTGCCTTGCTAGCTGTAATTCAAAAGGTGACAATCTAAGTGCTTTAGATGAATTCTGAGCTAACAGAGAGGGCTCATGTCCTGTAACCAGAGACCTAGATCTGTATTGTTTATGCAGAGCCTTTTACGTACCTTGCTTCCAATCCCTTGGGATGCCTCTGAACTGGGAGGGGAGCTGGCATTCTTCTCCCTACAGTCACTTATTTATCCACTTAAGTGGGATACAGGGTTGGGTTCATGCTTCACGGATGTGTGTCCACATTTGGGTGCATGCAACCAAGCGCCTGGCTCAACAGGGGCAATGTTTGGGGAAAAAAAACCCACAACAACCTTGTTTCCTTGTAAGTGGCCATCCTAATTTGAGAAGGGTGGCTGAGGAAACTTTAGTGTCCGAGCTAAGAAAGCCGAGGCAAAGGTGATGACTGGAAGTGACCGGCGCTATTCAGACTGACATCCCTTGTATTTTCCTACATAGTCCGGATGACGGTAGCAGCTTTCTCTCCTAGGGAAAAATATTGTTTGCTTTGAACTGTTTGACCTTTGATGCGTGTTGTAAACACTTCAAATTCAGAAGTGTTGTTAACAGTGGCCTTGTGCCATTAGTGGAAATCTGACAAACTCCACATTGCTCAGTAAATTACCGTTTGCTTCTGTTAGGTTTGTTCTGCTCTGTGTGGTGCTGTGACTGGGCACCTGCTTGAAGTGAATCGTGCAGTTTTATCTTTATGCTTTAAATGTGACTGCTGCTGCGTAACGAAGACCAAAGACATGCACCTGGGTGTTGAGCTGCTGTCTCAAATCATGACAGCTAGCCACTGTTTTCTCATCTGGCATCTCACTGTGTTTATTTTTCTGTCAAATTGCTCAAGCAAGTCTTAAGTAGGTGGTGTGAGAGAGGGGGGAACATCTGTACCGTGCAGTCAGTAGTGCTACCTTTCCTTCTTTTCCTTTTGTACAAGTTTTTGATTTGAAAGCCGTGTGTTGCTTGGATTACTTCCTGTTTGTTCAACTGTCTAATACAGTGATAAGACAATAACTATGTAGCCTTTAAAATGTGATAAATATTTTGAACAAACTACATGTTGTGTGAAGCACAACTTGTAATGCAGGTGGTTTATAATTCTCTTGTTTCTTTTTGTTTCATTGCAGCAGATGCAATTAATAATGCAGCAGGCTTTGGTTTTAGAGGCTATGACAAAAATGGAGGTGCACGTTGGGATTTAATATCAAATCTGAGAATCCAGCAAATAGAGGTTTGTTTATGGCTCTTTCAAGTAAAATATACATGTATTTTGTTAACGTTAACACAACTACAGTGTGGGTAGTTGCTTGTAATTTCAGTAAGTTTTCCTACGTGTTTTGTTCCTCAAGATAGTGAACGTGTTCGAAGTCAGAAATGATGCGTTCACATCCTCAGGAAAGGATGCAAAATAACAGTCTGTTTTGAATATGTTCTACTTGCCAGTTGACTTCCAAAATATTTTGTGGTTGTAAGTAGTTGAGTAAATACCTTATTCAACTCATTGCAAAGTAGGGGTTTTTTTTAAATAATTTATGTGTCAGAATTCTGAAATATTTTGTAACATTTTACAATTACAGAAATAATTAGTTTGGTTTTACTTTACAGTTTTCCACAAGTTTCAAGATGTTTCTTGATAACTGGAATATCCAAACAGCTCTTTGGCTTAAAAGGTATTTATTTCTTAAAGGAAAGCTTTTCTCCAATGAATTTTCGTAGATAAATATGTCTTTGAAGATAATTTAACATTTAAAGCTAAACCCCACTAAACAGTACGGTTGTTCAGCAACTGCACGGGACATTCTTCTTGTAATGCTTGAAAACTACCAGGTAATGGTAGAAACTGTTTTTCTTCACTGGCCGTAGGGAACCTAAAAGTGTTAGTCTGTGGAGGTGTCTCGTTGTTGGGTTTTTTCCCCCTCTTGGCATTCAGATCAGAGCATGTTGCTGAGAGCAGTAGGCAAAATGCACATCTTTGGCTAGCCTGTGGAAAAGGCTATTTTTTTAAAGTTTTTTTTTTTGTTAGACACGTAGTGATACGCAAACTTCCATACATTCTGTGAGAACTTTCTGCACTTCTTCCTTAATGAGTGCCTGGCAAATACCAAACTCTCCAATGTGCTAGCAAAAAAAAAATAAATGCAAATGAGTATCCCTCAGGTGCGCTATTTTCCTTGTCTGGGAAATGGGTATAGTACCCAGTGAACTAACTCACTCTGCTTTTACTATTTCTTTCTGGTAACTAGAAGGTAAAAAAGTGTTCTTGAGTAGTACACGGCTGTTGTTCCCCTTCTCCCACTCTCTGTATAGATGATCTTTTATGAATAGGTGTGAGTTTAACAGAGACCCTCATCTTGGGATCACTCAGAGAACTTTATAGTGTATTCTCTTTCTTCCCTAACTTCTTCCCTAAATATTTTTCTGAACCAATTCAAAACAGAAATTGAAATTTATGTGATTATTCTAGTGGCTCAATAGGCAATAGAATCTATTGCTAGGACAGTTGTTATGGAAGAACTGCATGCTTGCAGGTATTGAAATGTATCATTTAATAAAGGAAATAAGCTATTTTAAAATGCATTTTAATTTAGTTAGAGAACAGAAGTTTATCAGTATTAAAATTAAATAGGAGAAGGTTGTGGTCTAACAAACTTTTAAAGCTCCTAAATTGAATAATGCTAAACTAAAACTCCTTTAAATGGAGCTGAGCACCATTTCTATTAGGAATTGAAAGAAAAAAAATACAAATCAATTGTTCAGGGAGGCGTTAAAAGAAGATGTAAAGAAAAATTAAAGTATCTCCTTTAACAAATATTTTTAAGAAAAACTAAGTTCAGTTTAAGAACAATTAATTGTTCTTAAATTTTTGTTCTTTAATTTTTTTAAGAAAAATTGTAGCAGAATTTTTGAGAGTAGTGTAAAGACATGTTGATTCTACCACAATGAAAGGGAGAAGAGTGGATATTTTCTTAAAGATTTGTTGCAAGTAAAAGATTTTTTTAATGATTATACGAGGCATGAATACTGGTTCAGGTATATATTATATTACCAATAATCGAGTTAGTTGCAGTGTTTGAATAGAGGGCAAGCTCATGTATTACTTTAAATGTCCACTTTTAATACCTCACTTGTTTACCATTTATGGAAGTATCTAAAATCTTAGGCTTTTATCTTACATGAAATACAGAAATACCACATGTCAGCATTCATTCTGTTCTTTTCCGATACTTTTGAAAGAGAAACTGAACTTAAACCCTCTTTGTGTGTAGAAGCAAACCCTTTGTAAAAACACAGTTAACCTTTACAGATAATAAAGAAGATTAATAAACATTTAATGTAGATCACAAAATTCAAAGGCATTATTGTTACAACCATGCAAGTTAAAGTAGATATTTACAAAATAGCATCTATCAACAATATATATCATGATAATGTTTCCTGACTGGGGAAGCTGTTATATTCCCCCCTCAGCCTGTTCATTGTTTTTTCCAAAGAAAACATCCAGTTCTTTTTGTCTTTGGTCACATTTGCAAAACCTCTCTGGTTTTTGTTGCTCTCTTCTGGCTTCTTTCCAAACTTCCTGTCATCTTACGGTGGATGCAGTACTTTGGCTAAGACCTCCAAGATCTTCCCCTGGCTTGTTACAGGCAGAGTTGAATGCTTTGAGTAGATTAATTACCTTTCTTTTCTTTAGATAACTCTTGCTAATACATTACAGTATTACCTTGGTCTTTTTTTTTTTTTTTTTTTCCCCAGCGGCAATCTAGTGTTGATTCATGCTCAGCTGAATACTCAGTGTTTCATGATGTTGATTCATATTCACGCTCAGCTATGCTTCTTCAGTAACATTAAATGGACGGGTACTGTTTTGTATCTTCCGCTTCTCTTAGATGTTTTAGACTTTAGACTTCATCTTGTTGATTTGAGAACATCATCCAAGTCTGTCAAGAGAATTTTGGATTCTAGTGCTCTATCTGTTAATAAAACAACACCAATCTCCTTCATTCCTTCCACACCTGCCTCAAAAAAAAGAAGGGGAGACAGGGTGGAAAAGTCCACTTCTCATTCTACCACCCAAGCTAATAATCAAAGTATAGAACCAGACGAAGGGGAGTACCTTGCTGAACAGTCGATGCATCTTCCTACTTCTAGAGCAAATCATAGATAACCTGAACCACCCATATTTGAATAGATTTCTTCCTCAGCCTGTTGTGATGACCATATTTCCTAGGTTTGCTTTTAGGAATGTCAAGTGAAGGGTTTCAACACGATTTATTATTGACAAATCCATAGAGGATTTTTTTAAGCTTACTTTTAACTCTTTGAAATTGAAGCCTGATGATTTTTTTTTTTTCTAGTATGTATCTTATCTGACTTGCATTGATATAGCTGAAATTTGAGTAGTTAATTTAGGTAGTTTTGTTAACTCCTGAATGCTTTGCAGGGGAAAAACTGCTTAGTTAAAGTAGTTTAAACAAAATAAAGATTGAAGCCGTTTATCAATTTATTAACAAGACATAATTAACCACTGGTCAGTGAAATACGCATTCAGAATTAACAACTAGAACAGATGATGTTTTGTAAGTGCTTAGTGTAGTGACTTAATAAACAAATTTCTACACACCTTCCTGTAACTAACTCCAAAGAGTTTAAAAAAGCGCGCATGCACACACGTGGTTACACGCAAACTGTGCCTCTGCTCCCAAGGACACATGGGTTACAAAACCACACCTCCTTTGGGAAACGTGGGCCCCCCCGCTTGTACGCATCGCCTGTGGGAGATGTGGGTGCTCCAGCTCTATGTGAACCCGCTGATTCACATGCCGATTAGAAAAGCCAGCCACGAGCTCATGTGCGTGCAGCTGACAGGGATGAGATATTGCTCCCTGTGGATCAAACGCTGCAGTGACAGTCCCCTGGCTGGATGCAGGCTACTTGGTGTCTACCAGCGAGGTTGCTCTGTCTTGGCTGAGACAAAGGTCATGATGCATGTGTGACTTCTGGCAGTGTCAAACCAGGTTTTGATGACTAGTATTTTGCTCCAAGGTGTCTCCCTGTCTTGTTCCAAATTTTCCTAGTGCTTTTCTACTTTTTAGGCTGACACCATCTTTGTTTCAAAAATGTCTTTGAAATTCCCTCGTTACTGTTTAGTCTGGCCAATGTTGCTTTCCTCTTTAAGGTGATCTGTTGCAGGCAAATGTCCTCACAGAGTTTTGTGTATTACGCGTGCGTGCACCTGCACCCTAATTAGGCCCATGTTCTCATCTTAACAGGCATTGTTAGTGAAGGCCTTCGGCAGAGGGAGGGGGCTCTGCTGGTAGCCTGCACTGAAGACCTCATAAGATAAAACTTAGCACATCTATTTGACTGGAACAAACTAAATTAGCAAAATATATTTTTGATCTTTCCCTGTTCAGATCCTACCTTTTTACCTTCTGCTCTTTAAAATTTACTGTATCATTTGGTCTCAGTAATCTTTGGTATATACGGAAGTTGTAGTAAAGTAGTTACATTGGTAGTGAATATTTCAGCCCTCTGTATCGTTATCTTGTCTTCCTCTTTGAATAACAGATGTGCATTCTCTTCTCTGTTACTTGCTATGTGTTTACAAAACCTTTTTACATATTGGTGTCTATGGCTTTTTTTAGTTAAAGCTCATTTTTGTATGTTAGCCTTAGATTTGTGTTCATGCATGCCTGTGCTGTTTATTTTTGATTCATGTTAGTGTGCATCTGTTTCCATATTTCCTATTGCTTTTGGTTTTCAGATCATTAAAGACATTAAAGAACTCTTGATGAAGCCATATCAGGACCTTACCATGTTTCCTATCATTCTTCCACATCATGATGGTTTGTCACTGTGTCATTTAATGTTGTCTTCTAGAAACTGCTTTTCTTGGATTCCAGTTTCGCTTTCTTTCTAGAATTCCTTACTGTAGGACCTTGCCTAATAATTCAGAGTCTCCATTTTTAAATAGCCAAGGTCAGCATTGTCCTTATTTGATATTCTCACATCCCTAGAGTCATTAATTGTAATTTCATCATCGTGCTCACCTAATTGCCATGCACAGACACATTTTTCAACTGTAGCCTCACTTACTCAAAATTGAAGGTAGTTGTTACTTTTTTCCTTCTCCTATAAGCAGCTTTCACTTTATGAAAAATACATATCTGAGTCATCGCAAGAGTTTGCGGGATAGTCCGTGCCTTCCAGTGTAGCTTTTCAAATGCATTCTTGGATGGCTCAAGATCCCTTATTAACACCAACACCCATCTTTGGATGCTTCTGTATCACTTCACTGTAGATAAGTACCATATGTGATGACACTGAGCATAGGTTAGCGCTGAGGGGTTAAATCAGGAGCTGTGAATAGCTTTAAGTATTTCCTGTAAGTCATAATATAGTGGCAACACTATTAAATAATAGTAAACTGCAGTTGCGTTGCAAATGATATGTTGGAGATGAAACTGCTAAAAGTATAAATATGTTAATGGTAACTGGGAAGATTGTTGGTGATCTGTGTCTCATGTTATTTATCTTGAATTATCTTTGACTTGCTAGAGTGTGCTATGAGCGAGCCACCTTCAGCCCAACGATCCAGACCTTCATCCTCTCTGCCATTTGGCATGGAGTTTACCCAGGATATTATTTAACATTTTTAACAGGAGTACTAATGACACTAGCAGCAAGAGCTGTAAGTACCAACCAAGCATCTTCTTAAAAGCAGTTCTGTAAAAGAAAATTGATCATGTTCTGTAGTCCAAAGATACGAGTTGACACACAAGCAATCTGTCAGATAGTTTTGTTTACTTTTTTTAGTTAGGAGAGTAGTGGGATGATTACTAAGGAGGGGTTGGTCAGTAGAAACAAGCAAGAGTGTACACAGCCTATAACACTTATGTAGCGTATCTTTTGTGAAAGGCCTTTCTCTGTATTAACTGATCATGTATTATTATGTCATGCTAAACAAGATGATATCTAAGACCATTTAAAAAAACCCAACTTTATCACTGATTATCGCTAGCTTAAAATTTGCAGGGGTCAGTACTATGTATTCATCAAGTCTGTCCCCCTCCCTAATTTCTGTCCAATACTATTGCAAAGATGGTAACTAAAGAATGCTCCTCGTCAACCAGCAGATAAATATCTCTATTACTACTCAAAAATGGCCAGCCAGAAGTGCAGTCACATTAACAAGCTTTTACAGCTGCTATTCAGAACCATATGGAACCAGCAAATCTGCCAAGAAATCTCTCATTCCTGTTTGAGAAAGCTGAATAAGAACAGAGGCAGGTTTATCCTGTTACTCAAGGGGAAAGAGGAACAAAAAAAATGAGCTGTCAGCTCAGAGCAGCATGGCAGATCATTTTCCTGTCAAAAGAACCAGGAGAATGAGAAACGAAGCAGACTGCTCTTTGCTGTAATAGCTAGGAGAAGCTGGTACTTCAGATTTAGGTTCTTACTAACAGTAATAAAACAGATGCTCCTCCTCTTTCTTCACAAAGATGTGGGTATCGTCCTTGTTTGACAGAACTGACTCCTTTCTTTGCAATAGGTATAGCTCCCTTCTCCTTTCCAGGCTCTTGTCACAATGAACTTTTGACATTTATCACATTTCTCAGCCAGGGACTGGTGCAAAAGCCAAAGTTCAGGGACAGTTCACAGGTAAAAGTTGTTGTGTTCTCTCAGTAAGGTGAGTCCAGTAAATCGGGAGTGCTCACTGCACTTTGTCCTGGGCTTTGCTAATAAGCTGCCTTGTATTCACATTTCATGTGTATCAATTAATAGACTATTAAATAAAAATATTGTTGGTTTTTGTATGAACAGTTACTTAATATTAACTGATAAGATACGTTAGAAGTGCTTTAGCATGTTTATTACTTAGAATCATAGAATTGTTAGGGTTGGAAGGGACCTTAAAGATCATCTAGTTCCAACCCCCCTGCCATGGGCAGGGACACCTCCCACTAGATCAGGTTGCTCAGAGCCTCATCCAGCCTGGCCTTAAAAACTTCCAGGGATGGGGCTTCCAGCACCTCTCTGGGCAACCTGTTCCAGTGTCTCACCACCCTCATCGTGAAGAACTTCTTCCTAATGTCCAATTTGAATCAACCCGTCTCTAGTTTTAATCCATTCCCTCTAGTCCTACCATTACCCGACATCCTAAAAAGTCCCTCACCAGTTTTCTTGTAGGCCCCCTTAAGATACTGGTAAACCACTGTAAGGTCTCCTCAGAGGCTTCTTTTCTCCAGACTGAGCAACCCCAACTCTCTCAGTCTGTCCTCATAGGAGAGGTGCTCCAGCCCTCTGATCATCCTCACGGCCCTTCTCTGGACACGTTCCAGCACGTCCCTATCTTTCTTGTAGTAGGGTCTCCAGAGCTGGACACAGTACTCCAGGTGGGGTCTCACGAGAGTGGAATAGAGGGGGAGAATCACCTCCCTCGACCTGCTGGCCACGCTTCTCCTGATGCAGCCCAGGATACAACTGGCTTTCTGGGCTGCTAGTGCACACTGACGGCTCATGTTGAGCCTCTTGTCCACCAGCACCCCCAAGTCCTTTTCTTCAGGGCTGCTCTCAAGCCAGTCGCTGCCCAGCCTATATCGGTGCTTGGGATTGCCCTGACCCAGATGGAGGACCTTGCACTTGGTCTTGTTGAAATTCATGAGGCTGGCATGGGCCCACCTCTCCAGCCTGTCAAGGTCCCTCTGGATGGCATCTTAATTCTACTAGCCTTTATCAAGCCTGCAAAGTTTAGCAGCCTTGACCCCCATTTTCTTCTCCTGTCATGTCTAAGCATGTATTCAATTAGTTTTTACTCCCTTTAATCATTACATGTTTCATAATCAGGTGTTTACTAGGGGCAATTACAGATTTATCTTGGAAGTTGTCCTTCAAGTCCTAAAATGCTAGATTTCTCCACAAGAAGTTCTGTGAAACCTCATCCAAGTTTTGCAGAACTCAGGAACGAGTCATTGTACGTGATCATAGGAGAAAACTGGGGGGAGATGGCAGACACTGGGGTGAAGGGTATGTGGCTAGAATGACTTGTTTTACGTAGCTTAACCAAGCAAAGGCTGAATCGGAATGTGATACTTACAGGGGAATTTGGCTAAGAAGAAGAAAGATAAAAAAGGTTTTTAAGGTAAAGAATGAAATCAGTACACGCTAGTCCTCCATGTGTTCTGTTACAATCCAGGAGTTGTAAGGGAACTGAACCTATGTGGGGTTTGGATTTTTCTAAATACCTTTGGTATTCCACTGTTTGAACAGAATTTTGCAAACAAAAGAAGACTCAGCATAGAAAATTGAGTCCTTTGATAATAGTCGCACTTCATAGTAGTTGTTATTAAGACTCCTGAAATATGTAATTGGAGCTGATATTTTGTATATTCTGATTTATACCCTACTTGTCCTAAAATACATCTTAATAGCGAGTGTATGAAAACAGCTTACCATATAGAAGCTTTCAACAGAAGCATTCTGGTTTTCATTTACTCAGACACTCTGTATTTACAGAATAGCTTGATAGGATAGAATGTCTGCCTCAATCAGACAAGTAGTCCAAACTCACTCTGGATTTAAACGTGTATTCATTTACTTAAATTCCACTTAAATTCTTAAGTGTTTAAATTCCTGTGCTGGATGAAGCGCACTATCCTAAAAGGAAGGAAACTTGAACTGACTCCTGTTGAAGTTGATGGGTATTTTGAATTGTTCAAAGATACTTGACCAAACTGTAGCGTTTAAATACATCCTATGAATTTTGTGGAAGCGCAACAAACTCTGTTTATTCCTAAGCTAACTTACTCTCATCTGCTTTTTCAGATAAGAAACAATATCAGACACTATTTTGTTGAATCTCCTGCTGTTAAACTATGTTATGATATTATAACATGGATGGCAACTCAAGTAGCAATAAGTTACACAGTCGTGCCATTTGTACTGCTCTCTGTGAAACCCTCTTTCACCTTTTACAGGTAAGCACATTCTACCTGTTTTCTTTTTCTTTTCTTTAACTTGAAATAGAAGTATTTTCTATGGCATAAGATTTCTGAGACTGTTCTAGTGATAATTATAAGACTTATTTGTTAGCTGAGCAAACTGTATTTCTCTTCTAGTGCGTGAACACACTTTCTGTTGTTTATGAGAAACCATAAAATGATCTCATTTTCCTGTTGTAATAGACTTATTTTTACTGGCGGAGGGGAAAAAAAACCCACACAAAAACAAACAAGCAAAAGAACCAAAAAGAAAACCAGAGGATGTCTTTGAGATTATTATATGCACTTGAACTGTTTTATAGCAAGACTAGATAATGACTTCCCAAAAGTTACTTTTGGGGAAAAATAGTTAAAAGCAGACTTCTCTTCACTTTACATCTCTGTTACAGCACTAAGTACTGTGGGGGAAGACTTCATTTATTATTACTATTCTTAAAAAGGAAAAATTAATGTCTTTCTGACTTAAATGTCTTACATGCAAAGTACTGTATGCGAGTAGGTTTTGACAGTTTATTCCTTAAGCATCCTGTAAGAGTGGTCAGTTTTATTGAATTCTTATTTTTGTTTGTTTTTTAGCTCCTGCTATTTCTGTCTTCATATTGCCAGCATCCTGGTGTTGTTGGTATTTCCATTGAAAAGAACTCAAAAAGGAAGTAAAAAGCATGAAAGCATCCAGCCCGTGTGGTCCAAAAAACTAGAAGAAGAAAATCTTTTGCAAAAGAACAGTTATTCCACAACAAATAATAGTTTCAGTCAGAAACAAGAAATAACCTGCAGATATCAAGCATTAAAACAGTGATTGAGGAAATACTATGATGAATATATTTTGTATGTTTTCAGAAACCCATTTTTAGCACCTTTTAAAGGGGTTTGTATTTGTTTGCAAAGATGTTTAGTAAGAAAAGAATGCATTACCTAGGAAAATCACATACAGTAGCAAGACTGGAAACAAAACAAATTAACCCCTCCCATGCCATGTCCCTGTGGGTCACGCCTTATATGAAGATATTACCATTATTTCAATGGGCACTCAGGACTTGCAGCGTATGTCCATAGGGTCATATGTGTGCCCTTTGCTGAATGTACGTTGTGTATCCCAAGGCACTGATGGGGTGGAATAAAATTGTGTCAATCTAGGATTAACAAATGGAAATTAATTTTTCCAAATGAATGACTTGCCTTAAACCCTCTATTTACTGAAATATTGTTTCTAAGTGGGTAGTTTCAAGTTTGATTTTATGTGGAAAGCATATTTCAAATATATAATACCGTATGCTATAAAGAAGATAAAATAGGAAATGCAGAGTCAGTAGAAGGCTTTTGAATCTTTTAAAGGGAATTGCAATAAGCATCTCAGTATTTGGAGGGTTTTCTTGAAGTATCTCGAACTATTACAGTACATTATGGAACTGTAAACATTACTGATGCCAAATTGTAGTTAGGTTTCTTTGATAAAGAGTGTAATTACACATAGCCCTTCTGAATAGATTAAAAAAAAAAAAAGGCACCAGAAGCTTCACCTTTTCCAGGGCTTGATAGCTCTAATCTAGGTTTCTTTTACTTTAAAGTACGTAAAAACAATAAAAAAAAAAAACCCAACACTGCCAAGTGGGCTTTGCAGCTAGAGAAGGAAAGGCAGCCATAGGACACAGAAGACAATGTGAAAGCACCAGGATTTCAATGAAAGTGTGTTTTTTATCCTTAAATACCAGAAATACTTGTTCTAGAATAAAACTGTTTTACCAAAAATTATTTTTAATGCTTAACGTTGTTTTGTTTTCAGGCATACACTAGTTAGTTGATGATGCTTTCAGTATAAAATAGCAAAATTACCTTGAGCTCTAGTACACATGTAGTGAAACATGAAATTACTATCATAACCAATTTCTGTGTGCTTGATAATCGATGGCTCTTTCTCCAAAGAAGTATATGAATTTGAGGAAAAGCTTTTTCTTTAAATTAGAATTTTAGATGCAAAATTCATGTCATATCTGTGGGTAGCGTAATGAAAGATAGAAGTCCTTCTGACTGACTGAATTACGCAAGCGTGTCAAGGGAATAACGCAGTGATTATATCTATTCCAGGCCATTTATTGTGATGATGGTCCCTGCTAGAGTACTGCTGTTAAAGGGCTACATTTTAACTGCTTCTATTCTGTATTTTCTTATAATTTTTTTAAGTAAACACAAACTCTTTATCCACGTGGGTTTTTTTAGCTTTAAAACTGACACAAAATACTACTGGAGAAAAATAATGCAGCTTGTTGATTAATAACCTACAAATGAATGAGAAAAATTTTGTCGTAATATTTTGAACCTTACATTTTTGATCAAATGTCTGGCACTAGTGGGGTTGAATATTCTTAGTACCAGAAGTGCAATGATGGCCCTCAGCTTTGGGGATACTACCATGCAAAAACAGTCACAGTACTTCTGGCTTACTCTAAAGAACCAGACCCTGAGTCAGGTCAGAGTTGTTTCCTTCCTGTGACAGTTCTGCGTGTGGCCTTTGGCGCTCTGCTGGAAACTCCAGGAGGATAACGTACCTTCTCCATTTATGTAGGTTAGCACTAAATAACCTACAGTTAAAAAGAGGGAACTAAATACGAAATGAGAGCGGATGAGTCTGTTTAGGTGAGCTGTTTCAGTGGCAGCTGTTTTTACCTTTAGAAGAAAATAATCTGACTAGTTCTAAACTCTTACTTTGATTACCCAAGTAGACTTCCCCTTACATGGGGTTGTGGTTGTCATACGCCTCTTTCAGATGGCATTATGTTTTTTTCTGTTGTTTATAAGTAAGGGCATGCTGGTTTCTTTATGTTTGATTATCCTAAATAGATACAGAATCAGGAGAGACATTTTTTCCACTCTGTTCTTGAAGGGACTTTTACATAAAATAACTAAGAGAATTGCACATTTCTGGGTGGGTGAGTAGAGCTAGGATTGATTCTTTCAGTATTTGTTGAACTTAAATTCATCTTGTTGGTGCCAGCTACATATCTACCCAACCAAGCACTTTTGGATGCCAGTGCAACATCTAATGTGCCATTTTTCCTATTAATGTTCTGCTACTTTTGTTTCATTGTTTTGGCATGTGTGCCCATATGTGTGATGGAGGCTCACTATTTCTTCATTATGAAATACGAAAACAGTTGTAAGCACTCCCAGAAAATAAGCAGGTTTAGGATAGCAAAGGCTGGTACTTCAGTGTGAGTGAATTCACAAGTATGGTTTTGTTCAGAACTTTTGTATATGGGGAAGTTAAAACAGCTAAGAAAATACATACGTGCTTCAGTTGGTCACAAGTGGCAAGATACAGGTTTCAAAACTGGATGTGACTGGTGTCTGCGTGCAATACAATTACTTTTTTCTTCGTGATCTGAACCCCTTAAATAATTGCAACACAAGAAAATTATGACAATTAATTAGTTCTGCACAGAATTTATTTTTAAGTGTAGTGTCCTAGAATTCGCCCTTTAAATGTCATTGCTGAATATAAAAGTACTTTGAACCAAAATGTGCTCTTCATGCAAATGAATTATCCTGGGGACTGTGGAGAGACGTTTCATGTTTTCATCATAGCGTTCTGATTTTAGTCAAACTGGGGTTTTGTTGTTGCTTTCTCTCTGCTTTAGTAGTTGCCTGCTTTGCTGTCGCACTGGATCCTTTTTATCCATTTAGTCAGAAAGTCAAGAGCAGCCCGCCCCAATGCTTTAGATAATTTTTAGGTTTTATCCACATCATTTTATAATACTGAATTTGACAGGATGGTGGTGATTCACTATTGCTCTTGCTGAGAGAAATAGTAGAAAGTAAGTTTCCTAGAAATATTTTGGGCATGAAGGAAGCACGGTTTTAAGTATTCTTTCACTTATTAACTAATGTGTATCCAAAAGGTAAAACTGTTTTTAAAAAAACTGTTTTTTTTTAAAAAGTCTTTAAAAAAAACTTTAAAAACTGCATTGCAGATCAGCACATTGAGTAGTAAATACAACATATCATTCATAATTTTATGGTGCTTTGCGGATATTTGCCTATTTTGAACAATTCATTCAGGCACTTAATGAGTTAATGATAATTAGTAAATGTAGTCACCCTGATAGTAACTATTTGATTGCTTAACCTTTTTTTTTTAACCTTTATGATTCTGTATTAATGAAAAAGATATATATTTAAGGAATACTTTCAGTGGTGCCTACTACTGTTGTAATCAAGAAGGCTTTGTTAGGTTTACAGTTACAGATACCCACTTCTTATTCGGGAAGCTTATTCTTCCATGGCCATTCCTTAAGTTGACAGGTAGGCAAAATTTCAGTAATAGGTGGCATTTTAGAATACATTACCATGTAAAAATATTGGTATGCATTTCAATGTGCTCTTGATAACAAATCACGCTTTAGCGAGAAGACTTTATGAAGAGATCTTTGTATGTTCCCTATCTACACTGACTTGTGGTATGAGTTTTACCAGTATAGTATATTATTTATTGGAAGAATTTTACACTTAAATAACTTGTTCAGCTTCCCCTATGGGAACAAGTAATGTGAATATAAATGCTGTGCTTGTATGACAGGATGCACGCTAGGTAGCTGTGCCTCTATTGATGGCGGTGCTTTGGTTAGCAGTAAAACATCCTCTGATGCAGAGGACACCTTTACGAGATTGTCACCTCCTGTCAAATTTATATCAAAATTAATTTTAACAAAGTCTGGATTTTTCTCTCAGAAGCTTTGCAAACAAATTGTTGACAATTTGTTTAAATACATGGTCAAATGTGTCCTCACGTTTGCCTGCAAATGTCTCACTGTTGCTTACCTGTAAACTTTCACATGCTCAACTTTATAAGTTGGCCTCGAATGATAAAGAAATTTAAAAGCACAAGTTACGAGAATTTTTAGGCTTTCATTTCCCTTATCCTTAAGTCTTTCACTTTGTAATTCTCATTGAATTCTGAAATCAGGTTCGAGAGTTTTTTGTTTTCAATGAAAATTTGGAAATATTACCATTTATGTTGAAAAGTGATCAGTGTTAGAAAAACAGATGGAAATAAATGTAAGGATTTAAATATGATGCAGACTCTAAGTATAAAAAAATATACATTGGTTCTGTGCTGATTTATCACAGGGTTTCATTACATGATTAGTCTTTATTTATTTATTTAGGTCTCGTAATACTCAGAAGAGCACTTGGGAGTATTTTTTAATTTCCTGTTAAAAAAAAATATCATTTGGCTATAAGTACTTAAACAAGTATTTAAATGCTATGCTGAGTAAGTATCTAAGCAGATACTCTAGTGAATTGAGCCTACTCCTTAGACGACCAGACCTGTCTGGATCTAAGCTAGTTGGCACTGTCGGTCTTGATCCTCGTCACAGTCATGGTGGAAAAGCTGGCAATGAAGCAGTGTCCGGTAAGGACGTGTCCCATGAGTGGCTGGGAGGGTTTACCACAGAGTTCCTGGGGGGAGCTAACCCTACATCCAGAGAGGCTCTGCTTGCTTGTGACCCAGGCTGCTCTATGCTAGCTCTGCCTGGATTTCTTGGCGTGTTTGCTGTCTTAACCTAGATGTTCTGCAAACACCGTGAAATCCAGGCATCCACAAAGTCACCCTGCAAGGTTACAACTGCAAACATTGCAACAGTTGCTTATTATGGTCAAAACTAAATGGAAAAAGAAATACTTAATTACTTAAAAACTTGTTTTGAGATGAGCTTTTTGTATGTTTTTTATGAAACCTAACTGTAATGACTTTCATCCCATTAAGTATTTAAAACATAATTTTGCTCACTTTAGGTATATAAATGTGAAAAAGTAAATTCTGCCACTTCACCATCTTCTGTGCATTAGCTGTGTGTCCAGTGACGTAGGCCTGGTTTTGGTTTTAGACATTTTTAGATTGTCTAAATCCATGTACATATCCATATAAACATTGTGTAAACTTTATGAACTGACAAAGTGTAGTTAAGTATAGTGTGCATAAATATACTTAAAATAGGCCATATCAATATTTACATGAGACTAGCGTTGAGCCTTCCAGTTGTACGCAACCTCTGCTGAAGGCTGTTGGGCTCCGTTCTCAGAGTAATAAGCTTTCTGCTTCCTAAAGTGAAAATAGATTCTGTTGGTTACACTTTAAGTGGAAAGTAAAGGGCTTCTTTCGCTCTGTTGCAAACCCAACCCTTACAGGATATTCTGCTGCAGGCTATGAATACAAAATTTGACTTCAGATACATGACTGGAATCTGCGTTAGGGCCGCTTTCCAAGGAAACTTCTTATATCAATAGTGACTCAGTCCAGCACCTTATTCCAAACAAACCTCTTGGCAAAAGACCTCTGCACAATCTCCTTCCTTCCCTTCGTCCTCTGAGGGAGGAATACCCCAAGCTGGGTTTTCATTTAGGTTTTACTACAATGTCATGTCAATAGATAGCTGTGGTCGATGCTGTAGTTGGATTAGGCTTCCAAAGTGTGAAGATATAATCTGAAACAAAAAAAGAGAGGAACAGGGTACCTAGAGACAGGTAATCACAATAGCGCAACGCTATGTATTAAAGGTGCAACAATCTTTTGTCACAATAAGTTAAGCAGTATTTGCCTATGCGTATTTTGCCTTTCTATGTGTTTATCAGTTCTCTTTACATCTTTTCTTCGTACCTTCTTTTGTCCAGTGGTGTTGACTATTTCTATGAAGAATCTGCTGATGTGTCTTACTGTGACAAAGGTGTCAAAATGATGAAATAGTAATTAGGTAGTTACTCTTAAATCCCAGACCTCAGATGTGTTCTAGATCAGTTAGGAGAGAACATTTGAAATGTATTGAATGAAAAATAGTGTAAGATGGGTAAATATAGCATTATTCAAAGATGTTGTAATAAGTTATTCCATTTAAGAATTTAAAATATGGAACTTTGCTCTTTCCTGCCTTGGTTACACATTCAAGGGAATAGTTTTACCTCAATGCAGAAGTAGTTATGCCTCCAACTACCCATACGTTAAGGTGAGAAAACACCCCTAAAAGTGGATAGCTACAGTATTCCTAAATTTGCCTTTCCTGGTTCAGAATATAATGCATTGTCAGTGAATTTCATTTTTATTATTCCAAAAATATATATTTTTTAAAAAGTGTTATTTTTCAACAGATCCATAAACTAAGTGTTGGTGTATGGTAAAATTCAAATACCACTGTTAGTTACACTGTGATTGTGATATTTTAATAATTACTTATTTCTAATTTGTCTCAGCAGTGCTGCAGAAGCAGCATGCTGTTATGTTTTAAAGGTGTTTTTAACTTGCCTATAAATGTTTTTTTCTAATTTGTGTCTTTAAATCTGATTAAACTGTAGTTTAAAAAAAAGTGAACTTGTTTTTCTAAATTTTTTGGTGTTGTCTGGTTTTGGTGAGCACTAAAGAACAAAATTATGTTAATGCATTTTCTCCTTTACTGTATAGATTAGTAAACATTACAACGCGTGCATTTACACTGTGTTATTTGGAGTATTCTGTTTCAAAATTGCTTTTATCCCATTTGTTGTCTAGAGCTTGCATAAAAATATATGTGTATAATTATTTTCCAGTAGACCTGGTAAATAGAATTTCAAGTTGCCTCTTCTTACTTGGGAAAGGTGCTTAAGCAACTTTGAAGTATCCATCTCAAAGCATGTTGCTACCTCACGCAACTATTTATGAATATGACAACTCAGGTATTTTTAGTGTGATACATGGAAAGTACACAACTAGCAAAACAAAATCAATGTTTTGAATAAGCTGCTTATTTAAGTGATGATTCCAGAGATGCAGGACTAAATGCGCAGCATACATATGCATTTTTTTTTACTTTTTGAAGCTTGACTACTAGGACGACTTTATTATGATAGTTTCTGCTGGCTGGTGACAGCAAAGCAGGCTGAGACTCCTTGACTTACGGGTTCTTTGCCACGTGTGTTTAGATTGTTGCAGAAAAGAAGGGATATTATATGTCGCTACTAAACAAGGGCTGTTTCCATCACTTCTTGTCTCATACGGAATCATTTTTATGTTCTCTCAGATCTGGCATTAATTCTGCTTCAATACGAACTTTGTAAAGCCAGTGTAACTTCTCTGACATCTTTACAAAGGTCTCTTTCTGCAAATGCTCCCACCCTAGAGGAATACTGGAACGTGTGTCTTGGTCTTCTGAAAGGCCCTACTGGATTAATGATAATTTTAAACCTTGTGTGTTTAGAATTCTCTTTTAGCAAGCTGTATTACAGGAGATAAAAATACTTGCCATTTCAACATAAAGGACTGCAGATGCCATTTTAGAAGCTCTGGTGATGTTTGTCACTTCAGCCAGAAGTTAGAGACTGCAATGGAAATTGCCTTCTCAAATATGCATTCACAATGGAGTTGGTCAAGAGTATGAAAAGTATCTTAATGAACTAAACATTTATTACTGCATTTACTGAAAATCTTCTTTGAACAGATTAAGATAAAACAGTTTTCTGTTGCTACTTCAGGATGCTAAGACTTATTGGTCAATCTGATTATTCTTATGATAAAAAATTTTAACTCTGCTCTTTTAAGGATCAAGAACATCCTGGAGACAGCAGATATTTTCCTGTGCCTATAATTAACTTAATTCCATCTGAGTAACTTCCTGATAAGATGCAGGATGTTTCAGTATAGAATACAGAAGTAGTTCTAGGGGAAGATGCCTTCAACCAACTTACTAAATTAGAGTTGGAGAGCTGTACCCTCAGCAAGGTTTGCCAGTTCATCTCACAGATCTTCCTAGGATGGTCATATATAGTAGCAAGAGAGTTATTTCTCTGTGGGAGTTATTCATTGTATTTCCAAATTTAATAAACTGTAGCAGTAAAAGGACCCTCCACACTTTTATTCTAAATGGTTTTCTTATGACAGCAGAATAACTAAATACAAATGAAGCATAGGATAAAAAAACAAAACACTCTTGTATTAGATGTCCTTAAAGCAGTGTTTCCCCAGTGACTTCCTGATGGGATACCTAAATTAGTTGCTTGATAATTAATAACTGGTCACGATTTCGATCAATTTAAGTTGAGGAAATTGGAGGAAGGAAAGAAAAGTTTTAAGTATTATAGTAATTATAATCAGTAGAATAATAAGCTTATTAACTGTTAAAGCACAGCAATAACTTTTAATTTATATTTGTATTGGGTAGATGTTGAAATCTGAAATAGGCAATTTTGTGCCTGAGACAAGCTTGGTTACTGCGACAGTTAAACTGTTTAGTTGTTTAAAAATGAAAAGACTAAGAATCATACATCTTTTATGAGGGAGGCTAAACAAAAAGGTTAAGAATTACTTGAAAAAAGCACTTAATGTTTTTTGGAGCTTTTTTTGTGAGTCTTGCCTAAATTGCATCCGTGATTTTAGAGTATCGAATGTCAGCTAATCCTGGAAACAATTTCCAGGCACTTGAAGGACAAGAAGGTGTTCAGAAGTATTCAGCCTGGAATCACCAAGGGGAAGTCATGCTTGACCACCTTCGTAAACATCTATGATGAAATGATTGTCACGGTAGACGAGGGGAGAGCAGTTAATATTGTCCACCTAGACTTCAGCAAGGCTTCTGACACTGCCACCTGTAAGATCCCCATAGACAAGCTGATGACATGTGGGCTGGCTGAGCAGACAGTGAAGTGGACTGAAAACAGGCTGAATGGCCGGGCCTAGAGGGTGGTGACCGGTGGCATGAAGTTGAGTAGGAAGCAGGTAACTAGCAGTGTACCTCAGCGGGTGGTACTGGAACTGATCCTCTTCAACATCTTCATTAATGATCTGGATGATGGGAGAGAGTGTACTCTCAGCAAGTTTGCTGATGACACAGGTGGAAGGAGTGGCTGATGCACTAGAAGGGACTAGTTTATGAGGTTACCCAGAGGGACCTCAGTAGGCTGGAGAAATGGGCTGACAGGAACCTGATGAAGTTCAACGAGGAGAAATGCAAAGTCCTGCAACTGGGGCAGGGTAACACCCCACACCAGTATGTGCTGGTGGCCACCTAGCTGGAAAGCAGCTGTGCAGAGATGGATGTGGGGGTCCTGGTGGACACCAAGTTGAATGTGAGCCAGCGATGTGCCCTTGCTGTGAAGAAGGGATCTCCAGAGGTCCCTTCCAACCTCAACCATTCTGTGATTCTGTGAAATGCTGTAAGAGATGGAAAAACTGGAAAAAGAAAATAAAATTGCTTGGAATAAATTTTTTGTTTTGTAGGATTATATGCTGTACTGCAGTAGCTTACAAACTTCGACACTTATTACCTTTTAAAAAACGTCATAGAAATCAAGTATTTCTACACTTTACAGACTCTGGAAAATTTCTACTCTGAGTTAAATTTCATTTAAACTGTATTAATGATATGACAAAAGTGTTTTGGGGACAACTGTTAAGATTATTTATATGCCTTAACAACAACAACAAAAAAAGCTTTTGATGAGAAGTGTAAAGCTTTGTGTGAAATCCTAATTCTACTAGATTACAGTTTTGACTCTTCACACTGGCACCATGTTTCATTGTCTATGTGAATTAATCACTGGTGGGAAAAGCTATGATAGTGGAATAAGGATTTGGTTGATGAGAAGGTCACAAAGTGAGAGATTAATATACATTTTGCTATAAATGCTGAAAAACAGCAATATTTTGAAAATATTTGAAAATACATAAATCTCAGGAGGCTAACATATAAGCAGTCTCATCAGACCAGTTTCTCTTATCTACATAAGATTATATGGATGCTGGAAACATCAGGACCACTCATCCTTTAGTTGTGGCCCATATGCATACATTCAGGTAGCATGGAGTGAGTGCTTTTCAGCTCACCCTTGGCTGCGGGGATTCATTCATTCTCCATCTGTTCACATTACACTTCCATTGTGTAAATAAGAATGTGCTTTATGCCCTTAATTTCTCCCAGTCTTTCAGATGAATCAGTGTTTTGGTGCAAGATCTGAGTGGATTTAGCTTTTGATTTTCATAGCTTGCTTTTTTGCCTTGTATCAACAATTTTTGTGCAAGTGAGGAAGCTGTTTATTTTATCTGTGTGACGAATTTCTTAAGGTAATAGGAGAAATCACACTTGAAAAAGTGAGCAAAAGTACTTGGAGCACAGTTTCTGGTTCTAAATTATTTGGGGTATAAAGGATGCACCGTCAGATATTTCCGTGATGGCCCTTCAGAGAGCGGGGAGATCTCGGTGGTGTAAAGGTTTTTAAATCAAAACAGTAACTGTAAAAACGAGGAGGAGTATGGGGATTACACTCCTTTCCCTTGCTGGGTGTTTGAGCTAAATTACCTTACTGTAGTCATTAGAGATCATCTCTCATCCAGTTGTCCAAATGAACTATATAACGAGCATCCGTTATCACAGATGTGGATTGTGCTGAAGATCGAAGTGACCTTTTACAGTCACTGGTTGTGTTTTACCACAGAATTGTCATCAGTATGATGATAAACAACTTTGGAAATGCCCTAGGAGGCTCACAGCCAAGTGTTGTGAGGTGAATTTTGCTCAAAATACCTGTGAGGGTGCTCGGGCGGAGCTCCGGGAGAAGCTGGTGAACACCAAGGGATGTGGTGAGGTGAGAAATTTTTATTCATATTTACCAGCAGCAATCCTCACCATCGTGTTGAAAACAACGCTTTTGTTGGCTTATCTATAAGGTGGCAATTGTTAACAAAAACTTTACCCGTTTTCTTTCAGCCCGGGGGTGAATGCCGAGGCGGTGACCGCGCTCCAGGTAGGCTCCATGGCGGTGCCGTCCCCAGGGGCGCGAAGCTGGGCACCGTCACTCAGCGCCTCCTCCCGCCACTACCGCACGGTGACTCACTGCCGCCAGGCCTCCCGGGCAGGGTTTTCTTGGGTCCCCCGTTATTAGCTGCTTACACGCGGTTATTAGCGCGGCAGCCCTGCGGGCTGTTCCAGGAGAAGCTCCCCGTTCCTGACAGAAGCCGGGCAGCGGCCGCCCTCCCCCAGGGCGGCGGGCGGTGCCGCCCCCCGCCCACGTGACCAGCCCGGTGCGAGGGGGGAGGCGGGCAGAGGGAGGTAAGATGGCGGCTGCTGCCGGAGGGAGGTGAGGAGACCTCGGCGCCGCTGCCTCCCTGTCAGTCTCCCGCTGGGCCCGGGGAGCCGCCCGCAGGGGCTGAGTCCCGCCGGCTGTGGGGTGAGTGGCAAGAGGCAGGCGGGGGGCGGGGGACACCTCGGGCCGGGCGGGGAAGGACAGGGGAAGGGCACGGGCTGCCAAACAAAGGGCGCCCCCGGGGCCCTTCCTCGTCGCCGCCCCCGGCGTCCCCTCGTAGCGGTGGGGAGCCGGGGGATCGCTGCGGAGGGGGGTTAACGGTGGCGGTGGGCTGTGGGCCCGGCCCCCTCCCGCCCCGGACTGGGCTGAGGGCCGCGGGGCTGGGAGCAGCAGCGGCGGCCGGGCCGCTCCGCCCTGGGGCTCCGGCAGCGCCCTGAGTGAGGGGCGGAGAGGGCCCTCCGGGGTGGGCGGCGGGGACATCTTACTGGAGGTAAATCGGCTGTGGGGTGCCGCAGGCACGGCCGGGTATCGCTGTCAGCTCCGCTGCCAGGGCTGGGGGAGCCTCTTGTACCGTTTTTCTCTGGTTTTGTTAACTCAGAAAGATAAATGTGACCTCGACCTGTAAGTGCAGGCTGGCGCTTGATTGCCAAGGTAAGGAATCATCGCATGGTTGAGGTTGGGAGGGACCTCAGCAGGTCCGAACCCCCAGCTGAAGCGGGGCCACCCAGAGCTGGTTGCCCAGAACGGTCTCCAGACGGCTTTTGTGTATCTCCAAGGATGGAGACTCCACAACTGCCCTGGGCAACCTGTGCCAGTGCTGGGTCACCGTCACAGAGAAAAAGTGCTTCCAGATGTTCATGTGGCATCTCTTGTGTTTCATTTTGTGCCCATTGCCTCTGGTCCTGTCACTGGACACCACCGAAGAAGCTGAGTAACAAAATCTCTTAAGGGTAGGGCTTTGACACTTCTCATATATGCTTAAATATTGGTTAGGAAAAGTGATTTCTTATCTGTAAATCTTGACGAGGGATTGATGGGGGGGAGTAATACACTAATATGTCTTTTGCTGGAAAAATATTTGAATCATGGGATTAATTACGTGACACCACCCCCTCCCCTTCCCCCTGTCAAATAGTAAAGAAATGGAAAGATACAGCTTTCCCAGCACTCCCTCGGGGACTGTGATGATTTTGATGGGCACGTAACACAGTTTAAGGACTATTTTATTCCTAGAAAGAATGATAAAGAGGAGTTTTTTTATTAGATCAGAATGTGTAAGAAACCCTGTTTGTCTGTTAGAGAGACATTTATTCTTTGTTCTGCAATGGTGGTTATTTAAAGTAGCTTTGTTATTAAGAAATTCAAATCTACCTGAAATCCTGTGTGACCACAGCTTATGAAATGTGGCCATATTCTTTTAAAAAACTTTTTTAACAGAAAGATCTCTGTCACACAACTGACTTTTTCCTTAGGTGAAAATCCTCTAAAAGTTAGATTTTTGTCATAGAACTTGTGTCTGTGACTAACAAACCCTGGATTTTATGATACAGAGAAATATGTTGGCTTTATGAGACTGTGTAAGATGATGTTGTAGACTTCCTTGCTGTGCTTATGTGTGTTTGATATGGGTTTTGACAGAATTGATTTATATTGGTTGTTACAATTTTTTAAAAAACTTAACATTGGTACCTGTTGTTCTTTGCTTTCTTTTACTTGAAGTATTTAAAACCTGTAATAGTGTTTTGTAGGACTAAGCATTTTGTGTTTTGTACAGGAATTTAATTTTCTCTTAGAATTCAGATATTCTTAGCAATACCTTATTGTTCGTTGCCCGTATTTAAATTCTGTCTTAAAGGTAGAGTAGTTCTGATAAGGTTTAAATTCTGTTATCAGATATTTCACAAACCCTTTGTTTTCACTGATCTTTTTATCCAGGATAAAACATAGCCATATCTAATAGTTGCTATCGGGTGACAATGGTGACTTCTTGTTTAAATACGTTTTTTGCATCTTTCCAGTCTTCTAGATGTAATCCCCAGTCTCAATTGTTTTATTTAAAGAACAAAAAATAAATCTGTCACTACAATATTTGGAAATGGCTGTTTCCTTGGGTGGCTAAGGTGGAAAAGAATGACTTGTGTGTCTCCAGTTTTCTGTATTTTTTGCTGTGTACTGTAATAATGGTTACAACCATAGGGACCTCCTTTTGTGCAAACTCTTTAGTTCGCTTGGTTATGGGTTTCAAAATAAGAATATCTGCATCTCTAGTTACCTTTTGGCATCTTTTAATATTTTCTAATTACACTATTTATTCTGTGATATAAAGTAACAAAAAAATAAAATAATCCGTTAAAATGTTTCTTGTCTGAATAAAAGGAGTGTGGATAAGAGAAGCAGAATAAATGTTCCCAGATAAATAAGGAAAAGCTGAAAATCAGCATAAGATCGTTAGTCATACTGGAACTTCGGGCATTGGAGAAGAGGTGTGGGCGTAGGCTGCTTATGGAAACTTAGATTTGTTATTTCTTTCCACCTCAGAATACTAGAAATTAATGTTTTAAAGGCTCATTTCAACTGTTTTGAAAATTTGTTCTTTAAACAGAATCCTGGTTGACTCAGTCCCTATAGAAAGAATAGTTAAAAGTATTTATAACTTCATGTGATTCCTGACTGGTGATCTCTTAATGTTTATGAAATATGTCCATTTAGCAAGTGATTACAGTAAGGTGTCATAAAGGATGGGTAATGTTTGCGTTAGCAAGATTCTCTGTGGCATAAGTAAAGGTGATGTTCCAACATGTTTTTAATTTTTCATGCCATCGTAAAGTATAAAAATGTGTGAGAATATGAAACCAAGTTATGTTACTCTCTTATAATAAATTTTATATGTACAGTTCTTCTGTATTCTACACTTCTTTAAGTTCTGATTTGGAAAGATGGCATTTCCAGTGCTTCAGGGCAAAATACTGCATGTTTTCCTGTTTTATGTGTATGTGCCCAGATTTCAGCAGCCCTGCAATTATTTTACAGTTAACTGAAAGATCTGCCACAGCAAGATGTTGGGAAGGTAGCTTTTGTGTCTGGAAATAGAAGGAAACATCTTAAAAAGAAGGCAACGGGTTTTTTTCATTGTATGATGAAAAGTATGAATTTTATGTAAGTCACTACAAACTTGACCTATTGAAAACAAAACAGGAAGAGAAGGTCTGAGTAATGCTAGTGTTGTTGACCAATTCTGATATTTATTCATAAATGATCGTAGCTCACACAATAAAAAAATACAGGGGAGAGCTATGAAAATGATGGTGATATTTGGAAAATTTAGTGTGTAGTAATATATATATATATTTTAATGTATTTAGAAACTGGGTTCTGAGAGTACACTACATTTCTGCAGATTTGAGTCGTCGGGACCTCTGCAGTCAATATTGGTACTAAATTTCTGTAAATCAGCAAATTTTTGCAGTCTTTCCAAAACAGTGATAACGTCTGCTTCAGCTCAGAATGTGAGCGCCTTACAAAAACAGGTTAATCCCTGTGCAAACATCACCTTCATCTAAGCATTTGTGCTCTTAATGTACCTTTTCATAGTTCTTGGTGTGTTCTTACTCTTATAAAATACCAGTATTTGCTGCCCGAGGGCATTGTGAGATTTCCAAGCTTGGAAGTTGGATTGTGAATGAAGAGCTGCTTCGTGGGCAGGAAGTTGGCTCGCTTTGGTGGGAGGAAAAAAATAACAGCATTAATCCTTATTGGAAAGGGGATCAATTTCCAAATGGGCTCCTGATTTTAATTGAAAGTTTTGTTATAGATTGTGAAAATACTTCTGCTGTGTCAAAGAACAAAGTAAATATTGTTAATTGAGCAATTAAGGACTGTATACGTATTGGATGCTCTTGAATGGTATTGGTTTTGCACTCCATTTATGAAATTTGGCAGGGATTAAGTTCTCATCCTTTGTTGTTGTAAAGGATAAGCTATTGAGTTGTTTGGTGGGTTTTTTTTTGTTCTAGGGTTGTTTGTTTTGAAAAGTGTATGAATATATATTTCAGAACTCGATTTCAGAATAGAGTTACTTGTCTACTCTTGTACCTCAGAGTCTTGGTTTGAAGCAGTTATGGTAATTTAGAAGAAATCTTGACCATTGGAAGAAATCACACCATAGTGTCCTGCACCTATGCAGACTTTGAGTACAGTGTTTAGTTTTTGTAACATAATAATATAAATCTTATTTAATAAAAAGGTGGACTGTGGCTGTGCTCAATTTATACTGACTTGCTGTCATGAGTGAAAATATCATTAATGAACTTCAGCCTAATTTCAGGCATTGTTTATTGTTCTTGGGGGGGATAGAAGGGGAATAAAGTAAAGCTTCCAAAAATCTTAACACCAACGTCTTTTATGTATATTTGTTGGTGGGGTGGTGGTTTTTGTTTTCTTTTGTTTTTTGTTTATTTGTTTGGTTGTTTTGGTGTTTTGTTTTTTTTTTTCCCCCCTTTATTTTGCTGGGTTTATTTAAGTGTAAGAATACTAACACATACATTAACCTGGTTGCATTTTAAGTGGAAATTTCTGTTATTGACTCCCTAAACAGTGCTTTTGTAAAGCTCTCCAGTTATGTTAATCTTTTGGATGCTTTAAGCAGCTTGCCTGAAAAGTGGCAATGAAAGCATGAGGATATAAAATTCGTAATTATAATATTTGATTTTGTTGTTTTTGTTTCTATAAAGTAGACTTATTAATTATTGTGATATTATGTGACAGTGAAGTGTAAGTGACAAATAATATTAATATATTTGGTGATATTTCACCCTTACAAAGCTTTTATCATTTTAAAAGAGTAATGTTAACATGGGGTTTGTAAATGCAGCTCTAGATGTATTCTGCTGTTAGTCAAAGGTTTAAGTCGCCTCTAAGGATTCAGATCTACATTAAGGCAGAAACTGTGCTGTCTTGATAACTGGGAGTTCAAGGAATGATTTCTGAAGCAGGATCCTTATCTACAGTGCAGTAGGGCTGCCTTTGCCTTTTTGAAATACAGAACATTTTGAAATAGGGAACATCAAGGGAGGAATCTTACTTTGAAGAGGAAGCAATGCTGAATATTTTTTCCCTTTTTGTGCTAGCTGAGAATTAATTGGCAAAATTTTGATAGCAATTGCAGAGTGTAGTTGACTTGGTAAGACATTGTAGTCATGTTTTGTCGATGATTTCTAATATAGTTTTCAGTTTAGTATTTGGTATGGCAAATAGCATGGGGATTTAAGGTGCAGCTACAGGAGAGGAGCTGGGACACTGCACAAGGAGATCAGAATGTGTCTGTGGTAGCAGTGGAGCTAGTGGCAAGTCACATTTCATGAATTTCTGTCAAAATATCTAAAAAATGATGAGAGGATGAGAGGAATTCAGGTGCTTCATGTGACTATCTAATGTCATTTTAGATGCCAGAGAATATCCGAGGCATCTGCATAGGGCTGTGATATTGGCGCAGGCCGTAAGGGAGGCATACTGTTCTGGACTGGCAGCTGGATGCCAGGCAAGATGTTGACTTTTCTGGTATTTTTGTATCTGAAATAGCAGTAGGAGCCTGTGTGTGGGCACTGAGTCACTACAAATCACTGTTTCTTTTCAATCTTTAATTTTTGGTGTGATTTATGTTTGGGTTTTTTTAAGTTTGCAACCTCTCAATTAGCTCTTCCTCCTACTGAAAAAAATAAAGACAATTATATGACACCACTATTGTACTGCTCGCCTGCCTTTGCATGATGGTACTTTAACTGTACGGTAAATTTGGTGGACCTTTTGTGTTCTTAGCATATTTATAACTTTTTTGTGGGAGAGGCTGGCTATTTGTGCAGTGCCTAGTAAAACTGTTGCTGGGCTTTGCATGTCAAATATAGTTTGGTTTTTGTTTTTTTTTTTAAAAAACTGATTTTAGATTTGAGTTTTAAATAATGCCTGAATGATACCATTTGATTTGTTTAATTTTATGTGGTATGTAGACATTTGGAGGATGGAGAATTCAGATGCCTAAGTCCTCTTTGGAATTTGTCTCTTAAACTGCAATCTGGATTTTAAACCCAAATTTAACAGTGGGAGTCACAGTCCCTCCTTTTTGTCTCTTCTCCCTCTTGTGTTCTTCTGTTTACATACCTAAAATGTATATACTTTATCGTTTCTTTTGTCACTAGATGTTCATGTGTGCCTACACAGAGCTGCTGTCATCTTAACTGAACTGGCTGTGTTGGTTTTTTTGCTGGAATTTCTGTGAACGAGGCATTTCTATATCTAGGTTTTCTGACGGCTGTGGTGCTATAGATGAGCTCAGGTTGTGTCTAATATATCCTGACAACAGCATGTTTGTCTAGATAAACTTACTTGCTAAAGGAGAAAGGGTGGTGCCATGGTGTTATAGTCTGTGCAAACAATTTAAAGCAGAGCTAGATTGTTTGATTTAAATTTCTAAATCAAAACTAAGGTCTCTGTGCTAAGCATAGTGAAGTTCCTGCTGGCTTCCTTTCGTCTCCTTTTGGCTAATGTTTCACTTCATTTGGGAGTCCAGAAAAATCCACTGGCTGCTTTTATGTGAGAACAAAGGTTAGAACATTTGCCTGGGAAAGCCACTAGGCTTTGGCTTCTACCTGGTAGAGAATAACCTAACCAGTAGGCTTTAGCTAACACTAAACTGGAGTTTTTCCTCTGCTGTTACACTGGTATCATGCAAAGAAGATCCAGAAAGAGAGCAATTGTCATGCTCTGGTGAGGAGAAAGGTGGTGTGGTGTGGGTGGTTCTTGTGTTTAGCCCCACAACTTGTTCTGCATCTGATGAAATTTAATTTGGGTGCAGTGAGTAATTCAGCTTTTGGAGCCATATTGGTGCACTAATACTACTGGTGCTAGCCCACAGCTTTTTAGGAAGTCTTAAATGGTTCTTAATGGTCTGCGTTAACCAAGAAAAACCTTTCCTGTCTTACGTATTAGAGGTTAAAAACACGATCAGTCAACAGAAGCTATGTTAAGTTTGACTAGCAAGTTAACAACATGCCATCACATGCAGGCATGTCTGGATAAAGTTGATGATAACTGATTTAATAAATGCTATTTCTCAGAGTTCCATATGGCTGCAATTTAGATGTTATCACTATGTTTCATAATGCTGAATAGTCTCAATGTTCTGCTTATGTACATAAAGGATAAGGGTTATATTGTAAATAACTAGCATATATAAAGTATGTTACATATACAGGTATTCCTACAATGTTATAGATGCATCAAAACTTATGCAAATGAAAGACCACTATGTATTCCATTAAAAATACATATTTAGACAATACCTAAAAATTAGAATTATTTCTGTAATTTCCTAAGAACTAGAAAGGTTAAGCAATTGATGTTTCATTGAAATGTAGTGCGTTTCAATGCACGAGTCTCCACAGCATTTTGTTCAGGATAATGGCAGGTGTTCATATCCAACCAATAACTTATTGTCATGTACAGTTCATGCTTTCTAATGTCAAACTCTCATAATCTTTACTTATGCTTTACTTTTTTTTTTCCTTCCCGAAATACAGATAAGCTTTGTTATAGAAGCATTTTAAATACTGCGTGAAGATGGCAAGTCTGATGAGTCAGAGTCTGTTGACCTACGTAGAAGAAGGAAATGTTCCTGCTCTGAAAGCGCTTCTTGAAAAATGCAGGGATGTTGATGAGAGAAATGAGGTAAGACGATTTTTTTTTTGAAAGATCAGTTTCATATTGCAGCTTATTAGTTACAGAAGGAATAATTAGTGAGATCACACTGATTATTATTTAATATACAATTTTCAGGTTTATTTTCCCCTGATTGCTTACCTTTGCACAGACTGAACACACAGTATTCAGTCTCTTTCAGAACCTCAGCATCTTTCATTGTCTTCATTTTCTGAGTGTTCTGAGCTAGAAAACGCAACTCCATTCTTACTTTGTGGATGGAGATTGTACCTGTATTTCTGTGGCTAGGAATTGTTTCAGAGATCCAGCTGTGTGTGCAGTCTTGCCCTGTCTGTTTTGAGTGAAACCTGGGGCAACGACTCTTCCCCCACATTGTGGTTTCCAGGCAAGAGAAACTTTGTTATACAATCCATATAGGAGCATATATTGCAATGTACTCTGAGCAGGTTCTCATTTGGATGAAAATATATGTATCTAAAAGGTAAGTCTAGATGTAACAAGGAGTATTAAATGACTTTACCAGGATTACACAGGAAGTCTTGATACACAGTAGGGAGTTGGAATATGGATTATGCAGAATCTTAGGATAGTGCGATAATTGTTAGCTGCAGCTTTGTCATCTAATTTAGTCCGATTTGAGCATATCGCCACCAGCAATTTAAGTAAATGTGCTGCGGTTTCATTATGCTGCACTAAAGATTCCTGAGAGTTTCTTGGGAGGCTTGATTCATGCAAATGTTTGTTGCTAGTGACAGTTTATGTTGTTTTGCACAATGTTTAAAATTCAGGTTATCTTGATGCACTGTTATGTCTTTTGTGTATTTTACAAAGAAGCTTAGATGATTTAGTCTAGTGGGAGTTGTCTCTGCCCATGGCAGCGGGGGTTAGAACTATATGATCTTTAAGGTCCCTTCTAAACTGAACTATTCTATGATTTGACTAATTTAATTTTCTGTAGTAGATTTTCTGGTTTGTAAGTGTAGGAGCTTTTCTTTCATCTGAATGTACAGCTTATATAATGTTTTTTAATGTTTTTTTAGTTCTGATTTCCTAAATAGTGTTGTAGAACTGGAACCTTGTTGACTTACATAGCTTATTCAGAGAATCAGATTCATAGAAAAACTCAGGACCTCTGGAGGTCATTGGGTTCAATCTACTCCTAATTGCAGGGCTAGCTTCAGAGTTACATCAGGTTGCTCAGGGGCTTACCCAAGCAAAATTTGTAAGTCTTTAAGGATAGAGATCCTGCAGCCTCTCTAGGCAATGCTCCAGTGCTTAACCACTCTTTGTTTCAAAACATTTTCCTTATGTTTCATTGGACTGTCCTTTGCTGCATCTTGTGACTGTTGCTTTTTGTCTTTGTCGTGTATCACAGAATGGTTTGGGTTGGAAGGGACCTTAAAGATCAAATAGTTCCAAGCCCCCTGCCATGGGCAGGGACACCTCCCACTAAACCAGGCTGCTCAAAGCCCCATCCAGCCTAGCCTCAAACACCTTCAGGGATGGGGCATCCACAACTTCTCTGGGCAACCTGTGCCTCACCACCCTCCTATCACTATAATCCCTCATAAAGAGTCCTTCCCCATCCCTCCTGTAGGCTTTATATCTCTGGTATTTCTGAGAAGAATCTGCCTTTGTCTTCTAAGATTCCCCTTCCCTGCTAGCGTAAGACTTATGTCAATTCTACTCTTATTCTCTGTTTTCCAGGCTGAATAAATACAGCTCTCAGTTTCTGCTTGCGTATTTTACGCTCTAGTCTCATAACCATCTGAGTGACCCTGTTGCTGGACTCCACAGTTTTTCGATCTCTCTGTTGTTGGGAGTCTGTCTATTGGGAGCCCAAAATGGGGCACTGTATTCTGGATCCAGCCTCACCAGTGTTGAGTAGAGGGCTAGCTGTGCTCTTGCTAATGCGGCCCAGTATTTGATTTGCCTTTGTTGTTGCAGGGGTGTACTGCTGACTCATGGCCCTCTTTGTCCATCAGGACCCCGTGCCCGTTTCTGCAGTGTGGCTCCCCAGGCACGCAGTACCTAGCCAGTACTGTTGCATGGGGTCGGTCTGTTCCAGTCTCTGCATTTGCCTTTGTTAAACCCATTTCAGCCCATTTCTCCAGCCTGTTGAATTCCTTCTGAACAGTATTCCTGTCCTCTGGCGTATTGAACACTCACCCTAGCTTGGGGCAGTCTGTCAACTTGCTGAGGGCACATTGTGTTTCATGGTTCTGGGTGTTGATGAAGATGCTACGGTGTTGGCCCCAAATTAAACCCTCTGAACTGGGCACCAGTTACTATGAAAAGTTGACCATTACCCATTGAGTCTGATGGCCCAGGCATTTTTTTACTCAACTTACAGTGTATGGCAGTTTTTTACTCAATTTATAGTGTATGGAAGACTGGCTTTGTAATTACTTTTTTTTTAATTTTTTTTATATTTAAAGTAAGTCTTAGAAAATGTTCTGTTGCATTATATTTTTAAACCTGCATAAGCTGGAAAAAGTATTTTTGGCAAGAAGTTGTAGAGTGGCATATATTGCAACCAGGGAACATCCTGCAAGTGTGAAAACAACGTACAGAATTTAACCTTACTGTAGTTATTAGATCTGCTTTCAGTGAAGACAATTTTATTTCAATGGCAGCACGTTCATTTTGTGCTGTTTATGTGAATGTGCTGAGGTATTTGAGAAGGGAGGATTTTTAAGTTTCAAAGCATACACATGAACCTCACCGCCTGGCATGCAGTGTATGTGAGAAGAGGAATAATCTGTTCCCTCTGCTGGCAGTTCCTCTCAGCAACATGGCTGAAATCACACAGATTATCTGTGTTAACTTCATCAGCAGCGTCACTGCCTTTACCTTCTTCTCTAAATTTTTCTTCTCTTCTTGATGGCACTGAGTGCACTGCTGGATTTCAGTAACTGCCTTTTTTGCAGAGATCACTTCCCTGATACCTAATTTTTTCAATCTTCTGATACATTGCATCGGAGAAGGTAATTTCTGGAGACACGTATGGTTTGTATCAGTTTTAAACCCATGGTGGCGCGAGGCTGTTTATACGTATAAGTAATAGGAGTTTTGTTTAAGTGTTAACTCTTCATTGGAATTCAGTGGCATTGAGCTCAGTTTTGTTTCCAGTTTTGGACCTGCCAAGATGTCTTTTCTTCTTGGGTAAAAACAAAATACCAAAATGGGAATGTCAGCACCAGCAGAGCATCTAAAAAGATTGCTGGCAAGCCGAGATTTGCTACTGCCAGAACCTCCCAGACTGCAGTGACTTGTCCAATGGTGGGATCACCCACATTGTTACCAGCCCTTTATATCTTGACTATGAGCAGTTGCCAGAAAAGCTGGGATGTTCCAGCCACTTTGTGAATGGATGGCTTTGTTGGAGTAGCACAAGGAGTTTCAGTAAAGTGGAGGAAGTCTCAGTCTCTGCCTTTTCCCTGTGTGTCCTTTCCCCCATCTGCATTCTCTCTCTAATACCAGATACCTTGATTACTTAACAGCTAATGGTACATGCTAGACTTGTGTGATACACTTTGATCCTAAAAACCTGCAGTTTCCTTTGACGTGCGTTTCCTTCTGCTCTCGATACTGAAGTACCCTCTGTATCTTCAGTTCAGAATCTTTTGTTCTCTGTGAGAAAGCTAATCTGTAAGATACCACCACTGAATGACTTCCCTAAAAAGATACAGGTGTGCCCCTTTGTAACTTGGGTATTCCAGTACTTCGTCTTGGCTGTGATGTACAGATATACAGTACTTGATGTGCTTGTGAGAAATATGAGCTTTTAGTTGTGGAGTGTCTAGACTTTTGGATAACTTTTGAGTTAATCTGGATGCCACAGGGATAGTAATTATCTCTTGCTTCTTTGGTGAAATCTTTGTGATCTGCTAAATAATTGAAGCTATGTTTGAGAATCTCCTAGCAAAAAGGGAAGGATGTTTTCAGTACCCTAATAGAAAAGTTTTACATCTGTCTAAAAATACCAGAGCCACTCTGCAACTCTATAACACTTCTTACAGGAGGGGATCATTTTCCCATCCACGGCCCCCTCTTGCCCAGATATGAGTTCAGTTTATGTTATCCATTTATGTTATGTGCCTGTGGAAGACGATGCCAGTGATAACAGTATTAACTGTTCAGAAGGAGGTAAGAGGAATGCTTATGCTAAAACAGGGCTTTTTGTATGTACTGCTAAAGTACAGCTTGGAAGGGACCTCTGGAGGTTGCCTAGTCCTCTGTCCTGAGGTGGGTTGGTTGGAGCCACCTGGAATTGGCTGTGTTCACAGAGACCCCGGGCAGCTCCCCCAACACAAAAACTTGAACACCTACACCCAGTACAATGTCCTGTCTGCCCATTTCTCTACCCTGTTGAGGTCCCTCTGGATGGCAGCACAAGCATCTGGTGTATCAGCCACTCCTCCCAACTTTGTATTGGCTGTGAAGTTGCTGAGAGGGCACTGTGCCCTTAATAAAGGGCTTAAACAGTACTGGCCTCAGTATTGACCCATTGGTGCTGCACTAGTGAGTGGCCTCCAGCTGGACTTTGTGCCGCTGGTCACAACCCAGCAGTTCATCCAGTTTCAGTCTACCTCACTGTCCGTTTATCTAGTCCGTACTTCATCAGTTTGTTTGTGTGGATGTTATGGTAGACAGTGTTGAAAGCCTGGCTAGAGATGGGATAAACAACATCTCAGCTCATCATCCTCTGAGCCGATGATGTCATTGCAGAAGGCCGGCGGATTGATCAGGCATGATTTCCCATTCCCCTTGGCATGCATATTCCCAGACTATTAACTTGCATATAAAGAACACATCTTAAAGTGCAGAAGTTATGCCTGCACGCTCTCTCAGAAGAGAGCTGTTCTCTTCTAGAAAGTAGTAGTTTCCTTCCTCTTGATTTTTTGAGCATTTTAATTTTTTTTGACAACTAGACATAAATACTACTACATGTTGTTACAAAATATGCTTTAGGACTAAAAGCAAAGGTATCATTTTGAATGTATGAAATGTATAGTTATAACAACATGAATTTATACAAGAGCATAATTTCTCCCTGTAAAAAAATTGCACTATTAGATATTAAGTTATATCCTGTCACAAGTAATACTGTTGGTTATCCATCCATAATGTCATGGGAAAGATTCTGTGAAGACTGGTTAGGGAATAGCTGGTGGACCAGAAAGCTTTTTGGAAATAATCAGTGCATTTCTGGGATTTATTTTTTTATTATTTTTTTTTTACATAAAGAACTCATCAAATGTCTTCATTAATCTTACTGTTAACTCTTTTACTAATAAAAATTAGTGATCTTACCGTATTCTGATTCTGCTTTGATTTTTATTCTTTTCAGGGAAATTGCTGGTATATGAGTCCTAACATGTAGCTTTTGCATTATTTATAGATCTAGATAATTTGAGTTTTCTGTATAGTACAGAGAAAAGACAGAGAGAGGTTAGGAAGAATTCTCGTTGTTTGTTAAGCTTGTTGAAATTAAAAAAAAAAAAACTTACTGTCAAATTCAGTAAGTTTCACTTTTTCTCATGCAGAGCAGTTGTATCTGAGGGTTTTCTTCTGTTTGTGAAGTTCTGAAGAGAAGTTTGCTGACACAGAAATAGGCTGATGGAAGGGTGACAGATTGTAACTGACTTTTGAAGTGTCTTTGAAGGCAAATAAAACAGCTTCTCTATCTTTCATCTTTCCTGAGATGAGGCTGCCTGTTAAGAACCTGTGTTGCCCAGGGCAGGAATGATGCCTGTATTGGTATGCTGTCAGACGAAAGTGTGGTATAGAACTTGGCTATTTTTTCCAAGCCTTCAGCAAGAAATCTTGCCGTTACTTTGAATCAGTGTGCATGTTTTAATGGCCATTGTGGTGCCTGGGGTAAATTTGTTTGTTTATTAATTTATAAACTGCGACTGAGTTACTTCAAGATCTAAAGGTGTAACAGGCTGTATTAGAGATGTCTGTAGTGGGCAAAGCTTTTTTTTGGTAGCCATTTTTTAATGTCTGAAATTTTTGTTCAGTTTGTGGATTTTTTTATCTGTTATGCGACAGGATTTAATATCATATTCTCCATTTTTATTGTAAGATCACCACGTGGTTTGAAAACCAATGCTTCCCACTGGCAATTAAAAAATGGAAACAATGTTCTTCTGCAGTTTTGGGCATTTTATTGTTGGTTTATGTGCGTGATTTGCATCACTTTCCAATGCATCACTTTCCTATCATTTTAATTTCAGAATGGCCAGACTCCACTCATGTTGGCTGCTGAGCAAGGCAATTTAGAAATTGTCCAGGAGCTTCTCAAGAAAGGAGCTAATTGCAACTTGGAAGATGCAGTAAGTATTAGTGCTTTATGTGATGGTGCTTAACAATAGAGGAAGAAAAAATTTCAAGAGGCAGGCAAAGAAAAGGCATTTAGGTGAGTGTTGAAGGGGGGAAAAAAAGAAGTTGGAAAATGATGACGTATAAGAGAAATTTTATCCAAAATTGCTTGGCTCTTTATCCCTCTGTTAAGATTCCTTGTAAAGAATAGGGATATTTAAGATGTTTTAAATGTGTGAGAGTCTGCTGAATGCTGCTGCTGTTTCTCTGGGAAATTGGTAATAGGAAGCTATAATAATAGGGCTTTCAATAGTTGACATGGAAAGACAGACGGAATAGAGAAATAGAGCATTAAAGACTGGTCCAAGTGATGTTGTGGTATGTTGGTTTTGTTTGGTTTTTTTCTTGATTTTTGGTGTTTTTCAATAAATATTGAGGGAGAATTTAGGTTAAAGGATTATTGCAGGTGAAAGCCATAACACTGACAAAGAAGGATTTCAAATTTATGAATTGTCTTCCTGCCTTTGTGACAGAGGTTGCCTCTAGGTGAAAGATGCCCAGAAATAAGACAGAGGTGTTGTTAAAAAGTTCTGAAAGGTATTTCATATTCCAATGAAGAGTGATAAACAGGAAAAAGGATGTTGCTTGTGTGTTTTTGTTTTTTTTTCTTCTACACTTAGTTTATTTATAGCAGTGTAGATATCCAGGAGAGGTGTAGTATGAAACCTGCCTTTAAAAAAAAAAAAAGGCAACTGTGTCTATTTTTTGAGACGTTTTATTACATCTGCCGCAAATGCTACAGTTTCTATTCTTATGGGAGGAACAGTTACCATATAAACTGTTGCTATATTTGTATCATATAGCACAGAAAAGAGTAGTCCCCACCTGGACACAGTTTGAACAGTGGATGGAAGATAAGTGTGATGCAAGAGGAAATGTATCTCCTGAAGTGATTGTAAATCTAAGAAGCTGTGGTCCAAATTCCCCTATGTATTAGCCCCTTGGGAGCTGTCATCCACTGTATGTGGAGACAGACCACCACCATTTTCTGGGGTCTTGGTTGCCATCTCATCACCACCCAGCAGTTCTGAATGTCTTGACCTCTTTGTCTAATCCTTTGTAGGTGTTGCTTCCTCCGTAAAATTTTTAAGACGTTAACCTGCAGTGAACTGAGGAGTGGAGAGTGACTATTGAATATCACTTAAAAATGTTTTTTTTTTTCTTTTTTCTAGGATAACTGGACAGCTCTTATTTCAGCTGCTAAAGAAGGACATGCAGCTATTGTAGCAGAGCTACTCAATTATAATGTCAGCTTGGAGCATCGGGATTTGGTATGTGTTGTCCTAGTGTAAAAATAAACTGGGTTCCATCTTTTTTTAAGATTAACAGTTTTGGGAGTTGGGGATTTTCAGTTCTGTAAGACAAATCAAAGATCTTTTATTAAATTATGTACTCCGTGCTGTTAAAATGGAAAATAATATATATTTAAATACTGTTTTTACAGCTGTAAAATAGTTGCTTTAGTGTTAATAAAGGCAACTTGTTTTGCAGGGCAACTTTTTTCCTCTTAATTTGCTTTGGAAAAAAGCTAAACTAAAGAACAGTTTGATTTTGGGGGGGGGGGTGTTTTGTGGGGGAAGGAGGAGTTGATTTTATTTTTTTTTTTGTGGTGCTGGGTTTTTTAAAGTATTCTGGTTAAATAAATATTATCTTTTTCCAGAAGATACTTGTCCGTATTTACTTTTTTGCTGTACGACCGTGACTATTCATATAGCAGTCCTTGTTCTCAGTATCCTGGAATTTTCATTCATCTTGCCAATTTTTTTGTATGGAAAGTGGCGCTATAGTTCAGTCCACCTAAAGAATTACAGAAGTTGCTTACATGATTAATGAAGACGGTTAGGTGCCTCTGAAGAGCTACAGACTTGCCTCCATTGATTGAAGAGGGAATTACATACGGAAAACCACTAGGGGGAGAGTTCAAGTGCTCACTTTAATTGAAGTTACACTCTCTCTGAAGGCTGAGGCATCTTGCGGTGTTCTGCGAATCTAGCTTTTGTTATAACCCAGTAATGGTGAGCACATCCACCTGGTCAGTGGTTGACGTCTGGGCCTGTTTCAGTCTGATCTTTTACTTCCCAAAAAGTGTATTACAAAGAAATAAACAAAAATAGTGCTTATAGTTATCAGAGGCATACTGTTATTTTAAAATTAATTTTGCTTACCTGACCCGTCAAGTGCCTTAGAAAGAGAAACATCATTGTCTACTAGTTTACAAACTGAAATGAACACACTGAATCACAATTCTTTCTATCAAAGTTGCTAAAAATTTGTCTTCGGCAAAGACCATTTAAAAATTTGGTTATCAACTGATTTGCAAGTAAAACAAAAAATATTAGAAATGGTAACAACACAGTCTGTTTAATCAAATCAGATCCGATTGCTACAAAAACATGCTAAGGACAGCCACTCAGCTCATATCCTGGATGCTGCAGTGTCTTTCTCCCACGTAGCCTACAACTGCTTTTTAAAAACTGTTTGTCTAAAGGACAGCAATGGAAGACAAGTCAGGATTTAATGACAGATTTCAAACGAAGGGCATGCATACATTAAATTAACAGATTCAACCTTCAGCACACAGGAGTTTAACTGAGTTACTGGCTAGAGTCACAGCAAGTTCAAAATTTGAACAGTCTTGAACCATTTCCAAAAATTCCAATGGCTTTTTAATAGTTCCAACAATTAGCGGATATATAAAACAGAGACAGACCTCTCCAGCAGAAGATGCAGCCTGAAGTTAATTGCTCTTTTTAATCCCTTAAGAGGATGTATGATTTGCTGCTTCAAGAAAAAAGGAGCAAGTCTTTACATAGTTACTGTATGAAAGCCAGGTGTCTGTTACACAAATAAAAAATAAACCCTTCAAGTTCACTGATTTGGATTCTAGATTTTTGGTTTAAGGTAGTTTGTTCTTCTTGGTTTGTTTGCCCAGTGATCAGGTTTGTATGCACTTCAAGTCTGAATTGTGTGTTTACTGCAAATTCAGGAATGTTTAGGACACGATATTCTCTTAAGTGTTGCATTCAGCAGGAAATTAGTATTTTCAATTGTGTGCTTATTAGAGAAGTATGATTACAAGGTTGCATGGTCAGTCCTCATTACGTTTTGGACTTGCAAAACAGTCTTAGGACAAATAGAAAATAAAATTAAAGTCACTGATTAGGTTTCTAAAGAATATTTTATGGTGTGTTTACGTTTCTTTGAATTGTGCTTGCCAGGGAGGATGGACTGCCCTGATGTGGGCATCATATAAAGGCCGTACCGAAGTAGCTAAACTGCTGCTTGAGAAAGGAGCAAATCCAAACATCACAGGAATGGTAAGTTTTAGTCTTAAACATGTCCCCCTCTCCCCCCAAAATGTTTAAAGGCCTGAATTGTACACTCATCTTATTATCTTGATTAAACATTTTGCATTTTTTGCAATATAATGTTAATCACTGTACTTTATTAATTAAGAGATTTCTTTAAAGATCTGCATGACAGCTACTGTTTTTAATTAAATTTTTTTTAAGACAGTCGAATGTGTAACTTTTAATAAGATTCAAATTAGCAGGAGAAGAAATAATAGAAAAGATAAGTAGCATATCAAATGCTACTTGTATAACAGTTGTTATTATTCTGTGTCTGTGTAAGTTAATGGGATAACTAATATGTGCAATTTGGAAACAATAATTTGTTTTAATTGTTTCAAAATAGTTACCAAATGGACTAGATCATATATTTATACACCATACATGTCAGAGAGAATTAAAAAACTAAGATTTTGAGATTTATTTTATAAGCATTTTCTATAAAAGTATAGGTATATTGAAACTTAAATGAACAATTTGTTTTTATGGTCAGCTCTGTGGTGTTTGAGGCCTCAGCAAACAATCAGGGAAGAACACTAGTCACGTTTCTTTCTCATGGTGGATTCCATCTGGTTTGCAGATGCAGCCTCTGACATGACTGATCTGCAGTCCTGGTTACTCAGGGATATTGCCTGGCTGTCTCCTTCTCTCTTAGATTACAAATGTTTATGTTAAGGATGTGAATTTTTAAACCTTGTTTAAGGAGTTACAAACCAAAATTGATTCAGAACAGTAGACATCTTCCTAGACATCATCTAGACAATGTACTGGGCAAGAGTTATTGATACAAAGTTAGATATATTTCTGTATATTCCTTCTTCTAGGGGTTTATCATCTCATGGAGCATTGTGGTCTATATCATTCATGAAAAATAATTAAGATTCTGTTTTTGTTTTTGTTTGTTTGGTTTTTTTTTTTTAATTCTTTAATTCTAAGCAATACAGTGTTTATCCAATTATTTGGGCAGCAGGACGGGGCCACTCAGATATAGTACATCTTTTACTACAACATGGAGCTAAAGTGAACTGCTCTGACAAAGTAAGTTATATTCATGTAATACTTAATTTCTTTAATGCTTGATACATTTCTTGTAAATTTTTATTACAAAAATAAATCTATGAGTTTTTGATTGGAAAAACACCCACTGTTATTTGCCCATATGATTAGAATTAGTGTGCAAATAGGTCATTATACTTGCAATAATTTTTTCCATAGGATGCTGAAGATGGTTGTGAACATTGGTTTCAGTGGAGCGTATTTCTGTTTTCTAAGCTATTGGAAACCTTCCTGTCCTAGGTTGTGTAGAAAAATAATTCTTACAGCTATCTTCTAAAAAGAAAAAGTTAAAATGACTTTTCAAATGCTCGTGTTAATTCACAAGATAACATTATATCTTTGTAAAAGCTAAAGCAATAAAGTATAGGATGAATCCTAGATTGTAGGAGATACTAAATACAGAGGGCAGTATGATAAAAATGTTATAAATATTTTTTCAGTATGGAACCACCCCACTGGTTTGGGCAGCAAGGAAGGGTCATTTGGAGTGTGTGAAATACTTGCTGCAAATGGGAGCTGATGTTGATCAAGAAGGAGCCGTAAGTAACTGTTTGTTGTCTGGTGGTAAGGTGTGGGGACATACATCTGCGTGCCCGGTTTTATTTTATACTACAAATAGCAAGAAATGCATGAAACAATGTTGATGTTTGAGTATATTACTTTCCAGCTATTTGCAAATTGCATGTGAAGATTATACGAACTTCTTTGTGCCTTTTAATAAAAATATGTGTACGTAGGGAGTGGTATTGACAGTTGACACGCTGTTATATAAAGTGTAAATTTTGATGAACATAAATGAATTTAGGTTATTGTTCTCTGAAGGTTAACACTATCAAAATTAATTCAGTACTTAAGCCTGATAGGTCAAACAACTTATTCCTCAGAGCTACTTGAAAAGTAAATCAAACACAACACATCTTTTGAAAATAATAATGGCTGTTATGCCTTCTCAGAATTTGGAAATTTTTAGGTTTCAGGTGAATATTGTTTTTAAATAAAACAGATTTTAATTCTTTTGTTTTATAAAACACTTAAAATGCTTGTAAAAAAAAAAAAATCAGTAAAAGTTAAGTGGAAAATTAGTACCAAATAGCAATTAGGAATTGGTATTCATATGACTGTTTCTGAAGTTTGTGGGCGGCATTGGCAGACATGGGTGCTCTGATAATACTGTATTTCCATATGACAAGAAAATTATTTCACCATGTGACATTCAGGAGTTAGAATAACCCGATCTTAGCTTTACTGTTCGCATTTGAAGTATTCTCTGCTATAGGACTTACTTTATTTCTTCTTTAAAAACAGCATAGCAGTGCACTTGAAAACATACAACTGAAGTAACATTTGGATGGTTAAGAAGTAACATCAGTGAGTGTTCTTCTGTTATTTAAACTGCTGATACCCCCTGTACAATAAAATCTGTTGTTTTTGTTTAAAGAATTCTATGACTGCGCTTATTGTAGCAGTGAAGGGTGGCTATACTGACTCGGTAAAAGAAATACTGAAAAGGAACCCAAATGTAAACTTAACAGATAAAGATGGAAATACAGCTTTGATGATTGCATCAAAGGAGGGGCATACTGAAATTGTGCAGGATCTTCTTGACGCTGGAACTTATGTGAACATTCCTGATAGAGTGAGTAAATTTTCATCATAATTGTAATTTTTGTATATATGTAATAATAATACATACTTAAATACTGGTGTACACAAATTTGTGGGTACGTGATTTCTTTGGCTTTCTAATTTTTCTGCCACCTAGGGGTATTTTTATGTATTGCGATTTTACAAGTATGTTAAGTAGAAAATGTTGCTGTGTGGAGGTAAAGATAAACTACAGAAACTACTCTTTTTCTTTGAGATTCTTGAATTGTGAGTTTCCATATGACATGGAAATGGTTTATGGTTGTATATTTGTTGTATCTGTAACATAAGGCTAATACTGAACTAACTTGCAGGTTTGGGGTGGGGGTTTTGTGTATTAATACAGGCGGTAGTGCTTAGTGGTAGTTAAAATTGTAAAACAATGTATGTTATAAAAAGAATGTGTTTCATTCAGCGTGTACCTTTACCATTTACAATGAAACTTTTTACTAGGAAACTTGTATACATTAGAGGAAGACTTCAGTTCTGGGTTAAGACATGTCAGTGTAACTGTTGAAAGTTGCGCTGTGTACCTGAGCTGCGATTGCATTGTTCAGCAGAGGTGTGCAGGATGGGCAGTGACCAGAGGGTGAATCTGCTTGCTAACCACTTGGGGATTTATTTGCTTGCTTATATACCTGCTTTGGGCTGTCTACAGCGTCCTTTTGATAGTCAGATTTTTCTGAAGTGTCAGAGGCAGACCAAGCACTGCACCCTTGGGGCTGTAAGTGGTTAGATACTTAAGCTTAGGTGCTTCTGTCAAGATCAGTGTTTTAGTTCAGGGGCTGAATGCCTGGTCCCTAAATTGAATTGCTTGGGGTTGCAGAGAAGAGAGGAAAACCTCCTAATATTTGCCTTGCAAATTTAAAAGGATTTTTGCATGCTTTTTACTGTATTTCAAGTTTCAGCTTAGTGCTTTTCTTAGATGGTTATGTACTGAGCTGGTGTTGCATGTGACAACAATTTTGATCTGAGGCACATATCAAAGCAAAACTTTAAATATTTAAGAAAATATATTACAGTCTCCCTTTCCGCCTCTTCTGTCACAAAATTCTACCACTGTCTGCATTCCTATGCTCTTAGGAAGGATAAATTACAGCTTTCAGTACAGCTGACTGTATTCCAAAAATACGTCAAACAATGGGTAGCCTTAGTTTCAGATGCTAGAGTAGATTTTGATAAGGAAAATTTCTTGGTTTGCAGCCAGGTATATGACTCTGGTTGACAGGGGTCTACTACTACCCTGAACTTTCTAGCTGAATTCCACACCTGTGAGACACACTTTTCCCATTCCATCATAAAAGAAGTGTTAGGTAATTTCAGGATTTCATTTTCTGAAATTCTGACATATCCTTAAGTGTGTTAAAATCAGAAGCCTTAAGCAGAATTGTAACTTTTTTTTACGTATCTACAACTCCATTTATCACAGCAAAATATTTATTTCTTTTGATAAATTTGAGATAAAATCAGCCTTTTGCTTCTTTTCTTTATAACAGCATAGTGTATGTAAACAGGATAGCAGTCAAATCTGCACAAAAAAAGGGATAAAATTCTTTAAAATTGTTGAAGATCTTTTGTCAGCTGTGAAACATCTAAAGGAGACAGCCAACATTCTTGTCTGATTGTAAAGAGTTTTTATTACTGTGAGTAATTACTTGTCTGATTGTAAAGAGGTTATTACTGTGAGTGGTTGGTCTTCCTATGAAGACACAGAACAGCTGGATTTTTTTTGTATTCATCATCAATTTGTGCTGTTACATTTTAGGATAGTGGTTTAAGCTGGACTTATTTTCGGGGTGTTTGTTTTGCCATAAATATATATTATTTCATCTCTTTGCAAAAAAAATATAAAAAAGGAGTCCAGAATATTTTCTTTTATACGCTTGTTTTTGCAGAGATAACTATTTTTTTGTATCTTTCATTAAAATGAGTGCAGATTTCTTAATGTAAATAGGCATAATGTATATTTTGAGGCTATGATTTAGTCTGTGTTGCTTTTCTTTTAGCTAAATAGTATTAATTCATCTTCAATATTTTTTCACCATTTTTCTAGAGTGGAGATACAGTGCTGATTGGGGCTGTCAGAGGAGGTCACGTTGAAATTGTGAGGGCCCTTCTCCATAAATATGCTGATATAGATATCAGAGGTCAGGTAAGTACAACAATGTACATGTTAGAGAATTTTGAATACTAAACAATTATATTATGTTTCTAAAAGCCAGGTCTTTAAAAACTTGCTCAGTCTACTCTCTAGGAAACTGGGATTCCCATCAGACATTAAAAATACATCAAGTTACTGTGCAGTTTTTAAGATAGAAGACATATGTAATCGTAACGACTTGTTAAGCAGCATTTTTTTTCGGTTAATTTACATAATGGTTGAAAAGCAGAACATGTAAATTGAACTTATTTCATCTGCACTATTGAACAAATTTAAAATAATGAAATACTTAAACTCCCGCTTAATATTATTATTTTAATACTTAATATTTTAATTTTAATATCAATATATTAAAATCCACCTTAGATCATATCCGTTGTCAGTGCAGTTCTGTCACTATGCTTGATTGGTTCTTGTCTCCTTCGTTAACTTCCTTTCTCACATTAAGCAGTGTTGTCAGTGATTTCCATGTTTTCAGCCTACCCCTTCTTTCTTTTTTTGTCCTTTGATTAAGGTATTGTTTTTATTCTTCTACTGAAAGCTCTCTTACTCAGCAAGATACTTGTTTTTATCGTTAGATTCAACTTGCTTTCTTTTGCTTGAAGCTATTCAAATCACTCTGCTTGCAGGCACATATGTTCTGCAAATTTGGACACAAAACTAACTAGTTGCTGTGAGCTGCAAAGATTCAGTACCTGCTGTTGATACAGAGCCTCTCTGAGAGGCCAAGGAGCTTTTAGTTTGGAGAAGTAGTAGTGTAGTCTTCTAACCTGCCGTTGGAAACTGGGAATTGTGTGTCTCAGCTCCATGCTGACATGGATCTGTAAATCTGGAGCTTTTCAACGTCTTGATGTGACCAAGGCAATACAGAAGCAGCAAGAGGACCCAGCCTCCTTGGAGATGAGGAAGCTTGTGACTTCTGGCAGTGGGAGGCTGTCTGTATGGCCATTTGCAGTGGTTCATCTAGTGAATGTATTTGTGGCCTTGTTGACACAACAGGAGTGAGAACCATCAGAGGAAGATTCTGGCTGTGCACTTCAGATCTCCAGATAAGGACCAGCAGTCTCAAAATTGGTGATGAGTGCTGGTGTTTAGCAACCCCTCTGCTGTTCGGCCCTGCAGCATCTGTCTGCTAGGCAGACCTGTTCTGGGGAGATATTCTGTCTGCCCAAATCCATGATGTTCCAGAAAGATTGCTGAGTCTTGTCCAGCCTTCCAGCAACTGTGTTCCTTGCTGCTCATTCATTCATACAGACACTAGTCAGGGGAGACGTTGAGCAGATAAAACGTGACTACAGGGCTCTGGGAGTGAGTGTTGGGGCAGTGGGGGTCTCGTGGTGTTCTCAGCCCTTTAGGTAAGGAGGAAGGGCCCAGCTGTGAGCAACTGGCAGACCAGTGTCTGGCTGTGCAGCTGATGATGCTAGTGAGGAGTCAGCTTCCTCAGGCTGGTGTGTTGCTGGAAGCCACCTGAGTGAAGGACAGAGGACACAAAACCCAGGTGATCAGAGAGGAAAGAAATCTTACTGACCAGGCTTGTGAAACTGTTGAGAAAGGCTTTAAACTCAGTTTGCTGTGAAGCCCATGAGTGAGAGAGGAAGAGCTGCAAATGAAAGAAGCAAGCAAAGGAGAAGGCTGCAAGGGGAACGTTGGCATTCTTGCTTAGAAGCAGGTGTACGTTCAGAGGCTTTTCTTAAATGTCTCTACACAAGTGTGCATCAAATGGAAAGAGTCATGGTGAGAGTCACTAGGCTACAAAAAGATGCAGGCGTGGAGACGTCCTGAGATAGCACATTGCCGGGAAAAAACCCGAAAACCCAGATGATACAAGCAGATTTGCAACTATCAACTATTCCCCCTGCTTCAGTGATGCAGTGTATGGCTGATCTGCATTCTGGTACTTTGTGTTGACTTTCAAATCCATCTACTTTTACAGCTTTCCAGCTTGTATGGCCTGTTTTTAGGCCAGCCGACCAATTCAATGGTTTTATTAGACTATACTGTAAAATTGAGAACAAAATGGAAATTAGTTTTTTAAAAGGCCTGGAAATGGTCAGCACTTCCATGTTCAAATAGAAGAGAAATCTTTTTTTTTTTTTTTAAAAAAAAAAAAAAGGCTGCAGAGAAACATGACTTGCATAATTGCATAATAGGGGTAAAGAAGGCAACACTCTGGAAAAAGTTGTTTTCTTTCATTAGAAAACTTGTATATTTGAGTTACAAACAAATACTCATATGTAGTTTTGGAAACTGTTTCAAGACAGGCTAAATCTACTTGGATTGTTAAAGCTCTTTTTTGGCACAGGTTTTTAAAATAGATTTGTGTTCTCTAGCCAGATTTCCATTCCTGCTCCAGAGTTCTACTGGTGTGCCCGTTAGATTTGGTAGCATTTCCCCTAGCTGTGAGCTGTGCTAGAACTTGCTGTATTGTGTGCTGTTTTCAATATAGTGATTGTACTTTATATATAGTTTTTGAAATTAATCCAACTGAGTGAAAGTACTGACAACATTTAATACTCTTTTTTTGCAGGATAATAAAACTGCTTTATACTGGGCAGTTGAGAAAGGAAATGCTACAATGGTGAGGGATATCTTGCAATGCAACCCTGATACTGAAACATGTACAAAGGTAATGATTACAATTTTAATTGAATTGCTTTGTTTAACATGTGTTCTCAACCCCTATGTGATGTTAAGACCATAATACCAAATTCGGTTTTTGTGAAGTGTCGATACCCTGCATGCTGTAAAATAAAAAAATAATTTCTTCTGAAACACGGAATTTATTTTTATCAATGGTAACATCCCTTTAGTTGATAAACATCACCTTCTACTAAAACTCAATAGTAGGGAAAGTGTGGATGGTTTACCTCAGCATCATTGACATGACCAGCAATAAGGAGTAGAGAGCAGGTGCTACTGGAAACTGAGGAAAATAGGTTTCTGATATTACTAAGAATGAAAGTTTAGACCACAGTTTACTGCATGTGCAGGAATAAAAAAAATAGGGGAAGTAGTATGTACAGCAGTGAATTGCCTCTTCTATGAGTCTCTTTTCAAACATCTTGTATTATATCTGAATCTTGTTTTCTGTTTGACACTGTTATTAACAGAAATGTATTTTGTTCTGTGGTTCTAACCAATGTGGAATACAGGGTCTGTGATACTTTTGCAATAATGTATGTACTGAAATGTTGTTATTCACACAGTAACATATTTAAATAAAAATTCTCTTAAAAGTTTGGGACTTAATTTGTTACCCTATCACTAGTTTTTGCTTGGTTTTGAGTATACAGAAAAGATCTTTTTATTAAGCCTTTATTTTTTCCTTTTAGGACGGAGAAACACCGCTTATAAAGGCAACCAAGATGAGAAATATTGAAATAGTGGAGCTTCTTTTGGATAAAGGAGCTAAGGTCTCTGCTGTAGACAAGGTAAAGACTATTTGTTTGTTTACTTTAGTATGTTTAATCATTTTAGTTTTGAAGCAGAATTTTGTAGTGAACTGTCAAGGCTAATACAGAAAGAAAGCTTCCCATATGCTTAATAATTAAGTAGACTGTAACGCTTAAATACTTAGTCTCCCATATGCTTAATAATTAAATAGATCAGAATACTTAAATATAAATTAATTCCCAACATTAATATAATGAATTTTTTTTGTTTGTATTAGGGTGCTTTTAGTAATATTAAAAAAAAAAAAAATTCCAGGTCAGGAATAAAAATTTCACAGATAGGAATACTAATTCTTAATACACTTGAAAAAAGAGCATAGAGAATGGTTGTTATTTGTCACTGATGTTTGGTTTTGATTAGTAGACTTTAAACCAGGCAATGCCAAGGACAAATACAATGGTTTGTTGCTGTCCTCTTATGCATTACCTACTTTGATTTTAAACCTTTTAAATACAGGAGCATTTATTTGATACTTTTTTAACCTCTTAGTATTATATTTAGGGCCAATATGTAATAACGTCGATTTCATGTGTAAGGAAACTTCTACAGGAAAGTTTTTTGGAGAAATCTGAGCAGACATTGAAATAATTCTAACAAGCAGTACCTCTTGTTCCAAACCAGTCTCTGAATTTGATAGTAGACACTTGTTTCTAAATAGAGACTATGGTTTTCATGAACCGCAAGATATTGTTATAAACATTCAAGAAAGAAGATAGTGCCTTAGATTTAGCTGTCTTTTCTGAAACTTTTGTACTGCTTTTTCAAGGGGAAAAAATGCTTGCTGTAAGGTATTAATGCTGTTGAGAATACCTTGAGATGTATTTCAAGTAAATAATGCATCCAAAATGATGTGGAACATATGGTCTGTTCATAATCTTAGGAATTTATGTTAGATATTACTAGTTTTTCACTTAATTGCAGAAAGGAGATACTCCACTTCATATCGCCATTCGTGGAAGAAGCCGTAAACTTGCTGAATTACTCTTAAGAAATCCAAAAGATGGTAGATTGCTTTATAGACCCAACAAAACAGGAGAAACACCTTACAATATTGACTGTAGCCACCAGAAGAGTATCTTAACACAGATATTCGGAGCCAGTAAGTATAAGTATTTAATTTTATATTTTTTTAATCACTTGTATATTGAGAATTGAGTTTATTCAACTCTATATTGAAATGTGAAAAACCATTTAGTTTTTTTAGTATTCCAACTAATGGCAGAGCTTTAAAAAAATCCCTTGCAAAAAGTTCATCATTCTAAAAGCTTAACATAAATCAGATGTACCTTGTATTTTTGACTTTTGACATTGGATACTGTGCAACTTCTGTTGATTGTTTTGTTTTTACTTAGGTCTTGCTTGTGTAGGAATTAATTTCTTTAACTTGCTGTGATTTGTGGTTTTGTTTGTCTCTCTTGTGGTAAGCTGTAATGACCTTTATAATTATGTAACATTCATGTGGATGGTTTAAAATTCCTTTGAACAAGAATGTAGGAGTATATATACAAATATAGGTGAACCGGTCATGATTTTATGTATGAAAGTTGTCATATTGAAGAGATTTCTTAAAGCAAAGTTCTGTAACATAGTATTCATATTACAGGACACTTGTCTCCCACGGAATCTGACGGTGACATGCTGGGTTACGATCTGTACAGCAGTGCTTTGGCTGATATTCTGAGTGAACCAACCATGCAGCCACCTATCTGCGTAGGCTTATATGCACAGTGGGGAAGTGGAAAATCCTTCCTGCTCAAGAAACTTGAAGGTAAAATTTGATTTAGCCTTTTCTGTAGGTTCAAATTTATCTATGAAAAGCATCACAAGGGAGCTGCCAGTTTTTGCGACAGCCGTTGGTCCATTTAATGTTGTATCCAGTCTCTGTTTCTGTAATGAAAGGATTTAAATTTTAGTGTGGTCAGTTCATCCATTGGTTGCTTTGTTAATTTATACAATGTCACGACAGTCTTTAAGTGTTGCTGTCCATTGTCCTCTGGGTTTCCTGCAGCAGTGAATCTACACTTTAGGTACTGCTGAAAATATGGCTGCTGAAATATGCCTTGCTGAGGGTGTTTGTGTGTCAAATCAGGTTCAGACCTCTTTTTGCTGCATGTCATCTTTTTGCTGTGTGTCATCTTTTTTCATTTTTTTTTTTTTAAGAATAAATTCCAGACTATTAATATTGTTTCTCTGTAGTATATTTTCTCTGCATCTAGTTTTCTTCCTCTGCCCCCTTATTTACTTTGAGCTTTTTGAACTTTCTGAAATGACAGAAGAAAGCAAATACAGCATATGAAGAGTGTCAATGCTTTTCACAGTGGAAATAGGCGTCTTATTTACAGTTTTGGTTTTTTTCTAACAAAGGATGTTTTTCTGAGACGTTTCAGTATGATTCAAAGTTCTTTCTGCTATTTCTGTGTTTTTAAAAGCTTCTATATTAGTCAAAATGGGGTCTCTGCGTTCATTTTGTTCAACTGATGCCCCATGTCATAAACAAAAAGTGGTGTGCATTTTTGACTCTGATGTTTATTGTTGATGAGATATTACTTTTTTAGAACACTTTGCCATCATAAAATATGTTTTAAACTTTTGAAGGAGAATAGAAAATGGCACGGCTTTTAATATGCCTGCAAACATATGAAATCTGCAGCAGACAGTGCAAGTATTATTACTTAAATGGTTTCATACATTGCATGCATGAAAACTTAGGGTTTTGCATTAACATTTGAAGAATTCAAGCATCATTGTCTTTTTTTTTTTGATGAATAATAGGGAAAAGTTATGAAGTCTACTAAAAAAAGTGTTTCTTTTCAAAGATGACCATTATAATACCTTCTTTGCTTTCTGTTCTAGAGTGATTTAACATGTTAACTCGTTTTGTCTTTTTGTTTTAGATGAAATGAAGACTTTTGCCGGACAGCAGATCGAACCTCTGTTTCAGTTCTCCTGGCTTATTGTATTCCTCACACTTTTGCTGTGTGGAGGTTTGGGTTTATTGCTTGCTTTCACAGTGGATGCAAAGCTTGGAATAGCGGTGTCACTCAGCTTATTAGCAGTTCTCTACATTTTCTTTAGTAAGTCTTATTTTATATGAAGTTTGTGAAGGTTTTAATCTATTTTTGGAATGCAGTATTGTTTTGTAGACAAGCTTTGTGATTCAGAAAAAATACTAAATATTTTTGCAGAAAATAGGACCCTTTTGCACCCTTTCCTCGTGTTTTGCATGTAATTTGTGAAAGGGCACTCCTGAAAAGAAAGAAGAATTTTGTTTATTAACTTTATTATTTTACTCTTAGGATTCTCATTTTTAGCCATAACCATTAAAAATTCATTCAATTCCTTTTACGCAACTCCATGCTTTAGCTGTTCAAATTTCATGGTTCTTTCAGCTGTAAACATTGACTAAAATATAGCCAAAACATCTTTTTTTTATTATTTCTTAATATTTTAGCTGTAATTTACTTTGGTGGCCGAAGAGAAGGTGAGAGCTGGAACTGGGCCTGGGTGTTAAGTGCAAGATTGGCAAGACATATTGGATATTTAGAGTTACTTCTCAAACTCATGTTTGTGAACCCGCCGGAATTACCAGAGCAGACCACTAAAGCTTTACCTGTCAGGTTAGTTATTTCGTTTATTTACTCTTGAATTAATAATTCAGGTTCACTCTGATATTTTTCAGACTGTGCATGTTTGTCTTCCTATGAAAAGCTGTTGAAATTCCTGTTTGAAAAACAGTAACCCTAGAAGATCATGTAGCTAAATTTTTCATTCTGAAGAAGACGATAGTGTTTTTGAGAAAAACTCTCTGCCAAAGTCAGTAAAAGTTACTGCTTTCTAGTATTCGGGGTTTTGACTATCATACTAATAAAAATTTGTAGAAGACAAAATAAGAATTCGGTTTTCAGGCACAGCTTACTGTTTCACTGATTACTTTTGTTAACTAATTGTTTTGTGGGTTTTTTTTAATTTCCCCTTAAGTAGAGCATCAGACTGCTCAAAGCTTCCAGTGTACCTGAAAGCAAGGAAATTTATGCCATGTGTTTTATAGTTTTGTTTAGTCTTATTGTTTAGAGACTTGTATTTTAGTCTCATGGTGCTTTTATGTGATCTTGTTCTGTTTTGTTTTGTTGTTTGGTTTTTGTTTTTTTAATCCTCCATAAATATTTGCAAATAGCTTGGAATGCAATTTTAGAAATACTTGTCAATGTTATGTTTTGCATCATGAAGATATTTTTATGTTTTTACTGCCATCTGAGGTGCCGTTTTCATCTTTTTAAGAAATCAAATTTTAGAATAGGAAGTGGGGCAAAGAAGAGTTTGATAACGGGAGAAGAAACAAACACTTCAATGCTATGTAGTGTTTAAAAAAAAAAAAGTATTTAAGTGTTTTACATTTTGTGCCACTTGAAAAGACTTAGCTTCAGAGACGCAGGAAGATTTTTCGTTTTGGTTGCTAGAAAATATCTAAAGCTTTCTGAAGTATACAAAATATGTGGATTTTTCTCTTTCAGATTTTTGTTTACGGACTACAATAGACTGTCCAGTGTAGGTGGAGAAACGTCATTGGCTGAGATGATTGCTACCCTCTCTGATGCATGTGAAAGGGAATTTGGTTTCTTAGCAACAAGGCTATTTCGAGTTTTCAAGACAGAAGATACACAAGGTTTTTATTACCTGAATGACATTTCCGATTATTCCATTTCAGTGCACTACTATCAGGGTTCCGTTTTTCACATTATAAGCTCTTTTTAGAAACTGTTGTAGCCATGCAGCAATTCGTACAGAAGGGGAAACTCTTTGCATTGTTTTGGAGAAAAAAATGGCCTGTTTTCTTTGCTTATCTTGATTTTATTAATAGAATATCTCCTGTGAAGTATAGTTTTCAGAGGTGTCAATGGAAATGCATATTTATATTGCATCCTTTTAGATGCAGCATGGTATTTTTCCATAGCAATTGAGTCATTGTGTCTGATTCAGATAAAGGGAAAAGTATACTTTTGTGTACTGCTAAAAGAAGTTTCTATTTGATTTATTAGATTTTAATTCAGAGCTTTTATGAGTGACCACTGCTTATACTGGGAAATAATAAACGTGTAGAACATGTCGATCCAAAACTATAAATTGCTGTGATCAGCACTGGTAAGATAGGATGAAATATTCCTACTTGATCCAAATGGAACAAACTATTTTCTGCTGTCCCATTTTTAGATTTCTGAAGAGAATTTGCAGAACAGAGTATGATATTGTGAAGAAAGGGAATTCTTGAGTCATAGAGGATTTATTTCTACTTTGAGTTCAGTTTCAGTCAGTTACTTCTCATTTCATTTTGACCTTGACTGCAAATTGAGGAATCGGTTAGATGCTGTCTCCGCTTACAAAGTGAAACGTTTAGACTCTCCTGTTGTGCAGAGGGTGGAAAAAACATGCTATTGTGCTGAACACCACTTACTCTTCTTTGTTATTTCTCAAATTCACTGAATGTTCTTTAGGAAAGCGGTATGTGGATTTTTTCACCCTTATTTCCATATTAAACGTTCTGCAGTTCTTCTCCTTAACCTCTGTGAAACGGCTTTCATGATGCTGTAATTTCTCCCAAAGTTGACTTGAGAGTGGCAGTGTAGTACTTTCATTTGTAATCTTATATTTCTCTTGTATTCCTTGGCTCTGTTGCCTTCCTGTGGTCTTCCTATTTATCTAATTGTTTTTTTTTTTATTTTATTTTCCATTTTTGATGATCTTGCACATCTTCTCCTTGTCTCCAGATGTTTATAGGTCTAGGGTCATAGGTTTTTTCTCTCTGGGTGTTCACAGAAATTGCATATTGGTTTCTTCTTAGTCTCCTGTAAGATACAGAGACAGGAGATAATTTTTTCTATGTCTGTAAACTCGCAAACAGGCCCATGCAACTGACATTTCATTGTTGATGATTCCTAAGTCTGTCTCTAATCCTGTTCTATCTCTTTCTAGCTAGAGGAAGCTTAAAGCCCTACTTCAAGATGTCTAGAACTGAATGTAATTATAACTCAGCTGTTATTCTTCTCTTCTTGCCACTCACTCCTGTCACTATGCATTTCTGTTGCTTTGTCCTGCATCACAATCCGATCTGTCACATATGTCCAGCTCATATCCCAGTCTAGGATATCATATGTGGGCTGTGTATAAACCTTTGATATTCTTTCCGTGTAGCAAACTTAAAATTTGATTTTTTCCATTCCAGTTCAAATATTGATTTTTAGCTGTTATTTTTTTTTTATCAGATTATTGCTATATTCCGTTCTTTGTTATCAACAAATGTGTACAGAAGATGTGAACCTTCTAGATGTGCACATCACTAGATGTGTCCACGTCCTCAAGGCGGAGGCTGCTACTTTGGAAAAAAGCTATTTCTTTGATCACTACTTCAGCTGTGCTAACCTCCAACTGCAATATTTCTTCGTCTCTTCCTTATCAATCCAACTGAAGTCAGGAGGTCTCTATTCTTTACTGAGGCCCTTGTGATCTATCCAAACCTTCCATCTGCTGTCCTCCCTTGTTTGTGTATGCTTTAGCATGGAAGAAAGGATAGTCTCAGGTTGTAGCTTGCAATTTTGATTTAGTTCTCCAGTGGCACCATTAGTACTAGGTAATGTATCGTGTTTCTGTTTAAAACCGATAATTACCTTACTGTTTTCCTAGGATTTACTTGTATGAATACACTTTACTGAGATACGTCACAAAGGGGATGAAACCACTGATATGAAATCTGTTTAATAAAGATCATTTCCATCCAGTGTGGATTTCTTGAAACAATGGAAATAAATTGAAGATTAAAGGAATATTTCCATAATTTATAAGAATTTTGGCAAATTTAGACAATTTTTTTCACGTGTTTGTGACTGGGTGGTAACCCTGCGGTAACCTTCTGTGCAAGTTAGTGTTTTATGAGAAGTATGCAAGTTAATAGATTTTGTACTCACCTGTAATTACATTTTTACATTCATTTTAACAACAAATACTTGTTTCCTAGGTAAAAAGAAATGGAAGAAAACTTGCTGTCTCCCTTCCTTTGTGATTTTCCTGTTCATACTGTCTTGCGTTGTTTCTGCAATTGCCCTGCTGGCTATTTTTAATGTAGAACCAGCCAACATGACAGTAAATGTTATTCTTATATCAGTTACCTGTGTTGTTGGTTTGGCCTTTATCTTGAATTGTCGCACATGGTGGCAAGTCATGGATTCAGTTTTGAATTCTCAAAGAAAACGTCTTCACAACGCTGCCTCCAAGCTTCACAAGTTGAAAAGCGAGGGGTTCATGAAGGTAAGCATTTATATGAATCGACCATTAAAAGAATTGAAACAAAAACCCAAACCTGTAGCCTTCTCAAGAAGGGGCACCATTTATTTAATCGGGCCAAGTCTCGCAACATTAGAATGAACCTTGGTGAGTTTTTACTGAAGGGAATACTTCTGTTCCACTGGTAATTATGCTTTGTCTTCGTACAAGATCTGTCTGCCCAAGCAGGAATGTTAGGTTTTGATTAAGTTTTCAGTTTCTAATTTTATTTTTGCTGGGAGGAAGGTACTAGGAAGACAATTGTTCTAAATGATCAGTAGTTAGTAAAACCTTACTTTAGATCATAGGATTAGAAAGAATAACCTTTAAAATATTCTAAAGGTGAAAAAACAAGCCTAACGTTGGCTGTCTGCAAGACCTCTTTACTAAGAAAGGCAGGATAGGACTGAAAGAACATTCAAAAACGGTTCATGTATTTAATGAAAAATGGTAGAAAATACTATTGTTTAGCTGGGTTATATCTAAATTGATAGAAAATGTTCCAGAGAGTTCCTCATATGACTTATGTCATCTTAATGTGCACATTTAAGATATATCTAGTGGTGAATAGATCAGATTTTAATGTCTACCTATTAGTTGCTGAAATTAAGGCAAGTGAATTCCACCTCTGTTTTTACGCTAAGGGTGGTTGTTAAATGTGTAACTTAATTTTGAAAAACTTTATAAATCTTCAGATTGTATATCCTGAATAGGAATGACTGATTTCCTTGACTGGAAGGCAGATAGAAAATTGTAGTGTACGTTTTATGCAAAGCAATTTTTGAGGATTAGCTGAAGCTACAAATACTTTTTTGTTTACTCTTGGAATACTGATTTACAGTGCATAAGTATTACTTTATTTTTAAATAACATTATAATGGATTTTAAATAAGGGTAGTTTGTTACGTTAAAGTGGAATATGGAGTTCTGCTGTGCATTTTTGTGCAAATAGGAAATTAAAATTTTGGAAGTGACATTTTAGGACTTTGGGTATTTATAAGTGTTTATTTTTGTAATCTTATTGAAGTATTTTTGCGGAAAGTAGCAATCTGCAAAAGGAATTATATGCATTTTTGTGAGTTTTAAGTATTATAGACATGTCTCTTCTTTCTTTACTTTTAATTTTTATAGGTTTTGAAATGTGAGGTGGAACTGATGGCCAAAATGGCAAAAACCATTGACAGCTTCACTCAGAACCAGACAAGGCTTGTTGTAATTATTGATGGATTGGATGCTTGTGAACAGGACAAAGTTTTACAGATGCTTGATACTGTGAGTTGGATCATTTTGTAAAGATGATCTCTGGATTATCTGGGTGAACTCTTCCATAGATGAGCTCAGATACACACGATTATTGTGTATTTTCTGTAGAAAGAAGGCATACAAACAGAGTCTGTGTGTGTAGTCTTTTAACGTTTGTGTAGATTGGCATAATTGTAATACTAAGTGTGATGGGTTTTAAAAGTTGAAAATGAAATCCCAGTAGGGACTGTACATGTTAATACTTGTGAAAAGTTGTGAAATAATCATATGTAAATTATTGAAAATTAATATCCTGTTGAAACAAACTTAGAATGTTTGGAGAATTTTTCATACCTTAGATGAAAAATACTGAAATGCTAAACGTTTGGGGGGGGCTAGGACATTACTGTGTGATCCCTTCTTGGTGATGACTTCACTGTAACTACTACTGTTAATTTGTCAAGTGTGCTTATTTCTAATTGTGGGTAAGTTCCAAACATAAGATATCTCATGTTGAAGAAACTGACATCTCTATATATCTCTTGTCCTCTCAAGTTTATAACTGAAACAGAATGAATATAAAATGTTGAGTCAGATGTTCAAATGATCCACAGTTACTATTATTAACAAGGTGTGCTGTCTGCTTTTTTACAGGTGCGAGTCTTGTTTTCAAAAGGCCCATTTATTGCTATTTTTGCAAGTGACCCACACATAATAATAAAGGCTATTAACCAGAATCTCAACAGTGTTCTACGTGATTCAAACATAAATGGACATGATTACATGAGAAACATAGTCCATTTGCCTGTTTTTCTGAATAGCCGAGGACTTAGTAATGCAAAAAAACTGATGGTAGCTTCGACAACCAACGGGGATATTCCTTATACAGATAATGCAGGTAAGGTTATGCAGGAGAATGATATAACAGTTACAAAACTAATGTTAAAAAAATCTGGTTTTTTTGGAAAAAATTAGTTAAATAATTGTCAGATAATTAGTGTTATTTTATAGATCAGTCAAATGTATACGAATGGAGAAAATGCCTGCCTTTTTGTTTTCTTTTCCAAAGGATTGCATGAAGAGGTTGACAAGAGAGTTTCTCAGAACAGTCTTGGAGACATGACCAAGCTTGGTAGCAAAACTGCTCTCAATAGGCGGGTGAGAAAGACTACTTTTTTTTTTTTTTTTTTTTTTTTTTTTTTTTAGACTGAATGGGGATGCTGGTAATACCTCTTTTTTTCTATTCTTTTCTTTTTTCTTTCATGTTTTTGATGATGTCAACTTGGAAAACTTACCAAACCATCTTATGACGTTAATACAAATGATCCATGTAGGAAAGCTACATTCTTAAATCAGTAGAATGATGCTCTATCAAAGAGGAAGAAGCTTTCTTGCTCCCCAAAATGTTCTTTTCGCAAATACTTAAATTTATCTCTCTGTGAATGCTGAGATGATACAGGATACCGATAGTAGCTATGATCGATGTATGTGTGTTTATTTTGGATTTTTGTGTATAAGCCCAGTATCACTTGATCACAGGATCTTGCAACAAGGGGCAGTAATTGAGCGAATCAAGGAATTTAGGATATTATAGTTCTCGACTTTTACTGCAGCATGTCCACCACGCTTTCTTTCCTGCTTTCTGTTCTGTTTTCCCATCTTTACATAAAATCAGAAAGTGGTTGAATCATGAAGTGGTTGAATAAAAGGTATCTAGGAAGTAGTGAAAAGCAACACACAGTCTGAGGATTCTGAGGCTTTTGAACTCCCATAGGCAGAAACTGGTGGAATTTTGTAGCAGAGAAACCTGATGTTTGCGTTAATTTTAAAATGTGATTAGTAAATGGATGGCATTAACTTTTTGTGGAGACAGTAGGAAACAATGATGGCAATACTGAAATTAGTAACCTTTTTTTACAAAGTATCTCACTGTGTCAGTATTTTGCTCCCTCAGAAATGGCATGGAAGTAAAACGTGTAACTCTTGACAGTTCTTGGCTTATGCGGAAGTCATGTTCAACTGTTATACAGCTAAATCAGACTTAAATTCTGGTAAATATTTTCATGGTATTTCATGTCGGCTTCTCAGACATATTCACAAAGGTTCTAACTTTATAATCAAGTAAAACAAATATTTCAAATACATAAAAGTTTTTGATACCAATCAGTATTCCTTGCTTCCTTTGTATCATTATCAGGATACTTACCGAAGGCGCCAGATGCAACGTACCATTACCCGCCAAATGTCTTTTGATTTGACCAAGCTGTTGGTTACAGAGGATTGGTTCAGTGATATCAGTCCTCAGACCATGAGAAGATTGCTGAATATTGTTTCAGTAACAGGTAAGTGTGTCATGTTTGTGTACTGTAAACACTATTGTGTTGTGGTTGCTGGTAGTTACACTCAGACGTTTTGGTGTGAAAACTAAATTTAACAAGTCAGTCTGCGTGTTGATTTTGAAAATCCTTCTGAAGCAAACTCTTCAAGCAAAGATTGTAGACTATTCTATGTAGACTTAAAAAATATTTGTTGTTTCATTGACTTCAGTTGAGAGGTAAATTATTCTAGTCTATATTTTTGGGAAGTCTTATATTTTTTAAATTTTGAAGTGGGATAATAAAATACATTTTTCAGTTTCTAATACTCTAATGTGAACAAAGCTCGTGGTGCTGGTACCTTAAAAGGTAAACTGCGAGGCAAAACCAGGTATGTATCCTTTTCACTCTTGCAAGGGATATTTGAAGTCCTTTTTCCCTAAATGGTTGTCTGGGGCTGATGATGAAAGCATTTTGTGACCTGTTTTCCTTCAACAAAGCACGATCAAGACATTGGTATCTTTGAGGTTTAAAAATTGGAAACAACTGGAAAAGCTGTTATGGAAGTCTAATAAAAGTCATGTTTCATGCAGTAAGTGAATGGGGAATGTTTATTTACTGTCTTTTCTATTACACTAAAAGGCACTGAGTAGCCTTACAGCTAACTCGTTCAGAACAAACAAATTGAGTTACTTTTCATACTGTATATAGTGAAGTGCATAACTCTGCAACAGTATTATGTGGATGCGGGAGGATTATGTGGATTCAGAAAACAATTAAATATCTGAAAAGTAAAATTCATCAAGTGCGAATAGAAAACAAGCAATAAACCACAAATCACCAGGGGCTGGAATAATAAAAGAGAATATTATTTTTCCCCAGGTTCTGAAGCTTTTATATAAGATTTGCTATTGTGCAGTATGAGGCTTCTGGGAACTTGGACCTTTACTCAGAATTGGCTTGATCTTTAACCAGAAAAAAATACCCTGGCAAAAGCTTGAGCTTAATTTCAGTATCCTTAACTATTTTTTGTATTGATGCGAAAACCAATACCAGCTTTTTCAAAAGGATCAAATTTCATGTTTTCTCTACTCCAGGCTTTGTATTCTGAATGTTTATGATTAGGGTGTGGACCCTTGTAGGAAACTGCCATTCACCAGGTGCTAGTGAAACACTTTTTTACTGTGAGGGTGACTAAGCATTGGCACAGGTTGCCCAGGGAGGTTAGGGAGTCTCCATCCTTGGAGATATTCAGAAGCCATCTGGACACAGTCCCGGGCAACTGACTGTAGGTGGCCTGGCTTAAGCAGGGGGGGTTGGACCAGGTGACCTCCAAAAGTCCCTTCCAACCTCAACCATTCTGTGATTCCGTGAAACAAATAATATTTACCGTTTCTTGGACTAACTGGAAAATGTAAAGGATTCACAGATATGCCAAATGTATTGTCTTTAATACTTAAAAATATTTTAGTACTATTTAGCATGCATATTTAGTATATTAAGTTAGGTTCGTTCTACAAGATGGGTTACAAACAGGAAGGTTAATTCAGGAGAACTTCTTGCCACTGGTAAACAAGGTTATTGGCTCATAAAATAATGAGTAGCATAATGGTTGAAGAGACAGTAAACAGTTCTACCTACAGCTGAGTTGAGGAAAGGACAAATAGTGCTTTTAAAATTTGAAACAGATAGTTGAAAAAATGTTACGTTTACTATACAGATATTTCTGATTTTGTTTTGTTTTTTCTCTATCTAATCTTGCATGCAATTGTAGTTTTTTTCATTGACCCACTAGGTATCAGTGGTGTCTTTAAGAAGAAGTGATGCACCTTTGAGCTCTTCCCTTACAAATTGATCCTACTTATGGCTTCGTACATTACACTTTAAGGAGGGTGTTGCAAGGTGACATTGATCCTATTCTTTACAGCTTGGGTGCTGCAGAACTCTTCCCCTGAATAAAATGGAGTACTTGTTTTTATGCCACTTCAGCTCTTCTAATCTGAGTTCCTGGTTTTATGATAAAGGATCTCATTAAATGACGGGTAATACAGTACTACATTGTACAAATGGAGAACAGAGTGAATATTACGGTGTTTTGAAGGAAAAGGGTTCTGGTCTTGTTTTTTAGTTATTTCAACATAAATCAAATTGTCACAAGCTCTGGATTATGTTAATGAAAATAGAATCTCTAAAACTTCTGATTTTGCCTAATAACATTTGATTGCTAGGAAGACTACAGTACGATGCTACCAGTAATACAAGCAATAAAAGATTATGTTAAATGATCTTTGCCATTTCTAGAAATATGACCTATGTCTTTCTACGATAACATTTAATGCTCAAGTAAAAAATCTTCTTAATTTTCTAATGAGAGCTGGATCATTTGAGAGAGAATTTTAGGAAGGAAACTTTCACAGACACAGAAATATCACAGTCGCCTGCGGGCATATCAAGGATTGGTTAAACAGACTTGGCATTAAGTTCTGCGTTGGGTGACTGTAGCCATTGCCTACACTGGGCACAGTTCAGAAATCAGCCTGTCTCTGCTGTGCAGCACATAGCTGGAGCTAGGAAACCTGCTGCAACCATCTCAGGTCACACTTAAGGTGTTTGCTTTACCGATAGATGTAGAGAGTAATAATACAGGCCAAAACTGAATTGTTTCCTGCTGATGCATTTGGTTGCAGAAACCTACAGCAGCAGTATCAATGCTGCGTCCACTGCCCAACTTAACATTGCATTTGTGATTACTTATTTCCAGCATGCCACAAGTTAGGTGGGACTGGTTCAGATCTGGTGCAGTGCTGAAGTAGTTGTCTCAGTAGGAAGTATGATACTGAGAACACAGTTGTATGTCTCTAAGCTGAGGTTCAGCTCTGTCAAACCAACTTGCGTAACACAAGGGGTTGGCTGTCTTCCATTAACTTAATGTTAGTATAATTAATAGAAGAGCGTTAATATGTCATTTTCCCTGCTTTCCCCTGCATTTTCCCTTTTTTAGTGATCATTTGTATGTGACAACAGACTTAAAATTCTCAGCTAATCTTTTAAATAACGTGCCAACTCTTAGCATTGTCGTTACCATTTGTAGCATGAAATGTCTGGTTTCATGCTACAAATGAAATGGCAAATTATAGTGCAGATGTGAAAGTATAAAAAAATCACAAACTGTTAGTTGGAAAAGCAAACAAACAAACCCTTTCAGGAACACTTTTAGTGTACTATAATCTGGGGTTATATATGGTGATTTCATGAGCAGAGCCTTCAGGCTGTTATACGTCACCACCAATATTAATAATGCAGTTCTAGAAAACTTGCTAAAACTTGAAATGCATAAACTGTGGCATTAACTTTTTCTGTTTTTTTGAAATAACTTTATTTGTAATTCATACCCCGCCTTATTAAGTTAAAACACTCTTTTGGTTATAGCTTTGAATTTTACTTTATTGGCTATTGAAGGTGGCAGTTCTGTGCCATCTAACTTCTTTTGGCCATATTTCATATGCCAGTGCACAGATGGTCTTCCACAGTATCAGCATGATTTTTGTGTTTAGAGTGAGAAATGAATGCTGTGTGAAGTTCTCTATTGAGTTTTGTTAAAGTAACTTAAGATTCACCTGTAACGGGATCATAGTAATTAGTGTTTAACCTTGAGCTGAAGTTGACAGTTTTGGAGAGTCTCACATTCTGACCAGTATTTGCACGAAGTTTTATTAGGTTGTCAAATGATATTTTTAGATGCAACTTGATATGATTTTGAACTTACTGAGCTAAAAATATAGAGGGGAAAAAAAAAGTACCATTCAAAAGGGGGGAAAAAAATCCTCTGTATTTTTTTTTCCCTCCTTCCCTGTTATATTAGGTCGTTTATTGAGAGCTAATCAGATCACATTCAATTGGGATAGACTGGCTAGTTGGATCAATCTCACAGAGCAGTGGCCGTATAGAACATCGTGGCTCATACTGCATCTTGAAGAAACTGAAGGTGTTCCGGATCAGCTGACTTTAAAAACCATCTATGAGAGGTAGGTGTTGTTCTGGTAATGGTATGTATTTTCAATGATTAAAATAGTGATCATTATTAATGATGATAAGAATAATATGGCTTTCAAACAGCTACCAGGTTGTAATCGAAAACTCCCACAACCTTACTCCTTCTGTTAACTTTCAGAAACTTTTAAATGACTTTCATTGCTATTTAATGCACCGTGTATGAATGTGTGCTTTGTATTAAAAACAAAGAGAATTATACTGGAATTCTTTCACAGATAGCTAGCTGTGCTTCTGTCTCTGATATAATTTTCATCTCTACCTGTCAAGCTAGAAGGTTGGGTTTTTTCCCCCTAGTTAGAAATCTGAACTAAGCTCTGCAAAAACTGCCTTTACTGGAAAAGATCTCTGAAGGTTTGGTGCTTGGCAAGTGTGCTTGAGGCTACGGCAGTGCCTTGTGCTGCAGTTAAGGAATATGAAAAGGAAGCATGACTTTCTCCATTGCTGATACAAGTTGCTGTCGGACAGAGCTGTCTGGGTTTTGCAACTTGGAGCAATGGTCCCTGTCTTGCCAGTGAACATGTCTTTCCAGAACCTGTCTGCATGTAAGAAAGGACTTGTGGATTGTGACAAGTGGCCTGATGACAGCGGGAGTAATGGTAGAGCAAGAATGTGACTGGAGTTGGGCCTATAGGAAAGAAGCAGAATCTGAGAATCAAAGGCAGTGAGAGAAAAGAAGCATTTGACTTCTGTAAGAAATAACTGAGATCAAGTGAAAAGAACAGCTGAGGTAAAGAGGGAAGACTGGGATTGATTGAACAAGTTGCCAGAAAATCTAGAGACTTTGCAGGGTCCAGGGAAAGAATGGAGCGGAGAATGAACTTGGACAGAAAATTTTGGGAAGGTACCCTGCACTAAGAGCCAAGGAATGGGAGAAGATGAACTGGATGAGGGTCTGGGATGGGCTGGAAATGGTTGAAATGTTGAAAATGGAGTTAGGAATGATTGGGAAAGACAATTGGAACGGGTTGTATTAGAAAAGGAAAGTCAAAGTGGGGTTAAAATCTGAACGCAAAGAACCCAGAAGGTAGGGGGACAAGGGTGGACTGTGTGTGACGAGGCTGGGGGCTGAAGATAGACAAAAGGGCAAGTAGTAGCCTGGAGTTGCTTCAAGTTGGGGGTTGTTGCTGAAATATCAAACTTCAGAGGTAAATAAGTGTGTGATTAGAAAACACTTCCCTCTAGAGAATGGATCCAGTTTCTGGATTTTGCATTTCCTCTGTGAGTGTGAGATACCTATGAAATCATAGATTAAGGAATGGGAACCCACCTCTCCATTGTGGGTTCACATGGCTAGTGTCACAAATGTTTATGTGATCAGGTAAGTACAATAATTCAGAATGATCAGGGATTCTCTCTCCTGTCCTGCTTTCCAGTACTCTTGCTGTAGTATTTCTAACTTATCTTTGTTTAGGTTTGCTGTATGGCATGTTTCATAATATTTTATTTTCAGCGTTTATCCAACAAATTCATTACAGTCTTTTGATTACTAACGTTGACGGTAATAAATCGCTTTGGAGTGATCAAAGTCCAAAGCTATCTTCAAGACATAACAATGTTTATGTTTTGTGATAATTCAAAGGAGGTATTAGACACCTGAATTGTTCTTAGGAATGGGGAGTAGTAATTCCAGTATAAACTAACGTTCAATCTGTAGTAAACCAACGTAAGGAGAAGGAAAGGACAGTCACAATTGGATGTGAATGATTTATTTGGGTTCTGGATTATTTGTTGTTACTACAGACACTTGAACTGTTGATACTCAGTGCCAACTGGAGTGTGTCAGGGTTTATTAGTTCAGGTGTGGAGGAGATTCATGACTCCTGCTATGCTGTTTTGCCTCTTGCTATCCAGGTTGTGTTTGGAAGTTATAAAGCCACTTCGGTAGAGTGCCAATTCATAATTGACAGTTAAATACGTATAAATAAATTTATAGTGTATAAAACTTGTGTAATGTGAAGAAACAGTGAAGAACTCTGTACCATATATTGGAAAAGGGAAGATGATGATCATCTTTTAAGTAAAGCTGTTTGTTTTCTACCTGCAATACCAGGAAAACAAGGAAAAGAGGGCCAACATTCAGAATTCTCTCTTTAGCAAAAAATACCAACAGGAGTATTTGATATGAAAATGATAAAGCTACAAGACTGAGTTTCTTTGACTACTTAGCCATAAAAAAAAAGAGGTCATAATAATAACATTGCCGCATGCTCAGGAAGAGAATTGTTGTCTGTGTCAGCCACTACTGTTTGAACCTCTGTAAGGAACTAAATATATAACTCTGCTGATACAGTGACAAAGCTGAGATCTCATCTGTCTGGTGATTTGGTTGATCATCTTTACTGTATGCTAAATATGAAAAGGTCTGCAAACTCTTCTCTGGTATTATCTAATATTCTAAAAATTCTTTTTTATCCAAAATAATCCTTTCTGTGTCATTGTAATTCTTTTTATCTACAACTATTTGAAGTCACTTGGCTTGAATATCTGTTTCTGTATCAGTTCAAAGTAGAATATTTACTTTAGTTCTTCTTTTATAACTTTAGTCTCAGTTTCCTAAGGTTTTCTAGTTTATAAAGCAGCTTTCCCATTTGGGGTCTCATGAATAGATACCAGACTTTGATACTTTTATAACTTCTGCTCCTGTACTGAGTTTGTGTTACTTCTTCCCTGCCTTTTATTCTGCAAGGATATTTTTAAAAAATATTTTGGTGCTTTAGAACAGGAGCAAGAATATAATTTTCCCAGTATTGAGTATTTTGTGTCAAATTACTTTTTGTTGTGACAGTGCAAATTCTTCTTTGGTTTTGCTGCATTTCTGAACTCTAAGTGTGTGGGGAGAGGGATCTGCTTGGACATCTCCCTTGGATGAAAGGGGTCTTGTAGGTTCTGTGTTAAGTGTAGTTCTGCATTCAGTCACATTCTCCATGTAAGGAGAATGCTTTGATATTGTAGTTAAGTTTTCAACTTTTAAAATACTGTGTGTTAAGAAGCTTGCGAATCACCAGGATTCCCCTGCAAGGGAGATCTCTCCATTGCCTTCCTCTTAGCTCCTGATTGTGCGGGGCAGAGGGTGAAGACAGCGGCTTGATCTGTTACAGGTACCTTCAGCTGAAGATACGGTAGGTATTTTGTGTGTGCACTGAGGGTATGACGAGTGATAATTAAACCTGTATTGTTTTACTGCTGTATCTTGGGAGACAGATTATAACCAGCTCTTTACTCTGAATACAGCCGGTGCTGTGGGAGTGTGATTCAGTGCGAGACTTGGTACCTGTGTCTATGGTGGTGCTGTGCCGGCAGGTGGCACTAGCAGAATGGCCGTCTGTCCAGCATAGCTCTGACAGCTGCTGTTTGCTTGTTTGTCTTGGCATATTCTGTATCCATGTTTAACATTAGTGATCTTTTTCACTAGGTGCTTTGTTTTTCAGCATTTCAAAGAATAAGCAATACTTTCACAACATATAAAAAGTACAGTAAAATGAAAAGAATCAAGTAGTCAAGCATTAAGAAATGAAAGAATAAAAATAGCCTGCAATTAATTCCTATGTATGCAGTATGATATATGATTTATATGATCATATGCTATTTTTCCCCCATAAGATTCTTGTCTTGTAATGTCCAGAATTTAATTTTGCAAACTGTATAAACCGGCTTTGTGGTAAAGGGGAGGACCATTTGCTGTCACATCTCAGCGCTATCAGTTGTAGTTGAAAAGAATGCAATAGGTGAACTTAACTAAGAGAAGTGAAAGGTGCTCTAGAACTATCCGTCAGGGTTTGTGTGGTGCTGGACTAGTCACCTCTGTTGTTCCTTTCACTTGGACAGTATTTAGGGGCACAGAGTCTAGTTGGAGGTCAGTGACGAGTGGTGTTCCCCAGGGGTCAGCACTGGGTCCAGTCCTCTTCAATATATTCATCAATGACCTGGATGAGGTGACAGAGTGCACCCTCAGCAAGTTTGCCGATGACGCAAAGCTGGGTGGGGTGGCTGACACACCGGGAGGCTGTGCTGCCATACAGAGAGACCTGGACAGGCTGGAGATTTGGGCAGAGAGGAACCTTATGAAATTCAGTAAGGGCAAGTGTAGGGTGCTGCACGTGGGGAGGAATAACCCCATGCACCAGTACAGGTTGGGGGCTGACCTGCTGGAGAGCAGCTCAGCTGAAAGAGACCTGGGAGTCCATGAGCCAGCAGTGTGCCCTCGTGGCCAAAAAGGCCAATGGCATCCTGGGGTGCATCAAGAAGAGTGTGGCCAGCAGGTGGAGGGAGGTCATCCTCCCCCTCTACTCTGCCTTGGTGAGGCCACACCTGGAGTACTGTGTCCAGTTCTGGGCTCCCCGGTTCAAGAAGGACAGGGAACTGCTGGAGAGGGTGCAGCAAAGGGCTACGAAGATGATTAGGGGACTGGAACACCTCTCTTATGAAGAAAGGCTGAGGGATTTGGGTCTCTTCAGTCTGGAAAAAAGACGACTGAGGGGGGACCTTATCAACACTTATAAATACTTAAAGGGCGGGTGTCAGGAGGATGGGGACAGGCTCTTTTCAGTGGTGCCCAGGGACAGGACAAGAGGTAACGGGCACAAACTTGAGCATAGGAAGCTGCCCCTAAACATGAGGAGGAACTTCTGTCCTTTGAGGGTGGCAGAGCACTGGCACAGGCTGCCCAGAGAGGTGGTGGAGTCTCCGTCTCTGGAGACATTCAAAACCTGCCTGGACGTGTTCCTGTGCAACCTGCTGTAGGTGACCCTGCTCTGGCAGGGGGTTGGACTAGATGATCTCCAGAGGTCCCTTCCAACCCTATGATTCTATGATTTGTGCCTCTCCTGGGAGGTGGTACACAGCTTATGATTCTGTAGGCTGATACTAGTAAGTGCTCAGTGTTCAGATCTGTATCTGAATCTAGTGGGAGCTCTGCCTTCAGTTGGTGGAGTACTCTGAAAAAAAATGGATATCTCAATTTTGTTACTAAATAAATATACCTGTATCTCTGTGCTTCAATTTGTTATTTAAAAAAAAAAACATCCTAACTAATATATTCTTATTGTGAAGGATTGTTAGGGAAAGTATATTTATGAGTGCTTTTCCATAGATACTATGATGGATATGGAAGACTACATTGATGAGTATGAAACTAGTTTTGTCCGGAGTAGTGTATCTTTACTGTATCGTACTATGCAGAGATGGGAAAACCTACTGAATGTTGTATTGGCAACGTTTTCCCAAGATCTTCAAAAACAAACCAAAATTAGGCTTCAATATGTGGCACAGGCACACCTCTGAACTATCTTTGTGGGTTGGAGTCACTTAGACTTGTCTCCTAGTAACAGGTAGAGTTGCTGTGTGGTAGCTCTTTCATAGAGGGATATAAGCCCATGCTTTGTAATTGTGTCAGATTTTGAAAATAAAAAAATGCTGAATCTGCATTGTTGGCTTTTGGTCCAGATTCTGAACAAAAATGTCTACTCTCTTTATTTCCTTAAACTGACTTGCTGTGTCATCTCACTTCTATTCTCACACTTCCAGCCTCTCTTTTCTGGTCTGGATCTTTGGTTTAGCTTTCCAATTGGTATACTAAGCAGTACCAGTATTTACTCCTTTGGGTTCATGTGTTACCTTTTCAAGTCATCTCTCATCATCAGGATTTTCATGTAGTGTCTCTCCTTGCCAGGCTAAGCTCCTAATTCTGATTTCATGTCTGTTGTGTTCTCCTTCCCCTTTCATGTTCAGGTTTTTCTGTAGTCAAGCCCACTGTTGTCATTACCCACCTCTCCATTCTGGTCTACTTTAATTACTTTTGCCATTTTTTTTATAATGGTGACATACAGTTAATATTGCTCTACATTTATGTTGTGCTGTGTTCCCTTCTGCGTTGCTGTAAAGAGTCCTCCTAATGTCACTTTTGTGTAATGCCAAAATGGTTTGCAGAAGTTGCAAAAAGCAAGTTTCTAAAGCCCTGAAGTGGAATAAAATACATGGGCTTTCAGTAAATGAAGTCGTAAGAGAATTAAGTTGTCAGATTAAAGCAAGTTTCTGTTGAATGTTTGCAACTGATGCTTCACAGACTTGTAAATTAGCCAGCTATGGGAATGTGCTCTCTTGTGAAGACTAAATGGAACATCCATGACACCAGAATAAATGTCAGTGCCCAGACCTAAATAAATGGCATACTGGGAAAAGTCACTGTGGCTTTTGTAGAGAGAAAATGTGTTTCAAGAAAATGAATTCTCAACAGAGTCAATGAGCAGGTAAAGAAGGCAATGGGAAATTTTGAAATTTAAGAAATTTTAAGCAAGATCTTGATCTAAGAACATTTGAATGCATTAAAATTTAAGGTAATAACAGGTGGGATTGCCTTATTACCAGGAAAATGAAGGAAGTGGAAGATAAGAATAAGAGTCTTGTGAGAAACCTGAAGGTAGTTTCCAAAGATAATACTTGTGCTCTTTGACGTACCTGTACATGGTCTGGCAGAAGGAGAAGATGCAATGTGGAGATGTAACCAGGACAACTGTGTCACAGAGGGTTGTGGAAGTAGCTATGAGTAAATTACAGATCAAAGTCATTGTGGCTATAGGTATCATAACATACTGGGGAAGATAATTCCATCTATAATCCTGCTAACATAGTAATCGTCTGCAAATCTGCACTGAGGAAAGAAGTTCACAAACCATTGCTGATTTCTCTGAAAAAATATGTTCAGTGCTCAGCAACAGTCAGAAAATGAAACAGTGTCTTCAGGAGTTACCAGCAAAGCAATGGAAGGAAGGTATTGTATTACACAAACTGTGTTGTATCTAAATTCTAAACACTGTGAGATTCTAGTCATCACACTTCAAAAAGGTTGTACCAAAGTAGAAAAGATATCAAAGAGGATGAGGAGAGTCTTAGTCTCACCTCAAACTTTGCGGTGATTATCACTGTCTGATTGCCCAGTTTTGCTTGAATACTTTCTCCTCTCTTTTTTTGGATTCTGTAGTCTTCTCAGTCTAAGATGTTTGAGTCATTTATTTCTTTTCCCCAAAGACCTTAGTTTTTCATTTCAGTTTGAAGCTCCGAGTTTTGGTCATCTTAGTTTCTTGATATTTTCTACTGCTTAAGGTTGTAGATGGCAACGATTTGATACTGCCACCTTGTTGATTAAAACTCATACTATTAAAGCTGATTACATGGGAGGGAATGTCTTCTCAGTCCCTTTTCTCATTAAGTTTACTCACTAAATGAGATAGTCTACTGAACAGATTGTGCCCCTCACTACAAGACAGACATTGAGATACTGGAGCATGCCCAAAGAAGGGCAACGAAGCTGGAGAAAGTTCTAGAGAACAAGTTTTATGAGGAAGGACCGTCTGAGGGAACTAGGGTTGTTTAGTTGTTTAACCCTCAAGTTGCACCAGCGGAGGTTTAGACTGGATATTAGGAAAAATTTCTTCACCAAAAGGGTTGTCAAGCATTGGAACAGGCTGCCCAGGAAAGTGATTGAGTCACCATCCCTGGGGGTATTTAAAAGACCTGTAGATGTGGTGCTTAGGGACATGGTTTAGTGGTGGCCTTGGCAGTGCTAGGTTAATGGTTGGGCTCAGTAATCTTAAAGGTCTTTTCCAATCTAAATGATTCTATGAACACATTTTGTCTGTTTATATCCTCCTTACCACGGCAGAAACCATAGTCTGATTCTATGATTTGTCTACTGGAAGATGTTCCTGGAAGTCAGTTAAGTAATTTTGTAACCCTGTCATTCTGAAATCTGAAGGTGTTAGGGAGAGTTGCCTCATCTGTGGCAGAGCTAATCAGTTCTCTTCTAGATATGTCAGATTTACCAGACTGACACTTCTTAAAACTATTAGTAGTTGGACTGTCTTTGTTGATAAAGTCTGTCCCATGTGTTAAGGTTTATACAGTTGAAGGTAAAACTTCAGGCATATGTATATGCCCCTTGAGTTCAAGAATGCAATTCAGGAAATGACTGACTAAATTTGCAAACACTTGAAAAACTATGAATGGTCTGAATTTTTGCCCCTGAAGTTCCTGCAATATCTACACTTCTACTACTGTGAATGCCCAGAATTCCTAATGTGAGGCCTCAGTTGAGTCTCGTGGTGCTTACCTTGCATCTAGAGCCTATTCAGGATCCTCGGGAGTCAGTAGCTGAAGCCCTTAAAAAAACCTGGACCAATAAATGTGGTTTGAGTATGTTTGCAGCAGGAGGAAAAGATTAGGTTCAGCACAAAACACAGCAGCAAAGGCTACTTTAAATTCAGAGATAGATGTGTTTAAATTAGTTATACCAACTGCTGGAGCAGGCTGTATGACTATTTGCAGGAACCTTCTGGTCCTGGTGAACATGAGTTGTCCAGGCAGGCACAGGCACTGTAGTACAGTTCCAGTTGGCCTTTGAAAAGAAAATGGCAGGGAACACACTGCAGGCTATCAGTACAATTTAATGACCGGCCTGTTATGGAGATCCCCTTGGGGAAAAAAAGTCAGTATGAAGTCAATAATCATCCATGAGAATTTCCTCGTGGTCATGTCTGGATACTGTTAGGGTAGAACATTCACCCAAGAATTTAGTAGATCTGTGGTAAGTATTGTCCTCTCATGGGGTGGGATCTAGTTTCTGTAGCTTTCTGAATAGAATTTTAGCCATTACATGGTGAAACTGTGAGAAATGTGAGGCTGGTGTGCATTGGGAGATCACAGAATCACAGAGCGATAGGGGTTGGAAGGAACCTCTGGAGATCATCTAGTCCAACCCCCTGCCAGAGCAGGGTCACCTACAGCAGGTTGCACAGGAACGTGTCCAGGCAGGTTTTGAATGTCTCCAGAGACGGAGACTCCACCACCTCTCTGGGCAGCCTGTGCCAGTGCTCTGCCACCCTCAAAGTAAAGAAGTTCCTCCTCATGTTTAGGGGCAGCTTCCTATGCTCAAGTTTGTGCCAGTTACCCCTTGTCCTGGGCACAGATTGTCCTAAGACAATGACTCATTGTCTCAGTGCTTAAAGATACTCACTGGGGAGAGGAGAGTGCTTGTCCCCAGAACTGAATTTACATTTTGCTTAATGATACAGAATTCAGGTATTCATGCAACCTTCTATTCCAGTCCTTCCTACTCGCTGATTTTGATGTTACTCTACTTGTTGTGCTTGATGTCATGAGGGACAGTCCTACCTGGCATTCTTTGCCCAAGATTTGCTCAAACTCGGGTATTAAGACAGGGCTTATCAATTCTGTGTAAGGATATGAATTGCTGGTCCCTGAATTTCCGTGACATGGCTGTTCTTAGGTATTAATTCAAAATACTAGACTGCTTAGGTTATATATATTAGGTATAAATACAGAATACTTAGGTATTCATTCAAAATACAAAATACGTGGGAGCTTGGCTCAGGATAGAAGAAACTCGTGAGCCATCTGTTCAGATTAGGATCTCCACCTTTACTTAATCTCCTTGAAAACATGCTTTTTGGGAAGCTGAAGGAAGCTGTGGAAATCAAGAATCTTACATCTTTGATTTTGAAAAAAAGATTATCTTCCAGGATGAGAAAATGGTTGTGTTTTTCTCAGAATTGTAAATAACCATTATTTAAAACTTGGCAACATATAATTCATCCATCACTTGAGTTTAATTTAACCCCTGGAATAAAGTATTTGTGCACGTATGTATGCATGCCTACCTATGATGGATGTCAAATTGGATGGCAAAATGATGTGCCAAGGCAGAACACACCAAATTTAGAATAACATAGTAGCATTCTTTTATTCAGGATTCTTTTTTGTGTGGAGGACTAAAGGATTTAAGCCAGCCATAGTTCCATTTATTACTTTTTTAATGCTTTTGCAACTCCTAACACCATTCTAAGGAATAATTTGTGGAAAACATCTGCTCTGTCTGATTTATCAATAGTGGAAAGTGCTGGTGTTTCTTCATTTCTTCAGTTCTAGCTGGTGTCTTTCCAGTTTCAGCACTTGTGTGTGATTTTGCTTTTTTCCAGTCTTTTTACTGAAGTTACCCCTTTTTGGAAGCAACCACAGAAATAGTTATCTCTAGTAATGGTAACCAGAGAAATACTTAATTTCCAGTTATAAGACAACTCGTCCTCGGTTTCTCTTTTTTTCCTTTTTTCTTTGTCTTAAACTGGTAAAAACCAATTTAGTGTAAGTGGAACAGCGGTTGATTACTGTAGGTTTGGAGTTCTATAGCGTGGTTTCATTGGTGCTGTGTTTTACTGATAAGTTCAGATCTTTTGTGTGATATGCCCATGTGAATCAAATTAGGAGATCACTTAGGCAGGTTAAAACATTTTTCTGTTTCACATACAGTTGAATATTTCTACTTGTTTACTACTTCAATTTAAGAAAGTGTATTTACAGCATACTAAAAATACCACCAAGATATAAATGATATGAAATTATTTTATTAAAGAAATTGATTTCATAAAAAAATAGTATTCTGTAGCACTAGTAGTAAAATTTATTCTTCCCCATATAAAGGCTCATTTATTTTTATAGCAATTTGATGACACATCTGCTTGCTTTATTCAGCTGAAAAGAAAATGTTGGTTCTTGGTGTTTTGTAAAATTGCTTTGTTAAATTATTTTCGAAATCGTTCAACTTTTAACAAATGACATTTGATACTAACATTGGAAAGCAATTTCAGCTAATTAAGTAGATCCTTCTATAAACCATTGGAACATTAAGATGACAAACTGTTCATTCAGGATTATTTTAATTGGTACAATTATTGTAATTTTGTTGCAATTATGTGTTGAGCTAAAAGCTTTTGTCTAAATCATTTGAGGGTTTTTTGTTAATATACATAAGTAAGAAGAAAAGAAGTAAAATAAAAACCGAAGATAAGCATTATCTGTCTACTTTTTCATTACAGTGCTTTAGACAAGTATCTATTAAATTATTCTTTTAAAAAAGTATGTTACATGTTTTCAGCAAATCTCTACCAGTGTTAAAATTGAGCAAGATCATTTGAAATGTAACTTTTATAGAAGGTTATTATGTTAATTCCAGTTTTGACACTGTTTAAATACCTTTTAATAAAAAGGGTGAAATTAACTTGTGAGGGATTTGTGAGTTGTATAAAATCTATTGATGTATTAATTTAAGAAGTGTAGCTTTTTAGTGATTATAGAAATTAAAAATGAAAAAGCTAGGGAAGGTGCCACATTCATCACTCTGCTTATAATATTCTCTGCAATCATCTTTTGCTCAGGTTGGGTTTAAATAAATCACTTCCTTTAAGGAGACAACTTAATATTCTTGTAGACCTCACAGTGATTCAGTACTTCTAAATACTTAACCTGCTTTTTGTTTTTCAGTTTCCTTTTATTGCCTCCTACTTAAAACGTGAGGCACAAAGTTGTTAAGTTTCTTACTGTGCTAGTAGTGGGGTCTCAGGGTTAAAAGGCACCGTACAAGTTGCGTAGTAGGTGGTTGTTGCCCAAACTGTCTGCTAAATAGCCCTACATGAGACAAGGTGTAAAGGAGGAGCAGAGAGTACCAGAGGACAATGACAAGTAAGAAGGAAGTTCAGATGAGAAGGTAATAGGGAGAGAAAAAGGATTGGAGCACAAGCTAATGGAAACAAGACAGAGGAGTATTTTTAGGTTTTTTTAGTTACCTTTGTGATACAGCGTAATAAGTCATATTTCTAAAATACTTTCTAGATAATTTTAAATGCTTAAAGTCTAGTTAATGTGCAGTAATGACATCTACATTTTTGTTTTTTACCTGTGTAAGTCAGTTCATGAAACTTGTGTACTTTTGGGGGAATTGATAAAGTTGAGAAACAAAATTAGAGATTATGGCTTTTTGTGTCTGCTGAACTTTTTTGCCAAAAGTACAATATTTATTCAAAACCTGAGAGCATGGGAAAACATTGTGAAATAAGATGATAAGCTGGAAATGCATCTCGTGGCTGCATGCTGCTAGTGGCCCATATTCTGGCTCTTGCCCCACAATAAATGTGATGTAATCTCTCAGGAAAAAAGAGGAGATGCTTCATGTTCAGAAAAGACTGGTGTTTCAATAGCTGTAAAAGCCTACCATTGAGCAGTAGCACGGAATATCAAGTTCTTTGGAAGCTGATTCTCTAGTATTCCTTGTAACAATTTGCTCACATGCCCATACAATAAATTTGCCTCGTTAGATCAACTCTGTCATAAGAAACTGCTTCAGAAGGGCAAGATAAGGAACATGTCAAGTAATCCAAATGCTCTGTAAAGGAAGTGATATGTCTTCAAGTCTAGTTGACTTGAATTTTGGTTATTAATGTAGTACAGCGATTGTACCTTTTTGCCTTCTGTTTCTGGATAGCATTTGCAGCATCCTGATGGATTAGTCTTTGCCTTACTCTGAGAAGTTGAACTTGTGCTTTTGTGAGTGAAGCGTTTGCCGTGGACTTTTGGGAGTGTCCTTTTGCCTGGTTCTGAAGTTTAACTGTATGCCATAACGTAGGCCCAGAAAAGAATCTTGCGCTGGAGACTAGGATGAACCATGGCCATTTCTAATGCTAGAGGGACCTGCAAATGTTTGCTGAATTTCTGAAGTGGAGGTACTGAATAAAAGAATCCCTGCATAAAGCCATAAAGCAGCTTTGTAACTGACGTTCAGTAATGAAAATACCAAACCCAGATTTATACAGTAGTATTGTATTTCACTTGTGTGAGTGATCTTGTTGGACCTGTCAGTTGGTGAGACATAATTACTTTTTGTTTACAGAGCAGCTTTGAGCATTCTTAGATTCTTCTGTGCTGCTCTGTTTCACCGCTTTTCCATTTGTGTAATATATTGATTTTTTAAAAATTCTTTTCCTTTATGTAATTCAAATAGCACTGCAAAGCTGTGAATGAATCCAGGCATTTGTAACTGTATTAACACTTTTTTTTTTTTAATTATAAAGAATGCTGGTGTAGGGAATATTCTGGAAAGATGTGATAAAAATAGACCTTTTAAATATGACTCAGTGACAACGCATGATACTGGGTGTGGGAGATTAGTTTAATAAATATCAATCTTTTAAGGATCAGAATGTTTTTTCTTTCTGAAATGATCGAAAGCAGAAACACTTAGAAGAGGTGCTTTATCTATTTCAATTGGATAGAGTCAGTTTTGCAAAGCAAGCTTTCCTGAATACCTACAGTAATAGGAGTTTTTAAATAGCTATTGCATCTGTTCAGTGAAGTCTCTGTACTGCTTAATATGCACTGAGGGGTTTATAATTTTTTTTTCTAGATAGATATATCAAACTATAGCTTTCTTTTTCTTGGTCTTTATTAAGATAAAACATTGATTCCCTTCTGTTTTAGTATTGAGCGTGATGACTTTTTATTCCTGCCTTTATGCAGGTGTGTATATGAGGAAATTGTGGGTTTTGATGCCCAAATAACTTGTTGCAAATTTCAGTTTGAAACAGTATTTTCAGCACTATTCTCAATGGTACTACTGCAAATTTTCTGGAGCGTTTTGTGTGAGAGCTTTTAGTCCAGAAAAAAATGCACCCACAGGCATAAAGATACACTGTCACTATACTGACCACACATTAGAAGAACAGGATAAATACGGAGCGAAGCATTACACTATTAGTGTTTGATTATTAGGTATTAGAGATCAGATGTCTAATTAGCACACTGTTAAGCATCAAAATTTCATTTTGCATTCCAAAGTGGCCCAGATATTCTAGTTTTCTGTTTCTCAGCATCAAACCTCTAGAAAAAAATTTTTGTGTCATTTTTAATGAGAAGTTATCTCGTTATTTTAAGCAACATGTTTGTCTTAAACTGTATTGAGAGACAAATTTAAAAGGCACGTGATAGATAAAACATGACATGCCTTCATGCTCATGCCTTCTGCTGCTCTATCTATTATTTAATAACAATTAATTAGGTCTGTTGCTTTTTATGGAGTGCAAAAGTTAAATGACTCTTGTTCATGTAGTTAGTTGCTCCTGTAAAACATAGGGGAAAAAACCTACTTAGATGTGCAAAGAGTAACTTGTAGAATCTCTTTGTTTTCACCTTCAGGGAGTGAGGTTTGGAAAGAGCAGGGAGAACAGCCTTTCTGGGTATGAGGACTTGCAGAGAAGTCAAGCTTACACCTGTCCAAGAGCAGCAGGGCAGGTTGCTCCATGAGAGAGGGCAAGCTGGGAGCTGAGGAGGACAGCAAGACAGGCAGAACATTGTCCTCATGAGCAAAGCGTGCAGTCGCACAGCAGCCGAACAGGGAGATCAGAGCAGGTTCAGTGACAGTAACCAGGGACAGCAAACAGCCCAGTGAGGCATGTTTTAGGTCAAGCCAGGAAGTCAAATCAGTGAGTCAAGGTCATGACCAGTAAAGTATATAGATGTAGCTCAGGCAAGGACCAAGGGCAGAGGCCTGGGCTTGAAGGCAGTTCTTGAATCAAGCAAGAGAGGCCTCCAGTGAGGCTTCTCACAGCTCTTATGACAGCAGTCTGATCCCAGGTTACCCAGCCGCGCCGTATCAGAGCTGACCTTGAGCACAGGCAGCGAAACCCCTGACCGGGGGCTGGGGGAAGAGGTGATAGAGCCTACTGGTGTACTCCAAGACCTGACAACCAACCAAACAGGGAATGTGGGCACAGCACAGCCTTCAGGGTGGATGCTGTGTAGTTGATGCTGCTGCCGTTTTACCACCACTTGGTTGGGTGGTGAAGGACCACATCCTTTGGTAGCGACCATCTCCTGCAGTAGATGGTGAATAGGTGGGTTGTATCATGTATAGCCCAACAGCCTAGCTATGCATCCAAGCTATGCCGGTGGCATTAGTGCTGGACCCACTGTTGGATGGGTTATTTTCCCAAGTGGTTATTTTCCAAGTCAGTCGTGGAAGTGCAAGGTGAACATAAACTGGAAAAAAAATTTGGAGCAAATTCATAGTCTCTTGAATGGAAGATAAGGCAACGTACCTATGTGTACTTCTAGTAAATTATTTTTATTTGAGGAAATAACGAGAAATAATCTGTCGTTGTTGGAATATAACTTAATCCACACTGAAAACAGTTTTTAAGTTCAGCTGTGCATGGAAAGGACACATGAGGAATAGTGGAATGAATTTTTAAGGTTCTCGTCTGTCAATGTAATGTTCTATTTTGGGCTCATTCCTTTTAAATTCAAGTAGTTTTTTGTGGAAACAGACACTGTAACACTGACGGGTTTTGATGTTTCTGATTTAAAGAATAATTCTTCTGCCTCAGGAAAATCTAGCCCCAAAATGAGAATAGGGTGTTCACAGTGCTCTATTTTTATGTCTGTGTGCTTATATTTTAGAAAAAGTGCTTTACATGCTAACCTTTTAATTTTTATCTGAGAAGTACAGGCACATGCGATTCTTGTGGCTCTTTGCCAAAAGATTATAATTTACATAAATATTTCTTTCAAAGGCGTAGTTTAAGACATTGAGCTCAGGAGGTTAGAATAGAGACTTCAATCTGCGCACCAGCAGTGGGCTATTGGCTTCTGAACAGTAGCTTTGTTCATCGTATTCAGAACACTGTTCACATTCAGACTTAAGTAGAGCTGGCATTAAAATTCGGCTAATTTGTTTCATGTGATTCATCAGCTGTGTGTTTTATTTAAATCTATGTCACATTCTCTTTTGGCTTCTCCTTTTATTTTGTAGAATTAAGTGTTGAAGTAGGCCACTCTTTAACTCTTCAATCCCTGATCTAAAAAGTGACTTAATTTTCATTTTGCTAATGTTGAACTCTTGTCTAGTATACTCACAGTAAATACATATAACTAAAGTGTGCTTAGTAGGTTTGGGTTTTTTTACATTTCTGATGTTTGAATAAGAACATACACATTTGCAGTCAGTTTAGACATGGTTTTATATAAGACAAAACAGAATAAACTAAAGTAGTAGCTCAGTATTAGTGTAAAATACATGCTTCTCAGATTCTGTTGAGTATACAAGTTTTACTTTGATAGTGCCAATGTTATTTTTTTTTGCTTTGACCATTCACTCCTTGAGGTGAGGACCATTTTCAGCCCCTATTAGATTGCTTTAAACACTGTTGGAGAATGAACTGTTTCCATTCTTTGAAACTGTGACCTACTTCTGGGTCTCGAGTTTTTCTTCTGACAGAAGCACCACCTTTTCTTCTCTTAAGGCTGGAGCCTGTGAATGAAGCCTTACATGCACTGAACATGCCTAAAAAGCATAATCCCACTGCCATCCGGACGACTGCTCATAATGTCTTACAGGATCAGAACCTTTGTTAGAATAGGCTACACTTGCTTTTATGCTATATATTTGTTACATTTTCCTATGCTGTAGAAGTAATATCTCATTGTGAATAAAGTTATTCGTAGATACTGCTTATGGCAGCATGGTTTGGTAATATCCTCCGTCTGTTAGGTACGTGGTCCATTCGGATGTTTTCTGGTAAAATTTATAGGAATTTGTTAATTCTACTTTTAGAATAGGGCAAGACTGTCCTAAAAGATCAGATTGAAAGATTAATACACACCTAAAATAAATCTTTAATGTAAGAGAGTTGCACTTACTTCAAGCATCTAGCATTGATCCTCAATTATTTTATTTCCCGTAACATTAAATGCTAAATATTCTGTGTAAATCTGCTACTGTTGTCTCTGGAATAATCCCATGGTACATAAAATTCTACTTTTTATGGAGGATCTAAAGATAAAAAGAAGGTCATTGCTTTTAAAAAGCTAACAAATTGTGAAATAAGGTACGATCGTTCAGCTAATGATAGATTTAGTTCATTAACCGAATGAAAAATGCAATTCAATTGCAACCAGATTTTGTTTTTAAAGTGTTATGTTATTTTCTCTTCACGGACACACAAGTGTGTATTTATTTAATGTAAAGATTCTTGTTGCACTTTGATAGGTTACTGAGCGTACATGAGGGCTCCTTTCTCCCTTTCCATCCATGCATCAGTGTACCATTCCCCCATGACAGTACTGGCAATTGCCTTAGCTGCTTTAATTGTCCAGTAATCAGAGAAAACTTAGGCTTTCTTTGTGCTATGCTAACTTCTTTTTAGCAAGTTACAGCAGCTCACAGAGCAGTCAACGTGTGTATGCTAAGTCATCTGTTTTCATGGAACTGCGATCATAATATGTCTTTGGGAAAAGCTATTAACTAGTGAGGTGTATCATTCATTTTGTATTTATATAAAGATTTTTATTTTTGTTTCCTTACAATTTTTTTCTGTTTTTACTTTAAATACAGTGTGGTTACTTCACGGTATCCATGTAGAGTGCTGTCACACTCACTTTGTAGTCATTACTATAACCATGTCAACCATTCTCCGTGCATTTTTTCACTGTTTCCATTTTTATTATACTGGGTGTGAGAAACATTTTTTCATTTTAGTAATCTTTAATTTAGATTATCATTTCTCATTTGATATCAGATGACATATCAGTCATGATACTATGAGATGAGATGTCAAATAAGATAGATCCATCTGACCCATCATGTCAGCCTCCATTACTTGCATTTGGTAGGAGCTTTTCATAACCTTCCACAAGGCTAACATTTCATCCTTCTGCTTGTTTCTTCCTAAAACTCTCCTGTATACTAGTGCTTATAAAAAAACCCCACCATTGCTTGACAATAGTCATAATGAAAGGCAGGTCCTGCCTGACAAACCTGATCTCCTTTTATGACAAGATGACCCGATTATTGGACGAGGGAAAGGCTGTGGATATTGTCTACCTAGACTTTTGAAAAGCATTTGACACTGTCCTCCATAGAATTCTCATGGAAAAAATGGCTGCTCGTGGCCTGGATGAGCATACAATCTGCTGGATCAAGCACTGGCTGGCTGGATGGTCCCAGAAAGTGATGGTCAATGAAGTTAAATCCAGCTGGCGGCCGGTCACAAGTGGTGTCCCTCAGGGCTCAGTGTTGGGGCCATTTCTGTTTAACGTCTTTATTGATGATCTTGATAAGGACATTGAGTGTATCATCAGTAAGTTTGCAGATGACACGAAGCTAAGCGGGAGTGTTCATCTGCATGAAGATAGGGAGGCTCTACAGAGAGACTTGGATAGATTGGATCGATGGGCCAATGCTAATGGTATGAGCTTCAACAAGGCCAAGTGCCGGGTCCTGCACTTGGGCCACAATAACCCCATGCATCGCTACAGGCTTGGGGAAGTGTGGCTGGAGAGCTGCCTGGCAGAAAAGGGCCTGGAGGTTCTAATTGACAAGCGGCTGAATATTAGCCAGCAGTGTGCCCCAGTGGCCAAGAAAGCCAATGGCATCCTGGCTTCTATTAGAAATAGTGTGACCAGCAGAAGTAGGGAGGTGATTGTCCCCCTGTGCTCAACACTGGTGAGGCCACATCTTGAGTATTGTGTCCAGTTTTGGGCACCTCAATACAAGAGAGATATTGAGGTGCTGGAGCGAGTGCGGTGAAGGGCCTGGAGAATAAATCTTATGAGGAGCAATTGAAGGAGCTGGGACTGTTTAGTTTGAGGAAGAGGAGGCTGAGGGGAGACCTCATCACTTGTAGACCACATCTACAACTACTTGAAACGCCATTGTAGAGAGGTTGGTGCTGGTCTCTTCTCACAGGTAATTAGTGATAGAACAAGAGGGAATGGTTTCAAGCTGCAGCAGGGTAGGTTTAGGCTGGACATTTAGGAAAAAATTCTTCACAGGAAGAGTGGTCAGACACTGGAATAGGCTGCCCAGGGAGGTGGTGGAGTCACCATCCCTGAATGTGTTTAAGAGTCGTTTAGATGTGGTGTTGGGGGATATGGTATAGGGGAGAACTTTGTAGAGTGGGGCTGATGGTTGGACTTGGTGATTGCGAGGGTGTTTTCCAACCTGAATGATTCCGTTCTATTCTGTGTAATGCATCAACAGTCCCTTATATTGATCATCTCTCATTGTTTTGTTTGTGGCTTCTTGCCTTAGAGGGTGGATTGCTTGAAATCAAGCAGTTTTTCCACTTCCTACCATGAAATCATGCACAGTTGGGTTTTGATCGATGTCTGAGACAACTGAGTGTTCTTGTTACAAGAAATGTTAGTTTAAAAATTAGATTTTTAAGCACGAAATTTCTCATTTGGGGTATCAGAATTTGAATGGATGTTTGATGTTGACAAATGGTACGTTCCCCTTACTTTGGACTTGATGTTACTGATTTGTGGATTGCTGCTCTGATTTTAGTCTTCTGTATGTCTTCTTTGAGATTTCTGTGAAGCATACAATTAGATCAGATTACTTAGCAGTTTGAGAATTTTTGCATATTGGAAAATGTTAAATTGTTCTTTCTACAGACAGTGCAGCCCTTTATGGGTTCTCTTAATTTTCCAGAGAACAGGGAAAATGGATGCAAGTGTACTAGTATTTCACCCTAGAATATCACTATGCAAATGGAAGTCATACTCTAATAAATATGGTTTACGATTTATCTAATTTTTCCCCTCAGAATTTCAAAGAATATTCCTACAACTAAAGATGTTGAACCTCTACTTGAAATTGATGGAGATATACGGAACTTTGAAGTATTTTTATCTTCACGAACACCTGTTCTTGTTGCACGGGATGTAAGAACCTTTTTGCCATGTACTGTAAACTTAGATCCCAAGCTACGAGAAATCATTGCAGGTGGGTATGCTTTCAAATAAATTGAAAATGACAATTCTATCGCTTCTTTTCATTTTACATAAAACTGCTTCACATGTTATGCCCAATCCTGTTTGTTCATCACACCAGACTTTCAGATTCGCTACTTTGACTTCAGTAACAGGCCATTCAGTTTCACTTAGTAGCTTTGCTGTAAAGGCCAGATCATATTCGACTAAAGCATCTCTTCTGGAGGGGGTAATCCACTGTTCTTGATTTGAAGACTGCTTTAGCAAATGGAGGAAAACAATACACGTGATGATATTTTAGTAGTAGAGGTGCAAGTTGACTTCCAGAGCTTTGTTAACAGTTTTGAGTAGTGTTAGTAAGATCCTGTAGAACTGAAACCAGTGAAACAAAGTGGAACATCTCCATATGACGTGTATCCCACTGGATACCTGTACAGTTGGTACCTGTGAGTTTTTTTTTTTAGTCTGCTATGGTATGATGTTTAAATTCATCCTAGGGTGCCTGTTGTTTATTGTGCAGTGGTTGTCTCAAAAAATGCAGTTAGGTTCGGGTATGTTCCTGTGAAAACATTCTTCTCAGCATTAAATGTATTCTGGCTGCTTACTGCTGCTGTGGACTGATGTGATGCATGGTTTGGATTGATGTGACACCATGGTATGGTTCTTCTTGTCCAGTCTTGGGGATTGCTATTGGCTTTGGAGTAAGGCTACGGCATCCTAATTTCCACCTGTTAAGAGATGCTAAAGGTCTGAAGAAAACCAGAACTTATGAGTCTTTGGTATGACAAGTCAATATTCTAGGTAGAAACTGAATTCAGGTATTAATAATTCTCTTTTGCCTGTCTTTTCTGTCATGACACTTTTCCTCAGTCCTCAACTGGAATCCTTTTGTTCTTACTTTTTTCCAACTTCCTTCTCTGCGCTTGATAGCCATGGTGGTATGGTCTGACTTTTTCTTCACAAACTCTGTCTTGTTAATCTCTTCAGAAATAGTACAGGTCTGACTGTCACATCCAACATGCTTGCCATCGGAGACTGACTTGGTGCGATGTATTCTTGCATTTCTTCACATTTGGATTGGGATTTGTAACTGGTTCTCTCTGAGAGAGAATGTTTAGAGGCATTTAACATGCTACATAAATTTATGCAATAAATTGTCCTAACTCTCCTAAAGACCCCTGTGTATATGGGATCCTCAAGAGAAATCAACTGAATGCAGCTGAAAGTGGCATTTGATGTTCTACTAGATGAGTTCTGATCGGAGTTAAATAAACAACAATGGACTGTAATGAGTTGGCAGACAAATCAAAACTTCTCCAAATACTTCAAGTCTCATTCTTTTTTACCTTTTTATTTTTCAGATGTTCGTGCTGCAAGAGATCAAATGAATATTGGAGGACTTCCTTATCCCACGTTGCCTTTGCATGAGGCACCCGCTAGAGCAACATCTCTGTTCAGTCAGCCTTCATCAGCTTGCTCTTCTACAACCTCTTTCAATGGACCTTTCAATAGTGGAGTTTTATCACCGCAACCTCATAGCAGTTACTATAGTGGTATGACAGGACCTCAGCATCCATTCTACAATCGGGTAAATAATCGAGAACCAATTAACATTCTTCTGATTCAGTCTGGTAATATTGCAGATGTCATCTATAAAATATTAAAAGACCTATGCAAGTTTTATTTAGAAATGGAGGAAAGTCGAAAAGCTGGTAAATTTCAGAGTAATGTTCAGTCACTTGTCTCAGAGAAATGTGGTAAATTGCATCAGAAAAAAAAAATTGCACAAGAGGAAAAATTGTGGCATAAACTGGACAATCATTCACATATTTGCTTACAGACATTGGAAGGGATCCTGGCTTTCTCTTGGTGACTTTGGTTAAAAGATACAGAAACTCAAGTGAGGAGCTACATCACAAGAATCTATGTAGACATCTGTCTTCCCCTTTGTCTCAGTTATTCTGGGATATTTTCCTAAACCAGTGTTGCACTAGTTTAAAGAAATTAACATAAATTGCATAAAACATACATTTTTTTTTTTTTTGAGCTGTTTGTGGGCCTCAGAAAACATAGTCCTGGGCATGGCTCACTTGAGAATTGAATGAGTACTTTAATGTGTAGTCAGATTGAGTCTAAACTTTCTATTTTTGTGGGATGTATTCAGTATTTTTAAACTTTATTTTTTACTTCTTTTTTTTTCTGCAGTACTAGCATAAAAAAAAAAAGTAGAAAGCTGATAGGTCATAGCTTACTTCTGTACGCAAGAAACGACCTCAGCTTTCAGTAGATTTGGCAGTAGGTAAATGTTCAAGCTAATTAGCTGGAAAGAAAATCGAGTTATTCCTAAATTGGTGTTTGTTAATCAAAGCAGAAAAGAGTATTTTTGTAGCACAGAACTTTTTAAGTTACCTATTTTAAAATTATTCTTGTATACCCTCAATACAGTGACAGTATACTGTTTTGTTGAAAATAACTTAGTGACGTATACTTTGAAGTAGTCCAGCACTGTTAAATGCTTGTCACATGAATCTTCATGCTGATACTAGCTCAGCTTTGTTAAAGTGGGTGTTTAATTGGAAGCCCTGCTTTTGTGTCTGTGTTACTGTACATGACAAGGTTTAAGTATGGGGTGATACACAGTTGAAACTTGTATGGTTTTGTGGTTCTAAAAAGCATTACAAAGGCAATTACTAGTGAGTCATAAGCTATTCTTAACAATCACTTTATTTGTTCATTTGTATTACATGCATACACAGACTTACAGGCATCCTTATTTTTTCCTTTTTGCCTGCTGAAGACTAAGATACTTCTATTTTGGCCTTTCTTGATGGAATTTTGTACTGCTCTTCTAAGGCAGCATTGTTTTTAGTGTTCCACACTTTCAAATATTGACTTTCCTCTATAGAGTCATAAAGGTACTGTTGTGAACACCACATACTGAGATAAGTGACGCGAACCTCATAATAGTAGAAAATTTAGACTGAAAGGCATTTTCAGCATTCTCAATCATTTTTGACTTCTCAGGTTTTTGTAAGAATAGCGTTTAAAAAAAGAACAGCAATAGAAGGATAGGCTCGCCCCAGCAGAGGTTTCTGAGAGGTCTTGAATATCTGTATGAGACAATGCAATGGGTTTAAATGCTTCTGTGGAAATACCTGAATTTTATGCAAAAACCCCCTAAGTTCTGGGGATAGATGCCTTATTCTGACCAGTAAATAGTTCCTGTCCTGTTGTCTTGAAGCATTCATTTGTGCTTAAGAAAAAAAGCCTTTGAGCTGTTGGGGAAAAAAACTCGGGTTGTTTATTTTTAGGAAATACAGGTTTTTTTATTATGTGTGTTTCTGCTTTGTTCTTTAGATGTTCCTGTGTTATGGACCTTGAACTTCCAGTGACATTAATCTATTCATTTTTGGTTTTAAACCCTATTCTCTCTCTGTTGCTGTAAAGAAAATACTATAGTCCCATTTAGCAAGTCTTCAACTTGGCGCTTAGGTTCTCAGTATAATACTATGCTGGATGCACACATTTTACCACTGTCAAATGGCTTGGCTACAAGCTGGATTCAAATTCAGCTTCCCAAAATTGCTATCGCTGATCATTGTGGAGATCATGTTTCTTATGGGGAAGGTCAGAGCAGTAGGCAAGTCTAATTGGGGTTTTTTGGGTGGGAACTAGAAATTGTAGTATGTGAAGACCTTTTTTGCAACATAGCAGAAAATTCTTAGATATCTTAGAAAAACAAAAAACATGACCCTTCTGCTTTATAGGCTATCTGTAAACTTGGAGAACAGCTCTATGCTGGTTTACACCCACATATATTTATATTAATTTCAAGTTTTCACGATATCTCTATTACTGTACTTCAAATGAAGATTGAGTCTGTAGAGTTCAAGCCTATAATGGAGAATTAATCCCACAGTTGGGAAGCAGTGGAGTAGTTGAAGCGGACTCAAGGCATAATTAGAAATTATGAAAGAATTGTGGGATAATTGCCTTATTGGACAATTTTTTTTTTTCATTGCTTTGTCGTTTGATGACTTGCAACCAACAAACAGGTGCTCACTGTGTGTTTCAGAGGATAGTCGTTGCAATAGTGAGAGCTAGGCACTTGAATGCAGTATGATCATTAAGCATTTCATGCTTGGGGGTTTTCCATGCGGTTTAAAGTGTTAGTGGAAAACTGAGGCATTTAATTATTCTAGAAATAACGTGAACTTTTTTTGAAGAGATTTTCATTTCCAGAAAATACCATAGAATCTATGCCTTATGACAGTGAAACAATTTTAAGTCAGTGAATTTCCTGAATCATCCTATATAACCAATAAATGTAAAGCAAAGGCTAGGTATTTGTTCTCCTGCCTATTTAAAACAAACCAAACCAAACTTCCCCATTTAGACTAATGGTTACACTGCATATAATGTAACTTCATATGTTGGAAGAGCATATGAAATTTTTGTGGTAATTGCCTGAAAGAGTGTGCAGAGACTACCTCTAGCAGCTAAGAATATGGAACCATTTGTATTTTCCATAAATCGCTCAAAGTTGTAGCAAATGCCATCTAAGTAATTGATGTACAGAAGAATTAAACTTGAATTTCTCAGTTCATTTACAGCTGCTTCTAAGTGTAGAAGGGTTTTAGTCCTTATTGACAAGTCCAAAGCGGAATATTTCAACAAATCTTACTCCTCTCTTATAGATTAGCCCTCAAGTCATAATTATCTACTCTTTCTTGAATTTGGTGCAGTAGACTACTCAGAATCTTGTCATGTGCAGAAACACAAACCAAATAATATGTTCTGTTTTGTTAAATAGCTGGATAATATAATTTTGAAAATGCTATATATAGAAACGTCAGGAATCTGTAATAGGGACGTTGAGATTTGTAGGTTTGGTTTCTTTGGAGAACTGGATAATGAGTTGAAAGCAATGAGCGTTATAATTCTGCTTTTCCTAAAGGCTAAAGACTCTATTGCTTTCCATTACGTTACCTTAAAAGATCATTGATAAAGAAATGGAAGTTTTTATTTCTAAACCTAACTCAAATTCACAGATAGGTCAAAACAAAATTTCACAATATTGGAAAAGCAGTTTGTACTACTTAACTGCATGACCATTTGTAAGGTTCATGACTCTCAAATGCACATTCATGCATACACACACGTACAAGCATTTTGTTGCATGCCAGTGGGTAGCATGTGAATTTCAGGAAATGTGTTTATACACTTGATTTTAGGACATGAAAGTTTGGAGCATATGGAGTGTATTTGTAATTTTGAGATCTCTATATCTTTTAAAAGCGACTTTATTAAAAGCCCGAGTTCTCATTTGGACCCTTTACACTGATGTGCTGCTAAGACTTCTGGAAACTTGGATAGTGTTTGTTTTCTTGAAATTTTTTAGTCAAAAGGCATAAAAAGGAACCTGGTTATAGAACTTGTGATTAGAGTTAAATGATATTTGTCGATAAAAAAGTACTTCTGTTTTAATTTTTTTTATATTTGTTTTATTAACATTCTCCTTTAAAATGGTATTTGTATTGAACAACATGCATTGGTGTATTTCCAACAAAACAAAGCTCAAATATTATCTGCTATAAAAATCTATTTATGGATCTATAAAATCTAGCGTTTGTGGAAGCCTTCAGATTAGTTACCACAAATACAGGAAGTTCTAGTGATGCTATAATGTATCGCACTTTTTTATTTTGGTACAGTTGTCTTCAGTATTATGAAACACTATACATTTTACTGAGCATCTAATTTTGAGTTTAGCAGGTCTGAGAGAGTGAAATTATAAGAATTATCCTTAATTGATTCTTTTCGCATACTCAGAACAGATGTTAGAGTGTGGTTACCAAAAGCACTCCAACTCTGTTCCTCCAGAAGACCACGCCAGAGCAGCATTGGCTCTGAGGGATTTTGAAGAACTCACTCCAGAGCTTTTGATTGAATTCTGTTCAATGCAAAAAGTAAAGCAAGCTATTAGTAATTGCTATTTTCACTTTATTAAACTCAACTGGAGGATGTGTTTTGTTGAAATAAGTTTTATTTTGTTATTACATTTTGATTTGTGTAATTGTTTGTCCCTTTTTTGTTACATTTTTTTTTCCATAGCCATTCTTTGCCCCATATCTTTACATGCCAAGGTATTACCCTGGCAGTTCTCATCTCATCTCACGTCCACCACTAAAAACGAGTTTGTCCAGAGATCAGAACAATGGCCTAGTAAGTATTTTGAAGGATAATTCAAATACTAACCTAGACAATAAATATAGTGAGTAATGAAAATTAAGGTTATTAATGATGATTCACTATTAGACAAGTACAAGCTCTATGTTTGTATTGGGTCTGGCTGCGATGGAGTTGGTTTTCCCCAGCTCTCATACAAATAGTTTAAGCAAAGATGTTATTATCATGTAATGTAAAATGTATTTTGTTTTAACTTCAGAAATTACTTAGAGAGGAAAACCAGTTCTAACATCCAGGTATCAAGTATGACCTGTAATATTGTCAGGAAAATATTTTAATGAAAATGCCAGCTGTACTATAGTAAAGAAATTGGTATTGTGTAATATTTTAAGAAAAAGAGTGCAACTTGTAAATTTATATTCAAATTTTATAAGATAAAATTACATTCTTTGACACTGTAGAGAATACTAGAAATTGGAAAACCAAAGTAAAAAGTTAAAAGGCATTTTTAAAATATATAAATAAAACAAAATACATTTTATCTTAAGTGTGCATCAGTTATAGCTTGGTTTTGTAACTATGTATAATTCAGCATTATTTACCCATTGAAAAGGAAAAATGAGCACACTTTTATAGCTTCCTATAGAATAATAAAGTTCCTATTTAATAGTATTTATTTTACTGACAGCTGTTCAAATGGAGTTAAGAACTAAGGAAAGCTAAAAAAGTAAAAGCCTCACTTATTAATCAATTTATTTCTAGGATATTGATACAATGAGCAAAGCTGTTAAAAGGTGGTAGACTCTTTAATCACTTAAGGAAATGTGTTTCTGTTGAATTATGTATTGTTACGAGCTCATTCTCTCATTCACTGTTTACTTCATACTTTTTGTTGAGCCCTTGATCGTTTTACCCAAACCGTAATATTTTGTTGTTGTTAGGATGTTATCAAGGAGGATGCTGATGAGGGGCTTCCTTCACCCACAGACCCCTCAATGGTAAATGAGTAGTCATGTGGTGTGGAAGTTGTAGCATCTCATTGCTTCTTCAGCAGTAATGAGTCTGCATTAATCATAACTGCAGTTCACTAACACTGCATCAGTGGCTTTGGTGGACAAATAGAGTAGTTGAAAACTAATGTAGTTCGTGAATGAATTTAAAAGCTAATATTTCACTTATAAGATGTGTTATATTTTTCCCTGTAGTTTTTCCCTTACCTTTCTCATAGCTGTGGTGAGCTTTCAGTACAAATAATGTTGTAGCTAAACAGAGTGAAGAATGACAGCTGGTTATTCAGTGCGTAGATATTAGAATGAACTGTGTTTTTCCCCGCTTCAGTTAGCTCTCTCATCTGAACTGTACTTCTTTAGTTGGTGTCATAAAACTATTGCAGTTAACACAGTATAAATCAACTGTCCATGGAAATTTAAAAAAAAAAAAAATTAAAAAAATGCTGATCATGAGCTTATTCTTGAGTCAGAATGCTAACATCTGCCTTTTCCATGACTTCTTTTGTCTTAAGTATTCACACAAAGAGGTCGTCTTTATGGATATCTGTTTTAACTCTTAACTGTGGGAATTGATGGAAAGGCACAATTTATTACCAAAGCAAAGAGGTTAATATGATTTTCATAATTCTCTTAATAATTGCTGCTGATAGTTGTTGGCAGCAGTTATAGTTTCATCTCGGTTATTTTTTCTTCTAGTAAATCATTGCAAAAATATATTTCCATTGGAAAAAAAAAAAAAAAACAAACCAAACCACAGATTCCAGAACTGTATTTAACTGCACATAACCATCACTGAGCACCTATGTATGGGTGATGCAAAGGAAAATGTACCCTAAAGTTCCCTCTTCCAGGTGATTAGCTACCTTGTGTGAAGGGTGACTTTGGGGTAAGTTTTTCTGGTAGTGTATTTTTGGAGATGCTGATGCCTTCCCTGTGTTTGATTCCATGTCTCAGCATCCCATTCTCTTCCCAGTCCTTTGCAGCTTGTCAGTGGAAGGAGAAAAAGTAAAGACTTCTGAGAAAATAGTGGAGTGATGGCTGAAGTATGTGTGTATCCAAGAGTGTGAGAAGGGATGCAGGACTGGAAAAGTGGGATTTACATTCAGGGTGAAGTAGTGAATGAGCTTCAGTAGCAGACCTGGACCTGGTTGCTGTTCTGCTCGTGTGTGTTTTAAGCACACATAGGCTGCAGTTTCAAGCAGCAAGTTAAAAGACTTATGTAAGTTATGTAGTCTATTGGCTGTAGGTAAGAAAAAGCAGGAGTTAGAACATTAATGAGAAATTTTGTTTGAAATAATGGTAATGGAGGATTTTGTTAGATCTGTTTTTGAGTTTGATTTATACTGCTGTGAATATGTGTAGTACAGCACATCAGATCATAACGCTTTTCTAAGGCTGAGCAATATTTAACCTACAGTGTAAATCTAAAATTTTTAATATTTGAAAATTTCTTGGGTAATTTACGAGAACGTTGTTAGTCAGGATGTGGTATTCTGTGTGCCTGACAGGATGCCTCATCAGGGTTTCATCTATTCTAAAAACGCTTCTTTTGTAGGCTTTACTGAAATGTCTTTGAAAGGAAACGTTATTATCCCTGTTTAAGGTACTGCAATTATCCAGAGGTGATGGGTATCATAATTTCATCCAGCTGTTTAGGTGGCTCTTAATTGATTGGTCATTGCCACTATATAAATGATACAGGTTTTACTTATTAAGTGGATTGATACATGCAAAGTAATGAAATAAACTAAAAAACTGTACAAAGTAGTTAATGAACACCAACATGTGTAACTGGGTTGATGATTGAAAACAAGAGGAGCGTGTAGAATCAAAATTGTCTTTCATGCAAATCTGGCGTGGAGCCAGAAATGTTGCAATTTTACTTCTCTGTACAGTAGAGAATAATCATTATTTTGAATGTTTTAATTCTTACAGGGCAAAACCCGGTTCTTTGGGAGTATCTTTTTTTTTTTTTTTTTCCTAAACAGATCATCGTTGCTATTTGTTGCCAAAGTTGGCAGAGCTGTGTTGAGGATGTTACGTGGTCTAGTTAAGGCCCTGCTGTTGTTGTCAGTCTGACATTGGAGTTGACCGAGGTCTGAAATTTTAGATCCTAATTGTTAGTCTTGTAAAATCAGTGTAAGTCTAGGTTAGCTTAGTGGAAATCAGAAATATTTTGAGACCAGTCATCCTGTATCAATAATTTTACTTCTGCCACCTTCTGTATTTGAATTCTGTTGCTGATGATAAAACTTGTTTATCTCAGACCGTAGTTTACTGTTCTTTACTGAATGGATCAAAACGTAAATGTCAGAGCAGTAAGTTTACCAATACCATCTATTTAGTTGTATCAACATGAAGGTGCATTGCAAATTTTAGGATATCAGCTTAAATCGCTAATGAAAATAGACGTGCCTTAAGATGTCAGCCTTTGCACATCTGTGGTGGAGGCAAACGTGTTTCTGCTGACTTTACTATATAAATGGTTATTTCTGACAGGGACTGCAAAAAACTTCTAGAGTGTTCTTCTGAACGTTTTATCCTTGGATGGTAGTGTTGCCAGTACCTGTTCATAGTATCCCCTATTATGTTAGAAATCATTAGCAATGGTTATCTGTCATAAATTTAATTGTGTGCTTTAGTTTGCATTGTTAACTGTGACTTACTAGGATGCAGCTTGTTGCAATATAATTAACTTTGTTTAAATACATTTTTTCATACTGCATTGAATGCATAATAGCTTAGATTTTGGTATGTGTGCTTTGAGTGAGAACTAACATGGTCCAGAGCATGTAGTATAGATAAACATACGATACTCATTAAGAAACTGGAAGTGCTTTTCAAAAGTTCGAGCATGAGTGAAAGTGTGTGGCATGGGAGTTTTCGGTTATGGGTTTTCCAGGTGCTTTTATGTAGCATTTTTGTGCTTTGAATATTTGTTCTTAAAAGAAGTACCTTTTCAGTTCGGGGGGGGGGGGGGGGGGGTGGGGGGGGTGGTTTGTTTTTTTCGAGGGTTGGGGGTGTGTTTGCTTAGAACATTTCAAAGTTATTTGAGATGCATTGGTGTTATAATGTCATCTTGAAAGGGCATGAGAATGTTTGGTTAAAAGCACGATTTTCCATCAGAAACATAATGTAAAACTTCTATGCAAACAAAATACAACAAGTGTCGCTTTTCTACAAGTGCAAAATGCTCATAGGAAAATGGTATTTGTATAGCATATACTAAATGTATGTTCTGAAGGTCTGTGTTAAAAGTTTCATCACATTATGAAAATATCCTGTTTCTGTCCTAACACTGATTCCCTCTGTTTACTTCAAAGCATGTCATCTGTATGTTCAACCTTTCTGATGTTGCTTTAAGCTGTTGTTTCTTTTCATTCTGTTTTGTCCTTTTCTCAAAGCCGTGTAAGTCTGGGTTAAACAAAAACAGACAGGTACAGCCACTTTCTGTGAATTATCATTCACTTTTCCAGAGTCATTTCAGAAGCTATCATACTGGCGCTTCATGCTGGGCTGTCTGTAAACTAATGCTCATTACTAGCCTTGAGGTTTGTTTTGACAAGCTGCTTTTAGCTTTTGCATGGCAAATACTTTTCAGACTAATGTTCTCTAAGCATCTCTAACAAAACCACTAAGGCTGAAAAATGTGTCAGTTTAAGTACAGTTTTAATTCACTCATATGATGATAGTATCCCTAAAGCTATTACATTACTTATTCTTTGGAGAATGCTTTTTATAAAGAATGATTTGGATTAATGTGCTTCTATTTCAAACAGTTCACATTTTCACAAAAATAGTCTAAATATTTTAGCGCTTTTCCGTATTTTTTTTGTACACAGAAAAAAGAGTTTCTCAACTAACTCTTAATGCATGCAGAAAGAATGATATGTTCTTGATTGTTAAAAAAATATTTTGATCTGAAGGAGAACTGTTAAACTAGAAGTGTTTAAAACTTTCCTTCATTTATTTGTAGATAAATGAGAGATAATGTATTTAATGGATTCAGGGAACAAAAGCAATTGCTTACACACATTGCTTAAGGATCATTAATTTTAGTAGTGCCACAATGTAATTTTGGCTATAACAGTTTCCTTTATTTTTAATTGATAAGCTTTCTTTCAAAAAATAATTAAGATTTGAATTAACTTAATACCTTTTCTTTATTGATGTATTATCTAACTCATGCCAATAGTAAATAGTGTGTTTATGGGGAAATAATAGACAAAACTGTATATATAATAAATCATATACAATGAATAGCTTATGGATGAAGCTTTTTCCTGTCATCTTCATCAGTTTGATGGTTGGCTTATATCCTTCACGTGATTTGGCTGTGCTAAAAATCAGACTAGACTGAGACCTGAATTTCCTCCTTCAGATGCCGAATAGGATAAGTAATTAGGTATTCTAGGCACCTAATCAGGGAGACATTGCAGAATCTGAAAAGTAACTGTCTCGTCCTCAGAAGGAATACCAAGCCCCTCAGTTAGGTGCCTAGACTGCAGCAGAATTACAATGCTTAATTTTTATGGAATAGTTTAGGTAGACTACCTACCCAGAAAACAGGGTATATGTCTTTTGTTTGTTTAGTGTCCAGTTGACATCACATAAAAAAAAAAAATAAAAATGGTCAAAGGAACAAAGATTAGTGCCCCAGCTCTGTTTTCAGGCAAGTGTGTGAACTGCTAGGCTTAGATTCCCCACAACCTCCTATGGTGTTCTGGAGTGAAGTTGGTCGTTTGCCAGTTTTAAGTCCATTTCAAGTACATCTGGCAGAGAACTTGGGAGGAATTACACGTAATAGCATCTAAACTTTGAAACTCAGAGTAGCTAAGGCGGGGAGCGTGCCTACCTCCCCAGATCAGGATATCTCCAATAACAGTAAGTTAGAAATAACTTTGAGGTTAAATGGTAGTAGGTAATGAGTTTTTGGATTGCTGTCTTGGAATTAATAGTTGACTGAATTCTTCTTAAATATCCTGGTTTAGATAATTCAGATATGGTTAATGCCATTCTGTGTGTTAATTCTTGGTTTTCATAAGCAATATATTTGGATCTATTAATTTAAATTAATTCCAGAAGATTAAATAACTTTGAAGAAATTAAATAAAAATGGAAAAAAAGTATTGCGACTATAAAAATAGCCTTCGTTGGTAATTTGAGGAATATAGTCAAACTTGATTAACAGAACTCTGGATAGTCAAAGTGCACTTTTACATCCCAGAGTTTGCACGTGTGATGATGAGCTCTGAAGCTTTAGAAGCTCTTTTGCATTGTCCCAAGATGAGCTTTGTTTGGTGCATCGTCTGTGGTGCTGAAACCAAAACTTCACCTTCAGAAAGAGGGGAGAGTGCAACCTCCCTCCCAGGAGGAGGGCGTACAAGTACTTCATAGCTGATAGAACTGGTTTTGCTTTGAGGAGTTCGGTATCACTAGCATAACTGTTCAGAGCTTTGCACTTTGCTCCTACTTAATGCGCAGGCCCCCATCCAGGGAGAATGTGGGGTTTTTGGGAACATACTGTCTTAGCATCCCGAGTACCTGCAGATGCATTTGTTTTGTTTTTCCACGCTTTCTGTGAAATTTGCAGAAGCTCTCAACATTAACAGGACAACTTCTGTGTTACAGGTCTGAGTTGTGAATAATTTCTACCTAAACCTTGCCAAAGTTCAAGACATGTGAAGCATCCATGTAGTATCTTGGAGGGCAGCGGCAGTGCTGCTCTGTATTTCTGTACTGTGGTACACAGCCCCTTGGCTGATCTTGCATAAATGGAGCAGAAGGAACCTCTGGAAAATGGACATGTGTTGCTAAAATTACACAATGAATCCAAGTAATTGAGGAGTTATGTTTTAGGTCATCTTTATCTGATACTAAACCAGGAGTTTTTAAGACAGGGAAATCTTAAGTTGTCTGCATTATTTAAAAAAATCAAAACAAAACAACCACCAAACAAAAACACACACAAAAAAAACCCCAAAGACAAAAAAAAACCCAAACCAACCTAACTACTAAAATCAGGGGGAAACTCTGTGTAAAGGTGCATTTGAAATTAATTAATCCTGACTTAATATTTCTGATTTTTATGTTGCTTTTCTTAAATAACGTTATTTAAGAGAGTTATTTTCTCACATAGGCAGGACTCAAGATGCTGTGTTTTTTCTCATATAGATACCTATAATAAATGTTTCCTAATATATAGATGTTCCGATAGTAATTGAAAATGCCTGTGTATTCTTATTCTCACCTCTTAATTTTAAAATGTAGTGGAACACAACTTGATTTGTGTTAGCGTATATTGTGAACTTCTGAGTGTACTGAGTATTTCAACAAATCTTATGTGCACGTTTTCTCACTTCTTACAGGGAGCAGGCACAGGATCGACCGCAGGAGTATCGCACGTGTCTCTGAGCACAATGAGTGTGGAAGCCGTGTGTGAGAAGCTAAAGCAGATAGATGGTCTGGACCAGAGCATGCTACCTCAGTATTCTGCAACTATAAGAAAGGTCTCGGCTGAACTCTTTTCTCGAAAATATTTATGGAAACAAATCAAATGTCAAAACAACATCCTAACTTCTATGTGTGCTAAATTTGGAGGACGTTTTAGTACAAGCATATGTTTTTCAGAGAAAATGCTCTCTCTTAAAAAGGAAAAACAGACTCAGAAATATAAATGCTGATGAGACTGGTGATTTTGAGGGGGAAAAAAAAAGGCAAGAAAAACGTTTTCAAAATTGCCATGTGTAGATAAATAGGGTTGCAAATGTGTTGGAGATCCAGGTAATAACATCCCTTTTTTTTTTTCACCGTGAGAAATTGACATCTCTCTTCTGTTGTGAATGGGTGGTGAAAAGATGGTTCCATTTCTCTCTTATCACATTCCACACCTATACATTTTTCTATTAACTGCTCTTTTCTCTGAGACATTAGCACAGAATCATTTTTATCTTTATTATTTTTTTCCCACCGTTCTGTGTGCTCCTTTTACAAAGAAAGAAGGGAAAAATATGAAGGTTGTCACTAGTGAATGTTTTTGTTGAGCATGCTTTGTCCTAGTACCCGTCATATCTTAAAATGATATAGGGAGGATGTTGATTCAAGGATTAAGAACCAGTTTATCATAGGAAGCTTCAGCAATGTTGCTTAAAGCAAGAAGTAGGATGTCAGATTGTGGTTGTTAAGTGTAGCTGCAAAAAAGTTCTAGTTACTTCAGTGGCTCGAGTGCTAAAAGAATGTGCTCATCCATTATCTTTAATGAGATTCCTTTTATATTTATATTCTCGCGTTTCTTACTGAAAGTGATATCATGTAAAAAGGAAGAATGAAAATGGCTTTGCCTGGTCTCTTTCCTGGTTTGACCTGGGATATGGGAACAAACCCACTGAGATCCCTCAGACTGAGCAGAGCTCTCAACTTGAGCCATTTTGTGGCTACTCTCTGAAGACATGGTTCCTCTTCTACATTCTGTCCATCCATTGATTACATGGTATAAAGAGAAATACCTCTCAAGGCTGCGTAATGAACATGGTTCTGCATTGAATTTGGTGCTGTTGGAAGTTAAGCACTGTATAAACGTGCCTAACATCAGGAATCACCTTCCTGGAATGTAGATGGTGTTTAGGCACTTCTGCGTTGATTTCTGAATGATGATGAAAATTAGAAAGAAGTCTAGTCCTCTGTCCCCAGGTATTTCTGATGCTGGGGGGAGTGTAAGCCTGTGTTGGTGGAGGTAGTACTTGATCTTAAATGCCTCAAACCAGGGGTCAGATGGTGCCTGGGACTTACTTGATTATCTTCAGATACTTGGGCATCTGCAATTTGTTTGTGTTCTGAGTCTGAGAAATCTAGGCAGATGAATGTGGATTATTGTCTGAAATTTTCTGCCACTGATGTGTTGTTTCCTTATGGCTGTTCATAGAACACAATCATATTGCCTTTCATATACACATTTTTGATGTGTTTAGTATTTTCATTTTTTTCATGACACATAGGTTCTTCTTGTCCATCAGCAATCATCAATAAATAATCTTTTATAAAAACATGTTTATTTTATAGTATTGGACTTTAAACTGGTTTTGGGGAATTTCACTAGTAGTCCCCATCAATGTATTCTAATTGCCTTTTTAGTCTGTTACTGACACGCCATAAGTTTCGTATTGGTAATTTACATTATTTAGTTTTATTGTTTTAGGCAAATATAAATGGGCGTGTCTTGGCTCAGTGCAACATTGACGAACTGAAAAAAGAAATGAATATGAATTTTGGTGACTGGCACCTGTTCAGGAGCACGGTAAGACTTTCTCTTCAGTAATCAGGTCATCATAAATTAGTCTCTTTCATTATGAACCTTTTTTCTTTCCTGTTGCTTTCTTGTTATTATCATCTTTACGATGATAATTATCGTCTTAAAACATGAATGCATTTATTATTTTCTTACTCTGTCTTTTGGTCTTGAGGAACACCTTAATTGGTTATGAACTGTGAAGTTTTGCCTCCTCTTTTTGTAAGATCTGTTTTTCCTGTATGGGTTCTCTTTTCCCTTTTTAAATTTGCCTCTTTTAATGAAATTGCCAGAACTTAATTGCATGGCACACAATTGCATAAGCATAATTTTTAAGGAAACTTAAGCTAAAAATCGAGCCAATGAGATAGATGTACAATGTTCAATTGACACATACTCATATAATGCAAGAATGCTGCATTGCATACTGTTATTGAAACATATACATACAGATATCTAATTGCCCTCCTCCCGGTTTGAGAGTAAATGACAGTTTTACAGTGAGGGTTATGCATCACAGAGAACTGTGTTTTCTCCTAAGTATTTTTAGCATATTGCCAGTTTTCTTTCTGAAAATGGCAACATGTCTCTCAACTGCTAAATCAGTCTTGAAAGCTCTGAGAATTACAAGGTGAGATTTACTGTTTGATTCAGGTTGATTAAGCTATAAAACTGAAGTGCTTGGTTTTGCTTTTAAATCTGTGATTTATCACTTCTCTAGTTTTACAAGAATTTAAGTGCTTTGGGGCATGTGAGTTCTTTTAAGTGTCTGAGCACTAATAAAAATAATTTGTAAATACAAAAAAAACTCTTAAAATGTGATTTTGCAGTAAAGACAATGCACCAGATTTAGGAACGGATTTTTCTTTATACCTTTCCATGATCACGGCTACATAAGCAACTACACTTTTACAGTTGTGAATTCCTTGTTCCTATCTTTTAATAGAATTCTTCTTTAACAATTTTGAGAACTTCTTCTATTTATATAATTACATTTATACTGTCTCTTTTTGTGTGTTAAGATTCTTGAAATGAGAAATTCAGAAAATCAGGCTGTTCAGGAAGATCCTCGTGGAACAACTGAGCATGTTAATACTACGATTCCTCATAACGAACTTACTCGTCGTCCTGGGCATAACACTGAGTTGCCTCACACTGAGCTTACAGGTCTTTCTGGTCAAGCTCCCTACACACTTAACTTCAGCTTTGAAGAACTCAACACGATTGGTCTTGATGAAGCTCCTCCACGCCATAGTAACTTAAGTTGGCAGGTATTTAATAATGTATTCTGCTTGCTTACCTGTATGGTAAAGGGTTTTATTCAAGGGTTCTTGGATACAGACAGGTCAAGAAATAAATCTACTGTGACAGTTCAGGTACTTTTAGTTCTCAGTCTCAGCAAAGACTAGTTTTGCAGAGATGTAAACTCTAACCACACTCTCTGAGAGTCGAAGTCTTTAGTCTTTGCCATCTGAAAACTATTCATCTGTCCCAGTAATCACTCTTGAGAAAAAAATCAAAGCTATTATGCTTTTCTAATCTAGTTTAAGGTGGCGTCCTGTGAGACTTCTGTTTATCATAGTATTCAGACCTTGTGTAGGAAATATTTTGGCTATGTGCTAGCCAGGTGTTATGCTATTTAAAGGTTTACAGATACATTTGTTAGGTTTTTGTAAACAGACAACTAAAGCACTCCATGATGCCAGAGCCTGGTCCTGACGATGCGTAATCTATTCATAGACTCCAGACCTGACATCCTACTCTAACTATGGTTTCTGCCATTGATTATGGTCAATTTCCTCCTGTATCTTATGAAATCACCTGAAGTGTGTGATTTTTTTTTTCTTTTGTCATTTTTAAGAAATAAGACAAATTGGTATCTAAATAGAATTAAAAAACCAAACCCCTCCAAACATTTAGTAGCTTTTTCATCTGTGGAAGTCTAAATTAGAGAATCTTGAAGGTGCATCAAAATAGGAAGACAACCCTAAATTGCTAGCTATAGGTGATATTTTTAATATTCAAAATTGTCACTGAAAAGAGGTTTGGGATGTATGTCCCAGAGATAGATTTCTGTACCAGATACCTTTGTGTGTGTTTGTAGGATCCTGATTACACTTACTGCCTATTTCCAGCAATGGAGTATCAGTGTACGTTTTTCCAGTCCAAAGTGGCATCACTCATACTTGTTACATTGCTTTTGTGTCAAAAGCACAGAAAGAAGCACAAGAAAATCTTTTTTAAAACACTCTTTAAAATGCAAGTTTAAATAAATAGTGCTTCTGATGCCCATATAGTTCTCTGAATTTGAATCAAAAGAATGAGGTCGTTTGTCCTTAAGAAAACATTAGAATTTGCCCGTTGGAATTTTTGAAGTTGATAGTGATTAAAAAAGAATATTGCTGCTTCTCTGTAAAAAGAAGGAGCACTACTGGAAATGCATGACAAAATCAAATATTTCTCTCTTTGGTGAGGAAGCATAGCTGCCGTGAGTATGGATAAATAGCAGGGAATATGCATAAATAATCAAGTGTTAGTATTTCTGAGATTCTTGCATTTTCCTTTGGGCATTGAATTGCTTAGGAGTCATGGCAGATAGAAGTTATTTAAACACCATTTCCCTTTAGTTAATCATGTTTAGCTGTTCGCCAGTATTCTAGTGTATGTACAACATTATTGATCTTATCAAAAGCTGTCAGTAATACTTCCTTAGTAATAGAGAAGGAATAGTGGAATGGTAACCTGCAGATCTTGTGGATGTTGCTTGCTGGGGGGATTATGAGCGTCTTCTGAGAAGGAAAGAAACATGTTGGTTTGCATTGCGTTCCAGCGCAGCACAAGAAAAAAGAAAAGATGATGAACAGAAACAAGAAAGATAAGAAGGATACACATAAGAGCAATAAAACGGTGGGGGGAAGGAGAGAAGAAAAACAGGGGGTGAGAAAGAGAAGTATGGACCAAGAGGGAATATCTATATGATTAAGCAATCCTATTCTAAATCTTAAATTCATTCACAGTGTTTGAATCCACACATTAATTTTCCTGTTTACATTTAGCTTGTTAAAATTACCCGAGCCCTCTTAGGTTTTTTTTAATAGTGTTTTCTAGTAGAAGGGAGGTTTTTGAAACGTGGTTCATTTTCAGGGTTGCCCCAAATAAGACATAATACCTCAACAGTCTTTCAAAGTCTCATCTCCTGTGCACTGCAAAGTTGAGTAGGTTTCTTAAAGTACTTATTGCTTAAGTCAGTGTCTCAGCTCCAATGCACTGGGCACCGTACATCTTTTACCCGGTGGTAGTGAGCAGCCTGTTACACACATGGCACAAAGCCATATGTTCAGCCACAATCCATTCCTTCACTTTGTTCAGCTCTGTGCTGGACCTTGGTTCTAGCATTTAATAGATGGCCTAGCATCCTATGCCTATGGGGTACTCTGTGTGCACACTGAAAGAGAGCAGAGGTGGAGGCAAAGAGCAATATGTTTGTCCAACAACTGATTTTCCTGAAATCAGCTATATGCAATGGAATTTTGCGAGGATATATTTAAGTATGTAGGATGAGAGTCTTTTAAAAGTGTTTTTGAGATGTTCAGCATTTAGATGAAATCTTGCTGTCTTTCTAATATAAAATGCTAATTTTGTAAACGTGTATTAGAAAATCCCATCTTGACATACCAATTCAATTGTTATAATTATATACTCAAAAGAGCCTAGAATGCACTGGATAAAATGCTTGTTTTGTGGAAATGTTCTGTTGTGGGGACCAACAATAAGAATACTTTGTGAGTTTAGTGAATGTGTGTGTAATTGCATATATATGATTATAGTAAGCATATTTAATTATAGCATTGACAATTTCACTTGCATAATCTATTTATAGCAACAACAAAAAAAATCATTTAAGCACATACTTGATGCTTTGAGTTATTTAATTTTAAAAGATCATTAAAAGTAAAAATAAATAGTTATTTAATTTTAAAAGATCATTAAAAGTAAAAATAAATAGTTCATTTAACTTTTGTCTCTCTTTTCTTTCTTTTTTTTTTTTCCAGTCACAAACTCGTAGAACTCCAAGTCTTTCAAGTCTTAACTCTCAAGATTCTAGTATTGAAATATCAAAGCTTACTGACAAGGTACAGGCAGAATACAGAGATGCATATAGAGAGTATATTGCTCAAATGTCACAGTTAGAAGGAGGTGCCAATTCTACTACAGTAAGTGGTAGGTCCTCCCCTCATAGCTCAAGTGCTTTCTATATGGGTCAGAGTACATCAGGGGGGTCCTTGCATTCCAGTTCAGAACAGGAAAAAGGAAAAGATGGTGAACAGAAACAAGATGATGGAAGAAAGTCTTTTTTGCTGAAGAGAAATGATGTTGTTGATTACAGTACTTCAGGTGTTTCTACTAATGATGCATCTCCTTTGGATCCTATTACTGAAGAAGATGAAAAATCTGATCAGTCTGGTTCCAAGCTTCTCCCAGGAAAGAAGTCTTCGGAAAGAACAAGTATTTTCCAGGCTGCGGATTTAAAGCTTAAGGGAGTTACTCTCCGGTATCAGAAACTTCCAAGTGATGAAGATGAGTCAGGAACTGAGGAATCAGATAATACTCCACTTCTTAAGGAAGGTAAAGATAAGAAAACAGATGGCAAAATAGAGAAGCAGCCCAAATCTCCAGAACATGGATCTGAACCTATTAGAACCTTCATCAAAGCAAAGGAGTATTTGACAGATGCCCTTTTGGATAAAAAAGATTCATCTGACTCTGGTGTAAGATCCAACGAAAGTTCTCCAAATCATTCCCTCCATAATGAAGGAGCAGATGATTCACAGCTTGAAAAGGCAAATCTCATTGAGCTTGAAGATGATAGTCACAGCGGAAAGAGAGGAATTCCACACAGCCTTAGCGGCCTTCAAGATCCAGCTGTGGTTCGCATGTCTATTTGCTCAGAAGATAAGAAAAGCCCTTCTGAAAGCAGCTTGATAGCAAGTAGCCCAGAAGAGAACTGGCCAGCTTGCCAGAAAGTCTTTAATTTAAATAGAACCCCGAGTACAGTAACCTTAAATAACAACAGTGCTCCAAACAATCGAGCTAATCAAAATTTTGAAGAAACACAAGGTATTGGAGATTCGCCTCAAATTATCCTGCACCCTGGCTCAGGTTCCAGTTCAGCCGCGGTTCAGAATGAGAACCTGAAGAGCGTTGCTCACAAGCGGAGCCAGCGTTCAAATTATACCAGGCTTTCAAAAGATTCATCAGAGCTCCACACTGTTACAGCCTCAGAAGGGGCTGGTTTTGGAGAAGAGAGAGAGAGTATCCTGTAAAAAGCAGCCAAGTTAAAACGGAGTATGCCCATGAATTGTAGCTTGCTTGGAATTCTTTGTCAGTGTGTGGTTACATTAAGCTCTGTAGTTTAAGCTTTCGGTATTGTAGTAGAAGGTCTAGATGATTTTCAGTCATTTTCTTGGAGAGAAGAAATAATTTTTACAAGCAGCAAGTTACTTCAGACCTTTCCCACATATAAACGCAGTACTTGTCAGCATGGAAAACTGGTTCTTTGTTAGACACTGTGCAAAGGTTTGGTCAGGGGCAGATGTTACGGAAGTAAGTATGGTTTAATTATTAAAATTATGATGTGATTTTACTTTTCTCTTGGGATACGTATTACTTATCCCTTCTAAACATTCCAGTTAAGTTTGCATACTTGCAAGTAAAGTTAAGACTGTGCATCTTTGCCGTTTGATGTAAGAGATGCCAGAAGATTAAATATCACAACCTGTGACACCCTTATCAAACTTTGCGTAAATTAGTGGATTAATGTGTGCAAACATATATTACATATGTTGAAATTTGAGTGTTAAGATACCTGTTTGGCTAGATGTACATTTTTACTCACTGTACGTTCAGTAATTGCTGTTGGCTTTGTGAACTTTGGGTAGAGTGGTGATAAGGTTTGTAAGGAACATTGTCTTGATGTGTCATTGGAATTGGCAGTTATTTATAAGGTACTACCTTATCATTGATTTAGTGGATCCTTTATTTATTTATAGGTACATAATTTTACAATCACTGGTCTAAATAGCTTCAACCACCTGAGCTACATTAAAATATTGTAAGGATAAAGTATGAATGTGACGTCTGAACTTATTGGAATATCTATTGCTGTGTGTGATCTCTCCTTGGTACAGTGTTTACCATTTGGTTATGGAAAGAAAAACAAGCAGTGTTTGCAGTTTTAAAAATAATGCATACTTTTTGGAATCTTGCAAGAGCTGTATGCCAGCTTCTTTATTTCTGCGGTACAGTGTTTGAAGATTTTTATGTCATCTAAGTAATGTACCTGAATGTTACTGTAGCAAATACTTGTACTGTCCAGTGAAATCTGCATGTTTTGAGGAAGAATTGTTCAAACTAGATTCTGGTAGTACAAAGAGAATAAAAAAAAAATAAATTGGCATGTTGGGTTTGTGTCCAAATTTCTATTTATTGTGGTATTTTGTTTCTTCGCTTGATAAAAATGTTACATCCATGTTGTTTTGGTTAAAGTACTTCACGGATTTAATTGAAAAGAATGCATTAAACCAGTATTGTTATTAATACAGTACAAAATAAGCATCAAGTATAAAAATACGTTTGATACATGGAATTGCCTAAGCAGACGTTTCTAAAGGAAGTGCTGTGAGCTGCGGAGATGTGGCCGCCTCCCGCAGTAATCCTGCTGTGTGTGGCAGTTAATGTGTGCTGGTGGTTCTGCGCGGCTTTGTGTCTGTCCTAGTGCGTCTCCAGCAGGACCGTGTGGTCGTGGCCTTTGTTATCCAAATCAAAAGGGTGCTTTTCCTATACCAGAGTCAACAGAGGAAAAACTGGCTTTATCTTGGCTCTTTGTTTTTTCATTCCATGGATGTCTCATACTTACAGGACTGGAGACACGATCTGTACATTTTTGGATTGTGTTAAATTGATTCATTATTGGATTGAGTTAAAATTTACTCATCAGAGCGTTACAGAAGTACTGGAAATTTGGACATATCTTTGTCTATTGAAAAGATTATTAGTTTAACCAAATAGCCTCCCAAAACAAAGTAAGAAGCCCCCAAACCCTGTGTAGCTTCATGATATTTTACCAAATCTTTGGGAACAATTTTTTGGTTTAGATTCTTCCTATTTAAAAAAAAAAAAAGAAAGTATATCACTGCTTTCTGTAATTTTTGAGATGTAAAAGCTTTTTACAGAAAGATACTTATAAGCATTGTTTGGTAAGAGAGGGCAAGAAGCGTATCTTTCTTCATTTAGGCGTATTCACGGTATTAATGAAAGATACCAATTATTTCAAATCATTTTGTCTGTTGAAGTTCTCAAATAATCCAAATGGATGAATTTTAGATTTTCATATGGTTTTGAGATATTTTTTTTTCTTCCTGAAAGTTTTATCCCTCAAGTCCTCATAAAATAGCAAAATTGTGATGAAATAGATAGTTGTGTGGAAATCTTTTCAGTGTTTCTATCTTTATATTCATAAACACCAGTGTAATTGCTTACCATCACTAAGAAACAATAGTTACAAGCAAAGCGCCGGTGTAAGATAGTACAGGGCTTAATGTAATACTCTCCTTGGGTGTGTAGGGCCATGCCCCGCATGGGATGTGGGGACCTAAAATCATTTCAGTTACAAACTGTGGTTCAGTCCGCCTTCCTTTAACTGTATTATATAATAATGTGTGCTGTAGTTTATGTAATCGGATGTGTTCATGCGCTTGTTATTTAATGCCATCTTAGCAAAGTTCCTAGAATCGGCAAGATAGGAGTGCTTCATAGCCAGGACAGTATGCTACAAAAGATGTTTGTTAATAAGACAGTAAATATAACTGATGCTTAAAATCTACTTGTATAAAAATGACTGGACAGGGTGCATTTTTCTTCTTCATTGAGGCATCTTTTTAATTTTTTTTATACAGGTGTTCGTAAACAAACAGAAGAAAGCGTAGTACTCTGATAAAGGGGGAGGGGAAAAGAGAAAGGAGAGGGAAATGGAGTACTTAATACAGCACAGTAGTAAGAAGTGTCTTTTAGTACATAGTAGATATATACATTAGTTACTGTACATGTTTAATGAATTTTTCACATGTAGAATATGAAAGAATAGTGTTTGCAAGAATTAGAAATATGCTGCAGTTTCGTAGCTGAAGCTTGTTTTTTCTCTACCACAGTTGCTATGGTTACTAACTTGCTTAGTTTGTTGCACAATTCTTGGAGTTAAGAAACCATAAACAATTTCCAGTGTTGAAATATTAAACGTTAGCTCTGTGACTTGTGGGAATCATGGAACCCAAGAGTTCCGTGGAGAATGGAAATGAATGAAGAGTATAAAACAATAAGACAACTGCAGACTTATTTCTGGTACTCGTCACTTTCCAGAACTCTTGTAATGATAGTTTATGTATCCACTATAATTTTGGATGACTGAACACTGCAAGAACTTGAAACCATGACTTCTTTGCCCAACTGAATCTGAAGAGCAGAGTTTGGCGTGTCCTCTTGTTCTGATGCCTGCATATGTTTGCATGGTAGGTTGAAAATAAATCGGTTTTGAAAGGAAAAATTGGATGCAAGTAACATTCCAGGATTTATGTGAGACTCTTGTGGCTATTTGCCAGCTTTTTCCAGGGTTGCAGTTTATGAGGAAGGGGGAGAGGGAAATTCTTACATCCTACTTGTAAAACTTGCAACAAAATAATGATCTAGTAAAATTCTGGGATATTCTGTTAAAAGGTTTCCATTTTGTGCCTGTCCTGCTCAGTCTGGGATATCTGATCACCCTGAATGACTTTGCCCATGCAGAATATATACGTGGTGTAAGTTTTCAGTTCTTAGCTTTCTTAAGTTTTCTTTTCAAATAGCGTTAATTTTTTTTTTTCTTCTTTTATTTTTTCTTTATATAATCTTTTGTGAAACTTTCCTGGGACACATTTAGCATAGATTTATACAGTATGCTGGAAAGAGGTGGTTTCTCCTGTAGTCTGGGGTTCAGCTGTTTGCTTCTGTCCACAGAATCCTCGAAGCCTGTCTTTTACCTTTGCAGCTCTCAGGGGAAGCTTTCTGGACTTCACGGTAAGAATATGGGAAGTTCTTTGTATGGCCACGAGACCCACAGGGAGAAGATCCCAATAGCATCTGTTATCCGTAGTCCAGCATGTTGCACCCCATGGCCTTGATGCTAGATAACTTTATCACCTGTGGCAGGTTTATTTAATTTTCTAAATACATTGCTAAGAAATACGTTGCCAAAGAAAATAATACCTGGGTAGTTGAGGTCTCTTAATTGAAAGCCACAGTTGAGGTAAACTAGAAGTGTTAATACCCAGTAGTGAATTTTCAGACATGTGAGAGAAATACAACATGCTAATTAGTGTAAGATAAAGCCTGCTGTTAGGATTTGGGTTTTTTTTTTCTATGCCAAATAATAACTGTAGTGGGGAAAACTTGGAGCAAAATTCAAATTCCAGTTAAGCAGAGAAGACTGGAAAGACTGTGCTAACCTTACAGGCTGTTTTTTGTTAGCCTTGTGCATTATATTTTCTGGATTTTGATTATTAAGGCCCATTTCATCAGCAAAAGGGCAGGGTGGGGATAGTTTTACTTAAAATCCTTCTCCATGGGAATATGGAACAGTTTCATGAGTTTGACATGTTCTCAGATTTCTGAATATCAACAAAAAGGAGAAAAAAATAGGGAAGTGGGTAGTCAAAAATTTTAATAATATAAAGTATAAATAATATCAAATCATGTTTCCAACAGAATGAAAATTTTCTAAAGACTACCTGGCACATGGAGACCTATCAAACAGTGTTAAAAAGATTATTTAACTATTTAATATCCAGATAACTTTTTCATTAAAGACGTCTATCATGCAAGCTGAGTATGCAACGAGTTCTGCCCTTTGGTTAACAAACGTGGAAGCAGGTTATAGATGCCAAAATGCAATTTAAAGCTGATGAAAAGCTGAATTTTTTTTTTTTTGCTGTAGTGTTTCTTGTTTTATTTCATTGATGTTATGCTTAGGTTGCTTATGATTGCTTTGTTAAAGTCTTCACGTGGAATTCTCTAATAGGGACATGTATTGATTGCAGCTTAGCACAGCTTCTGGCACTGTAATGATTCAGTTCTTTTTGTGGTAAAACATAAGACTAGTGGTAGAGGAGGTTTGCTTCTTCTATCGAGCTTTAAGTCTAACATTTGTATTTTAATTTGTGGGTCTGACTCTGTGGTGCACTTAGTATTTTAGTTAAGTTTTGGTTTAGAAATTTATGCCCCGTCTTCCAGAAGGACTCAGAGCTACAGGTTTTTCAGCAATGTTTTCTCAGTCATAAGTGACTGTAGTTCCTTATGAGACTGATACTCTCAACACCAAATGTTTGGGCCTTAAATAGTATTTAAAAATGTTCTTTTTTCCCCAAAGCATGTTTTGTTATGATAGTGACACTAGATAAACTTCTAAAAGAAATGCTGTTGGCTAATTCCCTTCTCTTAGTTTATCATATCTTAGGGTCACCTTCTTCTGAAGAGGAAGGAAAAAAAAACCCTTGGAATAGTTTAGAACAACATGATCTTTTGGAGGGGAAAAAAAAACATAGGTGAGAGATTGTGTGAGATTTTACATAACAAAAGGTTGTATTTGACAGTTAATATGTATTTCTTTTAAAGGTGGGATTCTAGTAACAGGGCAATACTTTTTGTTACCTAAGTTCTTGGTGTTGCCACTACATAGTGCAGGGTACAGGGTTCTTTCATGTTTCAGGTCTCCTTTCTGAGTACTGGCATCACGCATCCTTGTTGCTTCTCACAGAAGTAAGGTGGATTGCAGAATTATCTTTGTAAGCAAACCAGAGTGTCCCTATGCCCTTACTTCAGTACAATGTGTTTATTATTTATGAAAGAGACGGGGAGGAGAGGAATAATAGTGGTGCGTTATAAGATTTTATTTGTGTCCAGGATTTCTCATGACAGAAAAGAAAAGAGCAAAGTTTGAGTGGTTTGTGTGTGTCTCTGGAACCTAGAAATAAAAACTCAGGCATAAAATGCTGACTGTGGGGAACAGTAAAACTAAAATGGAAATTTTGTGATGCCTTACTGCCTTTCCTTGCTAATTAAACTACAGGGAAGCAATCAGCAGAGATTTAACTTTTTTGTTTTTTAATATTTCTCTCTTCTGAAATAACGTGATAGTTTGTGCTTGGCTAAAGGCAATATATATTTTTGAATACGTTTACATATTGCAGCACCTTCAAATCTTTCTGAATGCGTCATAGTACTTTTGAGAGGCGACAAAATTTTACTAACCTCATTTTGGATAACAGAAGCAAATCCTTTTCCACCTCAGCAATGGTAGAATAAAGAATGATACATATTTTCTGGGAGAGTCAAGAATTGAATCCTAAGCTTTCATCTGCCGGTGAAATTGGGCTTCTATTGCTATCAGAGGCCCCCTTTATTTTATGTTCATTTAAACCATGAGAAGTGCTGAAATCTAAACTGAAGATTACTCTTAATTTAGCTTTCTGTTATCACTCAGTGTTTTTGTTTTCCATCCTCTTTATGTTTCCTATTTGACCGTAAACCTTGCAGCCTGTTTATGGTCCTCTCCTTTTGGCAAAAAGTGGAGATTCTAACTTGGAATGTCTGTGGCACGTCCGTCGTTTGGTATATTTGCTTTCCCTTGTTCTTCCTGGACATGCCTGTGTCCTATCTTGTCCCCAGTCACCATGTTCAGTGCCCGAGTACATCGTGTAGAATACTTGGAACTGTTCCAGTCCTGCCTCACCACCTGACTGGTAGTTGGGGCTCTGGTTGCTGACAGTGTAACTTACCTTCTCTTCAGGTTTTTCATCATAACCTCAGAACTGCTACACGGCAATTTTTCCCACTTCAGCAATGGCAGAAAATGCCGTCCTATTGCAGTGGTGGTTTTTGCTTGGATGGGGGTTTTTTGTTTGGTGGGGTTTTTTCACCCTAGGAAGGTTTTACCACCTAGGTTCTACAATCAATTTTTTCCTCACTACTTTTAAGATACATTTTATCCAATATCTTTGTTGTGGTCAGTAATGAACATATTTAAAAGAAAGTGCACTGGTTTATATCTGCCAATGGAAAGAACCTTCACATTTTATTTAGTGGGGGGAAAAAAATCTGCTTCTTGGTTTCCTTACAACTATTCCTGATAAATAATTAGGCAGTGCTTGCTCATAAGATAAGCGCAGTTGTCAGCTTATCTGTTTTGTAAGTAGTCTGTTAAGATTCTAGAAGAACTTTAGGGCTGCACTCAGGAAGGCTTAATTTTCCTCATGGACCTTTGTAAGTTAATGTTTGCTGCAGGTCCGAATGGCACTGCAAATAATGTAATATACTGGACATTTTAGCTCTTGCTTTGAAGTAATCTTAAGATAGACAAACTTTAAAGACTTATGTTTGTGATTGCTGATCTAGTGTGCCAGAATTTATGAAGTTCTACATTTGTTTAAAGACTCCTTTGGTGTTCAGGTATTTCTGCTCTGAAATATAAAAAGAAATCTTGATTTTTTTTCATTTTCTATAACAGACAAATTCTCAAACCATAAGCCTGTTTAACCTCAGGACATATTTACACCTTTGGAATATAAAGGAGGGTTTAGAGGTTTTGTTCTTCCTGGATGCCTTCTGGTCTTAATTTTCAACATTATATTTTCAGTAGCTCCTTTCAAGGTGTGACGAGGAACCATGAATAATTTCCTCTGTTTTCACCATCTGTGCTACCTTCTGCCTCTCTTCCATCTCATGATAGACTAGCTCAGCTTCATCAGATCTTTTTATATGCTAATATGAACCAGAATCTTTAATTTCGTAGTCCATGGCTACAGTGCTCAATAATTATCTGGGTTTTTTTTGTCCCACAGTCTTCACATCAGCTTTCAGGCCTCTCTGTACAGTAATTTCTTTAACACCTGGTAGGTTCTTTGCAGTACTGGGACCCATAGAACTCATTTTTCTGCATTTACAGTACACACACTTTACTTCCAAGCAGAAAGTACAATGGTGATTCATCCTAGATTTGCAAGAGAAGGCATTTATGCTTAAAATTTAAATTCAGGAGAGTAGTCCCACTTCTGTTTATTTTCCAGTATAGGAAGGGGACTGTTATTTTATTCTCACCCTTGAAAATATTTTGACTTTCAGAAAAAAAAGGCAAGTTACTTTTATTTGGACTAGTTGTCTTTAGCGAAGACCTGACAGTGATGATAGCTCATCTGAGATGGACCTACTTTGCCTGAATGACTAGCTTCTAAAACCGTAAGACCAGTTTGCTCAGGTTCTATAAACTACTTTATGGTTCTTCAATTTTTTTTTCACTTAAGGGACAGTAGATTAAAAGAAATAAATCAGCTGTACTTAAATAGCCCCTGGAGTTCAAAGGAGAGTGAGGAGGGAAGAAAGCTATTAAGAGTTGTTTCTCTTCAGGATTCATTTCAGGCTGTGAAAAGTTGGATGAAATAGTTGGACACTCATCTAGAACCTGGAATTTCATCCTCCTACTATGATGAGCTCCTTTCTAGTCTTTCTGTAATACCTGGAAAAACAACAATAGGGCTTTTTTGTTTTGATTTTTTTTTTCTTTTTTTTTTTATATCTGTCAGTACCTGGTTTGATGTCTAGCTGTGAACTGTGTAATCCAATGGCATACTTCTAGAAGGTGAGAAATCCCTGACTATGGTAGTGAAACTCAGCCACTTTGTGCAAAAAGGTGTCTCTTTATACATATTTGCATTACAGGACCATAACATTTCACTTCTCGGAGACATGCTCAGTCTGAAGAGGAGGAAATTCTGCTCGTCAGTATCTTAAAACTTCTGTCTGAAACACATTCTGGGCATTTCTCTTTCACATCCAGAGGTGACATGTTGAAGTGACAACTGACAACACCAAAGCGATGTGATGTATCAATGTATAGTGTGGTACAAGGTCTACTCCTCAGTCAGGTAGTCCTTGGTTTTGATATGTTAAGCACCATATTCATCTGCCTGTTCCTCTCCTGAGTGCTTTAAATGTGTGGTGGATGACTTGAGTCATGATTAGGAACAGAATCCTAATTTCTCTATCCTGACTTTCTGTGTGTATGTATACATATCCTAATATATTTCAATACATACTTGTTGTCTTTAATGTAAGAAGCAGAGCTTTCTGTTCCTAAGGTGTCCTTAACCTTAATTCCGGTCCAATATGTTCTCAGGTTTATGATCAGAAATTCAAGTATACACATTTCTGGGATTTCTTATATCACATTGTCAGAATTTTTCACTCTGTCAGTAACAAATCTCAAAATAACTTCTCTTTCTGATCTCTGATTGGATGAGAAATTCTTTACCTATCCTAGTCCACTCAACCTTCCTGTTTCAATGTGAATACTGGATGTCTGACAGAGTACTGATGTATCTACGCTGTGGGAGAGATCTGTATCAAGAACATAAAAGGCTCTATGAGGGAGTTATTTATGAAACCTTCTGTGTGTTCGCTCTCTTGGCTGAAGGTCCAGTCTTTGGACTTTCTATTGGAGCTAAAGAAGCTCTGCCATCCCTTAGTTTGCTCCACATTCACTTGGCAAAGTTATCTTGGTGCACCAGCCCCACATTCAACGTTCTCAAAGGTTCTCTAGGCTTAATTAAGTTGTTTGCAGTGTGGAAGACCAAGGGGAACAAAGTGTGTAATGATCAGGACTAGGATTGCAGGAGAGAACCTCAGTGGAGTTTACAACATTGCCGTTCATGATTACATTTCTTTTCAGGTTGTAACATTGTTCAGGAGAGCAGGTGAAGTCCACACTTAAGGCGCTCTCTGCCACTTCTGGTTTTTTGGATGAAGTGTCCATGAAGTCCTATAGCTTCCCTTCTCCCCAAGTGATTCTGTTTTAACTAGGGAATGTCATTTTCATGTAGCCTCCAATACCTAGGCCATTCTTCCATGACCGGAAGCCAACAGACTATGAGCTGATAAGAGTTATGCCATCACACAGGTGTCCAGGAGTTAACACTAAGCTTGTAAAATTGATCTCTCAGTCTTAGTGTGAGGACTTGGACACCCCTTTCCAGGTCACAGAGGGTAATGCATGGAGGTGTTTAAATACACATATGAAAATGGAGAAAAAAAACCCAAACAACCTATTAATAGGTTACGCTGAAGGGTAAGTCTTTCTGGAAATTACGGAATTCTGTAGTGGAGCCAGGGCTGAGATGACACAGCACCTTTATCTCAAGCGTGAACTGTGGATGTGGTGTGAACACATGCCATGGACAGAGCAAAGGTTGAAAATTCTTAACTGCCTGAGCACATGTGCAGTTACAATATAAGTATGTAAATGAACACCACTTCTAAGAAAGTAATTCACTGCTAAAGAAAAGAGATTTCAGAAAAATATTACTGAAGTAAATCATTAAATCTTCCAAATTGATGCTCTGTAGCACTGAAATTGATGCAATTCAGATACCTTAGAATTATTTGGATTTAAAAATACTCTTAAGAAAACATAATCAAAATGCATTCACATTTAGTTATTGTGAGGTTTTCTGTTTAATGCTCTCTGAAGAAAACCAGGCAGAAACAGAAAAATAATTAAAGATAAGTTCATAGAATCATCATAGAATCTTCATGGTTGGAAAGGACCTTTGAGATCATCGAGTCCAACCATACACACACCAAAAAACCCTACAGTCTCTGCCACTAGAGCATGCCCTGAAGTGTCACATCTAGACATTTCTTAAATACCTCTAGGGATGGTGACTCAACCCCCTCCCTGGGCAGGCTGTTCCAGTGCCTGACCACTCTTTCAGTAAAGGAATTCTTCCTAATATCTAAGCTAAACCTCCCCTGCTGCAGCTTCATACCATTTCCTCTGGTCCTGTCATTATTCACCTGGGAGAAGAGGCCAACACCCACCTCTCTCCAACCTCCTTTCGGGTAGTTGTAGAGGGCAATGAGGTCTCCCCTCAGCCTCCTCTTCTCCAAGCTAAACATGCCCAGCTCCCTCAGCCTCTCCTCAGGTGACCTGGTCTCCAGACCCCTCACCAGCCTGGTAGGTCTCCTCTGGACACGCTCCAGCACTTCAGTGTCCCTCTTGTACAGAGGGGCCCAGAACTGAACACAGCACTCGAGGTGAGGCCTCACCAGTGCCAAGTACGGAGGCACCATCACTTCCCTGCTCCTGCTGGCCACGCTATTCCTGATACAAGCCAGAATGCTGTTGGCCTTCCTGGCCACCTGGGCACACTGCTGGCTCATGTTAAGCTGGCCATCCACCAGCACCCCCAGGTCCTTTTCCTCCATATAAATGTTTGGCTTGTTTAAGAACAGCGCCAGGGGGTTACTTTTGAATACAATTTCTTTTCTCCAGTTATCTTACAAAGCTGAACTATGCAGGTAATTGTGTAATCCTAAGAAATTAATAATTAGTGAAAAAAGAAAACTTCTGAGATCAGAAACAGGAGGTTCTGACCACTTAGACCTGTCCAGCGTAACAACAGGGTTGGTTTTTTTTGTCTAGATAGTAATTTAAGCGTATTTGTTTTTCTTTCAATGGCTGGCTCAGGTCAGTATGGTCTAGCTCTGCTTCCTGTCGAACCTAAGGATCCAGTAAAAACAATCTGTAAACAGTGATTGGTTTTCTTGGAAAAAAAGTAGAGACAGCTGTATGATGGATACATAGCTATTAGAAGACAGGACAGGACTACCCGGAACCATACTTAAGGGAAAAAGGGAGGGCCTGGGGAATTCCAAGTCATCTTTACTTTGATATCTGCAAGAACTTTATTCATCAAGCTTTTATTACTCATCAGGTGTTTAAACTTCAACGATGAAAGTCAAGATGGAGTTTTCAGGAATTATCAAATTGTTCTAATTTCCTCCTTTGGCTGAGTAACTAGCCTGCAGAAGATGGATACAGCAGATGTGATATATTTGACTTTAGTAAGACTTTTATCATCAAAACTTAAGCAAATCATGCAACGAAGTGAAGGACTGCTTGAAAAGGTAGACTTGGATTGATTTTCAATTATCTCAAGTCAAAGTAGGGTCACACGGGGGTCCATTTTTATTCAATATTTTGATTACCAACCTTATCGATGGAATTTCAAAGTTTACTCTTGTCTGAACCTGCCTTATGCCAAAGGAGAGAATTGCTTGATACATAGAGGACTGTAAATTAACACAATGTCATTCAGTCAAGGCAAGTATGAAGTACTGCACTTAGGAAACTGAAATCAAATACACAAATATAAAATGGAGTATCACCCACTGAAATACCACAGAAGACAACGGGGTTTTAGCATAACTAGTAAGCCAATACTAAACTAAGGAGATAAGTGATACTATTGAAGGCAGACAGAAGAAAAGAAAAAAGGGGGATATTAATAGGAGTGTCATACAGTCCAGGAGAGGTACGTCCTGCTGCTGAAGGTGTACTGTGTCCAGTCCAGACCTGAGCATCTTTAATAAGCAACTGGAGGAGAATGGCAAAAACCTTTGGAAAACATGGCTTAAAGGTAAGTAATACCGAAAGAGTTGGATTGGTTGAGTTTAAAAAAAGGAAGGCTGAATGCATATAATCTCTTGATATGTAAGGTATTGTTACAGAAAGATTATAAGAAGGTCCATTAGTGGAGGACAAAGTAATTGGCTTCTAATTTGTGGTGGAAAAAGACAATATTCTGAAAAGAAAAGCTTTCTAATAAATTAGTATCAATGTTACCTAGGAAAGTTGTGGAATTTCATTCACTGGGAGTGCTTGAGAGAAATAGAAGTAAGCGAGAAGACTCATAAAATGACCTCCTGCTACTCTGGGTTGTGCACTTTTTTGGTTTTACAAAGCAAAATGCACAGAAATTTGTTTCAAGCAGCAGCTGTCACTGCTTTCACCACCGATAAGACTCCCAAAGGAAAAACAGCATGTGTCAAACCATTTTCCTGGGAAATTCACTGATGGAGTAGGCCTGGGTGTAAATATCCGTGAAAGAGCAAGAGTTGCAGAATTCTCCCTCAGAAGGGCAGAAATAGAAGTTCAAATGCAAAAGATCACACTTTGAATCTATACTGTGAAATAGAAAGTGCCAGGGGACACAAAGCTGGTTGGAGGCAAAGGGTCAGTGGCAACGATAACAGGGGAACCCCCTGACCGTTCCGGTTGTGTGGGATACAGTGGTTGCCAGCTCAAACAGAGGAGCAAACCAGTGTATTTTACCTATCGGATTAATAGCTTCTTGTTCGTGGCCCTGCTGGCCAGGCTTCTAGTCGCAAGTGTGATTCCTGTATTTTGCACGGTGAGCTGACACCAGCCTATCTTCATGTTGGGTTTTTGCTTCTGTGTTACGATGTTATTGACATTGATATTTAAATGTATGCATCTTGGAAGAATCCAGGTAGAATGGTTTGGTGTTTACTTTTTAACTTTTTAAGGAATTTTGCACTTCGGTGCCCTGTCCTTCCTTTGTCACAGTGTCATTCAGACTCTTGTTCTGTTTCTCTTCACTGTTAACATTATGTTGTTTGCTTCCTCAAAGGGTCTGCTGAATTTAAATCATCTTTATACTATTATAGGATGGTAAGAGAGAGAAAGTGTATCTAACATGCTTGTTTAAGTGAAATGCAATCTACACAAAATCACGTTACCTGATCTACGTCCAGGCCTGAAGAACTGGCTTTTCGTTCGGGAGAGATGTGTGGGTGCCCAGTGCTTATGCTTTCTCCCTGGCTCTTTTTCACTTAGTAACATAAGCAAAACTAGGGCTTGACTCTACATTAACACTTCCAACAGGGTACAGACCATTCTTTGGCCTATTGCGATGGAATCTCTCCTATTAGATACTGATACCCTCTCTTTAAAACATAATACTAAAAGCAGTGGCTGTTCCTGAGGGCTTCTACGCCACGTAACTCCCAAGTCGTGACTGGCAATTGTTTGAGCGTGTGGCAGGTACAATTTCACATGATAAATGACCAATTTTAATGCCCAAGAATTGTTTAGTATTAGAAGGCAGCCCAGTATCATACTGTTTCGGACATGCTGGTCCATAAGAATTACTGAGAGAGAACTAAATTTCCCATTTTTACAGGTGCATGGAAACATGGAGGAGTGGAATGACTTGCCGAGGTCACATACAAAGTCTGTGAGAAACTGGTGCTAAGAGCTGTGTCTCGTAACTCCCAATTCAAAGTCTTAACCATGAGATAGTTACTTTCCCCTACATCAGTGAAGCCCTGTTTCATCACCTTCAACACCTGATAAATTGCTTGTTTGAGCTGCTTGAACACCAGAACTTTGAAGGGAAAGGTAAGAAGTGTTTGTAGCTTTTAAGTGTTTTCATGGACACCTTAAAGCATTCACCAACTTTATAGGCATCAAATGAAATGGACTTTCTTTCCTGACTTGTAAATAAGTGCTTAAGAAATGTGTGGAAGCCATCAGTTGATCAAAAAACTTAAAAATACATTTCAGAAATATTACGGAGACTAGGAGATAGTAAACTAGTACTTTTTAAACTTGAAATTGATTACATTTATGAAGCTTTTTCTTTTTTCTCCAGGAAACTGAAGAACGTCTATAAATGCCTGCTCAGTGAAATACTCAGTTACTTGGAGGCATCTCGATCTGAAGGTCTCTTTGCAAATGTTCTTCCGTTGAGACCTTTTTCTGTTATGACTCACATCAAATTGCCACACAGTTACCTTACATTTACCTTTAGGTCCTACATTTCAGTTTGACAGTGTCTCAAAGATACCAGTAATTGATTATGTGAGGCAATAGTTCCAAGTATACCTCCACTGGAGCCCTGCAGCACTTGCTTTTTGGGTATGTCTGTACTGCAGTGCGGTGGCGTTAGGTCGGGTCACGGCTGAACCGTCTGTCTGAAGCATCAAGAGCAGTCGGGTCACAAAGATTTAGATGCCAGTACAGCTTTGTATATTTTCCACGGCGCTCTCCTCCATGGAAGTCTGTACTGGACAATCTTCTCTGGTGTTGGTACCCAACCTAACAGGATGAAAGCTTCCTTAGGCTCATCTTCACATACCGCAGTCAGGCTTCCCGGTTGTACTGCAGATGAATCCTTTTTCAGGTTTGTAAAAGTGCTACATCTTCCCATCCACTCCCTCTCTAACCTTTGGGTTGCTGCATGAGTTAACGCCCTCCAAAATAGCATGTATAGAGTTGTTTTTCCTTTGTAAATCTGAAAATTGTCTATCAAAGGAAACTACTGTTACTGCTTCTTAGTGAATGACTTTCATTGGCAAATGTGATTGATAGAGAAATTTAGATCACAGAACTCTCTGGTTTAGTGTCACTCCTCTCTTCCTCTCTTGTCATTTACTGAACTCTGCTCATCGTGTCTGTTATTTTTCATATAATAGTAGTCCTTTTTATCTTTTGCTGCATATAGATCTGAAGGAAAAATGCCCACTTCTTGCTCCTTATGTAAACAATATTAAAAAATAATCTTCTGATTACTTATTTATTTACACATTTATTAGTAAACCCCTGAAATCATATATGAGGTCATGGATGTTATAAATACATGTGATTTCATCAGAAATAACAGTATTAGATGAACCTGAGTATGAAATCTAAAAAAATAAGTTGTCAAAGTTGACCTACTATTTTTCCCCTCCCTGTTTTAAGTGAATTACGTGCATCCTATGATAATATTTTGTTGTTACAGTATGCTTGGCAGGAATTGAGTTCCTGAGGACGATTCATTCATAATCTTCCTAGCAAATGAACCTGCAAATGTAAGTTTTTAAGAAATGCTTTTACAGGTAACTATTTTATTTTTCTTTTAAAAAATGTTAAATTTGTTGAATTATGTCAGGCATAAGAATCAATGGCTAATATCCCAATTTATCTTCCATAGGTTATGTAGTGTGAATAACCTACAAAATGGGAAAAAAAAATAATCATTGACATTCTGTTTAAGGTTCAAGGCCAGCTGGAACTAGAATTTTATATTTGTGGATACTTTGGAATCACAGTAGGTTTTTTTAGCTCTTTGTTAAAACGCTTCGGTGAGGGTAGATGTGTCTGTCCCCTTCCTTAGTTCACAGGACAAGTTTTCCATACCTTTGTTCTAATGTCTCTGATTCTTTTCCTGTGGAATTTGTGACTGCACTCACTTTCTGCATTGTAAGAACATTTTCTTCTGTTCTGCCTCTTTCTTACCTGGACAGTTCTTCTGTGTCTCACTCATTGTATTTTCCGCTTTTTCATTACCTGTGATGCTTTGCATAAAACCTGCTTTTTCTCCCTTCCCCTGGCAGAATTACAGTGATTTTAATGGCAGCGGGTGGGGTGGGGGGGGTGAGGGGGGTGGGGGGGTGACAGACGGGACATGGATGGTTGGGTGGATGGGACGACACACAATATCTCTCATTCTTTCTGTCTTCTTTACCCACCTTGTCTCATTCTTCCACTTCTAGTCACATTTCCATTGTTTTGCGACAGGTTGTTCCCACTTCACATTTTCCAGTGGAACACCAATAAATCTTAAAGCACTTGCTTCATTTTCTCACTCTCATGCCTGACTTCTGAGTTTCTTTTTCCATTTAAAAAATTTCAGTGATTTTTAGGCTCATAACTCACAAATCTGCTTTCCTCCAGGTCTGTCATAGTCTACGGATATGTTTCTGCCTTTGGATATCTCTCTATAAGTGCTTCCTTTCTCCTGGCAAGTCCTCTTCATCCACTGTTTTTTTGGACAATATTGCTGACCTCAGAGTCCCCTAAAATAGTAATAAAAATAATAGTAAGTATTCAAAGCTGCCAAAAAGTAACATACCATTCAATGTTTGTGACAATCTGGTTCAGATTTTCAGATTATGAGAATTTTCATCATGCTGTCAATAAACTGCTAATTGCATGTTGGATGTGGTATGTACATAACATACACAGTTCTAATGTAAATATTTATATACATAAATACATGTATATATTACAAAGGTCCAAACTTGTAAACAATTAAGGTTCTTTTTCCTCTAAGCAGGGCATTTTTTATAAATTAGAATTTGATTGGAGGGATAGAAAGATCCTTATTGTAGGTGCATGAATCAAAGTAATTCAGTCAAAAAGTTCAATCTCCAAGGAACTCTTAAAATTTTTGAATGACTGAAGAAGCAGATTTACAGTGGAATTCAGAAATTTAATTTTATAGGTACTATGAAGTTTTAATACTTACAGGATGAGGTCCAACCAACACTTCCAGTTTTTTCCTGTAAGAGTGGCAAGAGCAGCGATGGGATAATCTGAGCAAATTGGGAATCAATAAGGATTAGTAAACAGCACGTGTAGCACCTTACTTCATACCTCTTGGGTGAAAACATCAATGTGCAGTAAAACAGCTTTTTTAACAAAAGCTAGACTGAGTTTATAGATTTGGTATATATTGTACTCAGTGTTATAACTGTTGTATTATTTGAAAAGTACTAATGAAAGGTTTACTTAATGTGTTTTACACAAATCTTTTAATTAAAAAAATCAAGCCTCTAGCAGTGGCACAGTTTTTTCAAATACTTACAATCAGAAATACAGAAGCACAAGTGAGATACTTTTCCAAGAAGTTGTGAAATGCAGCTTAACCATTTTTTTCTGAAATAACCTTACTAACTTTATTCCTATGTATTAACTCATGTTGCAAATTAATCTGAACTTAAAAAAACATTTACATGATCATATTCTTGGTCTCTTTCTGCATAATCTTGCTCTGGAAGCAGATCTCTCCTACCCTTAACAGACTGAAGATGAGTATCTTCTGTCATCTTCCGCATCTCTTGTAGTTAACCTCCTATATAACAATATCCATGAGTAACATTTTCTCCCATTTCCCATGAGCCAAGTCTCTGTGCCTTTCCGGTACTGTTACAAGTTTATGTCTTTTCTAGACTGCATTAATATGTTACGTCTGGGCATGAAGCTACTGGTCTGAATATGGCAGAAATCTCAGCACCAGTGTCCACTGTGAGCACAAGCTCTCCTGTGTTCTCTGCTCCCTACAGTAGACCGTAGAGTTAACCGCATTCCTTCTCTTTGAGTACTGCACAAATTTCTAGAAGATCATGTAGATGTTGTGGGTGAGCATGAGGTTTACAGAAAATATGGCTCAAGGACGCTTCCAGAGGTTGTCTAATGCATTGCATTTCCCTGGGCTGCTGGTATCAGACATAGCTAAACCAGATCAGTTCTGTGGGGCATAAGAAACTTCCTGCTCAGGTGAGATGGTCGATCTGGGCAGGAGGCTGGGTGCTCTACTCCAGCTGAAAGAAACTTCCCTAAGACTGAAAACACAACTCAAATTTCAACCTCAGTGCTTCTTTAAGGCAAGATATTGATCTTGCCCAGTGTAATATGCAGGAGATACTCAGCCTTACGTTATCTCTGTCCTCCCCTTTTCTTTCTGCTGTCTCTCTCCCCCTTCAGAGCACTGCCCCTCTTCTCTGGATGAGAAAAAATAAGATGACAGGTATAACTCAGCTAGGATATTCAAGTTCTGTATTGACAAACAGTACAACAAAGTGAATCTACATGCCAAAACTATCAGGAAGGTTGTTCTCAGAGAACACGAGTTGCTGAGAGTACATGAAGGGGGTATCACCTAATGCTGGTCTTATGCTCTTCCCTAGGCATGGCTACTGCAGCTCTCAGCCAGGGGGCTCCACGAGGTGGGCTTCATGGAGGCAATGCTGCTGGCCCTGTGTCTGCTTGAATGCAAGACAGTACATATCAAAATAATTTGTTCTCTTCCAAATGAAAGAGAAATTCAGCAGATTTACAGTCCAGTTATGTGTTTGGTTTTTTTTTTAAAAAAAAAAAAAAGAGCTTTGTGTGAGCTTTTGAAGTTCTGCCATCACTAGTGAAGCTTAAGAGCTGGCTCAAGCTCTTAGTTTTAAGTAGAAATACCTGATCTATTCATAAAACTGTTCGCCACAGACATGGTGTAATTTGTGGGGATACTTACTTGCCAAAAAGAGTATGTTGTTATAATTTCCAGTAATGTAGTTTAATTGTCTCAAATCTGGATAGGTCCTGTAACTTCATATAATGTAGTATTATCTATCCATTTATCACATTCTTGTGAGGACAGACAGCAAGTAAAGGGCTGTCTTCTAGGGCAGCTAGCAGCTCTAAGTCCACTGCAGGACTTTCTGTGCAATTCATTTTTCTCAGTCTGGCCCTCCTTAACAATCTTTGCCCCTTGTCCCCTCATTTTTAATGTTTTTTTTCAAGGCAAGCAACCAACTGAAATATGGATTCCTCTCAGTTACCGTGATTGACTCCAAAAGTAATTGCATTTGTTTGTTTCCTCTTTTATTTCCTCCTTCGATTTACTTTAGCAAGTGGCTCACACAATCAGTGACTATTGCTGTGCAATATAAGCTTTGTTTTATTTGAAATAGTGTTTGCATTTGGCTCTTATACTTTAGAATTATGATAACTTAGATGGCTGTTCTAGAGAGGAAAATGGTAATGCGGATAAAACAAATTGGATTTCAAAGATCAAACATTTTCATTTCCCTGTAGAATCAGCAAATACTGATCCTTTTGCAAAACAGTAGCTTTAAAGAGTACATTTGTGAAAACCTTTTTCTGAACAAAATTCAATACCAGCGTTCATGTAGTTTGCTCTATCTTTTGTCCTGCGACAGTTGCGTTCTGTTATCCCTTTTCCTTACAGCTTCCAGTAGAAGCTGTGTAAATCATTTCTTGTTGCATGTAAGGAAGCAAGGACAGTGGGAAACAGTAAGAGATGCTTACTCACAAATATGGTAATTCTCATTAGTAAATTATTTTATCTTTTCCATATTGCATGAATTGATCCAGAGTGTGAACTGTTGTATAGGAGAATCCTTAACACGTACAAGATTGTTTAGAGAACATGTTTTACTTTCCAGAGTCAAATACAAGCTAGTTCTAATCAAATGGTGCTTTTCCTATAACAGTACAAGCAACATATTTGTTATTTTAATGCAACAATTTCTTCAGATGTTTACAAACTGCTTTACTTGCTAGGAGTCAAATTCCCAGCTAGCAGAGCTGAATTAGCTAGAACATCATTATGCAATTATAAAATGTGGGTTTAAACATTCCACAGAAAACCTGTGCTGTGATGATTGTTCATAAAATGTAAAGAATCGAGCGATTTTACCCTTTTACCCCGTCTTTGCTTTGCAGGCAGGCAGGCGAGCGGCGGCTGCTGTCCCGGCCGGGGCCGGCGGGTGGCAGTGGCCATCCATCCATCCCTCCTTCCATCCTTCCCTCCATCCTCCCACGCTGCCCTGGCCCCGCCGAGGAGGAAGCTCAGAGGTACCGGCTGTGTTACCTTGGAGGGAGCGTTCTCCGTAATATTTTTGTCAAAATACCGACACTGGTTCTTTAAGTGGCTTATGAATATTTTTGGTGCAAGAGGCACAATGCTGTTTTCCCAGGAGAGATTACACAAAACCCAGAGGCCTGCTCTCTGCGTTTCCCTCACCTGGTGATGGACTGGAGGGGCTCCCACCGCCCATGCGTGTGAGACGGGCGATTTCTGAACTGCTGTAACGCGTATCACCAGCAGTGAATTACCTGCTTTATAATACAAAGGTGTTCCCTGAAAATCCAAACGAGACGTTTCAGTGCATGTTCATGGCTTGGGCAGGTCCGTGTGTTGTTAAGAGCTACACACAAGCAAAGCCAGGTTTGGAAACCTCTATTCTAGAGGGGAGAGTCCTCTTCAAGCTCTTGTTGGATCCTTTTTTGTTTTGGTTTTGTTTTTTGTTTTTTTTTTCCCCATGGAGAATTGTCTGTCGGTGTATTTGCAACTTTCATGCATGGTCTACTTGAAAAGATTTTACAGTGTTTAAATGTGTTGCCGAAACTATTTTGCTGTCCTGTAGCTGAGTATGGGTGCTCTCCATCGACTGTGTTCTGCTCGTTAGTTAACGGGACTGTTGGCAGCAGCTGTGTTCAGAGACAGAGTTACATGGGCCAGGGAAAGTGGTGGAAATTTCACAAATTTTTCTAATGTATTCTGGAGAGACAATGATGATGCTATAGAATAAAGAAATCCCACGTCTTCAAGAAAACGGCAAGAATTAATGTTAAGGCTTTGGGCACTCAGCTTTGACCTTGCTGTTTATCTTTGAACGACAGAATCTTAAGAACAAAGCCAAAGAGAGGATCTCTAAGCGGAGGACCTACCTTAAGCCCCTAGTTCTGATCATAGGAATGCATTGTCGAGACGATGAATTAGTTAATCCTGAAAGAGGAGAAATTTTTTCCTTTCTTAATTTACATTTTTAAAAACATGTTTGTTTGTTTTCCTGCTCGGCTCCCCACGCCTTGTAAATTGTGAATTTCTCTCTTGGCTATGCATGATAAGGAAATTGGTTTCATTCTACAAGTGTGTTAATCATCCTGTAGCTTAAAAATATCAAAGTGCAAATGCCTTAGTTTCTAAAGGGGTCTAAAGAAAAGCATTCTAATTACAATGCTCTGACTGTTGTGACTCTTTAATTTCATAAACTGAACCGTGGGTCTAAAGTGACGCTTACTGTGGTCTCACCCTAAAATGAACAATAGGGTGAAAAATTAGTTTTGGGGGAGAAATTGGGTGGCGATTGTGTTAGATTGTTACTGGTTTGGAAAGACGGAGACCTTAATACACTGATTAAACCCTCGGATCTGCTACTATTCAGAGTTAGGTACAACATACACGAAAAGGAGTATTTTCAGGACTGAAGCATGCCGATTTGCGGCAATGAAATATTTTACTGCTGGGCCGGCCGTCAGGGTTAAACGTTCATTGCACGGAGCTGGAAGGAGCCGCGCTCCCCGGGCGCGGAGACAGTAGCCAGGCTTGGCCACAGGAGGCACAGCCAGCGTGTGCTGCCCGGAGACATCCCCTTAATCTCCGCTGGGCTGGGGGGGGCACGGAGAGAAGCAGTAGATCAGCTCTGTCCCGTGTCTGTGCGCCCCCCCCGCCTCTCCCCGTCCCAGCTCTTGCTAACCCTTCTTGTCTTCTGAGGGCATTGATCCTCTGAGCGGGTGCGCTCCTGCTCGGGCAGGGCAGCTTCTGCATTAAGAGATCAGGGCTTTCTCCCTGCCTACGTGAAATGGATTTGGCGTCAAGGGCAAGGAAAGGCAGCGGCTGCTGCCCCAGAGCACCACCACCCACCTGTCCGCTGGTGGCCGCAGGTGAGGCTCTGAGAGTCCCCAGAAACCCGAAATATGCTCCCTCCGGCCCAAAGGCGCAGCGCCTGCCAAAGCGCTGTACTTAGCCCAAGCATCAGTGAGGTTTCCTTCGTTCCTAGCGCAAGGGATTCTCAATTCATACGGACTCAAAACTTAACTTCCCATTTTAAGGCAAGTTTATAGATGAGCTTAAATTAGACTGTCATCTGATAAGGTATAGTTCCTGCATCCCCTGTCTTATGACAGCTAAACAGAGCTAACGAACCGTGATAGTTCTAGTGGATTCACAGGGTACAGGAAGTGTCCTGTGAATAGCAAGGGACAGTACATCTGAGGGCAAGAGAGAGAAGAAACAAACTGTTACTGGCTTTCAGGAATTCAGACTCCGATTTCAAACTTAATTTAATTCTTATGGAGAAAGAGTCCCTTTAGGAGCAGCCAAAGTTTAATCAGTAACACAACAGCGATTTAGCTCAATTCTCAGTATCTTAGTCATACGCAGAAGCTGCTGCAACTGATTAGAAACCCCATTTCATTGAAATATTGCATGGAAGCATGAAAATTCCAGTGTGGAAAGGCAACAGTCACTTCATCATTCTAGATCCCATGTTAACGCATCACCAACTCCAACATTCAAAGCCTTTTTAGAGAAATTTAATAGTTGGGGGACTAATCACCACCCACAACCCTTAATTCCGAGTGATTATTCTAAACACAAATTAACAGATCTGGGCCATTACTACTGAGAACTGAATCATCCATAGGGGTGGGAGGGAAAAAGAAAAAAAAAAGGCAGCAGCACTCCCTGAGACTGTCTCAGGATTAACTGCTTTTGTTTATGTTTCCAAACACTTTGTCAATAGTATGCCCCTGTAATAAATCACTTTTCTTGTTCCTTTCACACTGTTCAGAGGCAGGTCATTTAGAAGTTTAGAATATACACTCAAATAAGATTTTCCGAGTTACAAGAATTATTATTCACTCCAGGTAATTTTATTCTTTATATTCTCTACATATTTGAATTTTTTACTCGGTAAAGTCATAACAGAAAGTATTTAAAAAAGAAACCACCACACAACACAAATCACAGCCAGCAAACAGTTTGGTCCCCAAAGAATAAAGCAAGCAAGCAGTTCAATAAACACACTTGATTTATTTTGTATCAAAAGGGTTAAGTTTACAACTAAACTTTTATAAAAAGTTTAGCATGATTAAGTACATCATTACACTTTTTGCAGAAATGTAAATTTCTGCCACTATACAAGAAAACTCTAATTAAAGAGTTCACAAGGTTTCACTCATATATATTTATATATAAATATATACACAGCATTCAGTCCTAGGTTTGTGTCAAAAAGGTAATTTCTGACCACAGACTTTCCTAAAAAACTGAACACTGGATCCTTCTGGTACTCACGCTCCACCTTTGGAAAAAAAAGGCAAAGTCTGCTTTAAAATGGGCAACTCCTTGTGAGATTTTGTTTCGCTCCCCACGTTGGGAATAGTATATAAAGGAAGCCTTCCAACTAGGGAAAGGGTATTTAAGAGTCTCTTCATAAATAACTAGGTTCAGTCCAAGTTGAAGAATGGGGTGGGGATAAAGATCAATCTTGATTTTTTTTTCTTCTTTATTAATTTTAAAAGGTCCTTTTAGTTAAGATGTGGATTTTCCCCTCCAGATACAGCTGAAAAATAAATTCAGCACCTCAAAACAAGATCCTGTAGACATTTTCTTGTGCAAAAAAAAAAAAAATCTCATCAGTGGAACACCTGCAAGAGATTGAAAAGAGGCATATTTAGGAGAATGCTAACAGGGCAGAGATCCGGACAGACTGGCGCCAGAGAGGAAGCCACAGTTTGAACATTTAACCAAACACTCAGAGATTGGGCAAACCCTGGCGTCCAGATGCAACACATACACGCTCACACACTCGCTCTCAAGAGCGCAAATTGAACATTAAAATAACATACACTCAAGGGAAAGGGTAGAAAGAGGATTCTCAGTCCAATCTCTACTTAGATCTCTGCAAATGCAATGTTCGGAGGCGCCAGTCTGCCTCTTACAGCAATTACTTGATTAAAAGCAGTCACTTATTTAACTGATAGCGCAGACAATCCCACATCACAGAATTTACGGAATTATGCCAAGATTCCCAACTTAATCAGTCACTTTGGCCCAGGAAGTTGAGACTCCAGGAACAGATAACGAGAGAACTCGCATTAAGCAGCGAGTAGTATCAGTGCAGCCCGTGCTGCTTAACGAACCTTAGCAAGAAAATACAGTTTGGACTGCAAGGCTCAGTTATTAGTCTTAATTCCTTACTGATTATAATAAAAGCATCTCCTAATCAACTTTTAGGACCGATTTTCAGGAATAACCATCACGCCTCCCGTGGGAGGCACTTTTTTCCCCCCCCTGAAGTTTGGAAATAAGATGCGCTGCACTCACCGTGTGATTCAGCCACAAAGTGCTTTGCTGTCGCCTGACACGAGCTCTGAGGGGAACTCGGACGCCTGCGAGGAGAAAACACCACACAAGGTAAGGGGGGGTAGGAGAAAAAAAACAAAAAAACCCAAACCAAAGCCAAACTGCTCAGGATCACGAAGCCCTTCATCCGCGGGGACAGTGGCCGCGTCGCCCACCCCCATCCCTTGGGTGACCAGCGCAGATAGTGGCCGTGTCGCCCATAGCCCCGTCCCCTCGGTGGCCACCACGCTCTGCGTTAGAGACACTTCCAACACCGACTTGAACTCCCCGATCGAGGTCGGAGGGAGGCGCGGGGGACCAAGGCGCTTACCTGTAGGGAGAGGATGCTGATGTCTGTGTTGAGTGTGGTGAGAGGAGTCCTGGAGGATGGGTTTTGCCCGGGTCTCTGATGGTGGAGACTGACGATGCTGGGGTGCGAGTCCAAGGCGATCTGCAGGTCCAGGATGTAGTCGATAACGTGCTGCAGGATTTCCATCTTGCTCACTTTCTTGTTCTGCGGGATGCTGGGCACCAGCTCCTTCAGCTTGGAGTAGCAGTCGTTCATGTTGTACAGCAGGCTCATGGGGTCGTCCACCGGGGTTTTGCTGCGGGAGATGCCCAGGTTGTGCTCCGAGAGGCCGCCGTTTTTCCTGACGGACCGCACCGGGCTGAAGGCTTTCATGTTGGAAGGCGGGACGGAGAGAAGCCGGGGCTGAGGGGAAGCCTGCGGAGCGCTACCCTCCCTCTCTCCGCGCTGCCGGACCTCGCACTGAGGCGAGGGGAGCCGCGCCGCCTCCTTTTATAACCCCGCCGCCGCCGAGCCCAGCCCGCGCTCGCTGCCATTGGCCAGCGCGGGGCCCTTCCGCCCGGAGAGCCAATCGCGGGGGAGTGGGGGGCGTGGCCGCGCCGCACAGCTGAGGGAGTAAATAGTGGGCGGCCGGGCGCGCTGTTTTTTTGGGGTGAAACAACGTAAAAACGGGGTTCGGGGCGGGGCGCGGCGCCCGGGGCGCGGGAGGGGGGGCGCCCCCGGACGGGGTCGCCCCCCCCCGCCTCCCGCGCCCCGGGCGCCGCGCCCCGCCCCGCTCCCGGGACTGCGCGGCGCCAGCCCCGTGACATCAGCCCCTCGCCGCCGCTCCCCCCGCGCCGCCCGGGCCCGGCGGCGCCGCTGAGGCGGCTGCCATGGCGACCGGGGCTGCGCCCGCGGCGGCGGCGGGCCCAGGCCAGGCCAGGCTTCCCCCTCCCGGGCGCACCTGCGAGCGGGAAAAAGTGGGGGGGGGGGCGGCTCCTGGTGGCGGGGAGAACCGGGGGGTGCGGGGGGGGTTGTCTCCGGTGGGCCTTCGCGGCCGCTGATCCCCCCCCCCCTCCATCGGGGACCGGCAAGTCCTGCCCCGCGCCTCTAATGAAATGTTATTTATCTAAAAACATCTCGTAATGATGGAAAATGGGTTTAATTGCCGCGGATTTAACTCATCAAACCAGCCTTTTTTTTTTTTTTTTTTTTTTTAAATCTGTTAAAATTGGCCCGTTTTCAAGTCGTTGACACCGTCCCACCTACTCAAGCCGGGGTGTCCGCACACGAGGAGTTTTCAGGTGAAATATCTCGCTAAACCCCAGTCCCTTTTTTTTTTTTGTTTGCCTCACGCTTTCAATTCATTCAAAGAAAGAAGTTTTAGAACTTTTTAGGGTTTGTCTTCCCCCCCCCCGCCTTTTTGAGCGGGAGGGAGAGGGAGTAACGCACAGCAAAAAATATTTAGTTACAAACTTCTGCGAAAGACACCGGTCTGTAACAGCATTTTCTACTTTCACAAAGGATTTTTCCTGTTACTTTTGTTCCGGTCACAAAATTAAAAAAAAAAAAAAACTCGAAAGAAAAAAAAAAAAAGAAAAAGAAAAAAAAAACTTGGGGGGGAGAGATAAGGTCTGGAAAACAATCTGGAATTGCCAGGCTGTTGGTGGGAGCTCTGCGGGGCTGGCGTCAGGAAGTCTGCGCCGCCTTCTATTACTGTTGATCCAGCTTTGTGCAGCTGCACTCAGTACAATTAGCTTGTAGAAACAATCCTGCTGTAGGCAGCCTCTTCCCTTCAAAGTGCTTTTCTATACTGATCCCCTCACATCATGATGCTGGAAATCAAGTCACAAGCCGACCACTGTTTGGCCAACATCATCTGTGGGAATTCATTAACCTCCATCCCAGAGATGCAACAAGAGATTGTTTGTCCAGAACTAAACTTACAGCTTAATATGATGTAGCCCATACAGGAAAAAACCTGTGTCCCCATTTCTTTTTTTTCCTTTTTTTTTTTTTTTTTGTGTCCATAACAAGAAACACATTGTGCAGCTTTTTCTCTCTCTCTTTTTTTATTTTTTCTTTTTTCTTTAGGGGGTGGGGAATGTAGCTGAAACCAGGCGAGAGCCGGCTCCTGCTAAAACTTTGCCATCAAACTGTTTTTTTGGTTCATCGGGCTGCAGTTTCCATAGAAGCAACTTATCCCCGCGATCATCTTGTTGGGTGCACTTTGCAAGCTCATTTCCCGTCTGAGTTTGCTCTGCTGCTCTCAGATGCTGCAGCTGACACATTTCCTCCCCGTGCACTTTGCACCCACCTCATCCTTGCCCAGATGCTCGGGGCTGATTGTGCCTAAAAGGGGGTTTCATCGCACTCTGCAGCTGCCTTGGGGGAAGGGATTTTTATTTAATTTTATTTCCACTTTCCCCAGGCACTTCAGTGCTCAGCGCCGTGCCATCCCAGCAGCGGGCCCTCTGTGTCTCCCCTGTCCCCAGCGCTCACAGGGACGCGGCTGTGGCCACAAGCCCTCCGCCACGCGCCCGTCGCGTGCTGCTGTGCGTGAACGCTGCCGGTGACTCGGCCCGGTCCAGATGGAGTTGCCGGTGGGACACCGCTGCTGTGCACCACCGGCTGGGAAGCGGGTCCCTGGCACGTCCCATCTGCGTGGGCAGCCCCGGAGCAGCAGCGGGGTGACATCTCCCTGCTCCCCGGGGGCATTTGGGAACTGCTGGGAGCTTGCGTCCTGCTTCCCGGCACCCCTGTGCTGCCCGTGGCAGGGCTCTTCACGTCGTCCCCACTGGCAGCACCTCTCAGGGCTGGCATCACCGCTCCCCCACGCTTCCAGCTACCTCCCTCGGGCATGGGGATGCAGGGCACGTTGCTTCCGCCCACCCCATCTTCACGGATGCACCTTCTCTGAGTTCCATTTCCAAACTCCCTTCTTTTCTGGGCTGTATTTGCAAATGCCATGGATCTGCTGACTGTACGATCTCTCTTCCTCTCCCCCCACTATGCTTTTGAATAACATTGCTTTTGTCTGGTATCATTCCCTTCATCCTCACTTCTAAACATCCCTCGTCTGCTGCTGTTATATTCCCAAGCCGTGTGTCGTTGGAGGCTTGGGAAGTATTGTAATGAAGCGTACATATTTTCTCATTTTTCCTAGACATCTGCTTTTTGGCCAGAAGTGTTGGACTCTAGGATGGACAAGGCTTTGCTCTGATTCAGTTTTGACACACTTATCGTTTTATGATGACGCTCTCAAACTCTGCTTTTCTGCAGGAATGCCTTTTACTCAAACTGTATTTTCTAGCACCACCCTGCAAAGAGGGGTGTTTTGACATGAGTTGTGTGGTTTTGGCTGAACGTTTATATCAAGTCCAAATTCAGACACTTAAATTCTAATGTTTTCTTTTGTTTTGTAGGGTCTCTAATTTCTGTAAGTAGGACCAGTGTCCTGAAGGCATTTCTGTGTAAACTGCCACCTGCAAAAGGCTGTTGCTCACCTGGTGCTACTTGAAGAACACTGCCGTGAAATCGTTCTGAAAGCAGCATCTCTCTGGAATAGTAAGTGTTGCCAGTGTGAGGTGTATTAAATCCACGTATTCACTCTTACTTCTTTACTCAAGTGCAAATACCTTTCTTTTCTTTTCTTTTTTTTTTTTTAATCTTTAACTATGGGATAATTTTTACTAATGTAATGTCTGTTTTAATTAGGTTAGGTAGCACATCTGCTAGAAGTGCTTGTAGTGAACCAGTTAGGTGGCTCTCTAACTTACGTGGTTGTGCTAAAATCTGGGATCAAACAAGTTCCCTTCTTAGCGCATGGCTTATGTAGCAGATGGTTTTCATCTACCATAGCTTTTCTAGTGATACCTTTAAATTAGCATAGGTCGAAAATGTTGCAAATTTTGCACTCCCCAACAATTCTCTGGAAAATCCATTTAGAATAGAAAAGAGAGAGGGGCCAGGCAGGAGGTTAGTGACAGTACCTCGCATAAGGTAAGGAATAAACCAAGGAACAAAAAGTGAGCTTGTTCTTTCTTTTATTAGTTACCTGGCTGGCTGGTCCAGCTCCCTTTGGCCTAACTTTGATTTTTAGGTAGAGGGCTGTGGGAATATGATCGCAAAATGCTTGGTTTAATTCCGCTGGAAAAAGGAAGAATTGGGAATTGGACTGGTGGGAAAAGGTTTTGAAAATCTGTTCCAGGTATGGTGTTAAACGCCCCCTCCCCCTTCAAATTGTAAAATTATGATAGTTTCAAGTATAGATGTGTTTGTATAGTATGGTCTGTATGTTTGTTCTTGCTCAGTAATAATGTTTCATGAACAGAGAGGAGAAACAGAGTCTGTACTGCAACTGTCATCTAAGTGTTGGTGAATCTCTAATTCACCGTCATCTATAATCTCGCCTGTTCACTTCAGGCAGAAAACCTCACTTACGTGACAGAAAGCCTTCTCGTACTGAGTGGGCAGTACTCTCTAGTGCTTTACCAAAGCTATTGTTATCAGTTATGTTAGGACAGGACCCACAGAGCTCTCGGTCCCTTTTAACTAATGCATAGAGCAAAATTTTCTGTGGTCTGTAGAGCCTAATTCCACTCAGGGTTTGGATACTGGAAATGCAATTTAGCAAAATGCGTGCAGCACATCCCAAGTGCGAGTGCACCCTCATAAGTCCTGTGGAACCGCACGAGTTCCAGTCAAGTTTCACAAGCTTTTAAAACTTTGCTTCTTTATAGGCCCAGGTTGAGCGTTATCTAGGTTAAGCTGATTTTCTTAGTGACTGTCGCCTGCATAAACCCACCTGGGAATCACAAAATAGGTACGTGTCTAAATCTCTGGAGAGGCCTGGTCCAGGAGGTGTGCTCAGCTCATGCTTAAATGCACATTGACAGCATGGAGCTTAGCACAAAGCGCAGCAGCTGTAGCTGCCGGAACGTTGAGGGGGAGAGAAGGAAAAGAACTGCTGCTTTTTTATAAGCAATTTTTCTCGTGAGAGCATTTGCCCTGGAAGTGAGAGACTCAGATTCAATGTTCTCCTCATCAGAGGTGATATAAACTCCCTTCTGCTCGCAAAGCACCCTTAACAACCAGAGCGAAGATAAGGCTAAGGTGGAGGACACCCACCCATCGTGTTCAGGCTTGCCATGGTAAAGAAACAGATGCAAATTTCAAAGGGCCAGAGGGATTATAAACAAGAGGGAGCCTGACACCGTAGCTCAGAGGTAAAGGCATCTCCTGGATGGCAAGAAGCCTGAATGCTGGGCCTGGCCTGGCAGACTCACCCATTCTTGAGGGTGAGGTTCATCTCACCTTATCTTAGCTATTTAGAGGTTTGGTGTCTTGTCTCTGTGTAGTCAGTGGGAAGAGAGAGCAAAGAGACACCTGCAGAGAGTGATTCATTCTGTGCCTGTTCGACACCTCTCTCTGGATGGAACGAATCTCCTCGCTGGGGGCCATCACTCCCCATCAATTCTCGGCGGAAGCTAGACAACCAATTTCGACCAGAAGCCTGACTTACAGATGCCAAGTGAGGTGAATTCCACTGTAGATGACTAATTTTTCTCATTCATCATTCATTTTAGCCTTTAAAAATTGGGTATGTAATGAAAGTTAGTCATTTGAGTTCTGTCTCTGTACCATGGTCATTCCTTCTGTGGGAGGAATTCCTTCCTTGGGAGGCTGCGGACGGATAACTGGGCTGAATTGTCGTTGGATGATGTGTGTCTTTCTCTGAGCCCATAGAGCCTAAAGGTCATGCGTGCCCCTAGTTTGCACTCGTGAATCCTGGCACCGGGTGTCTGAAATTTAAGCGTGGAACTATGAAATGTCATTGTGCAAACTACTTTTGTGGGTGGTCTAAGTGACCAGAGGCACTACATACTACGTACAATTTTTAAGAGAGGAGCCAGTTGCATAAAAATACGAGTAAAAAATGTCTGAAGATATAAAAAGGCTACAACTGGGATTTTCAGAAAGCTGAAAGGCTGCTTATTTAAATCAAAGAAAGTTAATTACTGCGGAAAATATCACTAAGTGTATACTGCATTTTATGGACTTGCATACCCAGAAAAATCCATCTCTAGCTTCTGAAACTGGAGGTGTTATCTTTAATCCTAGCCCTGAAGAGATGAGCATGTAATTTTCAGTTTCGAAAAGCTATAGTTTTTCATTTTTGATAATGTGGAGTAATGCTGAGGTGTAGTACAGGTTACATCCCAAATATGCACCTCATTGTTGCAACCTTCTTATCAGATTTCAGGAGGGCAAGAGTTTTTTTGTGCTAGTCTAAGTTTGTTGCACGTATATTCTTTGCAAATGGATGATTGCAGGAAAAGACAAGCTATGTGTTTTTATAATTTAATATTTGTCAAAGGTCATCAATGGGTTACATCCAGTCACTTTGCAGAATTTAGATTGTAGAGGCAGTGGTGGACAATAAGCGTCCAGTTTGGCGAAATTAAAGCTATACATTCTCCTGATGGGATTTTAGCTACAAGTATAGTTGGAGATGATTCCTCCACATTGTTCATGTCAATCACTGCCTTCAACTATTACAAAACACATGCTTGAGAAACCCTTCTACTTCTTTTATCAAAATACTGAAACTATGTGTGCATCCAAGATGTTTAAATTTGGCAACATAAAAGTAATTGGGAATGGACTCAAAATTAAATTACTTAAGGCCTCCAGCTATTGTTTCCAGAAAAGACAAGAGGTCTGAAAACACTAAAAGGGTGTGCAAACTTCTTAGAATATTTTGGTCCAGAACGAAACAGCTGGTTTATACCTAGCTGAAGATCGCAGTTGTTCTCCGTTGAACAGTCAGAATTTGGACTTTTCGCAGTTTCTTCATTTCCTGCCTTCTCACTCTGTTTTGTTTTCACATCAGTAGCAATATTTTTGTGCTCCTTATTCTCTTTCACAGCTCTACGGGTCTCTTGGCTCTGGAGATGGGATTCACCTCACTTGACTTAAGGCACGTGTCTGGTTGATGTCTACATCTAAGCCTGTCTCTCAAGACTCTGTTTACGGACAGTTGAGAAAATTGTTGCTTCTGTGACGACTTATTTCTTCCTAATACAGAAGTCTAAGAGACTCTAACTCTACCCTGATACCCCCTTGACTTCTGAGTCCAGCTGTCCTTAGCCCAGCCAGCGTGTGGTTTAACTAGACACCCTGGTCTTGATGCGGATCATCTATGCCAGGGTTGGTTCTCAGACTTTCTTGACAATTCTCCAGATTTTTTGTGTGTGTGACCTGATGCATGTTAATTAAAACACTTGACAGCAGCGAGAAAATGAGCAGTGACTAATATACTTTCACTAAGAAGTTGTTCTGGCTGTGGTCTCATGGAGTACCAGGGATTTACAGGCCACAGCGTGTAACCTCTAGACTAGATGCTTGTAGTTGTAAGCTTTGTGCATTTCTGCGCCATAGTTCAGCCTGTTGTTAGCTGTGGTAATCTCTGATTGCAAGACTGCTTATTTGTTTGCGGCAAAGATGTGACTTACATAGTGAGGGAGGTTGCTTTCTGTGGGAGCCTCGCCTCAGTTATTGTAGAAGGTATGCAACGGGTTGTGAAAGAGGCAAGATGCTCTCATAAAACAGCTGAATTCTGCTATGGAGGACTTAATTCAATCCATGCCTCTGCCACAAAGTTTCTTGTGAGATGATGGACAAGTCATTTAAAGCAGACTTTTGTCAGGAGACTGTTTACCACATGGGAAGTCAATGGGAGTTGTTCTTAAATATCTAAAGTGTAATGAAAATGCCAAGCACTCTGAAGTAACAGGTCCCATCTATCACAAGCTTGGCAGCCAGAACTAGAGTTATTAACCAGTATGTTTTCTGGTCAGCTGCTTCACAAATGACCATTGGTTTAAAGTTAACAGCTTACAATTTTTTATTTTTTTTCCTTAAAAAGGGAATATCCCTTTTAAGGGTAGGACAGAATATATTCTAGTAAGTGTGGGAAATGATTCTGGGTGGCAGAAGTTCATTTTAATAGGGGACATTCCAGTCTACTTTCCAGTAAGATTTTCAGGGCCCATAGATTGCTTTTAGCTCCTGTTCTCCATCTGGGAACTCGCAAGGTGGTGCAGAGCCAGTAAGGTGACTGTCAGGGACCAAGTGAGGCTGACGGAGACGGGGAGAAGAAAGACAATGCTGGGTTGGTTGGCTTGAGCTTGATGGGGCTGGAGGACCAGGGAAAGTACCAGTCACAGCTGGGTGAGGACTTGGAGCCGGAACAAGGAAGTCTAAGGATTAAAGGGGAACAGGGGAGAGGGAGAATTCAAGTTTCAGATCTCTCTTCATTGCTTTAGGTTTCTTTCATTTGAAATGACAAGCCAAAATGAGCAAAACTATCCAGAAAGTGAATGCTTCTGAAGAAGTTTCCTGTATTTCTGTCTCCTGTTATAGACAGGACAGCTTGTGAAATGAACTGCGGTGGTTTTAGCCCTAGCTAGATACATTTCCGAGCTTATGGAAGATATAGGTTCAAGACTGATCGGATGAGGTCCTTATAACCCTCACATAAGAGACGTTCCAGAAATGGGAGCTTCACCCGGTGCAATGGAAATTCTGAGTTGCAATCTAAACTGGGAAGAACGGGATATGAAGCCTTGGTTTTCAAAGGCCTTTTAAACATCAAACCACTTCTCTGAGAATTTCCTGAGAAAATATTCAGGAGAATACTCCTGGTTTTCTTCTGAAGCATGATAGTAAGAGTGCTGAAATCCTGAAAAGTTTCACAAGATGGGAGAAATTCTTCCTGTATCCATTCAGTATCATTAGAGGTACAGGATGTTCCTTTTCTAAACCTGGTAAAGGCATTGCCATTTGGGGAGATGATACTCTGCTCTGTACTGAGAGCAGCAACACACCTTGCAGAACTGTTTTAGGGAGCAATCTGTGGTATGCCAATTGCTCTCTTTTCTGCTATTTTGGTAGTGTTTTGGGGAGTTAAGCGCATGTGTATAAGCTGCAAATGTACATTCCTGTATAGAATAAGCAGCTTAGGTTGGCTGTGTGGATCAGCTGTTATGGGGGTGGCCGTGGGTAAGACAAGAAATGGAAACTCCTTTGATGGAGACTCAGTGGCCTTCATGCTTTACACGGATGGGGCCTGATGCAAATCCATTGCAATCCAGGAAGACTCTCCCTGTCAGCATCACAGCTTTGGATCCAGCTTCAGGTGTTACTTGTGAAGGTATATGAGGGATGTAGCTGGTATTTGGCTAGTATAGCAGTTGCCTGTGGGAGCAGAGAGGGAATTCTTTTCACTGCTCTTGGCTGGCAAGTGAATTTTATCTAAAGCTTTCCACTTGCACGTAGCCAGCCTGCTCAGGTTCTAAATAGATTCTGCCCTCAGACTGTAAAGAACAAGATAATCACTTTATGTTATGTACTTGAGAGCTAAATTATTTTAAAAGTCTGAAATTAGCAGATGAGGAGGAATTTATTTGCCAAATACATTCAGAAGCAGCTTGGGAAACCTGTCAGAGCCCAGCTTTAACTGCTTAACTAGTGGCTGTTCAATTTAATAGCTCTCAAGCATACTTACAGTATGAGGGAGACCAAAACAAAATCCCAGGATGTGTGAGATTTTCTTCCAGACAACAAAAAAATGCCATCAGTTCACAAACCAGATAGTTAAAGAGGAAAACCTGCACCTACGGCCACTAACCTCACATTACATCCTCTGTGCTCCAGGCGAAAAACAACCTTGCTCTTTTTTAGGACTCTTTTTATCCATTCTTTCCAGCTCTATTAACTTAGCGCATTGCTGAACATGACCTTTGCTCTGCGAGCGATGCTGGCCTTTACCATGCGCTAGTCCTTTTCCCACCCGGATATCTTCATGCTTTCCTGCATCCTATCCTCCATGCATGGAACAAAGGTCTGGAAAATTCTCTCCAGCTGTTCTCCTTCAAATCACTCCTTAAGATGCACTTCGACCCTGATGCCTATGGGGCATTGCTGATAATAGCTAGGCAGAGTGGAAGCTAAATTGTTTTCTAGGCAGCCTGTGTGAAAACATGCTCACATGATTTCTACTGTGGTTTTACTATCAACCCCTTTCCTGCTGGGGAGGACAAGGCCATAATGCCGTTTTAGTAATCACCAGCTGTCATTGGAAGCTGGCGTAGATAAGAGCAGCTCTCAGCTCCGCTGGTTGTTGCCTTCTTTCTCCTCCAGCCACAACTCTACCAGTTTGCTTTTAGTCTCCATGCTTCTTTCATTCGTCGTGACTCTTGCCCATCTGTGAATTTATTTCCCTCGCCTTGCGAGGGGCTGGTGCAGAGTCCACCCTTTCAGAATATGTTGACACATCTTGGCTCTGAGCATTGAAGGTCTATTTTGGGGGGGTGGCTTTCTTGCCTATGGAGCCACAGACCCACCCTTCAGAGTGGCAGGAAGGCGCCCTTCCCAGTTGCTATTACTTGCCTAACTGCGTGTGGAAAGGGGCAGGCATCCTGGCTAATCAGAGCTTCAGACAGGCAATTCTTCAAATTGTTTTAGGGTTTTTAATTAAAACTGTAGGCTCCGGCATCATGTGGCAGAGCGCCAGTATCAGTCATCTGACAATAGCCCTCACCATCTACCAACAATAAGGGAATTCCTCAGCGTATGCTCCGGAGGCTTCTGAAATGCTGCGAACGGGTGAGATGATTGCTGTTTGCAAAGCACCCTGCAACATTCAGCCTTGCGGGTCTGCTGATTTTTAAATTATATAAACAAAACCCTATAAGCCCCACATAGCACAAAGATACCAACTTCTGTTTATACTGTCCGGATCACAGATGCTGAGCATGAATGCACGAGCAGTCCTTTTGTATGGTGTTTGACACTTTCTGCGGCTGTCTGCACTGTTTTTTAATATACAGAATCCCTGATTCTCCACTGCCTTGCACCCTGTCTATTCATTCTCACCCCTGTGAAGTGAGGGTAAAACACTATCAAAACAAAATGGTACCATTTTGCATGTTTTCCACTCAGTTTGTACAGGTGTAAATGACTACAGAAAGAACGGGGCAGAGCAGAACCTGACCCGCAGTCTGTCTCTCAATGCGTCAGGGGTCTCGAAGTGGGGGGATGACAGAACAAACACAAGCTGTTACCTTGCCATTTTTGCTAATGTTTTAAAATCAGGCAGCTTGCGAGGATGACAGATGCAAAAGTCAGGCGGTGCTTAGTTCCTCTAGTCCTCACGTGATGTCTTCTCCTAGAGCAATAAAAGTGTTACCCGTGGCATGGATAGGTGCTCACGACGGCTGGTATGGGAGCAGAGTTATCAATGAGAGTCATCTCGCTGAGCTGTTTAGCTGTTGCATTTAGTACTGGAGAAAGAAAAATCCTTTGTTCTTTCCGCCGTTTGTTACATTACCTTAGCTTGTATAAACCCTTGTAATGGAGAGTGAGCTCTTCAAGCTGTGTTAAGCCTGCTCCTTTGTCTCCTGGGCCCTGGACATGAACAGCACTCAAGTTTTTTAATTATTTTTTTAATTTTTTTTTTGCCATTATAGCAACAGAAGACTGTACTCATCCTAACTCATTTTCAATCATCCTCTAATGCTGCCTGACACAGCTCTGCAAGTAAGCACCCAAGCTTTCTTCCAAAAAATAGTAGCTCTTTCCCCTCCCTGTCTTTCTCCTTGAACAAAGCCCAGCTCTCTGACACCTTCCTTACTCTCCTGAACAGCACATGAGACCATCCTAGCCCAAGTGCCTGATTTTACCAGGACACAGAATTAAAGTTTATTTATGACTCGTTGATAAGCTATCGCTATTACCCCTTTGCCGGATGTCCTTCATAAATATATATCCTGTCTGCTCCCGGTCCCAGACTGCCCCAGCTTTCTCTTTGCTCATCTGATTTTTTTACTTCCAGAAATCTTTCCGCCGGCCGAAATCCAGTTACTCCTTCAGCTGACACCGTTACCCACTTGGAATGCTAGTTTCAGGCTGCCTATGTGCTTGTAATGGAGAGGTTTATCACCTTACTGGCCCCTGTAGGTACGAGGTAAAGCTTCAAGAGAATGGTCTTGTCTCTGCAGAGTCCTCTGTAGTCAGCGGGTTAGCACAGCTCTGTGCCCTACTTGTGATAAACTTTGAGATGTTGCATAGTGCTGTTTTTAAGTGTTTTCTTTAGAAGGGAGGATAAGAATGGCAGCAGATATTGTGACCGCAAAATAGAAGGTGGTAGAGGTATAATACACTTCACCATTAATGCAAGAAAAAGGATGTTGGGTTGCATGAAAAAAAAATCCACCCTCCCTTAAAAAAAAATAAAAGCAAACCTCTATGTAGATAAATACTGGCAAGATCTGAATTGAACGCTTGTTAACTAGGCTGTTGTAGTAAGTAGGAATAATGGGCAGAAGTTAAAGCCTCTTTTGAAATCAGAACAGTAAATATTTTTGCTTATCTTCAATTGAAATCTCCACCTTACCATTGCATTAACATATCCACTCATTTTTAGAAACTATGTGAATTTTCATGACTCATTTGAGTGCTCTGTAACTATTTGTATGCAAATGTGACTCATTAAACATTCCCACAGTCACACACTTTACCCTTCCATTGGAGTTCATGCACAAACAGGAGTGGTGATGTTCCTTCTCCTTACAAATCTTACCTTTCCTAAACAAAATCTTGATCCTTTTTCACATTTATGATAACATTTGAAGAAATACTTATGCCTATAATTTCAGAGTTGCTTTAAAATGGAAGGACTCAAAAACAAAAATAAAAAAGCACTTTGTATCAAAAAGCTTTTTTTTTTTTATTTTTAAATGCCACATTCTCACATCTGAATTTGAGAAGTTTGAAAAGGACTGCACATTTTCTTCTAATTTTCAGGAAAAAAATAGTAAGTTCTGGCCTGAGAACAAGCATGAGAAAGTTCAGCTGAAAGGTACTGTATCCATCAATGCATGCAGAGACTTAGAATGAAATTGCCATCTCAACCATAGCTAGAACAAACACAGCTGATGAATAAATGTATATTGGCTAGAATAAATACAAAGTGTAACACCAGATGTGGACAGTGCAGAATGCAGAAAGGCAGTAAACTGAGTAAACATCAAATGAAGGATTAGCCTTAATTGTGAGGAATCAATTCCAACGAGAAGCAGAACTGGGGATCTCTTTTGCCCAAAAGCAGTTGAGGTAACTTTCTAGCTAGAAGAGAAGCTGCCTGATCTGTCACTGCTTTCCCATTTGAGGCTTATCGGCAACAACCTGCTGCATATAACATACAGTTCAAAGGCTGCCTTTACTTCTGAATATCTCTGGCAGGGTTGTAGGCTTTACAGCCCAGCAAATTTGGGTTGCAGCTTTTATCTGATTTTCCAGAATGCACCTTTCTATTCCCTGTGGACTTCTATAAGACCTTCTGCAGCAACATCCCCTTCAATGCAACGACACAGGGTGTCTCTTTGTCAGTGGTAGGAAGTATGATTCTGTATTTCAGTCTCTCACAAAGTCCAAATGAGGATAATGGAGCCTTCCAGAGTTACTTGTTCAGAAGCAATGCTTTTGGAGTTCAGAGGAGACACTTCACACAGATGTGATGAGTCCCTGTGTTTGTGTGCTTCTCAAAGTGTTAGAGCTTTCTAGATTTCTCTTAAAAAGATACTTTTAGTCTTTTCATTCTAAGGTGCCCCTTGAAAATATAAAACAGTTATGAGGTTAATTGTGCATTGACATTCTCTCCGCTCAAACCCACCAAAACAGCGATGACTCTTCTGCTGTCTCAGAGGTCTACTGTCCCATGAAGCTTATTTGGAGAGACACCCCCTAAAATCTTCTTACGTATTTGTGTCCATCTTTATTGTAAGTAAGTGTGGGATTCACCTCACAGACTAAGACACCAACGTTCAGAGGCTTGATTTAGTTGCCCACGTGTAGGAGTCCAGCACTACTTGAAGAACTCGTCGCCCACCTGGGCTCCAGCTGCTGCTCCATATTAGTAAAGAAGTCCCATAGGTGGTGTGCCATCCTTGCCAGCCCTGCATGGATTTCTTGGACACCCAATTGCACCTCAAATCACACTGACTGTAGTCAGCGGACATCCAATCAGTACACTCAGAGGAGTCTCCAGGCAGTGTCCAGCCAGCTGCCCAAACGTACGTGTCTACTTCGGAGTCAGTTGAATGGCTCTGTGGCCTTTGACCAGTAACACCCAAATTGACACCTACAGATAGACACTAAAATTATTTTTCTTATTCCAGGAGCTAATTTCCACCCTACATGTCATTTGTTTGCTATACCATGCCTTTCTGGAACGGCCTGCGTGCCCAGCATAGGGAGAGAGTGCTGAACTGAACCGAAGATCCGTTACGTTGGTCTACAGACAGCAGAGAGTCCACCCAACTGTGCACCCGCTCCTGTGCTGTGTGACACCCTGCTGGGTCTCAGTTGTTTTGCTTATTTGGAACATTTTGTCTGTTTATCTGCTTCTGGTGTTGCTGCCATTTGTAAGCAGCCCGGGCGCAGGTACCCAGGCTCCGCTGTCGTTGCAGTTAACGTGGCTAAATCCGCTAAATGGGAGTGAACTCAGCTGTCTTCTCATTTACACACTGGACTATTATCTGAGGCCAACTGAAGTGTCTAAGGTGACATGAAATTAAGCAAGTTGCAAAGGATGTAAACAAACTGTAAAGAAGAGAAGGTAGAGGCTTGGTACCTGATCCAGCTGCGAGTTCCAGACTGATGCATAACCTGCCAACATGAAGATCACTGCAGGATCAGGTCTTTTAAAGGAAGCACTCCCTCTTCTCTTAATGACAGCATCATTAGTAGTGCAGGTATATAGATCTCTTAAATTAATAGTGCAACAGATTGTTCCTGCTGCACTTAACAAGCAGTTCAATATAATAGCCAAAAGCTAAAATATTCGCGAGTTTGTGAACTTCAAAGCAAACTTTGCTTCTTTCTAAAGAGTCTTACAAACAACTAAGCATATTTTCTCCCACCTCATCTTTAAAGAAATTACAAAAGAATGTATACAGCAGGCCTGAAATTCCTGCCAGTCCTTCATCTTGATTTTCTTGGCATATTGGTAAGGAATCTGGGTGCAGAAATTTACTGTTAATGAGTACCTTATTTTATGGATGTGTTCTTGTTCTGTGCACTAATGCTTATCTGAACTGTTTGTGCTCTTGTGGAGGGCCAAAAAAAGACACCTCAAAGATAAATGCTGAAGTAACCAGTGAATATTTCACTGCTCTGTTTGTTTTGGTTTTTTTAGTTTGGAAAGTATGGGTGGTCATTAATTGAACTAAATTTCTTTATTGATTTATGTATCAGTTGATTATAATTCTACAAATTATCTGCAATCTTCATTTCAAGGGCTTGACAACCGAGGGAAAAATAGGTCTCCTGTGGGTTGTGATGGATTAAATGTGGAGGCAGCAAATATTAGGGAGCTGTTGATCAATGCAAACAAAAGCTGCAGGTAGTTTGATTGGAAGCACTGATGTGGATGAAGTGTACCCAAACACGAATTTCAAGTGGAAAGCAAGAATGTAAAGAAATGACAAGGACAGCAACTCCAGAATGGAGCAGATGAGGGGAAGCCAAAAACCATTGCCTTTCAGCAGTGGGCAGGAATGATCAAAAGAAGTGAGATAAAAAATAGAAATGCTGTGCATTTACTGCTGATTTCCAAGCATCACTAAGTGACTGTTGTCAAAAGCTGGACTAAAAGCAAGGGAGGTGAAAAGTCGGAGGACTCTTTGAGGGGAGAGTAAAAGAATGTGTCTGCCCTTCGAAAGACAAAGATTTCTACCGGTTTCATCAGAGCAGAACTGAGCCTTCCGTGAGCTACAGAGAACAAAAAAAATCAATGTTTTTATCTTGTGGTCCTAAATTTACACATGCGATTCATATGATGTTTTATGTTCTGTAAATTGAGTGTTTATACTTGGGAAAATTTTCAGGATTGAATACCCTGCAATGTCTTTTCTCTTTCATTCACTGGTAACAGCAGCATAGCCTCCTCCATACCTTGTGCTTTTGTGCCTCAAACCCCAGCCACTTCTACCTGGGAAAATGTTCTAGCTTCTATGTCTGTTAGTTTATGTCCTCTTCTGAGGGGCTAGCAAAGCTGTTCTTTGTGTTGGGGGTTTTTCCCCAGTTTATTTGTAAAACTGGAATTAACTGAGTAACTTGTTGCACCAAATCCCAGAGTAGATACGAAGTAGATGCCGTTTCACCCAGAGTGGGATGCCCTCAGCAAGGCTGTAAAGGATTCTGCCTTCCTTTACAAACTCCTGGGAGTCTGATTCCAACCAAAATTGTGGTTTCCTTTGTTTTCATTCACTACAACTCTAATAAGTGTAATAGAGGAGCAAAGTGTTTCTAACTCCTGGGAGAAGGGGGAGGGAATTTTTTTCCTGTCTCATAGAATGTCACTATATCAAACAACCCATGTCCCAAGTATGGAAGTTGCAGTGAAAGCACTGTTACTTACAGGAATGCAAGAAGAAGCTGGAATGCAGGTTTCCACCTGCAAGTATAGGTCTGTTTGGCTGAGGAGACAGTTTTACCTCATTAGTTCCTCCTCACCCTCTCGAGGTTAGAGCAGTGCTATGTCGGGGCAGGGCTGAGCTGCTCTGACCAAAGAATAAACACTGTGCTGACGAGGTGCCAGCATCCCATTTCAAACCAGCAGTCTTTTCCCTCCATCAGCATTACCTTTGGCATACATCTCCGAGGGTTTATACCTAGATGGCAGACAGAGAGATGCTACGCTGCAATCTCAGAATATCAGGCGTAGTGATTTTGTAAATACTTTGTATGAGCTGTTCAGGGAGGTAAATATTTGTATACTGGGTTAAAAGACTTTTGAGCACAACTGCATTGTTCTTCATAGTAGCCTATAGGAAGAAGCAAGCAGGGGAGATGCATAATACCTAGATAATAGATAAGCAATCTCTTTGCAAATATTGGGGAAGCAATTGCAACACAATGCCATACATCCATGCCCCAGGCTGTGTTTCAGCTGCTATTCTGCCTGAGTCAGGAATAAAGAGGTCTAAAGTGCATTGAATAGTTAAAAAGCTCTTTCCAAGAAAGGATGAGATCAGTTGTCAGTAGGTGTCCCAGACACAGAGAATGCCCAACATCTTTAGCATCTGTCCTCAGAGCCCCTGGAGCAAGTGCATCTTCCTCACCAGCATTGAGGATTTGTCTCCCCTCCCCCCTGCCCTCCGCTGCTCTCGGTGGGGCGAGTCAACATCTCAGCTCTTTGCTATGGAGGAGAGTGTGGCTTCATAACCAACTTGGAAACTCTGCTGCCTGGAGAGGAAGAGACATACTGTGCCGTGGAGATGGCATGTGTGATTTCTTGAGGACACTGATCACATTTCCTCTTTCTAAGTAAGTGCCTGGTGCCAAAGGGCATGCAGAAAAGCTTGGTAGAAACCATCCTTTTGGTGCATGAGGCTGCCACAGCGATCTGCCACAGCGGGACCTATTAACCAGGACTTGAAACTTGCCTGGGCTTTGCTCTCAGTTCCACATTTTTGCTGCAGCAGTTGTTGTGTCAAGGCCCAGTATCACTTCACAAGATGGAGTCCTCTCTGAATTCAGAGGGACCATAGAGGCCATTCGGTAGCGTGGTATTTGTCTTTGCTTGGTATGTCCTGCTTGAACAGTTAACATTGTGCTGGGTGGTAGAAACTTTAGTTGACTTGAAAGCTAAAGCATGGACAAATGGAGTGGGCTGATTCTAACTGACTCAGCAGCTGTTTTTCATGGATAGGTAAAACAAAGTCGTTGCGGGAAGGGCATTCTTTTGCATAATCTACTATAAAAGTTCCAGATGTTTTTTCTTTGCAATGTTCCTTTGCAGATGTTCTTTCTTCTTGCATTTCTTTCTATTTCTATACAAACATAAAGATTTTTTTTTTTTCCCCTAAATTGCTGGTTTTTTAAGGATGTTGTACATGCTTCTCAAGTGCTCCGTTATTCTTCATGGGACTGTTGTCATGCATCCCAGGACAGGTTTGGATGCACCCAGGGTAATGTTTCTGAATAACTGTGCTGCCTTACAGCTGTCTAGCCCTCCAGAATTAAAAGTATAGAAGTAATGTCCTCAGACTTGGACCATTGTATCCTTAAATATGGCAGAGTTAAAGATGTTAGAATTAAAGACGAGTTTGTTTGGCTAGTCCCACTAAAAATGGATATTCTGAGTTAATTCACCCATGAGAAGCACGTATGTCCTACTGGTATTTTTTGTTGCTCCTTTTCCAAATGAGTAACAAATACATCTCGAGAATCATGACGATGCACCTTACGGCACTAAGCAAAGACAAGAATGTTTTTTTTCCCCAGGAACTAATCCAGCACAGCTGCTGTCACCTAGTTTTACTGCAGCATCTAGTCGAGGTATCAGTGACTATATGTGGTCTCACATCTCCCAGGGGGTTGTCTCATACGCACCCCTGACAGACAACCATATACTGTTGCTCACTAGTACTGTGTGTCTTCTGTTACTGGGGACACTAAGAAATATTTGTGTTGGATGAGAATAAGAAATCTCACGGTGTTGGCTCCAAAGCTGTTCCTTCCTGATTCTTTATGACGTGGTCTTATGCTCCATCTGTTTTTAGGCAGCTTTACTTTGAATAGCAGGTCCACGTTTGATGCCAGTTTTGGCAGAGCAGTCCCGCAGTCATTGTTTAAGTAGAATGAACACTGAACTCTAGGATCTGAGTGATATTCACAGGATGTGAAAAAGAACTTGGGAATGGCACTGTCTGTGTCAGATCAGTGCCCAGCTGCCCAGGTGTTCCGTCTCCAAAAGCAGAAACAGGAGATGTTATTTAGGAAGGCCGTACTAGCCTGCCCACTTTCTGCATTCCATTCCCCTTGAGTTCCCTAGCACCCAGAACAGTTTTGTTAGGGATGTTAGACTGTGTCTAGCCCTTTCAGTATCTGCTTATGAACTCTTGGTCCATCAAGTTATCTCATTTTTTTTATGATTTTACAGATGCAGTCTCTCTCCACAGCCTTCTCCATCAGCAAGTTCCAGAAGTTCACTAGGTGCTGTGTAAAGAAGTACTTTTACCTCTTTTAAATCAATCTCCTGCTGGTTTCATCAGGTGACCCCTAGTTCTAGCATTGCAAAAGTTGTTGAAGAGTTCTGCTTTCAGCTCTTCTACCACCTGTGTGATTCTATAAACCTTTCTCATATTCTCTCTCTCAACTACCTCCTCTTCAAATCGGAGCCCCAACCATTTTTAGTCGCTCATTCCTTCTTAGACCAACTGCTCTATCCCTTGGATTGTTTTAGTTGTCATTTTCTGGGTGCAATGTAACTGTACTACATCTGTCTTGAGGTGCACTGTGAAGAGTACTCAAGATTTGAGAGGGATACCACAGGCAGTTTCTCAAAGAAGGCTCTTTAGTCACTTGCCCCTTAACTGTAACTCTGATCCTGAGGCGTTGTCCGTTTGTCAGCCATACTGCTTCCCTCTAAGTTAGGGAGTTGGATGGATGTTATGCTAGTCCAAAATGCCACAGTGTACCAGGACAGTGTTGACTTTTACTGTATTGGGATACATGCAGATCAGAAGTGGAACATATCTTTGACAAATCATCTCAAAAGCCTACACTAACTATAAATAACTAACTCTTCTCTTCTCTTCTCTTCTCTTCTCTTCTCTTCTCTTCTCTTCTCTTCTCTTCTCTTCTCTTCTCTTCTCTTCTCTTCTCTTCTCTTCTCTTCTCTTCTCTTCTCTTCTCTTCAGTTAGTATATGTCTAACCTTGGACATACATATCTATAACGATACCTGGTTTTATAGATTATATTTGTTCAAGTACATTATTATTATTATGAGAAAGACATAGTTTTCTAATAAAGCTACCTCATGTTGTTATATCAAGGCAGTATCTACATATTCATTGCGGATGGCGTATTACAGAAATAAACTCTCATATTTATTCTTTAGCAAATATTGAACCATCCCCATTAAAGCAAAGTTCAGATCCATATATTTGATGAACCGAAGGAAACTGTTACAACATGGTTGCCATTAACACAGTCTCTCTTCAGCAATTTCTGTATTGATGGATTGACCATTTTGTGGTTAAATGATTTTTCGTCCTGGGATAGTTCTAAAACCACTTTCTGATCGAAATCAGAAAAATTGAAGTTTGTCTTGTACATCACTACTTTGGACAGCTCTATCTGGAGAAAAACAAGTATAGCAGATGTGAGTTAAAAGAAAAGGGAACAAAATAATCTGAGCTAGAAAGAGAAGGGTGCAAGTTTATTTTATTTCCCTGGTTGTGCAGGAGTCTTGTTAACCAGTATGTAATGCATAGTCATGTAATAAAACATGCTAGACATTAAAAGGCAAAAACCCAGTTCACAGATGTTGTAACGTTATGAGATAATTTTAGGGAGTGAATGGGGTGAAAAGGCTGGATTTGTTAGAGAGGAAAATACCTATGGAGGCCTTTTCTGTGAGCAATACCATGACTTCATTACCATGTCAATTCTGGGAAAAGGCTCTGATTTAACACAGCAGTTGGCTGGATCCATATGGAGCTGATGAACCTCTGAATGAATAGTGAATGGAAAAACTGCTGGAATCTGCCTTCAGCTTTGTTCCCAGGATGACCAATGTAAAAGGCCTAAGAGCAATACTGCACAGATGGTGTAAAGAGGTAAGAAATCTGCAGGGTTTAGTTTACTTTTTCTTATCCTACACTGTTTGGCGTTTTATTTTTTTAACCATATTTCAGTTTCTCCAACTCTATTTGCTTAAATGCCTTTACTCACAAAAAAATGTGAAAAAAAGAAAAGCTTTCGGGAAATGAAATGAAATCAAAAAACATATGTAGCAGTAAACATTTACATAAAAATACAATTTAAAATGTTGAATTTTGTATGGTATAGAAGTAATTGAAAGCATAATTATGAAATCCTGAAAAAAAAAAAAAGCTAGTTAAAAGTTTAACAAAGAACTTTGGAATTACTTCTTCAATTCACCCTATGTTGTGGGAATATGCAGATGTTCACATTTACACAGTCATGTATGTCCACTAGGGTTACATGCTTTTATAGTCTGAAGCATCATCACAAGTGCCAATACAGTAAATCAAAAGACTCTCTGGCATTATCTAGTTTCCTTTCTGGCTTTAAAAGTTAGAACAGATGTCACAAGAGAGGACAAAATGGATTTTACCCACCGAGAGGAGCTTTTCTTGCCATCATTAATAGGAGGCTCCTTGAAATGCTAATGTACACAGTTTGTGTTGCCGGGTTTGCATAGAGATGGTGGGAAACAGCTCTGATCCCAACAAAACCTTTTGTTATTAATCAAGAAAATCTGCTCTTCTGAAACAGCAAAGCACTGAAATGGTGTGGCTACTTGCAATGCAGAGATCTCTATAGCAATCTCCAATGAACAAAAATGTAATAAAAACTGTTCGGCAGTTCTACGAGATAACGGCACATCTAGCAATTTATTTGCAGTGATTTTGCGTACACCTTCTACTTGCCTTTGTCATTTCAGCACGGGTATTTACAGTGGAAAGATTACACTGGTTCTGTATTTTTTCTGAATCGACACTTTAAAATCTTGTTTCATTTCATACCAAATCTAAAAAGCAAGCTTGGGGCAGAAAGAACTTTGAAAAGCAAGCTTTTCTTCTTGTAAAAATCTATCACGGAGCATGAGTTTCTGTTTGATTTGATGTTAATACCATGCAAGATATTTTTGCTTCGTTAGAATATAGGATTATGAGATCTTGTGAGCCCTTAGTGAGCACAAATATACTCTGCAATATTAGGACTAGTATGCTCCTCCTGTTGTAAATGGGCCTTAATAATTTTTAGTAGTCTTTAAGAGAAGAGGTTCAGAGCCTGACGTTGTTTTGTGACATATGACCTCTTATTTTTAAGAAATACCAATGCTATTAAATCACAAAGTACTAACTGCTGTCAGACATTCATTGCCTTGTATAGGGTGCCTCAGCAGAAGCCTTCTTTCCCAAAAGTATTTGGAGTATGAACTAAAGCCAAAGATTCAAGGAAGGCCTGAATTAAAATGTAAATTCTTTGCCTGGTATTACTCATCACTGAAATCTCTGGCCCAGTCTCTGATCTGAGTTACATTAAATTCCCTATCAATTTATTGTACACCAGTTCCACAACACATTAATGTGTCCTTTCACAGATTCATTGTGCTGAGACTTCAATATATGGGCACAAGAGAATGAATTAAGGATGAAGCATTAGCTCAGAGTTTAAGCCTCTTTTAATTTCCTTGCCTCTGTGGATCTAAAGCAGATACTTAACATTTTGCATTGCCATAGATTATTGCACTTTAATTTCTATTGTGTTTTTGTGATGTTGTAACGTTATGTGGGTTGGTTTTTTTTGATGATAGTAATAAGCAGGTAGTAAAAATAAATAAAAATAACTTGTTATAATTCATGCAAGATGTTTGAGATGACCATCATATAGTTATAGGATAATATAGTATATGTAGTAAATTTTAAAAGGGGGATATTTATTTGTTCATAGCTCTGTTTGATAGAAATTTCGTAAAGCCAGCAGGAAAGAAAGGAGTGGAATGAGATGGGATGGGGAGCTTATGTGAAAAAAATGAGTGAAACATCACTGATTCCATCACTGAGGAGTTTTTTTCAGTAGTAGGAAATGCTGCAACAGGCAAGCAGGGAAAAACAAAGCTGTAAAAACAACTTTGAAGTCAGAAGTGCCTTTGGCGTTGTAAGAGGTCTATAGATGAAATGACCAAGGCGCTCTCTGGATACTTCCTACAAAAGGATTATCTGTTCTCTAAATTTCGATGTGTAGATTTTTTCCCAGTCCCCGTTTTCCTTCCAACTTTAGAGTTAAATTTCTGATTTCACGAAAGCTGCATTTCACGTGGGTCCAAAGCGCCTGTACCTCTGTGCCACAGGGCCTTCACCACCTCCGCTGCTGAACACAACACCTTGTTGCTCCTGTGAGTGTGGCCAGATTAACTTGTATGGGGTTGCACTGAAAATCTCAGTTTGCAAGGAGGGGGTACTGTTCATTCAAAATAGCAAGCAACAACAACAAAAAATCCTACCGAGCATGCTTAGTGGGACCTGCTAAGGCTTTTGTCAGGGACTAATGACTTTGACCTCACTGTCCAATCCCTCAGCATAGAGGTAAGGATGAAGACTGTTCTTGGGAAAAATCTTGATTGGGAGGGCTAAACTGTCCCATGACAAAAAAATGCCCTACAAACCCGTTCTCTTAATAGCACTGAACCATTGAGCACAAACATGTTTAAGGCGTATTGCCCTGTGTAAGACTTTTGTCTACCTATGAAGTTTCAGTGATTTAACAAAAGGCATTTTTTTCAGAAGTACTGTACTCAAAATTGCTTCAAAACTTTGCAGAAGCTCAAATGTATAGATTTCAACCAGTCTGGAAATCTACAGTTTAGCTTATGTAGCTAAATGATGAGCTAAACTGATATATCGGTAGTTTGAAATACAACCATGGAGGGGTTTTCAGATAAACTGTGTTTTAAACCAGTGTAAATTCTTTGTACGCTAGACCTGAGGATTTTCACCAAGGATTAAATGCTAACTGCCTACTTCCCTGTACGGTCCTTGCCAAATTTTGTTCTCACTTCCTCTGGTCCTGAGTAACTTCACTGCATTTGAAGTGGTTATTCTAAATTTGTCCCAGTGTAACAGACCAAAATTTAGCTTTATGAGTCTCTTGGAGGAGCATTGTCTTCTGTCGGTGTGTTTATAGATTTTTGGCTGAGAATCTCGAAATGAGCAGTTGAATTCAGGTGTGAACTCTTTCCCTACCCTGCCTTGAAGTGAAATCTCCTTATCCCAGTTTTTTATATACCTGAAAAATGGGTGTGAATTGATATGAAATCAGATCTCTTCACTTGTTCCTTTGGTAACCTTTTTGCGGCCAGCTTAAATAGGCAAGGTGCAAGAAATCCCATCCGATTTGTCCCGTTGGAATCGCTGTAACTGGCAGTAAGCGATTATAATATCAAGTTCCTTTTTTCTGGAGTAAAAATAATACTTTAAAAAGTCATGCTGTATATGTAAATTATTTAGGGATAGATCTTCAGTGAGGTTTCTAAAATGAAGCAAGTATTTATGATATGAAGGCCTTCAAGCTTTAGAGAACTGTATATGGGCAAGCGGCAAAAAAGGTCAATATTTTTGTATATTTAAATCAGTCTCCAAATTACTTTGAGTCTTGTATCATTTCTGCTTTCTCTGTGTCTTTTTCATTAAACTTCCATAGTCAGGTAGCACCCTACAAGCTGCGTTGAATCCGACACCTAAGATAGCCTTATAAACCCTGCGGACATTAAACTACTGGAAAACAGATTGGGTTGGTAAAAATAAGTGTGCATGTTCTCACAGAACCTGAGAAAATCACACCTTCACTTTGTTAAAAAAAATCTGTTTGTGCCACTCCAGTAATCACTTCATAACTGGTGGGAGAGCAGAACATATGTCTCAGAAGTGGTGGAATATAAAAGCCTCTACCTCTAATCCTATTTTCTTTAAGAGGAAAAAAAAAAAAGCAACAAAAACCCCCAACCTTTTCAGTATGTCATCTGTAAAATTGGTGCCAAGGGTTTTCTGCTTAAAAATCACAAATGAAATGTAAATTGCTCATGAAAGCAAAATGAAACAGAGTTGTTTTTTTTTAATGAGGTGTGTAATGTAGTAGGATCATGCACTAAAATGCTTGCTTGAAGCAGGAACAGAGGATATAAAGAGGAGCCCAATCCTGGCCTCCTCACTCAGGCAAACTCTTCATGTGTAGACGACTTTTATAAAATGCCTTGGCGTTAGCGCAACCATGTGCGGAATCACCCCTACCCTGAAAAAGGGGAACCTTCTGAAAGCTGGGGACAATGGCTCATCCCTGGCACTCGCAGTTCACAGGGCACAGCCACCTATTGCAGAGGTTCTTCTCTGTTCAGTTCTGGCAAATTGTCCCGGTTAGAGCAATTACCCCTGCATCTGCCTTCTTTTGGAAGAAATGTAGTTTAAAAACATTACCACTGGAGGTTAAATGCAAACTATATTTTAGTAGAGCTGTTTTTACTTTGCTACTTGAATGTAGAAGGCTGCAGCAGCTGTCACGATATCAAAACTGCTATTCCAGAAGCATTTTGGTACCTTACCTGCCAATTGGTAGCTGTGCCATCCCACTCCCCACTTAGAAGGGCAAGGCGGCACCAGGAATTTGTGACCTGGAAGGGATGATTTATTTTACTTATGCGGATATTAATTTCCATTATTCCTTTGTAATTTTTCTATGGAAGTTTTGAATTCAGTTCCTTATTATCAATTGAGTTGTTGCCATGAATTTGTTCTGCCTTCTGCCCCTTTCTTCTTTTTTAGGAAGAAACTTTGTATGCTCCAAATAGCTGGTGATTTGAATAGGAATTTGACTGTGTCAGGGCAGCAAGAGTAGGGTTATAAATGCTAAGGCATTTTGTGGCGATTTCTGTGAACCTCCTTGGTTAATCCTTTTGCAGTTTTATTAGCAAGCGGAGTCCCGAAGAAGTAAAGCAGTGTCAACAAGGGTGTTGTGAATGGCTTTTGTAGCCCTGCTGCAGCTAACGAATCCTACGTGCCTGCTGTTCCCCAAGCATTTCTTGGTTAGTTGTTTATGAGGGCTGAAATCACCGCTTTTCAAATTTACCTTTCGGACTCTGCACCAGTGTGGTAAATATTAGGTAACGGGATATTTACAGAGGGGTCATTTCCATAGGGAATGGATGGGACCTGAACATTGATCTGCTGGGGAAGGGAGGGAAAAAGAAAAAGGCTTCTTTTCTTTCAGGGGGTTGGGTGGTTAAATGGTCAGGAGCTTGAATGCTCTAATGTGTGGCAAGGCTGCTGCTTAAAATAAATGCTGGGAAGAAATTTAAGTCTAACTCTACAAGCATAAAGAGGAGATGATGGCAATTTAAAATGTAATCAACAGGAAAAACGTATCCCGCTTTAACACTGTTGAAGTCAGTGTGGTGACAGGTTGTGCCTGGGAGACTTTGGTCTGGCAGTGTCCAAATTAAATGTGAAAATACAAACTAACTGCTGGCATTAGACACAGGGGTCTCGGGATGGTTGTTTTTGTCAGGATTCAGTTGCTCTTTCATCTTCTTTACAAACCCCTTCCATCTCCTCCCTTCTCCTATCTTGCTAATCAGGGAGGTCGGGCGATGGGAGATCCCGCCAAGCCTGTGCTGAGCCCTGGGGCTGTTCAGTGATCGGTGGGTTCCCCAGATTGCCGCCGTTTGTTCCCAGCTGTGACCTCATCCTTCTGCTGGTTTCATGTAGCTTGACACTGGGCTGTACATCTTCTCTGAAAGGCAGCACTTCCAGCGGTATCTTGTCCTTGTCACTGTGCGGCTTCAGGTGTGCCTCAGATGGATAAATGCCCCTGGAGGAGTCACCTGCACTGCAGACCACACCACCCACTTTTTATCTCCTTTCCAGCTCCAGACCTCACTTTTCTGGTTCAGGCCAACGAACAGTCCAAGGATTCAAAACGTACTTACCTTTAAAATCATGCTCTGCTAAATAAATCTCTTTCGATTGATACAGGGCGCGTAACTCTCTGGTAACTTATACTGTGCAGCGTGTGTTAATGGATGTACATTATGTGGAAATGGGAGAGTGCACATACTGTGTGTATTCATCATTGCTAGGGAGTTATTTATTCAGGTAAATAAGATTTTGCTAAGCAGAACTCAGCTATGCTTAACCTTTATTAATAAAACCAGTACTTGGTGTGGTACCATTTCTTAGAATCAAGCCAAAATAGCAGCAAAAAGAGTAGGTAGAACAGATGTTGTCACGAGGGTTATAGCGTTTACATTCTGGTGATGATTTTGTATTCTAGATGCCAAATCAGGTTGTATTATAAAAGTCTAAATTAAGAAAATATTGTACCTAGTTCTATGTGCCATTATTCTAAAGCAGATCTGGATGAAAAATACTGGGTTTTTTTTGCTTTAGAATAGCTATTATACCACCTTGTGCTGTCATCTTTTCTGCTTCTTTCACTTTGTCTTTATTCTTACTCAGAACACAAGAAATAAGACACCCACTTCTGCACACCTTGCATACAAAGAGGACCGATTCCTTACTTATCAGAGTGCCCTTTTTCCACCTCTCCCTCCTTTTCAGGTAAATTCTACTTTGCGGTTAATTTCTCTGTAACCTTGATGGTTTACAGTACCCTGGAAATCCTCATTAAATGCTAGTGAATAATGTAAAAAAAAAAATAAAGCAGAGCTGTTTGTCTTGCTGTGGCTTTAAATCTGACCTTTATTGTTTAGGTCGCATTTGAAAAAAAAAAACAGTGTCAAGTTGTTGAAAGATGAGTGCGCTCCATTACACTGTGCTCAAGGCACTGAGAAAAATCCCACCGAGGCGGTCACACCAGCCCGTGTTCACAATGCTCCATTTTAAACGCATATTGGAAAAACAATGATAACAAAATGAATTTCCTGCATTTAACATCGATACAGTTAAGAAAGCATAATTACACCAAATGCCAGGATTTCTTTTCAACAGCAACCTAGCTGGCCAGCGGCTGCGATGAATCACGTTGTGGTTTGAGAATGGAAATTCGCTGGGGCTTGTGCGCGGGTGCTCCCGGGTCCCTCCGGGCAGGCGGGTCCCAGCGCGGACGTGGGTGGAAGAGGGGCTTTGGAGGAACGCGGCTACCTACTCTCGTCTCACCTCTTCTGTGCTTCCTCTGACTCATGCCGTTGTTTTGAGGTGGATTTCCTCTCTGCTCCCCACCTAGTATATATTCGGAAGTTCAAATGTATATAGGCTCATTTTCCTTTGCTTCAGGCTCCTTGGCGAAGGGAGGGATCATTGAAAGCCCAGTACCGCAGTTGCATACTGGGCTTGCAGTCAAAGCAAGTCAGGCCTGCAACAGTGGCGGTGGTACTGGAAAAAGAGGTTCTTTTGCTTGAGTAAAGGGAAAAATAGAAACAAGAGGATCTCAAATAATGAAAGAACGCTTAGTGTGCATGAAAACCTGGCACTTTTCTAAAAGACATACTGAGTCAACTGGAAACCAAGTTACTATAGTCTAGAGCTATTTGAATGACATTTGTGAATAGTTTTTTTCCATTAATTGTTAAATAAATGACTCAGAAACACATTTGCCCCCCTTTGGCGAGTTTTATGTGTGGTTGAATACTCTTCTCCAAATAAATTATTCATAAATTTTGAGCAATCAGTGGATAATTTATTCAAAATATTTTTTTCATTATTCAGTTCTCCATCCAATGGACTGTGGATGAAACTCTGATTATGTTAAAGTTAGTGAAAAATTCTGAATTGCTTGACTGATGCCAGGACTTGACCCAATTAAAAGTCTTTTGAGAACTAAGCATTGCTTTTACTTATGGAACTTCGGTTTAAGTATTAGTGGTAAACTTGCCTGTGAATTTGTTGATGTGCAGAAAAAAATGAGCAGGAGTTACCTCAGCTTTTATTAATATAATTCATTTAAGTTATAATTTGAATCTGAATATGTGAATGCAGAGTTAAATGGCTTTTTTTAGATTTCCACAACATGATATTTCCTGTAATCTGAAGTCCCAGTTTATGAGTAAAATCCTACGACAATTGTTGAAGAGGGCTCAGGTTCTGGCTAGTTTCCAGTTTTGAGTGTTATTAAAGCTATTCAGGAGTACAACAGTTTTTGCATTATTTTTTTTTAAATTGCCGCAATCTTTGAAAGTGTTCGGAGTTTGGGTTGTGTTTAACTGTTCTCTTCATTGACCAGACAAAAATGGTTCGGATGTTTCCAAAATTCTGGCCAAAAGTGTCATTTTTTTAATTGAGAATTTATTTGCATTTTACAACCAGTTCTGGTAATTAGAATACACCAGCCTTAATTCTCCGTGGAAATATGACGTGGGTCTTCACTTCCTGTCTTAAATTTGTATTGTGTAACTCCATGCAATTAAGGCATGGCTGGCGTTATGCCATTGTTCATGGGTGAAGTGATTCCTATGTAAATACTTAGTTTTTTACCGTTAATTGGCAAATAGTATAGAGTGCTTTGGGATCCATCTGGAGAAAAGTTACTGCATATGTATATGGTCATTATTACTGCTTTATCTTGTTCCTTTAAGATACACAACTGTTTTATTATTTACTGAGCTCTAGGAGAGTATTTAGTACTATACAGAAATACAGGGAAAAAATACTACTGGCCCATGGAGCCTACGGTAGCCTTGGCTGAGTGAGACAAGAGCTATTGAGCTGTGTGAAATACACGGGCTGAATATTCACGTTTCTTATTAACCGAGATCTAAAAATCTCTCGATAGAGATTTAAGATGCTTTGTGGGAGAAACGCACTGCAAGTGAATGACAAATGGGGAGAAGGGTAACTTGGTGAATAACAAGATTGAGCAAAGCCTAAAAGAGGGGGTCAGAAAGATGAGAATGGGAGGAGGATTCACGTGGGGCATTTTGGAGATAGCTTGGAAGGAGGGAGGAGAGGTTGGGAAACTTGTACCATTTGACAGATATGATAGAGGGAGGGAAGGGAGTTGTAAAGGGAGATAAGCGGGTACAGAACAAAGCAGAGCAGTGATTTTAGCATTGTGATTTGTACTGGGAAATGTCCAGAGATTAGTGGGTTGCGTAACTGGGGGTAAATGATGACTACTGGTGTCTGGGGATGGAGAAAAGATGGAGGGGTGAAGAAGGGCTGGTGAAGGATAAAACTGCATAAGGTGTAGTTTCAAGAGTCTGTGTAACATAGGAGATTGGATATCCTTTTTGAGAAAAGAGAACTGTTTGAGATAAAGGAAATTCAGATGTTGATGTTGTGATATTGTAGGAACAGGTGATGTGAAATTTCACTGAAAGGGGAAGAAGAACTGAGATAAAAGGCTGGGTTTGGATGTGGCTAACTGAAAATGTAGCAACCATTTCAGGAGCTGCCAATTCATTAATTAACTAATTTATTAGTTGGCTTTAAACTCAGTCAGACCTTTCTCTGAAGCTGGAAGATCCAGCCAGGCCTTTTCCTCAGAAGTAAAGTAGAAAAAAAATCTCCTACTGAAATTTTTTTTGTTTAATATTCTTGATGGAAAATATTTTTTTCCTCTGTTGCTTAAAGATGTTGCTAAAATTGAAGCCCCAGATCAACAAGACATTGAGGATCCTGTATCTTTGCAAGCACATGTAGTAAGAAGGCATCTTAAAAGAAAGATACCAGACCAGAGCTCGATAGAACTGAGAACCATTCCTGCTCCTTCTTAGGTGTCTGTTGGGGTTTTGGACAAGTCACCATTTCTGTGTCTCATTTCTTCATACTCAGCGGACATAATAGTTTATTTCTGATTTCATTCCTCTTTTAATGTGTTCAGGATATGAGACCTGGGAGACTTTTGTCTTGGATTTGGCTTACCTCATCAAGAGATTGGCAGCTCCAGACTTGATTTATATCTGAAGCAATTGGAGTGATGCTCTTGAGGTGTCTTTCCACCCTTATTAGCAAGACAGGGATCAAAGGGTGACTGTATTCCTACTGGATACCTCACAGAGATGTCTACATTGTATAGGTTCAGATCTTAATGCGTCTGAGCAATGTAAAGCATAAATGGGAATACAGTCTTGGAGTGTTTAAGTTCCACAACCCTAATTTAACTTCTCTTCATTGCCTGCATATGGAGTCAGGTCTGAAAGGTCTGAAGTATGGATGATCTGAAGGGGATGCTATTCTCTTGAACGTGTACACTACACTGGTTGTAATATCTAAGTTAGCCATATACAGGTTGAATATGATCCCACATCAAAACAAAAACCAATACTGATATAGTACGGTAATCTGAAGATTCAAAATTAAAAAGGCAGGCTATCGAAATTGTTATCAGATGTTGTGTCTGAAATACACTTTTCTCTAGAGAGAAAAAGGGTTGGCTGTGGCAGTTGCATTGTATCCGCGGTGAAAAAACCTTTTAGCAGAAACTGCTCTATAAAGTCTTTTTCTGATGTGAATGCCCACACATGAGACTTCTTCTAAATATAGAAAACAACATTAATCTTAGGAGTAAACTGTATCTTGTGTACGCAGGTTGTGTAGATTCATGTGGAAGCCCTAAACAAATGAGAAGAACAGTTTAAAGTTGAATTCACTTAATATTACCTTGATTAATGGTAGTTTTTTTCATGTATCCAATAATTCGGCGCTAATTTAGTACAACCGTGCCTGCCTAATAACAATCAATAGTAAATGATTTCCTGCTTAAATATCAATTGAAAATCAGTGTTTTCCTGCTTCCAGCTGCACTTAGTGTCAGTCACTGCACACACATACATATATGTCTACACATATATGTCTGGTTTCACCGGGCTAGACTCTGAGACATTACTGATGTTGAATTGGACATGACTAGTCTTAGCGCGATAGTCTCAGTCCAAAGGAAGACTTCATTCCACTGGAGTGAGCATCTCCAGACCTGGCCCTTGACTTACTGGATCAATGGTTAGAACAACCCCGAAAGGTTTTTTCACTCCTTAGTAGATGAATTAAGTGTATGAAACTCAAATCTACTTTAATGATTTCATTCTGTGCTAGAGGAATATCAAGCTTCTTACTGGAAATGCTGACTGACAAGAATGTGGCAAAGAGATGCTAGCGAAAAGAAGGGTTGGAACTATTTTTCACGACTGCTTTTTCTTGTGGTGCTGTGTTATTTCACTTCCAGTCCATTTATTGTTGTGAAAGATGAACCAAAATGGCTGACAAAATCATAGGCACAAGGCGTACATGCGGTGCCATTCTGGGCTGGAAAACCATCTTGCAGTGCTGCACAGTACATCATCCCTCTTTCCATATGTCTTTGCTTGCTAGTGAGGATGAGTAGGTGTTGAAGTAGGAGGCACTACCTGAATCATCTGAGGGAGAAATAAATTGCTTGGGTAGGCAATCGCCCATCGTCCTCTCTGCAGGTAGACAGGTATCCTACTTTTGAAGCGCTGTGCGTTGAGAAATGTATTTCTTTTGTCTGCCTTTGTTTTCAATTTCAGACCTCCCTCTCCTAGATGATTACACTCCTTCGAGGAGATCTCTTTGTTAGTCTCGAGCAAGACAGATGCTTTGGCTTGAGCTGGTAATAGTGCTGTTTGGGGGCTGACGAGCTGGGTGAATTTGCAGTGTGGTTGTATACATCCTCTTCAGTCACCAGCGCTGTGTGTTTAACTTCTCAATATGTTCCATCTGTGGTAGCTAACGTGGGTATGGAATTTATGACTGCAAAGACTATAACATACCACAATACAGGAGTGCCTCTTGAGCCGAAATGATGTTTTTAATCAGTACATTAAATGTTGCAGTTGATTGACAGATGGCTTTTTCTGTTTTCTGGAATGAAAGTACTCTAACTTAATTGTAACGAGGATATCACATCTTGTATAACACCTTTCATGCTAACGGGTATTACAGGATTTTAAAATCCATGTGCAAGGAACACTTCATGCGCCATGGAAATGCAACCACCTTGGGTAAAATGCAGAGAATTTAGGTAGAGGGAATGTAATTACCCATGCTGGAATTTGGCCAGCACACTGAGATTAAAACCCCTAATCTTACAAAGAGTACCATGGGATCTCTAATGACCACAAATGGTCAGATCAAAATTTTATGTCTCTGCCTATAATGCTTTACTACAACAAGGGTATTTTCAGTTGTATAGTGCATTCATTATAATTATGCAGCTAATTTTATTCTCATTGTAATTTACAATAATAAAGTTACAAAAGTGCCACTAAAATGTACGAACAAAATGGTATGACATGATATTATGTTAAATACATTTTTGGGGCATATTCTGCTCTCATTTATATTGGTATCTTTCTTCGAAGCCAATGGAATTCCTCCAGATTTGCGCTGGAATAACTAACGGAAGTTGTCTTTCCAAGAGAGCGTTTTTATGCACATAAATCGTAGATACGTTTGAAAAGTTAAATATTTATATTCTGTCCCAATATAGGAGAGTCTTTCTTCTTTTATTTTTAAAACCATAAAATTGTTAACAGACCCATGAAAAAAGAATATTACGGCTCTATGTCTGCTGGTTAACCTTCACCACAAAAATTGATCTGTGGGAATTTCTCACAGTGTAACATACTGTATCCAATTCCATAGTTATTACTGTAAACCTATTAGTGCCACCTGGGTTTGCATATCCGCAATGCTGTCCAAGTGAAGACAGATTAGCTCTATCACATGTTATGCCAGAGGGACAGCCTCACGAGGAGTCTGCCCTCGGGGAGAAAAAAAAGGGCTCAGACCTTTAATGAGAATACAGTGCTTTATAATAGCATTTGGTGGCCTAGAGATTTTCTGTCAAGTCATTTCAAATTAAATTGGCAGCCTTGCAATGTTCAGCCCATATGAGTTTTTGTGCAGTATATATTGTTAATGTTAAAGCAATTCTCACATAAGATCACCAGAACATACAGAGGCAATGTTTGCATCAGTCTCTCTTTTTAAAGTCTGCGCCTTTATAAGGGACGGAAAAATGCTTTTTGCAGAGTAGAATCTAACTTTGGGCTGAATCATTCATGTGTAAATTCAGACAATTTATTTGTGAAATTATTTGTAAATAATTGCACTTTTCTGTATAGTGTAATAATGAAATTAGTACCAGTCTAGGAGTGAACTGAATGACTTTATTACCAATTAGCGTGACTCCACTCCCACTCCCTCAGGCTGAATCCCACTGAAAAGGTGCAGAATTTGCCCCCCAGAACTCCATTTATTTCTGATACTTCCAGGACTTTCTTTTTTAAAATTTAACATTTATGTGATATTTTAGTCCTTCCAGTGTCTGAAACTTTAAAAAGCAGACGATACTTCAAGATAAATTGCCATCATCACTCAGGAAGATTTTTCCTTAAGATTTTTTTACATTTTTAATTCAGGGCTCAGCCTGAAAAACACACATTGGTATCCTCTTTCTGTGAGTATTGATGGATTATTTTGGGGGGAGACTGGGGCCCACATCCTCAAAAGTAGGTAAGTACCACGTTCGATGGAATTCAAGAACTGGGCAGCTGGAGAGCTATAAGGATCCCAGTTTGCATTTCCAGTTATGCAAAGTTTTCAGAATACCCCCAGGATTTTGAAAGTTCATGAGCTCTGTTACATTTAATGATAAAGGAAGAAGTTTTGCAGTTTCTAAGTGTAGAGCATTATCTGTAACTAGCACAAGATAATATTAGATAAAAGTCTGGTTTCTAGCTGAGCAATAGGTTTTGTAGAGAGGAAAGTCTAAAGCACTGAGAAGAGAGAAGGAAGGGGCTATTTCTGTGTTTTGGAGCTACACGTTATCTTAGGTACAGGTATTTTCTTGTACCAATATTAGATGAATAAGATTAGTCATGAATAGTAAAAGCAGTCTTTGCTTTTATTAGGGAGCATGTATTTTCCATATTTTTCCTGGAAGGCTACTAAGATCTTCCATCCCATATTCGGTATGTGCACATTTGTAAATCAGGCATGAGTGATTACTTTTTTTAGAGTTATCTAAGTAAAACTGAAGCACCGCAGTCATGAAACAAGTTTGTATTTCCCTTTTTATTTAATATAATCCTTGTTTTGGGATACAGTCCAATACTGTGATTTCATAATATCCCCTACCCTCTGTATTCTGTTTTGTAATTGAAGGAAAAGTGATGACAGAAAATCTTCCTAATGTGATCACATTCTTATATGTAACTGTAAAAAGAAAAATCCAAATCTTGCTTATCCAAATTAGAGGAGTAGCTCCACTGCATTTGGTAAGAGATTTACGCTGCCAGAGCAGGCATGACTTGATCCTGTGTGGTGCAAGCTTATTTTTTTCCTCCCTTCTGAATGTGTACATACCTTGGTCAGAATTTAGCTCAATTTTCTTAATTTGCAACACTGGATCAAATTCACCTGTGCTGCAATTCCATTGACCTCTTTAGAGTTACTAAATAATTGGATTTGAACTAATACACTTTTCACTGAGTGCTATGTTGCTTTTCAGGGAGGTTAACACAATAACCATTTTCTATTTCTGCACTCAAACATCAGCATCCTTTCTTTTTCTTTTTTTTTTTTTTTTCTCCTTTTAATTCCTGCAAGAGAAAGGAGAGAAGACAAAGTGCTGCTGTAAATAGTGCTAAATAACTAACGGGTATCCACAATTGCCTGGAAACCTCACTTCATTAGTTTATGTCGCAGGCAATAGTAACACTCCTAGGGCCATTAGGACGGCAGGAATTTTGCCGCTGTTGCATCTGGTTATTTTCAGTCAACTGTCCTTCCGTAAAAGTGGGGTTCAGCCCACATAAAGATGATACCCTGGAGGGTCCTGTTTCTTTCCATTGACGGTAGAGGAATCTTACGTGATTAACTCCAAAATAGCTAAAATTAGAGGAAAAAAAGCGCCCAAGTTAAACATTAAAGTACCTTGCCACTATCTCTAGTGGTGTCTTTGAAGTTCAAAAGCTAGGAGTCGAATCTTCAGTGTGCCTTGAACAAGCTGTGTCTGATAGGGGAAGGTGGATAAAGCCGCCGGCTCTCTGAGGCTACATGAACTGGCTTAAGCTGATCTTTTTTTGGCCTGAACTCGTCTATCACTGTTTCATGTGGTGGATCTTGGTAACAGAACAAGAGGGTGCCTGAGCCTTTCTGTGTGAAGTTCTCCATTCTGTGTCTTGATCTTGAAATGACAATGTATGCGTTAAGGTTTACTATGTGTAGTAAACCTGGGGCCACATAAAATGCTCATGTGTGAAGAGGGTTTTTTTTGCGTGTAAGTATTTGCAGCTTTGGGGCTTTAAGAAACAAATGCACACTGGCAGCATCAGTAAACTTAAGTCTGTGTTCTCTGAGAAATACGTGGCCTAGGAAGACATTATATTGAATAGGATTCTGAGAGCCTGATTTGAAATTTATTTTTATATGCAGACTTAAATATGTATTTAATAGATCATACGAGTTGTAGTCAATTGATTTGATCAGTTATTATGAAGATTTGAGATAATGGGCCTAATTCTGTACTTTCCTAGAATTCGTGTGGTCCAACTTAAACCGTAATAGATGCATGTATGTGAGGTGTTATTTCCGTTTTACACAAGTATCAGTGTTCGTATGTTATGAAGAACCTGGAAATTTATGCCCCGATAGTGACGTGCCTTGCATCCGACGCCACACCAGCGCAGACGTACAGCAGCGCATCCGCAGCAGGGAGCTGTCGGTGCTCCAAAGCGGGTGCCCACGCCATGCACATTTCAGGAGGGTACTTCAGGCTGATGCTAATCTAGTCCCACAGACTGAATGAATCTAAATGAGTAAATTAGGGCTCTCCGGGAATGCATCTTTCTGGTTTAGCTCTGAGACCACCCTGCAACGTGAGCTCAAGTGCGGTAAATGGGGATGATTGGGAGGTTTGACACAAAAGGGTCCTTGTGATCCCAGCTAAAGCAGTAATATAGGTGCACTTACATGGAATGATTTGTGCATGAGAGTTGCTCACTTCATGAAGTGACCGCTTTTAAATCTTAACTTGCTTTTCTCGAGACTTTGTATTTAATTCTTTTGCCATCACTAACCCGATCAGGAAGAGCCAATTGCAGGTGTGTGGTTCCTGAGAGCATCGACCAAACGCAACCTCTCTGGCCTTGTTGTAGAAGGGTATCAGCATGAGCAGATTAGCAGTGATGATATGGAATGCAGCTGTGTGATCTGAATGTCCTTACTGAGTAGGCTTTGATTAGCTGGTCAGCACAGTAGTGTATTTTAAATCATTTTTTTCTCCTTGTGAGGTGTATTGGTATGCCTTGGTTGACTGAACACATCCCAGAACCCATCACCCTTGCATATCACAAATAGACATGCTCTGTATGGATTGCAATGAGGCTTGTGGTGCTTACGTAGATGCAAACCAGGAAGAACCACAAGGTGGAAAATAAATCTGAAACCGCATCTTGCCGAGGAGTGGTACTGCAACTAAAAAAAATCCAGTATAGAAACTAGATCCAAACACATTGCTGATTATTCCCCTGCAATTCTCCTTTAAAACTTCTGATGATCTTTAAACTGTTGTACTAATGTTTCAAAAGAAATGTAATTTTACAGAGTGACTTGTCTGGGAATAGAATGAGATGGAACATCTGTCCTTCTGAACTGTTGGAATTGCTTGGCTGAAGCAAATGCAAGATGAAAAAAATGCAGATAAAAAGACAGTTTAAGAAAAAAAAGGACTTGTTAATCTTTCTCTAAAACACATACTAAACTTTTCAAGTTAAATTTACTCATACTATTTCCTGCTATTTTATACTACTACATCTTCCCACATAACAACTGAGTTAAAAAAGGAAAAAAGTAAAACTGGTTTCGTTACTGAGATAACAGCATATGCTAGGACAATTGAAAAAGCCTGATGCATTTTCTGATGACAAAATACAGTTTTATTTTTTAAAGTGCTGTGAAGGAAAACATTTAATGTTCTAGACTCCTGTATCATATTGTTAGCATCTCAGCTAATTATTACGATGATCCTTATTTTGTTCTGAGCTGGTTTTCTAGAAAACATACCGGAATAAACAACCATTAAGATTTCCATGCCAGAAAGCACTTTAAGACTAGTAAAAGGTAACATTGTCTTTTTTAAATGTTTTCAGCAGACAGTAATCTATTTTCGCGGTGTTCTGTAAACCCTATTATCAGGGCTGCAGATTCCTACACATGACCAGTCTTCAGTAGTGAACAAAAATGGCATCTAAATCCCAAGTGACACTCTTAAGTACTTGGCAGCAGAAGGGCTCTTCTGAGGAAGATTAAGTTAATGGAAGCATTTGGGTAACATCTGCATGACTCTTCGTCCTGGTACGGCCAACTCACACTGCCGCAACACGTGACGGAGGATTTCTTTGATTATCACTTAAGAACAAAACTGGCTGAAGTTCCTCTCCAGGCATTCATCAGGCTGTAATGTATGTGTGAGAGCGTATAGGCAGCGTAAACAGGCGCAGTTACAAAGGCCAGCCTGTACGGATTTCGAAGAGGACTTAATAAAAATCAGATTACTCATTTAATGAAAAGTAAAAGAAATTGGGGGAAGATTTGTTGTTGTAGCTGCTGTTTATTTGTCTTATTTACAGCAAGACGTACTGTCTTTTTCAGTCGAGTGCTGCCGCAGGCTCACAGAGCCTCGTTAATACAGGCGATTAATGCACTTGCCCTTCACCTCAGTTGACCTGGGTTTAAATCTGTTATTTTGTTACAAGTTAGAGGAGTTTATTGGCCTTTCTTTAGCCCCTGGCTGGTGCCTTTCCACCTCGTAAAACCACTTCACAATTTGGCATAAGTGCTGTTTTCTGGTGTGAAAAGGCGCGGGGTTGCAGCAGCGGGGAAGAGGCAGGTCCCGGCTGAGGGACAACTGCGAAGGTGAGTGGGGAACCTCATCCGGGGACTGACAGTGTTGGACTGGTCTTGCTTGGCTTTGCGGACTCCCATTTGACATCAAGGAGATCCTTGCTTGTCTGCATCCCGCAGCATTGGTTTCCATGCCTAGGTTGAAGAGAGGTTACCTGGTTTTGTGTTCTGTAGGACTAATATTAAAAGAAGGATGAGGGGAACCCTGGTATTGAACAGCGCAACTTATATTTGTGTTGAGATTTGCTGATAGTAAGGACCTGACAGAGTGAAGTCCTAAATTCTTTGAAAAGGCTTTTATTCCCTACAGGTTATGCCCACTCTTTCAAGCCTCTTTTCCTGCAAAGTCCAACACGGCCATCATCAAGAGATGATTTTCATCAACAGCTACAGGGTGAACCTACAGACCAATGCAAGCTCCATGGGAGTGCCGCTGCCTCTTCATTTCAAGACCTGGCTAATTGGAAAATCATTGTGACTAACTATTCCAAGATTTGGAATAAAAGATGACAGATTGCTGCAAGTTTAAATGAGATCCATCCTGAGAAAAGAGAAGAAGCTCCGATCTTTAATTTTTTTTCCCATTGAAAAGGGGTGTTTTAGAGGAAATTGGCATTTTCCACTCACTTGGAAAGTGAATTTGAAATTTGTATATATGAACAGGACACTCAACATTATGGGCAGTTATACAGAAAAATAAAATTTGAAGAATATAAACCAGTCTGAAATTAAAAAAGAAAAAACACTTTCAGAGTTTCATAGGAAAGAAACAAAAATCAAGGCAAAAATCCTGCCGTGGCCAAACTCTGCTATCAAGTTACTATTCAGGTCTGAGCGCTAGAGAAGTGTAATTCAGATCTACCTGCTGAAATTTACTGTCCTTTTCCTTAGCTTCAAATTCTAACATTACCATAAGAGAAGCTGACTTGTTAATAGTTTCCAGAACCTTATTTCCAGAAAGTATTCATTTTCTCCAAGGTATGTATATCTAGAATTTCCCCAGATTTTGTTTAGATAAAGGAGGAGTAGTTTTTCACCGCGATTACTTTTTCTTTAATCTCTTTCAAAGGAAAGGCACTGGCAGCAAAGATTGCTTTTGCCTGCACATCTCATCTTTGAATGATGTTTTGTGTTTTAGGATGTGGTAGACATCCACTGTAGAACAGCACAGTGGTTTCAGATGTTCTTTCCTTTTTGTTGCTGGTTACCAATATTTTATTTTTTTTTATAGTGCTGTTGCCCCGTCAGAGCCATTGGGAAAGAGATAGTGAGAATCTGCTTCAGGCAATGTCAGCCAGCTTAAAGTAAAGAGCTTTCATTGGGTTAAATTAACCTGCTAGCCTCTGTAATAGGAATGAAGAGGGGCTCTGCGATGGGGGCAGGTACCTCCTTCAGAGGGATGGTAGCAACCAGCTGAAGGGGGGACCCTCTAACAGCAGTTTCTTCAACAAGCGATTGACCACCGCTGGTAAAGATTTCCGGTGTTTATACCTAGAAGTTGCTCCCACTAATGATGCTGTTTAATGTGTCATCAAATTGCAGTGCTTCTCTGGGTGGTAGGGCTCTGGATACATCACAGGGCCATGGGTTTTCTGATTAAATGTGCAGTGAATTAGGGCGTTTACATTTCTTGAGAATGAACAGATGAGTAGATGAGTCTTATTATGAACCGGTTTAGTAAAAAAAAAAACCAACCACCCAGACTGTATTAATAGCAGATTTTATTTTGTAAACTTTACTACTGACCTACCCACTTTAGCAACTGGACAGAAAGACAAGAAAAGTCTGTTGTTAAACCAGAGCCTGTTCATCACGTTCACAGCGGTGTCAGCACAGAAGCAAAGCATCTACCTGGGAAAGTGAGGTGAGGAGGGAGGTGCGAGAATCGGCGGGACTTGTGAAGCCGGGCTCTCTCTCAATCACAGCCCCAGCTCGTAGTCTGCACTTCTATGGAGTGAAGCTTAAAATCTCAACGGAGTTTCTGGGCCTTTAGTTTGGTGAATGAAATGTAATAATTTATAAGCCCCGAACACCAGTGGTCTGGCAATACTGTGTGTTCGCGTTGGCCTTGAACACATCGCAGATGGTTGTTGCTAAATAAAAATGCTGAGGACCTGTCATGAACTAAAGGATGTCCATTTCAAAAACAACACCAACTTTGTTAATCTGTCAAAAACTACCTTAAAACTGGTGCATTTCTGTTTCTGATGGAATATGTTCCTTGGGCCTGATCCTCAGCTGGTGCGTACAGTTGTTGAACTCAAGCAAGTGATGGTAGTTTGCAGCAGCTGAAGCTTTTGGTGCCTGGGGGTGCGTATGTGTGCGAATGTGGCTTGGATATTTATTGTAGGGCTGGATTGCATGCAGGGGATCTGATGGTGGTGTGCCAAAAGGAGAAAGAAAGAAAATTCTCTTTCCACAGAGCGCTGTCAAAATCCTTCTTTTGTACTTTGAATCACTGGGGCTCGAGCTATTAGGCTTGCAATTGTTTAAAGATGTCATAAATATTTCTGATATTCTGTTAAATGCAGTCTGCTTTGATTACCAAACCTTGCTTGAGTATTGCACTCAGGGGGGTAACGATAATATTGATTTACCTACGTATAGTGTGTAGTATATCAGTATTATCAGGCGTGACTTTATTTTAGTAGAAACTTTACAATACAAATCTAATCTGATAGTTTTATATGATCTCTGGCTCTGGATGTTGGAAATAGATTGCAGCTTGTGTTGTAATGGTTTTGTTTAATACAGCACATGGCTTTTCAAAAGCATTTGAGGGCTAACCTTTACTCAGGGTTTTGTTCTTACCCACGAATGGCCACGTTAATGATGACTTGCAAGAAACTGTTTGAAATGTTTGAGAAACCTGCTGCCCTAACTTTGATATTCTTGTTTGAAGGTTACCCTTTTAGAGGCAGTGAGCTGCGTTGTACTGTCTGAAGGATCCTGAAAGCTTGCTGCTGAACTGGATTCAGAGTGGCTTAGGAACAGAAAATATCTCCTCTTACCTGCTGCCTGTTGAGAAGTGACCCTGCTGTATGTAACTCCTTTCTTGCCGCTGCTCCTAACGTGCCCGCAAGGGAGAGGAAACCTTTGCTACAAGCCCTTCAGGAGAGAGCGGATCCACAGGGGATGCAGTTGCATGGTGCGGTCTGCGGCCCAGTTTAACTTCACTTCATCTTTCCAGCAGTCCCAGAACTCTTCAAAAATGTGGGTGGAGATCCATTACACATGCTTACTATGGTTACTCGCCATGAAAAACAGTATGAACGGCCAACACAGACTCCAGGTGGTGGATCAGCATTAATCATAATAGACCCAGGGGCAGAGGATTGGCAAGATACCACGAGAAATGGTTGTACATCCATTCCCTTGAACTCCATGACCTCCCACAGGGCACAGGGATATGAGGGTAAGTGGCAGTGCCTCCATCTTCTGCTTCCAGCTATTATAAACCATCATCTGCTGCATGCCTGTGTCCTTTTGTCTGCAGGAAAAGGGTGCACAACATAACTCTCTGGTAGAGTAGACTTAGCAATTTTGGTTTTTTGAAAGCTTTCATGAAAAAAATAATAAAGATAGCAGCCTGTCCTTCGAATTCAGTTGGGTTTAATCACACCAGCTATTAGGGGGATCGCATGTTTATTGGCGCACCTGCCTAAAAGAGCATCCAGGTGATGAGCCAGAAAGATGCATCTTTTCTCCTCTTTCCTCTCTTCCTCACTGATCTGTTGTGTGTATTTCTGCTCATCTGAACCAGAAAGGGAAATGGTGTGGATATGGAAAAGAAGTAGGAGGGTTCAACAACATGTTCGCAGCGTGCTCACGACAGGCCTGTTGTGTGAGATACCAGTGGTGAACCAACTAGCAAGAGAAGAAGTTTGGGCTTGTGGTTGGCCTTGTGGCCGAGCTCTCTGGCTGCCAGAGCAGCTGCAGAGGCAGCCGGGGCCGAGCTGGCTGTGAGGAGATGGGGAAGTAGATGGGCTCTGGCCAGTGCCCATCCCTCCCCCTTCCCTCAACGCAGAGTTGTGCAGGGAGCTCTTTTGCTCAGAGGATGTTAGGACACAAGTGGTGCCTCCACTGAACCACAGAGAGGAACAGCTACCAGAGTTGCTGAAATAGGGACTGTTAGATGCTGCGAGAGCTAGCTGCACTTCTGGAGGATTTTCTGCACCCCATCCTCTTTCGCTGGAGCTCTGTCTCTCTCCTCTCTGCATCTTCTCATTGCCCGCAGTCCTTTCACTTCATTTTTGCTCCATGCCCGCTCTGTTTTATATTCAGTTCTCTTGGCCTATTTCTCCTTACGTCTTTCCCCATCAGTCCCTTGTTTCTTTTAGTTCCACACACCCCACTTTATCTAAACCCTGTTAAGAAAAAAAGCACACGAATGGACCTCCTCTGAAGTTGTTGCTGTCACACAATTTGCTGGTTGTGTTACTGCCTTTCCTCCACCGTTCTTTGTTTCGGCTGTGAGAGCTCCAGGCAGGGCTGGCTGCAGCTCTGTGTGTACAGATCCTAGCGAGACCGAAGGCGCTCCATTCTCAGTAGTCCTTAGGCACTGATGTTGTAAGCAGAATTAATAGTAATTTGAGTGGATGCAATTGCCAATGTGGCCACAGACTTACAATGCAACTGTGGGAAAGTAAGTCTCCTGGTGTCTCTGATCACTATCTGTAAAATAATACTTTCCTTCTATCCTTTAAATAAGAATACATGGTTAAAACTAAATTGGATTTTTAAACCTCTTTCACCATGAATAATCTTCTGTGTGATTAGCAGGTCAAGTTAGGTATGCAGTTGTTTTTAAATGGTAAGTTTAATGGTAAGAAACCTGTCTGCTTCTCAGATGTTACACGGTTCTGTGGTGTGACGTACTCATTTGCAGCTCATGCATCCACGTGTGTACACACAAACACACATCTCAGCATCACAGTTCCCTTTCTGCTCCTCCTTCGGAGGATCCCGCTGGAAAACTGGAAGAATTAGGCATCTGGGAAAAGACTGTTGCAAGTTTTATATCCTCCCACTAACTTGTATCTTTTGTACCTGCACGGGTAGGGTAAGAATAACAGCGGAGACACATCTATATGCATGTTCACACAACTGGCACGTTTGTAGACTAGAAACAAGGCAACGGTCAGAGCTCACTGCTCTTGCATGAGCCCACTTAACAGTGTTACAGTGCAGTGTATGCTGTAATCATACTTACATATATCAAGGAAATACAGTATGTCTTATTAATTATGGATCACAAATATGTTTTGAGATCCTTTGATTAAAGGCAGTATTGAAATATAAAGCATTGCAACAGAACCATACTAATTTGCACAGTTGACTGGGAGATGCTTTGTGGCTGTATTAATTTTGCCATTTTGTAAGTTAACATACCCAGCCCAGCAAAGTTCATGCATCACAAATTGCAATTATTCAGTGTATTTTGACAACAATATATCTATTTTAGTTATTTACAATGCTTAATGACTCCCTAGTAGTTGTTCAATAGCATCTCTTATGAAAATCAATGAAATCTTATTCATAGAGGCTGAAAGGGGTCAGACATATGGGGATGTTGGGCAGACACGGAGGTAGGGGTCCCTTTCTTCTCTCACCTGCACGCTGGCTGCTTGCCACTGCCGTCTAACTCAGCCTAATGTCTCTTCTCAGAAGTGCCTGAAAAGCCCCTGAAACCAGTACTGTGACTTGATTAGGGACTAGTTAAGAGAGACATTTTGGTATGTATTGCATGGTGTGCAGATGAGCGTGACTCGTGCTATGCTATTGTTGATAATTGCTTGATGGTGGCCAAATAATAGATGAAAAGGTGCTTTCTCTGTAAAGCAGCGTTTACAAGTTTGGAAATAAAGTCAATGTAAGGTAAAAGTAAAGATTTTCAGTGTTTGACAGGAGGTAAATTTGCTCAAATGAGACAGATAAGGTTTCAGATGACACAGCCTTCAAATATCAAATTGTTTGTCATACAGGTGTTAGTACTGAAAACACTTGCTGCCAAGTGCAAAAAACACCTTACAGCCTGGCAACCCAGTGAACAAGAAGGTCTCCTAAATGCTGTGATATGACTCCGTCTCATGTAGTTCCCCTTTCTTGGCCTGATGGATCTGAAATTCTCACTCTCAAGATTATCAGGAAACCATCTGGATTTCCTTTGAGCTCAGCACATGGGATTATATCCTTTTTTTTCTGCCCAGCAGTGCAGCATCTCCCCAGACCCACTCACCAGCACTTCTGGCATTTTGTATCCGTTGCCATTCCAGGCAACGCAGGCATATACGCTTTGCACATGTGCCAAAGCCAACAGTTTTTGCTGTTTCCAGCATGCTGGTGGTTGAGGCTATTTTCTCGCTGCTTAACACTTCACTGGCATTGGACATGGAGGGCTTTGCCATACGGTGTGCATCTCCTAGTACAGAGCAGGTAGCACAGGCTCTTTAACGTGTCATTGCTCATGCTGGATGGACGTCTCTTTTTTTGGACGGGAATTCCCACCCCCTTCTGCTTTGACCAAAAGCCTGCGCTGATACGTTTCGCCTCCTTGCACCCACAGGGAAGTTGGCATTTCCCTTACCATCAGGCTCAGCTTGGAGTTCGCCTCATGGCCATCACCTCGTCCTGAAGTCTGGTTACCTTGACTAAAGCCAAAGCTTGTCCACAACCAACATAAGTGTAAAATAGAATATAAAGCATGCCTACGCTAATCATTTCAATACATCTGTGTCGCTGCCTGTGTGGGTGCACCTCTTCCTCGAAGGGACCATCCAACAGGCCGTCTCAGATGGTCTGTGGCTGCTGAGTCTCCCCCGTAAAGACCAGAAGACTTGAGAGAGATCTGTAAAACTAGGAACAACTCTAAACAAGGTATTTGAGTATGAGCGTGTGTGTACTAGACCTCAGGCATGCAACGCAGCCTGAACCTCAGCCTCTTCTTCAGAAGTAGACATTAATCCTTTATGTAGCTCTGCTTTTGCATCCCAGAGGAACCTGCTGGCACTCTCACCTTCTTTCTTGCTAGTATCACTGTCTACATTTTGGGGTGTACGAAGAGGAACAGACGGTATCTTATTTTACTGTAGAGCGAGGAGAATCTATTTAAGTGCCTGAGGAAGGAACTGCTGGTTGCAGGTGTTCACGAGAGATGTGTTCCTCTTCGCCCCTGTGCTCCTGGAGGGGAATTCAACAAAAAGGACCCGCGTGTGGAGCACGGTCCCCGACTTCCCCAAAGCTATATAAACACAACAGAAATGCCGTCGGACCCTGGTGCGCCCAGGGTGTTCCCCCCTTGTAAAAAAGAAAAGAGGTTTAGATGACGTGATCCATTTTTGTATATTAACCTCTGAGATTTTTACCCTTTTTTTTGTACACAGTTAGTGCTGGACGTTCTGTGTTCACATATAAGGATGCTTTCCATTCCTGACTCATATGCTGAAACTTTCAAGACAATGAGCAGCAAATAACAATAGGTGAATAATGAATGAATAACAGATAGTAGTCCAGCATCTCTTATCACTAATAGTCTGCTGGCATCTCGCAGGTTGTAATTTGCCCACTTAAGCTGTGACTCGTAAAACCCTTGAACACATTTAGAAGTGTATGAATAATTTCACTAAAAATATTTTTGGTTGCTTTCTTAAAATTAAACATGTCAGTAGTTCCCTGTGAGGCTGATGTGTTTACTCCCATGCTCATGGGCGCTGCAGCAGGCATCACTCTTTCACATACTCACAGAAACGCTTTATCTCCGGTGAAATATGTCACCTCCTTTCTTGAGCTGAACGCTTCATTCCTCTCACTCGAGGATCTAATACCACAGTGAATTAAATGTATTGATGAATCAGGACTGAAATCTACAGTGAATATGATTGCTTAAAAATAATTCCACCAGATGTAGTTTAGAGATGTCATTTTCTGTGGGCACATATGCTCTAGGTATGGGTATATAAAACAGCGTGTGGGAATGCAATGCTATTTAACTCATAAATGGAGAGAAAAATTTTATTGGTCACAGTAAATATTTGTTCAAGGAAAAGGAGAGGAGATGAGAACAATCCATATGAAAAGAAAGCATGTTAGTACCCAGAACACTGAAAATATTGTTCAAGGACAGTTTATCCTTGTGGAAAATATGACCCCCTGTAAAGCTGCTGAGTCTGTTTGCAGATCATTTCAAAATAGAGTCCTTGCATTTGCCATTTTAGTTTGTTTTGGCTGTTGGTGTCCAAACTACATTCCTAGCAAATTGCATGAAGTGCTTATTCCATTATTTCTATTGTTATGTTTCTCAATAGAATGTGGTTATCTTGAGCTAGTGTCATGCCTTAGTACATTAGCACTAAAACGCAGTGATGCTCTTGCAAAGAGAGCGCAGGGCGGCTGACGTTGAACTGGTACCTCGTACCTTGTCTCTGGAGATTCCTAAGCCAGAGGTTGCTTTCAGCTTAAAGTGAAGAAAGAATATTTGCATTTCTTCATAATCTGGTCTACTCTTGTGAAACCATGACCTGTGCCAGTTCATATACATTCTGCTCAAACTCTGTCCAGGTGCCGGGATTTGCCTGACTGGTCCTAACTGGTTTTTGGATGAGAGGTGTTTTAATCTGCTCTGAATTTATATTTTGCGTGGCTTCAGTTTTCACATAATGAGCCAGCTTTATCTGTCATGTGCACGGTTCTGCTTTCTTCACGTCCCAGTTCATAATTTTGTTACATGCCTTTTGTCCATAGAAAATAAAGGAATCGGGGAACTGAAATTGAATTAGACCCAAAACGTGCTTGAGTTTCCTGTTTTTCTTGTATTAAAATACTTTTTCTATTGAGACCCAACATGCGGCAGTTTCCTAACCACAACCACAGGGACTGCGAGAACACCCCGAGTTTTGTCGTGCAGCGAAAGGGGCAGCTCTGGGAGCGGGCTGGGGCCGGGCTGTGCAGGACAGCGCGGGGACAACACCGTCCCACCGTGCGGGCAGCTGCCCTGCCACGGGGGGACAAACGCGTTATTTTTGTTCCTGGACACTGGCAATGACTAAGATTGTGGTTTGCCCCTTGCCCAAGTCAGATGCCGTCTCTCTCTTTCATCCTTCTTCCCTGCTTTTTTCCCCCCTGCCCGTTCTTTTCTCTCATCTTGCCTTTTTTTCTGTCTTACCCCACACCTCCTTCGCTCACTCTGCCCTCGTTTTTCACCTCCTTTAGTCAAACAGGCCCACTGAAATATATAGCCTGACCTCTCTTGAAGAAGGGGGAGGATGTCCTTTCTCTTTTTAAATTATGCACCTGCTTAGATGTTTTCACCATGTAATTGCTGTAGTCACTATTGGGAACACAGATAGCTCCTTTAATACAACCACTAAAAGCCTTTTGATTTAAAACGATGTCTTCAGTTTTACAGCCTTTCTCTGCTTCTGGTAGTATCTTTCTGCAAAGGCTAAATGGAGAGACAAAAGAAAGCAGCGCAAGACCTGCCTCCAGCAATATTTCCACAGCCCTATTACTAGGGAGGGCTGCTCACACTGAGGTCACTGCTCGGAGAGCTCATCGCTGAGTGCAAAATACATTCAAAAGTTACTTTATTATAAGATTAACAGCTCTATCATGAAAACCAGCAACATTCCCAGGCTTGTGGGAATCAGTTCTGCTGCATTCCAACCCGGGATGTCCTTCTGATGTGTTGTTTTTTTTTTTTTTTCTGTGGAAACACTCATAAATTTGACCATGGTACTCGGAGATGAGATAGACCCGCTCGAACGCAGTCCTTTCGAATCCACCCTCTCTCCCTCCTTTGTCCCAAGAAGGAGGTACTCTCTCTCCGAGTCTTACATCCCTTAGCAAACCAAGGGATACTTTAGATATCTTGCTGTTTGTTTTGGATTAAGTGGCGCTGTTTAGGGAGTAATGTTCTCCTCAGTTTGAATGGGAGGAGTGGAATTTGTAGTTCCCATCTCAAGAAACGAGATATTTTCACAAAAGATAAAGAAGCATTTTTATGCATGTGTAGAAGAGGGAGGCCTGCTACAAGATATGAATTTTGGATACCTCCCAGATTAAGGGAGCTGCGATTTGGGCATTGATAAAACCCCATATTCTTAATAGTAAAAAGAGGGGAAAAAAACCCCTGCAAACGTGATTATCTTAAATTGCAATGATTTTATTTGTATTGACAAAATATTTAACAGAGATTAATTTAATAGAGATTAATTAGATCTTTAATTTAGGCACTAATTTGATGATCTACCCAACAATGAAATAAAGGCTGTTGATTATTTATCCATTATCTCATATAGAAGACAAGCACAGTGTTATTGAAGTGATTTGCATACTTTCTGAAGTCAAATATTAATACACACATGCCTTTCCCAAGTTTCAGCCTATCGTTAAAGCTCTGTGATCTTCTTTTTACACTAACATTTTGGTCTAAGCTTTACTGCCTAATAAGATAAAACTTTATTACACAATTAGCAAAACATCATCGCTGTGTTGAATAATCATTTTCTGAAGGCACTGAATGCAACCTTTAATTAATATTTCATCTATGGCCGGGTTTAGTAGCTTGAATAAGCCCTAATAATATTGCTGTCTCCCAGCTTTTTTAGAGATGTAGTTTTGAGTCTGTTTGCTTGTTTGCGATTATGTCTAAAATTAACTATTTCAGTTATAAACCTAACAAACCAAGGAGGAGTGTAATCTTCTAATGGCACGGGGTAGTGGGCCCTGCACTGACTGGCTTTTTTAATGCTCTCTCTCTCTCCTTATTATTGTTGCACCATGTCTTCCTTATTAACTTTTGATATGGGCTATTGCTTTCCTCCTTAAAAAACTCGGGATCACAGTTCAGTTTGAAGGCTGCGCGTGTCGATTGGACCTGTTGTTATCGGGGCCTTTTCTACCAGCACTGTTTTTCCCCTGCTGTCAAATCTCCCCCCACCTATTCATTCCTCCTGCTTAAGGCCTGTTTGACACTGTCGTAATGACCCCCCTTGGGAGATGTACAATTGGATTTGTAAGTTCCCACGTGGCTCTTGCTTTTTAATGTTTGCTCCTGAGTCAGCACTGTATGCACGGCTGACTGGAATAGAGTGAGAATTTGAATAATTTCTATTCTCTTCCCTGAATCGTACTGCTATTTGGTTTCAGAGAAGAAAAGCACCTCTAAAATGCTTCAGGAATCTCATACTCTCACATACAATTACGTTGTAATATTCTGGATGCCTAAGTTTTCCGTACATCTTGATAGCACCTAGCCATTTTTGTTAGACAGAACCTGAGTTCACCAGAGCTTTATAGTCAAATACAACAGATGATGGATTTTTTTTATCACGTAGCAGCATCCCTGATGGACAGTACAGGCTCTGCTCCACGTTGCACTTGGTCATAAATTATGTGGCAGCGTGAGGCTGAACTTGTGTACTGGTAGAACAATGATCTCATAGCTAGACGCTGGGGTAAAATTAGCTGTGGTCAAATTTACATTTTAGAGCAGGGATGAATGCTTATCCCCTGTGTCCTAAGAAAGGGAAGGTTATTTCGGGGAATCTCTGGATTCCACAAATGCTTCTGGAGTTCAGAATCAACTGATTGCTTTCCTATAAATGAGTGTGGGGGTTAATGTTTCTTCTGCTTCAGCCAGCCACGATGGGTTCAGCTCTACCACCTGAACCACGCGCAGGCTTGTATCCTTACATCATGTGTTGATGATTCTCATTCTGCCGTATACTTTGGCAGGGAGTGATGCAATCTATCAGAAACTCTAAGCAATTATTTTCTTTTGGGCTGCATACCCTTGCTAATCCAGGTAGCAATTACCCAATCTGAATATTTGGCAAGTAGTTTGTATTCCCTGTGGAGAAAGCATATGCAAGCCTGGCTCTGACCTGATTAACTTACTTAGTTCCCTGACTTTACCAAGCAGCACTGAACACCTAAGGGGAACTAGCACGTTCCCAGGTACCTCTGTCCTGAACAACATCAGTAAAAACTAATCATCCCTTCTGGATTTGGTATTCCCTTTCATCTTGGGCTGGCTACATCCCAGGTGGGTGCAGCTTCTGGCAACGTGCCTGACAACGTAGGTGTTAGTCTCAGAACAAAAGTAGAGGGCTGCCAGATGTCCAGTGTCACCTGCCCTAAGGAAATTTTCCTTCCAAATTGCCGAGTGGATTGTTTCACCAGGTGACTGCGCTTGTTGTCGCGGTCTGCTGATGTGACCATGTGACAAAACGCACTGCTTGCTTCCGTGTTCAAGGGAAGTGGAATTTAACTTGCTCAGTTGTATTTTGCAGCTGCAAAGAAGGAAAAAAATAGAAGTAAGAGTACAGTACAGGATGGGCCAGCATGTGTCTTATTTCCTGCGTTCTGGCAGCACTCTCAAGGAGGAGGGACACAGCACCCGGGTAGTGACTACGGACCAAATCCTCAAGAGTTCATGAGCTGCACTCAGGAGTGGAAAGAGAGCTGAAATATTAAGACCTTTTTAATCCCTAGGTGACAAAGAGCCTTGAATACAGAAGGCTCATAACAAATCACGTTCATCTCATGGTGCTCCCTTTTCCCGCTTTTCAGAAGTGGCTGTAGATGGCCTTAGAATTTTCTAATTGTTTTCCAGCTTTTTTGGACAAGCTTATCCCATGCTTCCTTGTGTGCTGGCAGACTTATTTAAGTGAGATAGAAACATTACTTGAGGGATAACTTCCTGCAACATCACCTTCTCGTTCAGTGCTCCAAACTTTTCTCGCAAAAATGTATCCGATGTCACTCATATGAAAGGGTCCAGGATGGTTGAGTATGTCCCTTTCCTCAGCCAACTGCATGTGTTTGATGTGTCCAGGAGCAGGACCGGTTGCTCTTGACTCACTGAAAGGGATAGCTTATGTTTGTTAGAGCTGATTTATCAAGGGTGGCCCTTGACAAGGCTTGAACTCATTCTCCCTGAGCTTAGTGGGGTGATTTCACTGCTCATCTCTAGCCAATAGATCTGGTAGTCAGAGGCACAGCAAAGAGGCACAAGGAAGTTCTTTTACTCTTCACAGAACTTCATGGGTGAGGTCAAGTTCTTACCCTGTGATTCACCAGCAGATTTTGTCGGGATGAAGGGGTGAACATCCGTTCCCTCATGCTTCCTTGTCAGTTCCCACATATCAGCATTCCTCCCCGTTATGGCATAAGGAAAATGGATGTGACTCACACTTCACAGGTTTCAGGTAGAGCAGAAATCAGAACATGAGAGACGTTGAAGGTTATGACAGTGTTATAAGTGATGGGTCACTTTTCTCCTTAGAGAATCTGCTTACCTCCGTCAGATTTTTCCAAAAAAGAGCAAAAAAGAACAAAAAAGAAAAAAAAAGGAAGAGGGCAGTGAAGAAAGGAAAAGGTGCTCCCATTTTTTGTGGTGTACCTCCACAGAGCTGAGCTGCCAGGTTAGTAAGATCTGCAGGGAGATTGTGGTTAGTGCTGGTGGTTGACTGGGTGCCACTGCATTCCTTGCAGGGGGACTCAGGCCAACACCATTACACCATCTGAGGGATCACCAGTAGCGCAGATGGCCAACAGGAGAGGAAAACACAACAGAGTTTTTGATACCTGGGGAGGATGAGCTTTAGTGACAGTCTAGCTGTTCTGTCCACTGCCATGACCATCCCTGGAAAATGAAAGTGTCAGCACGCCTGGCTGCAATCTTTCCAGCCTGTAACACAGTGGTTGCTGTCAAATGTAATAGAATGTAAATATTTATGGAGGTTTATGGTTTGGGTTTTTTTTTAAAGCTATAAATTTCCTCAGTTCCTTTCTTCCTTCTCTTTAGCAACAGGCTGTGGGTCATTAGTATCAATAACACAGATCTCTCTCATGCCACACCTAAACTAAATTGTCAATAGGAGGTGTTGTAGAAGATTCACACATCATTCCAGCAACTGTAATATCTGTTGGGAAATGCAAAAACACCAGGTGCATAGCTGCTGGTTAGAGTTTCCATTTACTTTACCTGGGGCTTTTCTGTAACTTGCAGCAATGTACGTCACATGCAGAAAAAAAGTAGGTGGAAGGTTCTTTCCAAACCACATTGACCGAAAGAATGTACGTGTCAGGTAAGCTGTATGCTGACGTGCTCACGCATTCTGCAGTGGAAAGGGTTACCTTGTCAAGGAAATCTTCCTGGTGCAGGTGTGCATCCTAGCAGATTCATTCAGAGACTGAGAGACGAGAATGAGCCCTCCCTCATCTGACATGTAGAAACAGCATTTTACCCATTTGTCTCCTAGGACATTTGCTAGCTGTCTCGTTAATCTTTTACTCAAAGTCAGACATATGTATTGATGAAAAAACAAACCATAGACCACAGACCTCCTGCCTCGCATTCCTCACCTCCTCAGAATAACACTCACCATACAACTGTGCAGACAGCACCGATATGTCAATGAGTTTGTAGCTGCATTTCCTCCTTGCGCTTCTAAAGCACCTCTTCCACTGCTGTACTCATAAGCTCTTCTTCCTACTTATTATTTGTACTGTTGAGTACCTTCCTACCCCCTCCAGTCCATCACATGCATCCCCTTCCTCATTTGCATTTCGTATAGATACGATGCCGCCTGTATCTCTGAAGTTAAGGTGGTTGAGAAACTGGGACTGGAATTTCTTCCTTTTAATACCAAGTCCCACGGTGCTCCGTGCACCTCTCACTGACCTTCTGGAGGCTTTAGGAGGACCGTTAATTTTACTTGCTTCTAACAGACCAATATCAAGGGCAACAAAACTTCAGGGCCTGATCCTCAGCTGGGTGATTGTTTTTAACTTCATTAACATTAAGAGGGAATAAGAAACTTGTGAGCCGGAGCCAGTAGCAGAGTATAGAAAGGGAAGTAATTTCAGGAACAGAAATATCTGTAAAGGTTAATCTCCAGTTATCTTGCCTCTGACTTCATCATCATCTGGTCGCAACAGACTTTGTGAGCTAACAGAGCCAGGTTAGCTCAGTACTTGAATAAAAGAGCCTGGAGGTGTTGTCTTGGTGGTGTTAAATAGTGATCGTCTATCTTACCCAAGCAAGCAGATTCTTTTGCGTCTTGCATCACTGCATTATCTGAGCCTTTCCTGCATGTCTGCCTTCAAGCCTGCCAGGCTGATTGGTTGGGATTATTGCCTGAGGTTTTCCAACGCTAATTTTATTTTTAATAGTATTTATTTTCTCCAACAAAGCTCTGCATGCTTACATGCTGCATCTCATTTTAAGTGAGGTCAGAATTTCTTTAAATAGTAATTATTTGAAAGGGAAGAATACCCTCCAAGTCCTGTAAGAATATTGTTTATAAATATTTGAGCTTTGCATCTCTGTAAATGAAAATTACCAAAGCAGAACAAGGATTTATTTTCAGTTCTCTTTAATCTCAAAGTTATGCTTTGTACTATATGACATGGGATTGACCCTCACGGGACTGGATCCAGCCTGAATTCATATCTCACTCAAATCCACATTTGTACATTGTTCAGGGTGTTTCGTCAGGAAGTTTTAGCCTGTCTGTTTCAAATAATTCATACTTCCAGTGCTCAGTGTCAGTAAAATCCCCAGTGACTCTAGTAGGCTTTGTAAGCACTTCTTCAGGTGAGAACGTATTCTTCAATATGAATTTAGGTTTGATACAGTGATAGAACCTCTCCTCTCCTCTCCTCTCCTCTCCTCTCCTCTCCTCTCCTCTCCTCTCCTCTCCTCTCCTCTCCTCTCCTCTCCTCTCCTCTCCTCTCCTCTCCTCTCCGCTCCTCTCCGCTCCTCTCCGTTTCATTTCTTCCTAAATGATTTTTTTAGTTTACGGGTTTCCTTCGCAAAAAATGCCTCAAAAAAATTTGTGCAGTGTCCAGTACAAGGAAGTTGGGATCATAGCTTGTTCCGTACTTCAAATCACCACTTAAGAGTTAAAATGGGAAGTACGTTGGATGGGCTACTGACTCCTCTCCAAGAGGTAGTTAAAGGTTTGTAGTAGCTAGTTCAGTTGATACCCCAAGAAAGAGAAGCTCTCTGCTCTACAAGCCAGTGCTAGTGATAATGGTGTGACCTTTGCTGTATTGCTTTGCCAGATCCCTCAACATTGAAAAAAAAGCAGGTGCTTCTAGCAGGGTCCTGTAATTCAGTTGTCAGTCCAGCTCAGTCCTTAGTCTTGCTATGGAGGTCAGTCAGAAAGCCACAGCCTGCAGTGGTGGTAGCAATATTAGGGAACTGGTAGGAAATAGCCTTTGTGAAGTGCATTTGACAGACAAACAGTTAAATTATGAAGCTGTTATTATTATGGATTTTAGTCTGTAATAATCTGGGCCAGATTTGAGTTTGTAAAGCCATCCTGAAATGTGCATCAGTCCATCTCTAACCCTGGGTTCACTGAAGACATTGAAGTTCAACACGCAGGTTGAAGTGAAAATTGCATTCAATATTGGGTTTTGTACAGACTAATTTGTTGTCTGGAAAGCAGTAAAGCTAAAGAGGAGGCTGAAAAGCTGTGGCAACTCACTGTAAACTTCTAAATCCCTGGCAGAGAGATTACATCCAATTGCTGTTACTTCTCTTACTGATGGTAAATTCTTTGAGGAACGGCATCATTTTGTTCTGAATTGTGTTCATGCTTGGTCCGTGGCTGTGCCTCCTGGGCTTAAAGATATTATAATGATGCAGATGGATCCTCTCCACCTCTCCAAGTGACCTGAGAAGGCCGTGTCTGGCTGCTGCTCCTTGGGTGAGCCGTGGGAGCAACCCCCATGCCTTCCTCCCTGTTTCCCTCCTTACAGAGGTACTGGAATGAGAACGAGAAGAAATGCCACTGCGTCTGCCAGCATGTCCTGCCTGGCTGGGCTTCATTGTTCTTCTCTTCATTTCATGCTGTAATTCATTCAGGGAGCAGTAATGTGAAACTTAGCATCCTAGATGATTTCTCACCCTCTTACTAGGCCTCCACACCCTCGCCAGGGTCAGCATCCTTCAGATATCCACAGCCTACCCCGATCTCCTGCCTCCCCCTTCCCTTCCCCCAGCAGCTTGCTGTCCTTTAGCCAGGTTATACATATTTTTTCAATCCCGGTTGTTCATGGTCTCTGAGCACAAGGCTTAGTGGAGAGCTACGCTGCCAGCGCTGCGAGACACCCCAAAGGGAGTTTGGCCGCGGCTCTGCCTGTTTTCACACCTCTCTGCAGATGGAGGCCACGGACCCCGCTCCCCTCCCCGGCGCCCCTGCAGGCACTCTGCCCGCCTTTGGCCTCCGCTGTCAGAACGACTTTGGCAACTGCCACTGCTGGATTGCATCACCGTGCATGTCTCCCAGGTGGCTGCAGCTTTAAAACTCGCCTATCGGCCCCTCTATCTGATATTAGGCTTGTATCTCGCTTGTCTATTCGGGGTATCGACTCCTGGGCTGCCTTTGCAGCTTTAATTGCAGTTGGGGCACGGCAGCGCTGAGATGTGGGTGCTACGTCAGCAAACATAAATCCTGGAGTTGTTCAGGCTTGGACCGCGTTTTTATGGCGGTTTGGCCTGCCGGAGAGCGGCGGGGATAGGTGACGCGGGAAGCAGGGCGAGCACAGCATCCGCCTGCGTGCCTCCGCGGCCGCGCAAGGGAAAGGAGCGGGGTGGCTAACTGGCACCATCGCGATGGCCAGCTTCCCCTCCCATGATTTATGTGGGGTTTATGGTGGGGTGTGGCCAAATAGGGTCGATGGGAAGCAGGCACATACGGTGAGGTGGGATTAGCGAGGAGCAGACAGACGGCAGCGCAGGACCGGGCAGGGGAGCCCGCACGTGGGACGGCTGAGCCGCAGAGGCAGCTGGCACCGGAGCGCTGATAAGGAGGAGAAACAGATGGCCACGCAAGCCCTTACACACGCCTTCCTGGTAGGCCTGCTGGAGGCCGGTCCACATCCCTTATTCCCCAAACAAAAATAAATCTTTTCCCTTCCCTTGTTTGAAGAATTCATGTGGCTCATTAAAGTTTACTGCCATAAACATGCTCTTGCAGTCTTTGCCCGGGTACATCGCCGCCGCTTGTGAATAACACGGGATCAGTCCCATTTGTCCTTCAACCGTGCTGTTGTGACACCGTTACGGAGCCCTTCCCTTACTGCTGCAAGTCTGCAATGTGAAAAGGGGTAAAAAAAGGACAAAAGAAGGAGAAATACTTCTTACATAAGATCCCCCGAAAACAGTTCAAGAATTGGCCTTGATACCAAGGGGTGCGTGTAGCAACTCGTAGGTGCGCAGAAGTTAACACGACAGACTGCTGAGCGAAATTCGTTTAAGAGGTGGTCTGTATTGCTGAGGTAAGAGCGGTGCGGTATGGTGTGGCAGTTGCTGTGGAAACCTTTTGGCTCTGCGGCCAAGAGAAGAACACAGCGCAGAAGGTAAGCGGAGCCTAGGTAGCACCTAGGTGTAGGAGGCAAAGCTCCAGCATTCGGCATCCTCTCTCTACTACAGTTCATTGCTTGCAGGCTCGTGTTATGCAGCTCTGTCTATTCTCCGTTACTACACAGCCACCACGGGGATGAGGTTTGGAAAAAGCACAGAATGTTTCTAGTAGTGCAGATGTTTTCAATGAATTCACCCTTCAGAACTGAAAGCGAAGGAGGCCTGGAAGGGGAAGAGTGTTTGTAGCGAAAAAATATTCGGTTCATCCATATGTAGACCCAACGTGAGCCTGGGGGACACTGAGTGCCCCCTGTGAAGTGACAAGTGCCCTCAGTCTTCAGTGAAGTTCTGCTGAAGGCAGTGGGTACGTCTGTGTGGCAGTTGCAGCAATGACTGCTTTTTGGCTCGGTAAATTAGCCTTTGTGGCTGCGCTCCGGCTTCTACAGTACGCACGCTTCAGTATCTCTTTAGAGGCTTGTCTGATGAAAAGGGAAAACATTCAGCATCTTGCCAGATCAGGGCCTGGATTCTGAAATATTTTTGTAGGTTAAAATGAGGATGCATATGCATGGGCTTGTTTTCAGGCGAGCTGAGCACTTGTAGCTTACAGAGTTGGGTGCAAGTTTTAGATGTTCTGAGTCTCCAGAAATCAGTCTTAGAACTTTTTTTTCCCCCGATACTATTCTTATCACCCTTGCCTCCATCTCCTCTGCTGTTATATTGTATTTTAGCTATGAAACTGTTCAATTTAAACCATTTATAATACCGTCTGTTTGGGAAACAGTATAAAATCTGCTCCGTCTATCCAATTTAGGGGTTTACACTGCCACTCAGCAGTGTGAACCCCTGAGTGACTTCCATGTGAAACCAACCAACAATAGTGAAATCAAGTGGAAAGGCTGTGAATGACACTTAAAATAAGGCCCCCTTTCCTCCACTACGGATCTAACTCATCCAGTGACCTAGAATCTGGCCCATTTTACTAACTGCAAAGCTTTTGGGTGCAACTTTACCTTCCAGCATCTTCCAAAAGAAGCCCTGTGACCCAGTCCCCACAACTTTCACATCTTAGGGAACTGGCAGAGGTGGAAAATTTGTATGAGGAACCCTGCCACTGTAGTATCTCAAATGCTAACTTAATTCTACGTACCATCAATTGTAATCTTAGGTGAATAGGCTCTTTAATGTTACAATATTCCTGCAAGTATTTAAAAAGGTGCCCATGTGTATACAAAAAATTGGGTATGGTTATAGGTCTGTCTATCTGTAGTTGTGATGCCTTCCCTCCTTATCCCCACATCTGATTCCAAGAATGTCATACCTGGAAAGAATCATTTCAAATTAATTCAATTTGTTTCAAAGCAGCCTAAGGTTCATCCCTCACAAGGGCCACTCAATCATATTACAGCTCCTGTGAAACTCTTAATGGGACACAAAACAAGGAGAAGTAGATTTAGGTGATCTCACATATTAAACATACTAATTAAATCTGGCAGCAAAATGACTTTGTGAATTTCCTTTAATCCTGTTTTTAAATTAGGCCGTATGTATTTTGGCTCCAGATTTCACGTGATCTATTTTCTATGAACTTCCTTTTAACTGTGTCCTGTGGCCAACTCACATCCAATTGTTTGGAAATCAGTCTTAGGTGATAACTCTGGCTGATTAAATGTGAAGTGTATAATTCTGCTTTCAAATCCACTTGTTCCTTTGAAAAGCTTTGTGAATCTTGGAGGGACTGCACTTGGTGAGCTAGGTGGTCCTGCTCCTCTTCATTGTATACTGCACTCTCCTGATTGCACCAGTGACACAATATATGCAATAAATAATACAATCTATAGCAGCACTGCTTTCACATAATAGAGATGGCAGCAGAATTCTTTACTGGAACAGCTTTCCAGAGCATCTGAGCCAACCATTTAGCTGGTGTAACCTGTTACAGCTCTATGAAATTACACAGGACTCCATCAGTTCACTGCAGCAGCAGATCTGGCCACCCTTCTTCCATCATGAAATAGTGGACGGGAAATTTACCTGGACATACACACGGACACGCAGCAGCGCACACCCAGAGTACATACCCACATGTACTCATCACAGCTCCTGTTTTGCTGGGATGACAATCTGGTCTGCTAGAGCGACTTTGTGTCAGCAGAGTTCTCTTGGTCTCCACGCACTTAGCAACACCTTCACTGGGGAGTAACGTCCAAGAGCAAGGAAAAGCTGCCAGGAGTACACATGTTTGTGGGTGCACAACACCCACATCTGGGTACACGTGCACGTAGCGCAGAGAAAATAAGCGGTACTGTTGAATAAATGTCCTATCTGCAGAGGTGTGAGGTAGTGGCAGTACTCAGGAGCGTGCCGAAATGATTGATGCTAAAAATGTTACACCGCTGCACTCCACACAGTGCACATTAAAGAAAAGGCAAGGCAGGGCATATTAAATTTTATTGAGAGTGGGTTTTGCAACTCTTTAAGAGGCCATGTGCCGTGCTTCCTTTTTTAGCATCCAACTACCAAAATTAAAACCAGTAAATCTTTCTAAAAATAACCTGAGAAAAACTTTCCCCTGTGTGAAAATGAAGCATGTTAATGTCCTCATGTGCCTTGATTTTCCAGAAAAATAGCGCCTTGTTGGAAAGCGCAGCCGGTTCCCTAGCCTGTTCCCTTTGCACAATACCAAACTCTGCGTATCACCTCTTCACCTTGTTGCCAATGGTACGAGACTGGATGTGACCAGTTCTGGGGTTCAGGCCGGTAACATCCGTAGGGATGGGAGGATGCTCTCCACTAGTGGAGATGGAAGACCCTGACTGCGACAGGCTGCCTAAAGAAGTGAACAGGGTTTGGATCACTAGATCTGGGGAAGATGGAGTTGTGGGAAGGTGAAGGATTTAAAAGTCAATCATATACAAATTTATTGCATGGGTATTTTAATGAGGAATGTGTGCTTTGTGGGCATGGCTGTACGCGTACTCACTGTTTGCATTCAGTGAGCAAAGACACGTGAAAGGTGTTTGCATAATATGAATGGGAAGTAGGTATGGTCGCTCTTCCTCACAGTCATGCTATTCCTGTTTTTATATATGTACAATTTACATTTATTGCAAAATATTATGTACTCAGACTGTGGCATATGTTAGGCTTGCTATTTCACTATTGTATGTTGAATTCTTGGGGGGCCATGAGAGAGGCAGTAAAAATAAGTAGGGTCCTGGGGAAGTGATCATTTCCAGTTAAAGGAGCATATAGTTTGCATAAGCAACAAGGAAAGAGATTATCTTAGAGATTTTGGAGAATTTCCTCTCCGCGTACTTGGAGGCAGAAACAGAAGTGCTATTCAGATCTTTTAAGACTGTACCTTTGTGCCTTCCTCTGCATCTACAAAGTGCCCTGCCCAATTTGTGGAACTGCAGTTTGAACAGAAGAGTAGGAACCAAGTGAGTCTGTTCGGTGGGGTCCAGGAGGTGGTGAAAGCTGGGGGAAGCTGCTTTGCTGCAGCTGGCTAGGACCAAAATGTGAGAACATGGGTGGAAAGGGCAGCCCTGTGTGAACTCAGATAGCTTTCCCATCCATTAAAATCTCTGAGTCCAGATTTTGGAGACTGTCTCCTGATAAAGTCAGGGGATACGTACTGCAAGTGCAGGCGGGAAGCTTCATGCTTGCTGGAAAAGGTAATGAGCGCAGGCTGCAGCGAGCACCACAACAGCCGTTCCTTCCCTCAGCCCACTCTGCCCAAATGAGCACTTTCTCTGCGACCATTGGCAGTAATACATAATCTTCATCTAAAACGTCTTTTGTTACAGCTTTTATTGTATTGGCAGAAAGGGCGTAACAAGCCGGTGCTCTACTAATAGTTTCATACTGATAAAATCCCAGTTGAGCCAAATGCAGAAAATAATTTTTTAAAAATGCTTTCTTGCGGCGCTAAAAACAGTTTACAGGAGATGCTGGAAACAAAGTGCAAGATGTAGATACCATGTGTTTGCTTTTTAAGACTGGGGTAATGCCTAGGAAAATATCTTTGTTTTCGAAACCTGCTTTAAACTCCAGCGGAGCCAGTGGGGGCTGGACCCGTTTGCAGTAGCAGTCGGTGCGATCCCAAGCTAACCTCAGCGCGGCTGGCTGGCGTCAGTGGGACATTTGCCGTGAGCTGCGCGAGGAGCTATAGCCAGGCCCCCACACGGGCCGGGGCTTCTCAGGGATCTCTTTTTGTTCATCTGAGCCACTTCTGCCCATTTCAAAAACTGCGGCCAATTAGCTGTAAAAACAGATGTGCCTGTGATATTCCTCTTCCTCTAAAGGTTACAGTCCAGATCGCTCTTGGTGCTTGCATGGCAGAAAGGCAGGAGGCGGGGGAGAGGGGAAGGAGCAAGAAACCTTTGCTGATGTGTTTGCACATCTACTGAGGCACAAATATGGGGCTTAAGGAGGAATCAGGCTTTTTTTCAGTAGCAGCCCCTGTGGCACAGAGGGTAGGGGGAAGGCTGGGAGAACAGCAGGGTGCTCTTTTCTTCCTCACGTCTCTCTACCCATCGGCCCAGGGAAACCAGGCACACAGACAGCAACGGTCTGCCTTCTTTTTCTCTTCAGCTTGCTCCCTTGGCTGCTGGCAGCCTTGGGGGGTAACCCAAGCCTTGAGAAGCAAGTCACCCTGGCTCTCTTCAAGCAGAGGATGTCGTCTGGCAGGGTCCTCAGGTGTGCCCTGGGAAGGAGTCTCTGTGCTGGCTGTAGAGGAGCTGGGGGAGATGAGCAGCTCCGAGGTGAGGTTAGCCATTGCCGGTTACACCGGGTGGATCCTGGGACAAGGAAGAGGACAGCCCTGCGACGCTCCCTGCACTGCTGTGCCTCCCTCGCTGCCAGCGAGCCCCTCTGCCCAGGCTGCTGCACCCTGTGAAAACTCACCGTACGGCTCCCGCTTTTCGGGGGATGTTTTGGGAAACTGGCCACACGGTTCCCGCTCCTCGGGGGGTCTTTTGGGCGCTTCTCGGGGATGCTCCCCGCCGACTCCAGGCAGTTCAGCTGGCTCCTCGGGAGAGCCGGCCGCTCGGCGCCTTGGAGCTGACTGTGATTCCTCCCCTGTCACCACCTCTTTTACTCTGTGTGTGGCATCAGAGCAGCCAGCCGGTTGTAACTATAGACTCGGACTATTCAGGGCTGTCATTGCTGCTGGCCAACACGTACAGCAGGTTGACTCACGAAGGAGAAGGGATTCTTTTTGTAAATGTAGTTTTTCAGGCTCAAGCTTTTGCACCGCAGTGGACAGGGAGTGCCGCTTAACTAGAAAAGCTGCTTTAAGAGAAAGTTTCCTCATTTTGTTTTACGATGTGGGGGAAAAAAGATCGTCCTCTTGCATGAAATATGATGGGGAGGCCAGGATCCCCCTGCCAGGGCTGGTGGGACGGGGCAGCAGTGTGAGCGAGGAGAGCCGGTCCTCGGGCACTTCCACGCTGCGAGGGCTGGGGAAGCTTTGGATCCCCTCCTGACTGCAGATCTTCACAGCAGCATTCCTTGTGTGACAAGCCTTTTTCACATTTCCCCATTCAGCTGATTGTGGGTGCTGCGCTATTTTAAACCCACATGGAAGTATGTTTTTAGGACCATCTGCTACCGGCCCTAACCCAGATGATACAGTTAGAGCCTGCCCACAGCATCCTCCCCTCCTTCAGACAGTTCCAGGAACAAGCGGTGAGTCAGTCCCACAGCTGAACTCATATTTAGCTAACCCTGATATCCTGCCTATCGGAGAGAAATGCACAACGGCCTTCCCAGGTGCAAAGCCCTGTCGTTTCCATTAGTTAGAGGACACTTGGAATTTAAAAAAAAAAAAAACAAAAACAAAACCACCAAAACAACAACATCAAAGCAAATGTCACATTAGTTAGTGCATCAACTCCTCTCATTCTGCAGACTGAGAAGGGAAAAGCCGTTCATTGCTGCACGGCAGCTCCGTCCCTCTTGCTTGTGCTTCAAGGCTGAAGGGCAGTTTCTGCCCTTGGCTACCAGAGGGCTCGTAGCCCTCCCCTTGCCCTTAGCTGTGGCCATGCTGCTGAGGCGGCGGCTCTCCTTCCTGCTGAAATGGTCTTGGCACGGCTGGAGCGTGGTTCATTTCTCCTTCAGGCTCTGGGGGTGAGCGTAGGCGTCTCCTGGAGCCGTCCGAAGGCCAGTGTCACCCATCAGTGTCCCCTGCCTTCTCTTATCGAGCAAATGTTGCTAAACACACATCTGTGGATCTGGATGGGGCTCTTTTCCTCCACCTTAGGAGCTTCCTGAGCCTGAAATAAGATTCTAACCAATGGATAATCTGAAATACCCTCCCAGAGAGCTGTGTGACTAAGAACCGGTGTTTATAAGCCATTACTCGGTATATTCTAAACTCCTGCTCTTTGATCCCTGTATGATCCAGCAGCCGCGTTCTGGCCGTTTGGCAAAACCGGCAAAACGTGCCCTGCTCTGTCATCACATTTCTCCTGGATCCACTTAGCACGCCGCACCGTTTGCCACCCAGCAGGTTAATGATCCATAATTACCTTCTTCATATAATGAGGAAAGCTCAATATCTCCTGATGGCGGATACGCCAGCATCCAGCCCGGGCACAGCCTTACAGTGTTAAATGATACCCGAGGCCCTGTCCTGCCCCCACTGAAGCGGCGGTAAATCCCCCACCACCTCCGCACGGCCGCCGACTGCTGCACGGAGGAAAAACCCTCCCTGACACTGCTGGCAGCGTTACCTGCAAAATGAGCATGAAACCCGAATGTTGTTTCATTTAGGCTATGCGGTAAGTATTTGTGTGCTTCCACATCTGCACAGATCAAGCCTGGCTCCAAGGAGCTTTCGCTGGTATCCTGTTTCGATCAATGCTGATTTAAATAAGCATCATGAACCTAATTATTTAGTGCAGTCATGACACTGAATTTGCTACGGTACCCTTGAGACAGGCAGGCTTTATCCTGCTCAACAGAAACATCCGCAGCTGTACCACACTCTGCTTCGGGCTCCTTGGAGTTACTTCATCGTCGCCTGACAGCTGTGTCCCCTGACCATTATCTGGTGGCCGCATACTTCAATAGCGGACTGTATGTACTGTATGCACTAGACTACAGTGTGACCTGACAGCCTGGCTTCCTCTCCCAGAGTATATCTTCTGCTACTCTTTAGCATCCTACAGTTTATCTGTGGTCAGCTTTCTTACCCATTTCCTGCCAGCTGCTACTGGTCTTTTAGTCAGCTCTGCCAGGCGTACAGCAATGGTGAGCTTTCTGAGCCTTTCGATGCGTTATTTCTTGGATGTAGGCTCTGCAAAGGCTGCTCTGCAGTTTTATATACAGGGTTTCTTTGTACCTAGTGGCATGGCAATTAAAGAATGTCACTCTAAGAAATACGCCTCCTGTTTATGACACTATTAATTTTATTTCAGTTCTTGCATTGTTGCAGTGTTATGGTTGAGGCTTGATGTGCACAAAATTGTTTCTAGCAACAATTATAACTCAATTATAACTTTTTTCAGCAGTGCCCGGCAACAGGACAAGAGGTAACGGGCACAAACTTGAGCATAGGAAGTTCCATCTAAACATGAGGAGGAACTTCTTTCCTTTGAGGGTGGCAGAGCACTGGCACAGGCTGCCCAGAGAGGTGGTGGAGTCTCCGTCTCTGGAGACATTCAAAACCCGCCTGGATGCGTTCCTGTGCAACCTGCTCTGGGTCACCCAGCTCTGGCAGGGGGTTGGACTAGATGATCTTCAGAGGTCCCTTCCAACCCCTACCATTCTGTAACGCTGTGATTGCCTCAGCACAAGGATCCCAGCATTTGGTATCCTTCTTCCTGCCTTTGCTGAGTTGTCCCACAGAGCTGTTAAAACAGCTGAGGGCACAAGTCCCTGCTCTGGATCCACAATTTGGTATTTTACAGGATGATAATTCCTCTGCCTAAAAAGCCTTTTGGAAAATCGCTACTTCTCCAAGCTGTGACCAAGCTGATGGCCCTGAAGCATGGTTTATGTGCTGAGCTCAGTTTGGAGGCGTCCCCGTTGCTGCAACAGGGTGCAGAAACTGCGGAGGGTCAGTTACCAGTGGACATGTCCCTGCTTCTGTTCCTCCTGTCAGGTCAGGTTTTAGGGTTACTGGTGGGGCTATTTTGGGAAGCACCCATTCTGGGGGAACAAAGTATATTAAGTGAGGGTTTTCTCTCCACCCTGACTTCCCCTGGGTGGGAGCTCCCTTCCCGGGAGTGCCCCAGTCAGCCCCAAATGAGATGAGTGTTCAGTGGGGCAGAAATCAGCTCCCCAGACTCTGGGGCTCCAGCCTACTGAAAAAAAAGGCTTTAAAACAGTGAAAGGAGAAGAGCTCAAAGCCTTGCCCAAAGAATTTCCCTTTTTCTTTTCATTTTTTTTTTTTAAATGAAAAAAGAAATCACGTTAAACCTTTATGAGGTTTATGAGTCAGCATGTAGTAGATCCTTCACTGGGGCATGGGGCAGGGCAGAAGTTCCTATGACTTCTTGTATGCTCTTTGCTGATGTGTACCATCAGTAGCTGTAGCCTCTGTGATTAAGCATAGGGAAGGCAAGGATAAGAGCACGGATAAGGCCATGACCGTGTCCTGTTCAATCGTGCAGGCTAACTGCACGCCTGGAAGCAGGACTGCTTAGGCCACAGGCTGAGGCAGACCACATCGAAAGTTGAGAGGAAGAAGCAATTGTGCTCACTCAGTGGAGTTCACTGCTGAGCTGCTGGGGGACTGAATGTTCATGGCACAGTTTCTCAGATCAAAAGGAAAGCAGAGATGTCCTCCTGCCATCCAAATGGTAGGAGAGATTGCTTCCATCCTCTCCCATTCAGCATTCGTTCTGAAACCTAATGATGATAGCTGGGGGATGAGGGTTGTGTTCTTGTTCTGAAACACCTTTTGGAGGAGCCTGTCAGTCTCAGCAATATGTTGAAGATGCCTGGGGAGGTTTGTCTCACTATCCTAGAGCCAGCATGTGTGAATACTTCATGTTCAGTGTTCAGCACTGTTGCCTGCTTCTCTCCTGGTCACTTTAGTGGACATACCTAGGAAAAATCCAGTCCAACTGAGCACCACAGAACGCTAAGATGGAAATTACTTGTTAGATCCTTCCATGGCTGCTGTGGGGCTCCTGCCATGTATTGAGGGAGTTATCGATTTTAAGGCATTGATGTATTTGGCTTAATAAAACTCAGGTCCCAGTGAATCCACTTGACCCGATGATGCAGATCTGCCAGTATAACTATTCTTCTCTCCATTATTTACCACTCCAGCAATTTTTAAAATCAGATTCAACTTTCAATAGCTACATTTTTACATTTTCTCCAGATAATTGCTAAGGATAGTAAGCAGCACTGGGCTAAGAAGAGTTTTCCGTGGGATCCCATTAGACATCTTCTGAAGATGGGGGTGATTCAGTTAGGATTGCCTTTTTGAGTGCTATTGGCTCACCAGCTTTTAGTTGATTTAATATGGGGTACATTCATCCTGGATAGTGCTAATTATTTTAATCAGAATGCTGTATGGAGCTGTGTTAAATGCCTCACAGATGTTGAAAGCCATGACGTAGACACAGCTACCTTTATCAGCTAAACTTGTAATTTCACTAAAAAGCAACACCAAGCTCATTTGACAAGACTTTTCCACAAAGCTGTGCTGATGACTATTAATTATGCTGCCATCTTTTAAGCCTTTTTCAACTCTGACCCACATGAGCCTGTCTGAGCGGGATGAAGCTTCAATGCAAATGAGACACGGGGGCAGAGGGGACTTGCTGAGCCATGTCATCTCCAGGCCAGGAGCTGCACAGGGTAGTACCAGTCAAGAAAAGATGGGAAAAAAAGACTGTTACCTTGTTAACCCTTCCCATCAATCCGCTTGATTCCTTGATCAGTGTTAGGCTGACCAGCCCGTGATTGCCTAGGCTGCTTGTTTTACCTTCTGTAAACAGCGATGCCTCATGAGCTTTTTTGCCAGTCTTCTGGAAGTTCTGCAGTGGTCTAGGATGTGTGAAAAATCCGCACTAAGATTTTGGAGACCTTTTTGGCACATCTCTTTAATATGCTGAGGTGCAACTTACCAAGTGCTGCTGATTGAAAAATGTTCGGTTTTGATAGCCGCTGTTTAACTTTCCCCTAAGTAACTGATGGAATAGAAAGTGTTTCCTTATCGCTGTGAGATAAGAATACATCATCCTGCAACTTTCCAAATACAAACCTGAAATATTTATTGAATACTTCTGCTTTTATGAATCATGACTGACAATTTTGAGATGCCTATCTAGCTGTGGAGCTATCCCATTGTTAGGATTTTGTTTGTTCCTGATACATTTAAACAGTTCCTCTTTATTGTTCTTACTGGCTGCAGATTTGTGTGTTGGTGCCTTTAATTTCCTACGGTAATTTCCTCACCGCTGATATATGTACACCCACACTGTCAAATCCAGATGCAAGTCCAAAGTCCAAACCACCAAAGTTTTAATGAATCCAGGCCTCTGTTTTTCTCTTGACCGGATACAAACAAGCAGCTATAAAGCTTGGATTGAGGTTTAATTTCTGAATTTCATATCCCTTTCCCCTGAATCCAGAAGAGCTGGCATGTTTCAAAGCCACCTCTTATTCAGTGGCTCTCAGTCCTTTAGCATCGGGATTAGACAAAAAAATATAAATCCCATTGTTTAATTCCTGTAAGACAGGAATAGAATCATAGAATCATAGAATGGTTAGAGTTAGAATGAACTGGTTTCTACTACTGCAAAAATATCTGGGATATCTTTTGATTGGCAAGTACGGCCCTGGCTACGGAGGTACCTTGTGGAGGGGTTTGCTCGTCCTCTGCTCCCATCGCAGCGCTCAAACCTGCTGCAGAACTGGCTGCAGGGATTAGAGGATTTCTGCCGGTAGGGAGTGACTATGGAGTGTGGAGGCTGAGCGCCTTCCATTTTGGTCCAGGTGCTGCTGTGGTGTGTAAAAAAAAAAGGGAAGATGGGAAATAACAGGACATTGGGGAGTAATTAATTCCTTGTAATGATTCAGGGCTGAAGCTGTGCGCATTACCTCCCCGTCCTGCTGAGCGGTCACTGGCAGCAGTGCTCGGCCCTGGGTGTGTGGGTAGGAGGGTTGGCCTAAGTGCTGCCCAGCTTTTGAGTTTGGAGGTGGGTGGCCGTGGCATCTGGAGGCGTTTGGGTGGATTGAGTGGGACTTACTGGTTGCTTCCCCCCAGCTGCTGTGGGAGGTGTTTTCCACCCTTCTTGCTGCCATCTCTGAACCAGCACCCTGCTGTCTGCTGCAGTTGTGCACAGGACGTTGTGCCCCAGGGGCTTAGAAAAGCCCTTTGAGGTAAATAGCAGGTGAGTTGTTATTTTTGATTGCAACTGGGTGACCATTTATTGGCTCTTCGGCTGGGTAAAGTTATTTAGAAAGTTATGCAGCTGGAAGAACGCTGCAAGCCTGGCTTACAACTCTCCTCTCTCCCCCAGTAATAGACTTTGATTTGCCGTAGTTCATTTCCCTCTGAAGTCTGCTTTTTGTAGATAACATAAAGCACTTGGCATAGTGGTTGATAACTGAATGTATGAAGCATGACATTTTCCTAGATACAGTATGCCATATGAACACTTGTCTTTTGTATCAGAACCCATAAACAAGAGTTGACTGAGGGCAAATAGCTTGCTCAGGTCCTGTGGGGAGGCAGGGAGTGAGAGTTGGTGCTGGGGGGGAACGTGATGTGGTTGCAGCTGCTTGAGGAGGGCATGTGGCAAGAGAAGGCAAAGCCCAAGGGCAAATGATCCCTGTGAACCCGCTGGTAGCAGGTTCCTCATGATGTGGACAGAAAAAATGTCTTTTGGCAACTTAATTTCCTCCTTACTTGTTTTTCTGTCCAGTGATTAAAATACTGACATGTTTTTCTGTCTCTGGAGCACAGCAATCCACCTTTCCTCCCACCTCCCCCAGGCCAGTGAAACCTCAGAAATTGGCATTAAGGACCAGGACACCCCTGCTGGGTTTAGTCCTGGGCAGCCATGTCGGGATAGATGATGGTGCCCGTGCCCAGCCCTCCGACGAGGCAGTTAACCTCTTGGTTTCTCCCTCACCGCCCACAAAGAAAAGCTAAAAATAGTAGCCGGTCTTACAGAGTTCTGGGAAACTTAATTCCTTAGTATGAATAAAGCACTGAGCTCGGTGGCTGGGAAGCACTTCATGCTGTAAGATGGAGCATTATGTATACCAGTGAATATGCAGAACTGTGTAGTATATTTTAAAAGTAATGAAGCTTCACACCTTCAGCTTTGCTATTAAAGCTTTGCCGAGAGCTGGATTCACACTGCTGCGCTGCTGAGAGTTATTAAGGGTGCATGTGAACAGAGGGAAAATCACTGCCCTTCTCCTTAAGAGCTCTGAAGGTTTTACACCATCAGCCTGGCTCCGGCCAACACAGGACTCGCCCAGAAAGGTAAAGGGGAGAGAAACTGGTCGTGTCATGAAGGGCAGCCAGAAGGATATGGGAAATGCATAGCTCTGGTGAAACAAGTTGAAGATACTTGGGGTTGAATCTTCAAGCCTCCTTTCCAAAGCTGTGAATGCAAGCTGCAGGCAGGCAAGTACAGGCCAGAGACACCTCAAAGAAATGCTGACTTGCTCATGAAAATGCAGATTTTACAGTTGTGTGTGTAAGAACATTCGCATAGCAAGTAAGAAGCTGTGAACTGCTTCCCTTGATGCAGACTGAGCTTAGCCATCTTCGGTTCAGGCTCAGTTTTAAGGGAAAGTAAGCTCATTACTGATTCTGAATGAGAATCAGGCGGCCGTTTGCATCGAGTTTTTTGCATTCTGTTTCAGCTGTACATTTATGAGATATCCATAGGCGCGGGAACTGAAACTGAAGAAAATATTTGTGGGATTCCACAGAGACGGAAGCTGCCACTGGTTTGCACGTGTGAATTTTGCCAGTGCAGTTCGGTGGCTTAGAATGAAAGTCTGGTGCTTGCTCATAATGAAAGTTGAACCTAAAACTGGCCATATTCAAATTCCCAATGCCCAACAAACTGGAGTATGGGGGCTTAAGGCAGAAGAGAGGGGCAACACCAGGTAAAGATGCTGTTATATATTTATTTTAGTGCTTAGAGTTGATTAGAGTTGGGTGAAAATGATTAGCTGAAAGGATTCTGAGTAAACCAATTTAAAATGTAATTATGAAGGGCTCAAGATAGTGTGTGTGTGTGTGTAATTATGTTTCTTGCCCGTGTGCACTGTACTCGGTGATTTTGTTCTGCAGCGAGTGGAAGGGGGAGGACGGGGCGTGCAGGGGAATAACTGCACGGGGGGCAGCCGCTGCCGACGGGCTGCTTGTGCTGGGTTTGTCCTGCGATCTGAAGGCGCGCTTTTAGCTGTGCCCTTAGCTGAGCTAGCGCTAAGCTGGGTATCAAACCTGGTGCAGCCACGGCAGTGTGGAGCTGTGTTTCAGCTGCTCGGAGCTGGGGACAAGCAGCCGGGCAGGCGGCTGCAGCGAGCTGCGTGCTGCCCTCCTGGGATGCTCTCAGGCTGTGCCACACCGAGCTCGTACGAAACCAGCTCAGGGCTGCCCATGCAAGCTGTGGCGGAGCATGGGACGAGACTACTGACATTCTGGCTAGCGGCATTTTAAGGTTGTCTGTATCACCCTTGTGACCAGCAGCGGGGAGTAAGCCCCGTCCAGTTGGCAAGTTGTCGCAGGCCATCTCGCGTCCACGCTGTTGGGAGCAAAATCACTCCAGGATGGGCTTGCTGCATCCGCACCACGTGCTCTGGAGTGAGCCGTGTCCGTGCAGAGTGGGTGTACAAGTCGGGGGGCTTGTCTCCCTTGGCTGTGCGTGGCTCTCCTGCCAGACACTGGCCTGAGGCTAGAGCCCGGAGTGAGCAGAGCAGCGCAGCATCGATGTGTGCATCCAGGCACCGTGCAGGACAAGATCACGTGGAGACACCTTTTTGAGGCTGTTGCTTCTGGGCTTTCCTCCAGCTGTTTTTCTTCTGTATTCTCATATTACAGAAGGCACAAAAAGTCAGGAAATGTTCCTAGCATCCTTCTTACATTAAACAGGGAAGACAGTGAGGGAGGGAAAGGAGAGAAGAAATCACTGGTGGAAGGCGGGCTGTAACAGGGGAGTCATTAAGGGGTGAAGTCAGGAGTGCTAAAATGCATTTTATCATCAGTGCTGAAGGGACGTGATACCAAATGAGCATGAGTTAGGTAGAGAGCTGTGCACAAGGGCACATTTAGGACAGAAAGTGAAAGGACATGCTCCGGCTGACTCATGCACCCATCCATAGCGTGAGAGTTATCCCTTCTGTAAGAGACGCAGCCATAGCCAGGCAGCTGCTGCGCCGCACGTGATGGAGGGCAGGAAGGAGCCTCCTGGGACAGCGTGCTCAATCTCTGCTGTCGCATCCTGTAATTCCCGATCAAGCACGATCTTAAAAAATAAAAAAAAAGCAGTGCTGTGCCCATGTTGTTTCATCATTTCCTTATGCTTTCTGTATGTCTGCTTTCTGTTACTGGCCTTAATTGGGTTGTTAGCTGCTTGGGGCAGCAGTGCCCTTCTTGTCCTCTCATCATTTGCTGCAGTGGACCAGTATCACAGTATCACGCAGACTATCACGTTGGCACTTCAGACACATCCACTGACATTTTTTGGACGTGGGCTGCAAGATAGAGCTGTTCCATTGGGACAGCCACATTTTCACAGCAGGGAAACCCATGTTTCTGTTTTGTCCTTTGATCAGTAGGTGCTGGTGTGTGTCTGAGGTTCCTGGTGATTTTTCAGCACAAACAACTAATCCTTTTCCTACTTAATCATTCAGTCGGCACCAACGTGCGCCTCTGAGTAATGGCCTAAAGACCAGAACTTCTAGCCAAATCTTGCATTTTGCTAAAACCACAAATCAGACTTTGAAAAATTGGCGCAATAAGAAATAACGCTTCCCAATAAAGAGAGAGGAATATCTCAGCTGCTGTCACCCTTCATACCTTCTTGCAGGAAAGAACTGTTTTTGGAAGATGGCAAGGGAAACAAAGAGGGGTAGCAGTGCCTACAGCTGATAGCACTGACCTGTTTTCCTGGCATTCCTCCAAATGCAAGGCCAGCTTCGCTTGAAATATAGGTGATTCATCAATTGAATTGCAAGCAGATACTGTGGTGCAGAAGCACAGTCATAGACGCGTTATTATTTCAATAACCTGAGTTTTAGCTGTTCCACTTTAAAAACTAATGAAGCAAATAATGTTATGACACAGACGTAGGCAGTGAAAATGTGTCAGAGAAAGGCAATTAACCTCTGTACTAATAAAGTCTGTCAAAATAGTAAAAATATTTTATATATATTATAATAGCTAGTAAGAAATATATAGGCCGTGAGTATTCAATGCCGCAAGCCTTGTGGAATCATTTATACCTTTCAAAAGTAGATGTAAAACTTCATCAAGGAAAAACAGGAGGTTTTTATATCTTCTTTCCACAGGTGTGAATGACTAAAAAATCACAGGGTGACTTTTGCTGGGGTGGGTTATGATTTCTCAGGTCACATCACTGGCATCATTTCCCCCCACTGCAGCTAAGGTTGGGCTTTTCTTTCCACATACAGGCATCCTTTAATCACTTACCTGTTATAGTATCGGTTTTCTGCTGGACATTCATGGGCATCCTGAGCTGAAATACAATTGATTAAAAACCAAAGCAAAATGGATTCTGTAATCCAGCTGCCCGGGTGGAGAAGTGGGATTATATGAGATGGTGGCCTGGAGCAGGAGAAGGTTTTCTCCAGTCCTTGTCCTCTCTCTCTGCCTCAGCATTCGTGATTTCTCCCACTGACAGATAGCACGAAGCTAATGTAGAATGTGAACCAAAGCTAGGTCAGTTAAATACAGTCTTGAAATTCTTTGCCAAGTCATGTAAAAGTTATTGTAGACAAAACTGACTGGTCACACGGGAGAAACAGCAATACTTCTGAAACCAAACGATCTTCCTAATGCATTAACGTTGTAAGTGTTGTTGTGCTATAACCATCACTTAGCTGTTTCACATTGGATTTAGAACAATTTAGTCTATCGGTGAACATCACATCTGCAGTTCTGTTGTATTGTAATGTCACCAGAGTTGCTGGACGCTCAAACATTGACAGTACAAATACACTGAAAAACATAGCCTGACCTTGTGTATGTCTTTTAGGAGACACGGTAATAAAACATCCTTTTATCTTGTTTGCAAACACTTCAGCCCAATGCATTAAGACACTACAAAGTTAAAACCACTTGTAATTCCAACAGCAGTCACCTGCCATTTTTCTCTTAAAGAAAAACCTTTATGATGTTGCGTCTCACATTTACAATCCTACACAGCCATACCTTGTGCTGGTAAGTGCGTGATAAAAGTAAAATTTTATCAAAGGCTTTCATATCTTAGCTGTGTCCTAAGTCTATACCTAAAGAAGTGCTACTGTTAGAGGTATTAAATAATATTTAAATATTAATAATTAACAACAAACACCTCATATAAGTTATCGTTATCGAAGGGCACATGCTCCTGATTATGGCCTCTGTCCTTGTGCTCCCCTACACCGTACCTTATTACTTTTCCTGGAACAAAGGACCTTCCTACCATGGTCAAGACTTCTTGGATGGAAGGTATTGCACTGAGGATCAAACATGGACCTGAATGATGGCCTTTCCCATGGACAGACAGCCTGTAATCCTCTCCCTTTGCATACGTAAGTCCTTCTGCTGATTTCATTTGAGTCAATTTGTATGACTTTGACTAACCAAGTTATTGATCTGATCACCCACATGACCATGCACCAGGGTGCACGTCACGTCTTGCACAGCGTATGGGAATGCGGTAGCGTTAGCAACCATGTCTCGGTGACACAGTTCTTGGTGCAGCCATCTTTTGCCCGAGCCTTCATCAAGCTGTCTCTTGTTAAATTGTTTTCAGAGGCTTAAACAGCCCTCGACAGAATTATCCACTAGAAAATACAAAGTTTGGCTGAGCCTGATTAAAAGAAATGGCAGAAACCGTGTTATTTTAATCGCGAGTGAGTTGTTGCTTTTGAATTTGTTCTGACTAAACATCAGGTCAGACTAACTACTCAAAGGGTCTTGCTTTTTTAACAGGTCTTAAAGTATTGAATAGTTTGATAAGTTTTGAATTCTTTTAAACAGGCTATTTATTGCTTGGGAAAACAGCTTTTTGTGCTTTTTTAATTACACAGTGAAAATTATATTAAAAGTCTTTTTTTGTTTTCACTTCTTATCTATATTTTAAGAAGCTTTGAAAGGATTAATTAAGCATCCAGACTACCTGCTGAGGTAGGTAAATGTTACTATCTCTGCTTTTCTGATGGGGAATCTGAGGCACAATGCTGAGTAAAGCCTGAATCCACCATGTCTCCGTTTCAGAAAAAGACAAGGAAGATCAGCACCTGCTAGGGAGTAATTAATAGATCAACAGAATCAGGTGTGAGTGGCTTTCCCAAGGTCAAGCTATAATGTTATGGACAGACAGTTGCAAGCATTTGAGTTAATGAGTTACCGATGGTGAGCTGAACTGTGAAAAACTCACAGGATACGTGCTCCTAGCCACAAGTGATGTACATGACAGTACAAACTGCCATGAAACTTAGCATTTGTAGTGCCTTAGGGTAGCCTCACCACAGCTCAGCTGATTTCCTAGGCCACCACAGCATCTTGACAGCTGGTGGTCCTTTGTCCCGGTGTCAAAATCCTCCCTCCTGTGGTGTGATCCGTAGGGGTTCAGAGATCTGCTCTGCAGACCCAGGCATGGGAAAGCAGCTAAAAGAGCCAGTTTGGCTCTGGTTGTTCTCAGTAGTATCCATAGACTTTGATGATTTCCACAGCTGAAATAATCTTCTTATACTCAAGGAAGTTCTTCACTTAAAAAACACCTCCATCAAATCCAGTCTTTCTGTTGGTTTAGTATTTTTTACAAAAAATGGCAGAATTTATCATTCGTCTGTATTTAATGATAAGCCCCTACAAGAACCATCACTCATCTGTGAGCTGAGAACAGCCCTTCATAGTGCACTCTTTCTGCTTTCCGTTCATCTGTATCCCAGTCCTCATCAACAGTTTCCCGTGGGAATTGTTATATTAAAATGTAATGACAGAAATGTTGTTTTGTACAGGACTGTTCAGGAAAAGGATGAACGCTGTGCAGATGTGTGTATTAAAACCTCTGTATCTCTGTGTTTTGATAGGTTTTTCTCTAAAGCTCTAGTTAACCACAGTCAGCGGTGCGCTTGAAAGGGTTAAAGGAAAATAGGTTTGAGGAAATATTCAGAGCCATGTGTAGGTGCTGCACATTCGGTGATGCAGTTGCATGCATGCTTGCAAAAAAAAAAACGCAATGGGAAGTGTGTCAATCTCCTCTCTTTGCAGATGCACGTAAGTCTGTGTAAGCAAGATGCTGGTTGCCACATAATTAGAGCACGGGGCTGCGTCCCAATGCCCCAGTTTCTGTTTGTGACCCTGCAGTGGCCTGGCATGTGACAGAGGACAAAGCATTCAACTTCGCCAGGTCAGTGCCATCACAAAGCAGGGTGACCACATGTCCATGTGAATCACCCAGTGCTGCAGTGGTAAAAGCGTTATCAAGATGCAGAGTACAAAGCTCAGTGTTAGTCACGATGTTGTCTTCCTCGCTGTCAAATTTGGGTATCTGCTATGTCCAGTTTGAGATCTCAGACCTTATCTGCAAAGTGCGTTGCGTGAACACCTGATAGATTGTCTGAGGCTCTGTAACAAATATTTCCCTTTTTTGCTTCTGCAGGAGACTAAAATTCCTCAGGCTTCTACACAGGTCTGTGGAATAAATTTCAGTAAGATGTATGACCTACCAGAAACCTAGGTACTTTGCTAAGATGCATTTCTTCAACTCTGCCTTCAGTACTGAAAGCACAGATAATAGCAGACATCAATAACCATATTTTAAAAAAGTTATATATAATGCATGAAAATATAAATGCATTATATAGCTATATTTGAAAAGTGAACTGCATATATTCATATTTATTTTCATCTATGAAGATTTCTCCCTGGGAGGAGGAGAGAGAAAAAAAGAAAGATCAACATGTGACAGATGCACATCAGGGAAGTGGGTTGTCACACTGTAGGGAGGTGTTGAGATATCACAACGATGGGCATGCTATACAAACCTGAGCAGAACAAAATACGCTGTTTGGAAAATCGAGCAGACGTAGAAATCGTTAACTGACTTAGTGAGAAATGGTGCTGAGGTGAACTGCAGGTTTTAAATAATAGGCAATCTGGAGGAGTCTCTGTAAAACAGGTGTTAGAGTTTGAAGTTGAACTTTTTACGTTTGTCCCTAAAGGCAGATCTGTTAAGTTTTTTCTTTGTGAGGGTATAGGCTTGAGGGGAATCACCTGTACCACAGCGGTATCCTTTGCTTTTAGAAATGGAACTGCAATCTGCTGCCCGTGCTGCTCCGAACTGACCTTTGAGTCTGCTCTTGCAATCCAGTATCTGTTTTCTGAGCCTCAGCTTTAAGTCACAGGCTTTGCAGAAGTCTCCCCAGAGAGCTTTGAGGCAGTTCATCAAAGCAGGTGGAAGGAAGAGTATGTTGTAATAGATCTTTCATTCTTGCATATGAGTAACGAGGAGGAACAAAACATGCTGTCTGTGGACATAATTTTTCTTTAGAAACCCATCATACTGGGACTATAAATATAAGCAATGTATTACAGGTGCTACGTACAGCCTTAAATATTCTTCTCTGGTGCCAAAGTGTGTGTATTGGTGTGATTTTGTTATGGACGGAGAGAAATACTGTCTTGTCTTTTTGTGACAGCTCAAATACTGTGTTAAACAAATTACTCCCAGGAAATCTCAAACGTTTTTATTGTCTGAGCAGCTCAACACAAACAATTAGTTTGTGCTTAGCTTCCTAGGTAAGCTTTTTAGAGTACTTCATGATTGCAATTTAACCATTGTCTCAGAATTTATGCTTCTGTTTTGCCTGCTCTGCATTCGTATAGCTCATTCACTAGGCAAGCACTTATTTCCTAAAGCGACCCCTTCCGCTTCTCAGCCCCTGCACTCCACTCCGTTCCCCCTCAAAGCTTCGCTTGCCTGGTAGCTCTTGTGTGGCTTGAAGGACGTGCACCTCTACCTGGGATAAATTAGTCCTCGCTGGGCCTCTTCCAGCAGCATTCAAGAACTTCCAGACACCATTCGGAAATGAGTATGAAGTTGAAGCTAGCAGCTCTGCTGCCCAGGAGATTGAGTTGCTGTCATATTGCATCTGACTTGCATCAGATCAGAGTTTAGGATTTGGGTGATTTGTTCTTCAGATTAATGTCAATCTGTTTTAAATTAAAACACCCTGGGGCAAATCCTTTGCTATGATCAATGAACTGTCTGGCTGCAGTCAACCAACATTACAACAGACATGAATTTGGCCTCCTGCTTCATTGCCTCATCCCCTACAACATCGCTTTCCTTATGTGGTTCAGACATCAAGCCTTTGATCCTAAAAGTTGTTGACTGTCTTCCACTGAAATCAGTGAGAATGGAGGGTGCTTTGGTGTTCAACACTTTGTTGGTTTGGGTACAAGAAATGGACCACATATCTGCTCTACCTAAAATATAATTATGGTGTATCTGTGAGCAGGAAATCTGCTTTGCACCTGTTTTATCACAGGAACAAAAAGGTGCAGGAAGTATTTGGAAAATGAGGAACACACCTGTGTGTGAGTGTATAACAAAGCATCTTTATATATAATCATTTGCTATAAGTCATCTCAGAGTTGACAAGCTGTTTTTCAACTTCATGTCACCACTGCCTGATGCATCTAATTAGTCCTGTTCTCCAGCTGACAAATATCAGCCGCTCTTTCTAAAACATGGTTTCTCCCTTAAGTACATCCCTCTGGCAAAGTTAAATATTAATTATCCTTTTTTTATTTTATGATTATTCATGGGTGCTAATGTCAGTACACAACGAATGGGTAAGCCAATACCACAAAATATTAAAAGTGTTGTTTCTGAACCTCTGTAGCAGTCGAGATGTATGGAGCCGTGCTAGAAATGAATGTGGTCCATGCTGACAGCCACGCACGTCAGAGGTGAGGCTCAGAGCCTCAGGTCTGGTGGATGGAGGCACTGGGCCCAGATGTGGGAAATGTACCTTCTCTTCCCAGCTCAGACGCTGGCCTGTTTTACAACTGCACAAATCATTTCACCTTTTATCCTGTGTATTTGAATTGCGAGGCACAGAACAGCGCAGACACTGGGGTGCCCAGATACCTACGCAGGTCTGAGTTGTGTGGACTTGTACTTTTGCTGACTATTTGGGTGCTAGTCTGCTGGAGCTTTGTGGGGTCCTGCTGTCCTCCCTCCCACCCTTTGTGCCAATGACTGTGGGAACCGGTGGTGGGCTCTACTCTTAACTCCCAGTCGTGCTTTGCCCTACAGCTTCAGTGACTCCCTGTCTCCATGTTTACTGCCACCCCTCACACAGAAAAGCAGAGTCCTTCACTGCGGAGATGTGCGTCCTCCTCATCGGCACATCAGTTGGTGGCTATTTCACACGGATCCCGTTTCTGTTTGTCTGCTTTCTCTCCAGCTGAACACAGCCAGTGTCTGTAAGCCTTCCTTTCAAAGCTGGCTGTCTTTTTGTGCTGGCCCTCAGGAAGATCTATATCCATGCCTTGTGAAACGGGCTCCAAACCAGACACTGAGCAGGGAGATAGGTTGTAATCAAGTTTCCTGAGACCAGTTATACCAGCTGTACCCACCCTATGTCATCCACAAAAATGAAGTTGCCCATCTTGTCCACTTTGCTGCCACACTGACGTGAAGGCTGATGCAGTCATTTTCTTTCCCCCTCGAGGAGACTTTGTATTTGTTCTGTCTGGCCAGATTTGCAGCTGGACTCATTTGCTGGTCCCATGCAGGGGCTGATATAGCTGTGCAAGCCCTTATCCTTTGTGCCTTTCAAAGCATTGTGGGCAACTTTGAAGCTCTTCCCTTCCTCAGGTGGCACTTCAGGGTATGCAGACTCCCTTTTATCTCACTGTCTTTTGCTCAGTGCAGCTTGATCCATCCGGCTCTCTGTGTGGATCAGAAAGATGCTGAAATACAGGAGGATCTCCTGTAGTTATTCCTTGCCTTATTCCAGTTTCCCACATTGCTATTGACTTGACTTTCTGACCTAGCTTCTTTGTGCATGTTTTCTAGCATGACTAGCATTTTCTTACCACATCACACAACCCAGCATGTCTGCAGCCCAGTGTGCTAGACTTGTCTTGCCTCCCTTTCTGTAGCCAGGGAAGTCGTCAGAGTTCAGTTGATTCACAGAGACAGACCATAGGACTGAAATAGCAACTGACACTTGTTAGAGCTTGGGCTAACATTTTTGCAATATGTAGATGAATATTAAACTCGATCCAAGAGCAGTATGTTTTAGAAGCCTGGAGTGTTTGCGGATATATTCATTGTAAAGATAAAAATTAATAACACCTGTTTGCATTGCAAGTGCCCTGCTTAGAGAACGGAGTGCAAATAACTATGCCTGGGTACCTGCCACGTATTTAGGTCGTGGTTTTATTGCATGAAAATTTGCATGTCTCTCTTGTGTTTTTAAGTGTCTAAAAAAAGTGACACCTGATGGAGGTTTTGAAGAATGCTATTTTTTTGTAGGTTAAATGCCTGCTAAAGATCCAACTCCTGACCAGAAGAAACTGAGGTGGGTAGAATCAATGCGAACATGAAAGCTCCCAAACTGGCAGTCATGGAGGATATCCAATCATTATAATTATTTCCAAGTAATTTAGCATATCTCTAATTATAATATGAGGTCATCTTGATGCAAAATAATGTCTAATTAGACACAATCCCTTTTCAGATACTCGTAATAGATTCCAGAGGAAAACCTTTTGGCTCCTCTTATTGGGAGCTTTTAATTCTTAATTTACAATTTTCTTTTGTAATTAATTTTTTGAGCAAACAGGGCAAATCAATCTATTTGAATTAATTAGCATTTCTTCCTTGGTTTCCTAGTCCCCCTCCCTGTTACTCCTCTTTTCTTCCCCTTATTTGAATACTACTCTAATTTATTCATGTTTGTTTGCAACTAATGCATAATGATTTCAAGCCATAGGCGGGCAAGAGACTGCAGCACGGAAAGGTTGAAGGTCTAGGAAGGAAGATCTGCAGAAAGGTTGTGTTGGTTACCTTGGTTTAGTTAATCACATTCGTGCATCAGGACTTGTAAGGGCAGCAGCAGAGTTAAGCAGGATTGTGGGGCTGAGGTGGGACAGGGCAGCAGAGCGGTGGAAGGAACCACCGCCACCACAGAGAGGGAAAATGATAAGCACCCCAGCAGGAAAACTGACTGATCTGCATTTGTTGAAAAACATTATAAGCTGAATATTGTTTCACCTTGATACTTTGTAAGAAAGTCCCTATGAGATCAGATTTGCAAAGGACACCTGGGCAGCGTTCACAGAAACATATCTCATCTTTATGAGCCAGTGTTTGTACAGCCACTTTCTTTTTCCAGTGTTTATACATATCTATTCTTTTACCTTACGCAGATGTACCATATGCTCCGTAGCAGGCAGATTTCTGCTCTACTGCACGCTCGCCCTCTCTCCCCTTGGAGCTGTGGATCTCCTTAGCCATGGGAGGCAATGCTGTCCGGTGGCTAGAGCTGTAGGCTGGGCACCAACAACTCCTGATGTTCTCTTTTCCTGTTTCCTTTCCTAACTTGTACTGTATTTTCTGCATCTGTAAAGCAGTGGAAACTTTTGTCAAGACAGTGGTGTCACAGTGTCGCGGAAAAGTGACAAGAAAGCCATGTTTTTCATGTGGTCTGTGATGTGTTCCACTTTGTTTTTGTTTGGAATGGAAGTGCTCAATACCAAGGAACCCTAAGTTAGCAGGTGATTTTGTCTTCTTGTTTTCCTCATCTGTAAAAGATGCATAACAATGCTTATATACCTAACTCCCATGGATATTGCGAAGATTAATTCATGTTTGTAATGCACTTTGAAAATAGAAACTGCTAAGTAGCATTAACTCAATCAGAAATTGTTTTTCTGTTAAACAGGATCTTTATCTTGCCTATAACTTGCCTCTGCTGATCTCAGCTTGTACTTAATGTATTTGGAATTAAATCCAATAGGAGAAGCTTAGATTCAGGGACAGAATGACCATGAGAGAGGAGGAAGGTTTTGTAAGATAGTAGATTGCTGCTTGGAGATGCAATCTACAATCTCAGTTTGAGGCCAGATCAAGGTGAAATAGTGCTCTGGCCTAATAGATGCATTCATCTAATTTTCTGGTCAATTAGAAATCAGCCCAGACAATGCATGAAGACTGGGGAGATTAAATAGAATCTACAGAAATATCTCAGGGAACAAAAGAATACAAAGAAACTGAGTCCGCTATGTTGGAGCAGTCGGGGCAGTCCTAGTAAGAGGCAGTGCTCGTTCTGGGAACTTCTCTGAACTAAATGAATTGTGGTATTCAAAATTACTTCTACGCTAGTAAATAAAACAGGCCGGGGAACTGTTTGCTGGCCCCAAGGCCAGCTGGAGTGTCGTGGCTTTTGACCATAAATTCTCTTCCCCCTCCCACCCCAACAAGGTGGCCCATCCAAACTGTGTGTTGGGAATGGTCCCTGGCTATTGCTGAAACGTGTCCAGGCATTGTTCGAGAGAGCTGGTTGGCGTGGGACAAGTCCGTGCCAAGGACTGCACTGACAGTCGAGCAGTGGGGTGATGCTGTGCCAGTACTTGGACCTGTGCCCTGGCCCTCTTTGGTTGCCTAGTGCAGATAGCCCATATGTCTCGGACTCTCGGACATATCCTACTGTTCCTTCGGCCCTTCCTTGAATTCTTGGCTTGAATTCTTGCTTTATTTGTTTGTCTCAGAAGAGCATTGCCAGGATCTGAACTGCCTTCTGGAGCGGGTCAGATCGCCCAGCCCATCGCTGGCTGCTTAATGAGCAGAGGGAGACACACAGTCCTTGGGCACGGTGGGGAGCGCGGGGCTGGATGCTTGGCTGGATGGTGCGTGAAGAATAAAAAGGTCAGTGCCCTGCCTCAACAGACTAGAGCACGTATGGACCATGATGCGGATGCATTCACAGGGCAATTCTCTGACCTGTCATTTCCCAGTCATAGCCAAGCTCTTTAGGCTGTAATAACTCTGAAGCAAGGAAGTGGGTCTCAGCTAATAAAATGCCTTCTGTATGCAGAAGGCAATAGAAGTTTGGTAATGCTATAGCTTTGGAAAGTGGGGTGGGAAGTGATTATGAAACCTAAATAACTTATTCTAGAAGAACTAATTTCTTCTAATTTGCAAAGCTAGAGACTGTTATGTAGATCATTTGTAGGTTTCTGTGTGTAGTTACACATACAAGTGTATTTATTTGACAAAACACTGGGAAAATGGGATGATGATCTGAAATTAGAGGCTGACTCAGATGACGAATTTAATTTGTCAGCGAGTGAAATTAGTAGCAATGAATAGAAGACATAAAACGACTTAATCAAATTTTCTGCACAGATCATCTTGTTTTAAAGAAGAAAAAATGCACAGCACATAAAAACATCTCAAAATATTATAATAAATGTAAAATGACAGTCACTTTTAGCATATGGCAGAAAGAAATGAAAAAAACCCCAACACCCCAAACCCCATTGCTTTCTAAAGAAGTGCGGATTCTGTCATTTATGTTTAAGTTCTCCCAGTTCCCCTGAAGTATGGGGGGAGACCTGAGTGTAGAAAATTGTTGTCCTCTTAGCAAGAAAAGCTTTTCAGTACTACAGATTATCAGGTCACATGCGTAAATGAGGCACACTCTTACCTGATCTCCTGAACTGGGCTGCCTTTTGCCACAGAAGCCAAAGGCAAGTTTTACATTATCCCAAACCAACCTTCAAATAACAACAGCTCTTGTATGGCAACTTTTTTTTTTCATCAGGAGAAAGGTGTTCTCCTTGACGAAAGAAAAAGGAACTTTTCAGTCTTGTAAGGGCCTCAGAAAGGAGAAATCACAAGACAAGGCCAGAACATTTAAAAGGTTTTGACAAGTTCTCTCTCAAGCTTTGGGGGACTTGTAAATAATTGTGAAATTCATAGACTCTTTTTCTTCTGCCTGTGACCACATAAAATGTTCTGTGATCCATACTGGTAATAGCAACTGAGAGACAGATGATCAGAAGCCTAGCAGAAATCTAGAAATTTTTAATTGCTTGTAATCTTTAATTGTGCTAGAATAAATTTAAGGGGACAAACAAGAGCCTGAGAAATTTGTTAAAAGCAAACTGAGCTGGAATATGTCTGATGTCTCCTACTGGGACAACTAAAGTGCAAAAGCCCATCTAGAAGCTAGGAAAAAGGGTTGGGCTATGGAAAAATAGAAACCAGCATTCCTTGGCTAGGGAAGCAGATGTAATCATGAAATGATTGTAGACTTGAGAAGCATTATTTCTCTGCAAGTATATGCCCTCTAATTCACCTGAAAGATTCTTATCTGTTTTCCCTCCTAAAGTGTGCGTATATATCTAGATTACTCATACAGATTATTTAGCTTCCTTTCATGCTTCAAAACCTATGTTTTGCTATTGTAAGGAGGCTTTTCACTTGCGGTTACAAGTTGCTGTGGAGACTGTCCCAAAGTAGACCTGCTGGCTGTATCTGGACTCAAGTTCAGGCATGGAGAAGGGTTGGAGACACAGACCCAAGCTGAGGACAGTCACTGGGCAGAGCTCTGTGATGGGGGGCATTTAGTTTAGCTCATCGGAGCTCTTCTGGCTGAAGTCTTTCTACTGCATGGTGTATGGGAGGAAGAAAGGAAAGGTGAAATGAACTTGTGAACTACGCAGTGCTCTAGGTCCAAGGTTTAACAACCCCTCTCCCTGTCTGGCCCCACCTCTAGCATGAGAAGCGTCTCCAGTTCCCTCACACCTGAAATTTTCATGGCCTAGTTTGCACTCTGCTTTGAAAATCCGAAAACCAGCCTGAAACCCAGACTGTGCTCCTTGAAAGGTGATCTGAATCTAACCCATAGTGCTGGCTCTACCACCCCTCTGAAGCCACAGGTTAAGAAGGAAGGAAGGCACCAGGAATCTGGCTGGCTTTAACTCCCCTTAAAAATGCTGGCTGAGTGCTCCTTTATCAGATTCTGTAAGGTGTTAAAGCTGGTTGTGCAGCGAGTACACAGGAAATCTGATGATTACAGAACCAAGGTTAAGGCACACAGAGTGAAAGCCTGAGGAGCTCTTTGGGCCTGATGACGTGAGTAGGTAGCAAGGCAGAGGCCTTCCAGAGACCCACCCTGCTTCCCTGGCAGAGTGAACGGGTAAGGAAAGGAGCTGGGGAGGTAAAAGGCACATAGGTCCCTTTCGTCCTGATCTGCCTTTTTTTTCCTTTTGAACATACCTTGAGGGGACAGGGTCTCTTTCTCCTCAAGAACATGTATACTGTCGATGGTCGATGGACCTCACTTAGGATAAGCAAAGATAGGAATGGTTTCTTCTGTCCAAAGGCTAAGAGCTGTCTTGTTGGTTTAACAACTGTATTAAATAAAGTGATGGAAAAATAGGCCTTTGATACAAACGGTTTAGACCCTCATCCTGCTGTAGCCGCTTCCCTACGACAGTACTGTGTGTGATCCTGTCTGAGCTTCACATGGTTGCCAACCCTTTCCCTCTATTTTTTCATGTTTTTAAAGCCATTTCAAGTGTGCATGTGAAGATTCCAAAAATATTAATACAAATGACATTAAAAGATGTTTCTGGTGCTCCTATTTAGACTGTACTTGGCAGAGGGCTGGGGAGTTCAGCTAGAGCTGCCCAGGCTTGCCAAAGCCAGCTGAGCAGCAGGTTCCCCCTCCTCCCTCCACCACCAAGAATGGAAAAAAAGTCTGTCGAGCCCTAGATAAACTTCGAAAATGTTAACAGAAAGAAGTGTAGAACAGTCTAGAAGCCAGATGTGGTGGGGAGAGAGAGGAAAAGGTCTGGGCAGTCGTGAAATGGTAGAGGGGAAGGGATTTATCATGGGATGGTAGGAAGGGCTGCAGAGGGGATTAAAAACAGGCAAGTGAACATTACTGGAGGCTGATGATATTACAAGGGAAATAGCTGCTTGCTGCTGGCTGTGTAGGAGGCTTGTCAGACTTGGGGAAGTAAAAGCATAGTGCTTACATCAACAGGATTTATATATTTTTTTTTAATGGCATCTGGTCCTGTGTTGCATTTGGGCATGATATTTAGTGACCTACCTACATGTGACACATTTGCTGTAGGCAGTGTTGGTTGGTGCAGCTGCCAGGGACAGAAAAGCTTGCAGAGGGGAACTCTGGAGCATGGGGGCCCAGTACTGTCCAAGCCCTGAACAGGTCCAAGCTGGGTACATCAGTGTCAGCACCAGAGGTGTCCCACTGGTGATTTAAGCCATGTGAGTTTCAATGTTCCAGCTTGAACTTTGGCTCTTGGGAGCCACTGTACTGAAAAGAAAATGTGAATTTGATTATGAGTGAAAAGGAGTGCCTGAGCCATCTTCAGCAATGTGAAAAAAAGGATTTGGTTTGGCCTTTTTGTTGTGCAGAAAAGTGGGGCACAGGGAGGGAGGGAGGGAGAGAGGGAGAATCCCTGCCCTCTCCAGCTCCTCAGTAACAACCCGGGTGCAACCTGGAATTGCTGTGCCCACACAAATGCCGCAACCTGAGCCTGGGCTTGGCCGCATTCAGTGTTGGCCAACTGCTGAGTTTTGCCCTGTGTGGCCACAAGGCATTTCATGAGTGAGGGAAGAGATCTAGGTTGTGCCTTGCTGGCTCAGAGGCAGTGTGGGAGAGCTGAATGGAACTGGGCTGGGATTTAACTGGCGTTTAGCAAACCCCCATCTGGGGTGAAGTCCACCTATGGCTCTTTGGTTCTCTGCTGCATCCCCAGCGTGGGCTCGTAGATGGCTAGCTGCCAAAGGAGAGTAGCAATGAGGTGTGAGGCAAGCAGTGCCCTTCTACAGCCCACCCTAAACCACAGGAGTCTACACTGACTGCACAAGCTGTGGGGGGCAGCCCCATCTCTGGGCAATCCCCAGAAGGGAATGGATGAGCCCTAGTCCCTCAGAACCGCAAGAGCTAAGCAAGAGCTACATTCGGTCTCTACTGCTCATTAGTGCCTTTTGCTCCTTTTCCAAAGCCGTGGGGTTTTCGGGCTGTAAGGAGCAGTCAGTTTTGTGGAGCTTTTGCTGTAACCTGTAACTTTTCATCAGGCTGTGATCCATATTTGCGATTGCGCAGGTCCTTTCTCCCCCACTACTGTTCTTTGGCACTGGAGTGTTGTTTTCTTGTTAAAGATGCTCTGCTCTTGTCTTTGGATCCCAGCTGGCATTTGCTTGATGTGGACAGAGCGCAGGAAGTTCTCCAAGTCTGTTTCAGAACATCAGATGCCCTTAAAGGTTTGAAAGAGCTTATCAGTCAGTGACTTTGCAAAAGCATTTCAGATGCGCTGCAGAATTAATCGGTCAGGTAAACAATAAGCGGATCTTTTTTACTGTTGTGGGTCACAGACCCCCTTCTGTTTCACTGGGCCTAGAGTTTTATTGCGTGAAAAGGGATTGGACTGGATTAACCAGCAGTCTTTCCTGAGGACCCAGCACAGCACGATAATCACACAGCATTGTAGGCGACAGAAAGAATAGGAGCAATTGTATCCAATACCTGAGTTATTGGAACATGCCTGCCTGTTCATGTGAGCCAGGAGAGAAAGATTGTTTTTCCTTTCTGAAGAGGGAAAATTGGAGGGAAGCTGTGCCAGAACCTTTCCAGGTTTAGAGAAGTGGAGGAAACACCTGCTACGCCATCAGCATTCTTGTTAACAGCGACTGCATGACTGACAGAATCTGTCCCTTCCGGAGATGATTCAGACTCAGAAGACTCTTGGTAGTGATGACACGAACGCCTGGTAGCTCCTGAAAGCAGAACTAATGAGCAGTGCCACTCACTTAGCGTATGGTTTGACAACAGATGCACATGTTGGTAATTAAGTATTTGGCTGCATTACATTATTTTATTTTTGGATTTCTCAAACACACACCCATCGCAATTTCTAGACACATTTGCATGATTTAAAGCGTTAAACTTCTATCATAACAAGGGTAGAAAAATCAGCATAGGGAAACTAAACGCCACTTTTCTGAAGGGCATGGGCCTTCCTCTGCACCCCAAACCTAGGAAACATAGGCCCTGTATGGCAAAAATGTACACAGGGAATAATCGCAGGGACTCCTCCTATGTTGAGCAGAGCTATGCCTGTGGTTTCAGAACAAACCAGTACACGAGTCTTGGACCACAGTTTTCTTTTACTGTATGATAACATCCATCACTGGCTTGTGACCCAGCAAAGGCTTGTAATGGCTTTGAACTTCATGAACTTCAAAAATACCTGAATGCAATTATACCTTGCAGTGCTAGAGAGCAGATTCAAATACTTCACCTTAGAAGAGATCTGGAATGTTTTTTTCTGTCTTGCATGCCAGCAGTTAATGTGTGTCAACAGGTTAATGTTGACCTCGGCTACAAACTGCAAAATATGTACATAGTGGTGGTTGCTGGATCATCTTGCTCCCAAATTTTATACCTTTTCTAACTCAGTCCAGATACTTATTAAAACTCTCCCTTGGAGCCCATGCAGCTTTGCACTATATATCAGATGTGCTGCAGGAACAGTTGCCCTTGAAATGATGGAATTGTTTATCAGCCCACTCTACCCAGGTTTCTGTGGTGGGTTCTTAAGGAGGAATTAAAGTGCATCATAAGGGCATGATGGAGAAGCATACGATGGCTGGGGAGGTCACCTGGTCCAGGAATAGTGCATGACATTATGGTTTTCCCTGGACATTATCTTACAAGATAATAGTTTCCTTTTTCATGAAAGTTAGGAGCTGGGCCAACTATGTTGAACTTGAGTTCATTTTGAGATTCTGAAGGCAGCAGAACTAGTGAGAAGACCTGTCCTCTATCCCAATGTTAGTACACAGCAGGGGTCCAAGATCTTCTGGAATATCCTTGTAAAACCACCTGTGAAGTTGGTAAATATTTTGAATGTCTGGTCTTGTCTAGAAATTCTCAATGTCGTTTTACAATTCATAGAAATTCCAAGAATTTGTCACCACTGTCTTCCAAAAGTATAGATGTTCACAGACTGTGCCATCTTTCCATGAAAAGATAAAGTTAAATTTCCTTGGTTTTTTTGCGCTCTGTATTTGTAAGCATAGTTCTAGAGCTCAAATTGTAAGCTGCTGGTGCAAAGATGCTATTTTACTGGCTGAGAGGTGTCTCTATGTGTCTTTCTGTGTTCCTTTTCACTGGCTGGAAAGTCTGCCTGTGTACACCAGAAAATGACTACAGCTTAGGCTGAAGCAGAGGTTAGCTGTGCTTAATGAAAAAAGAATTTAAGTCGGCACTGACACTGAGAAGAACATTTGGGATCTTGAAGGAGAAAGAAATGAGAATACTAAGAAGAAAGATGTGACCAGGCAGCTCCACCTACAAACTGTAACCCTCCAGGGCAATCTCAGGTTTCTGCTATGTACTAGCATACAAAACAGATTACATCCTAACCTACATTGCGAGCATGAGAGTATTGGAAATCTCTTGCAGGTGTTTGATGGTAAACAGTGTTTATAGCTGCCAGGATGGAAACATTTATGTGTGTGAGTGAGTGCAAGTGGAGGGCAGGCCTCAAACTTTCACCCCATTACCTTCACATTTCAGTTTTGCTTTGCCGATTACTAGATGCCCTGTGATTTCAGCCTGCTGGTGAATTCAAGAAAGCACGGATGATTTTACTTGACTGTGTTCTGTGTTAAAATTTGAAATGCTAGAATCACCTGAGAAGTAGTGGGCTAATTTATCACAGGAACAAAAATATACAATGGAGACTGAATGGAAGAGGATGAGTTCTGACAGGCATGCCTTTACTTTTTCAAGCAAGTATTTTTTGCTTGGGTGGGTGGTGCATTAGTTATATATACAACTCATGCTTTTAGCTACAGCAAAATGTGAGAAGACATAATAATAGCTCTTCACGTTAAGGCTTCCTCTTTTTTTTTTTCTTTTTTTTTTTTTTTGTCTTTTTCAGTTCAGTTAGTTTGAGACTTTAGATTATTCTCTTTCTGAGAACTGGGGGAAGTATTTTTAATACCTATCAGTGTGAGTGGTGACTGGGCTGCCCTTAGCCTAAGATGAAAATAGCAGTAAATTTACTAGGGAGTTCAGCCAGAAGGTTCAATTTCCAGTGCAAGGCTCCTGATTACTGCCTCGCGGTGCTTCCCAGTCAGTCAGGACAACAGAGAAAACAAACATATCCATCCAAAATACAAAGCAAATTCACCTTTGATGGCAATGTGTGTGAAGAGCTAAATATACTCTAGTGGTATCTTTGTTCATCGGGGGGAACAAAAAAAAAGTAGTATTAATATAGCCAAAAGGGCGTGTTTACTAAATTTTTGCCCTACACACAGTGGTTGCCAATTGCCCACAATGAAGCTGTATCACCAGCAGGACTACTGAACCTGTTGGTCTGCTCAGTCAGGGCTATGTGCAGGCTGAGGTGGGCAGGGAGGGGACAAGAGGTGTTTACCACAGCCCCAACACACCCACTGCCAGCGCGTTTTGTGGGTGGGGTGGATGTTAAGGAAGGGAAGGTTAACGAGCTTGTTCAAGCGATCTGGTGTAGCAAACCACTAAGGGGACATCCTGCCTACTTGGGGTAAAACATTCCGCCTTGCTTTCCCTTTTGGAAAATGCAGTTCTTAACTCCCACTTGTGTCGGTTTGGACTAAAAAGTACAAGAACATAAAATGGCTGGTCCAGCTCTGTCTTTTGATAACGGTCACCCAGATGGCTAGGGAAGAGTATACAGGGCAAATGCAGGAATATTTCCTGATAAATTTTCTTCCTTCCTAAGCCATAGGAGCCTATGTCTAGTACCCCAATGGATGTCTGTCTTGTGAATTTGTGTAACTGCATCTTGAGACCACGTACTATTCACAATATCCTTTGGCAAGGAGCTCCTCCATTTAACTACTGGTTCTGTTGAGAAGTACCTCTCCTCATTTTGGCTCTGTCTCCTGACTTCTGTTTTGTATCCCTCATTCTCACTGAACATTTCTCATTCATCTTTTCTATGTCACTCTTTTTGCAAGAATCATACCCCTTAATTTTCTGTTCCAGGAAATGAAATATCTGAACCCTCATCATGTGTGCAGCTTTGCATGTTCAATGGAGGCTGCGATATGGGACTGCAGAGGGTCTTTCCAACAGGGATTTCTTCAGAATAGGCTTAAGGTGACTCCTTCCTTGACTGCAGAGCAGCCATGTAGGCACTTGTCTTCCTGTACTCCAAGGGTAACGGGCAGTCAGTTTGACTGAGGTGCGTCTGACCTCAGGGCGCAGTGAAGAAGTCATCCTCAATGGCTTAATGCAATGTGAAAGAGGTGCAGGGATGAGGGAGCACAGAGTGGGAATCATGCATCCTGCTCACTTCAGAAGACTCAACAGGTTTGTAAAATCATCCTATTAATAAAAATTACACCCTTTCTAAATTCGGGGAAAGTACAAACACTTTAAAAACCTATAACAGTTTAACCCCAACACAACGTAACATAAAAAATCTTGAAGTTGAGTGAGGTAGAACTGATTAGAGTTCAGGAGTGGGGTCTGCAAAGCTGCTTTTGTGCATGGAGTGAGCTGCCCCTGGAGCCCTGTGGGAGGCTGGGCAGGATGTGCACAGCTGAGAGTGTTTGAAACCCAGAATGCCCAACTTTCATTAATTTTTTTTTTCCCCATTTAAATTGGGCAGATGCTTTAAAAAGCAGATATTTCTTCTTTAATTTGTAGCTGTTAATTCATTTATAAACTACATGTGCTTCATGAGTGATTATGCTAATGTACTTAAGACTCTTTAAACCCTTGCACTGATTAGCCTAACCATTCATTTTAACTACATTGTACAAACAAGATGTTATCTTAAAAATGTGTCTAACAAAATGCAATAATCACAAATATGCTACTTTACTGAATACAACTATTGGCTTTACTGAATTCAGCCATTTACACTATTTTTTAACATTCTGCTTTCCTTTGTATTCATATATACTACATTAGCGGCACTAGGCTGGTGCAACACATTTAATACCCAAAATAACCAGTTGAATTTATATTTCATCTTGTCTCCAGGCAAAAGAATTTGTGGGGTCACACACAGCTCATGCATGCAGAGGAGCAAGCAGGCTGTAACCCCTCCGAGGCAGGAGGGATGCACTGGCTCTCTGACGTGAATTAGTACAGCATGGCCCTGGCCCTGGTTTCTGCTCTGAGGTCTGCCAGGTGCTACGGGGCTGCAGGCAAATCACTTAGCCCAGCGGGTCTGGTTTTCCCCATCTGTATGGGGTAATGATGCTTAGCTACCTTCGACGTTTACTGATGAGAAGTGCTATCTGAGTCACAGGCGTTGTTATTAAAGGTATCTGGAGTGATGATTTCTTTGGGCAGCTTCATGCTGAAGGTGGCTGAGGCCATTTCTGGCCAGGTTCCCCTGGGGCTGCCGTGGTGTCGATGTCATTGTCTAGTGTCTTTTCTTGATGAAATGATCCAGGGAGTATAAAAAGAAATTAAGATCTGTGCTCCCTCTGTACTACTCTGAAAGCAGCAAGGGTGTTCTGAGTGATAAAAAACTTATGATATAAAACACTTGTTGCCAGCTGGCAGAAGGTGAGGACATGACTCTGCTGGAGGGACAGAGCTCCTGCCTTTTGATTTGGAGGAGCAAACCCATTCTGCCATCTTTGAGGCAAAATGACAGAGATCATTGACATTGTTGAATCATAGAATGTTTTGGGTTGGAACTGACCTTAAAGATCATCTAGTTCCAACCCCCCTGCCATGGGCAGGGACACCTCCCACTAGACCAGGTTGCTCAAAGCCCCAACCAGCCTGGTCTTGAACACTTCCAGGGATGGGGCCTCAACAGCTTTCCTGGTACATCTATTAAAAATGTCTTAAGATGAATTTAAATTAAGAAGGGTTTTGATTGTGTGTTGCTACATGACCCTGGATATGCTATAAAGTCAGGAGGGCTGTTCCTTTGGGAGCGGGCTGCAGGGCAGTGCGGCCGGTCCCTGCCTGTCCCACCAGCATCCCAGACGCATTCGTCATGGGGCAAGGCCACGCATTCCCCCAGCCCCGGAGGGAGCTGGGGAGGACATGGGGATGGGGACTTCTAAGCCCTTCTGCCCTGGACATTTGTTTGGGATGGTTCTTTCTCTGTGAGCTGAGCGCTCTCAGCAGCAGACATCAGAAACGGTTAACTGAGCTTGGGCTTTGTGTGAAATAGCTGCGAAGGTCAGAGTAAAACACAACATACTTATCTCAACTCATCTGAAAATTACCCTCATCGACAGCATTGTTTATGCCTGATAGATAGCCTGAGCGCCAATTACGGTTGTCATTTCCTGAGGTGCCATCTGGGGTAGGTGTGCAGGGTGGAGATGAGGGGCTCTGCGACCAGGGCTTGTGGCAGCAGCTCCCCAGGGAGCCAAGCAAGGGCTGCCTGCCCCGTGCTGTTAGGATCCTGTGGCAGCTCACCTTGGCATCCTCTGTCCTTTTCTCTGCAGCAATCTCAGAATTATATCACAATTTTGGTTGGGTTTTTTTGAGATCTGATGCTGATGGTGCTGTGTGGAACAAAAAAAAAAAACGGAGGCGTTTCCTGCCTCAAGATGGCCACTCTCTGAGGCCATCCTGCTGCTCAGGCAGGATACAGAGAGAAGGCTGGCTTGTGTTGCGGTCCTTGTTTCCCTTTGCTATCAGTCACATCCACAGAGTCAAACAGGGGTCATCCTCCCTCCCATCCTCTTCTTCAGGGGAAAGCTGTGTACTCGGGAGACCGGCAGAAGATACAAAAGAGAAAGAAATGTGGGATGGTAGCGGCTGGCCTGATCGCGGAGGGTGGGATGTGAGAAATACAATAATACACACACACTCCCCAAAAAAAAAAGGCAGAAAAGAACCAAGAGGAGAAGTGGGGATCTTGAAAGGGTGATAGACAATGATGTTTCGATATTTACATCTTTTTTTGTGCCTGATAGACAGGAATTTGTTTCTGGGAGGCTCTTTGTACCCTGTGCCCTGCTTGAGTACACATGCAGGAAACGGATCTAATCTTGGCCTAAAAATTCTCAACTTGCATTGACTATTTTAAGAACTCTGATGAGCAAAAGAGAGCAAACTCATCCCAGGATCCATCAGTGGCATAAAACTATAAGTTCTGCATAGTAGAGTCAGGTAGTACAAATGGAAAAAAAAAACAGTCCGAGATAGACATCTGTATATCTAACACTATAAAACTACTTTCAAAAACGTGCTGTGGTAGGCAGACATGGAAGAAGCTGCGCTACTTTGCTAAAATATGATATTTAGAGACTAGGTTGCCCAAAGGGGGCAACTGCTTATACACATGCAGCCCCGTCAAGCAGAACCCCGGCACCCGCCCGTTGGGAATAGAGACACCTGTGCACGCGGGTGCTGGCTTTTGCATACACAGAAGCTGCTTTTAGGGTGCATGGGTGCAAGCCCTCCTCCCTGAACATCTGCAGGTGCGGCTGCATGCAAAGAGACAAAGGGAAGTTGAAAGGAGGCAATAGTATGTGCCCTTCATGGTAAAAAAAGTCATGAGTCACACTTCAAAATACTGCAAGATTCCATGTTTTCAGGCTTTTCTCTGCAACCAGGAAGGGCATATTTTCAAGGACAGCAGGTAATAACCTCCAGGGAAGAGGACTGTGAGCCCAGCAAAGCGCGGGAGCGGGCAACCCTGAAACTTTACCCCCAAATGTCTCAAAACAGCTGCAACTGAACTGCCCGCAGCAGAGATTCAGTGTCGCACTCTGTGTCACCACTGAAGTGTAAACCAGGAGACCCTCTTGCTGTCCTTGTGAGAACGGAGAGTGAAGCAAAGAGCTGCATCGCTTGTGGCAATGCAACTCCCACAGGAATGGCAGCACCAACGCAGAGATGTCGCACATCAGCAAGGCTTCCTTCATATGCATGTGTGCAAAGCACAGCCTAAAAATGTGTGTGTGCAGCTTCTGCTTTGTGATAAGGCATGTCAAGGCATAGCTAGACACATAAGGGTTAAACACCCATCTTGCTGCAAAGTGGGTAATAGTTGCATTTTAGCATTTATGCTATGTCACCATTTACTGTCAGGATGTTTTTTTTCTTAAGTAGAGAGATGCGTAGAAAGTATGTTGGATTTTAGGATGGATTTTAGAGCAAACTGAAACCAACTAAGCCATGCGGACAAAACCACTATGCTGCTTTTTCTTCCATGCCACTAAGTAGGCGGAGTTAAAAATCTTACCTGCTTTCTTTATTGAAAAAAATAATACCAAGATATGCATTTGTATGGATTTCTCTGAAAAGTGTTAATGGTCCTGAGAGTCACACGGTATTGCGGGGAAACTTACTACTAAAAAGCAAATAGAGACATCTAAAAAAGAAAGATGAGTAAGAAGAGGACCTAGTCTATGATTTAATTGGAATCAATGGGAATTGTGCCATTTGCCTTTGGTGGCAGCAGAATCAAAGCTGAAACACCAGCTGTAGTTTATTTTAGATTGCTGCCTGTCTGAGTTTAGATTTCAGATATCTACACAGGGTTCCTTTTCTTTTAACTATCTACAATTTATGGCAGCAATATATAGTCTAAATATTTTCCTCTACGAGAGGATCAGCTGAGGCTGTAAGGTCTGTGGGTGAGAAAAGTCCTTTCCCTTTTTTACCCAGAGGGAGGTCTGCATGGTGTGAGTCTAAAGGGGGTGGATATTGCACCACAGGAGGATGTCCCTCGGGACCAGGCCTCCGAAGCTGCACGAATGCAAAGGTGAGAGATTCGAGCAAGTTGTGCCACTCAGCACTTCTCAGGTAGAGATATGGGGAGCAGAAGCCAGCTAAGTGGGCTGGAGATGGAGCAGCCTGCGGGGTGGAAGTCTCAGCAGGTCTTTGGCTGAGAACTGAGCTCTAGGGGTGAGGAACCAGTGGGGAAGATGGGGTGGAAAAGCCTGATGTTGCCAAATCAATCCTTAATCTCTTGGAAAGTGCTGCATTGTTGTGAAACAGAGCACAGGGGGAAATATCCTCATGTAGGGAAGGAAAAAAATAAGGCTTGAAATCAAAGAAAGAGGCTTGCAGAAGGCAACAGGGAAATGGTATCCATTTTGTATAGATATAAAAGTCTGTGTAACATTAACATTTATATTTGAGTAGCTGTATCCTTCTTGCTGGTAAAAGTATATGATTACCTTTGGGTGATGAATGAAAAATAGTAGTCACTTAGTCTTTGAGAACAAAGTAGTTGCTGAGAAATCAGCATCTATTGCAGCCCCTACCGGCTCTTTAATACTGGTTAGTGGGAAGGGACAGGCAGACATCTCTGCAGGAGGTTTAGACAATCAGACAGACAGGGAGAAACTAGTGGTGAGCATTTGAGACACCAGGTGACCTGAAGAATAGATAACTTGGATGATAGAGGGACAGGAAAAGTTTTATAAAACAAAATCCAAGAAAAAAATTGTGAATGTTGGGTAGGGGGAAATGTCTAAGGGGCTAGGGCACAAAAGTAGCAGCATGCTTGTGGAGGCATATATGGAAAATGTGAACATGTGTTGAGCTTTGTAACAGCCTAGTCAAGAATCACTAGAAAAACCACTAAAAAAAAGAGGTGAGGAGCATCTTAGAGAAAAAGTTGTGGTTTGCAGAACTTCAAAGTTTCCTGGAGCACTCCTGCTGTGGGTCATTTTACCTGGCAGGTTTACTGAGGCAGAACATCATGGCTGTGTTTTCTCCTTATCCCTTTTTATCTGGCCAGAGGAGAGAAATACCGGACATGAAATAGGCACTCAGCTCTGCTCCAGTCCTCTCAATGGCTAGGATCAAGTCATTGATCAAGCCTTCATATTTCAACGAAATAATGAAAATCCTCCCACTCTTCCCCTTCTGTACTCTCTCACAGATGTGTGTGACTGAAGGTGCCCTGAGCAGACGCTGTCTGACATTATAATAGAAAGCAGCTGATGGGCAATTCTCTCTGCTAGAGCAACCAGAGCTGAAGAGGTAATATAACCTCCTATAAGCGAGGACAAATGATGACTGAGATGTCTCTATCCCAATAAATTGTACAACACGTGCTCTGCTGTCCTTGGGATTGATCCTGCATTTCTTGAATATTCTAACGTGCAAATAATTTTTAGAGGAGTTTTGGGCATGCGGAGAATGCAGCTAAGGCTCAACATGTAAAAGGTATTAGCAAACTATTTCCTGAAGCACAAAGGCCACCTGGACTTATATCTACAAAGGTTCCAGTGGCAGTAATCAAACGAAGTTTTGTTGAGTTGTTCTGAGCAGGAAGGGCGTTTCTGCTTTGGTAAAAGAAACAGTAGAATTCGTGAAGCTGAATGTTAATGAGACCATTCAAAACTAAAATAAGAGTAGCCTATCTCTGTCAGTTAATTTTAATAGTATCATTCTTCACTGAGAGGGTTGTCAAGCATTGGAACGGGCTGGCCAGGGAATTGGTTGAGTCACCATCCCTGGAGCTATTTAAAAGACGTGTTGATGTGGTGCTTAGGGACATGGTTTAGTGGTGGTTTTGGCAGTTAATGGCTGGACTTGATCATCTTAAAGGTCTTTTTCAACCTAAACGATTCTATGATTCTGCACTGAAGTTAAAACCCACCCAAAACAAAACCTCAAACAAGCCAAAGCAAAACACATCGTATCAATTTTAATTTGTTAACATTATTTGAGTGTTATGTGCTTTCTACAGCTCTCTGAGACGTAAAGAAATAGATGGAATCCATCCCCCAATTATCCGTACTAGGTTCTTGTTTCAATGTGATTACATCGTATTGAAAATTCTTTGGGCAAGTGCATGCATTCAGATACTCCTTACTGAAACCTCTAAAGAATGAGAGCAATTAGCAGTATAGGGGACCATACTATTTACATTATCTGTTGTTCAGCTTAAGTGTTCAGTTTCTCTTTAACAGGTTTTCTGTGCGTTTTCATGAGGCACTTTTGGAGGAAAGCTGCACAGAAGGGAAAATTGTTCATGAGCAAGTGATATCTCCATGAAGTGAAATTTATCTATTCACTATCACCCAGAGCCTGACAATCGATTATGGCAAACGTATCAGCCCAGAGGTAAATACAAAGGAGTTTATTAATGTGGGTGGCATGATTGGCATGAAATAGAAATAGTACTTAGCGTTTGTAAAGTATTATTATTCTGATTAAATGAAACAATTTTAATATAATGGTTCAAACAGACAACATCCTTTTTAAAGGTAGGAAACTGAGGCTTATTGAGGCTTAAACACACACACACACACACACAGAGGGTCACACCAAAAGTTTGAGGGATTAGCAGCTGAATTAGAAGACCTGACTTCCATTCTAATGCTCTACATTAGATGACAATCCACAATAGAAATAATGGAAATAAAAAAAGGCAGATGGAGAATGAAAGGAAATGTGCATAAGTGTTTGAAATAAATATATGCAGTGGGCAAGAATGAAGCTGGTAATTGAAACCTTTGCTCACTTTTAAAGACAATTAAATGTATTTGCTTGCAGTGCATTTGGAATAACAGGCTACTGAAAGGGATGATGGGGCCTGTGAGAGAAAGTGAAAGCATTTACTGAGGATGTTGCTAAAAGCTATATTTTTGCCTCCATTTTCATGAAGGAATAAGAGGACAGATGGCAGAAATTTCCCAAGGGAGAACAGAGAATTACTAGAGAAGATCAGGATCAGCCCTGCACAGGTGATCGTGAAATCGAAATGCCTGAAAAACCAATTTCTCAAGGTCGATATAGCCCATGCCTAGGTAAGCATGGACTTCTTGGAATTCTGAGGCAAATGGGACAAAATGAGAAAACTGGGAGGTGCTGGAGGACTGGTAACAGTGTCACATCAGTGATGACCTAGGGAGAATCAAAGTTGTCAGCTGGATGGTTTCTGTTTTGCGTGTGTTTTCTGCACCACACATCACTGGAGGATCTGAGCACCTTCAGTAACATCTGCCTTGTGGTCGTAGCTCTCTCAGCCTCTCCTCCAGGGAGCAGTGTCTTGGAGGACCTTGTTTCAGGAGCATTTTTTTGTTACTATTAGTGTGTGTCTTGTAGAGTATTTGTTGCTGCAGGATGGGCTGAGAACTGCATCTGGTGCCTGAACTGGAAGGTTGTAGGTTAGGGAAGAGAATGCATTTCAGTATCAGTTGCTCCTGGAGAGGTATGGTTGGACTGGAAATGGTTGGAGATTCATCAAACTAAGGAGAGGAGTTCATCCTCCCTGCCATAGCTGTTGACCTTATCTCCAGCTGATTTGCGCCTGCTTTCTCTCTGCTTTAGGGATAAAGACCCTTTTCAGACATGACCATCAGACTCCAGCTGTACAGAGGAATGCAATTCTGTTCCAGTCCCAGTCTAACAACCAGATTTTGTGAGATGTCTTTTTCTTAATGCCGTGGGAGCTAAATGCCTAAACATCTTTAAAATCTGTGTTGACTTTATTCCAATTTTGTCCGTCTATGAATTGCACAAGTGTATACAGTGTCCCTGTGCTTTTGCATCATTTAGGTAAATACGGTAGTATGAAAAGAGACAACAGCCATGGGGAACGTGCCAGAAAAGCTGAAGAGGAATATAGTGAGACAGCTTAAATACTGGGATCTGATTATTCATAGTCAGCATGATTGCATGAGAAATACTATGTCTGCTAAAGAGAATCTGTTTGGTTTCGACTTCTCTCAGGAAATGCAAGGAATTCTAGTGGACTGACACTGTGATTAGAATTTAACTTACAGACCTTATGGAACAACTGGATAGTATAAATGTAGCACAGGGTGATCAAGCTTATTCAGTGCTGAGGAGCAGGTTCCTAATTTTAGGGAGCCTCTTCCAGACCAATGTCCAGAGTGTTAGGATCACAACTGATCCGTTCTCTCTTACTAGTGGACGTACAGAGACTTGCCAAGGGAGACGTGAGCTCTAGGAGATGCTCAAAAAGTGCTTAATTTCCCATGTTGTTGGTAATGACTATTCCTCTTACGTCAAATACTTTTGTCTTTTCACAACTGAACCGATGATGGGCTTGACAATCATCTTGCTGGGTCCTGGTTTGACTGCTCTGGAAGAATTAATGTCCAAAGTAAGAACAACTTTTGGACAATTTAGAAAAAGACAGAGAATATTTTGATCTGGAACTAGCAAGTTACTAGCGCTGACCGCTGAACTGTGATGGAGACACATGGGCACTCCTGGATTTCATATAGCCTCAATTCTATCTCTCAGAATTGGTAATTTTCTTTAACAAAGAACATTTTTTCTGACATTAAGAAACCACTTGGAATGTCTGTTGTCCCTTATTCTTATGTTATTACTGAGCCTAACTTAGAAATATCGAGGGTGTGATATACAGCATGTTACCCTCATCTAAAAGGTGCAAGCACTGATGCAAAAAGTCACTTGCCCTGCAAGTGTGCCTGGTGTTGCCCACAATAAATATCTCTTTGAGGGAAAGAATAGGTGGAGAAGAGGTCATGCGTGGCTGATGTTGACTGAAGCGATGTTTGTGCCCAATACAGTAAAGATACTGTTCAGTACTTACCTTTCTTGTGAAAATATTACTATTGTAATAGTATCAACATGTCTATGTGTGTTAATTGTGTCTCATGCAAGAACCAGCTAGGGAATTCATTCTGCCCCATCACATATGAAAGTTGTGCCTCTTACCTTTGTTGCAAATCATCCTCCTGTATTTTGCGTGAGTGTCAGCTGTCCCTGTGGTCACACTGCTGACAGTTCTAACTTGATCTGCCTGCACTTCATTAAGGTAACTCACCAGGCAGTGCTTCTGGATGAAGCTTTGCACAAAGGCACTCCCATGCTTGCGGTTTGGTGGGGACATTAGGCCCAGCTGTGTGGGCCTGTGCGCTCTGTGTGATACGTAACGTTCTCAAGCCTAGAAGTAGCCCTTGCAAGTTATGCCATGCACTCGAGAAGCTCAGCTCCTGCCTGCCTCTGCATTGCTCACAGCCCTTAGTGGTTTAGTGCCACCGTGTGCACGGGCCTTCCCCGTCCCCTTCCCAGCAGTGCTGGGGAGGGGAGTTTGTGCTCACGCAGCATCTAAGTCCAGATCAGAGGTGTAGCTCGCTTGAGTAGGATGCAGGTGGTGGGAGTGGGAGTGTGCGATCACTCACAGTCGCGCTGGGTGACAGCTAACCAAGACGGCTTCCTCCGCCCACGCGCAGGGCCCAGCTGAGGGTTTTCTTTTTTTCTGTTCTCGCTTGCTGTCAAGATGTGCAGCAGGCTCTCGGTCGGAGCGGGTGGAATGAGATCACGTCCTCTGTACCATGTCAGAATGGGAGTGACTAGCATTTCCCATCTCAGTGCACGAGGAGTCAGCTTCCAGAGAGATCTGGTGGCACTGGCACTTCTTGGTGTGTTGTTGTGTTCTGAGGAGCAAGTTCCCTTTGTTGAGACTTATTTCTTACACCGAATACTGACCAAAGTTACGTGTTGGTCTACACCAGCAGCAAATTTGTCCCTGGGGTTTTCATCCTTCAGTTGTTTAAACCATACTTTTATGAATGATCAGTGTGAAGTGGGCTATGAAGAAGGAAATTAATTCTATCTCAGTTCAGTGTTAGGTATTCTGTATGCTTTAAATCAGCTGTACATAAAATGGTCAACCTCTTCCTCATCCCATGGCAGGACTTTAGTTTCTCCTTGATTAGATATAGTGTCTGGCTTAATGTGGGCTGAGGCTGGTTGAGTAGACCTGGTTATTGTATTTACTTGTGCAGTAGTTGAGATTGATATCCACTGAAATCTCAGCAACAGTTGCATGAAATTTAATCCTATTGCAGTCAAAGGTACTGCTTTGTATGGTGCCCAGCACAGTGGTCCATCACTGGAACTCCTCCATGCACTGGTAATAAAAACAATAAGTAATAAACCTACAGTTGATAATAGTTTAGTAAGGGTGTGTTGTTTGAAGTGGTGTTTGCAAGAACAGATCCTCACCACATCTCTTGGCTACCTTTTCAAGGAAACGTTAAAGACCCCTTTTTTTTCTTAAGTCTATGTTCTTCTTATGCCTGTGATTCCGTGTACATTGTGTATTATGAAGAGCAAGTATGCATCTTTTTCCGAGCTGCGAAATTCTACTATGGATAGAGTACCAGTAGGGATAATAAATAGGAACTAAATTTACATTCTTTTTTTTTTTTTTCTTTTCTTTTCTTTTTTTTTTTTTGGAAGCAATTTACATGTTATGCTTCTGGATCCTAAAGCAAAAGGAAATGTGCTTGACGCTAAAATTGGCTTCGTGGCTCCAGTTTTCTCAGCTCTGCACCACCTGCCTCTAATCAAACTGTCCAATTACAGGAAACAATTGTTTTCTTGCTTTCTGTTAAGTGCAGAAATTCATCCACTAAAGGACTTTTTACCAAATGTTGCTTTTAACAAAACCACTTTCACAATTTGTTTGAAAAAAATGTGCTGATGTTTATGTCCGGCATGTGTGTTAGAATTCAAACATATGGTCACCAAGATCCACACAAGGTCATTCACAAAATAGTAATATTTATCTTAACTGATTGTAGGGTTTGGAAGTCTCTATTGTATTGGGAGCGACTCAGTGGACATTAATAGAGTTTCGCTGTTGTTGTGGTAAGCTGAGAATCAGGCCCTGACCTATAATTATCACGGTGCTCTTATACATGAAGAGCACTGATAATACAGAAGGGAAATTGGTCTCCCTAGATATGCTTCCTCAATGTGAGACAATGACTTCAGGCTGTTTCTGAGCTGCAAATCTCCCAGGTGAAGTCCTGCTGGCGTAGAATAAAGTAGAATAAAAAGCAGAGTAAGAGGATCCAGCGGTGGTTAACAATGCTTTCCTTGCGAAACTAGATCTCAAACCAAATTATAGCCTTAACACGCTCAGTCAGTCCTACGGAAATGCATGAGATCACATGGAGAAAGTGAACACACAACTTGCCCTCTCTCATTTTAACAACAATGCTTATGTATCTTCACGTAACAACTGCTTTTTATCTGCAAAGAAACAGATTGATAAGGAAAATATTAACAATATCATCTGTAATTTAGGAGTTTACCAGTTATGCTAAAGGTATTTGATCGCCTCACAAACTTTGTATGAAATAAAATAGACTAAGTAAGAGTGCAGTGATCCCAGTTAAGAGGCCTATATGAAAAGACATTTAAAACACTGTAAAATTTCCCTGAGAAGCATAAGGCAGTTATTGGAAACTACTGAGTAGAGGAAACATGAGGAGCTACTATTCACTGTCTCATAACATGAGAAGGTGGGGGGTATTCTATGAAATTGACAGTCGATAAATGCAAAACAGATAAATGAGTAACTCGTAGGCATTAACTAGTAAGCCATCAGCATGTGGAATTAATTTCCATAGGAAATCTATATTAAACTGCAGCACAATTGGCAGCATTGCTACAGCCATGTTGAGCGGGGTGATGTACTAAAAGCTACTTTTTGTATCCAAAATGTGCGTAATATGTGTTTGCCTACAACTTGCAGCTATGCTAACTGGATCAATAGACTGTGATTTCCTCTGTTAGCTGAATCAATGCGGAGGTGTTTGGTATACACTGGAAAAAGCTTTGGAAATTGGATACAATGCAGTATATGAGAATTTGTCTTTGTCCTCATAACTGTACTTGTCTATGCCTTTTTTTCCTCCCACATTTTCCAATTTTTCTGCCTTTTAAATCAAGATCAAGAAGGGAACAATGCTGGAGATTTCTATGTTGGCTGGCTTGTACTGTTTAGCAACTTTTTGTTTGTGTGCTGAAGTGGGGGTTGGGGAATATATCACTTTATTCCTGTTATTTCCAAGATTGCTTTAGTCACACATGAACGGTTAATCTTACTGCATTTATATGGATAGCATGGTGGTATATATGATAAGAATAAAAATTCAGTAACTATAGAACAAATCTCCATTGCTTTTAAAAGAGAATAAAAGAGGAGAGTAACCTAACACAAAGCAAATGTTGCTTGCAGTGCAGTAAAACCCAGACAAAATCTGAAATGCTCCATAAAAAGGGAGACAGCATGTTTACCAATTGTTATTCCTATGGCATGGGTTTTGTTTTATTGTGTAACCTGTTATTTATTACAGTGCCCATCAACATACTAACATCCATTCTTCATATGATGGGTGCAAATATATTTCATATACGTTAGCCAAACAGCGTAAACAAATACAGCCCGACTTCTCTGGAGCTCCAGAGACCTGAGCAGCCAAGCTAATACCCTGAATGACAAGTGCTCGGGTCTCATGGAAAGTAGGTATGAAGAGATGCAATTCCCAGCACTCTTAACATCGCAGTTTGTGCCTATGTCCATTGCTAAAAGGAGATATAAAGTTTAGTCCTAAATCTTGGGTAATGCAGAGAAGAGGATATGGAGAGCAAAGGTGGTTCATAGCAGTGGAGAGCGTTGCCTAAAAATTCTTCATACGGGTGAAAAGGAATGTAGGTATTTATGTTCTGTACGTTCCATATATATAGGTCTGTATGGAGTTTTTAGAGTTAAAAGAAGCTGAAGTGGTGGATATGAAGGTACTAGGGAAAGAGTAAGGTTAGTGGGTTGCAATGCAAGGATGAGGGGTATGGGTATAGAAGATGTCCTGGCATAGACATTGGAAATGTTGGGAATTGGCAGAAGAAAAGTATCATACTGGGATAATTCCATCATTATAAAACCTTGTCACTTGTTATAAATTGACCCTGTTTTTCCTGCTGAAACAGAGAAAGGTTAACCTCTGATTTCCAAGTTTCCTTTCATATATTCCATTGAATGGTCATCCACTGTTGGTGTCTTGCTTTCCAGTTTGAAACATGGTCATCCTGCCAGGTGTATGCGTGCACACGTCTGCATGCACAGAGGGCTACTGCCAGCCCGGCCCTGCCTCCAGGGTATGGGGTGTATGGTCAAGATCAGGGAACAAAACAGAAACGGTGTGCTTAAAGAAAGAAAGAAGGATAAAAGCAGAATTTCAAAGCATCAAGGGTTCTGCAAGTCCCATAGTGACACTTCCCACCTGGAAACGTGCTGTGGTGGAGCCTTTCCCTGCTGCACAGTGGGCAGTGGGCAACGTGAGAGCTGGGACAGAGAGCAGTGAAAGCCTCAGCCTGCTGTGAGGACTCCCCGAGGGGGAAAGAAGTCTCTGCACATCAGAAAAAGCTTTTCTCTAGAATTTCTGCTATTGCCGGTTGTTTCAGGTCCTGGTGCATAAACCTTCCGGTGTGCTACACTGGAAGGATCTAAATTACACAGGTCTACCTACGCGGGAGGAATATACTCGTTATTATGGTTTCATACCGTTCAGCTCACTCTGGGATTATCCCTGGGCAGTGAAATTTCTGTATGAAAGAAAGAGGCACACATGAATCGCCCAGATACCATCATTGCTTCCTGCCCTTCACACCCCATCTTACAGCATTTTTCCCACATTTGTCACTAACCAGAATTGTCTTTTGGTGTGGGGCTTGCAACTCATTTAGCTATAGAGGAATAAAAGCCCTGAGTTTAAATACGTATGTCTAACTTTCCCTTTCAGAAAAAAATGGTGAAAAAACCCCACTTCTAACATATATGTGTCACATTACTTAGTCATGTAGGAATGGCAAGTAGTGACCCTGGGTCCAGCAAGTCCAAGAGCCAGGAGGTGCCCCCAGATGGCTTCAGAAGGAGATGCAAGAAACATGACCTTCAATGCAGTGCAGAACATGGGGTGAAGTATCACAGTGTTAGCAAAGATCGGCCATGCGATTTTAATCAGGTAATTGCCATGCGACCACTGCCAATGACACAACCTTGGAAGAGGCTGTCATAGAAACCGGTGACCCTCCTTTTGAACTAAAAGCAAGAGCTATTGGTCAGCCATCCCTGGAGCAATTCCCTTGTGGGTCAGAACGGCATTTAGTTTTGTATTTAACTGTATTGGTCAAAGCTGTTATGAGCAAATGTAGTCTTTTTATTCTGGTCACAGTGCAAGTAGTTTCTAGAAAGAGACACAGCCTGCAAGATTATGATACTGGTCACGTGGTTTTTTGAGTGGGTAGCTGAAACATTTTAAGTAACCAAAAATAATAGTAGGGAACATACGATAGCTTTTTGTTATGATTTTTATTTCATAGGACAGTCTTTAGCTAGTTATTCATGCCGAAATTCATTACTTTCAGGACTCACAAATATATTTTATGACTATCTAACAGCTTGTCTGCATATTGGAACACAACCTCACAAATAGCAGCACAGAAGCATTCGCAAAATTAATTTAATTAGTATTCTACCAGCTCTGGAGCTTAACTACTGTGAATAGGTGTTGCACAGGCAGTGTAGTTTAATGGTTCCTGTGGTATTTTAACTCCGGACTCCACAACCTAGTTTTTCAGCCTCTATGCTTATGGAAAGAGGATCACAAAATCTTTCAGTCTGCCCAGCTGTAAAATGGTATGCATATATTTAGGTAGCTTAACTAAAATTGGTAGCATGCATTGAAATATTTGGATGAAAGCTGCTTTACAGTGTAAGCGTTATTACATTATCAGCAGTGTGGCTTACAATGAAAAACCATGAACTTCTAGCTTTAGGAGCCAAGGTTTTTTTGGATTTTTTTGTGTTTTTTTTTTTTTTTTGTTTTGTTTTAACGTTAAGTATTCAAAAAATCTAAAATAGACAAAATAAGGACATAGATGTAAAACAAATAACAATGGTGTTAACTTTATTAAAAAGCTTCTTTGTGGTATCAGGCAGGAAGTGAAACTGCTTTCAAACTGCAAATATTTCTCAATCATTTCATGCCCCAGCAATCTTTGTAATAGGTTTTCTGTTGGTTTTTGCAAAATGTTCAGATGAGCAGATAAAAGTTCAGACATAGGAGGAAAGGCAGTCATTTTTCTTGGATTTCACTAGCCATATATTTCATTCTGTGATTCAAAGTGACCTTAGAGTCCGTCTCCGAGAACAGATGTGCACACTGTAAGTTTGAGCCCTACACTACTTTTATAGGGTCTTTTTTTTTTTTTTTTTTTTTAAACCAGCAGCACTATATGCTAGCAGCCAGCTTGCCGGCTTTGGGTGTTGACTCATGCTTGGTCAGAGTTCAATCAGAGATAGCTGAGGTGGAAACGGCTCCCAGCTATCTTCCCCACCCTCTGCTGGGGATGCTTCCTTGCCACAGGGCTGGCTGAATGTGAATGTGCTCCTCCACCCCGGCCAGGGGAGCTTATTGCCTGCTGTACTCATGTGAGCGGCTGCCGATTTCAGGCTGTAAACCCTGCTGACTCCAGAGGGGATACTTGTTCTGCTAAACTGTCCCTGGGCTGGTAGCTCCCAACAGAGGGACAGAGGCGACAGCTGGCAACAGTAAATGCTTCATCCATCCCAGTTAAATCTGCCAGCGAATGTGAATCAACACTTTCAGGTTTTGTGCTACTTGGAACTACTTTTCTGGCTCTGAGTATCATGCTATGTTGATTCCAGAGGGTCAAGCACAAAAGTATGGAGCACTTAAAGATACTAAATGCCCTTGCTTGGTGAATTAATGGGGCTTCTGAGCACTTGGCAACGGGACTGCTCAAAAAAACTTCCATTAAAACTGTTGTTTGACAGAAAAATAGTTTTTTCATTAAAAACGGAAAGCTAGAAAACTGAAACTTAAGCTAGCATATTCACTGCTGCACCTGGGTCAGGCTCGGAAAGCGCAAGGGCTAAGTGTTAATTAGGTATCTCTTGACTCAGTAATTCTTGCTAAAAATGCTGCGTGTGGGGCATCTAGAAGAGCAGCAGGTGTTGTGGTAGGTTTTACTTGTCTAATCTTGTAGTTTCTAGACACCACCATCCCAGTCTCTGCATTTATTCAGCCAGCAGAGGTTTATTCTTGCTGTACAACAATGGAAATAAGAAGGTAGAAAAAGCACATGCAATTCAAAATTTCCAAGGTTATTCCCTTTCCCAGTGTTCAAAAGTGATCTAATTTGAACATTTACTGGGTTGCATTTCTGTCAAACTTTTGTCTAAATTTTGACAAATTGAAATCTTGGTAAATTCAGAGAAAATTAAGTTTTTTAAAACTTTGCAGACCTCTTCTGAGGACGAAACAACCTGAATTTTTGTAAGAAAATATATGTTAACAATGTCTGCCAGGTCTAGACACTGGCCTGGGATTTGGGAGACCTGGATTCAATTCTCTGTTCATTGTATGGTTTTCAACATATCACTTAGTTTTCCGGTGCCTCACCTCAGCATCTGTGAAACAAGGGTGTTGTGTTTACCTTCCAGAGGTGTTGCGGAGATCAGAACATTGAAGAGTGTGATGTGCTCTACCGTAGTTGTATAGGACAGTGAAAAGTCTGAAGGCTGTACTTTTGTTGCTCCCTGGATTCCTGTTCTTGACATTTTGCTTTGCCAAACAGGGAAGGTCGCAAAGTTCTCTAAAATCATAGCCGTCTGCTGTTGCATGCTCCAAAGCCTGTAAAATTTTATTAGCATCTTTGCAGTGACTTCATATACTTTGTGTTGGACTTCAGTCACCTCAGGACTGGTGCGGACCAATGGGTTTATTGTTGCGTGCTGAACATCCTCACATTTCAGAGGCTGATCTGAAGACTGCTGAGAGCTTGTCAAAGTCTACATTTCATTAGATACTATGTGCTTGTTTGATATCCACAAATTTCACAAGCATGGCACTAACAGGAATGATTGCTCCATTTGCTCCACTTGTTCCTCAAAACTTTTAGATAGCTAATGATAGTAAGGTAAAGCCTGCTGATATCATGCTGCATTACAGGAGGGCAAACAGAGCCCTTGGTATCACAGGAAATATTATTCATAGGGTAAGACAACTAAAAGGAAGAGATGGAGCCTCTCCAAGCCTTGTAGGGAGTCAGTGGCTGCAGGCTGTGCTCTGGAGGTTCCAGGAACCTTGATTCATTATCGTTAGTGCACTGTTTGCACAGCATTTGTGAACGCTGTAGAAATGTTTATAAACAAGTGTCAGATAACAGAAGAAGTACTTGATGAGCTCTCTAGTCACACAGACTGCGTGCAGATCGAGAGGCACCAATGATGATGAGGAGCTGAATGATTTCTAACACAATTTGGAGGAGATGGGAGGGGATGATGTGTTTTGCGCTTGAGTGAGTTCATCTGCTCCAAAATGGTTCAGTTCTTAAATTTGTGTTTGGTGGAGCAGGTTGGAAGCTTTAAGATTGTAGGATCATTCAGGTTAGAAGGCACCTTGGAAGGTTTTTTGTCAAACCTTCTACTTGACAGTGGGGTCAGCTAAAAGATCAGACCAGGTTGCTCAGGGCTTTGTCCAGTCAGGTATTGAGAACCCCCAAGAATGCAGATTGCACAACCTCTTTGGGCAACCTGTTCCCCTGCTTGATTTCTACTGCTTTCATTGCAAAAAAACCCCACTTTTTTCCTCAGATCCAGTCTGAACCCTTCTTCTTACAACTTATGCTTGTTGTCCCCCCAAAGCCATCTTTTCTCCAGGCTGAACAAGCCCACCTCCCTCAGCCTCTGCTCATTGTGCAAGTGCCCCAGCCCTGGTGGCTTTCTGCTAAACTCACTCTGTTTTGTTGATATGCTGCTTCTCCGTCATACAGATTTACGGGAAGAAACCTAATTCCTTTAAAATAAAAATTTTCCATGGGAAATTTCAGTTTTCCCTGTAGAAAACTGTTTCCAGTTCCAATGTGGTCCATGCAGCCAGCTGATGGGCTGCAGGGCTTCTGGCCTCACCGGCTCTGCAGCGTTGCAGCCGTGGTTGGGGCACATTGTCAGCTGGCATTGCCAAGGGTCTCACTCAGTTCCAGGACTGCTGAAACATTACTCCGGAGTTTCCAGAATGAGGTACTATGTAATTTCAGGGAGGAGAATTTCCAAAACTGCGACATTTTCTTCTCCGAATCGACTTCTCCTCCAGTTCCCCTTCCCTCCCCACCCCCACCTCCCAAAGTAATTTTCTTCAGAATTTGTAGTAAGGCGCAGGCTGCACCTACAAATCCTTTTATTTTAATTTACCTAGAGGATTGTGAGGAATGGGCAGGAGAACCTGTCATTAGTAAAGTGTTTGTTTAACAGAATAAACTGTTTCCCTCCTTACTGTAGGCTTCAGATTCTGAACAATTATTAACTTGTAGCCTTCCCTCTTCCTTCCTTCCTTTTCTCTTTATTGTTGGACCTAAAGTTTTGCGATTCTCTCTTATCTGCTGCTTTCAACATGTTAATAGTGAATTTTGGTGGGATTGCATCGGCAGAAAGCAGAGGATGTTCCAGAGGGGATATTAAAAGAACAGTAATATAATTAATTATTGTTTTTTATTAATAATTATTTTGTTATAGATATAATCCTAATTCTTTTCATGCAGGCAAGCTCAGAGTGTCCTAGGCAAGCTTCAGAAGGGGCTGTGTTTCTAGTCCTGGTGCATCATCTAAATTGGCCTCCTTTCCTTCTGTCGCCCTCCCTGCTCTACCACCAGGCCAACAGCTGTGTGAACTTGGGATTGACTCTGAGGTAGGTGACGTCATCAGAAAAGCCATACGTTTCTGGCCGGTATGGCTTTGTATGAAGAAAATGAGGCAAAAGAGCCAGTAAATTTCATTCATCCACAGAAGGTGCCTCACAGCATGAGGTTGAGCCGGTGGACTTCCGTGCCACAGGAGGTTGGAAATGTGAATGCCGTGCTGGATTGAAAAGAGCCTAGAAAATGTTATGAACAGTTGTAACATTTGAAGTAATAAGACAGGCTTAATTAAATCTCATATTTCAGGACATTGGCTAGTCTCTGTAGGGATCAGGAAGGATTTTCCCTTATCCATATGCAACATTTCATAATTGGCCAGGTGCATTGTGGGGTTCTTGTCTTTCTCTAGATCTGAGGCAGTGATTAAATGTCTCTGCTAGGAGTGGGATGCTGGACTTGAGTGGTTAGCCTGATGTGGCATGGCAGATTTGATCTTCCTTTAGGTTGTCAGTTACCTTCCCTTGTGGTTTTTATTGTGATTCTTGCAATATTTGATGTTTCTCTAGCTCCTGGATGAAGGTAATGGCATTGAGAATCTTGGCTGTCACCAGGATACTAATATTTTATCCCCCCTTTCAGTACAGTAAGGTTTGGAAACATGACCAAGGCCTCTGAAATAGAAGAAAACTCAGGTCATATTCTACTGTGTCGTATATTGTATTGATTGCTAATACTGTCTTTCCATGTCCCAACTCAGAGCAACTACATAATCCATAACCTTGTCCTGTAATGAAAACGAATGAATTAAGTGGGATAATGCTCTTGACCTTTGAAGTGCTCTGAGACATGGATAAGAAGGTGGGTTTTGTGCCTGCATGTTCTTCATGGCTGCACTAGTTGTGACTGCAAAACTATTTCTACTGAAACATTCAGTGTTCATGTAGCTGGAAGCCTGGAAATCTTTACGCTTTTAGGGTAGTTGAGAGGAGAATCTAGGCCCAAAGCTAGATGTTTGTGTATCCCTGCTTAACTCCTACCCATTGTATGTCCCAGCTTCCTGGAAACTTAAGTTGCAGCTTAGATCTCCCACATTCTTGAAGTCCTAATGTGGTCATGCAAAGGGTACAAGTGTCTGAAACAGTGGCTCACTTGATGCAGGGCAGACGTGAGGTATTGGGTATTGGCCAGGATGTGCCTGCAGATGTATTGTGTTACCCTGGTGGGAAATGCTGAGGGCACCAGCTGGGAGTTCATCCACCACTGAGTATAAAACACTTCTAGCAGACACACCATGTGTTTCTGACTGTTGTGTAGAGATACACAACCTTTTTGAGTTTTGTCCTGGGGGCAGCCACCAGTTATATCCATTGGCCAGCTGCTCGTGGTCATTTCACTGGGGCCAGGAGAGTGTGGAGAGGGTCAGAGGAAACTTGACCAGCCTGTGGTATCTTGCCTGGCACATTAAAAACACTCCAATTCTTATGCTGTATTTCTATAGAAAGGACAAGATTTTAATTAAAAGACCTTTTGTTAAAAGACCTTTCTCTAAAATCCATTGTAGAGGAGTATTTACAAATCATTAAGATTGCTACTAACTGTCACTGATCAGTGTTCACAGTGAACTAGGAGCAAAAAGATGTATGGTACTGGCCATTTCTTAAATAAGGAAGGGCCAGTCCCCACCCTGAAGTGATTAGTTATTGCCCAGCATATATATTGGGTGATGCAAGGAATATGAAAATGATCCCCAATTAGTTTAGTGTGGAAACTTCTGATAATGTTTTAATAATATTGGCTCTATGCAAAAAATTAGCTTTTTTCTCAATAATTAACGCTTGTGAAAGGTTTAATGTGTATTTATTATGTTGCGATAGTGGCACATGGGCAGAATAATAAGGGTTTGTGTATGCATGAAAATGTTTTCATCTGCATGTTGACTTTTAATTCTTTTTCTTTTTTTAAATGCTGAACGATAAGATTTATTATAAATTAAAATAAAAAGATGGGTTATTCCTCCAGAGTGGCCGTGGTAATTTCCTCAATGACATGGTGAAATGTTTAGGTTGCGTGCAGAAATGAAAACTGCACTACTTGCTTGGTACCTGCAGATCTTTGTAAAGTAAATTTGCAGCATATGGAAAGATTCTTTGCAGAATTTCCAGAAGTTTACCTGGTGTGCATATGTATCTGTGTATAAGTCAAATTAATTTGCTTTTAAGTGAAAGTAAGTGAAGAAAAAATACTAATTACACCCAGATCCAGTGCAAAATGGTTTCAGTTTCTTGAACAGGACACCTAGATGTGAATCATCATATTTTCACTGTCAGAAAAACCTGAGTGGTTTTTCCCTCAGGGTAACAAAGGTATATGTCAACTGTCTGAATATGAAAGCTCAGTGAAGGCAACACACATTAGTTTTACCATGAGGTAAACTTCTTCAGGTCAAGCCCAGGCAGGGGGACAACACTCATCTTGGCAAGTCACCTCATGGTAAAACTTGTAGTGCCTCATGGTCACTATTTTTGTACCTTAAGGTAGCTGACGTGCATCTTCGGTACCCTGAGGTAAAAATGCCGCTTCTTTATCAGCAACCACCAGCCCTTGGATGCGTATGTGCAGGCCAACACTGTGCTCCCTGGCCATCCCCAGGTGTGACAGTCAGCCTGTACCTTTGCCTACCCCATCTCTTTCTGCCTTTCCAGCGTGCTTCATGACAGAATGTAAGTCCAGCATCCCTCATGAATTCATTTCAACCCGCTTCTTTCAATAAGCCTGGCTCGTAACAAATTTGCAGTCTGTCAGAGGTGTCCTTTTAACTAGTTTTGGAAAGATGTAATATCACTGGAAATCACTGCATGGTGTGTATTCTGCAGCCCTGAATGCACTGTAGGCACTGAGGGCTCCTTGCATCATGCTTTTCTCCTCGTGGGCACTCTCCAGGCTCCTCTCCCATCTATGGCATCTTTAGGTGTTCCTGCTGGCCACAGTTTTGCCCTCTTGTTCTTGGAATATTCCCATTTTCATCTCTACCAGGAAACAGGGCCTTCCTTATCTCTCTCTCTCATCTCTCTGTCATTCGCTGAAGGTCCCTTATTTGTTCCTGTGCTAGGAGCTGGGAATACACTTTTCCTTCCCACCAACCTTATCTCCCAGACAGAACAAAAAGTAGTAAATTATTCAGGTGCCCACATTTTAGCTGTAATGGGGTGAGAAGCAGATGGTTAATAGCAACTGTTATTTTTCTTTTCAGTATATAAGCCATTGCAAGGGGAAATAAAGGTGTTGGTTTGGCTAGGGAGAGGCAAGGGATTGCATGCATCCCGCACTTTTCTCTTTGGGTGAGCGGGTTGTCATCAAAATCATATGGTCTGTGCTTTGATTTGTAGAACTTCTCCCGAACATTGGGCTTGCCTGGAGATGACATTCAAAAGTTCCCATATTACAGGCAGACAGATGAATGCCCTCAAGCTGAAAGTAAGACCTTGCTTGACTCAGAAAACTAATGTCATTTTCCTGGTGTTGTTATTGAAGGTAGTGTTATACTCCTGTGTATCTGAACATGACAGCAGTTACAGCATGGGTAAGTGCTTATAATCGGCTGTGATAGTGTTTATTTTAGAAGTCGAGAGAATCACAAGAAACCTGCTTGCTGAATGATTTTATCGGGGAAAACTGTTGCCTTACAGCTATGTAAACTTACAGACAACCAGAAAATGATGTGGTACCAAGGCATCGCAACACCTTAGATACATTCTATGTTCTAGGTGTGGAAAACGTCTCAATTCAGGAGGTTTTATTTGAGAGTGCTATTTGCTTGTCAACTACTCTTTTTTGCTTCTGTCACAGTTTGCCTTCCGCTGGTGAGAAGTTGTGTTTTCCCATCTCCACTTCCCCTACAACTCAAAATGTGTAGCATTCCAGTGTACCTCTGCCACCACTCTATGTTCCCGTTATTGAGTTATTCTTTAATATCGATCATTGTCTTCTATCACAAAGCTTTAGCAGCAAAGGGCCAGAGTATTCTGATCACGTCTCTTTGACTCCCTAGATGTGACTCTAAGCTCTGCTAAACCTGCCCAGGATCAAACTCTTGATTTGTTTGTGAGTTCAGACTTCTTATCCCCAGGTCCTGTGAGCGATCTCTTCATGTGGGTGGCCTGTGTGCTAAAAGGTTGGGCCTTGCATATTTCTAGCCAAGTCACGTGTGGGCCTCTGGAATCTCAGAAATTTTCCACTTGATAGAAGAAGGGGACTTCAGAAGCACTGCTATAAGTACTTAGAAATATAGGGTGAGAAAATGTTTCAGTGTGCTGATACCCTACTCTCCTGCTTGCTTTTGGAAAATGGTGGTATATTTCTTTGAAACTGCAGCTTGGTGTACTTAGTGGGTGTGGGCTGGTTTTGACCAGAGTTTACTCGGCTGTCACAGAAATGGCACGAGGGCTTGGAAAGCTGCAAGATGCAACTTTAAACTTGCATCAGTTACATCAGTATGCCTGGTCTTCGGTGAATTTTGAATTGGCCCTTGAGTTATGATGAGAGCTTCCTGAGGTTCAGGATACTGTGAAGGGAACTCTGCCCCTTAGAAATCACTATGTTAGAGGTTCAGCAGATGTATCGAATGAACGACTTTTGGATTCCTGGGTTTAAAATGCAAGTCATGGTTTTTGACATAAGTACAGGCTTATATTATTAGTGAATGGTCTCAGCAGAGGCAAAATACCATTTACAGGTGAGAGGAATGATCAGCTTCCTTTGCCTTTAAGGAAAACATTTTCAGATTTTTCACAAGTAGATATGAGTTTACAGTTCTTGAACACAAACGACTTAGGTAAAGGCTTCTGTAAGCAATATGGTGGGTCATTAAAGGTCCACAGAGGAGGCAGTAAGTGGTGACAAGTATCTGCAGGTGAAAGCCAAGTAGATAAATATAAGGTACTTTGGCACCTGTTTTCTTATCTAACCTTTTAAGATTGTCATTAACAGTTTCCTGTTTATCCTTCAGTTGAAATCTCTGCTCACCTTGAAGAAGCCGATTGTTCAGTGAGAAGACTCATTAGGAACTACATCTTGCTCCATCTCAGCAATTGGGCAGTCAGCCCTAAGGTTTTATTCCCAGTTCTGGCTGCTTTGCTTAACGAAATGTTGCTGAAGCCTGGTGTCTTTGGCCATCAGAATTTATTTTCTTTAAAGGTAAAGGTTGTGTGGTTTTCATTTAAAAAAAAAATTTTTCTTTTCTTCTGTTTCTTTCTTTGGGCCCATTTTAAGATTAAAACCAAGAGGTATCTCAGGGGGTTTATGGTCAGCTCACGTTATACAAAATTACACGCAGTAGGAAATCTGGGGACTTCTCTCTCTTGCTTCAGTGACTCTAGCAGCTTGCCCAGCAATCCTACAGTGACATGTTGTAAGGGTCATGGGTTTGGAGCAGAGCCAGCAGTGGTGTTAGGAAGCAGAATTCCTTATGACTCCACCATGATTTTGTTTTGTTTTGGTTTTTTTTGGTTATTGGCCCAGTGCAGGCAGCAAAAGTAGCGTGTCTGAACGTGTTTCCTTGTCTGTTCTGTTGGTTACCCACTTTCTTCTCCCCCAGTTCAGGGAAAGTTGCGAAGAAAGGTTTGCCTGTGCCCAGCAGCACTGCAGGTGTCTGTCCCTCTGAAAGAGTCCCAGCACTGTGGGCGTGCTGGAAAGAAAAATCCCCAGTGACTTCACCCTGCTTGGCTTGTGGTGGTTACTCACAATGAGGTCATATTTTTTTCTATTTTTTCTTTCTTTTTTTTTTTTTTTTTTTTTTTTTAGCTCTGCATGTTTAATGCTACATCTGGGTTTTTGCATATGAGTGAAACTGCAGCTCCGGGACTGATTCAGGGAGTTTTCTCTGCAGAGTAGTTTTGGTGAGTAAACACAGATAAGAGGAAGCTGGGTTAATCCAATAACTCCTCCCTCAAGGGCAGGTGCAGCAATGTGGCTCAAGGTACGGAACAGAGGAAATGCCTTGTTGACACAGGTGATCAGAGAAAAGTGGCCAAAATTGATATAATGATATTAGTTTGCAATGCAAAGCCCTGCTTTCTCAAGGCTGCTATTTTCAGCCCTCTGTAGCACGTCTCTGTTCTTTCACCTCCGTTTGGTCAGGCATCCTGTTGTGAGTGAGTTCCCAGCTCCTCTTCATGATCTCTCAGTAGCTGCGTTGCTGCAGTGCAGCTTGGACTGTGCGGTGTTAACCTATGAGGATTATTAAAATAAACTCTGAGTCATATTTGAGCTGTATGTGGGATAAGATGGTTATCAAGGTTTATTTTTTCTTATAATTAGGTCTCTTAAACATTGCCTCATTAGATGTCTTCTGTGACTGTTGGAAAAGTCCTCAGGGGTATAGCGGTTGTGTGTTTTCAAGGGAAGTTCATGTGATAAATAGCATACTTGCCACTCTGTGAAGGTGGTGGGTTTTCTTTTTTTTTTTTTTAATTAATGACAATTAAAACCAGGCATTTATCTTAAATCCTTGGGTTTTGTCCTGAATTCTCTCCAGCCGTTCCGCTGCTGTTGCAGCTCTGGTATTCTATAGCAAGTAAGAACATAACATTACAACTCTCTACCCACACGTGGGAGATGGGGGAACTGCATTAAGAGCCCATCAGATAGGAAGGTAAGAGGCTGCTTAGGTTTGTATGGAGCCACTTCCAAGTTTGGGAAGCGGGGCTGGAGTGCCTTGGCCTGGACTGAACTCTTAAGTCCTGTCAGCACTGCTGGCTTTGTAATGGCTCTAAGCAACTCCTTTCCATTGTGTCCTTGAATGTTTAGCACACAGGGTTTCAGGCGTGGCCCATCTTTGTCTCTGTGGTATCCCTCTCCTTTCCCCATGCTGAAGGGGCTGCCTGGGGAGTAAGCACCGTATGCTTTCCCCTGCTCTGCGCTAGCGCGAGCTTTCTGTGTTGCCTGTCCCCTGCCCTCTGTTGCTCACGTGGCTGTCCGCTGGCTCACCTCCACTTCTCAGTGCCTCTATCTGATAAGACCGGTGCTGTTTAGATACGTTTTTGGGAGGTGTCGGAAAAATATCCAAGGAGACATAGTTCTTTCTTTAGTCATCTTTTCTTCTAACCTCAATCAGGAAGTCTTGCTCTTCAAATTCTGCTTCTCCAGTGGTCACCACAGTTCTTGCCTCCTCCTGTCTCTGCCCTTGCTTCCCCTTCAAAAACAGGAATAACTGGCTTGCTGCTCCTGCTCAGAGCTGGTGGGACACCACAGGTGAAGTAGGAACTGCTCTGAGAGGAAAAAAAAAAAAGGATGTTGCTGGTCCTCTGAGGCATACCTCTGCCTTTCTGCTTTCCACTGTCGAATTATCTCTAACTGCCACAAGTTTTAGGTGAGGTGGTTAGATAGAGTTAACTGCATAATATGATCTCTCCAGTGATAGCTTTTACAGTCAAACGTTGCAAAGTTTTTCCATTTCTTTCTTCATTTTTTTCCTCTTTGTATTCTCTTTTTGTTTGCTAATGATGAGGTATCTAGAAGGTATTTTTAGAAAGACTAGTGAATCCAGGATGCTCACAACCTTTAGTAGAAATGCCTTTTTTTTTTTTTTTCTGCAAATCTGTGCCAAAGGTTCATACATTATTTAATACTTGTCAGTATTCTCCTCAATTCAAGAGTTTCAGCCATGTAGTCAGGGACAAGTAGGAAATAATATGTGGTATAAGTGATCACTGCTCTATCAGGAGCAATGAGTAGTGAGCAGAAACCATGAGGCTGGGACTTGTTTCTCTGCATGACTTGATGGATTGACCTGTGATTAATCTGTGAACAGGAAGAAAAGGGGGATAATTAACAACAAACATGAAATCTGGAATGCATAATTTGACCAGTCGAAGCCGCAGATTAGCTGTTTTTTCGGATTCAGAGACTATTTGGAAAGGTTAAAGCTAGGAGGAGTTCTGGAATAGGCTGCATCAGCAAACTGGTACATTATTTACTCTGGCAAGGTTTTCAGCAGTAGGGAAAGCTATTCCAGGAGGTGTTAGTCTGGGCATGGTCAGCACTGGCTCAGAGTTTGTATAAAATGCAGATTCAGGAGATTACTGGGCACAGAAGCAGACTTTAGGAGTTGTAAGGCACCTCGGAACGTCAGCCTGTTGGACTATTGAATCTGCTGAGACGTTCTGTTCTCCTCTCTGGAAAAGAGGAACTGGCCCATCCTGTGGAATGACTAACAAATTGTCCCTGAGGACTTGCCAGTTAGGTAGGAAAATGTTATTTACCTTTAAAAAAAAAAAAACCCAAACAAAAAAGGCAATGATTTTTACGCACATTCAAGATGCTAATAATAAACTGTCAGTGGAGTTCTGCCGTCCGCTCATAACTGTGGTCATCTCTTCTCCGCAGTATGACTGAGTGTTAGCATTTGTCATTTCACCCAAACTACTCATGCACTAAAACTAACAATTTGGCCATCACATCTCTCCTGGGAGGTTTGGATGTGAATCATGGAAGAGGTTTGTGTCCGTGCCACAAGTCATGGGAATTGTGGAAGGAAATTATTATATGCTAGATTTGTTTTATAGTAAACCACATACTGTCCTAGAGTTAGGCCCCTACTTTACATTCTCAGGAGCCAAGTCAAGGACTCCGAACTCAGATGAAATTCCTCTTGCAGTTGGAAAGTTTGGCTGTCCCAAACATAATTCAGGTTTTCACTTGGCTTCTTGTTTATGGTTTCTTTTCTTTCTCATATATTTTCTCTTTGGATTCGGGCTTGCTCTTTCACATGAAAAATCTGCCTTGATTCCTTGAGTGGCTGGTCAGTACTTTTCTTTCGGTACTTCTTTTTCTTCTCTTTCATATAGTTATTTTGTTGAGCATCCTCACTTCCCATTCTGATCCATATGGGTTTTTTTTGGTTTTGTTTTTTTTTTTTTTTTCTTTCCTCCTGCAATCTCACAGGGGAAGCAAGGGTTATGAACATCTTTCTGGAGATGGCAGATATCTGGGGTAGGCCCTGTTTAAGGCTGGATTTTTAGTACACCCTGCCCCAGGAGCTGAGGGCGTTCAGTACATCACACACATAAACTAGCTGAAGAGCCAGTGGACTCAGCTGCAGCAGAGTTCACATTTGCTCTGTGATTGTCCACTCTGTAGACTGATAAACCCTGTGCACTGATTTCCAAACTGTAGAAATTTCATTAGTATGCCTTAAAAAAACAAACACCACCTCCTCTCCCCCTAAAAAACACCCACCTGCCCCCCCCCAAAAAAAAGGCAAACCAAAAAGAAAACAAACAAACCACCAAACAACCCTCCAAAACCCAACCATAAGCCCCAAACTCTGCAGAAGGGAGAGCAAAACTTCCAGGGAGATACTGGGTTCATTCTGCCTGAAATGTATTGTCTGCAATATCTCAGGTAAGGTCTTCTGCAGGGAAGTAAAATAGTTTGTGGGAAGAACTCTTAAACTAGCTTTGCAGAATCAACATGATATTTTATTGTTTTGTAGAACTTGCTTTTACATATGAAAAATAATTAAAAAGGGAATACAATTAAGCTGAAAGTAACTAAGGCTGGATAGATTCACCATAGGAAGTGATGACATCTGGGGCTTAACAAAACCCAACCTGTCATGTTCATCCAAATGGTATTTTGAGATATGTACTGAGCTTAAAAGAACTAATATTCCATTTGAAAAGAATAAAAGATACTATTTTGGATCTTATTCTTTTCTGAGGCACAGCTGAATGGAGAAACCAAGCTTTTTCCATACAGATATATGAGACAGAATTCATACTCCACCAAATGAGACCTTTACGCTTCCACCTGCATATTATGACTCTAATAAACACGTTATCAGCTCATGAAAATGATGGCAAACAGGTGACTGGAGGATTTGATAAGTCAGCAGCAAAGATTAACAGATTTTTCTCAGGGAAAAGCTTCGAGAGATTCCTTTATTTAAAACAATTGCAGCATGTGAATTTACTGCACTTAAATCATTACTGGCAATTAGTATGTGTCAGAAGGGTTGCAGCTGGCTCCAATTACAGGTAGGGCTTTTAGAAGCTGAACTTAATTGTACATGTGATAGTGAGAGGTTGAGGAATGCATACCAGCATAATGGTGCTCCCAGTGCAGAAAGGAGGGCAAGATGTTATGAGCCAGGACCTGATTATTTTAACTGGGCTAGTCCCTGCCTCCTGGGAAATAGATATCGTAGGGGAAAAGTGCTGGGAATGCAGCAGTTCACCTTGCTGAGCTTCTTCGGTGGTGGGGAGAGCTTAGAAACTATGCAATACCTCTCATTTGTCCCTCTGCAGTAGGTTTGCCCAATTTAAGGTCTTGCAAGTCAAATCCAACCTGGGCTGCGTAACTCATCCAGCTCGAGGCCAGTTCCCTGCTGCCTCAGAGTCCCTGCAGCTGTAGGCTGGGAGTGGTTTGCAGGCTGCCTGGGTTTTTTGATGGGACACTCCCTCTTGTGTAATTGTCACATGTGAAAAACTCTTTCCTTGTATGATGGCAGTATGTTGGATGCTGGTATAAGGACTTGTGGACTTTTATCCACGTGCTTGGGATGCTTCAGCTCTAGTCGCTTTACCAGGACCTCTCTCAGTTGCATGGTGGGGCTATGGCCATACACCTTCACCCTGAGGTGATGGTCATGGACCAAGGTGACTTTTTTGTCTTTCCAGTTCTCTCTCTGGTTGTGTGTGTTTCTTCTCATATGGCAAAATAGTGATGTTTTGAATAGAAGATTAAGACATGTCTGATCATACGTTAGGAATGGGGATCACCCTATGTGCATTTTCATACTTCCCTAAGAAGCAACGTGGTCCACCTTGCCAGAGAAACTTATCTTAGGTGCTCTTGAAGTTCCAGTTATATTGGTGATTAGTATCTCCTCATGAGCTGTGTTGCTTTGCCTAACTCCTGTGCCCTGTTACAGAAGCCTTAAAGTGTGGAGGATAAGTCTTAATATTCCCATTTAGGGATTCAATGTTGCATATAAACTTGATGTGTGTCCCTCTGTCAAGATGACGCCCTCAGCTGGAGCCCGAGCTTACTGCTGGCTTGTGGAGGGGCTTGTGTACATTTAGTGGAGGAAGGGGGAGAGCGGAAAGCATGATACCTTTTTGTCTCTTTCCTTCCCTCTCTCGAATGACCACTGGAGGAGAGAGGTTAAACCTTTGTGATCTGTGTACTCCTGAGTCTTAGCTTCCTTTTTCCAATAGAAAGTTGTATCTAGCCTATTGCATTTAGAAATATTTTCTTGGAAAATTTCAACTGTATGTTACTACTTCAGCTGAACTTATTCATAAGCTGTGGTATGACTATATTTGTGTCTCCTCGTTCATTAGCCAGCAAATAGCGCTTGTGTGGGCAGAAGGCAGGCATTCTGCAGTGTGCTTGTACTTGGGCTGATGCATGGAGCGCAAGCATCCTATTGATTCTTTGTATTGCTCATAAACCCATGTTTGATCAGCAGGACATCTACCATGAAACTCATTAGAGCTGCTATTTTGGGAAAGCAGGGTGATGTTTCACATACCATGTGCTAATGTGAAAAGGATGCCACGCTTGTAAAACTAAACTGAAACTTTGTTGGAGAAGCATTAAGCATTCCAGCAGTGCACACAGACCGACTTTCCAGTAATTCCTCCAAAGTCTTCCCTCTTACAACTTTTCTACTTACATCCAAGTTCCACAAATGTTGCCATAATGTTGATAATCTATTTTAAATCCCTAGCTCTTTCTCTGGGTTTTTGAGATGGTAACAGTAATAAAGCAATGACAGGGACCTGGGAAAAAAGAATCTGGGATTCCCAAACTCTTCCTGTGTTAATGTACTTTTCTTAATATCAGCACCAACAGAGGTACTTGCTGCTGCATGCTCAGCTAGTATAGTTGTTTGGAAATTGTATTAGTTTGTTGTATGAGGCCCTTGCAAACAGAAATGCTGCTGACTCTTTGTGATTTGTTCAAAAGCAGCAGACCCATTTTTGACACAAATACATGCTGCCTCTACAAGAAACGATCTGTCATAAGTCCAGTAGCTAATGGTCTGTTCTGCCCCATTTCTTACAGCTCATAGAGTGCCCGCAGTGCTGTGGGGCCTGTGGCTGGTGCTCCTAAACACCACCATGTTGCCACGCAATGGCACCTCTAGCATCACCTCAACTGGGTTGTGCACTGCTTGTCACTGTCAGTTCCTGGGCACGGAAGTGCCAACACAGGAGACAGAAATCCAAAAGAAACTTTGAATTATGTTAAAGCAGCACATCCTGCATCCCTTTCCCAGCTTTGTCTCAGTGTCTCAAGAGAGAGGCCCGTTGTACATACGAGAGGGATGTAATATTTGGGGCACTTAGAGCCATGCAGCACAATGGAATGCGCAGGAATGTTTGGAGGTGAACTGTATTAGCCGTTATTGATGCTAAACCTAACATTTTATTCTCCTTAACTGTGCACAGAGAGCTGAACTTCAGCATTGCTGGGCCTAGAGAGGGGCAGCAGAAAACATAAAAGGTAAAGGAGCAGTGCTCATTGGGCACACGTCCCTTCTCATAGACTCTCTGGAGGCCACGAGAGGGTCAGGGCAGGGCTGTCTGGGATACTGCAGGGCCATGGGGCTGTCCTGTTGTCACCTCCCTACAAGTGCCCTGCTGGCATTGTCTTAGGGCTGTGAGCTGCCTTCAACCTCTTTGGTAGATTTGGTGTTGGCAACTCCATGTAGTTCCTGCAGCTCTCCGCACATACCAGAAAGAGACAGCTCCTTTTATTTTTTAAAATGAAAGCAGAGATGATCGTCTTGTAAAGTAATTGCTGGGATGATTTTGCCTTCTAAGAAACAAAGCATTACTGTTCTTAATGCAAATTTAAACAAATGCAACACTGCTCTTTATGGAAACTGCCATGGGCTATGCAAGAAAGTTCATGTCATGAGACAACCAGGCTGCTAATGGGCTGTCCTGGGTCTTGTTGGACACATCTCTTTGAGGACTCCAAGAACTGTACAGCTGTCTTTTAATTATATTTCCACAGCTGAGTACCCTTCTTGCTTTGTGGGAACAACCTCCATCTTAGGCAATTCACTGTGAAGAATGGAGTTTGCAAATAGATTTCTTTCCCTTAGTGGATTTATTTAATGGGAAAAGGTTCTGGGGAAGTAAATCCAGCCTCACACATGGGACTTATTCTTTCACGTGCAGGACTCCAGCAATTTGTTCTGCTCTCCCACAACTCATCTATTAGAACTTAGGAGCTGTACAAGAGACTTAAAGATAGACCATTACAGTACTAAATAAGGAAGGAACTCCTTGTCCTTCTTTAGTGTTGAGTCCTTCTTCATTGTTTTCTTTTGTCTTTAGTCATTATAGTCATATCACTTACCAGCATTGACTGTACAGATCTGTTGGGGACTTTTGGTGAGACCTGGGATCTGGGAGGAGAACTTTTGTAATCCTGCCAGCTGCTCTGACTTTGTGTCCTGGGGCATAGCATTTTGGCTTTCTGGGGTCCTGTACAGTATACCATGAAACAGCTATAGCAGTATCTATATAGAGAAGCATAATGGCATATGAGAACTGCAGATGCATAAAATTACCTGTAAGTTCTTCAATGAAAAACATGCTCTAAATATAAATTATTGCCTTCAATTTCAATCTGTTTATGGCTTTGGACAATGTATACCAACAAGAGCTTTTCTTCTCTGCAGCAGTCCTATCTCTGTGAAGCTACTCAGCTTCAGAGACTCAAAGCTCCTTACATGGCTCTTCTTCCTCTCTCTTACACGCTCCCAAATGATGCTGTCTAAAATGACTTTATTTCTAACAGTCTGCAGCACATTCGTGATTATACCTTGTGCCTGAACAGAAAAGCCAAGAAGGCTTTTGGTTGGACTGCAATTCTTTTTGAAGAATGAGAGCTCTGATGACAAGACGTGAGGATCCTGGGGTTTTGGGAACAACACTGGCTATTGCAAAACTTTGGATAAAAACAGGGAGTCAACAATGCTTGAGGTCACTTTATTTTTTATTTTTTTTGTCCCCATTGAAGACAACAGCAACTGAAATGATTCTTACTTGGCAAAGAAGCCTCCTTCTGTTTCCGTTTTACCTTTAATAACCTGCCTTCTTGTCTCCCTACATTCCTCAAGCTGTGATAGCATGGAGTTCCCTTACAGCCCAGGTGGCATTTTGAAAGCCACAGGACATGTCTGTCTTCCTTAAAAATCTGTCTAGTGAAAAAGCAGTTTCTTATTTTCACAGGTTTGTTGTCCCCCGTGTGGGAGGCAGTCCCTATTTTGTTTCCTCCACTGCCATTCTCATCCCCCATGTTTCCTTTACAATGTCTTCTCTGTGTTTGGGCATCAATGGCTGGGCTTCACCCTCCTCGGGGCTCCAACTGGTGGGGATTTGCCTTAACAGCCAGTCCTTTCGTAGCAGGGCTTTTTCTAAGACCTCTTGCTCCCTTGGGAGAAGCTGTCAGCCCACACAGCTTGTCTTGAACAAGGGAATATTTGAAGGTTTTACTTAACTCACTTTCACCGTTTTTCACAGATTAGTATTTTTTTTTAAACCCCGTTATGTTGTTTTAATTGAGTCTTGCCACCAAAACAAATGAACATTGTGTCACCACATCTCAGTTCCTTTCATACAACCACAGCTAAGAGAGTTTGGAGACGGTGCTACCTGCAGAAATGTTGAAGCCAATGTTATGTATAATCGTGATGGATTACATTCAAGCTACTCCATACATAAATCTGGTCACACCAGAACAAGAACTGTGGAAACTATATAACATTAATGTATGCTCATTACATTCCTCCTTTCACAGGCTCCAAGGCTGTCAGGGGGGTGGGGAACATCGAGTAACGAGGAGTTAGATTTAAACATTTTACTAGAAACCATTGCAGTTCTTCATCAAAAAGGGGGTGCCCTGTAAAAAAACAGTGCTTCTGTCATGTACAATGGCTGCTAAGCAGTAATGACTTCTACGTTTGTTTTCTTTTTATTGGTTGCAAAGAAGCTTTTCTCATTTGGTAAGTTTATTGAAAAAGGCAAGATTTAAAAAAAACCCAACACCTTGCAAACTGTTTAAAATTTATAGTGCAGCTTTCTACTCCCTTTGAAACCAAAGACAAATTTCCTACTGATTTTATCAGGAGCAGTATAAAGCCCTAAAAAGATAAGTAATGTTCTTTCTACCTCCTGTGGAAATGTGTCATGGGGTTCCTCCATGGATGGTATTGGCTATATCTTTACAAGCATACACCAAGGACTGAATTTGGCCCTGCAGTTTACATTTTGTTTATTTAATTCACAGAACCTCCACTCAAAATGAAGGCCTAACTGGCACACAAAGCGGGGAGGAGGAATATAGAGCAGGCAGCCACGTAAGGTAGAGTGTCTCCCTGCATGATTAGGGGGTGGCTGGAGCAGGAGATCAGTACCCGGAGTGACACTGTGAAGCTGCAGTGCCTTGTGTTGGCGCTTATGTCTCTTGTACCGCTTGTTTTCCAGAGACGATGAGTGGTCAGTGCCCCTAAAAATCCTCTCTTTTTCAGGGGAGTAAGTGTGGATTCAGTCATCTAACTGAAGTCCTAGATTTGAAACTTCTGCTGAGGAGCTTGGCTGGTTCAGGTGGAGGACGCCATGTTACATCAGGTATTTTTCAGAGAAGAGAAGGGAATTTCCTTTCCAGGCAGAATGAGCAGGCAGATCTGTTACTGACAACCAAGTCTGTGGTTTATTTAACTGTTTTTTTGTGTGCTGAAGGCCCTAGCTGGTGATAGGGCTGACAGGCTCCATTGCCAGCAGCTTACTGGTAGCACTATGGCTTATATCTGACTTCCTACGTCTGCAAGCGCTGCCAGCACTAAGATTTCGCAATGCTTGGGACACAATCACTGTGATGAAGGAGGGTGGCTTCTAACTGAATTCAGGCAGAGCGAGAGGCTGTAAGGAAGAGTGGCTTTCTGCAGATGGGAAAGCCACTCATCGGAGGAGAGCTGCCCCTGCTTTTCATTTACAGAGCCCACTGCCCTTGCTGAGTCTATTGTTGGTCTCTTATGCCCTGAAATGTTTCTTTCCCAACTCAAGATATTTTTGACTTTGCATCTTCCACTTGGGTGTGATTTGGCATGGCGATTCTTGTCTCTCTTACCTTCAGACTGAATTCCTGAAATGGAGGATGAGGATGGAGGCAAATTGGAGACTCAGCTTGTGCAAATACGACGTGTTTGTATCCTTGGGAAGACGAGCCACTACCACCCCAAGCCTTGTCATTCCTCCTGGCTATTGGCTGTAGTCTGGTTCATCAGAGCCACGCATTAGTTACTACCATCCTTGATTCACTACAGCCAAGTCTTCTAGGCCAGGTTGTGCTAATGAAAGCTACTGTTTAGTCACCTTTGCCCTGTGATTCATGCACCTGTATTGTCATGCAATTACGTTCCTGCCTCTGAGCTTGCCAGTCAGCGTGCTGTTCTTGTGTTAATAATAGACGCTGGGCCCCTCAGTGTTGCTTCTTGTTCTGCTGAGTTTGGTTTTGAGAAATGCTATCCACCTCCCACTTCAGCTAAAGCAAAGGGCAGTGTTGTATGCAAAGAGAGAGAATTTTAAAGTCCTTTATAGACCTTCAAGTATAAATATAAATGATATTTGCAGTTATAAATAAACATAGAATAGCATATTGATAAGCCTCAGCTTTTAATACCGTTATATGTGTTGACACTCGAGTTTTGTCTCCAATCAAGAATAGGTATTTTCACTGCCGAGATGTTCAGGGGTTGCTTTCTGGTGTGAGCACCCTCTTGGCGATTCAGTTCTCTGGGCTCCTAACCAGTTGGTTTGCTCAAGGTGTTGTAGCTGCTGTTATCCTTGAGAGTAACACACAGGTCATGACTGATATAGATAACAAAGCAGACGCTGTTTAAAAAAAAAAACCCTCAGTTCTGAGAGCCGATGTTGTTAATAATCCTTGATCTTCACCTGCTGCTTGCAAACTTGACAGTGTGCTTCAAAGGTAGACTATTGGTATTTGCTGTTTAAACTAACAGGCAGCCATGCCGTGGGATGTGTGTTGGGATATTATTAGGATCAGGATTACTGAACCATGTTATAATCTAACCTGAGATCACATCTGAGATTTCCCAGTCAACGTGGGACTCCCTCAGATCGGGTAGCTGTTGAAGCTCAAGTTGGTGGTCACAGAAAACAGGAAGAATTTGAAATTTGGTTCGGAGTTGGTGATGTGACTCTGTCTGTAATGATGATAGATACGTCAGGGACTTACTGAATTTTTGTACTAGTTTTTTAAAGGTGGGCCTAGATATGAAGACTATTTCTGAGTTTTTCTGATTCTTCATCGTAATTGTATTCAGCTCAATTCTACAAGGGTAAATTGGCATGAGAGAACTCGGACAGAAGAGAAGCATAAGTAGGACAAAACAAATGCACATCATGTTACAAGACCATATGGGTAGATTCAGCCCTACCTAAATGTGAGGGCTGCACCCCGATAGCCTCTGCCACGTTCCATCAAGCGAATGGTGCTGTATTCCCTACTCCTGGGGAGAAAAAAGTCGTCTTGTTGTGCACCCTTGTGAAGCTGCGTCTGTAGGACAGACTGTATTTATTATGTGCATGTTGGAAAAATGAAGTAAAGAAAGGGAAAGAGGTTATAAACATAAAGAAATGTGTACATTTGTTTCCCACACAGCATGCTACATATAGCACTGTCAGGCTAATTGGTAGTGGACTGCATGACTCCAGGCTCAGTTTAAATCCTGAAATTCCAAGACAGGAGGGCTTCTTTTGAACTTGCTGAGTGAGAGAGACTGAATTTTGTATGCATTTGAAGCTGATTTCAGATCTGACCCTTGCAGTAAAAACATGTGTAGGACATGGTGGACATCGGATTTGTGATATGCACCTGGGTACTTTATTCTGTAGCATAAGTTGATAATGCACCCAGGCAGCACACACAATGCTTCTTGGGCCAAATTCCGAACAGATATGCAAGGATGGGAATGAAGCTTCAGCATGGAGAAGTTGAACAGAGTCTCAGGCTTTTCCCATAGGCATGAACAAATCCCTTGAAGCCTCTCCCTTTCTAATTTTAGTGATAGTAATGGTGCTTTTGCAGGAATTTATAATTGCTGTTGATTTCTTTACTTATAACTTGTGTGACCTGTTTAAACAGCATTGCAGTTCTGCAGTTCTTTTGCAACATCTTTGGAGGGCATTAAATCCATATGACAGGCCTGACCCCGGGGGAGTTGACATGGGTTCAAAAAGTCTTATTCGCTCATTCTTTCTACAACCCAAGGACAGCCACCATGTTTTGCACCTGGAGTTTGTCCAAGGCACAAATATCTCTTTCCATCTTCCTGCTCTGAAAGGATCTGAAGGGGTTATACACACTTCTTCTCTAAAAGAATGCCTTTGTTTTTGCTGTCACTGCCATAAGTGCTTCCCTGTGAGTCCTCGGATATAGGAAAGGATTGCACTTCTGGAAGTGGAACATCTATATATTTTCCCTTGCAGCACGCTAGGTTAAAGATAACATGATGTTAATTTCCTATTGCTGTAATATCCTTGTGGAAAAGTGGGTGTATTTCTGGAATAGAAGCATAGTGCAGAAACTCAGTAGAAGTTTAATCCCCTGGTCTGCCACAGACTGTCAGTGTGCCCTTGAGCAAGTTCTTTGGTCTCTGTGTAACTCAATTTCTTATGAGTACAATTAAAATAAGGACACTTCCCTATTGTATTTGAATGCTGGGGTGAGAAGTGCATTAAAGACTGTAAAATACTTATAGTCTGCAATAGCCAAGCCATATAAACCGTTAAGGTAGCTGTTAGGATACCTGAATAAACAATTTGGCCAGAAGAGCCTGGGTTCTCCATGAGGTGTTGCAGCCATTGCTGAACCTGCCTGTGCCAGCATGCTGTACCTCCTTGTACATCACTGTTAATCAACACTTCCCTTCCTGAAAGGATTTGTTGAAGGAGCACCGTTTTACTCCATCTCAGACAATGCAGGTTGGCTAACATCTCTGGGATTGCTCATCCCAGACAGTAAACTTTGAAGTGATGCTAATACCTCGTAAGGGACCGGCTAGCCTGAGGATCCCACTGGTACTTGGGCACTAAGTGGAGATGGTCAGGGTGTCTGTACTGTCATAGATCAACACACTTCATTGTAGTCCTCCACATACTGCAACTTGCATCAGATCTGTCCTGTTAAATCAGTGGAATTATTTAAATAAATTATTTTTATTAATTTATTATATGAAAAATTTTAGAGCAAATTCCTTTGATGTGTGATATCCTAATCACACCCGCAGGGCATTAGCAGGCACAAGGCACATCTGAGTGTCTCTAATTCCCTAGTGGTGTGATTATATCTCATAATATTCACAACCCCCTGGAGCTTCTTTACTGGTATAAATAAATCAATTATTTAAGTCAAATACTTTGATCATTAGAAGCTGCCAGTGAGTGCTTGAATGCCTGAGCTGTGCGATTCACCAGGAATGCTCTTGCCTCTCAAAATGCTGAGCAGCCGAGCTGAGTGCTACCAGCACTTCATTTCAATCTGCTGTATAAATTAGATTAGAAGTCAGTTTCCAATACTTCATCCTGGATAGCAAGGAAGGGAGAACTTTACAGGGGTGGAATTATGAGATATTGCTGCCAACAGATCCTTTTATCATTTAACACTGCTGTCATAGGTTAAATATGAGCTACTGTTCATATTAACTAATAGCTATTATACAGAAAACTGACACAGGGATTCCAGCTAATGCACCATGAACCTGGTTCACACAGACTGCATCATATTAACTATTATTTGCACATATGGGTGGAAAGGAGTTTTGAGTCACTTGGGATATATGGCAAATTAGCATTTTATATCATATTAATGAAGTGCTAATTGCTCCTTGCAACCTTTTTTTGTGCAAATTGAATGGGTCCTATTTGCATTGTCATGTAACTGCTGTATTACCTTGCAGCACTTTCATTAGGATGAGGCAGCACAGGGTTCATCAAGGAAAAATATTAGTAATTGTGAGATAATTAGTTATGAAACTAATATTGTTTAAAGTAGAGCAGAAATACTGCAGTTGACTTTGGTTTAGCTTGGGAATATTTTTTATTAATAGGTTTTATAAAGTATCTTTCATTTTGCATATATTAAACTGACATCTTTACGAACACAACTCCCTGCTCCAATATTTTCTTTTTCAGTTCCTGTTTGTCAGGGTGTTTTGCATCTTCTAATGAAACATGAAACATAGCAAAAAAAAAAAAGAAAAAAAAAAAGAAAAAAAAAAAAGAGGGGGGAATAGTTTATTGCTGGCCATTTATCCCTGAAATGAATCACAAGTCTGGAACTTTTTGAAATTGTGAAATAGGAAAACATCTCTAAAGATATAGAATTTTCAGGTGTCCATGAGTCTGACCAAACAGCAGCAAAGTCTGTAAAACAATTTAAGAAATGTTGAAGATGTTACAGTCTTAATCATTTGCAGGATCTTGCTAACTATGACAGAAAAAATTCTCAGTAAGAGTAAAATATAGCATATGATGTTTTCAGCCAGGATATGTATTTTGGGGGAGAGGGAAGAGGTAGAAAAAATGAGGCCAAAAAAATTGAAAAGTAATTCCGTGCTAACTCGGGGATGTTTCCATGATTGTGGAGAAAGCATGATTAATTTCTGAAGCCTCTGTGGGGAAGGCACCCAGACAAAATGACATAAGTCTACATTAGAGGATTCAAATGCTTTTGCCAAGAAAAAAGTGAGATGAAGTTTAGGTAGCGCAGCCCTTTGCCAGTCAATTCATCCAGATTTAGGGCCTGCACCTTTTCTTTTTCAGTGACGTATTGGATATGGACAGATTGCAAGTTACAGCCGAAGGCAGTACGACAGCTTTATTGCTGTTGCATGGGCAACGTGTTGTCTTTGATTGGGAAATAGGCCGTGGACTTACACAAAGGTATGTACAAAGAAACGCTTTCAGATATTTATATTATTAAAATAAAGATTGTTAATACAGATTGACTAGTATTTTCATTCTCTGTGTATGGCTATGCATTTGTGTAAATGTAGACCTATGTATTTATCAAAAAAGTATTTATCATCTTGAGAGAAAACTGAATGAAGAAACTGTGCATAATATAATATGTCACAGAATATATTCTCAAGTGGCTGCAGGGGAGGGGAATTAGGACTCACACCTCAAACAGGCATCCTGAACGCTCTATCCAGCTGTACAAACAATTGCACAGGACATTGTCCCAGGTAGGCATGAAGCAATGCACAAGTAAAGATCTTCTTGCTGACTTAGACTTAAGAGTGTTTCTAAACAAGCACGAGCAGCTCAGCATATTTTTCAGACCTGACGTCTAGATAGGGGCGTTTGCAAATTGCTTTGTTTTGCCCTGTACGTGATCCTGGCTTACCTGATGTAAAAAATGTGGATCATCTGGATTTCTGCTGTATTCTGTCCACCCAGGGGCCAAACCAGAAAGACTTGATTATTTTGCTACGTGCATCTGATTTGTTCTGAACCAAAGGAATTGTATAGGTGAGGTGGACAAAACTGGCTTTGTGACATCTCCTTTTGCCTTTGCAAAATGCTTTCCACCCTCTCTACATAAGCTTAGACTTGGTGAAGCCTCTATAGGGAAAAATATTTTCTCTCTCTTTTTTTTTTTTTTTCCAATTTTATTTTTTCTTTCTTAAAAATACTTCATAGCTCTTGCTATGGCATTCTGGGAGAGTTCAGTAGATGGTTGTGAGAACACAAATATTATTTTATTGGTAAAGTCAGAATGCATCAGCAAAGTCTTACCTGGCAGCAGTGCACTGAAGCTTGCTGTTATAGCGTGTGTCAGAGCTGAAGTTTGAATGGGTTTATTAGTTATCACAATAAATGTGGACCCTGCGGGGAATCGTTTACTGTATGTAAGAAGATGAGGAGGTCCTGGGTGTGGACAGGAGAAAAGGGCGATGTGGCAACCTCAAGAATTTTATGGGTTTATGTTAAACAGCTGCGGTAACATCAGGAGGTTATCAGGAGCCTGAGGAGATCCAAAAGCAAAGCTCTGGTAGAGAGATAGAGGAATCAGATGCACAAATATTCTTCCCTGCTGACGGGTAAGGCTGCCCTGGTGTATTCCTCTGCTACTCCAAACGAGTCCGGGAAAGGAGCTGAGCAGAAAAGGGAACTTTTGGTAAATGAGGAACGCTGCGTCTTGCTTCACAGGCCGCTTCCTGTGTTACGTGCACATCTTTCCTCCAGGCATTGCTGGCAGGAGTCCGTGCTGAGCTCTGGAGGCCAACACTGGGCTATGCAGCTTTTAAGCTCTAGTTAAGAGTGTAGCTTAAGGTAGTGGCTACCAAAAGTCATTAACGTGCGGCACAGTGTTTGGTGGCCAGTGAGAAATGAATTCAACTTCAGTATGATTCCCTGCAGTTACTTTGGATGAAAAGGCAGCCCAGATTTCCTTGACTGGCACAGTTATTTGCTGTGCCTACAGAAATAAAGGGCTCAGAGTGACCACGTAGCAAAGCCAGCGAGTGTGTGCCAAGGGGGGGCTGCAAATCAAGCTTGGAGACACCTTGTTACGATGACATGGAGGAAACTTAATTTCTGTTGCTGAGATATGTATCTCTTCCTTGTCTTAAAAAAGAAAAATTAAAAAGGAACACTTCATTCTACAGGCTGATGAGTAAGAAGGTTTTCAGACACCTAGGTGAGTAATGTGAAAAATTAATAGTTTGGAGTCCAAAGCAAAGTTTGTGTGACCTCGGAGAGGGAGGGAGAAAGAGAGAGAGACTGTCTTTAAGGGAATGAGAAGAATCTAAAAATATTGATTTCAATTTACCATGGGAGGGAGCAGGAGAAACAAGCCATTGGAACAAGTTCCTGAAGCTTCTCACTAGCTGGAATGTCGAACAACAGAGTGAAAACAAACATTTCTATAAGGTTTGCCTTCCCAGAAAAGATTAAGTCCAGTCCCTCTCGCCTTGCACGCTGTCGCTGGCAGCATCTGGTCCTGTTTGAAACAGTAAAGAAAGCAGGAATTTTGGTGCATTAATCTGGTAATAGAGGTTTGTGGAAAAAGGGGAAAACTTGTGGAGGACGTCTTACTGAAGGAGGGGGGGTCCAGGCTGTGGCAGGATCTAGCCTGTACACCGGTGAAGGGCTGTGCTCAGCCGCTGGAGGGAAAAGAGGGGATGGTCGTGTTCTGTCCAGAAACCCAAGGCAGTGCCCTGCCTTCACCAGAGCTCTTCCAGGGGTGCCTACGTCAGGCAGCCCTCTCCCTCTCCCCATATTCAGAGTCTTCGATGCAGATTTCACGAGGCATCCTGAGCCTGTGTGATTCAATTCTGTGTTTTGTGTGATTTCTGTCCAATCACTGTCTTGGGAATATTGTTCCTGGGTTAGGACCCCAGCAAATCCTGCCTTAGATGGTCCACCTTTCCCTTGACATGGGGAAGGATACAGTGTGTGTGTGCGTCTCCAACTGGCCAGGCAAGGAATCTTTGATATTTGACTTGACTTTTTCCTCTTTAATACGGAGTCCAAGCAAAATCACAGTCCCTGTAGCTTGGCGTCTTTGAGAATAATGGAGTGACTGAAATGAGATGATAAATTGAAGTGTGGAAATGGAAATTGCTTAAAATCAATGCATCCGAAGGTTACTGGGCTATTAACATGAGATGAACTTTCTTGTGACCTATATGCATGTAAAGATTGACACCTATACAGGATCAAAGGAGCTTATGAAAGGCTAGAGTACATGAGAGGAAATTGAAAATGTGTAGGTTGTCGATCTCAAGAGTGGCTTTTATTAGTTATTGTACATAATAACTATTGTGTCAGAAATGAAAGGGATTAACTCTCACCCAAGGTACTGCACCTGAGCAAATATTGTCTTGCCTGGGTGAAATTTGTGCCAACACAAAGAAGACCTGGTATGAGGCTATGTACTGCTTAAGTCTCACTTAAGTCTTCAAAATGAGGATTATACAGAATTTTAGCGGTGCAAAAATATAAGGATGAATTTCAACTCTTACATTACTACAGTGTATGTCCCCAGGGCTTTTGGAGCAACGTAGAGTCTCACCAGAACACATGAAAGATGTTGGAAAGTGCTTTCTCTGCAGATTGACCACTTTCCAGATCTGGGAGTTTCTCATGTCTCTGAACTGAAGCTCTAAAGGGATGTTAGAAAGAAACTAACTGGGTAAGTGGCTTTTAATGGCTGAATGTTTTATTCTCTGCTGTATCTTCCAATGGCTCAAATGCTTTGGCCTACGTGAGCAAGCAGGGGAATATTTTGCTGTGGTCAATAGGATTTTCTGAGAAATACTTATATGGGACTGCAGTTGATAGCTTGTTGTTGGAAGTATGAATAGAAAACACTTGAAATTTCAGAATAAAAGTAACTAACATTTTTAGGCCAGAGGAAGAAGTGTCTCAGTGTTTAGCATAAAGGAAATATTTTTTTTTTTTAATGCTGAATTCTTCTGTCTAGATCTGCTTTCAGCAGATGACACCCACCTTTCAATCGCACTCTTGCATCTGTGCCCAGTTTGCACACCTCTTGCTAAATATTTTCCTGTTTGTGGAAGAATGGTGAAATGGTTTCACAAGAACGCAGACCATTTGCTTGACAGCCGTTGCATATTTAATTGTCTGTCTTCGGTGATAAGGTGTGCCTATGTAATCTGGACTGTAACCACCGGAGGGGAAAGGAGTAGGATAAAATGTACACACAGAGTATTTTCAGAAAAGCCTTTCTTCGTTTTTTTTGGGGATTCCCATATTTATTATGTGTTCCCTTCCTCATGCCATGACATAGGCTGAGGGGAAGAGAAATGGGGAACCTCATGGTATCATTCTGTAAAGCTGTCCCTCCTGTGTATTAGCCTGTTTCCAGGGATACCTTGTAGAGATGCCTCTGTTTTTCCCATGTATGTTCCAAGATGTGGAGGTCGCTAACAGGGTGTGAGAGGCTTGGGGACACTGTTATATAAAACTGTTCATTCTGAGAGGATGTTTGAAACTGCTCTGGAAATGCAATGTTTTTGAGGGGCTTGTGTCACCTGCTACCCTTGCTATAGTTTCCTCATCATAAAAACACTTCTCTTCCATATAAAGCTCGTATTGAATGTTGAGGCCTTACTGTATGGCTGACTTACTAGAGTTATTGGTTAGTTTGAAGGATCATTTCACATTTTTTTCCAGATATTTTTCTTAAATTCTTTCCAAGCCAAATGTATTCTGATCTGATTTTATTAGATTCATTTGTCCTGCACTCCCTCCTCCCCTTTCCCTATGTAATTTGATTTTACACATATAACTGTAAACAGTGTATTTTTATATCTTGCATCGGTATAGTGGTTATGTTCTGATTTGAAGCTGATTAGTGATCTGAGGAAGCCGGATCAATCTGGCTTAGGTAAAATGATCACAGATCTTTCCCCAGTGGCATGCATGGTTCCCTATCTTCCTGTCAACCCAGAGAAGAGCACCAGAGCAAAGATTGTTCCTCCTGGTGAAAGGAAATCTAATTTACTAAGTTTCTATAGTACTGCAGTCAGCATGTTTGTAGCTAGCAGTAATTATATTGAGTTTGTTGGCTGATAAATTGATCCCATCCTATTCCTGCGTGTCTTCGGATATTGCATTTCTTGTGTCGCCCTGGCCAGTATCTACTGATCACAGCATCAACTGCTTTTGCTTCACAGCCTTTGTTGGCAAAACCTCGGGCTTATGTTTTGCTCCTTTAAGTAGCTGATGATCATTAACAGTAGTATTTACAAGTGAGAATGAATAGGGCTGCTTTTCATGTCAGGAGCCCTGTATGCTTCTTTGACATATGAGGATGAACTCCCTTATCCTTCATTTAATGTTTGCCCAGTGTAGGAGCACTGCAAAGTAGTTCATTGTCCTCACAGGATCCTTGTGAGATAGGAAGTACTGCTGTCACCGTTTTGTAGATGAGGAAATTTTTGGCAGAACAGAATCAAATGACATAACCAGCAACCCTCTAATATGGATATCAGATTTGCAGCATCTTATAGCTCCTTCTCAAGTTTGGCTGAAGACTTTGCATTCTTCTTGATTTCTGTCCTAGTCAGGATTGCTCCGTCATCTGCTCCAAATTAATTTCTATAGGTTTTCCCTAATTTGCCAAATAAAAATACTGGAACAACTTTCGTGTCATGTTTGCAAACTACACAGAGGTGAGGGGGAGCCTTGGAGGAGTCAGATCATGGATGTTAAAACTTGCACCTGCATGGCTGTGGCGGAGCTATGAGTAAGCGCAGAGGAAGCAAGAACCTTTCGGTGCTAGGTGTGTTTCCTCTCAGTGGTCAACATCAAGTTTTGGAAAGCAGGATGGTTTTTCTTTGATATGTTTTTGATAGGTTTCTGATACTTCAAGGCAAAAGTGAGGGAATATGCATTTCTTTATTATTAGGGGGAAAATGCATTTAGATATTTGTTTTGACCAACTTGCTCCCACTTTGAAGAGAAGGAGAAAGGAAGAGGGAGAGGAAAAAAAGGGGAGACGGAGAGCGTCAGGAATTTTTCTGTCTTATTTATTTCTAGAAAAAAATCACTAGTGAGCTTATTAGTATGGCATTTTTAGTGGAAATACAGTATTTCTGCTGGACAAAATGCAAGAATGTTTTATCTCATGGAATTTCCCACTCAGGAATGGAACAGTTCTTCATACTGCCACGGCTGCCTCAGCTCCTAATATGGATTTAGCAAGTAGCTCAAAAATACCCATCAGAACCCAAAGACACAGCTGCTATGGTGGTTTTTCAAAACCTTAAAGGGGCATACCAGAACGTGTCAGGAAAAAACTTTGCTATAAAAATTCTTGGTTGCAAAATAGAAAAGATCCTACGTTTTTGCCACTGAGTTTTTAGCCATTTGTTTTGATTTCTGTCACAGCAGGTTCTGCCTTGAATATGCTATGAAATTTGTTTTGGTTTTGTTTTGTGTGCACTGAGCCCAAGCAAAAGCCTTCTGTGAGGATGTCAGTGCCATTTTGCTCTTAGAGATTGTAGCTTTCAGCTTGATGCTGTCTTGTAGCGACACTACTCTTGTTCGTCCTTGTTTTGATGTTCTTTTGATGTAAAATGCATTTTCTGAATGAATAGGTTTGTGCCATGTTTATAATTCAAATTGCTAAAGCCTATTTTCACTGACTTTTTAATTATACAGCATCTAAATCCAGAGTTCATTTTCTTTCAGAAGAATCCTCAGAGGGCTGTTACAAACCAAGATACCACTTTTGGTTCAGGAAGTCCCTGAGTCACAAGTGCTGCGGGAGGGTGTACTGAGGACGTATCACTGCACATTTATCTGTATCTCATACTTTTTCCTAAGTTTGTGCTGTTGGTTAGTGCTGGAGGCACAATGGATCTGTGATCTCACGTGGTACAGCTCCTTTATGTCCCTATACACACAAAATGTATGTATGTCTTCATTCCTTGTGCCTTTTTTTTGGATCTCGCTTACTGCATTTCTTATTATGCAACTGGAAGTCACTTATGGAAAGGTAAACATGTTTTAGGGTAATATCCTAGCAGAAGTCCCAGATTGTATCTGTGTTAGTAACCTGGACAGGGCCAGGAGTGGTGGCATGTGGTGTTTATCTGTTAGCACGCTCTGTTGCATGGTTTTGCCTATGCCAGTCAGCGCACTCCCCGATGGTGTCTGGATATGGGTTAGGGCAGCAGCACGAGCCGGGGACTATTCCAAGCAGGCAGATATGGATGAGGACTCCTCTTTGGGGAAAGAGCAGAAGGACAGAGTTTAGCCATATGGACATGGGCTGTGCCATAAAACTTGTGCTCAGGGGCAGGGAATTGGCCCTGGACTGCTTTATTTTTGATTCCAAGGCAGGTCTGTTGATTTCTGCACTGCGCCGCCAGGCCCTAAGACAGAATGCATTTACAGCTCTCTGTATACAGGACGTAATTTTAATGCCTGGCTCCCGCTGCAAGATATGTCACAGCAAACTTCAAGAGGATTGTTTATGTCCCCAGAACCTTAAGCTGGAATAATGACTCTAATTTATTTATGCACATTTTGACAGCTTGTTATGTTTTATTCCATAAAGCTAAATGTGGTCTTAACACCTTGGAGTTATTGCTACTAAGTAATGATACCAGGGAGGGATAAGGATTTTTGTCTCTGACCAGAGATCTTTTCCACTCTGTAAGGATGTGAAACCACTGTCCTTGTGTCTACATACCTGTTTGAGAAAGGGCAGTGAAACTGAGGGGTGATGTGTCCTAACTGCATAACTGAGCAGGAACAGATCGACTCTACATCAATTGTGAATGCTTCAATAACCCAATAACCAGCCACACTCAGAGAAGAGCTGGGGGACTCTGTCCTAGAGTAGAGACCTGTAAATTCTTGCTTGCTCTCTCCCGCTAATATGACTCAGTTTCTGGTTTAGATCTGCTGAACGATCGATACAGCTTGGGTACCCCCTTAGGAGAGACCCAGTCTCTTCTCTTTCTTCATGGAGCTCTGAAAGACAGTTAAACCCTTTCTGGTCTGAAAGGGGTTGTATCATTTATGGATGTTACTGTATAATTTACATACCCATAGTTTTTCTTGTGTCTAATATAATGAGTTAGGTTTGATAATATATTTACAGCTAATCAAGGTGTTCATAGGAGCATTGAATAGTTTTGTAAACCAGTAGGATATGACGTTGGTGGGCTGTAGGGTGGTTTTGACCAGGAGCTTAAATGAAAACAAAAGAAAGCAACTGTAAAACCAAAGCTCTAGACATTGGATTCTGTATGACTTTTGAGTTTCTTTTTCTGTTCTCTATAGCAATGTCTATGCTATTAAAAAAACTGTGAGGAAACATTCCCAAGCACTGCATTGTCTACACTTAAAGTGTTAGAAGAGTCCCTGGCAGGCTTTAGACCTGGGCCAACTAGGATACTCTCAAATAACTTACAGGCGCTGTTCAGGGATTAACTCCAACCAGGGGCCCATTCTGAACAGGTACCTGACCATCTTGTTTTAGAGGCTAAGAGGGTTAAATAGTATGAATAGGAAATATCTGTAACCAGCAGCTGTAATACTGAAGAACAGTCCCAGGCTTGTTCAATTTTCTAGTACAGATGTAGCTAATGCAAGCTTACTTCTATATCATATACATTTGCAAGCAGTGCTGAAATGGGGAAGGGGAGAAAGAATATGTTTAACCTAATCCAGGATATATGGGGATGACAGAAATCACATTAACACAGACTCTTAATTCCTTGCTGAATTTCTTCTATTTGCTCTAAGCAGTAGTAGCACAAGAAGAATAACATTCATGACGGGCCAGTGTGGATCCCTGGAGTATCAGTAGGGACTGCTAAGAGACAAAGCTGTAAATATGTCATGGGAGACTGAAAATAAAGAGGTACCACTCTAGGGGTGAACTCTGCTTAAGCATCAACTAATATTCCCTAACCTGAGTAACAGTCTGTGAGACAGACTGATCACTGCCTTTGGGCTTTAGTCGTAGTTTTAATGCATCATTTTTATTTATTTATTTATTTTAAAGTTTCCTCTCACCTACTACTCCAATAGCAGTTTCCAGGGCCAAGATTATTTACAAGTCACATGGAGAACACTAATTACTGCTTCAGATACAACTGGAGAATTTTACTCTGCTGCTGATATAGATAACGCTATGAGAGTGATCAGGTTCATTTGCTAACTGGGTTTATAATCCAAGAGAGCGAGCTGTGGCCACACTAGGATTCATGTGCAAAGTCATTCACCATCAAATTCTAGTGGTAGCAATTTGGTTTTCTCACTCCTCTCCTGAAGGACAGCTGTTAATGACCAAAGCCAATGCGATAACTGACCACCCTCGCAGTCCAAGCAGGGAGCTCTGCTTGAACGTGGAGAGTGAGCTGAATTCCCACTTCATTTTGGGTTAGTCCTTCATATCAGGATTTGGATGTCATATTGCTCACACCTCACGGGGATGTCAGGTTTATCAGGATGGTACTCACATGTTTCTGTAATCACTGTGACAGTTCCCTGGTCACTAAAGTAAATAATAATGTGAAAATTGTGAGTGTTAGTCAGTGATTTATGGCATTTTTAAGTAACCAAATGCAGCTGAAAATATTGATAAGTAAAAACTTGGGCTAAATCTTGGCTATAACTATCTCAGTGTAAGAGTACTGCATGCTCTTCTGCATTTTTGTTAAAGCGGCTGAATTTTTTTCCGTTTCCTGAAGTGATTGCCGTTCCTGTTGTTAGCAGAAGCAGAACTTGAAGGTCACTGAAGAAATGAGCCACTGGGAGTCTGATATAAGTTGAGTTATACCATCGGTGAACTCTGCCGTTGTCAATCAATCACAGGCATTTCTCTGTGGTGTTTTAGCCTTGGCTCCTAGACTTAGGCCAAAGTACCTGCTTTCTTTTCATAAGTGGCTGGTCCTGACATGCAGTGTAGATTGCACAGCCTGTCTGTTTTTAGGGCCTTGCCTTGGACTCTTGTTTCATCTTGTAAAATACACATAGTTCATCTCTAGTTGTGTCCCCATTTTAGACAGGAGACACTGGCAACAAGAAGTAGCTGGTGGAGTTCCTGCCAGCACGTGATTAATTTTATTTGGCTGCTATAGGGGTTTTTGATATACTAGCATGATTTTTTTTTTTTCTTGTCTGTGAATTCACGTGAAAATGAATTATGGAGCTGAGGCGTGGCCAGCGTTAGGAAGTTGCCCTCCTTTAAATTAATTCTCTATATAGTCAAATGGGACCTTTGGGTGTTTGGAAAGGTCAACCATCAAATCCTTCCCCATTTTCATACAGTGTGGGAAGGGGTTCTCATCATACTCCTGCTTCAGAGAGATTCACCCTGAAGGACAATAGGGTTCTTAGTTTTCTGGCAGATAAGCAAATACATCATGGCAAACTTGAAAACTCATCTTCTTTTCTAACTTTTCTGTTCATTTTGTTTCAACCTCAAGACCCACATTTTCTGTGCAGTGAGGTACACTAGTGTTTATCTCCAAAATGTTGTCCCCTGATCTTTGTTAGCCCTTTGAAACCAAATGCACACTGTGCATAAGTTATTCTGCTTAAGTCCTTCAGCTAATAAATGGCTAGCTACCTAGGTAAAAACAAGCTACTCCCTAAAGACTCTCGTCTCCAGCCCATCAGGGTACCTGAGTCTATAGAGCTAGAGCCCACAAGTGACTTTTAGCATTTTGTGGTGCGTGGACATATGTGAAAAGGAGATTGTGACTTTGTATGACCTTTATAAGGAATTGGCACAAGATTATATAGTTTACTTTGGGCTATATTTTGCTAGCTTTTTCACATATGGAATAGCATCTTCCCCTGGAATAATCTCACCTATATAATGGTGTCAGAATCTGTCCTACCAGCTGGAGTGAGCTATTTCACACTGTATCTGATATTGTTTCCTTTTTATCTGTTGAGATAGAGTGCTTTGCTGTGTATCTTGATATCCCATGGCTCTCTCTTTGGAGCTCTGTTCACACATCTTGATTCCATCTGTACTCTTGAAGAGGCCCGTTAGGTGGAAGATGTATCTGTCAAACACATGTAGATTCTGGACAGCAGCCCTTTACGGGTCACGCCTTGAAACATTACTAATTTGATTTCAAAGGGAGCTATTACAAAATGTCTTTTGTGTTGTTAGGCCTCAGGAGAAGGACCTCAGTTGGACACAGTGAAATGCTGCATTTGCTAAAGCCATGGAGCCCCTTGTTGGAACAGATATAAGAATCAGTCATGTCTTTGTCTTGGAGCTCGGTACCTCTTCAGGAGGAGTCCCCTGATGAGAGAGGGGGATGGCTGAATGTCTGTTAAAAGGTCCAGGGGACAGAAACTTAGTGATCCACAGCATCCATCTGATGCTGTCCAAAGCTGTTGAGCAACCTCAGGAAATGAGTGGAAATCTGACTCTTGTTTGACTATCCCGAGTCCTGAAAGTGGGATGGTGGGTGCAAGAAGGTTGGCGGACACATCTGTGCACTCTGTGGCAGTGCTTTGAAGATCCGTGTTGTAGCCTGTGGCTTTTTATGATGCCGTCATGTGCATTTTTAAGGCTAAGAATTAGACACCTTTGTGCTTGAAGTTAAGCATGACCGTGACTCATTCAGCTGTCAATCTTACAGGCTTGGTGTGAGAACCATATGGATGGGAAGAAGTAACCTAGACTCAAGATGCAAGTTCACGGATTGCAAGACGGGAGGCCAAACACTGAAACAGCATCTGACAAAAGTGAGTAATTGGTCAAAGTTTCCACTTCTATTCGGTCAAATTTCCAACATAAATTAATCCATTGTCTCAAAGTTGTGGCTTTTCCCCTGGTAAGCTGTAGATCTTCCCCCACAGCTACTTCACTATTTGCAGTTAGTTACAGTTGCTCATAGGCTGCACAATCTCTGAGCACATTAGAGCCGAAGTAGTAGCTTAACTGGCATTCATAAACAGACAACACTTGGGACTTAGTAATACTCTAACTCACTGCAGTAGTGTGCCAAAATAAAGGTCATTTCAATTTCATGTTATGTCACACAGTTTTGAAGTGACATGTGTTTAACGAGTTTTCTCCAGTAAATGAACGATAGCAAGTATTACACTAATAGGCTTTGATGATATGCCCATAAAAAAAAAAAAGGCAAAATCTTTCCAAAAACATTAAACTGATATTTTACCAGAGAAAAAAAAAAAAACACCAAAACCCAACAAAAAAACAGAACAAAGATTCAAACTCCTGCCCCCAAGCTTCTGTAATGCAGAAAATTACGCTTTTTGGCCCTTTCCAGATGACAGTTTGCAGAAGTTTCACTGTAATTTATATAAGTGTGCCCGTCACTACAGAGATTGAGGATGATCTCCTGATAGAGACAGGAGAGCATGAAGGGTGCAAGTTGAGCTTGTCACAGCGTCTGTATCACAAGCCTCATGACAGGACCACTAAAGGAGTGAAAAGCTGGTCCCTATGTGTATGGAGCCTATAACTGTGCTTAGAAAGGTTTGGAGTAGTTTCTGTCTTCTCAAATAGAAATGCCTGCTTGTCTTACCACTCTGCCTAGTACCCCAGCTGGTTGTTCCCTATCAGCTTTCTGTCAGGTTATGGACTCAAACAGGCACAAACTGGAATACAGGAGGTGCCATCTGAACATCAGGAAACACTTTTTCACAGTGAGGATGGTCAAACACTGGCACAGGTTGCCCAGAGAGGCTGTGAAGTCTCCATCCTTGGAGATATTCAAAAGCCATCGGGACATGGTCCTGGGCAACCTGCTTCAGGCAGCTCTACTTGAGCAGGGTGGTTGGATGAGATGATGTCAAGAGGTCCCTTTGAACCCTAACCATTCTATGACTCTGTGATTCTATGACTGCTTGATCAGGGCTGCTGGCATCTTGTTGTTCAAAGGCTTAAAGGTGTTGAACAAAATCTGTTACCCAATCTTTTTCTTGAGAATGTTGCTTCTGGTGTCAGCAGCGGGTTGTATGGCACACTAAAAAAATTAATAGTCCCTTTAGTACAGAATAGGAGGGAGAACTGTTTTGATTCTTGGTGGTGTAGCTTTTGAGTGTGCAGGAGGCACCATTGCATTGAGACCACCTCTCCAAGGAGGATGTATGAAGACTATAGAAGGTAGGGTGAACGTTAGTAAATGGCTGTTAGTGTAAACCCTGGCAACGTACACCTTTCAGCAGTTTGCAACAAAGTCTATAGTAGTTGGGTTTTGCAAAAATTGGTTCTTAATATTCTATGTAATGTTTAGTAGTCAGAGAATGAACTCTTTTGAGCTGGTCACACACTAAGTCTTGTCTTCTTTTTGGCCACTACTCCCATTGAAGTCAAACTGATGGTAAATTGTGAACTATAGAAGTCAACAATGTATACAAAATAAAGTGTCCATCCTCCTGCACCTTCTGTCTGCCCCCAGTGAGCAATAGGAATAGGAAGAGATCAGGACTGGTTTCCCAGCCAAATCTGGCATTAGGCTGCAATCCTAGAACATGGCAGCTAAAGTCATTCTAATTAATTTCCTTCGGAGACACATTTTTCTGAACGGCACTGGTCGTGTTATGTAGTACTTCAACTTAGGTACACAAACTGCAAAAATGTTGCTGTACCGTATACAAATGCTAAATCTTTCTATGTTGTTTAGCTGATCAATTGCTTTTTTGGGGGCAATGGCTATATGACATTATTTAACAGAAGACAGCTAAGTTCATGTAAAGAATAATTTTATAAAGTAGGAAGAGACCATGTACTTGCTGTCTTAAGCAATACGATGAAATTTAATAATACACTCATTCAGTACCACTCTAAATTGTTCTTGCAACCTGTTCTAAAATGTTTTACTGCCACCCAATAATCATGCCAAATATAATGAGATATTCATATTTTTCCAGTACATGGGCATGAGCACTTGCATGAGCTTCCATGATGATAATATTTGGCTTACACATTATTTTAACAAATTTTGAAGTGTTTCTAATCATATCAAATTCAACGCCAGAAGATAAACAAAATGGTTTCAGGAATATTTATGATGCTGTGCTTGTATTAAATGCAGCTTAATGCATTCATAGTAATAGGAAACTGAAGTTGTTATCTTTTGAATGCATGTGTCACGCAACTGAGAAATCTCTCAAGACAACAAAATACAATGTCTTTGCTACTTTTTGGCTGATAGCACTGTACTTCTCTTCCTTTGCCATAGATTTCTGTATAGCTGTGCATACATTGTGTCACTGTTTTTAATTGGCTCTGTTGTCTGGCAGACGAAGTTATTCTTCAGATCCCCTTTTACATTCTAGGTATGCACTGTCGTCATGGTGCCTCTGTGGCTGATCAGCCCCTGGCACCGTACTTGGGTACGTGCACTCGGAAGAGGGGCTGAAGAAAGAGGGGAATTGTGAAAGGGCTGGTGCCAGGGATGTCAGAGCCAGTAACCAGCCTGGCGTTATGGGCTTGGGGGAAACTACCCCCTGGGACTGGAGCTGTGCTGCGGGACTGAAGACAGGTTGGATTGCAGACGTATAGTAATGCTTAAAGGCTGGCTGCGCTGTCAGAGCATCATGTCTCTTGTTTCACAAGGGAATTGTCTGCAGTCTTCGGGCCTTTCATGTCTTGCATTTTATCCTGAGACCCATCTCCCTTTGAAAAGACACTAAAAAGGGGTCTAGCACGTATGTGGGTAGGATTTTTTTCCTAGTAGGAGAGAAATTTTTCAGACTTTACATGCAAATTGTTGGAAAGATGGGATACTCTGTTATATAAACTTGGAGGATGTGAAATGTGAGAGGAATGTGTTCTGTAAATGATGCATTTGTTTGAATGAGTGATCACAATCAAACAATGCATCTTAATTGTTTTCTTTGCTTTAGAATAATCTTGCAGTCCAGGAAAGAATAATATGAACACGATGAAAACAGTCTCCGAACATTACTGTCGTAGAGTAAGATTTTAGATGAGATTATATGCAGATAGTTGTTGGAAAAATCAAAGTTACTGCTTCCATAATAACTATGGCTTTGCCAAAACAGAATTTGCATTGCATTTGCAGAGATCCTATATCTATACAAATGGGTTAAAAGACCAATGGTGGGGAATTCTCTTACTTGCCTGTAAAAAATATGAGTCACTGGCCAGAAAAAAAAGGTGTAAATTCTCTCTGTTGTTGCTTTTGACTGATGCTGTTACATAGAACTACTACTATGTTATGTTGGCACTTTTTGTTAAAAGTTAATTTTTTTTTATTTTTTTTTTATTTTTTTTTTTTAGAACTCCCAACCCTTTGTGGCTTGCCTTAAATCTCTGTTGTCTTCTGTGTGCATCCTCTCTTCATTAGTGCTTCTTTTAAATTTCAAGATGCTATACGCTGCCCCTGACACAAATGTGTATCTCCCAGTGGAACTTCCCATGCCGGTAGGGTCGGATAAAAGGCAGTGCACAATCTTTTTGGCCAGATCTACATCTAACAATGGGAGCAATTGTGGCATTAGGACACATATCTTAGAAAGTAATTCAGATGTTATTGGAGTGCTGGAGGTGTTTTTGTTATACAGAGTTGGTTTCAGTACATTATAAGAGGAAAAGGCTCTATTTAGTATTCAAGGAGGGATGAACAGATTGGAAGTTATGTTTGGGATGGGCTCTTGTCGCTACTGAAAATAACTGGAGTCTCCAGGGAGTCTATTCAACTCTGCCACATCTATGTTAAAAGGAAACCACGTCAATTGTACTGAAGAACTTGGATGAGTTTCACAAAACCACTTCAGTGTGACTTAGTGTTCTATCAGTTTTTTAAGAGTGCTGTACCTTTTTCAGACAGGATAGGGATATGAAAAGTAAATAAACCATTTCTGTATCGAGGATGAAGGAAAAAAGTGGATGAGGAGGAGCATGGAAAAACATACTGTAAATGTAGATTTTACTGCAAAAATTCGCTGTTCTGGTGTTGGGGATCAAGTCTCCACTGTCCTGCTCTGGGGGCTGCAAAGTGGCTGTGAAAGTCTGCTCAGAGTAACCATGTTCCACAGTCTTTGCCCAGTTAAATACCCATCATGTGACAGCGAAGAATCAGACCCAGGTATGGGTTATATGCAAATACTCATTAGACTCCATTCTAAATGCAGGAGGTTTCCCTTCTTATTGCAAACAAGATCTGCAGCCCACTCAGCAGCTGCTCCACTTAATTGTTCCACAGTTTTCTTGGCCAAAATCTTTTTCCTTGTGTCTAAAAGAGCACCTTTAAAATTAACTGTGAAAAATGGTTTTTAAGATGTCTTATTTGCCCTTGACAGAAACATTCTCTTTTGGGGGACTATGTGTCGCAAAATGGGAGCTGTGGTTCAGGCTTGGTCATGCTGCTTCTAACTTTTCTCTGCATGACTGCACTGTAGCTTGAATTGATCATGGCAAGTAAATTGAAGCTGTTAGTTCATTTAATTGTCAGTTCTGTGTCTGTGCACTAAGTCAGTCAATGATTCTTCTGAAGTGACTGCTACTACTCCACATAGCTGCTCACATGGCCATTGGATGTGTATTGATGGCACTAATGGAGTCGCTGAGCCAAGCTCACACCTAGCAATGTCACAGCTCCTCAGATATCGATCATGATGGCGATTTGTTCTGCAGCAGTGTCCTGAAAACTCAGGCACTATCAGAATCCAATGTACTAGTTCGTAGATAGGATGACATAGCCCCAGGGCTGAAGAGGCTACATGAAACTTGAAAGAAGACAGTAAAAGGCAAAACCAATGGTGCTGATGGTGATACAGGATGCACAGGCTAGCTTTACAGCCATTGAGATTCATCATCACTTGGAAAACCTTAAAACTAGTGAATGTAGTAATGATTTTTTAAATATCAAACTTGACAGATATATTTTAATTAAAATGATCTTTTCCAGCCATTCTGAACCTAGCTAACATAGATGATTAATGTTTTATTGACGAGATGATTGAGGCAGATGATAGAGCACTTTTGATGAATGTTTGAAAGACCAGCAGCAATCTTAGAAGTTAGTCTAGGGAAAATTTTCATTTGAACTGAGTATAGCAATGATCCTATTAGATCTGAAAACATCTTGTAGAAAACAGCTGTTAGGTCTCTAGTCCATCTCACCTTGAAGATAGGATTTCTCTTAACTCTATTCTGTCTAGCGATGTGTTTTCATGTTATTTTGACAGATAACATTAATTTAACCCTATTTTGCCTCCTTTCCATCTTCTATGCTACTGTAAATAATCACTCTGCTTCTTGGGTGTTTTGCAGCCTACTAGTATTTGTAGATTCACCACTTCTGATCACTGACAACCTCACCTATATCTGAACTAGTGACCTAGAGATGAAAAGCTGTGTATTCCATTACTGACCCTTTGAGAAATACATTACCCTTCTCTGCCTCCTTTGCATCTGAAGAAAATTATTTTTCTTTATAGGCTCTTCTTCTTCCAAGATTGCTCTCTCTTTGTCTAGCACTTTCCTTAAAAATGTCTTTGAGACCTATCCTCAAGGGGATAGGTCAAGGGATCCCTCAAGGGGAGGATAACGGTCATCTTCATCAAAGATCGGGAAAGCAGAGGAACTTGTAGCATCAGAGAATTATTCCCCACATGTACAATTGGATTAGATGGGATTGATGCAACATCTGAGCATAACTCATTTCTTTTGCAGCTAAGGCACTTGGTTGTTATTTTCATTGATAATCATTCTGTCATTCTAAGAATTCTAGAAAACAGGGTTCTGCGTATAAACTAAAAACCTCACATTTCTGGGGCGGGAGGTCAGTGATGACACTCACTGTTGTACAAATGATCTGGGATGATGAAAAGTAGTTTGCAACTACCTGACAGTGTGTGACCCAGCCAGAGAAAGGTGCCTGGGGAGAAATGACACAGTTGCATATTTGTTGTGCTGAGATCAACTTGAAGGGTCACAAACAAGAATTAATTCTTTCTCAGAATGAAAAAGGAAAAAAAAGTGTACCCCATTGGGCACCACTGGAGGAACACTTAGCTGATGAAGGTGCTAAGACTATGGAAATGTTGAGAGTAAGTCCCGTTTCCCTATTGTGTACTGCGCTGAAGCAAGACCATTGTAGGACCAAAGCAGTGTATCCATGGGAACATAGAACTCAACTTTAAAATTTAAAGCTCTTAAGAAAGCAACTGCTTTTTTTTTTTCTTTTAAAATAATTTTGTAAGTAGTATTTGCAGAACTCTTTAAAAAATGATCTAAAAATGGTACTTTATTAGGGTACCTAAGAAACAATAGGTATGTTATGGTTCTTAGACAGGATGTTACTTTAATGAGTAAATCTGGCTCTCACAAATCAGGATTATTTTGTAATATGATTCACTGATAATGTAAGTGTTTTCAGGATCAGATTGCACTCTACATTGGAAATTTCTCAGAGTTAATGGTTCCTCCAGCTAGTCATTTATTGCCAGGAAAGCCCTCCTTATTGATTATTATTGCGTATTAATGGCTCTATCAGATATTTCTTTTGCAAGTTTCTTGGTTAAATTTTCTTTATTCAATGTCCCAAGGGTAAATGAGCTGCAGAAGTAGAAATAGGCAGTACTGCTTTGCTATGTCTAGATATTCTATTATGTATTTTCAAAAATACCAAATCTACTACGGGAGCATTTGGGGCAGGCGTTTAAATTCCAATAACATAATGGATTGCAAGACTTTCTATTACATAAATGTGAAATCAGAATCAGCTGGATGGACCATATCAAGAGTACTAGCATGTAAGGTATCACAGGGGGCCAAATTTCCAGTACAGATCTAGATACCTGTTTTTAGCACTGTCTGTGAAGAAGCCAAAGCTGTGTATGCAAATCAAACTGCACATTTCCAGCTAACGCAGTTGTGTGTGCAAATGGAAATTTAGCAGGCGTAAGTTTAGTAGTCTCCTTTAAATTGGTCATGCCGGTATCTGAGAGGTGATTGGATGAGTTTATCAGTGTTCCAGATATAGCTTATAATTGCTGCTTCACGTAATAAACAAAGCCATTAACTGAAACATACCTACATTTACTGAAATGAGTTTCATTCATTGAAGACATTGGGGCACATTTAATGCCTTTTTGCTTTGTGTAAAGACAGCAATAAATCTTGCATATTTGCTAATATTTAAATCAATCTTCAAAGTTAACGCAAATGACTACTTTGATGGAGGGGCAGGCTTTATGCATTCAACTAAAAATCTCTTTTCTTTTTTAAATCAACATTTTTTGTTGCAGTTTTCTTTTTGATAGGCCCTTGTATAAAGACATTGCCTTCCAGAAGAAACATTGGAATTTTAGGGCTGTTTGAAATGAATGTATTAGGATATGTTACGTGTCATGACTATGGTGCCCCACATGCAGTTGGATAAAAGGAAATTGAAATACTGCTGGACCAAACCCACAATAAAACTCTTTAATACATAGAATCATAGAACCTTCATGGTTGGAAAGGACCTTTGAGATCATCGAGTCCAACCATACACACACAAGAAAAACCACCAACCTACAATCTCTGCCACTAGAGCATGCCCTGAAGTGCCAAATCTAGACGTTTCTTAAATACCTCTAGGGATGGTGACTCTGCCACCTCCCTGGGCAGGCTGTTCCAGTGCCTGACCACTCTTTCAGTAAAGTAATTCTTCCGAATATGTAATTTAAACCTCCCCTGCTGCAGCTTCAGACCATTTCCTCTGGTCCTGTCATTATTCACCTGGGAGAAGAGGCCAACACCCACCTCTCTCCAACCTCCTTTCAGGTTGACACGCTTGCATGTGAAGCTACTGCAAAGTGAAACTCATAATCCTGGACCTCTTCTCATGAGAGGCTGAATATATGAAGGTACTTCATAAAACAAATCAGAATGGAGGACTTGTAACAATCCAGTGTTACATACTTCACAGGATTGCTTTTGGGGCAGCACAAGGCTAGTGAGCAAGGCGTAATTTAACCTTATGCATGCCTACCTGGCTTTGCATAACTGCGCTCTACTGCAGTTAAATCCAATGGTAAAACTAAACTGTGGATAGAGCAATAACTGCAATGAAGGAAGAGGTTCATGCAGTGATTTTCCTACCTTGTCCTGCAGTAAGATAAAATATCAGATGGACAATATTTTCAGAGTTACCATCTTTTCTCGTAGATCTCTCAAATTTGGGTTACAAATCCAAGAAATTTAAACTTGAAGTAACAAATATTGGCATTAAAAATTTGGTGTTTGCTTCTCAGTGATTATGAGTAATTAGATGTGGGTTTTTTTTTTTTCTCAGAATAAAGTCTGGGTTTGAACTGCTAGAGAATTAAAACAGTTGTTCAGAACACTTGAATTCATTGAATTCTTTTCTGGAAGCACTTATTGGAATCACTAGTTCTTACATATCAGACACTATAAATCCAAAATAGGTTCTAAAAATTAGGCTAGTCATTACCTACCAAGAACTGTTACAACTGATTGTCTTTATGCCCACACTATGAACTTGGGAAGCCTACTTTTCATAAAAATACTTTTTTTTATATGAATTTTTATACAATGGACACAATAATTCAAGGCTTGCTGCCTTCATTTGAAAGTTAATTTGGATGAAAGGAAGGTTTGCATTTAAAGTGCAAAAGCTCTTTCTGCATAACTGCATGTGTGGACACTTCTAATTCGGGAATCAAAATGTCTACTTGTTTCACTTAATCTACTTTGAAAATAGAAGTGTTTAGCTTAATCCTTCATTGAACTGGAACAGGTCCACTTGTTCCAGCCCACCTGTGAGTTATGTTGGAAAAGGAGTAGCTTTTCTGAATAACTGCTATTCATTTCAGAAATATTTTTCCAACTACTTTAGGTCTGAGCCTGATCTCAGTTGACACACGTTGCCAGCCTTCCAAATCTCAAGTCTAAATTTTGCCACCATCCCATCAAATAACTGACTGCGTTTTAAATGCTCAGAAGACTGGACTCCAAAACTGAATCTAAGCTGTGTTGAGTGTTTGTGACAGAAGTGTAACTTAGATTTTGTGGCTTTTACCAATCTCAAACTACAATTAATTCTTTGTTGGCTGTAGGTATGGTAGCAGCAGTATTCTTTAACAGTAAAAATAGCATTGATGGTCGTTAATTGAACAAATTAAATCATTGATTGTTTTGGTACAGAGGAAGTCAAGGCACATGCACAAATCCCATCAATCTCAGTTAAATGGTGCCATGATTTAGGAATAATTCCCTGAATCAGGACTTAAAGCTGTCAGCTCTAAGGAGCAAGTCTTGTTATCTCCTAGTGTCTGAACTGTGCTTAACCAACCAGAATGGTTATATGGTTGAGAACTTGAGACGCAGTTGCGAAATATTGTATAAACATCTTTTGGGCACTTTAGTAGATTTTGAGAGTTAAAAATAAAATCCTTGCACTTAGTCTCTTGGGGGACTCAAGTAATTTTTCTTCCTTTTTTAAATGAGAATTTAAGCTGCTTATGCAGTTTGTACAATGGCTGATGTGCATACCTGGGTTCCTCTGAAGGTCAAATACTCTGTGTATTGGACACTTCAAGCTGCTGTCCTGCTTAAGTTCTGAATCATTAGCTTAGCAAATGGGAGCTTTAGTATAAGCATGGTCAATGGGAAGGAAAAAAAGTCCACTGCATAGTATGTCTAGTGATAGAAAAAGCTACAGAATGCAAACATAAATTTTTAATTCAACATTCCTTAATTTAAAAAAAAAACGCACCACCACCAGTCCCCTCCCCCCTGACAAGCTTGCAAAAACTAGGTCTGAATTCCCAGTGGGAATAATGAGCAACGGCAAGAGTGAATGCTGGGAGAGAAGAATGCAATTGTATTAGGCTCCATCACAATGGGAGGTAAACCCAAATCATTTATAAAAGGTAAATGCTGGCAGAACACAGGGAGCTCAGAGCACCACACTGCAGGTGTGATTTATGAGGCTGGGGACTGGCTATAAATCAAACCCTTTTGTTTTAAATAGTACTGCTTCAACGCAGGAGATCAGTTTACATGTAGAGGAAATGATGAAAAAAATGCAGTACATTGCATCCCAAGAATATTAGAGAATCAGCTTTACAATGTGACTATCAGTACCGTGTTCAGACAATAGATATCTGATGCGCAATTTAACGAATGCTCCCACTGCTTGAACAGAGTGCCCTAATCTAGCAACTCAAGTTTGTTTCAAATGTATTAATTATGGGATCTATTTTGTGAGTCCAGCTGTTAAAATCATTGCACTTATGATCAGGAATGCATTGGCTATTCCTGTTAACTAGCTAGAGGTGTCCTTTTATGCCACCAAAGGCTCTGCCTATTTCTATGTTACCCATATTTTTCCTTAATTATGAAGGTTTATGGGTCTCATTATTTAGTGGCCTTGTCCTGTGGAAATGGGTGGATAAAACAATTAATTCCTAAGGATTCAAATAGAGAGTAGGCATCCTGGAAAGTTCTTTGCGATTACAGGAAAATACACACCTCTGGCAAAGAAAAGTGCTTTTCTTTCTCTATTGGTTGTATAATTATCAAATGGAAGAGATTTTAAAGGTAACGAGCAAAATGATTTCTTCTGCTCTGCTTTCCAGATCTGCCAGGGCTTATCTTGGCTGCATATTTTGCATTCATTTTGCATGCATACCACTGGAGCAAACTATATGCCTGTAACCACACTGTGTGTCCTGCAATGTGGGCCAGAGAAGCGCTTAAAAAAGATGAGAGAGGACAAAAGGCCTACATAAAGGGAGGTACAGCAGTTATATCAGCGTTCGAAGAAATTTATAATGAAACAAAAGCTGACTGTGTTACACTTGCACATATCCTAGTCATTTGATGTAATGGTCTTATATCAGTAATGATTTAACCACATGAATGTAAGAAGTTGCCTTTAATTCACTGATGAGCAGAGGGCCTTTATGTCAGGAAGGAGCCAAGAGACATCTTGTATTGCAAGGCTTTATTACTGTCCAAGAGTCCAAAATGCAAACACTACAGAAACACACGAGCACAATTTCCAGCATCTTTCTGAGGCTCTGATATTGATATAGCCAGCATCAGCTATTGCTGGAGGCGCTAATATCAATTGCTAGTGCAAGGAAAGTATCATTTCATTGAAATAATTGATTTTTTTTTTCTTACTCATTATTATAAAAACACATCTAGTGCCACAAATTTATAGGGCATTCTATAAATGTAAAAACATATTCCCTGCTCAGTAGAGCTTCCAGTCTAAATTAGACCAATATATGAAAAAGATATATTGATGTTGAACAGAGAAAAGAAAGAAGTGACTGAAACTGCTTTTACCAATTTCTTGAACCTGAGCAGATTTCCAGCTGATAATGGGCTAGGCTTTCAAAAGTATTTGGGCTTCTGTTTTCCCAAGATTAGGGTGCTTAAGGATCTTTAAAAGTACACTCATTTTACACGTAAAATCTAATGCACCACGAAAAGCACATTATATGGGAGAGGAGCAAAGATGGCTTTGTGCTTTACGAATCTTATGTTGTCCTGTATGCTAAAGTCAATTTAGATAGATAGCCTTGAAAGGGGTCTGCCCAGGTTGTGTAATTTCTCAGGTTGCAGTGCCATCTGTAATCTTTATAACATTTTGTGTTTTAACTGGATTCCTGAAAACTTTTTCCATCTTATTTTTTTTTTCCTAGGCAAACAGTCTGTCTCATTTCTTTGTCTGTTGTGTCCTGTGAGAGAAATACTTTTGTGGGCCAGAAGTAGTGTTTTAAAACCCATTTTTTGCAAACTCTTCTGCCTTTTACACAAATAAAGATGTCACTCAAGGGACCTTGTTGCAGCACTCAAGAAGAAATATAATTAAAGCTGATTTAAACATTGAATTTCTTTGCCATCATAAAGGTTAAATACACGGAAAAGCAAAAGAACATTTATATAGCAGAAACAATAATGAAGGGTTTACATCTGCAACCTCCTTGAACAGTAGAGATTGCGGCTTTTCCTATGTACAGTCATCAGGAATAGCTGGTAATTACCAAGTTCAAAGCCTATTGTCTCCTCCAAAAAGCCAAATTGTTTTTTGGGGTTGTTTCAGAATGACGCGACGTCTGATGGCTCTATTCCTTTTATAGGTCTTCTTGATACGCACTGAATCCTGACCCGGGATGGAAAGTAATTTTTGTGAACGTATTTACAGAATGATGTGTAATAGATTTAGCAAAGGCTGAAGGCTAGTAATAGTGACTGATGTAGTACCGTGGAGAAAAGAAACCTGAACACTGCTCTCCGAGGAGGCTGGGCGAGGAGTGAGGTAATAACGGGTTTCATTGCCCGGTCGGGGTTGACAGAAGGAGAGGTGATTTTGCTCCTCAAATTGTGCTCAGAGGACTGGAGGCAGCGTGTATTTTACATATACGCGGTAGGCGATGGGACAGACTCATTCAGTGATCTAGGGGGCACTGTGCTACATACAAAGGTCCTCTGCAAAACTGATGAATATTTTTTCCTATTGCAGGGCTGATACGTTGAATGCCTCTGATAAATTGAATCTTGAATCCAGCCTCGCCATGGTTTGCTCGCTGTATAATCTCATTAAGCCAATGAGGACTGCACTGAGGTAAAATCACAGAAGAATTTTTTTGTATTCTGTAGCTGACGAAGGGAACGTCCTGAATTTATTTTAATGGTGTGGTTTTACTTTCAGGTAGGCGTGGGCATGTGCAAACCGTTTCAAAATGTCTGCTGCAATGGCTGCAAGCATGAAATGTTCATAGGAGCTTACATACACAAACGTGCTGTCTGTGGGCAGGGTATATAGAGAGGGTGATTCATGAACGTTGCTTCTTAAACTGCAGCCTTCCACATAGGAAGCTCAAGTAGGTCATGTGCTGAGGGGAGCCAGGAAACGCACATACGTGTGTGATGCAAATCTGATAGCCTGTCTACTAACCGGGAGTGGCCAACAGATGTGCATCCCAGTTTGTCAGATGTGTTTATATGTTTTCTGAGATGTTACAGATATAAAGTGTATATCAGAGTTTAGAATCTGACCTTAAAAAGTAGATGTCTTCTATGATTGTATTCAACTTCCTTGTGATGAGAATTAACTTTTCCACTTTAATCAGCAATTGTGACTTGATTCATCTGAGCATTGAAGATGTGCTTACGGCAATCTCCATTCAGCAAAATTTTTAACTTTAAGTACGTGCTCCGGGAACAGAGCTTAAAATTAAATGTGGGTTTACATGCTTTGCAAAACTGGGTTTTGATTTTGAGCCTCTGGATGGGAGAATTAGTCATGAACGTTTGGTTCATAATGTGAGATTTCTCCCTTTTTACTCAGGAGGGGACTGGCACAGGAGGTGTCACTGGAAACCACAACTACTGGTGAACAGTTAGCAGGAGATTTGAGAACCCCTTTAAAAATAACAGCTAAACATGTGAGTAGGTATAAAGTAAGCAGAAGTAGGTTTTTTTTGACAGTTTGATATTAAAAAAAAAGAAAAATTTTTGGAAGGCTGACTTTTCTGTTTAAAAATTAATTGAAAAATTTGTAGTTCAGAAAAAGTTTGCAGTCATCTGTAACCCTCAGGGTCCATATGCCTGCAGACAGACATTCCCTTTCCAAGTCATTTTTCCAAGATCCTGGTTTTGTGAAAATGTGAAATAAATGAACAAATAAATACACACACGTGTTTTGATATGTTCCACCATTCCTCTGATATTGTGCTGTAGGATACAACAAAGACATGAGAAATCAGAATAAAGGGATAAGGAATATCAGGGATAAAGACTTTCTTTTATTCCTTGTCAGGAATAAAGACATAAGAATCAGCACTTTGGAGGATGCCCTGTTACTGGTGTGTGTTAGAAATACCATCTTCTGCTGCACTGCTAGTGGAGTTCTGCAAAGTCTGCTCCACAAAGATGTTTGCCATCTGAACGTGGGACCTCTTTTGCTTCAATGTGCTATTGGCAGCAGCAATATCTCACATCCTTCCCTGCCTTCTGCGCACCAGAAATTCACTATCTCCCAGCCATGGCAAACTCAAGAACCCAATCATCCTTATCTGCTCTCAAAAACGTGCACCCGGAGAAATGTACCAGAAATGGTAACTCCCTGATGTGACTTAAATGCTCCATCCTAATGTCAGTGGATGGCTCCTGAATTTTGAAGCATTTGTGTGCTTTTTTTAGCATTGATGTGAAAGATGTTCTCTTACAAAATAAGCTGATTAGTTGAACAGTGCTTTTTCACACCTAGGAATTAGTGCTCCAGATAAGAGCACTTTCTGGTCTGGTGCCTATCTTCCGATTTGCCGGGGGGCAACACTGTAAGAGCTTGGCAATGGGAAGATTCTTTAAAAGCCCTGGTTAGTTCTTCAAGGAGGTGCTAATTTCTGCTTTTATAATTTGTTATCATAGTCCAGCGATTTGTAAGGTTTGAGGTAGGCTGTCGGATGGGGGATGTGAGAGGGATGGAGGATCCCTCTGGACAGCCCACCTCAAAGCTTATAAATTGCTGGAAGCAGGAGTCTGGATTTGTTCGTAATTATGTTTACAAGTTTTTTTTGATAGGTGTGAAGAGTGTAAAACAGGGTAAGTAAACTTGCTTCAAAAGGAAATGTTTCAAAAACATTTGAGAACGTAGGAGCTGTCCTAATTATTGTGTATGACATTAATTTTAATTTCCAGTTAAACTTTGAGCTAGAGAATATCTTACACACATGACTTCTGCTGGTCACTTGCATATTATGATAAAGGCATGTTTTGTTATTTTTAAATGATTTATTTAATGTCCTTGTAAAGTTTAATTTCTCTCTCTTTAGTTCCAACCTGGGTAAGAATTTGTTTTTTAAACCTCATAAATTAGAGATTTTTCCTATTAATTCATCTGGCATATCCATTGTTAGCAATGTTAGATTTTTTTTTCCTTATGTGTTGTTATATAATTGGTGATCGCTCCACTTTAGTTCTGTCAGAAGAAGCAGAAACCCCTCTAATTTCCAGAACCTGCTCCACAATTTTGTAGACTGTGTATATTCCAGTCACAGTCTCTATCTGTGTAAAATTTGGAATAAATGTATTGAAGTCAACAAAGCTGTTTTAGTTTAACATAATGTAATAATAGACTGTCCTCAAACTCCATCTATCATTCCAGCACTCGTTAGGCATTCTGGTTTTGTTCGTAGTAGGAGCCATCATAAAGAAATTGATTTCCCTCTGCTCACTCATCCAATTTATTGCAAGAGAACTCCATGTTCATTTGCCCATTACACAGTATTTTGTGGGGTGAGAAAGAAACAAGCCAAAAGAAATCAGCAGAAGAACTAGTTATCATGTTGGGTGAGACTCTGCTCTCATTTATTTTTGGTATAAATGCAGAACAGCTCCACTTCTCCCAGAGGAGTTCGTTTGCATTTAACTGGGGGAGACTAACTCCAGATTTTACCCTGAACCCCAAACCTCACCCTCTCTACCCCTATTTGCTGCACTGAATTACAAAAGAGACTTCTTATTATCCTGTAGCCTATGTGTTATGATTTCCATTACCTCTGCTTTTCCTCCCCCTCCTTCATTGCTAGTTGTGTTCCCCAAGTTGGGCAGCCAAATAATGTGTCCTCCATGGCTGTTAAAATTGCACTATAAATAGGCTGGGAAGCAATATTGTTGGAGCAAAGCAATTGGCACAGTCCTCTTTCCTCTCCCCAGTGGCCAAGTTGTTCATGACCACAATGCACCTGGTCTCCGTTATCTGGAGAGAATAACCTTGGGGTTGTTTCTGCATCTGGGTCCCTCACAGGGTTGCACAAAGCACGGCGCGTTTCGATAAGGATGCCACCATCAGTGTGTCCAACATCATATAAAGGCAATGACGGAAAAGGAGGGCCCTCTCCTCCTGCATTGTTCCGTGCTATGAACAAAAAGGTGTTCTTGGTGGAGCCAAATTGAAAACTTTCTGCACAGTTGGCTGAGAGACTTGCAGTCGGGAATGTGTTAGTTGATAAATCTGTAAGCTGTGAACTGCATAGAGACTTGCCATGACAGTAGGTGAAGCGATCCAGTAGTACCTTTGCTTTCCCTTTATGCCACTCATGGGCTTCCTGTTCAGCTGCATCTTCCCAACTTCAACTTGAGGGCCTTACAGACATTGCCTTCACTGCCATGTCGTCTTCCTGTACTAGTTTACCAGCTTCGTATCTGTCCCCTGCCTACAACTTTGTGCTTTCTGTCATGTATTTTCTATCCCTGGCACAGTTTTTCCCCAGAATACTGACCTGCTTTAGTATGTCAGTAATTCTTTGCCCACCTACCATCCCTTTCTTGCCTTCTCCATCTAGCATCGTTAGCCTTTAAGTAATGAAATAGCTTGTTTTGTTTTGTCATGGATGCTGAATATTTATATATGTTGGGTAGGCTAAGATCAGTACTATTCTTGTGGCTGCAGGTACAGGATCCCTGTAGACCATAATAAAAATCTCTGAATGTATCTTAATCTCAGTTATGTGAGGACAGTGGCTGAAACCAGTACTTCATGGTGCGATCCGCGGCTAAAGTAATTACAGCCGTTCCTTTCAGCTAAACACGTAGATATTGTAGATGAAGTGTTTATGCATTTGTGTGATTCTGGAAGAAAAAAAATTCTGTTTGGAAATTCTGAATAATGCTTTTGATTAAATTAATATTGCAGAGACTTTCCCTTTGGCATGCTGATTTGTCGGCAGCTTAGAACGAATCAAGTAAGAATTTTATACAAATAGCAAACTGTTATTTAAAACGTGTCAGAGCCTTGGTAGGGCACCTCTGAGCTGGTGCTAAACTCTGCATTCAAGTTAGTGGTGAAGTCCCAAGCCCCATTTTGCCTGGGTGGTTTGAAACATGGTCTCTTCTTTTGGCTTCCCTGGCAGTTTTCCAATAAACAGTCTGTCAGCCTGTTATGCTTTCACAGCTGTATTAGCCCCTTTGGCCTCCCCACCAAGCTCCTGACTAACGTCAGCTCATCTTTGCTGAGAACATCGGTCCTACCAGAAAAGTGAGTTTACAATTTATTCTTTGGGGATGTGACAGCTGATAGCAAACAGACAAACACTCTTTGCACGCCACTCACTTTTCTACTGAAATAACACATACACACACGTACATGTGTGCATATATGTATGTATATACACATATATGTATGCATGCATATTTATGAACACAAAAATGTGTATTTATGTACAAAAACGTGTATGTGTGTCTTTCTAAAAAGAAGAAAGAATATATACGCTCATTGCCTTTTCTTTCTTCTGTTTCCATACCACTCCCAGGAGTCGTCTGTGTCGGAGCCTCCCAGGCAATCCCCAGTGCTCGTGTAATGCACAGCTTTTCCTCTGGATCACGGGCTTGGCGTCCTTTGGTTCCTGCTTCCATTCTTGGCCCACTGCCTTTTCCAACTCTTTGTCTCGATTTCTTTCTTGCTCAGCTTGCCCTCCCCAGTTTCTTAATCTGTGAGATTTTATCAAGGCGAAGTATGTGCTTCTGTGGGATTGTATCAATGCTTCGTTTCATTCTTCTGCCTTTAGGAAAATTCCCAGGCTCTAACTCCAGCACCCAGTACAGACAATCTGCCTTTCCCTAGATGTTAGCCTTCTTGTTGCCCCGTTCTGGTGCCCAGACAACAACCATTACAAGAGACTTTTTCAAAGATAGTGTTTTGTTTTTTTTTTTGGCCCCGCTTCCCTCCTTATTAACCCAAACTGTGTTGAACCAAGGTATGGTGAAAACAGATGGATATAAAAGCGCAAGTGATTCCTACACAGAAACTAGGATTTTGTAAGGTGTGTAGATGTGTCCTGGATGAGTCCAAAAAGGTTTTGGAAAAAAGACTGACCGGGGGGACTACAAGACCCCAAACTAAATTAGTAACTCAGAAAAAGGTGTTGAGCTGTCAAGTTAGAAAAAAAGCCCTCTTAAACAATGCAGCATAGGGACAGTTTTCACTTTCATGCAGTAAACAGGAGTTTCAGGAGTAACTTGGTTTCAAATGAGCCGTATTTGACAGGCAAACTCAGACCGAAACCCGAGTGGAGTGTTTGTGAATGCACTTGGGCTGAAACTGAAGAAAAGCTTTCCATGAATCGCTGTAAACGGAAACCGCTGTGTTAACCTAGATGGGTGCCCTACTTCCCAGCTGAGGTACCTTCCTTCTGCGCGCTCCCTATGGACGAAGCTGTAAGAGGTGACCTTCAGTAAAGGGCTCTACCCCAGATACAATGCTGGCAAGGAAATATTATTTCAAGCACAAACCACTCTTTGCTCCTCTCCTGGGCAGGGTGGATGACAGAGGAGGTATAAACCCTTCTGAGCTGTGTCCTTTCTTCTCCCTGCCAGCCGCTCTTGGAATGACCTTGTCCCCATCCTGCTGAATGCTATTGGGGTGTCCAGCAGTGTCTCTGGGCAGCACGTTTCCCTGCAAGCCAGGATTTGCAGCCCTCCCTTATATGTTCTGTGCCGACATTTCCAGGGGCTGTCTGGGTGCTACCTTTTCAAGGGCATTTCAGACTCATTTAATTTTTTCACGTCTTCATCTTTTTTTGAAAAACAGAAAAGTTACAAAGTGCTTTCCGTCCCCACCCCCTCCACCCTGTTTCTTGTAGTCTATAGCCATTCCGTAAGTATAGCCACTGTTGGGTTGAAAAGTAAGGGTTGTTTAATAATACACAAAATCCTCACTCCATGTTTATTACCACTGTGCTAAGGAAAATGTTATATTTGGTGCTGCAGGTTTATGACACAGGAAAGGATTTTTTTCCTAAACTTATGGCAAGTTTTAATTTTAGATCGTTTTCCAAAGCTGTAGAAATACTAGATAGCTAGCTAGATATGTGTTTAATATTTTCCATTGTTGGATTGTAATTCTTTCTGATAGAGAATTTAGCTATTTTTCTTCATGAAACTTGGGTAACTTTTAGACCGTCCAGGAGATTTCGCTATTAATTTAAGTCTGAGCGGAGTCCAATATATGTCAGTAGTTCTGATTTGTGCTGGTTGTTGCCCATTGGCATCAGGGCTGAATGAATAAAATGGAAAAAGCGCAAAGACTGAAGTCAGTGCTAAGATGTGTGGCTGCTTTATTGCTGCTCCTCTTGCCCCCATCAAATCCCATCTGTCTGTATTGGAAATCAGCTCTCCAGCCTGCTGGTGGTCAGACTTCACCCAGGTGCTGTTGGAGAAATTTATATTAATATTGTAGGTGTCTCCACGCAATAACAGCACCAATGTGCCACAAAGAGAGAAAATGGTTCAAAATCAAGGACAAGTCAAAGGACACTAATTTCTGCAGGATCAGAATCCGCTCCAGTTCCTTCACCATCTTTGTGGCTCTTTGCTGGACTTGCACCAGTAGGTCCATGTCTTTTGTACTGGCCTCCAGCTGGACTTCATGCTGCCGATCGCAACCCTTTTAAGCCCAACAGTTCAGCCAGTTTTCAGTCCACCTCACTCTTCATTTATCTAGTCTGTGCTTCATCAGTTTGTCTATGAGGCTGTTATAGCAGATAGTGTTGAAAGCCTTGCTAAAATGAAGGTAAAGCCTTATTAAGGTCAAGTCCCTGCCAGGAGGATCTTTTCTTTTCTGAGTTACGTGACTATTGAAGTCTTTTGTCCTTGGACATGTTGCAAAGTCTCTTTCTGTGCCATATTTTACAAGGCTGGACCTGAGGTTTGCAGTTATATAGAAAGGAGGAATGATCTTTCATAGAAAGTATTTTAATACTGTCAAGTATGAGCAGTTTACATAATAAGATTCAGAAGTGAGTTAGGCACGGACCATCGACACCAAATATTTGAAATATAAAAATAAAAGTATTTATAAAACCAGAGCACTTTGTTAAAGCTTTTGAAATTTATTGAACTAAGCATCCACAAATGTTAAACATGTACAGTTTACCTTTAAGAGGAAAGGCTCTGCAGTGGGCATTTAGCTAGATTTGTACACCTACACACTGCAGATGGTTTAGTTTTATAAGAGATGAAACTGCATTTGGTGGAACTGATTAAATATAAAAACACCACCATCTGCCATTTATTCTAATATAAAATGGTTTGGGCAGATGCTGACATCTTTTGAGATGATTGATTCATCTCTGACAAGTGAAGATTCTCGGAGGGTTCCAGCTGCCCACTGCTCACACAATACACGCTTACGAGAGCGAACGCCAATCACCGCACTGTGATTTGGATGTAGCAGGTGAACGAAGGGCACTTTAATAACCAGCAGCCTGGAATTCCTAACTACATCAGTGGCGGGGTTTTTTTCTTCTCCCCCCCCCCCCCCCCCCCCCCCCCCCTTCTGGCCCACGTTAAACTGTGAGACTGTTTTATGCACACGGTATACTGTATTGGAGCACAGCTACCCTAGCACGGCGATAACTGGAAGAGTGTCAATTTCTGGCACGAATAGCTCTCTTTCATTTTTCAGAGTGGAAAACCATCAGATACTCTTCACATATGCTATTCATTTTGAAATTATTTTTTGCTAAGTGTCCATCAGGGTTACATTTAAACTTCCTGGAGTACTATTTATTGAGTATGACACCAAATGCTTTGTAATAACTTAAATAACAGATGTCTATCTTGTTTTATTTGATAACATTGTCACACTCTACTGTGGTATGCTGTAGGGTAGCTTGCTGGAGCATCATCTTTTTTAAAGGTTTTGCTTAAACTTTTTAGAACATGCATGGTAAGTTACAGAAGAATGCATTTAAAAATACTCAGGACCAGACTGTGACATCCATACCCACACTAAATAGCCGTTTGCACCAGCAGTAAGTCCTGGTGCAGACAGGCCATTTCTTTTGAAATAAGGTCCTGACCCAAAGCTAGATTTGCAGTAACTGCAGTGGACTTTTGGTCCATCTCCAAGTGGGATAAAGTGCGGTATAATTAGACCATCGTGCAATAAGGAAGCAGATCATGTCAGGCCTAGCGCTGCAAGTATATAAACCGCAGGACTTCTTCAGAATATCTTAAAATAGGATGCTCTTTTTGTACATATCACTTTAAACAGCTTCTTCACTGTAAAAAATCAGTTAAAAAAGGAAGAGGGTCTGTTTACATGAAATGACATGAAAATGTGACAGTTTAGTGTTGTGCTGGCAGAGGAGTGTATGGTAAGTATATATAAATTTGGTCAGAGGGATACTGAATGATCGCACTGTCGTTTGCTGTTGAATGTATCTGGAGTAATTCCAACAAAGTCTGGAATAACCCTATTGTACATGGAAGAATTTTGTGCTACAATATGGGTAAGAAAACACTCTGTGGGCCGGTTTTAAACTATTGGGAGAAGCTAAAAGCCATTTAAAAAAAGATGGATTATTATCATTGGTACAGAATATTTTCTGCTCACCTGCTGCTGAAGGCAAGGCTATATAGATAGTGTCATTTCATTGTTTCAAAAAGTAAGGGGTAAAACGTAATTCAACCAGATCCTTATCTGGCGTAAATTGGGGTTTGAAGTCAGTGAAGCTAATCTTATTTATATCAGTTGTACATCTGGGCCAGAGGATTCAGAAATTATTTTCCTTATGCTTCTCTTCGTATTAACCCCTTCTTTATTTATGATGTTTCCTTCATTCAAAACTTAAGATTCTTCACATTTACTTTTTTCCCTTTTTCCCCAGGTGCTTTTTCAGCAGGAAGAGGGAAACTGACATCTTGCCTGAGAACCACCTTACTGGCCCTTCCTGGATACTGGTTTGTAGAAGGCACTGATGAATGCTTCCCGCTGCGGAAGGAGGACTCTTCCATCAGAGAGTGACTGTGTTATTTCATTTAATGATCTGGGAAGCTGGATGCTTGGAATTGCCTCTGAGGTTGGGTTTACTGCTGTGAAAGAGCAATGTTTATGTTAAACTCAAAATGCAATACCTTAATTTGAATGTTCAATAGGTTTGATTTTTAAACAATGAAAGAGAAGTCTGTTTTGGAAGTGGAAAGGAAAATCAGAATCCTAATGAATATACGGTACTTAATATATGGAATGCATATCTGACTTTGGGGAAAAGACTTTTTTCTCTGTCTTGGCTCCTATTTCTTCTGACATAGAAACATAATACAAATCTAAAGTGTCTAATCCAAGAAACAGCCACCAGAACCTTTATAATGCAAATGATCTGACTGTTCTATAGTGTCTTTCTTCCAGAAAGGTCCCAAAGTGCTATACAAATTACATGTGGCTACATGAATCAGTTCCCACACCGCTGAATTACAGGGAGCTCTGGGGAGCAGAACGTCTTTCTACCAGTGCACAGCAGCATTACCCAGCATTTTGGGATGGGAAGCAGAAAATACAAAGGAGGCAAAATAACAAAATAAGAAAAGATGAAACAGATCAAAATTAAGATTCAAAGAGGACTGAGGAAAAGGATAAAATCAGCTCTGTGTTTTTCGATAGTGTCATCAGAGCTGGTGATACGTGTTGTTACTGATAGCTATAGCGGACCTTCACAATATTTATCAAGAGGGTTCCCAGGACTTGGGCAAGGGTATCTGGGCAGGAAACAGCACTTCTCTGTGTTTCTGCCTCATTTCTCCCTGCAGCCCTTCCTCCCATGTCCCCAAGCTTCCACAAAGAGGACCCTGGTAGACAGGCGCTGGGGTACCTACCTACACCTTGGCCAGGTGCAATGCTTTCAAGGGATGCTCTCTGTGTGCCTCGGACGGGGGTGAGTTTGGCTCCCTTTCCACTCCCCCCCAGTCCCAGCCACCCCAGTGCCAAATGGCAGGGCTGACTCGTAGAGCTGGAGTTGGGCTCAAACCTCACCGCTGCTGCCCTTAGCGGGAGTGCTCTCCTGGCTGCCACCGCTCCGGCCAGAGCCAGATGGAGCAGGGACAGGAAGGAGGGACCAAAAAAAAAAAGGACGGAGGGAGAAAAAGAAGAGAGTTTCCCACAGAAACAGTTAATCAAAAATGAACGGTCCTCCAAAATGCTATTTTTTTATTTCTTTAAAAAGAATTCCTCATAAAAGTTTAGAAATGAACACACACACACGCCCCCTTTTTATTTTCCCTCAGGCTCTTAGGTTTGAAATTTGAAACATGAAAAAATCCCTTTCTCCGTCTGATTTTACGTCAGCTGAAAATTTTGTCTGACAAAGCTAAAACTTGCCATAGAACTGAGTTTTGAGACTGGGATTTTATGTGATGAGCACTCAAGTTTTGTCATTACAACCGTTGATTTGCACCTAAATTCTGTTAAATGGCCATTTTTATGTTGAAAAGAGGTTTGGGTGGTTTTTTTTTCTTTTTTTTTTTTGTTTGTTTGTTTGGGTTTTTTTTTTGTTTTGTTTTTGCTTGGTTTTTTTTTTGTTTCCAACCGATAGCTTGCAATTTGCTCTTGTAAGAAATTGCGTTGGGCTAATCATTTCCAGAGCCTGCCTGAATGCAGTGCTGGTGACAGAGCTGCTACTTTGTGCGTAATAGTTCCTTCACTTGTGGGAGACGCACCAGGTAATTAAAAAAACTCTGTAAACAAAAGCTGAGGTGCAGCTTCGCAGCAGAGTGATGCAGAGTGACATTGTGGTAGATGATTAGTCTTCTTGGGAGCAAAATCAATGAAAGCAGCAGTAGTCAGATGTCTTCTGGCATAATTTTTCCTATGTGCAGGTGAAGTGTTTTACAGGAGTCTTAGGAGCTGTCGTTATTGTCACAATTTTCTACCAACTCTACAGTCAGCATTTACAAAAGCGTCTGATGGATGTGAGTGAGCTCCTGCGGATAAAACCTGTGTATGAGATTTAGGCGTGTAGGAAAAATGGAAAGGGGCAAAAATCTCCTAGTTTTCTCCCCACGAACTCTCATTAAAACTTCCCAGGTTTCTTCTCTTGTTGCTGCCCACTCCTTCCTTCCCCCTCAATGCTGCTTATCTGTGGGAAGAATCATGGCTGGAATTTATAAATGCTTCTCTGTTGTGCAAAAGAACTTTGATAGCATGAAATGAATAGCAGGTAACATAATAAGAAAAAGTATCTGGCTGCAGCTTTGGAAATGTAAATTCTTTTATCAGTCCCCTTGCTAATTGGAATTGCTGTTTGTTGTTTCACATTTAGTGGATTTCATTATATTTTCTTTGGTAATTAGATATTTTAACTATAAATTAAAAATACCAGACCAAAAAAAACCCCAAAAATCCAACCCCAAACCACCAACAAAAAAACCTTCATTAAGATGCAGTCAAAGTTGTATATAGATACGACGTTAATTAAAATAATATTGTTAGAAGGTACTGTTAAGGAAAACAAAGCAAACAAATGAACCACAAAAATTTGAGACTTGGAAAGAAGGACCCAGTCACTGCAAAGGCGCTTGCAGTCTGCACTGTGCTTTGGAGGGAGCCCACATCCGAGTGAGAGCTTGAACGGGGGGCAGATCCGGGGGGAGGCAGAGGGTTTTGCCCCTTTCCTTCAGTCTCCTGGTGGTGCCTTTTTCGGAGTCTTCCTCTCATGCTGTATTCACCCCTAGCAGCAGCCGCCTCCCAGCCTGGTGGGGGCTACCAAATACTCCCTGCCTTGTTTGGATACAATAGAGGAGGTGTCAGAAGAGGATTTTTTTGCATCATTTGTCATATGTCCGTATGGAAAAATCCTCCCCAAAGTGATGTTTTGGGGAGTGGAGAAAGCACTCTTTAGACCTGAGGAGTTTTTAAATGGGAAGGCTTGTGAATTTTTCATGCTTTAGTGGATTTTTTTAAACACACAGCATGGTAAAAATATGAAGAAAAAATTCTTAAAAATACCTATATTCCTCTAAGGGAATAAGGGTAAAGGAAAAGGGAAAAATTAGTAGCATGCATCGTACTCCTGTGCAGATAGCAAAGAGGAGGTCACAGACTGGCTGCTTGCACTTTCATTGGTACTGCAGAGCTAAGAGCCATCCCAAAATGTATTTTGAAGACAAATGAGCTTTTCTCCATTTGTAGCTTCACTGCTGAGCTCAGACATGGCAGAAGGAAAACTATTGCACAACATTTTCACTCTTTCTGAGGCTGATTTCTATCTCACTAGTCCAAAGAAAGGAAAACCCAAGAAGAAAGTATCTTAGACAGATTTGGGTCCAGACTTGTTAGCAAAATTAACTTCTGCTCTGGCAGAGGCCTGGTGGGTAGAGGCAGCAGGGTCTGAGAGATTATGAGGTCTAGAGACCAGCGTATGATGACAGCTTGTCTTTGTACAAGAGGAAAAAATCTCATTCCTTTCTCACTCGTTTACTTCTTTGTCCTGTGTGAACTCCCACGTTTATTAAGCTTTCAAATCAAGTTTTTCTTGAGATTAGTTGCCTTGTGCCTAAAATGTTAGATGAACGTGAAATATACCAAAATCCAAATGAATCAAAAGGAATGACATTTTTCTCCAGCTGAAGGTCAGCGCGAACACTGAACGCATTGCCATGCTTCCAGCTTTGGCTTCTTAATTTCAAGTGTCTCCCTCGACCTCCTCCCTTTTGTGTCACCCCTTCTATTAGTTTAGTAATATGCTGTCATCCTGATTTTTCTTAATTTCGCTTGTGATATTACTTCTCCTTTTCCTCCTCCTATGGGAACAGATTTCTTCTGCCATATGCCCATTTAAACCTAATTGTAGTATCTGAACATCTTGTGCGCTTAGCCACAGCATCCCTTGGGGTTCAATTGAGGCAGAGTATGTATGTGACCTTTAAAGCCATGTCAATGTGAGACTCTCTCAGCATGTGGGTCTTTAAAGCCTGGATGTCTATGCTTCATGCTAACAAATTTGACCAGCCTGCCTTTTTATGAGGATATCATCATTTTGGGCAAATTCCAGGTTCCATATTTTAAATCAGCATGTAGAGCACTTTTTAAATCTCAATTTCCCAAAGATCAAGTACCAGAAGATTAAAAATGGAAAAAAAAAAAAAAATCAAAGCAGTTGTTATTTTATTTATTTATTCCAGAGCAAATTTGTAGTAGTAACTACTTGAACATCACTAATTGGCAATTTGTAAAATGGACTGCTCTGAGTAGCAAAGTTTTAAGTACCTCAATGCTGTAACTGTTTCCTTATTATGACAGTTCTTAAAAAGTGTGATAAGGTTATTATAGGAAACAGTGAAAATTTCCTAAATTGCTGAGGTTTATAGGTTTTGTATTTGTAACCTAAATAGTTTTTATTTTCACACTTTTTTGCATACACCAGAAATATGATTGTGCTGGGTAAACAGTGAGCTGCCCTAACAGCCCTACCATAATAATGCTATACTGTGCTGATGTCTCATGAAATCTCTTTGGCTCAACGAAAGCCTTTTCACAAACATCCTCGGTTTGGATCTTTGTGTCGTGCCACGGCATCGGTGCTGAGCTTTTGCCTTCCCAGAGCCTCTCTGGCAGTTCAACATATAAATTCTCCAGATTTAAGTGCTTCGCTAATGTAGAACTCCTTAAATATCAAAACTCAGCTGTGTGTCTCAATACATATAAAACAAAACATTGCATTATAGCACTTACCTTATAAAGGTTTTTAAGGACACCAATATTTGAGGTCTTAAGGGTATTTTATGTTGCAACTGGCTGGAGAGGCTGAGAGAAAGCAGTGATTGATTTGTACTCTGAACTAGAAAAGAATAAATTTTAGTTAAAATAGACAGTACATTCTGATAACATAAGGATAACATACATTACACATGTATTGAAATTAAATCTATAACAAGTATGTAAGACAGGAACTTTAGTGCTAAAATGACACATCAATGAAATAATTATGAAAATACACAATTATGACATCCATCCAAAGAATATTAACTTTGCTCAGTAGTGCTGTATATCATGTGATGAGCTTTTGACTGTTAGGCATTTTAGTTCACCAATTAAAATTATGCATTTTAATATTCATCTTCCGGCTTAGCTTGGTTAGTTGCTTTATAAAAAATAGATACATGAACATTTTGTTACTTTCTAATCCTTCTGATATCTTTAAATGAGAATTTCTTATCCAACAGCCTTCAGCTTTGAAAGATTTCTAAATATAGAGTTGGTCCCAAATCTAAGTTTTGTAGAGTCAATTGTTTTCTGCTGAGAATGTAGTAATGGAGAAATTAATAGCATTTAAACAGAAGACAAAACCAGCAGCTGGAGTTGGCAAATATTGTAAGCTGGTTTTAGTCCTTTTCTTGTTTTAACTCAATGGTGAGGAACTGGGGAGAGCAGTAGCCTTTGCAGTGCAGATTATGAACAAAATCAAATGCTAGGGGACTTGACACTTTATGTTAATTCCTAAATCAGCTATCTTTTCCATGTTAATAATTCCCTAAACCTGATTATAGCATCTCTCTGTCCAGTGAAAACTCTACTGATGTTCCTCTTTGAAAGCAATTTTTGTGGGGGATTCTCCAGGGGAGGAGTTTGAGCAGCGAGTGCATCTTTTGGGAGAGGTAGCTTTTGTAGACTCATAGCGTGTGAAAGCCAAGCTTACGTGTTGACCATTTGCCCTGTTGAGCTACTGTTAAACCCCCAACAAGCCAGAATAAAAGTAGCAGCAAATGCATGATTTCCACCTCCCCCCACCACAAACACTATTATATATTTTGGTCTCCTCCTACAAAGTCTTTGAGCTGCTTTTTTTCTCTTATGCACATTAATTCGTAACGAATGTTATTTCTTATGTGCCTTGAAAAAATAAACATGAAAGTTTGTCTTTTCACAGAGGACAACTAACTGGACAGATAGACGCTTCTTACTTCAAGAAAATACTCAGACACAAACTCACCAGAATACAATTGCAGGTGAGGTATACGTATGTGTAGGGGTGGGTGTCTCGTGTTATTCACACAACTCTCAAGTCACGAGCCCTCCCAGAGAGACCCTCTTGAGCGAGTGGCTCTTCTGAGCTGGTTGGCAGAACCTAAGGGGGATGCTGGCGTAAACGAAAGCCCCTCGCTGTGGGGAAGGATCCGACCCCTGAGTTCAAGTGACGACGGAGCCAAGTATGCGTCAGAGGAGAGTATGCGTGCATTGTTAACGCTGCCTCACAGCTGCACTTTGATTTTACTCGCTGTCTCTATGATGAACTATATTCAAGATCTTTTTCCTTCAGTGATATCATATTTTTATTCGATGCTTAAATCAAAGGTATGCTGCCTTTTAATTAATGTTATGTTCTCCAACACATTTATTTTCTGGCATAAAGAAGGGTTTTCTAGAAGGTCAAGGGCCAAGGGCCAGAGAGAAAGATGGTATCTTGTAGCTTGAATTAATCTAAAAATAAGGAACTAGATTTTAGAGAAGAAAACAGTATGAGTCTGGCCTGAATTGGATCAGGCCCAATATCCTTCTGTGGAAGAAATAAAGGGCTTGAACCTTCTCCCACTGAGAGCAATTACAAACCTGCAGTTGACTATAATGGCTGTGTGTGATAGGGGCATAATAAATTTAAGGTCTGAGATAATCAAGGAGGACTGTGTAATCTTCTGCTAATGCTTCTGAAAGATACTCTGGTAAAATGCTAGGCAGGAAGAGCACTACGCCGCTCTGTTAACAGAAGAAATGCGCCTAAGCCGCTTGCTTGTTGCTCTCAGATATAGCCGATCCTGCGAGTCTGATTTTAATTTGACAGTGATTGAAAATGAAAAAGTTTTGAAAATAAAATCTGTGGAATGATAACGGCAAATGCTGTAACTGCGAGTGAGTGGGGAGGAGGAGGGGGGAGGGAAGAAGTTTTGCAAAGATACCTGTCTGATTTTCGGTACAGTACATAAGAACATTAAAAGGCCATTTTAGCCAAAGGACCCCCAGCTTGGTGTCCTGTTTTTGGCAGAGGCCAACAGGAGATGCTCGAGGATGGTACAGGAGCAGGGCCCTCACACAGCGTGCAATGCCAGCCTCCAGCAACGTACAGCTCGGGGATTTCACATGAATAAAGTGCTCTTCGAGGAAAAGCTATTGCTATCCATTTAAATGTCTTCCTGAGACTCACCTTATTCATAGCGTACCTTATTCAAAGACATTCATCAGGCATTTGCAAAATGTAAGGTTCACTGAGTTTAAATGAGTGACTAAAAATGCTTTATGACCTTAGTTTAAATTGGATAAAAATATTAGTTCTGATCCAACAAGCCACTGTAGCCATTGCATATCTTCCCACCGCCTTAGGTAGGATTTGGCTGAGAACCTCTATGCCCTCTATTATTTATCAGTTTAAAGTGTGACAGTGACATTTTTTCCCCCCTTTTCCTAAACAGGCTGACTTGCAAAGGTGTTGCTGTAATCTTGCTTTTCTTTTTCTTGCCTCATCTCTTCTGTTGATTGTCCTTAGTTATACCTTAGCTAAAATTTAGATTTTAGGTTTCAGAAAGGAGACAGCTTTTCTTTTTTTTTGTCTTCTGTTTTGAATCCTATAACATAAAAGCAGTAACTGATCCTAGACCTTTGTCAGTGTTTTGTATGAAGGCAAAGATATATTTATATATATAGCTTTTCTGCTATAGAAAGCATATGAAGCACTATATTTATGGCAGAATTACCTACCAGTGTTAGGAGAATCATTTGAAAAGAAAACCTAGAAATTATTTTAGCAGAGAAATAGGCAATATTTTCTGTTAACCGAAACTTGTTCAGAAGTCAAGAATAGATCAAACGTCACTAAAGATTATTAAATTTGAGAGGGGGTGTTAAGTAATTTCTTATAAATTATATTGATATGTAATTTTATATGCAGATTGACCAGTGGTGGGAGTTTTGCTGTCTTTGTTTTCCTCTCTTCTGTTTTGCAGCTTATGTATTTCAATTGGCATAATTTGTGAACGTGAAAATACACGTTGAATCTCTAGTCAGCAGCTGATGGATAAGAAAAAATAAAACAAAAATGCTTTAGCTTATTCCAGATAAAGACATTGATGTCTTAAGTTAACTTTGAGTTAATGTGCTTTAAGTTTCAAAGCCGAAACACATGTGAAGTTGCATGTGGAAGCGCTGCTGTGGATGTAATTAGTGGAAATGGGATTTAACCTATCATGTTTCATACAGGCAAGTTCTGTAACCACCTGGCTAATGTGTATCCACTAATCCTTCTCTCCTAATAAGAAGTAGATTTGACACTGAAATGAAACATATAAAATCATGCATCATGTACAATAAATATACATATCAATTTGCACGCATATAAAAGCAGACTTTGGAGTTTTGTAAATCAGTTTTTAAAGGGTCATTTCTCATTAAATTTTCAGAAAAAACTCAGTGGATTCATACACTTGTTCAGTATATGTATTTGTATGAATCAGGATTTTATTTGCAGACTGAGAGGTTCCAGTGCTTAAGGGAACTACTGACAGCTGAATATCAAAACCAGTTTCTGGTTAAATGTTATCCTTGGTTGTCTTCAGGAGCACAGACTTTCCAGCCAGTATATTTTCTACATTTTTCCTGGTTTGTGCATCATGTTTTCCTTATCCTTCCCCAGACACTGCAAAAATGCGCTCCCTTTTATAAGCACGGTAGTCAGCAATTCCTAGAAACGTGAATATTTGTTTTAAAAAGGAAAATATTGCAAGCAAGTGATTGAAAATTCTGCTTTCAGAAGTTAATAAAATTTCTATTAGTAACTGGAACCTTAAGTTTTTTTTATTGCCCACGGTGTTATAACTAAGCTAGAATTCAGAAACACAGCTAGAGTGTTATTTCTTTGGCCTATTGCTTTGGACCTTTGGGGTATGATATAAGGCACAGAGCATTCCGTGCACTGCAGCAGATTGCTGCTTACTGAATAACCAGGGGAAATAGCTGCAGAATGGAGTCAAGGGGAACAATGGTCAGAAAAAATTCTGACTAAACAGTTTTTCATCGGCAAATGTCAGATTGCTGTAACCCCGGGATGCATTAACTGTGACAACACTGGTGACAAATTTCCGGTCACCAACCCCAGCTGTACCCCAGACTGACCAACAGCCCAGTGCTAAAGGGTGGGCAAGAAATGTGGTTCTCCGAAGGGACCCCGAGCCATTTTGTCATGGGCCTCTCACTTTCCCGAATAGAAGTTGTCCTTGTTTGTACAAATAAATATACCTTGAATCAGGGAGAAAAAGATGGACTTTATACAGTGAAGAACTCCGTGGGAAGTGGAAGGTTACAACTGAGATTTCCTCTCTGGTTAATATGTGATTGTTTACACAAAATGAAGCTAATCTAACAAGGGAGATGGATAGAGTTTAGTCCAGAAAACCCCTGTACCAGTGACACAGGCATTTAAGTGGGTGGTAGAAGATTAAGGTTTAAGCCCAAGCCTGCATCTAATGTCTCCTAGATGTCCTCAAACTACTGGGTTACAGTTGTTCCTGTGTTGCTTTGCCTTTTTCTTTTGTTTTGTAAGAAAAATATTCAAAGGATATCAGTGGCGCTCAGAAATCATCCAGAGCCGGTGTTGCGCAGTGCCTAGTTTCTGCTGTCACAGCCCTGTGGGGCACAAGCCTCTGTACAACACAGCTGCTCTCGTAGATGCCCACATCTCCATGCCTTGTTTCCCCCATATTGGCCCACACGTAACAGTAGGAAGAGAAGAAAACTACCAATAGCAGAATGCAGCATTAAAAAAAGAAATACCCCCGCTGCCACCCTTCTAACTTATCTCCCATTATCTTCCGAATAATATCCAGTTTTCCTCTTGTGATGCTTTTGGAGGCATGTGGACCCCTGGGCGCTGTGTGGGTGGCCAGCACCACTCTTGCTGGAAAAATCACTTAGTTGTGGATGTGCCTGGCATGGAGCTTGGCCATCTCCATCAGCTGTTGCCTTTCTGAAATGTGAAATAGGGTAGATTTGGACCCACACATCATCCTCTCGAGTGGAATACGGTGCCTGCGTCCCAGAGCAGGATTATTTAGCCTTAGGTCTGGCACCTGAGCTCCGTATGCAATGCGAAGGGGGTGCTGATACCCTAAGCCTGTTTTTACAGAGATCAGGACATAAACTGGGGGTGAAGGCAGTGAATACCTGTGCTAGCAAACAACAACTCCTCTTTCCCCTTCTTAACATCCTCTGGTGGCCTGAGGTGTTGCCTTTGGTAAATCAGGGTATATAACTAAAACGGCTTCCTGGATACATGTTTTGCCTTAGAAAAACTGGACCATTGTAAGTTTTAGGAACCAGCTACCATGAGAGATGGTGGCAGAGGTGCTGAGAGGACCCTGTGGTGAGAGCCCATGCCCAGGGAGCTGGACCTTCTGCTTCTGCCTTCATCCATGCACTGCTCACCCCCAGGAGGGGCTGCACACATCGGTTACAGCCCTGCATCCACATGGGTGAGCCATGGGACACTCTTCATCTCTCCACAGTGTTGAGTGGGCGTTTTGAGGATCACAGTGCTCCATGTAAGGCATTTTTGTGTGTATCTGTCTCCAGTAGTGCAAGTCTATCTATTACCTGCACTATTGTTGCAAAGCTGTGCTTGGCTTGCCTTCTTTTGTTGTGGCAAGGGCGTTTTTTAAGTACCTCCTTCATTCAGTTAAAGGTTTTGGGGTTTTGTCTTCTGTGTATTTGCCATCTGAGCTGTAAATGAGCAGCACTGAGGAATGTGAGCCTCTAAATGACAGAGCAGCCGAATCAAACTGGTTCATGCTAGAGCTGCCATGAGTTTGGCTCCAGATGCAGAATGGGGACAGTTTTGAATTCCTAATACCGATATCACAGAAGCATTGGTTCCTGCCCTCAACAAGAAACCTGCTGAAAGGACCCTTGAAAGGATCTTTCTGCAGTGTTTTTAACAAATGTGTTTACTGGAGGAAGAGTTGACCCCCGCGGGTGTTTCCCCAAGTTGCAGTACGCCAAGAAGCGAGGTGTTGTCAGGGGCTGGCTGTGAACTCTGCGCCTGTCCAGCAAAACCATCAGAGCAGCGGACATGAATGTCAATAAAGCAGACCTGGCTTGCTGCTGCTTCTGGGGGTCTGGCCCAGCATCTATAGCTTTTCGCCCTGTGGGTAGTGTGGGCAGAGTAATACGACACGGAAAGAATCACAACTGGATCCCAGCTTTTATATTCAGGGGATGGGGTGGGGGGGATGTTTGCATTTCATTAGTGTTAAGTTTGCCATTTCCAAGGATTGGGAAGAAAAATCTCTTCCCTCTTTGCTAGAATATAGAGTGGTGTTTACTTTCTCATTTTGAAATTTTCCCATCTTGTGTAACAGCTGTGCTAGGGCAGGACTCGCTCTCTGCTGAACTGCTGCTTTTTTCCTTTGGCCTTTGTTAAAATTTCTGATAAATAACAGACTGTCTACAGCTGTTCAAATGATGTTGCTTTTTCTAAGTGTCACTTCGGTGTTCATTCCCACCAATGTGGGCTTTGCTTTAGAAGGTAAATAAGGGACAAATAGGGCTTGCTGTTGAGTAAAATTGAACATGTGGGCAGTGGGAAAAGAATCTGAAATGTGAATTGCCCAAGCCTACAGAAGCCATCCACCTCCGGCTGTGATGGAGACACTGTGGCATCTTGGCAGCATTGCTGTGCGCAATTTTCTTTAAATAACTAGTGGGTTTTTTGTTTGCTGCAGTTGGTGCTATTTCTTCACATTTTCTCATTTGAAGGTAATCTGCTTCTAAGAAGTGATTAGTGTGATTTGTACACGGAAGGCTTCACCGGGCTTTGAATTTTTGCAGTGGCACTAGCTATGCTAGTGCTGCTGGGCTCGCTGCTGTAACAAATAGTGAAAAGATAATACAAGTGACCTACTAGTATACTAATCTATTGTTATAAAGAGAACTTTGTATAATTTATATTAATCCATGATTTAATTTATCTAGAGGCTTTCTCAAAAAACTTTATAAAATAACAGGTCTGGAACAAAAGGATCTTATGAGTGAGGACTGAAGATTTTCTTTTTCACACACTGTATCTCTTCTTTCCACGTCAGGAGTTCTGTCCGTTTCTCACCCTTAACCCTTGTGTAGAGATCCCTGTAAGAAGCTGAAGGGCAGAAATTGGCCTACATTTAAAAAGGGATCAAACAAGAAGAAATAATACGAATGAAAACTTTTATCTGTGCTTGAGATTTGAAATTGAATTTCTATAGTAATATTTAGGTGAGTTTAATACTCAGATAAGCTTGATTATTTCCTGTTGCAAATTGCTTATAAAGGCAAAAGTGTATAATTTATAAATCCAAGAGAGAAAGAAAGGGAATGAAATGAAGCAACTCAACTCTGTCCTTTCCACAGCTGAGGACACAAAGTAATAATTGTTGCTTAGCTAAATTATCACACAAAAGAACAGCAAGTCATTCATTTCCACATGAAAAAGCACAAAAATAGGGTTTATGTAAGACTGATTGGAAGGTTTAAGATGAGAATCTCAATGTTAAGGTTTCTCTTTAGAGGTGTTAGATCTGCTTAGGCTGAAATCGGTCTCGCTTTTGCACAAGTGTAGCTTGTGCAAAGCCGTAGCAAATGAACCAATGGAGAGTCAGCGCTATGGTTTAAACAACTTTTCGACAAATGCAATGGGCCGGATCCTCAGCTCTTCTTGCTTTTATAAACCCTTCTCAAGGCTGTCGGAGTTGAAACAATTTACGTCGTATGTAAGCCAAAAGTTTTGGTGCCAGTGTAGTACCGGTACTTACTGAAAGATGACAGATCCAACTGCCCTGTAATTCCCTGGCCAGCTCCTTAAATACAGGCCACTGGCTAACAGCAGTGCTGCAAGGCAGACAGATATCGTTCTGTTGGAATACATCAAATTCTGGTGCTTTTGGAAAGAAGCGGGGTTTGTCGGTTACAGTGAAATCTCGAAAAGCAACTTGAGAATTTCGCGAGCGTGTGCTTCAGGTTTGCTGAACATTTTGAGGCAAGTGTAAATCACTTCTAAGTAAGCTGCGACGAATGAAATGTTCATAATTACAAGCTGCTAGCCAATCTTAGCACTATTTTTGCCTGAGTACTGCTTAAATTACTACAACATGTTTTGTAGACAAAAAAGTGTGACTAATTAATACCTGCAACGTGAGTAGACTCATGTAGGAATAGCAGTGAGAAGAAGCCAAACTAACTCCTTCGGTTGAATATGGTTACTATTTCTTGGATTATAGGTAAAAAATTGGAGACCTCAGCCAAAATCTGGATGACCAGCCACTCCAGGCACTTTTCACCAGCTCAGCAGAGAGGCCAGGGACTGAATGGAGGTAGAAGTTGAACTGTGCTCTGGTTCCCTGAGATGGCTCCTTCTCATGAGGGTTATGGGCAAAAGTATGACTAATGAGAAATGCATGTCCTGCTGGAGCACAGCTGCCGGCGTTCGTTGGATGAGTGAAGACCTGCAGGCCACTTTTCGGTTGCAAGTGTTTTAATGGTGATAAACACGGGATTTTTATCAGATTTTTCAGGCGGTGTCAAAAATGCACATGCAAATTGTTGATCTTGGTTGATCTCAGGACCTATTTTTCCTGTGACAGCTGGGGCCATCTTAGAAGAAAGCAATGATAACAGTGTGATAAAAGCATTTCTCTAGAGCTTTGTAGTTGGTGAGAGAGGATGTTCAGTTTACCCCAGATAGTAGCCATAACGCGTAAACAGCAAGGCTCATACACGCTATTTTCTGAAGCGTGGTTCGGGGAGGCTGACCACTAGCTGCTGCTAATAGCAGTGGAACAGCCACACTCCGAACGTTGGACAGATACACATCTAGGTCACCGCTGCCGGGAGCCAAAAGTGTGCGGCTGCAGCCACTCGGTGAATGTGTCTTTATCACTGCCGTTGTGCATTTCTAACTGTGTTACCGAGGCCCTACATCTATGAGGAACAGGATTGGTTTTGGTTGAATTTTTAAATGCCTTTGAAACTGGGCTTTCATAGGAGAGAGAATCTAGGGTTCTTCGCTTTGTTTGTGCAAAAGGGTACTTGGAGGATCAGAAGACTTTCTAGGTTCATAGGGTCACTTGATCATTAGCTTTATTAGCTGGCAAGAAAGGTGGCTTTCATATACCTACAATCGGAAAGCATTCATCCCTGATATGTACCATCTGGATGCAAATATTGTATCTAGAGACTGTGTTTTTAACAAATAATTGCCTTTTCATAATAGGCATAATAGATAGAGAAGATCTATGCGGACAGGTAGTCCTTTGCTTTTCCGCAAAGGAATTCTACCTTTTGCAATTGAATCATAGTGTTTGCCTGTGTGATCAATTGAAATGCCCAAAGCAGGATTTCTAGATCCAGAATTAGAACTCAGGGGTTCCTGATTACCATTCCTTTTTCATATCACTTGGTTTTTAAACCATCTTATAAGAATCCTGTTAAAAAAAAAAAAAAAAAAAAGGAAACAAAACCCAACCTTTGCCTCAACCTTTTACTGCATTCATATTTGTGGAAGAAAAGCTGCAAAAACACTCTATGCAGAGCATATGAAAGGTAAATGATTTTACTTTTTAACCATAATATTTTACTTTCCTGAAATTTATCTTCTCTCTTGGAGGTTCCAGACAAGAAAAGAGAATCTCTAACCCTTCTGCTAGCATTATTTGGAATCTCTTCTAAATTTTCTTTAATTGCAAATGTCATGGATACATTGTTGGCAGGATTTGTTGGAATGACAGGGTCAATTAATATATTAATATTTTGGCTTGTGACATATCCCAACAGATTTTTACCTGCCTTTTTTTTTTTATGCATATAAAGTTCCTATTAACTTCCCATATCATTATATTCTCTGTTTCCCACAGTAGAATAGGCTTTCCTTACCTCTTTTAATTTCAGTAGCAAGCAGAACGTCCTAAAAACGTTGTGTGTGTGTGTGTGTGTGACTGTGTGGCGTCCGGTGTTTACACTTTTAGTGGACATTTCACTCTCAGCCTTTTCCATCCCCGATGCTTTATGTGGTCAGCTGTGGCTCTGCAAACCTGGCCCGCGCCTGTGGGAAGGCATGAATAGCCCTTGTTGTGCTAGCACACCTGTGTTCTGCGCACAGCTGTTTGGTTCACAACAGGGTTGCTGTTAGCAGTTATGAAACGTTTTCACACCACCCACCCACTATCCACTGGTTTATAACATTTGCTGGCACTTCTGTCCAGCTTGAACTCTTTTTTTTTTTTTTTAATTTAAAGGACACCAGGATACTTTATATATAGGAATAACAAGCCAAATTGGCACAACACCTTATTAAAAATACTCCCTCTCTCCTGTGTCAAAGATTACTCTTTTTCTGTCTGTGGTAAATCTGCAATTTCTATTTATTTTACTTTTTTCCTCCCAGTTATCAGACAGTTTTGTACTGGCCAGAATTTAAAGAGTCTGGAACATAACTTTGTTTTTTTCTACATATTGTCGGAGGTGCAGAATCACCCATTTTTTCTGTGTTTTAGCTGTATGTTATAATAGAAGTTAAGACACGGAGCAATAAAAGGCTACCATATACCTAACTTTTTAAATCACCCCAACTGGTTAGATGGATAACTCAACTCTTCTGAAAGGAAGATGGCTAAAGGCTCACTTTTGTGGTAGTCTAGATGACGTCAAATTTCCAAAATGGAAAACAGAGCTAAAAGAAAAAACTAAATACAAAATGAGGTGGCAAAGTGAAGCAGGTGCTCCATACGGAGGGAAAAAAAGACAAATTAACGTAAAAACTGCTTCATTTCTATAGGAGAATGCTATTTAAATTCATAGACTAGGAAGACAGCTGAACTCTTCTGTGTAGTTTTATCAGCTGTGTTTTGTATCTCTCCATGACACAGTATGTGGCTCTTTTCTGAAAGCAGGACAATGTGTTTTGACAGCCCTTGGCAGTGAGAGCAACAGTGAGAAAAGCAAAGCAAAGTGATTCAAATTAACACGAGCTGGCTGTTGCAAAGCTGGACCACAGAAAGCATTTCCCATGAATAGAGAACCTCAGCTATTGTAAGATGCAACATAGCCAACCAGGTTAGAAACAACGAGGAAGGGATGCTGCTAACACTGCTCACCATGCCGCCACCTACAGAAAACATCGTTTCTCTTTGATAAGCTACATGGGCGTTTAGCTCTAGTCCTGTTTGACAAGGTGAACAGATCCTATACTGAGCTCCGTTTAGGACCTGCAGGGAAAACAGCATCAAGTGGAAAGGCAAAGTTCAATTAAAATTGCTTTAGGGAACCTTGACCATTCCCGTAGGGGATGGTTTGCATGGGAATTTGTTGCTCTTCTAGACCATGCATAGGTGTGTGTTTATTTTGCTATAATGTGACTGCTGATGGCTTTTAGTTTTTAAACATTTTATTGCCCATCGGAAGGGAAAAGATGGAAAACTTAATATAGCTTATTTGTTTTCTAATTTTTTTTCTAATTCAAAGGAAAGGCAAATGTCTTTGGTGACCTTAGAATTAAGGATTCTCTGCTGATGGTACAGCAATCTCCGTGAGGTCCAGTCCTGCTCACTTGGCTACAGATGACTGATGTGAGGAATTCAAAACGGTCCAGAAAAGAAAACCCTCAGAAGTCAATCAAAGCTGAAAAATCTGATTTCTGTCATTCGCTTACTTCCTTTCCTCTTCTGGTCTTGCAAGACAATCTTTTCCTTTCATATTCCTTTGCTGCTGGTAAGAACATATTATTTTCTGAGGTGTAGAGTGCTATGACCCATCTCTGTCTTGTGTGTCACAAAATTACTTTCTCCCACATTCTGACTTCCTAAGAATCTTCCTTTTACTTAAGACCCTTTCATTTTGCTTCTCTTCTGAGTGTCTTCCCCCATCTCATCACCAAATGGATCTTACTTTAGATAATTCAAAGTTTCTGTTGTTTTCTTCTCCTCCCACACCTGCCCACATTTGAGTTTTCTTCTCACTCTCATTCCCAGCTGGAAGACCTCCTCTTCTTGTTGTAATAAAACCTTTTAGAAAAAAAATTATTTCCTTATGAGTTATGAGGACGACAGTGACCCTTCTGCTGGTATTTCAGTCCCTCATAATCCATAATAGATTTTATCTGCACGGTGCCCTGTGAAGCAAGGAATTGTTGTAGATGCAAGAAACTAAGTGGTTTGCCCAAGGTCATAAAGAAAGTTAATGGGTAAATTAAGCCCGGACCTCGTGGATCCTAATCCTAGCTGTGGAGGCTGTAATATCAATGGTGAGGAGGGTGGAAAGTCCGGGCAGATGATTTGTATTCCTTACTTATGGCCAAATATGACACAAATAGAGGCACCCTGTTCCTGACGAGGAGAGGCGGGAGAGGGGGACATAATTCGTGCTATTCAGATTCTGCTATTTAGCATTTGCCGATCCCTAATGGGATATTTGCAAAGTATAATATTTTCTAACAGCTGTAAGGACAAGAGAGCCTAAAATTTCTCCCTATACATAATATCCATGAAATTGCATTGAATATTGTAATGATGTGTTATGCTGCCATTAGCTCCCTGTGAATACCTAATTTGGAAGGTTAATGAAATTGACAAATGTGTGTACTGTATGCGCATTGTCAGTACTAGTTAATGGCAACTCTCACATTTTTATTTGGAAAATTATATAAAACTGAAAGTGACAATTATTGTAACTTCATCTTTTTTGGAATCTAGCACAGTGTGCAGTTTATTTAAATAGGGTTGTATGTGTTTTAAATTTGTATACCATCATATGAAGTCCTTTGCTCATCATGTGATTATATACTTAATTTTTGTATGAATGAATGCGTGTATTGGGGTCTTTTATAGAATATCTGGCCAATTTTTTGGTTTTTGTGTGTATTCCACACTAAAATACCGTAAGTCCTTGTCGTCCTGTTGGCTCAACAGTGCTTGATTACAAAACTGGTGCCAGTTAATTCGAAGAGACATCACACATCCAAAATGTATTTTCCCAGGCAAGGAAAGTATGCTAGAGCACACTGGAAGAGTATGCTCTTGTATTTTCTGTAAATGATTGAGCGCCATAAGAGGTCACTTGCAGCTGCTGCTGCTTTCATGTATGGATTTTATGACATCCTTGAAGTATGGCCCCTAAATATTCCTGTGGCTCTGGAAAGTGCCTCTTTAGGTCAAGGTCACATTTTTAGGTGCAAAGATTTTCTGACTTGAGATCTCCTTTGGGTCTAGAGCTGTTTGATTAAACAGAGCATCACATAGTGAGTGACCCCTTATGGTACTGGGGATCTCAGATTCACCTGCTGGGAAGCGAGAAGAGACATTATGACAATCCTCTGTGACACACCGCAGCATGGATGATGTTGCCTCATCTGAGCCTTGCAAGCTGGAAAAGGGTGGATGGATGGAGTGCGAGCTGCACAGCCCACTTCCCCTGTTACTTAATCTTTGGGCATCTCTTCAACTCCTTGTGGAGTTTCTTCTGAGGGAGCAGGTGTCACAGAGGAGGGCTGCTGCCCCGAGGAGACCGAATGTGTCACTTCCAAGAACAAAGCGGTCTTTTAAACCCAGCGCTATATTGAGCCTGTGAGTCATGAATCTTTAGATCAATAACCAAAATGTTTTTATATGTGGGGCCAGCCCCAAACAGAGTGACTCAGCGCTGGCAGTTCCGCGTTCAGCACACTTCTGTGCAGGGTCTGGTTTCAGATGACTGCTCGCAGGAGCGGGGCCGGGTGACGTGTGGAGGCTGTGGTGCTGCTTGCGGGCACGGCGGAGAGGAGTTTTCTTTTTGATACTCGGCACACCTGCCCCTCATTCAGCTTCATGCAAGGGCTGTGTTCTCAGGCTGTCCCAGATGCCACCTGCAAGTCAGCAGCCTGTCTGGCTGTCTCTGGCGTTTTTTATAGGTGACTTGGAGGTGCGTGGTTTAAGATGTTCTTAGGCTTAGATTTTCTTGTGGCTTTCCCCCCTTTTGTTATGTTGTATTAATAAATACATGGCATGATCTGGTGGAAGAATACGTCAGTTCAGACCGTTTGTTGCAGATGCCACAGATTCCAGTGGTCTAAAACCCTGAAGAGAGATCAAATGCTTGTCTCTCTGCACTTGACAACAGGGACTCATTCTGCTCTTGCTCCAGTCCCAGTGGCCATGTCACATCAGTCTCTGGGTAACCCTCTGTGAGAAGCTGTGTCCATCAACCACCCCACGGACCTGTACCCCAAAAGCACAGATCACACTTAAGTGTTTGCATCAGCTGTGGTAGTCAATGTATACATTGATTTGAAATAGGAAATTTGGAGCCTGGAAAAGCTTCACGCTGAGGTTTGTCTTGTTAAGTAGCAGTGTTTTGCTCGTCTGTGGATTAATGGTTTCCTGATAGCTCGGTAAAGGATAAGCGATGTCTGCACCTGGCCTATTGCAGGGACATTTGCATTTGAAGATGTTAGGCCAGTTAATAGTCAGGGACACTGAAGCCACCTCCTGAATGGAGAAGGGGAAATGAATTTGAATGAAACTTTATGCAAACTCTGACAAGGAATACAGGGGTGTAAGGTTTACGGACACTGTTTAGTGGTGGACTTGGCAGTGCTAGGTTAATGGTTGGACTCGATGATCTTAAAGGTCTTTTCCAACCTAAACAATTCTATGATTCTATAAGTTAGCCTTCTTCCTTGGCTCCAGGTTCCCTCCCATGAGTATATAGTTGGGATGGAGAGTGTACACCAGCTCTGAGACCCTGGCCATGTAGAGCAGGTGCGGTTTAGATCTTGTTTGGTGGCTAGATACAAAGTGAGACAGAGAGAGGGAAAAAGAAAGTGGTGGGCCTTTTAGACTTTGTTTTAGAGGAAGTTTTCTTTCCTTTTTGACAGCCATATGTTATAAACCTCTCTGCAAGGGTATTGCTCGTTTTGGATTGGATAAATATTTTCCTTGCCTTTGACTTAGCTTGGATTGTGCTGAGGATGGTTTCTAATGAAGGCTAGCATAAAAAACCTACCCTGAAAACTGATATATAGGCATAGTCTAGTAACAGGTAAGTCCTGAACACATTGCTCCACAATATCCCATGATCAACAGAAATTGCCACCTGTGCGTGGGACAGTATGGGACCTGGTAAAGTAGGGAGACTATAGTAGTGTAGAATTCTTGGTTGACCAACATAAGGCAGAAAAGGTCTTGTGCACGCACAGGGTGTCAAAGAATATATTGATCCTCCAGGTTTGGGTTCCTCTCCAGGGCTCTTGGGTAGCACATAAAAAGCTGGTAACGTGTTTAGCTTTCCATTGAGAGCTCTGCCTCTTGTATATGGAAAGATATGTAGTAGTTCCCACAGGACTGAGCATATTTGATACACATGTGAATTATTCTATTCTTATCCGACCAATTTGCTTGTGGACTCTGTGTTTGCAAGAGGGAGATAGATAAGATTGCCGCTGATGAATCAGATTTAATTCAAGGTTAGCAACTAAATTTATGTACTGTTAACTCATGAAATTGGAGTAACTTGGAGAAAGAAAGCAATCATGAGGAACTATTTAAAATTAAATGATTTTTCCTGAAGACAGATAATAAGACCATAATTTTTTTTGGAGCTTTTTACCATTTCAAGCAGAAGAAGATTAATTGTGAGTTATTTTGAGAGAAGATGCTGCCAGGGCATCACAGGGGCTGGGGACCAGGAACGACAGGGCATCCCTGGGCTGGGAACAAAGGAACTTTACCATCCAGGGCCTATCCTGTCACCCCCAGCAGTGATTTCTTCTAGGAAGTCTGTTCCTGCCCTGAAGGTAGTAGGTGCGGAGCCCTAAATCCTCAAAGAACATTGAGTTTTTCAACACCTAAGAGGCCACGGAGAGAAAGGAAACCTCTCTAGCAGAATGATCCCTTGCCTTTAACAGAAAAAATTATGCTGGAAATCTGGCTATGAGCACAGAGTGCATGCGGGGCAGTATAAAAACATGAAACTGAGAAACATAACAGAAAGCTCTCCTGCTACCTGGGGAACATAACAGAAGTCCCAGCTATCAAGCAAGTGTGGATAATTATTGCTTCATTTATTTCAACATCCAGTGAAAAAATTCTCACTAACTTCAAGAAATGCTGAACTGAGCTCAGGGAAAGATAAAATATAACCTAGGTTGTTTAGCTAGTAGAATTTGGAGAATGAAGGTTTCATTTATTTTCTTGTAAAAACCACCAGGTATAACATATAGAGAGCTGTGTTATACCTACCCTTTCCCCAGCTTGAGACACACCATAGGGAATGTGTGATACCTGAGGCATAGGAAATGGTGCTACGCTAGAAGCAGAAGAGGCAAAAATTAAAGTTCACAGTCCTGGGAAGGGTGATTATTCTGTTGCTTCTTGAATATATTTGTTTCATCTGTGAAATTCAGCATCTTTTCCTAAAATGTCTATACTATGCCAAAAAAAAAAAACCAAAAAGAAAAAGAAGGGATGCCATTTCTCTGAATGCATTTAGTACAAGCCGCAGCTCTGCCTATGCAGCTGTTTCCCAAGCTAGAAGAAAAAAGAATGCTTTGGCGCTCAAGAGCGAAGAGTCTTGATAAAAAATCATGGTTTCACCTCTAACTTGCTAACCTCTGATTTTAAATGTAATAAAAAAAGGGGGAATACCTGCTACCAAAAAAAAAATTATCGAAGCAAGGAGACACAGACAAAATAGCAATGTTTTTGATGTGAGTCTGTGCTGTGGTGTCCTCTAATTGGGAGACAAAACCTGAAATCTTGCCTCTTAGCTGAGGTTGGGGTGCAAAAATCCTACTGAGTCCAACCTATCTGGATTTCTCTACTGTAATTTTCCACTTTCACAGCTGATGAACTAGCACTCAGATTATTTGGCTTTCCTCAGACACTGTCAGTATGGAAGTTTTCATGGCTTTCATGGTTCTTCTGATATTCTCTCTATCCTTTAATTAAATGTATGTTGGACATACCATCCAGCTTTCAAAATTTCGCTCAATTTCTCCCATGACTAGGTTTGTCATAGTCAATCCAGAAGTTCAGCCAGGTGGAAGTACCTCTCTCTATCCGTTGTCTACTCCAAAATGGTTCAGGCTATATAGAATTAACTTTCCATAACCACAATCAAGTGTTAGCAGTGTATTTCGCAATCTGCTCGTCACCCTTGTTGCCCTGGTAGAAAATCATCTTTCTGGATCATATTCAAGGTATTCAAGTGCCACAGGGATTAGGAAGAGTGTTACCAGGGAGGTAGAGGAGGCTGTCAGCTTCACACCAGCACTCCCCAACGAGGTGCAAGTCCTTGTTGTAGTATAGTATGTCACATCCCTGCTGTGCTGGTGCTCAGCATATAAATGCTGGAGATAAAGAACTGTGCCTGTTCCAGTTTCTTTCCTTCCTCTGTGTACTCTGTGGCTTTAGGTCCCTATGCCAACCTTTGCTGGGGTTTTGATTTGTTATTATTTCCCGGAGAAATAATGCTGTCTGAGCAGGTGAGCCTTGTAGGAGCAGCTTTTGGCCCTGGTCCTATAGGGTACAGACAGCATGTGGAATACAGGGCATGAGGGATGCTCGGCACCCAGCATTTATAGGAGGTTTTTTTATTTTGACTTTGGTGAGTCTGCCTGGGTGAATGAGGCTTACCTGTGGGAGTTGTAAAGTATGTCGCTAAGCTTATTTTTGGTATTTCTTGCTAAAATCTTCTGTGCCTGTTGCCAAACATACGAGGTTTGTTTTCAGACTCTAACTTCTCAGGTAAAGCTGTCATGTTTATTCTGACTCACTACATCAACACATAAATATGAGATTTTTGTTTACATTTATTGCTTTTTGTGTATCTTTAAATATCCTGGAAATATTTTTTTCAAGGCTTTATTCATTTCCCAGGTATGAAAGAACGAGGGAGAAAGAAATCTCTGTATAACTTAATCTCAGAAGGTGCGTTTGGGCTCATACAGTGGCTATGACACAGTTCATTATGGTTAAACCTGGGGGAGATCTGGGTTTATATCTTCCGGGATAAGTAATAACCTAGTTTTGACCATCACTTGACATTAAAAAAAAAATTTCCATTTTTCAACATGAAAGCTGTGAGTCATCCTCGAAATGAGCGTCACCCGCGTAGTGCATTTGAGGAACGGTTTGGGGCAGGCTGACTTGCATTCACAGGTTCTGTAATCTGTCATCCACTTTGCAGTACTTTAACTTACATACATTTTCACAGGCTGTAGACGGTGGCTCTCTGCTCGGATTAACCACAAACTCATTCTGCTTCACCACAATTTGACCTCTCTGATGAGCCACACATTAATGTGTTTACAGACTGTATACGTGTATCTGGCTATAGACTTGTCAAGGCATGCACACAGTCGTTTTTATTTTCAAATGTGCTTGGTTTTGGCTGTGATCTGGCTGGTCACTTATTCCTGGTAAATGATTTTCATGCTGTCAGTTGGTCAGTGTTGTGGACGGCTGTTAAATATTGGCCCATCGTTTTTAAAAAAACAGAGAATATAATTCATGGGGATGTTACAGAATCAGATTGGAAAAGACCTTTAGAGGTCATCTAGTCCTGCCGTGTTGACTTAAGGTAGGCGGTCTGAACCAGTTAGCCCCCCCACTGTCTGCTCCAGCCCACTCTGGAGACTTGTCCTGCTCCCTGATGTCTGAGTGGGAATGCTCAGCATCCTCTGACTCACCGCAGTTTATTGGAATAGACCTCAGTTTATTTTACTAAGGCAAGCCACAGGCTGTGGAAGCCAGGCGAATCCTCCGGCTCCATCTCCTTGACTAGGGGGGCGGAGGGGGGCAGAGCAGACAACTGAAGGTCAGGACTGAGCTACGACAGCTGAAGCTCTCTACCATGGCACGTGCATTCACATCCTGGGCTTGAGTTTATAACTGCTGAGTTTGGGCACCTGCTTCTCAGCCGCACCAGGTCTTTCATAGGTTACCTCAGCAGAGGCTGTTTTGAAGCAGGAAGCAAGCTGATCCTGCCAGCCCTTAAATTAGTCCCTGCAAGTGGCCCCTGTGATCAACATTTCAGGGAGACTGTACTGTGCCACAGGAATGCACGTTCTCACCTCGGGCACCAGGGCTCAGTGCAGCTCATGAGCCACTCCGGCATCTTTGCAATGTGCTGCAAGTTTGGCATCTCCAGAGGACGGTGGACTTCACCGCTGGTGAGGGATGTGGGTGCTTCCACGTGCTCTTGCAGTTCTCTCCATCCTTCGTAACAGTTTCATACCGGAACATGCTCTTCAGAGCTGATAGCCTGTTGTTGGCTGCACTTTGCCCTGGTGAAAGCTGAGCAGGAGGAAAGCTTTGATGCCCATCCTGCCAGCCCATCACGGAGTGCCAGCCATGATGCAGTCGGTTGCTGTGCTCTGCAGTGCCCACGCTCACATGGTGTCTGTCCCCCACACAGGGATGTGGCAGGGTGGACTGAGGGATATGAGTAACAACCTCCTCCAAGGCCAGGCATAAGTAAATGTCCCTTAGTCACTGCCTTCTGATCCAACCTGTCTTTTAATTTTTCCATTGCTGTAATTTCAAAGGGGGAGATTGTCCAAGTGGTCAAACAAGAACGGTCCCAGGAATTTACTCAGGGGTTTCAGCCGATTTGTTTTTGAAGTGCACTTTCTCACTTGCTCTGACATGAGACATGCAAAGGTAATGTGCTCCTCTGCCTTTCTCTTTCCTTTTTTTTTGAGCGTGTAGAAACTTGTTATCAGTTTCATTGTGCAGATGAAAAACTACGTCTTGAGCAACATCTATAAATGTCACAGAGCTGGGGTTTTTCGAGTGTTTACTGAGAACATATTATGTTTTAGTGTCTCTATCATAAATACCTTTTTGTTAATCTTTCACCCTCACTAAATCTATTACAAGCTTTAATCAACCTTTCTAAGCAGTAATAAAATGTTATCAGCAGTTGGCAGAGATTATAAGTGACAGACCCTAATGTTTTCTAATGATTGTCATTATTTAGAAGGTTGTTTGTAGTTTTACAGAAAAATAATTAGATCTATTGCATACATTTGAAGAGAGGTGGAGTGTGGCTCCTCTGATAGTTTACTCTCAAGAAATCTAATTTGTAAATAATTACTTGAAAGGAAAAAAAACAACAAGCCAAAGCTGAATGGAAATTCAAGATATATTTAGGCAAATGCAGCTGAAGAGAACATGTTTTATGCTAAAAAGACAGGACATTCCCCAGATGAACACATACAGTTCAAGTTTTTCACCTATTACCAGCAAGATCTGAAGTCTGAATTTCCAAGAATACATCTCCTTTATCAACTTGTCACCTTGTTACACACACACAAGTAGGCTTCACAAAACTATCATTTTATATTATGCAAATTATTTTCCCTTTTAAGAACAAGTCAGTACTCTTTTGCTTACTTGCCATGTTTCTGCAACTGGTGAAGTGGAAGGTTTCGAATGGGACATAAATGAAGGTGAGATTTTCTTGGTCCCCTTAAAGTTTAGAGGTTGGATGGTGGTTTTTGTTGTTGTTGTTGTTGTGTTTTTTCCTCCCACATAAGAGAAGATCCTGTAAGCGCTGTGTTCTGGCCAAATTTCAGATTTCATCTCAAATGAGATACATTTCCCTGCATTCCCAATGGTGTTACTATATTTTAATTTTTACTGTCCTGACTCTCTCTTATTATATGACCCCAGGTGTGTGTCTGTTGAGAAAGGGCACCTATGAAGCACTGCATCAAATACTTGTGGTGAATATATCTACAGTACACCCAGTAGAGATCCTCCAGATACTTGCTTCTCCCCCCAAATCTGAAATCCTCGCCAGCACCAGGCAGGGAGTGTTTTATAGTTTAATGCTGTTTCATGCCCAGTGAATGCTCACTGCTGACCTGCTTTCAGAGGGTATAAAAAAAACTGTGCAGGTGTTTAGGTCTCGTAGATGTGTACGCACAAGTAAGCACACACACACACGCGCGCGCGCGCACACACACACACACACACACATGATCCTTTAGGCTAAGCGACCAGTTTAAGCAGGAGTGGGGACCAAATCACATTAGTGTAACTGAACTGGATCTTAGCTTTTTAATCACAGACCTCATCCAGCCTGCTTTTAAGCCTCAAACTTGAAACTCATTCCCCCAAGTACACTCTCTTCTCTGACTTCAGCTTGCCTCTTGCTCGGCATGAGGATCAGCCATGCACTCAAGATGAACTTGGGCCTTTTTTTTTTTGCGAATGATTATTAATTTCTGTGTATTTTTTGAAAAGTTTGGTTTACTTCTCGTGGTGGGTTTCTGTTGGCCAGTGTAGATGTTGACTCTCTTTATTCCTGTCATCACGTCTTAGGCATTTCTAGAGTGTTATGCTGACCGCCCCTTTTTGTCTCTAGTGATCTCTATTTCTGCACATCCCAGAAACTTCCTTGTTTAATTCTGCTTACAAAAAGGATGATATGTTTAAAACAAAATTAAACTGATTTTTAGGTCCTTAGTAAAAACTAAACGGGGAGCTTTTTCTAAGCAAACTAGGCATTTTTAGCAAGTAATTCCTTTTCTCAAACTCTCCATTACCCTGGAGAAGGATGTGCATCCTAAAGATATTATAAAGTAAGCAGAAAACCCAACTTGAAAGGACTGGCAGTGTTTTAAGTTAGCATTTGGAGTATATCTGCGAGAAGCAGCAGCAGTGTTTAAATGGGAAATTCCAGACTATAAATTCTTTTTCAGCTAGATTATATGCAGTACAAGTGTTGACTTTCAATTTATACCTTTGATATGACTCATTGAATGTTCTGATTCTTAGTTTATTTGTCCTGTCTTCAGCAAAATGGATTGAATATAGGGTTATCCAACCATGATGCGTTGTCTCTGTGCCTCAGATGTTATATTGATGAAATCTTAGTGTCTGGCACTATCTAAGAGGAATATAAAAATTTGATTTGGTCTGCAGCCAGCTTTCCTCCCACTCTGGAACAATGATGGAACATCTGGGAGAACGCTGTATTCATTAACCCAAATCCTGAACACTTCGCATAATACCTGATCCTGTAAGAATCTGCTTAGTTTTCCAGCCTGTGTAATTTGTGCTGGATGCAGCTAGAGCACATTCAGTCAAAGAACCTTGTCTCTTTTACATTTTTGAGCTTTTGTGTGACATTATGCTTTGTCATAATTGATGATAACAAGATTCTCATTTGTTATCTGATTTTAAATGCCAGTTACATGCATGGTGGCTCGCTCCAGTCTCTCTCCTCCAGAAATTTCTCTTTATTTGTCATTTGTATTTTCAGCTGGAGACCTTAGGGTTTTATCTTGCCCATCGTCTCAGCTGAAGCCATATGCCAAGAGGCCTCTTAACTTTCCTGAGGATGGATCTTGGAATATCAGACTGGCGTCAGTGTGCCACCTTTATTGTTTTTCTTGTTTTCATAATCTCCCCTTCTCACAGTGGCAGATGCACACCAGCATTGTGGCTGACAAAATAGCCATTGTCCTCCTGGGGTTTGATACTGTGCTCTGGCCAGCTGCTGTGGGGTATACAAAAAGGATGCAGTTGGTACATCCCAAAGTTTGAACATCCCCTGTGATTTTATAGTCTGTGCTTGCCTAAGAGAGGGATTATGTTTATGTCTCCTCATGACCCCAGATCCTCTGCCTGGATTTGACTGTTCATGAGACTAAATAAAGCTAAACTCCTGAACTGTTATTTAAAGATGGCTGTCCTAATGCAGAACATGGGAGCTCAGCTGTCTGTTTTAGGAGAGGAATAAGGCAGTGGTTAAGAGCAGTAACCTGGAACTTTTTTCTCCCTTTACGGTATAGATATGCTCTGTGCTTGACCTTGAAAGTCACACAGGCTGAGATCCAGAAAATACTTACGCACCTAAATCCCACTGTGGGATTTAGCCACCTGGATAGGAGAAAGGTCCATGTTTTCAAAGACCCTAAATCTTTCAGAGCACCTCATCTGCAAAAGGAGCATGGAAGCTCATGGTTTTCTTCAGCAGGACGTCGTGAGAATAAATGCACCATGTTTGTAACATATAAACTGCTCATCTTTGCCAAGCCCAAACACTGAATCAAGAGAAGGTAAAAGCGTATGCTGTGCAACTACCTGCCTCTTCTACTGGCGTTTCAAAAATGTACCATTTCCTTGAAGGGTTTGGCAGAGGTGGAAGAGTGTTTGGGACCAAAACTGCAAATTCCATCTTTGCATTTTGTCAATAGAGCCTACCAAAGGTTTACATAAAAATGGCTCAGAAGGACCACTTTTCAAGTCCTTGACATCACTATGGCTGAAAGAGTTAAGGCCATTAGCTGGGTGCCATAAAAATACTTAATATCTAACATCTTCAAAGCAATGTACAAATACTAATTCATCTTAAAAATAGCCTTACCTCCACACCCCACAGTCAACCCTGATTAAAAAGTAAATATTCCTCTTGCACATGTAATCAACACTCAGAGCTTTATGCTCTAAGAGGGTAATTGACTTGTGCCTCGTTTGTGATTTTGATAAACAATTCAGAGTGGTTCAAAGGATGCAGAGCCAGAGGGAAGGCCAGTAGCAGTATTGGGGTACAGAGTGAGAAGTGCTTCCTCCCCAGATGTCGTCAATGTATTCCTGGACCTAGCTCTCTTTCCACGTTGATATGAGAGCGCTGGTATTTATGATGAGAAATAGTGTGTCTGGCAAGCCTAAACTACAGTGAGGAGAATGCATGACTATGATGGTACTTTAATATACTCTTTTAAGTACCTAAAATTTCCGCTTGTCATTGCTCAGTGTTTTTATTGGTATGCAGAAGTGCATCACAAGTCAGTTCAGTCACTTCAGTTCTTTCCTGAGGGTGCACCCATTACTGAATCCAGTGACACAGTGTAATACTGAAACGAAATTGATGGTTAGCGCGAAATAAGGGGAAATTGCTGTACTTAAAAAAGATTTGTATTAGTTCATTTCAGATGAAGCTGTGTCTCTGAAGACTGACCCTAAGAACAGATAGATGAGAGGTGCTTCATCACAATTGATTTGTCTCATGCAACTGAAACAGTGACATTTAAAATAAAAACACTTAGCTGACTGCTTATTGGAAACTGTTCTCATCAGACCTGAATATTCATGATGCTCTATCAGGTGAAACTGCTCAGCGTTCTGAAACCTCCTGCTGCCGCACAGGTGAAACTCTTGCAAGACGACTCACTATTTTAAATGTTTTGGTAGAATAGAGGGTGTACAAAATCCCATTGCAATAACCAGGTATCTACATGTGGAAACAGCTCAACAAATAAATGCTAATAAATACCAAAGATCAAGGGATATGGATGTCAGGCCTGCAGCCAGCACCAGGCTCTGTATGTGGCAGAAGGGAGGTCCATGGCCCTGTGGATCAATGTGCTTCCCTGTGGAAGGGAGGGAAGCAACACCTACCCATCTTCTTGCTAACCTATAGGCTCAGCTGTTGATCAAGATAATGGGACAAGTTGTTATGGTTTTGCTTGTCCTTGATTTTAGTGCATAGGCATGCTGATCGCTTTACTCTTAGACCTTGTATGTATCAACACAGATCAACTGATTTATGGTCATATATTGTCTATCCGAGATCTCAGACTTAAAAGATGCACTTTTTGGTGGAGAAGAGAGTCCTCCTGACTGACTGCAGGAGGTCACTCTGCCCACTCACTTGCAACATGTGGATCATAGTTCTTTTCTACTTGATGCTTTAAGGATAAATATTTCAGGTGCTGAAGTGTATTACTGCTGTGGATCGGGGTTGTTGATGTGTACAAAGTTAAAAAAAAAAAGATAGTCTGAAGGCAGGGAGTTGAAATTTGTGTAGATGATTTGGCAGGGATAGATATCTGCGTCACAAGATGAAATGTACTTTTATATGCAGCAAGTTTAGGCAACAGCAATAGTTGCATTGTAAGCATGGTATTTGGTCTTCTGAGTGCTAAACTTGGGACTTTGAATTACCATGGGATGGTAATCAGCATCAGTATCACTGTATCAATAGAATGTTGTGTACCCACCAACCCAATAGTGTGCTGATTTTCTGGAGACATAAAGCATCATGTAAATCTTATCGACAGGCCAGAGTTTTAAAGATCACAAAGCAGTTCTGGTAATGAGTAAAATTTATAAAAAAGCCAGTAAATTGGAAGACTTGATAAGGTATTAGAATATGCTGTATGAAATTCGGGTGTGGTTGGTTAACAGAGTAAAAAATAATGGATTCTCACTGTGCACAAATTGAGTCAGTCTGCAAGATATTCCTGGTCTTGCTTTTGAATATTAAAAATTCAGTGTTTGTCACAAAACCACTTCAGCTCAGTTCAACACACCTGGGTGCATGCCACAGAGGGATTATCTCTGATCTAATCACTAGGGAAAGTGGTCTTTTCAGGTCAGGACTGAGGTCATGGTTAGATTGTAGATAGAAAATTATGCCTCCTCTCTCTGAAGCATGCTTATTTACAGTATCAGGTGGTGTTCACTCATGTCTCCTCATTTCATCATTGAAATGCTAATACTCATTCATCAGTGTCACTGATACTCCGTGTGTGTGTGGGACATGTTTTATATTCACAAATAGGTGGTCTGGCATTGCAGTATCATTTTCAAAGGTAGACTTTCCTTAATACATTTAGGTAGCTCTATGTATGTATTTAGGTCAATGGCTTCAGTTGATATTAAGTTTTCATCCATAATAATATTGGGCCTTTGTATTTAGCTTATTATTAGTAAAGCCATGCAGCACATGTGGAAGGTTTTAAGCAATGGTAAACTATTAATCCTTATCTTTGTGTTGAAATATTAAATATTCAAATGTCATGAAGCTCCATGTACCAAGGATGCTCCAGCAGTATGAATTCACTGCTTGTCTACTGTGCTTTCTGGTTTATATCATACCATAGCCTTATCAGCAAATAATTCATTAAAATGCATATATTTAACAAGGACAGCATTTTTATTAGAAATGAGATTAATATTTTGAGATGAAATATTGGAAACAAGGTGAAACACAGCTGAAGGCAATAGCTGTAAAAATCTTTTGATCCTTTCTGTCTCCTTGCTATCATTTTCCTGGATCTGTTTTGGCATAGAAATATCCAGAGGCTCTGTCTCTCCCAGCTCCTTCTACTCCTCCAGACTATTATATCAAAACTAGGTGTCATTACTTTCAGCTCTTGGGAAGTCCCATAGCATGCGCTTGGTGTTTCTCACCTCAGGATTTAAAATCCTCTGCAAATGCTAGAGCCAAACTGCATGTGATATGGAGACAGCAGGAGATCAAAACAAGTTTTGGTGGTTTTCTTACATCGACCAACTCATCTGCATATAGAAAGTAATGGGTGTTCATTGTTTTCAAGATTTTGAGACATGGTGCATGGGTCAAATTATGTTTGATTCCAAGCTGTCATGTGAGATGAATCACTAGCAACTGGCTGGATGACCGGGCCCAAAGAGTTGTGGTGAATGGATCCAGTTGGTGGCCAGTTGTAAGTGATGTTCTCAAAGGCTCAGTACTGGGGCCTGTTCCATTTAATATCTTTATCAATGATCTGGACAAAGGGGGTGGAGTGCACCGTCAGTAAGTTTGCAGATGACACCAAGTTGGGTGGGAGTGTTGATCTACTTGAGGGTAGGAAGGCTTTGCAGAGGGATCTGGACAGGCTGGATTGATGGGCCGAGGCCAATGGTATGAGGTTCAACAAGGCCAAGTGCCGGGTCCTGCACTTGGGTCACAACAATCCCATGCAGCGCTACAGGCTTGGGGAAGAGTGGCTGGAGAGCTGCCTGGTGGAAAAGGACCTGGGCATGTTGGTCGACAGCTGGCTGAATATGAGCCATCAGTGTGCCCAGGTGGCCAAGAAGGCCAGTAGCATCCTGGCTTGTATCAGGAACAGTGTGGTGGGTAGGACTAGGGAAGTGATCTTCCCCCTGTACTGGGCACTGGTGAGGCCCCACCTCAAGTCCTGTGTCCAGTTTTGGGCTCCTCATTACAAGAAAGACATTGAGGTGCTGGAGTGGCTCCAGAGAAGGGCAATGAAGCTGTAGATGTGGTGCTTAGGGACATGGTTTAGTGGTGGACTTGGCAGTGCTAGGTTTATGGTTGGACTTGATCTTAAGGGTCTTTTCCAACCTAAATGATTCTATGATTCTAACTATGTATTTAGAGGGAAAAAAAGTGGGTAGTTCCTGGGAAAATGGAAGCTAGATGCACAGATGATGTTAAAAGTCTTTAAAACTGTGGCAAAATATAGTGAGCATACAGGAAGAACAGGGCCCTCCATGGCCACAACCATGGAAATGGAAGATAAACAAGTAGATGGAGGACATGATAGAACATAAATGAGCGCACTGTAGCTGCTTAAAGTCTGAGCTCATTTTCTAGACTGACTCAGCAGCCATCAAAGAGAACTAGGCACTGCTAGGGCCTGATCTGTGTCACCCTAAGTTTGGCATCTTAGTTCAGTTTAGTGAAGCTTCTGTTAACTAGAGTCTACCCTGCTAAGATAGGCACAGACATGTACTTATGGATAATCAGAAATAGGTGAGGTGATTTGTGTCCTGATCAGGCTGGAGACACACCGCATGGTTTTCATCCATTGCACAACATCCGACTGTGAATGGAGGGTCTGAAAGAGCTGTTTTATGCTGGTAAATAAAAAAGGAGGGAAACACTCCACAAAAGGCCAGGTGGGTTTTCATAGTGTCTGGAATACAGCAACATGAACTTCCCAACAAACAGTGCAGTTTATTCTGTTTCTGTTGATATCGAAGAGATTTTGCTACCGCATCTGGTGAGGGAGGGGACAGAGCTGGGCCCAGCATTTCCATTTTGGAGCCCTTATTCACCTCATTTCAGAGCAGGTGAAGAGCAGAATGCAGATGTTGCTGGAGAAACAAAGTCTAGATTAAATAGCGCACATGTATCTTTGCATTAGTCCCGCTCACATATACTTGAGGGATAACGTGTGCGTTGAACTCTATGCTTTTTGTTGGCCACAAACAAGCAACGTGCCTCTCATGTCCTCTTTGGATACCACGCACACCTATTAGAAAACGTAATCCAGTTCTGTCGTCCAAATCAGAAGCAATATTTTTTAAAAGTGGTGGAAAAATATGTTCTTGGTTTTTGAGTGTACAATAGTTTGAAAGGTATTTGATAGCTACAGACTTGTTTTTCTCCCTTCCCCATTCCCTGGTTTCTGTAATTGATTTTCTGCTCACATGTAGCTTGGGCTCATCTGCACCAGTGTCAGCAGTAAGCACTTAGAGCAGCATGGCTGCAGTGCCACTGAAAGCCTTCCTGGGGCTCATTCCTGACATCGCAACAATGCAATGCACTGAGGCGGGAGCTGCTGGCGTTTCAAAGGTGCTCAATTGCCTTAATTTTCATCGTCTGTGATCATTTGCTAACAAAAAAGGGAAAATCCAAACCATTCTATTTTGCAGTAGGAAAATCTTTGCCAAGTCAAGCCATACGTTCCTGGGGTACTTGGATTAGTAGCTAGCCCTCTCTTTGTTTATAGTCACATATACAGCTGGTATGAATCTCTTTCTACGTTTAACACTATTGCTGCTTAAATAGTGTTCCAAAGGAAGGCTCTGTAATCTGGCAGTATAGTTAGCTTTGTGTTTAAGAACTGGGGAAGAGTACCTGTGCTCTGCTAGGGTATCTCCTAAACGTTGTCAAGGCTTATCTCTTTAAATATATCTTTATTGTACAAGGCAAAAATCCATCGAGCTTTATTGTTAAAGAGTTTTGAATCTGACTGTCACGGAGTTCCAAACCCTATTAAAGGGCATGATTCTTCTGTACACAATAGGCAGGTAGGGCGCGGATCTTTTTGCCACAACTTATTTTTCAGGTTGAGTTTGGTAAGGTTGAAAACTATACTGAGCTAAATGGATCCGCTCTCTGAGAATTGCAAACTCCATATTCCTCATCTGTGAAGCTATTGCCATCTGTGTTGTGTATTCTAATACAGTGCATTCCTTTTTCTATGTTTTATGCAATCACTGCAAGACAAATTCTTGCACTCTGCAGAACAGAGGATCATTTAAATATTTAGCTATTTTATACTTGCTTTGATAATTCTCTGCCTGTGACTCCTGTACTTGAAGGCATATGCTTCCAGAGACATGTCTTCTGTTTTGCCACGTGGTACCTTCCTGTTCACACAGTTACTGTGATGGAGAGATTACTATTGGTGCAGCTGCTTGACTTTAAGCTTTTGATTCATTATATAGAACAGAAACTGCAGGCAGAGTAAAATAAAATGTGGGTCTTAGGCCCACTGAATGTTTGTTTGTTTTCAGGCTCGTTTAGGCCAGGTATGTGCTGGGGAGGATAACCACAGGTGTAAAACTCAGAGAAGGGTAAATGTACCTTGCTCCCAGGCCATTCAGCTGTTGCGTGCATCAACCCCATTTGCAAACGCATCGAGAATGGTTTGTTATCTCTGGAGACCGTTTGGACTGTGCACTTCCCAGAGGGATCGGCAGGCAAAGGAGCCTCTCTAGCATTCACGCTACTTAGACATGGCCCAGGACCCCAGCCCCAAACTGGGCATGGTGTGGCATAGCAGGTACATGTGGGACACATGAACTGACCCGTCCCCTGCTGTGTCCCCCCGTAGCTGCGGTCCTCTGCACTGGAAGCAACCCAAGATCTCCGTTTGCCTTCTTAAAGCCTAGGACTTTTCATAGCTGTTTTGAAGGGTGAAGGCAGAGCTAATGATATGTGTTTATGAAACAGTAAGGTGTGCTGTGCAACTATGCGAAAATTTTAACCTGACATGCTTATTTCATGCAGAGGCACCGAAGACTGTGAGGGAGGGTTAAAACATCAAAAACTGTTATTTCCCACTGGAAAAGAAAAAAATCAGCGAGTGAAACATGTTTCTCAGTGTGAAGCTTTTCATTAAGAGATTGGCATGGTGTGATACGAAAGAAGAAATCAGGGGTTACACTGTTTTCCTAACAAATGAGGAGATTTTTTTAATGCTGAGGCACTTGCAACTCGATTTTCCTCTGTAAAAGTCAAGGTTTGATTATAGTTCCTGCATTATTATTTATAGTTTAGCAGTTATACATGCCACGTCCTTGGCTGTGGCATTGCAGTTTGCACCATCTCTGTCTGCTTCCTAAATTTATTGATCTCATTAGAAGATAAAAATGACAAAGATAGCTCATAATACTTCTGAGAAATGTAAAACCATTAGCAGGTCATTGTCAAAGTTATAACATGTCCTTTTAAGCTGCTTAGCAAACTGGTGGCAGCCTATGATACAGGGATTAACCTGTGCCAGGAGTGACTGAGTGGATCGCGGAGGATGGTTAATATTCAGCCTGCCTACAAAGCTTTGAAGCTGCCTCACAAAATGATACAATGAAGCGATAAACGGAAATGCATTAAAAACAAAGGGAACAGAAGTTTTCCTTTCCTCTCCTTTATCTTGGTCCCTGACATACAAGAAGCAGAATGGGTGTTAGAGCTTTGGTCTGAAATCGGAGTTGCTTTTTTTTGAGTTGGGTTTTGCTTCCCCAGGCAAAGGAGCCTCTTGGGCTTTGCTGGCCTTGGCTGAGACCCTAAGCCAAGCTTTCCCTGAGGTGGGACCCTGAAGGTGCTATCCTGGAGCCGTGTTTAGGCGTAGAGATTTAATAATGAGTATTTCAGACACACGGTGCACAGCTGTGTTTTGAAGCCAGCATTCGTCACCCCGGGCGTAGCCTGTTCCATACTGCCCAGTACAGTCACCGGTGCAATGGGCATAACAAGGCTTCCTACTTTTTTTACAGGAGAGCTGTCATCTGTGTTGTTATTGCTATTGTTTACATTTCTTCCCTTAGAGAAATGGCTGCAAGCGCTGATTGATTACGCTATTGCTTACTGGACTGTTAAACTGTGCGGGCCATAGAGTGCTGTATAAGATCTGGGTTGGGAGTCCAGGTTTTCTGCATTAGTTCTCAGGGATGAGAGCAAGATAGGTGGTTAAGGAGAGAAGGATGGAAGGATGTGAGCAGAAAGGCTGGTACCCAATGGATTTCTTCAGTATCTCGCCTGACCCTTCACTCATAACGGGGGGCATAACAGCATGTTCAGACACAGTTATTGCGAAAGCCCTTTGTGGGTGGGTTGGACACACACAGGTGGGCTCTGACAAGAGAAGTAAAAAGGAGAAGAGAGAAAGAATAGAAACCGAAGCCCCAGTTCGCTGCTGTTTAGCATTGTGTGACGTGATTTGCACCAATGCATTGCTCTTTTTTAGGAGCATTTTATACACACATTCCAGTAACAAGGAAACAAGCATTAGTTAGGGCAATGATGAATTAGCCTAGACCACAGTTTACAGATTACAGCAGGAGAGAATGAGGATAATAGCATTATTAACCACTTCAGTTATTAATTTCATTTTTAACCTATTAATGACTATTTTATTTATTTTATCTATTGGGGAGTCAGAACTATCAGGAGGGGGACCCAAGGGCACTGGCACACAAGCTTCTCCCAACAAAACTTAATTCTGTTTTCTGTTTCTAACTACACAGTAGTAATTTTAATTTGATGCAACTGTACAGCCTTGACTAGATGCACAAATGTATAAATTAAGTGTGATACTACTATATTTTCTATCTCACCACCATACTGCATAATTATTAATGTGTATAGGCATTCTCAATCATTAATTGCCCTATCATTGTAGTCTGGTCTGCTAGCATTTGATTGTAATAGAAACATTGTTTTCTACTTGATTTAGGAAAGCAATCTTCAAAGTTTAAAGATCTGTTTTCCAAATCACAGATCTTGTACATGCTGTTGTGGGATGCAGTCAATAAAGAGTAGAAAAATGCTAATATCATTAATAAAATGGTGTGAGGAAAGCTGATTCATTTTCCTAGAGAATTCTGAGCTTTAAAACAAAATTGTTTGATTTTAATTCAGATTGGAAAAAAACCCAAAACATACCAAAATGTAAATTCTCCTGTCAAAGACTAAATTCTAGAGGCTCTGGCTCTGGAGGTCTTTGCCTTGTTCTCACATCCAGTCACTGGATAGAGAAAATTATTCAATTTCTGTGCTAAGAACAGCCTCCTCAGCTTTGCACAATGCTGACGGGCACTGATTTTAATACCATTCCCGTGGCTGGTGCTCCAGAGCTAGGGATGTTTCCCATGGATTTCTATCCCAGAATCCTGTAATCCTTTTGCTGAATGTCCTTACTCCCAAAGGATTAAGGCAAACTCAAAAGGTTGCAGAAAAGAACAGCAAGAACAATTGAAAGTCTGTAAATCCTGCCTGACATTGAAAGATTAAAGAAGCTCAATGTGCTCAGATTATCTGAGAGAAGGTTAAGAGGTGACTTGATCATGGTCTCAAAGTCCCAAGTTGAGAAACAGTTTTCCAGCACACAGGGAATCTCTGATGTAGCAGACAAAGCTATAGGAAGATCCAGTGACTGAATGCTTAATCTGGACAAGTTCACACAAGATGTAACAAGTATGAGACCGTAGCAGCTAAGACAGGGTACTGGTGGAGTCTCAGTCATTTTAAGATTTTAAAACATATCTTTGCTTAAAGCTGTTCTACCTTGACCAGAAATCATAGGGTTTATGCAGAAGTCCCTGGGTGAAAGACTATGGTATGTGTTGTGCCCAAGGGCAACCTATACAATCATAATTTCAGAGTATATTAATTCTTTAGTAATGAATGTTCCCTACTGCTACATAAAATGGGCCCATATAACATATTAGCATTTGCAGTTTTCTAGCCCTTAATGTCAATATTCAGAAGCTCGTCAAAACCGTTTTGTACCTCTGTATGCTTAGCCCAAAGAAAAGGAAAGCTAGTTAATATAAAAAGGTATTTTTAGCCTTTCTGAAAGCTTCTTATGCCAATCCCTAAAAAGAAACAAGAATTTTCTCCAAAAATGCAAATGCTCTGTCTAGAAGCAAGAGTATCGCTTTCAGTTTTAACTGCTTCATCATTATGTGTCACTCCCTATGTATAGTAAGGGCTGCGTGACAGTTGTTTCTAAGAGACAATCGGGGACTTTTCCAATAACTACATAATTATGTTTCATAATACATGTATTTGTGAGGAATGGGGCTTTATGTGCTCAAAGCACCTAGCAGTCATTAACTAATGCTCACAGTACCTCTATGGACCAGGGAAGATAGTATTATAAAGGCAGACGGTCCTCCAGACCACACAAAGCATTGCTAGCAGAGAAAGGAACAGAGCTTGGTACCTTCCGATTTCCAAATTGCACGTTCAAGTCTCCAAATCAAAACATCGTATCAGCTATATCACTCTAGGAACACTGTTTTTAGTATTACGTCCTGTAACTCCATCTCTTGCAATGGTTTTGTTGGCCTACTACACTAAATGCAAGGGGTAATGCTGTGGCATTCTACCTAATTTGTCAAGATCAGCAACGTTAGCCTCTGTAGTTCTTACAAGGGCTTGACCTTACTTATTGCGCTAGTCCTACTGAAATTAAATCACTGCATGAAAAGTATGTTTCATTAAAAATAACTGTGAAGAAGAAGTGGTGCTACTTATTTTCAAAGTCTGCCTTTATTTTACAGTTCAATGGCATTATGATATGGCAGTAACGTCCATAGAGCAGCAGGGGCTAAGTGCAATGCCAAGCACAGCCCTTGCTGTTAAAAGAGAGCTTTATAAAAGTGACTACTTAGGTAACCAATACCAGGCCAGCATAAATGAAATCTATGAAAGACTCTCCAAACTATTTAGAGTCCGTTCTGTCCTTTTTGTGTGCAGAAGGGAAGTAGACATGTCTGCTGTAGAGGAATATCCTTTCACAAGGGATTTCTTTGACCATGGGGCCCAACACCTACCCACAGCCTTTCTCCCCGCTCCTTGATCCTGCGTGTCTGGCAGAAGCATCTGGAAGTCACATATAGGTGCTGTGATGGCAATGCACAGTCCAACCAAGCCTTATTAATGAATAAATCTCATGCATGCCAGATCTGAAGGAGGAACTGGTAGTCACCTATCTCATCGAGAAACTTTCCGGTGCCATGTTATGCTTTTTTTGTTAAGAAAACCATATGTTCAAAACATGACTTTCTGTTTGGATTTATTTTGTCCTGAGTTTTGGGCACCATAAGGCATGGCTTGGGATTGTCACTGTACCTTGATGATTAGGTAGAGAACTGCTGAGTGACAGACTGTGTGGGGGAAATGGGACCATTGCTATACTGTTACTTCAAAGATTATCACAAACATATAATAATGTATTTCAGAGATGGATGACTGGATGAATAATCTCATACCAGGCCTTCTGAGTTTGTATTTTGACCACTTCTGATGGAGACTAAACCAAAAAAATAAGAAAATACAAATCCTACTGGGCTGCCAGCATGTAAGTTTTGAATTAGAAAAGGAAAAATCTTCCCCTAAAAAAGACCAAGTTTCCTTTCCTCTTTTTGGTTTCTGGCACAAGACATGCAAATGTGGGAAGGAGAAAATATCCCGCTCAAAAGAAGAGAGTATTGGGAAGTCAGCAATATAAAAAAAAAAGTTTATTGAAAAAAACCCCACCAATGCAAACTCAGTGTTTCACCACAAGATGAAAAGTAAGGTGCAGAGAAGACGACAGTAACAGATCTGTTTCTTTCATGTTTTCAACCCACCTCATTAGATAACTTCTGGTCAGCAACTCCCGTGCCACCTAGGCTCATCTCAAAGGCTTAGGACATGAAGAGAAGAAACATCACCAGTTTTGCAGAATATGATCCTGGCAGGTGGAGGGGTCAAAGGCTTTTGCAGGCAATGACCTACAGAGCAAAAGCAGATCATTAGCCTCATGAAGGAGGTAGGTTATTCTTGTGAGAAGTGAAGTGAGCCAGAATCATGACACTGGAAAACACGAAATAATTAATCTGGTAAGATCCGTGCATCCTTTGCATTTTCAACTGCTTATTTAAAGTTAATCTATATTATGGTATCGTTTTATGGCTTGCCAGTGCAGTTTACTGATCATATAATGCCCCAATAATCTGACCATTTGCAAAAATCAATAATGACAGTAGTCAGCAATTGAAATGGGCTGGCGAATGTCTGTTCCCTTTGAGTGGGTATCCCAGCACTTCCCATAGAGGAGAAACAGGAAAGGAAGGAGGAACTTCAGCATTTCTAAAAATGTACATCTAAATTATTGGTTAAACTACTCTCAGTAGCATTTGGAGCCTGGATATTAGCTTTCTTCTGAACTCCAAAATTACTCAGCTCAAAAAAAAGAGAGTGGAGGAATTGAAAGCAGTGGGAGAATGGAGGTTTTCTGCACATGTTTTGAAGGGAAAGGTAGGATCTGAATTTGTAAGCTCCATCATTGAAGTCTGGGGCTATGGTGCATGGTGAGAAATGGTACTTAGCCAGAGAGGCCTGCTCATAGGGAAGGAAATAAGGCAAATAACATACAACTGCTATTAGTCACCACCATGGCATCATTTCCAAGTTTAAGCACTTTGGGTTTGAGGGTATTTTGTTAAGAATATCATATTTTCAGAAGAAGCAGATGCTTTTGTGAAAAGCTGATAGTAGCCCAATATGAAAACCTTTCCAGAACTATTACATGGAAGTAAGTTTAATGGATTGTTTTCAACTGAAAGTGTTTTTTTTAACTTCCAACCCTAGACGCTGGATCATAGTTCCTTAGTTTTGCACTGAAGGATAATTTAGGAAGAACCTTTATTTTGTGAATGATATGACACAGGTACCACAAAAAGTGTCAGTAACGAAATTGTGCAGAACTGCCAGCACTTCATCGTCACAGACTGATTTCTAATATCTATCCCATCCCCTTCTCCTGGTTCTCTGCTCCTCTGTAACTAATTAAAACTATTTAAAAGCATGGGAATAAATGGTCAGCTTTTCCAGTACAAGTTCATCAGTGAAGTCTACGAAAGATGCAAGGGCCTGCAAAGATGCAAGAGGTCCACCAAAGATGCAAGGGCCTGCAAAGATGCAAGAAATACTGAAGTAACATAGCTTACAAATAATACAGAGCTATTAGGAAAAGTAAGTGGTGGAAAGAGTTGCAGAGGAATACTATAATACTGAATAACTGTGTGATAAAATGTCAGATACAATTCAGTAACAATAGTATAAAGTGGTGCTAACTTTAGGTACACAGGAATGGCTTTTTGGACTGTCTCTCACCACTCAGAAGAAATCTTTGAGTTCTCCTAAAACATCAGCCTGGGGCTCAATACAGATGAGGGCAAGAAAGGTGGTCAGATGTGTGGAATATCTTCTGCAGGTGGAGTGATGAAACAGGCTAGGGGTCTTCAGCCTGACAGGAGGGAGGGATGGAAATCCCTGGGATCGTGACAGGTAGGGGGGAGGTGAAAAGAATGATTATTCAACACTTCTTATAACACTGGAACTAGAAGGCATCAAATGTAAACTACTGGATGGCAGGTTTGGACCAAATAGGCAGTGTGTAGTTAGAGTGTGCAACTCTTTACTTCAAGAGTGCAAAAGAAGTTTTGGCATGCACAGAAAGTTATTAAACAGGTTCGTAGAATAAAAATCCATTGAGAGCTATTAAACTATCTTATCAGAGATACCCTGGCAACACATCATGAAGGGATGAGTGAGTGAACATAGAAACTATGAGTATATATTTGCCCTGTTCTTTTACTCTCCCTTAGCTCTGTTGTTGGAAATGTGACAAAAGGCTGTAAGGACTTTTGGGCTCACGCAGAAAAACTGCTCACATGTTGCAGGGTACTTTCAGATATTCTGTTTTGTAATCTGTATGATATGTGAAGCATATGTGTGAACGTGTGTGGTAGCTGGTGCCGGTTGCTGTGACCACAGTGAGGAGATGTTCAAAGCAAGGCCACTGCTTCCCAGTCACAGCTTCCTCATTGTGCCCTTTGGTGCTAATGAACCTGAGAAGAGGGAGGGGAATTCAGAGTTTCTGTCTGTCTTACTCAATTCCAGTAAAGCTGTGCCAAGAAATGGTAAAACTTATTTCTATGAAATCGTGAGGCCAGCATTTTGTGGTTCGGTTACACTTTTTTTCTTTTTTTTTTTCTTTTTCTTTTTCTTTTTTCCCCATCTTGATTTAACCAGGCAGTCAAATGTCAATAATCCTCATTACTTCTTAACTCACTCTTTTATGTTGATGTTTATTCATGTTCTCCTGATTGTACAATTCACCGGTTCCCCCTCTTCAATGTGTTGATACCAACGTTGAAGGATGGTATAAAAATCTGGAGTGAAACACGGTCATTTACTCCCTCTGGTCTTGTTTGTTTGCTTCAGAAGTACTTGCACTGACACAAATAGACTTTCCTTGTGCATGGTAAGAGATAAGGTTGGGGTTTTCTGTTTTATTTGTTCTGTACCACACATATTTTCCCCACCTACTCCCTCACTCACTTTTATACATGCTCACACACAGATGTACTTGTATACTAGCAGGTTTCAGAGAATTTCACTCGGTTTAGGAGAATGTGACCAATGTCTGGGATGAAATGTTTATATTTTCAGCATCACAAGTCATTTCCACCAATCTTACCATCACAGGTGGGTGTTTCTGGGAAGGTGCTAAAGTGCCTATCACTCAGTATTTAGGACACTGAAATAGCATTAGTGAAAGTAGTGCTACAAAGAATTAGGGTGCACCATGTTGCCATGTTGCTACCTGCCCAGATTAGCCCCATTTTCAAAAGTGGGGAAGTGATTTAGCTAATAGGTGATGCAGTTGTCTGTGTTTTTCTGCTTATTCCTTTGCTGAAAATGTCGATATGGCTCATAGCTCCGCCTCATTGCCGTATCTTTGACTACTACTTCTCATACGGGAATCTGCGCATAGATAATTCAAGTGATTTTATGAATAGAGGGATTTTTCTGAACCTGCTGCATTTTGCTCAAGCATTCTCCCCAAGCTGGTGTCTCTGCAGATAGATGAGTGCATCTGCAAGTTTCAAGATGTGCAGTTTCTGTGGGTGTGGTGGGATGAGTGTGGTGGGGTGAAAGAAGAGAAGAAACGGTCTCCAGCATCAATAAAGTTTCTGGTGCCTCACATCAATATCTGTTCTCTTACAGGTTCTGCTTTTTAAACACTGACCTCAAGAGAAGCTCTGCAGGATGAAAGGGTTATTATGTGACTGGACACCTTGAGTCACCTGGGGTAAATTACTACAGTCTTTCGGTTATTAGTTAAGTCCTTGTGTTCTGGTGAAATCAGTGGAGCTTGTTTTCACTGGTGTAGTGTCTGAGCCATCAAGTTTAATGAATCGTTACAAATAATTTAATCTGCACTTGCAGGTGCTATTAAAACATTTTTATTTTTTTTACCAAGACTTTGGTTTTTGTTTTTTTTTACCTAGGAAGAGCAATCTCTCTCAGTCACAATAGTTTACATATGGAGAAGTGGGATGGGTTTTGCTCATTAGAAAGCCTGATGCTGAATTCAATATTCCCTTCTGCTAAACTTACCTCCTCCAGAATTTAAGACTTTAAGTTGCAGGGGATAAAACATAAGGCCCTGGTTAATTGCAAATAAATAGTGCCAGAAATCTGTACAGATGGTACCTGAAGTTCACTGCTGAAGACTACCCAGTAAACTATATATAATTTGCATAACATGTATGTACAGGAAGCAGGAGAACAACTTTTTTTGTGGTTTCTCACATTTGTAAAACAAAACAACAAAAAAAAGAAATCATAAATGAACACTCTCAGTCTGTGAAACTTCTTATTTGGGAAAACAGCAACCTGTATTTCTATTTATTTACCTTAATGAAATTAATTAATTTAACAAGTCTGAATATTTCAGCATTTTACAGGATACAGGTGTAAATATCTGGCGAGTAGAATGTATATATTAAACTACATCTACTTAGCTAGTAAATATTTTGCCGCATTAGTTTGCTCATTCCCAAGCAATCAGTTGTGAACTCCAGTGTTGTAACGGGTCCACAGGGAACATTTGTGCTTTGGTTGGCACTTAGATTAAATTCATCAAATGATTTTTTTTTTTCCCCCTTCAAGGCTGACATTTCAGAATGTTTTTTTTTAAAAGGTTGTGTGCCAACTGCCAAAGTCAATTAATTAAATGGTAAATCTGAAATTTGTAGGGGAAGACTATCGTTCCATTTTGCTGTGCGACCTTGGAAAAGTGAACATTTAATCCACAAAACACATGGCTTACAAGAGGGTCCTGATTAACGTCCATTGAAAGTAAACGGAAAACTCCCCGAGATTTTCTGTGAGATTAGGGATTACCTCAAGGATGGCATTTTACCCTGCATTTTCCTTCTGCTTTTGATACTTGGTAGTAATGAGAATATCCTTTGAGGTCCTGCTATGCTTGATAGCTTAAAGGATTCAGCACTTAGCTGAAGGAAAATGCGCAAATTTGTGGCCTCATTTTCCATATATTTGGAGGTACCCCAGATGAAGGCATGATGTGCAGTCCCAGAATTTCCAATTTCTATGCTGGCCAAAGAGCTTCATCTCAGATCCGTAAAGGAGATCATAGAGGCAAAATTCAACAGACAAGAGCAGATGGTGATCCTATTCTAAGATAGTGTAGGTACTACAAATCTCTCCCCAAAACACACAGCTCCCAAAGAATGTATATGCCTTCAATGGCTGCAAAGGCAGCCTGGTTTCACAGATTAGATTGGACCTTATTTCTCTGCTTCTTACTCCCCATGTCAGTTTTTGTACATGTTATTGAACTTCTCATACTGTATTTGAAGCTTTACCATCATAAGGCGCTTGGAAATGAGTGCAGTGCACTGACTGTTCTTCAGCTATTAGTTTTCTCTCATTATAGTTTGGTTTATTAATTCTTTTGGTTTGTGTTTATTAATGTTTTCCCTGCCTGAAGACCATGGTGCAGATCAGGATCCTATTTTTTGGGCCCTGTATATTCCTCGAATAGAAACACAGCCCAAAGACAATACAAAAGACGGTAGAAACGGTGAATAGGACAAGTGGGTTGAGGCAGACAAGATACATGACATCATAGTACTTTTCTCCCTTTGCCATTTGAAATTCTTTCATCTTGTGTTTTGCTACAATTTCAAGTTCCGGACTTGTACCCGATTTTTGGCTGGCCCATTTAATGAAAGTAGGTGTTTGTTTCTTTGGGAAGAGAAAAGCTGCCTAAAAAGAGTGGTTTCCTCTGTAATGAGAAATTTGTTACAATTTGGTCTCTAATTTGACAACTCGGCATGAGGGGGGTAGAGTTCAAGGAAAGGCACTGTTCAGCCATCTGTAGTAGGGAGAAGTGGTGAAAACTGCTAGTGCCAAAGGTCTTTCTTAAATACTCATCTTGTAGGAATGTAGACGCTACGCATTAAGATATAGGAAGGTAATTCTTCTCAAGATTCATAATCTTGTGCCTTTTCCTAACCCTTTGCTTTATATGGTGAATACAGCAGCAGTTCTTTCTCTCAGAGTCCTGTGGTGTAATTCTTAGGATAGTTTATTCCAGTGTCTTCCAGACACTTTATTCCAGTGTCTGTTTATTCCGGTGTCATTATGTCCTGCCTGTCCACATATAGGATATTTTGCAGTAAGGACATCTCATGTTTTCCTCTTGAAATTGTTCCTTCTTGTGAAAGAGACTTAAAGACGTGGTGGCCTAGAGAGACCGAGTCACCTCGCTGTGAGCAGAAGTGGGAGATCTGCAGCTCTGCTTTTCTGAGCCACTGTTACTGTATTCAAGCTGAGGGATATTTGATGTAAAACATTAGCAAGAATGCCTCCAAGAATGAGAAAAATAACGGATGCAAAGCTGTAGATAATGCTTGAGGTCAAAGCTACTTCAGATTCCCAGCTTCTTCACACAGTAAAAATTGAAGTGTTTCTACCTGTGCCCAGAAGGAGAATCCCTGAAGGGACTTGGGAAACTTTAGTTTAAACACTTGAAGGACTTCAGATGGGGCTGAGACTAAGCAAGATATGAGTGGAAGTTTCGAATATTGAATTTTGGTTTAGATCCTATCTGAAGCACCTAAAGTGTTGGGTGGGTCTAAAACTCAGCCGATGTGTGTTTAAAATTCCTTCCTGTAGGACAGTTTTGTTGATATTTATTTATCTCAGAGGAATGTTGGGCTGAGAAATGTGTCAAGCGCTCACTTATTACAGTAATAATTGTACCATATATGGACTTAGATAGAAAAGGTGTTTTAAATGGCTTGTAAAATTTGGCAGAGAACAAATCTCATGCATGTTTCTAAATGATCACTAGATTACCAAGTTTCCCTTAACCAATGTTGGGTTGTTATCTGTATTATTTCTGTGCAAAACGCCTGTATCTCCCTGTGAGATGTGAATCCAGTTTTCCAAGAGATAATGAAACATGAAAGAACAAAACATCCTAATTTTTTTCCCTAAAGTTGTATCTCAGCATTGTCTTCATCAGTAGCCTTGTCTGCAGGAAGTGTAAAGTTTCCTGCTATGATTGTTTGACTGCTGCCAATTATCAGATCTGCTGTTGGCAGCTTTCCCTTCGACCTGCTGATTAGCTAATGTGTGGTTACTAATACAATATGGGAAACTGGTGTAAACGAGGAAGCAAAAGATTTATTAATTTCATGTGCTAAATACTGTTTGTAATATAATTATCAATACTGTGAAAAGAAATCCTGGCTTAAGAAATAGTCAGGTTTCTATGCTTTTTGTGAAATGAGGCACAAGAATTTTGTGCAGTAAACAGGTGTATTTCCCCCTTGATACACACACATAATTTTCATTAGATTCATAGATTTTAAAGGCAGAAGAGGGACCATTAGAGCATCTAGTCTAACTACCTGTAAAACACAGGCCACAGAATTTCATCCAGCTACCCTGTACCAGAATTAATAGAAAACAGGAGCCAAATCCTGAGCTGAATGTTACTCCACCAAGCTGGAATAATGGTGATTTATAACAGCTGAGAAATTGGCAGTAGACTTAAGTGACAATGGATTCTTTTTGCATAAACCTAAATGAAAATGGTCACTTATATTTTAATAGCAGTGTTGAAAGACCCTTGCTGGGAGTGAGTTTTTGCAAAGTATTTTAAGATTTAGAAGAAAATAAGGTTTTTTTCCAAACCTTTCTGGGATGGTTGTGTTCCCTGTTGTAATTTAAACTTGTCCCTTCACTGGATCTCCTGAAGAAAAGGCATAAAATTAGCGGAAGAAAAATGTTTCTTTTAAAATTGAAACCTGTGCCAAGATTCTTATTTGTAATTAATTCATGCCCTAGGATTTTAGTGGGGGAAGGAAGAACTAAATAATGTAATAAAAACCTGAATTTTCTCAGAGCCAAGAAGAACTTGAACTCAAAAGTTCAAAGATTAAAAGTCTCCAGAGTTAAAATGTAGAGTCTGTGATTTCTTTCATTAGGTTCTATATTTGGCAAAACAAGATGTCTCATCACTCTTTTGTAGCCATCTGTATGTGTGTGTGGATGATGTTATTATATTTATAGCAGATACAGCCTTATCATTTAGCTACAGACAGACTTCTACCTGCTCAGAGCTACAGGGTTTAAGAATGCACTCAGACAATATTGACATAGCCAACGCCATAACATCCTGCAATCTGCACAGAAACTAAGACATTGTGCACACCAAAGCTGAACAAAAAAACTTCCTTCCTGCTCCGCTAACCCAGAAGAGAGCATTTAAAGGAAAATATCAGTGTGGGGAGAACATCCTTCAGATTCCATCGGATTCCCAATAATTTTCTGTCAGTTCAGTCTCAGGAGAAGGCAGCTTTTCTCTTAAGCGACACAGAAATCTGTGACTATCACATCAAAATTTGGAATACATAAAAAGGAAGACACCTCCTTATTAGAGTCGCTGCTTGTGTGGATAGTAAGCAGAGAGAATCTCCTCTCATAATACTCACTTTCGCGGTGATTATAAGCCAACTGCTGGTTTGGCTGATGAACAGTTGGAGGTGCTTTTTATTTGCTTTAAAAAAAGTAAACAGAATACATATATTTTAATACGTTCCCCACACTTTTTTCCCCTAGTACTTTTCTTCTTCAGAGATCTGTTTCAGCATGTCACAGCACATTTTGGTGAAACTGTCACATGGAGAAAAAATTATAATAACTTACTGCACAGATAAATATCAGCAGACATGCTCTGAAGCTTACCAGTAAACCCCACTTCTCTCTCTCTCTTTATGTTAAATGGGACTAGAAGAGCCAGCCCCTCCTTGAGAATCAAGGTTGCCATTTGTCCTTACCCTGAAGGATTTAAATGTCCCCCATCCTTTCGGAAGTCCTCATTTACCTCTACGGTACCTCTATGGTACCACTAAGTATTGGTAACACCACACTTGCCTACAAAGCTTGTAGCAGCATCACATGCTTCAGTCTGCTGCAGACATCACCTGCCTCATGAGGTGTGCCCAGCTCCTGAACGGTTCTTCCCACAATGCCTAGACCGAAAGGTCATTCAGCACTCCATAAGAAAATTGAAAAAAACCCCAACACCTCTGTATCACTTTTATGCAGCCAGGCAAGACCAACCGGTTAACAATGCCATTTAAAATATTCTCTTCATGAACACCAACCTGTTAGCTTGTGTTAAATGCTACTGTGAAATGGATCCTCAGCAATGAAATATTGGGAACAGTGGTTTGTGAATGAAGACAACAGGGGCTTGTGAAGGAGGAGAGCCCTCTGCAGCACGCTGCCAAGTTTGATGAGATATTGCAGCACGTAGAGGCCACTCTCATTCTCATCCTGCCTATTTCTCGTATCTTCTACCCAAACAAAGATGCGTGTAGAAGGTGCCAGCTTATTTGCGCTACGATACAAGGCAAGACAAGACAAAACATTGATAAAAGCCATGGATAAGCCAGACAAGAGAGGCTCTGACTGAGGTCTGAACTGTATGTTGTGGGTAACTCAGTATAATCCTGTGTTTATTGCTTGGTTCAGTCCTTCATTTCTCAGGCCACTAGGCTGACCTCCAAGAAACTTTAAAAATATTGTTTTCCAAAGGCTGAAGTTAGGCTGTTGTTGTAGAAAAATTGGCTGTGGTTTATGGTCTTGCCAAATTAAATTTAGCTTCAGTCAAGGTGACATGAAATCTGTTTAGTATAGCCTCACCAGTGAATAAAAAGGCTCCTTCAGCCGAGTCATATATAAATATCAGTAATATAAAATTCTGACAATTGTAAGAGCATTGCATTCACAGAAGCTTTGCACTTTCAGTCTGGTGATAAAACATCAGTCTGCGTATAGTTCCATTTTGTCATTTGCTTGTGGAGTACTTCTTTCCTACACTAAAATTAAAATTGAAAAGACTTTTTCACTTTTGGGGAAAAGAGCACCACTGAAGAGAAATTCTCCCTGGCAAATTAATAGATAAGGTCTCCCATGCTAACTCAAAAGCAAGCAAAAGGTAAAAATTGAATCTCTTTATCACAGTTAAGTCATTTTTCCAAACTGAGGGAGTAATATAGGATGGAATATATAGGATAGATTCTCTTACATAAAAAGTGCTTTTAAACTTTAAAAGATCCATAACTAATATTGGGAACGGTTATAAATGACAGTCTTCTCTTTTAGATTATGTTGCATTTATTACTTTCTACCAGGACTTTATGGAGATTCTCAAGGAATTAAAGTTATATTTATGATAAAAACATGGAGCTGCTTCTAAATAGCATTTTCATCATATTAACTGTTGCCTAGATAACAGGCATATCTCCTCGAGCACCTCTATTCTGGTTTAGCACTACAGCTTGCAAATTAATACAGTCATTATAAGACAGCAAAGCTATATCACTTACCATTTCATTATTGTTCAAATCAAAATCCATATTTTTTCAGTTTTCCCTAGGGTTACAAACTGGATAGGGAAACGTTATCATCTTGCAAAATAATCTCTCAAGACTCGCTCTCTTTGGTGTTAAGAGGAGCAGTTAATCATATTACAGTAATTTTCATATTAATAGGTCCTGTGCAAAGAGAGAGTTAATGCTCTCCTTCTACATTCAACCCTCCAACAGAGTTTTTTATGTATACATATATTTATATATGTGTGTATGCGTGTGTGTATATATGTATGTAGTTATATATTAATCTGCTTGGAACTAGATTAGCACAAAAGATATCACGTCCTACTCAGTATATAAATCAGGGTCAAATCAGCAGCATACCCTTAAATTTTTAATCAAAATGGCAATCTGTCATCCCTAAGAGAGTTAGGTAATGTTTAAGTGCATAACATGAAACACACACCATATTTTAATGGAAAATGCAGGGGAGAACTTACTGCAGCACAGGAAAACACTCTGCAGAGTACTTTGCAGATACTTTACTCTTCACACAAGAAGCTGTGATCTACAGCATGTGTATCCACTCTAAAATGAAAATCATCTTTAGACCTGAATTCTATTTTTTGAGGGATTAATGCGTCCTTTACTTTTGAGATCTTCTCACATACTGTAATTTTCTGAAATCTTCTCATATGATGTACGTGCAATAATGTAATGTTGTTAGTTAAACTCAGAGCTTTACCTTTGTGTGTGAGCATCTTCTGCTATTTGTCTTTTTTCCGATCTGCTAACCTGAGTAATGCGGTCTTTTCAGAAGAACTTGAGTGTGAATTTAAGGAGCTGGCCAAGGGGTCAGGTATTTGCCTAATTTTCCGCAGCCTGAATGTGAAAGAAAGGTGGGTCAGGTCTGCAGAGACGCGGGGAGAACCGGCTCTGCTTGGCTCCTGCTCGGTGGGAAACCATTCCGCACAGGAGCCCGAGCGCTGCCCAGGTGTCGTGGCTAATAAGCCCCATGGAGAGTGGGATGGAGACCTGGAATGCAATGCCGACCTAATGTGTCTGTCTGGCTCCTGGAGCAGGTTGGCTTAGCCCAGCAAGGAGCCCACTGCCTCTTCTTCGGCAGCGCGGGAAGATGCTCCCTTGGTAAACCTTCGCTTTCTGTCAGCATCCGCTGTCCTTCTGCTAAGCTCAGTTAGTGTAATGATGCCATCTCGCTCGGCATCCTTCGTTATTCTCCCCAATGCTGTTCCCAGGGGGTCTGATTAAAATCAGTGGAAAGCTCCCTTGGATTTTACTGGCTTTGGTGCTTGGGCTCTACTCCTTAATTTGCCTTTCTCATCTGTTTTTAACTCTGCTTTCTGTTTAGACTCACTTCTGCTGTGTTCTTTGAATCCCTCATCTTCCCCCACTTCTGTATACTTTTATTCCTATTCCTGACCTGCTCGACAACTGTTAAATTACTTAGGCAGTGAGTAAAATGCAGATTAAAGAAATGCCTTCAGCTTTGAGCTAAAATGTGTTGACAGGACTCACAAGAGGCCTAGAGGAGACACGGAAAAGTGACATCATTTTGGGAGGAAAGAAGCTAGAAAAAGGATTCTCATCAGATCTGAGGACTCGCCATGATTTGTGGCAGCACTCCTGGCTGCCTTAATGGGGTCATGAGTCCACTAATAGTGTGTAGAAACAGTTTTAATTGGTGATAATTTTAACACTTGTTTAATGAAACTTAAAGGCAGCTGGAATTGGGTTCTATCCACACTATGCTGGTGTAAATGAAAAGTAATGTTATTCAAACTTATGTTCTTCTTGATTAGCAGCACTTTAAAAGAAATCAGACTCTAACGCACTCCTGAATTTCAGATATTATACTGTATTTCCATTTATAACCTGACATAATTCCCACACAGCATATGGTATTAATCTGGTGTAAACACCATGTTATGATGATACCCGAACACATACAGCTGACATGAAAATGTCTTCAACTACAATATTTCCAAAAGCAATTATGTCTATATGGTTGGCTTGCTGTGTGAATTTTTATTTCTTATTCATACGTACATGGAAGTACACAGGATGAAACATTATGTATGAAAAAGGAGATATTTTCATTGTTTGCAAGAAAAGAAAAAAAAAATTGAGGATGGTCTACTTATTTTTGGCGTGTCAGGCTTTGACAAGGAAATCTCACTTTGATGTGAACACAGTATTTTTGCAGTGTTGGAATTTTCTTTGTGTTAGGAGGTGGATGTGTAGATTAGTGCAAGGAATACAGGGACACAAAGCGAAGCTGATGAGATTTTGTAAGAGAAAATTATCTCCAAAATAAGTTTTTAGGGAAATTCTGAAATTCTCCGTGAAGGTAGTACTCCTCCTGATGTGTATATGCCCCAGACATCAACCGCTGCTGGTAACCAAGCATTTTTCAATGTTCCTTGCTGAGAGGGGTGGGAGACCAGCTCCCCTTGTCCAGGCAGATGCATGTGTGAAATCCTTAAAAAAATTGCCTACCGTTGGAGTTGAGCCAATCATTTTGTTAAAAGGAGATAAATAAAAGCATGTCTTTTGGAAAGTAAATGGTTGCGGATGGCAATATTTTTGCTTGAACACTTGCCAGTAGGGCCAGATTCACAGCTGGTGTAAACTTTTCTAGTGCCATTGAGTTAACACTACTTTGAGATGGAAAATTCATTTATTAGGATGAAGTGCAGGTTTTTCACAGATTGTTTGTAGCTCCACCTGCTACCCACACTCTCAATTTTTTTAGCCTTTCCAAGTCCCTTTTTTTCTTACTGAGGATCCTTTCTTGAATTTCTTAAATAAGACAAACAAAATAAGACAACCCCACCAACACGTTCTAATAATGAGAAGGAACTGCCCAACAATCCAGCGCTGCGTTTGTTAGCATCAGTATAAATCCTCAATGACTTCATTTTAGTTACTTCATACTTGCACTACAGGGAAGAACAGTAGGTTAGGCTGTTGATGGCTTTGTAAAGTGAGCATTTCCAGCTCATCGCTATTAGCCATTGCAATATCTTACTTTTAAAAAAGGGACAGCTAAACAAATTGTAATGGGGCAAGTGTAAATCTGGAGTAACTCCACCGAAAATTTACACCAGTGTGACGAAGAATTGGATTTAGCCCATTTGGTTGAATTCCTTTTAATGCTTTCTGCATGTTCAAGCATCCACCGGAGATTAGATGGAAACCAGCAGACTTGCTGTTATCTGCGATACGAGCAGGACAACAGAGGTGAAAGGGTAACGCATTATCACGCTGCGCCACCTGGCCCATCCAACACAATTTGAGCAACCATAATTGTATTGATTACTTCTTGTGCTCGTGACTAATGACCTCTAGCTGCAACCTTGCATTTTCTAAATCTTTTATATTCTGATTTAATAATAAGATTTGATTAAAAATTGCCATTAGCCAATGCCAATGATTAGTCAGCAGGACCGAATGCCGCCAAGTTCCAATGAGTTTCATTATTCTGGAATTAAAAAGGACAGAGAACTTCTCTGGGTTAATAATACAACGATTCTGTCTCAATCAGGAATGAAAGAAAACAACTCTAATGTACAAATGTAGCAAAATGTATGGCTATTACTAATAGCTGCATTTTACAGAGAAGTGTTTGAAGAATTTAAGGGACTTTGTCACAGATGGTGGGGACAGTTTGCTTTTACTTTTTATATTTGATTGGAAAGCCAGTGTCAGATGGTGTGTGAGGGGGCATTTTCCTAAATAAAGCCATTTCCTTTGATGAAACAAGAACATGGGGTTTATTCAGTTTCTCCATGTACATCCCTGCCACAACAAAACAATCAAAGTGTATGTAGGCAAAAATGAATTGTGATGGCTTTAGAAAATGACAAGGGGATTTGTCCAGGTTATTCACCTGCTGAGAATGTATTAACCAAAGATATTTATTTATTTTTTTCAAAATGATGACTTAATATTTAAACAAAAGGACACATTGTCACATCTTCATGTCTGCTGTTTCCTTTCAGGAGGGCAAAATATTTAAATACATACTCATTTTTAGACATGTAGCTAAATCCCGCTGAAGTGGTGTTTGGTTAACGATCTGCTTAAGCGCGTACTTAAGACTCTGAATCAAGGCCCTGGTGTTTCTGAAGATGAGGTGCATTAGAGGAGATGCTCTATGGAGGAAGCATCTGCTGCGGCATGTGGTGTTCCCTCAGATCCTGCTGAAGCTGACTGAAGGACTGGGTGATGTTGAAGTCAATGAGAGCTGAGAGCACTCAGCACCTTCCAGGTTCAGACCTCTAAATAATAAAACACCCTCGAGGCACAGTAAAAGCATTTCCCCCCTGTCGCACAGGAGCAAGAAACCTGTCCTGTCTCACTTTCCTCCTCCAGAAAACAGAACATGTCCCAAGCCTGAGTCCTTTAAGGTTTTTAGGGTATTTGAATAAAGAAATACCTCTTTTAATTACTATGTACATAAAATCTTTCGTCACCTTCAGGAAATCATTTTTAAATGTACTTTGTTAATAAAGTTTGCTTTTGGCACTGTTGTTTTCCCTGCTTATTATAAGTGCCTTTAAAATGTTTCCATTAATTAAGGCTGCTATTATGGGCTACATCCATTTAGTAAAATTACAGAAAGAAGTGCTGCCGACACATCTGCCATTGACTTCTGTTTGCCTGAGCATTTTATACCCCCATGAATAGCACAGTGGGGAGAGAAAGCCTGCGAAAGAGAATGGTAGAAAGAGGTGAATTCTGTCCAGCAAAACATGGAGGTCAGGAGATACTCGGCTGATTACACACTCATGTTTTCCAGGATTGCACGAGGAGAGTGGAAAGTTGGTTGAACCCTAGTTACCACAGAATAGCCCTCTTAAAAAATACTAATTGAAATGCTTAGAAAATAAAAATGCATAAAATGTGAGTTTAAATATATGAGATTGTGTTTTGGGGGAGCAGGCAAGAAGGAGGTTGATCTGAACATCTCAGTATTAACTTACGGAGGTTTTTATACACCCTCAGCTGAAAGCATTACTAGCCAGATTATAATTATAATTACCTTGGCTTCATCTCAGTGTTTATCTGCCATGACACCCACCCAGCCACCTGCCTGCTATTAATTCATTCAACACTAACTTCATCTTTTTTTCCTTTTATCTTGTTTTTTTCCTGTTATCCTAACTTTAAAAAATGTGTCCGTTATTAGAAACAAACTAACACAATATTTGTTTGTCCATGACATCATCTGTTCCTTTGTTTAAAAAAAAAAAAAAAGAAAAAAAGCAACCCAGAATTCTTCATATTATAAAAATAACCTGTTTGTATTTTATAGTGAAAACTGGAAAGATCTGGCATTTGACTCAAAAACTCAGAACAGCTGATAATCTTCTTTAAATTAAATCTTTTTTTTTTTTTTTCCATCTGAAATATTGCCAGATATTCAAATAGGAGGCAATTCATGACAAGGGGCAATACCACAATACACGGTTGGCTTGTGGGGTTCCGCTGTGGTTCAGTTCTGTACGGGTCCTGGATATTTGTTGCTGTTGTTGCTGCTGAGGTGACGGAGTTTGCTGCGTGCTCTGACAGAACACCGAAATGTCCAACTCTCCTGTAAAACGGTGCCTTAAAAACCCCACAAGAACAACTTGAAATAACAGCTATTCCCACAGTGCTTAAAGCCTTAGAAAGACTTAACACTGCATTCTGCTCTGCGGTTTATAGGACAGAAAGCGCTTCTCCCCAGTGTGCCTGGAACTGTGAACTGGTGCTGTTGTGTGGATGTCCTTTCGGATGTTCAGCGAGTGGTAGATTGAAGAACAAACTGTAATGTGTCAGACGGAGCTAATTATAATAATGGCTTGGGGGTCACGTAAATGCTTCACTATTTATCTGACCCAACCACTGTTTATTATACTCCTTGTGTCAATACATTTTTACAGAGTGAAAATTAGCAACTAATTAATTTAATTTCAGGATTTAATGCCACTGTAAAGGAAAATAAGCAAGATTTATATTGAATAGTGATGTTTCTAGAAGGGAGCAATATAAATATGGAAGTGAAGAATCTTTAAAAGCAGCTTTGAGTTGAATGGTGTAAAGGTCCGATCCTGCAACCATTCATCAAGCTTCAGTTCATCAAATTGCACTTAACTTTAAGTATCTGGTCAAGTCTTGTTCAAATCAAAAGCACGTGTTTAAATGCTTTCTGCACCGGGGTCTTAGACCCTGCTCAAGCAAGATTTCTGACTTCGTCAAGCCTACTTGCCTGGGGAAATGTGTCAGGGTGAAGGCCTAATTGCCCGTATTCCTCTCTCTACGGTTGATGCTCCTTTTTTCAATGACATTTCTGCTCTCTGTCAGTTAAAGTTCGGAGACATCAGAATGTAAGACATGTTACTCAGACCTGTGTACGGATTTTAGGGGCACAGTTCAAGCAAGCAAATGAATGAAGGAGACTTTCTGAGGGAGTATTCTTATTGCTTATTATATTTTTCAGCTCCCCAAAGTATGCAAGCTGCTGTTTATCATTGGTTCCTGACCTGTTTCAGCTAACGCAGCCTTCCTTTGGCATAACTCACAAAGGCACAGCAGCGCCTTGTGAGTACGGAGACAATAATTCTTTGCACCTTTGAGTACGGAGACAATAATTCTTTGCACTTTTGCAGTCTTTTTAGCCTGAAGACTTTCAATACTTTAGGACCTACTAGGGCTGGAGGTTTCCCCATCTTTCCCAATTTCTATCTTTTTTTTCATAGATTGCCTTCCCCATCTTTCCTCCCCTCTACCCTTTTATTCTTAAAGGAGGTTAGTACCGGAGAAGCTAAGGAACACTCTTCCCAGGTCCTGGATGATTTCTTTGCTTTCACTCCAAGCTCTACCAGTGGATGAAACACCCTCTTCACTGGAAGGCCAGAAGAGAGCCTTGGTGTGTTCCAGACAGATCCCCATTCTGTATGACTGAAGGTCCAGGGCTCCAAAGTGCACTGCAGGCTGCAGCTGCTGAACAGTTTCCTACTGTTTAAGTGGTCAGCCCCAGGAGATACAGGAAACCTGTGGCAGAGCTTAGAAAACAGCCCAGGTATCTTAGCTGTTCTTCCTCAGTCTTAGGCATTAAACAGCTTTCACTCCCAATGTGCAATCATTGATTACTGGGATTTCTGTTGCCCTTTAAAATTACGGGACACTGCAGCAGGAATCTCTATTTTTAGATGTATTTTTTCTAATGATAAGTTCAGGAAATATTTTAATAGTGTGCAATTATCAGAACACAGCTATCAGTCAAAAACTTTTATCCGAGGCTCTGCTGGTTTGGCACTGTGTGGCCAGCCTGGCTCTGTCTTCAAAGTTATCTTTTGTGTCAGACAGCAACTGCTGCAAGGGAAGTATGTACAGCTACAGCTTTCACCAAGACATTGACAGCTCTGAGGCTGGGGACTGAGGGGGCAACGCGTAGGTCTTATGATCTTCCTCATCTCATTGGAAAAGGTCACAGAAGTCATCAGATTGACTGCAGAACATTCCCTCAGAGCAATGCACCTTTTGTACTGAAGAGCTGCTACTATTTTTGAAGGCGTGGTCCACGCGGAACACAAATCTTTCTTTGGCATGTATATCATTGCATTAGAAATACCCTCAGGGGACAGGGGGAGGCTTCCTGTTCAGTGCAGTATTTCAACAAAATATTCTAAATTAGAGTAATGTAAAACAGGCAAGAAAAGCCATTGTTGGATTTTGTTCTTTCTTTCCAAAAGCAAGTCAAGGATAAACTGAGGCATGGAGATCCTTGACTGTAGTCAATGAATGTATTTTTTCATATAAAGAGGTAATAATAAGAAAAAGATCAATGTACTGGAGGTCTGTGGATTCTTTCTACATTACAAAACTCATCACGCTAAGACAGGCTGGGAAGGACGGTGCTGCAGAGACAGCACAGCAGACCATGGACTGTGTGTTTTAGGGGAGAGCTTTGAATGTGCCCCACATCCTCTGCTTATACCACATGGACCTTCCACAAAATCTGTGCCCATAAAATGATCAGCCTGTGCAAAGTATGAAGGATTTTATACAGCATATATTACCCTTGTTCAAGAAGTATCTGCAAAACAGTCATCTGCCTAACAGGCAAATGTCCTAATATACACTCGATAGGGATAGAAAATGGCCCTTCATTTCGTATACATGAGTTACAAAATGGAAAAGCCACTAAAAAATAATATAGTCAGAGGTGTCCATAAAGTATTTTCTTCTACACTGTCAGGAAACATTTTTCAATCACAAATATTTTGCTGTTCACCAGTGCCCCGAGGAAACACCCAATGAAGGGGTAGATGAACCCTCCTCACCCTGCATGGGTCTCTGCTATGTCGCACAATAGGTTTGCTTGCTTCTGCCTTCAGTCACTGAAACTGGCCCCTGGGTGATGAACTAATCACAAGCCTGCCAATCACCTCACGCTGCACCTGAAGGAGAGGAGTAAACTTCATGGAGGCCTGATCCTGTAGCGACATTGCATACTAATCACGAGTGACCATCAAGACTGACTGTTTGGTTCAATCGCCTTTCACTCGATTGCTGAATGAACACCATGAAGGCTCAAAAAGGGCAAGCTTTGTTACTAGGTTTGTCTGACCATCAGTGTGTGAATACTCAGATGTGAATAAACCAAATACATAAGGAAAAAACCCCACCAAACAAATGATCTTTAATGCCTGAAACATGCGCATTGGTTTTCAGATACAGCACTACAATCTTTCTTTACAGAATTTTAAATTAATTTAATTGCATTTGATATCTATGTACACAGAAACGAGAAAAAAAATATTACCTCTTCTGACTTCTGTGGCTTTTCCACAGGCTCCAGATGTTACAACACGTAGATCATCTTATCAGTCAATGTTTCATTAATAATATCATTTTTACTTCCACCTGTTTTTTTGTTTCTTGTTTGTATCATGAGCTTCTGGGAAGCATGGACTTTCTTTTGTCATGGTTTTGGAAGACGTACCAAATGCAGAGTCTAGTATGAATCTTCAGGCGTGACTAGAATAGAAACAAATATTAGTAATTTATTATTATTCATTGTTTTAGGCTATCGGAAAATGTACAGGAAAAAAAATTAATCATGATAAACTGCCATGTTAAAGCACTGGAAATGGACCCAGACTAAGTTCTCAAAATCAGGATAAGCCAAGGCTGCTGCTGGTTACTTCTTAATTAACTAAATGAAGCATACACAACCAATAAAGATCTAACTTTTGCAAGGCAAATAAGCTAGGACTTTTATGGATGCCAATAAAAGGAATATTGTCTGGAAGATATTCATTACCTGAGTGGAAGATGTCTGTAGAGGCTATGGTCCAGAAAGTTAGTGGTTTTAATGGCACGGGCACAGAGGATTTTGTAATAAAGTGAGTGGAGCTGGTAAAAGAAAAGAAGCAGCACTTCTTCAGTCTGAATATGTTTCATTAAACCAGCAGTAAATTGCATGGATTTTTATTATCTCCTGGTCTACATTAGCCAAGGTTTGACTAATGCTAGTGAGTCTACCCATCCGTTTGCAGGACAGTAAGACTGGTTTACAAGCTGAAGCGTACATAAGTAAAATGTAGTTGGGTGCCTACTGTGCATGTGGGAAGGTGAAGAAAAGCATTTGTGAAACAGCAAATCCTCAGGTATGTCTAATACCCATTGTATGATTAAACAGGAAAACTCGAATCCCTCACCTTTTCAGCCATGGTTTATTCCCACCCCGACAGTGTTCTCCTTGCAGTTTTGAAACCTCTTCATGCTGTGATAGGCTGAGGAGGAAGGAAGGAAGGAAGGAAGGAAGGAAGGAAGGAAGGAAGGAAGGAAGGAAGGAAGGAAGGAAGGAAGGAAGGAAGGAAGGAAGGAAGGAAGGAAGGAAGGAAGGACTGAAGTTTCTGGAGAATGAAAAAGACCAGCAGAAGCAGAAAAAACGGTATCGTCATCAGGAGCAGCATTACATATGTATGCCCCAGTGTCACTTCAGAGTCACGTGTGCCCCTGCTTTTTGGTCAGACTGTGAGGAGACTGATGACCTGCCCTATATCATCTGTCTTTTAGAAACCCCCATGGTGCCTGGGAGCAATGTGATGACTAAAGCTATTTCTGCAGGGGATAGCTACTTTGTGAATTTTTTAGTTGTTCAAGTGATATGTAAAAGAGCACGTGACTCAATATGCTCTAGTGGCTATGCAGTTATTGTGCTGAAATAATGATTATTTATAGCTCTTTTTACTTACTTCTTGCTCACAGACCTCCTTGTACTTTGCAGAGGGTGCAACATTTTAGCTTCCTATTTCAGTTTTGTTGAAGGTAAGGTAAACCAGTAGCAAGGCCAGGGCCAGGACCAGAACCAACAAACCTGATCTCCTTCTATGACAAAGTGACTCACTTGGTGGATGAGGGAAAGACTGTGGATGTTGTCTACCTGAACATTAGTAAGGCCTTTGATACAGTTTCCCACAGCATCCTCCTGGAGAAACAGGCTGCCCAGGGCTTGGACAGGAGTACTCTTCACTGGGTTAAAAACTGTCTGTAGGGCTGGGCCCAGAGAGTGGCAGTGAATGGAGTTAAATCCAGTTGGCAGCTGGTCACAAGTCGTGTTCCCTAGGGCTCGCTCTTTGGGCTAGTTCTATTTAATATCTTTATCAATGATCTGGACAAGGGGGTGGAGTGCACCGTCAGTAAATTTGCAGATGACACCATGTTGTGCAGGCTTGTTGATCTGCTTGAGGGTAGAAAGGCTTTGCAGAGGGATCTGGACAGGCTGGATCGATGGGCCGAGGCCAATGGTATGAGGTTCAACAAGGCCAAGTGCCGGGTCCTACACTTGGGTCACAACAACCCCATGCAGCGCTACAGGCTTGGGGAAGAGTGGCTGGAGAGCTGCCTGGTGGAAAAGGACCTGGGCGTGTTAGTCGACAGCTGGCTGAATATGAGCCATCAGTGTGCCCAGGTGGCCAAGAAGGCCAGTAGCATCCTGGCTTGTATCAGGAACAGTGTGGTGGGTAGGACTAGGGAAGTGATCTTCCCCCTGTACTGGGCACTGGTGAGGCCCCACCTCAAGTCCTGTGTCCAGTTTTGGGCCCTTCACTACAAGAAAGACATTGAGGTGCTGGAGTGGGTCCAGAGAAGGGCAATAAAGCTGATGAGGGGTCTGGAGAACAAGTCTTATGAGGAGCGGCTGAGGGAGCTGGGGTTGTTTAGCCTGGAGACAAGGAGGCTGAGGGGAGACCTTGCTCTCTATAACCACCTGAAAGGAGGTTGTAGCGAGGTGGGGGTCGGTCCCTTCTCCCAAGTAACAGACGACAGGACAGGAGGAAACGGCCTCAAGTTGCACCAGGGGAGGTTTAGACTGGATATTAGGAAAAATTTCTTCACTGAAAGGGTTATCAGCCACTAGAACAGGCTGCCCAGGGAAGCGGTTGAGGCACCATCCCTGGAGGTATTTAAAAGAAGAGTAGACATAGTGCTTAGAGATATGGTTTAGTGATGGTTTTTGTCAGAGTTAGGTTGATGGTTGGACTAGATGATCTGAAAGGTCCCTTCCAACCTACATGATTCTATGATTCTATCCCATGAATTTCGTCACCACCACCTCGAGTGCCTCCTATTCCTTCCCATTTGTTGGCTGAGGTGCCAGTCCATATCCTTTGATCATATTTTAGATCAACAAAGGTCTGTCACCCTGGGGTCTTCAGTGCTTCCAGTTATCTGGTGCCTCATGTATCATGGAAAAAAGGTAGTTTGGCATACCATCATGTAACCACCCATTTTGTCTTCAAATACAATGGAAAAAGGCAGGAGCAAGCTCAAGATCAAGAAAGTTCAAAATATGGGTTACTGATCAACAACAGATGTGGTGTGCTGAGTGTCTGGGGTACATCTAGATACAAAGATCCCACAATAAATATGGATGTAAAAGGCATATTGATGCTGGAATAGTATAGAAAACAGTGAGAATTAATTGCCTAATTTATTTTATATTAATTTTTTTAATCTCCCGCACCTCTTGTAGCTTCTCCTGTAAGTGGATAATGCCTGACAGAATCTGGGGACTATTAGGAAACTAACAGTTCATTCTGTATTGGATGACAAATGGCTTGTGTGATTTTTCAGCTGAAATGTGCAGAGCTGTGGAACAGCTAAATGCATGTTAATACATTTCCTTAGTTCTTACCTGTAAAGTTTTGTACCTAGGCTGTCAAACAATCATTTAAAATCATGTGATGTTCTTTAGATGCCAAAGTGGTGGCCAGTTCAGCTTAAACTTTGCATGGCATCCAAAAGGAATATTATGCATCCAAGAAAAAGGAGCAAATGGTAACACCTACTTCAGTATTGCAAAACTTTGGCTATTTGTCTTCTGCCACTCCATAACTGTTCTACTACCTGTAATCAGAGTGCTAAGATGAATACTTGTTTTTATCTGGGTGGATTAACGTTAATGACAATTGCAAAATATTCTTAAAAACTAGACAGAATGTTTTAGTCACTATAGCAGGGCAGATTTAGGACCTGCTACTGAAATTGTTCTGTGTACATGAGTAACTGCTCTTTTGGTGTGACTCAGTTGCTAACTGTTTAGCTCTGATAACCCTAATATTTACAGTTTCAGAGCCTTTCTGGGATCCGTTATTTTTACACTGGAGCATACAAAACTTCTTGAATAAATCTTGACTGCAGGCATAAGAGATGCTCTTCAGGCTGTCTACAGCTGTTGTCCAGTTTGGTTGCCGTGGCTGTTTCCCATGGACTGAACTGAGACTCAGGACATGAGAGCAGTAAGTAATGAAGCCTCACCGAGTCCTTTAAAGGCAGATGCTCTAGATACTGTGGCACTTGAAGTTATGTTGATACAGGCTACCCGAATATGATCATATTGCCCCACACCCCCATTATAAGTGGAAATGAGCCTACATTGGAACTGTGGTATTGGGGCTGCCATATTTTAAAGACTTTCTGGAAAAGACCCTACAAATATGACTGATTATATTTTGTCATGGAGAACTAAAAGCACAGAAACCTCTTATTCAATTTTCTCCAGTCATTTCTCCAGATCACTGATTTAAGAAGAAAAGGTTATCTTTCTTCCCTCTCCTCAGCCTCTGGGGAATTCATGTTCATTTTAGTTAATAGCTGAAGCACCAGTGCAAATGCGAGTTGGGCCCCTGCATCTATTAGGATATAAATACCCATCCTTTTCTCCCTCCTGTGGGTCACTCTATTTTAAAAGGGGCAATGGTAAATTTAACATCCAAGGTGTCGTGGGTGGAAGACTAAACACAGGTGTAGAAAAATCTTACAGTTATGCCTTCAATAAAAGTTACATTTCTGATAGTTCTGTGATGAAACTGAAAACAAAAGAAGAATTGCACCTCTGCTGTTGAACAGAAGCCTCACTCAGACCATAACATAGCTCACTGACATGTCTTGACTACACAAACAACTCTTCTTCTTGCTTCAGCCTCTTCTTTTCATCCTAGATCGAGGCAAAAATAGTGATAATGAAATGCTTGCAGAAAATTAGAAGAGATTCCAAATCCATGTGCATACCTTGGCCAGATAAATGGAGTATCACTGTAGCCCAAATTTTGTTTCTGTGAAAGATCCTAATGAAGGCAATGGGTGAGGTTTCCAGTGGGATTTCTTCAGCACCTTGATCCCACTTTACTTTCTTGGAAAGGTGATGTTTTGGGTGATGTTATTTCTTTTTTAAGTAAAAACTCCTATTCTGTACTCTTAAAAGCTTTGCTTCTTAGTGAAACTCTTGAACGCATATTGATTCTCTTGCTTCTCTCAGAGACAGAGGTGTTCTTATTCTCTGAACCCGAAACAATACTCCTAGTAACCACAACAGTCTGGAGAATATAAACTGAGATAGGTATATAAAGGAAGGTATACGTCTCTTATTAGGACAACTCACTTGGGAAAAGACAATTGGGCTTTCAGCAACAAATCAGATCAGTGGTGTCTTAGGCCATGACTGGAGCTTTTGGCTGCTGCAACTTTGCACCACAGTCCAGGATGCATCCAGATTATTTGGGTACTGCAGTGATTGCAGTGTGGTAGGGAGAGGGCCTCCCCTCAGAGACTGAAGAGCTCTTGATGTTTACCACTTTATTCTGAGGGCAAGGGCTCTGCAAGCTCCTCGTTGTTGTCCTGCCAACTATCTTTGCCCCCCGCCCCCCTTTTTTTTTCATATGCATCTCTACAGAGCACAGACTATCTCCTTAGACTCCAGTGCCGACACCACTAAATTTTTGGTGGTGTCTGTAGACACTTTCTTATTCTTTATTACAGAATATGTAACAATTATCTCTGTTGCTTTCTAACGTACTTTGAGAATTACTGGGAGCATTGTGTGAATTCAGCATTATTTTTGATCCAGAGCTGACTACATGTACAATTTTACGCAAGAAACTCAGATACTGTTACATTTCACATTGACCACCATGTTGCTTCCAATGTTTTGCAATTGGTTTGAATAAGATGCCAACCAGTAATTAGTAAATATCATGAATCTGTCAGTCATTAGAAGTTTTGTCTCCTTAATTGTTCAATGATCTGCTTGTTAAGAAAATCTAAGTGCTTTAAAGTTTTTAAAAAATGTAAATAAAATAAAAAACTTTTTGCTTCTTCAGATGACATAGCCATCAACTATTAGCAAACTCATTATCCCTCAAAAGTGGAAGAATTATGCTTTAGCTATTAACACACATTTAAAAATAATTGTGACTAAAATGTCCTCCTTAGTTAGTACCTTCGGGGATACATCTGCAGCTTGATCTTACCATGTCTTTTTCTATATTGAGCTAGTTTTGATGTTTTAATAGGCACAATATTACAACTTCACACTGTGACATAATATTTTGCCTTCAAATACATACACACAGGCAACACAAGGGACTGTTTGTTATCTTCCACGTTTAAGAACAAGTGCAATGTAAGATAAAAATGGAAGCAAAAAGCTTAGGTAGTAAAACATGTTTTCTTCTTCCTGGTTTTTCCTGATGAGGTTACAGGAAAAATACACAAATTGTTTGTTTGTTAGGTTTCCAAGCTGCCAATATGTACAGTAGAGAAAAAAAAAAATAAATCAAACTTCTGACAGGTGCAGAAAGAGAGAGCTCTGAGGCAAACTCTGACTCCCCAGGGTATTTCAAAAATTTTCCTCTTGCCAGACCCAAAATAAAATTCAGTCTCTATGTCCAAGAAAATAAACAGTTCTGTTGACTTGCCAGATATCAGGGCTTGTCTTGAAGGTTTTATGAGATTCATGTAGCTGAAGTTCAGATATTTTTTTTACCGTAGATACCAGACTGAAATGATATAGTTGTGGGAGAAAGGTAACATTGCATTTTGGAAAGCAAAGGTTTTTAACTTATGGCAGCTGATTGACATGAGGTCAGTGATGCCTGAGGAAGAATGCCTCAGCAAGTGTGTCTCAATTCTCATTTCATCCTCTGTCGTCTTTGTTGGTGCTGTTTCCTATGTTCCTGTCCCTTTCCAACTATCCTTTTCTTTCAAATAAATGCTACTAAAAATTCCAGTCCAGACAAAAATGTCTAAATATGTGTAAAATATTGCAATGATTGAGTCATGTGAATGTATAGGGGAGGTGATGGAGTGATGGAGATGAGGTGAATCTGATACTTACCTGCATGAGAAATAGTCCCAGCACTGCCATGATATATGTATATGCCATGATGTATGATAATGCCATCTATTGCCCAACTGTACCCATATAAAGAATGCTAGGTTTGGTGATGGCAAATGGCATAGCCTCTATTAATGTGTCCCTTAGTGGTAGCTTGTGCTGTGAAGGGATGTGCTGCTTGGCTTGGAGCAGTAGTAGGATCTCCGCTACGGTTTGGAGGAGCTCATTCAGCTCCAGTTGTCTGACCCTGTACAAGCAGCATGGCTCAGGGACCTTCCAGATGGCCACCCCAACCCATTTGCCTCAACTGACATGCTAGTAAGGCCATAATTGTACCCACCGTGTTTTAAAACTCAGTTTTGAGGAGGTAATCCTGGTTCTATCACAAAGTCTCATAAATTAAATTGAAATCGGTCACATTTATGACTGGTTGTTAAAAAGCTGTAAGTGTTATGAATTTATGACACTGTGCTCATATTCAGCTGTTCACTGCTTCTGCTTCTAGGTCTTTTTCTCCTATGTGGGATAAAATTTATATTTGTGGGTGAGATCATTATAAATCTTTTATGTACCACAAGTGCAATTTTAAATGTTTGCAGGCATGGAGAACTGTGCCCATGAGATATCAACTATATTTCATGGGTTATTGCTTCATAGAACTGACAAAAAAAGAGCTTTGCAACTAGTATACACTCACACACAGTTCTTAAGTTTACATGTTTGACCTTTAAAAGCTGGTAGGCAGCATGAAATGTGTGACTTAGGAAATAAAATGCTACATGGTTCATATTTTACTTGTATGCCAGTTTGCCATGTTCATTTTCTTTCAAAACAGCTTCTCGGAAGACTTGCCTATGCCCAGTCCTCCAAAGCTTCTTACTGATTCCAATTACAACTGGACAAGTTCCTCAGGAGTGAGTGTGGTTTATGTACACCTCTGCATAAATCAGTGATGAAACACAGGCCAGCAGCGATGAACGCGTGGCTCACGCTTCATGCAAGCCTGTTGCTGAGCTCTGTAGCCTCACACTGAGCTTTCCTACCACAGCTGTTAGAGATGATGTATTTAAAGGCATGAGCTACAGAAGAATATAATTTTCAAAAAAAGTTGTTTGTTTTTTTTTTATGGTTAGAAAGATGGTACTAGAATTGTGTGACCTGTTAATAGATGACAAGCTGTGAGCTAGGTTTTAAGGGTGGAATTAACTTACAAGGGCACTTGGAAGAAATACGTTTTAATGGAAAGCACATTGTGTTGAGAGCCTGGAAGCCTGGTGTTTCCTAGCTCTGTAGCTGGGCTAGCAGGACAAATAGTTTCACTTCTCTGTGACCTACCTAGGCATGGATTTAGCAGGGGAAGAGAGGCTGGAGGAGCTTTCTGTCCTCTCTCTGTTTCCCCCAGATTGCCAATTACCCATGGAACACTGTGTTGGGTGTGGGCTCTTTTCTGCTTCCTGGCCTATATCCCAGCCTGCGACCATTTACCATGCCAAGCAGCACTGGTTAGAGCCGTCCTCTACAACACATCTCCATAGTGCTGGGGACATTCCTGTGAGACATGACTTAGTGTGAGTATCTACAGGCTGCAGCTACGTTGGCTCTATCTTTCTATTCACCTCATTTTGGACAAAAGGCTCCTCGAGATTGAGACTGTCCCTCACTGTGTGTTACTGCTTTTGGTATCCAGTGTAAATATACAGAGTAAAGATAATTTGCTGAGATCCTTGTGTCCTCCGTACCACTGTGATGAGTTGTGGAAGTACCTACTAGCTCCAGGGAATATTTCTTCATGTTTCACCTGTGAATTGCCTATGTATTTTTTTGGATAGTTGGTAATTTCCGTATTATTTTCCTTTGTTTAAAAATCTATGCAATCTCTTTAGCTTTCATGATTTTTTTACCTCAGGTGTTATGTGTTGTATTAGAGTGATTAAGTAGGGCACATATCATTGTCTCTGTCCCCTGATTTGGGTAAATGAAATTTTGATGAAGAGATGTCAAGATGGCAGTGAGAATGTTACCTCCATCAACATTAGCACAAATGTGCTTGTAAATGTTTTAATGCATATGTGCTTCCTTTGAACATTTTAGCAGCACAACCTTACTACTGAATATTCACAAAGCACAAAGTAATTTCATTTGTGGTTTCTATTTTAACAAATCGGCACAACCTTCTTTAATGCAACATTCATCCAACTTCATAGAATGCATCAAAATACATTTGGATTGTTTATGATTGATGTGGTCATCCTCTTATGATCCCTTTGGGCTAGATAGAAATAGAAATGTAGGGCAGGAGTCTCCATTACTGTGCAGCTGCTTTTCTCTGCACTGTCAGCATAAACTAACGCGAAAGCTGGAGGATCTGGCTCAGCATAAATGTAATTCTGAGATGATGAGCTGCTGTGGGGCACCTACATTTCTCTTCCTTAGTGTTGTTGGGGTAACATCAAAAGGGTGCATGGCTGAAGGGGAAGGCAATGGGGAAAGCGAAGTAGTGTCTCAATGTTGCTCATTTGCGTTGACTGTTGGTTGTGATTTTGGTTCACAGTGTGTTAAAGCATTAAATGGAGCATCTTTTGAGCATTTCTGATATAATGGAAAGCAAATGGCCCTTTCACAAAGCAGCACCAAGTTCAGCGGGACTCAGACATAGCCATTCAGCAGGTCAGGTTTAGATACTGTGGGACCATAGGTCTGTATTCCAAAAAGCCTGGAGATATTGGAAGGCTCATATAAGCACCCAATATTACTTTCCAATAGGGTTTGTGACTGCAGGCACACATTTCTGAAAAATGGCAAAGTTTAAGCAATTTATTCAACTATACCTGATTTCTGGAAGTGGCATAGGAGCCTAATTCTCCCTTTTTGATGAAGCTTGAATTCTTATTTGCTGGTTTTCAAAGTGGGGCTTGTCTGTGGGACTTAGACTGCTGATGAGCTTAGGACCTTCTGAAACTGTTGACCTCCAGACTGAAGCCTGTTTGTGTCTTCCTGTAGCTGTGATCTGTGCTGTCTACAAATGCCCAGATCCCAGGGCAATCAGATCCCAGCTCACTTTCTGTTTTGTGAATAGTTATATGCAGAAAGAATTTAAATACTGGACCTATTTCTAAATGAAGGAAGAATAGAAGAAAGAAGCGATGTTGCAATACTTCATCAGAAGAAATCTGTCTGATATCGTTGGATGTATGTTTCACTAACTTAAATGTGTCTAAGGGAAATGGATATTGCAAGAATTTTTTTCTTCCCTGACTCTGAATATTTTGCATTAATTAGTCTTGTCTCTTTATAGTTCTCTTCCTCAGTAGAACCTGAATCCTTGAATAAAAAGTAATTAAGTCCTTAATGTGACTGTGAAGATTTAAACAAACACGCAGGCAACCATTGCTTTCCTTAATCAGAGTAACCCCATTTATTTATTCTTTTTTTTTTAATACAGTCCTTTAATCCTTCTAACATTCTCCAAGACAAACTAACTACTGGCTGTGTACCTGGGGGATTGTGCAACACAGACCGACTTTGCTGCAGCTTTTTTTCACTTCTGAAAAAATCACAAATCGCTTAATCTGACAAGTGAAACCTTTGATTACATGTTACCTACACAATACTGCTTTTTTTCTTGTTAAGGCAGAGAAGGAAATAAATGCAGAAATATGTCTGCTAAATTTCCAAGTTAGCAATCTGCTGAAGGAAACCGTGATCCTGACAGGTGCAAGCGCTGGACCCTCGGGCTTAGGGAGTCTCATGAGCCTTTCAAAGGTTTCTCACCTCACTGATCCAAAATAAACTTCAGTGCTTAGGAAAAAACAAAACAAGTGAAATGTTTTATGTAGCACAATCTGGTACAGAAGCAAAGAACGGGAAGAGAGAGAGAAAGAGAAAAAAACCCAAGTGTTGGGTTTTTATTTCTGCGCTTTGGACATTAATTGCAATTCTTCTATGACTCGTCTCTTGGAGTTGACCTTTCCCTGGATGTCTCCAGTGCTGGATGTAGCAATAGAAATGCTACTCTTTAAATAATAACCATGTCTCTAGTAGTTAAAATAGCAATTGCCTCTCTGGTACATAATTTAACAATTTGGGTAATGAGCATTGTGGACACTAATCCCTTACCATTGCCTTCTTTTACTGTAAGGATGGTTGCAGGTTTTGGTGCTTGACCAAGATTTCGAGGTTTGTAGCACTAAACATCTCACACACTAAAAAAAACGTCAGGAAGAAATATGCTGTGAAGGGGAGAGATATATCATGCCTGCAGTTACATCGGCTGAGGCGCAGCCTATCTGACTGGAAGGCAAATCACTCTGTGCACATCTCTCATCTTCAAGTGCTAGGAAAAACACTGCTTGAGAGCTTTTAGCTAACAGTGGACTAAAAAAGGAAAGAAAAAACCCAACACAACACTGTTCGCTGTTTACCTTTAAAGTACAATCATCGATCACCATCTTCTGCGTAAAATAAGTTCCTTCAGCACAGTCCTCAGCTTCCGTCATCAGGTTTCAGCCGCAGTACCACAAAGGTATGAATAAGAACTTGTAGAGTCATTGTGTTTACTGAGGTTTCTTTTCTTTCTTTCAGCTCAAGCACTGTAAAATAATAATAATATAAATAGTCTGTTCTTCTGTAAGGGCTTCTGAGATATTAGTTCAGCCCTGAGCACATCTAAAATTAATTGTGAGATAGATATATAAATTTCTGTGCCACATATATATGTGTATACACACACACATATAAATTGCTGTAGTTTATCACATATATATACATGCATGAGTTTGTTTCAGGAGGAAAAATACAATGGGACCAACATGCAAGACAGAAATAGAGCATCTTCCTGTCTTGAGTAGACTAAATTATTGCTGAACGCCGAGGTTAATGTTCACTCTGAATTGGGGCCTGCACAGCTGGGATTCTCAGTGCTGTTTGATCTGCCCTTTCAAGCTCTGATGATCCTGCTAAATTGCGTTTAATGGACACAGGGCTGAAGTAGAAAAAAATGAGAGGGCTTGTTATAAAACAATAGAGACAACTTAGCTCAGGCGCACACCTGTTCTTTGTACTTCGTGAAAGACTTTGTCCTGATCAGTGGGGAAATATATTACGAAGCCCTCCACTGGCGTTGTTTGCTTGAGTTTCAGAAGTGTGACTGCCATTTTCGGGTAGTTGGATTTATAGTTGCTACAGCCATGGATGAATTTTATAGGAGGTGTCTGTACTTGGCTAGTCACATCAGAACGGGATGTTGCACACCTGCACACTCCATTGGTAGAAAGAAAACTATTATGAATAACTATTAGCCAGACTTATCTGATTTGAATTGACTGATTTCACCCACGCAGGTGAAATTGAAGTACAATTGAAGTAACTTTATGGAAACATCCTCCTTATTTTTCCTGTCTCACAAGATGGCACTCAAAACTTATCACAGCTGAAAAACGGAAATTTTATATTGGTGGGATTTTTTGGTAGTTTCCTGGGATATTCATAGTAAAGGGAGGTGCAAACTGGAAAATATATATTTTCTTTTTGCTGAAGATTTTAGTAGATTTTACTAGATGTTTGTTTCTAAATAAGCATGACAAATATTTCCTTTTTTTTTCATGAAATGACTGAATGTACTCTCCATCTTCTGAACCTTAGATTTATATATCTATTAATCCGTTCATTGCTAAACTTATCTGTGTGCCCAAGAGTGCTCATGAGATCCAGTTGCTGGGCCTAGTCTTTAAATTCTGGTAATAAAAGTGGTCTTTGACAAATTGCTATGATCCTAAAATCAATATGGTGCTATATAAATCTGGGGAAAAAAAAAGCATTTAGTTGCCAGAAAAAAAACCCAAGGAGAAGCTCATTCAACTATATTGACTCAGAATATAGAAAGACAACAGTTTGTCTCCTCCTGTTTGTACATAATCCAGACAGCAACATTTACTCTGAAAATAACCATCTGAAAACTTTACACATAAACTATATGTATAATTCCTCTGTATATAAAAAGCAAGGAAACTGTGCAGCAGAATTATAGACTTCTTCATACTGTTGTGGTGATCGCTTTCAAACTTGACCTCAAATATGTACCTGAAAGGGGAGCAGTAAGGCTGATATTCTGTGAAATCCACACTTATTCCTATGTCACCTATGTTGATTTTACTAAGACTGAATGTGGAATTGTGGAAACCCGTCTGAAGGATGTTTCCTATCATAACATGCTCGATAATGCAGGTAGTTGAGGAAATTTTTTGAGATTGACTAACGAAGAAGGCATTTTCTCATTTTTTTTTCATGTGACATCAATCATTTTTATTTGTTAAATCATTTGACTCGATAAATGCTGGTAGTCTCTATGGGTGAAAAATGTGTGACAGCACTGTGTAAAGACTACTGCAGGAGAACAGGTCTATATTTACGTATTTTAAGCCTACAGTGGGCTGCCATGATAATCCAATTTGACATTTGGCACATTTTCCCTCCTTTTCTCTTGGTATCATAGAATTGCGTAGGTTGTAAGGGACCTTTCAGATTATCGAGTCCAACCATCAACCTAACACTGACAAAAACCATCACTAAACCATGTCGCTAAGCACCACGTCTACCCGTCTTTTAAATATCTCCAGGGATGATGATTCCACCACTTCCCTGGGCAGCCTGTTCCAATGCTTGATAAACCTTTCGGTGTAGAAATCTTTCCTAATATCCAATCTAAACCTCCCCTGGCACAGTGTGAGGCCATTTCTTCTTGTCCTATCGCTCCCTCTGAATTTACCTGAATTAGTCCCTGCTTCAAATCTATGAGTTGTGGCTGAGTTGGGATATTAGATAAATGCTTGTGGCTGGAGAAGCCTGAGAGGTTACCATAATGACATGATCTCTCCTAAGTGAAGTTTTCTAGCTACTCTTCAGAATTATTCACTGTGCTGCTGAACAGGGACAAGAATAGGATGGTTTCCATCGGGGTCCATCGGCTGTGTGGAAACACGAGAAAAAGGAATAGCGTTATTGAATTTTGAAAGTGCTATTGCACTTTACATTTCAGGTCCTTAAAACTCAGCTCTGGAGGAGCTCCAAGGTACTTTGCCTCTCCTTCAAGGAAAGAGAACATTATTCTAAGTGGTGGATTGTTTCTTCTGGGAAACTGATAGGAAACGTGGTTAGAAAATAGCCAGCAAAGGTGAAATGGGAATATAAAATTGTAGGGTAAGAGCAATTAGCTCAGCTACTGTAGGGAGGTAATTTAATTAGATGATTCAGAGAAAAGCAATTTAGGTTGGCTTTTTTTTTCTCTTTTTTTTTCTTTTTTTTAAATCAATAAGTTAACTCTGGACTAGTAAGAGAGAACAGCAAGAATACAAAGCAAAGATTGTCAGTAACAGGTAAGTGTGTTGTTCTCTATGGTGACTGGTTTTGAGGCAGGCTGAAGACAGCAAGCTGAGAAAATTGGAAAGAGGAGGCTAATTTGAAGAAGAGATTGCGTTGTTCCCAGTCATATTCTTGCTTGAATTCCAAATGTCTGCAGATCATAGACTTAGTCTGGCCTATTAAATATCTAACTTTCAAATCTGGATTGAGATCCAAATCACTGCTGAATTTACCCTTCACTGAAGGAAAGAGATTAGATCCAGATCACTGATCACCGGAGCGCTGCAGAGAAATTCCAGGTGTGTTTACTTAATTCCTTAATTTATTAATCTTTACCTACTTCTAACAAATAATCTCCTCTTAAAGGTGGTCATATACCACAATTATGAGAACAATAAGATGCTTTGGACTGAAGTTTTCTGAGTGATTGTCTGTAAGGCAGCGGTTGCTCTGTAAAGCCAACATGCCTGCTTCATAGCTGGCCCCAGGCGCCTGCAAGTAATGGACTGTTTTCTGTTGAAAAATTTTTGATGAATATGCAGAATAGTCTGAGAGAAATGGGCCACTGAGCCAAAAGCTTTGCAAAACATTAAATCTGATTGTTTTTTTCTCCCTAGTAAACTCTTTGATTCCACCTGCCATTTCTGTTTTGATTGCCGTGTTTAGTACCATAATATGAAAATGGCCCCAGCAGGCTTCTGAGGCTAAGAATGGTAGGTGACTTAACAGAGCTCTATTTTTTGCCTTAAGTACTTGTCTCCTTATTTCCTATATTGAACACTCCAGGATGGAGTTTCCTCCAAATTAGAACAGCAAGTGTGTTCAGCGGCTGCTGTGGGGCTGGCCGGAGAACTTGCTCAGTAGCAGTGCCTCTGGAGGGGGCTTCCACGGAAAGGACTGGGAACTACAGAGGGCTTGGGGTCAGGAATGAAGTGTGGCAGCTGCAGAGACCTATCCCTTCTTTTATCCTTGCAGAGGTTCCCTGAGAACTTCAGGTGATGGCAGATTACTCCGTTACTCTGTTCTTACACGGTAAATAACCACTTCCTAATGGAGGGTCTGTTTTAATATACTAGTTTATCGAATACAGATAAAAGAATAGCAGCAGGCAGTGTCATAAAGAACAATGGTATGATAGTATAATAATAATTTAATAAACAGCAGTACTTTTGCTACAAATACATGTCACTTCAGGTAAGCAGTGTGTATCAGTAAAATTATGGTAGTTACGGGGAGTCCATTGTTAGCATTATCTAATTATAAAAGATGCAAAAGTACTAATCTGGTTAGAGACCAAGGCACTCCGATATTTTTAATAAAAGTGGAGGCATGGTCTGCTTGTTGGGGCGCAGGATGGTCTTGGTGTCATTCACATCCCTGCACAGATCTACTCTCTGTCCTTCCCTAGTCATCGAGGTGAAGATTTTCAAACACAGATGAAGTGCTTATGTCCAGGTTTTCACATTTAATAAAAGTGCCTTGATTTTCAGAATGTCTGTGTCTCCCCCACCTCCTAATTCCAGTGCAAATCATGATTACTTGCAACAGAGGTGAATTTGGCAGCTGGGACTGTAATTACCCTTCATCCTTCCCACTCAGTGCAACTGATGTTAGTGGCGTTCTCTGGATTTACTGAGTTGAATTTCACTCTTGGCTGAGCTCTTCAGCTCATATTTTCAAAGGCATCTATAGGGAGTTAATGTCCAGATCTTACTGAATGTCAGTAGGATCTTGGTGGTTTATTCCTTTGGATTCCTTTGGGAAAAAAAAAGCATAGATTTCCTGACTTTGACATTAAAATAGATGGTGGAATTTTTTTCCACCCTGTAAGAAATCTTTATCAGGTCTTACTCAGAGCCCAGAGCTGAACTATTCACAGAGGGGTGATGTCGAATCAATGATGGTAGTATGTGATTTACTTCTAATCAAGAAAAGAAACACAGTTTATTGGCCTAACTATAGAATCCTGTATTATGCTAATGCACTTCCACCCAGCAGTGGGAGGAAATTTTTTCCATTACCTCTTACATTTCTATTCCAAAGGAGTGAAATTTCATATTTATCTAGAACTGTTCTATTCTATGAAGAACTCATCAGTTTTTAGGACCGATTTAGGATTAAAGGATTGGCAGGGGAACAACAAAAAGCCCTATTTCTCGGTTTTCATTAACACAGGGCTGGTGTGGTGCATGAACTGAGAACATCTGATGATGACTCCACTAAAGATTGCTGCTGCTCAATCACAGAATCACAGAATCACAGAATGGTTCGGGTTGGAAGGGACCTTAAAGATTATCTAGTTCCAACCCCCCTGCCATGGGCAGGGACACCTCCCACTGGAGCAGGCTGCTCAAAGCCCCATCCAGCCTGGCCTTGAACACTTCCAGGGATGGGGCATCCACAACGTCCCTGGGCACCCTGTGCCAGTGCCTCACCACCCTCACAGGAAAGAATTTTTTCCTAATATCCAATCCAAATCTCCCCTCTTCCGGTTTGAAACCGTTACCCCTTGTCCTGTCACTCCACTCCTTGATAAAGTTCCTCCCCACCCTTCCTGTAGGCTCCCTTTAAGTACTGGAAGGCTGCTATAAGGTCTCCCCGGAGCCTTCTCCAGGCTGCACAGCCCCAACTCAGTCAACATCATGGGGAGGGATAGTGGCTTTCTGCCAGCTGTCTACAGGTAGTTTCCTTCTCATTCTTCACCTGAATGGAAGACAAAGGTTTCCCCATCCCAGAGGGATCTCTAATTCAAGGGTTGGATTTGATGGCCATTAGGGTTCAGCTAAATCAGACTGTCCCGCATTTATGGCTGTGTGGAAGTGTACATACAAGCTGCTATCATGGAGCAGTTCATGCAGGGTAACTTGTCAGCCACCTGCCTCTTCATATGCTCATGCACCAAGGTAATGTGAGGTGATTCAAGGTAGCTAACTTTCAAGGAGACAAGGCAATTCTTGTATTTGAGATCTCTAAAAGAAGAAAAGGTTTCTTTGCATTGCTTTAAATATGATATGTGCTTTTTACAGTGTGAATAACATTCTTTAATATCTATATTTGGTTTAGCAGCTACAATAAATCTGACTCTGGAACATAAGCCTAGAGAGCGTCTGTTTCTTTTTGTTGGAAGGACTAACCATGATAGTTCTGTTTCTTTCAGAGGATATTTTTCAGATTTCTTTGCAAAACTTTTTGTTTCCTATGAAGGGATTTGTCTGTGTTTGCATCTATCACTGGAACTTGTACAAACTTGGAAGTGCTTTCACAATATGCCAGCAGTCATTTTCATTTCAGTTCTGTCCATTTCTAGAAGAAAGAAAGAAAGTTGGCATGCTGTGGGGCTTGAATACAGTATGTTTCCTCTTGTCATACTGTTCCAGCAGTCAGGCAAAGATCACAGATTTTTTTTTCCCCTCAGATGTCCATAAACCATTTTACATTAGAAGTTTTCAGGTAACTATCTGTCACTAAACCAACACACAAGCAGCATGATTTATCGCAGTGAACAGAGCTGGCTCAAAAATATTCATGAGTCGGTGAACATATAGAGCTCGATCTAAAAATGTTGCATGCAAGAAAAAAAGGAGAGCATTTAATAGAAGCTTCAGGCTTTAATCTCTCGGCTTTACAGACATGCTAGCATATGGATTCACATGTGTCTGCCATGTGGTAGAGTTTGTACTTCTCCAAATCCAAAGCAAATAACATTTTAAGCTTTCTCTTTTAGGGGAAGAAAGGGACAAAACATTCATGTAGTAATAGCTCATGCAACTGAAGAGGAAAAAGCTCAGCCTACTTGATCCATGTAAATGGAGAGTGATATCAAAAGCTCCAATCTGGGATGTTTAAATGGACTCACATGTACCAGTATTGAAGAAAGAGAGGTGAGGCCAGCTAACGCTTGCATGGGAAGCCTCCAGGGCAGGAGATCTGGAAAGGGAAGGTGAGAGTTGAAAGGCAGTGGGCTGCTGCACCAACAAGGAGAAGACAGGTGCCTGGAAGGGCCCATCGCTCCGAAGGGGAGCTGGGCACGGGAAGGCATGCTGCACCAGCTGGAGAGGACAGACGCAGCCCCGTGCAGAGGTATCCTAAGCATCCTCTCTGAGACCGCGCAGGGCTGAGCTCCATTAACTAAGGGCAGAGAGTAAGTGGCAAATCCCGGTCTGATACATATATAAATATAGCAGTCGGCTCAGAGCAGGTGGACTCTTTGGCTTTCAGGCGGGATGGGCCTGACGGGTCTGATTGCAGGATTGGTTGTCCTTTATTAAGAATTTATTTAGCTCTATTTTTTGCAATGCTTTATTATTTAAATGTTGCTTGTGTATACCAGAAGAAGAAAACAAAAAACCCCATACACTTCAGTGTGTTCTTACAACACATCAGATATAGAAAATGCACCTCACTTGATTCCTGTCCACTATTCAAAAAATCCCAGACAGTGTATTTGTTCCAAAACAAATTACCCTTAGGGATTTTTTTAGATTATAATATCCAGGGTGTTCCTATATATACAGCAGAAGGGTTATTAAAAATAAATCAGATTCTTAATAATGGAGTCATTCCCTTGAGTACAAGAGCTGAATGGCATTTGCTAGTTGAAAGACAAAAATTTCTGTCAAAGTGGGGATTCAGAAACTTCTAATCAAAGCCAGAGAGACCCCTTCCTCCTCCTCCCTTGCTGGAGACAAACACTAGTGAGCTGCCAGGAGGCAGACGGGAGGTGTATTTAAACCTACAATAACGACGGGTGCGATGGTTTGATAGGTGACAACCCCACCAGACCACTCCAATTGCATGACAGCTGCCTGCAGTCGGCCGCACGCTTGTAGGTATAGATAGATGCATTCTCCCGGCGGGACCCTGCAGACAGCCGCATTCTTCCAGTCTTGTGCTATAGTCAGCTCACTTTCAGCGGCTTATATTGTAATCAACTACATTCTTATATTAATATGTTATAGCCCTTCCTCCTCAGGGCTGTATGTTGCCCTGCCAAAGTCACTTGCTGTAGTCAATCAGGCAGACACGGCCCAATAGGTGTATGAAGGAGACAGAAGTTTTTACCGGGAGAGAAGTACGTATGCTATGGGCTGCTGTAGCATTATAACCCTGTGCTATTACCAGACCCCTGTCCTTTAAAGTATAATAAGGAGTTAGATGGTATAACCATATGCTGGCTTCCATACGTTTTCACTGAAATCACTTCGCTATCAAGGACTATGCTGCCAGTTCCCAGGGGCCTCTTCTCCATCCAATAAGCTAGAGTGTCACACTTGATTTCTTGTTTGTCCTTAAGGTATAGCTCCCTTATTCACCTGCATACTGGTGGCTGTGTAGATGTTGCCTAATGAGCAGCTGAGGCTTCTTAAAATTTCTCAGGACTTTTACAGTAACCTCCTTCCCCTCTATCCTGCACCCTGTTCCCCAAATCTTATTTTAATTACAGGAACTGTCACTGAAAGAAAGACGAAAATGGACAATTGCCTTTTCTAGGTAAAACCAAGTGAAAGGCCAGAAAGGGGAAGAGCTACAAACTTCTCTGGCCTCCAGATTTTAATGACCTTATTAGTATGTGGAAATGCCTACCTCTCAGTGTGCAGAGTGCTGACAAGCAGGTATCATTCATTAGGTTGTCTTGCTTTATATAGCAAGACATTGCCTGCAAAATGCTAAGTTTTGGAATAAAGCAATTCCTTTTTTTCCCTCATGGGTTTTTAAATTAGTGTTGGATTGCTTTTCCGACTGGAAGAGCTTCGGACAGGCTTATAGCTTCCTGCATAACACCTCACCCACTCTAGAAGAACGGACAAAAGCCAAATGTCTACCAGGGACAGCAATTTTAACCCCAAGATATGTCAGATATTGTCTGGGTTGCTGCTGCCCTTACACTGGTCTAATATAAGGGCAGTAGGAATATGAGAGAATTGATGGAACAAATATTGGTTCATCTGTCTGTTTCTAATTCACCACCCACTGATGCAGTCAGCCATTACTGTTTTGGCAGTCATCACTATTTTCATTCATGTTGCACTTAGGTCATCACTTGCTTCCTTTGAGGCGTCAATAGTACTAAGTTGCGGGACATCAGCCGCTCCCTTCTGTAGACGATGCTGTGAATTAATTTCATTTACCTTTTTTTTTTAAGACAAGGACCTAGTCTATATTTTGTTACTTGTTTAGCATCAGATATATTTTTATACCATATAAATTGCTGTATATAACAATTACCGTATATAACATAATTAGTAACATAATTACCATACATAACAATTACTGCAACTAAGAGATGATAGTTCTTTGAATGAGTAATACACCTGTGGACTATCATTTGATGTCACCTCTGAGTGACTCAAACTGTCACCTTTGGGACTCTGTGCCAAAGAAGCTGTCTTGTCTATATGGTAACAAGACAAGGCCATCATCAAGTATGATCATTAAAGGCTCCAAAGGCATTTCTTACAGGAGTGGGCATGGAGTGCCTGCACACTGTCCCAATTCCTATGCAAGTAATTGTAGTTTGCTTCCCCAAACTCTTTCTGTAGCTTTGATAACAGCTTTTATTGCTGCATGAGATTTGTGAAGCTGTTGGTTAAGAATTGTTAAACGGTAGATTCTCATAAATAAAGCAAAGCCTTGTGCAGCGCATCATTTTTCGGAGAACCTGGAGATCTGCTGGAGTTGAAAGGTGCTATGCAATTGTAAGCTCATTGTCATAAATGAAGTAACTTAGTCCAAGTCTGCCCTTGTTTACGCATGGTGTAGCTTCATTGCATTTACCGTAGCTGCACGTTGTGCAAATCGGAGTAGAATCTGGTTCATTATTTCTAATTCTGTTCTGGCTGGACAAACAGACGATGTGCTCAGACAGAATTGTCATTGCATATAAAAGAAGTGCTTTACATATTTTCAAAGTATCATTAAGACACTTATTTGGGCTGCAGTCTAGGAGCATCTCAGAACACAACCCCAATGACATTGCAGCTGTTGTGCTTGGGCATTAAAAAGGCAGTCTTTCCTTTCATTGTAATCATTTAAAAATTACCAGTCATGTGCAGACTCTGAGAGCCTGACCCTCAGCCCATGTGAGTCAGGATGGGAGTCGGGGCATGTCTTTCCATTGAGGCGTGCATGCTTTGAATCACTCTCTGGATTTTGAGTGCCTGGCCACTGACACCAGGTAGTGGACTGTTTATTGAAATAGTCTGAAATAGTCAATATCTGAGGACTGAGTTCATGATGGCAAGCACAGCATAGGTGGGAAAAGGAGCTTTTCGAGCACTTCTGTTAGTGTAATGTTGGAATTCCTTCTCTCGAGTGAAATGAGGCAACTCTTTGGTGCTGTTAGCAGTAGGACAACCACCCCCACAGCCTTCTACTCTAAAACAGCGCTTTGAATCTGCAGGAATAACATCACGCTTAATCTGTGATTCATTACAACGTGTGTGTGTGCCTGTGTTGGAGGGGTAACATCTCTCTTCCTGCAAACAGCAATGCTGCATGAGTGTAATCTTATCTTACATTATGCTTAAAGCAGCATTCCCTTTTGCCACGTGCTGTGTCTGTTGTTAAGCATTGGCTCCTTCCACAACTTTGTCAGCCCTATTTTTATCATAGAGGGGGGTCCCATTCTGACATTGCTCCAAATCAGTGTTGCACAACTGTTGAACATGGCTGAGAGCTGTGCTGTTCCTGGCACTATAGTCCTGGTTGCTGTAAAGCCCCGGGAAAGGCACTTCACGCTCTGTCTTCATGTGTGGGCTTCTGCTTTAAGGATGTAGCACAGTGCACAGCCATTGCTCAATTGTCAAAGAGTTGCTTGGGTTTTAGTTTAACTCACACTGTCTTCACTGGATTTTTTTTGTGTGTGTGTGTGAGCCGATATAATGAATCATATTATTTATAATTTATAGAGATATAAATTATAAATAAAAATATATTGATATTTTGTGTGGAAAAGCATATCAGAGGAAGGCAATTCACATGATCAGGATGTTAGCTCATGCAGCATCTCACATCAGATGGCAGAACTGTAACAGCTTAGTAATAATAGACAGTAAATCCTCAGGTTTATGCAGTAGGAGCAGTATGTGTCTCATATACCACATTGCCACCTGTCATAGGATCATAGGAAAATTCAGGTTTGAAGTGACCTTAGGAAGTCATTTAGTCCAACCTCTGCTTTGCAATTTTCTTCGCCACTAACTATATAGAAAGCACATTCACAACGGCAGAGTGGATCTGATGTAGTTTCAGCATCTGTTTGCAGTGGTGAGGTTTTGTCTCCCATAGTGATGCTTGGCAGTAGGTTAGTGGGCAGTGGCTTAGTTCTCCTGCAGGAATTAGTGGTCTTTAAAAGAGCCACAGCACACACATATCTCTGCAAATGATTGAACATCCACAGGACAGTTTGTATATAAACTGCCTACCAGTAATTTGGAAAAAGAGACTGGAATTATTCTAGGACAAGTTCTTCAGAAAGATAAGTGATATTTTAGGAAGTGAATGATAGCACCTACAAAATAATTCCCTTTCTAATCTGCCTTCATGCAGCTGGATTTTCTTCTGAGATTTGCATCTGTCTGAATGAATTATTTCAGTTGTGTCTCAAATATTTACTGTGTTCAATAAGGGTGAGAAAGTACCCTTCACTGTGGGAACAGAAATGTAAGAATTGCGAAGAAAAAATTGTAGTGAATGTTACTGCAAGAAAAACTGACCTTCCAATTTTTTAGTTTGCCATAGATATAAGGTTTATTAAGCATCACAGAAACATGCTTTTCAGTCCACAGGTATTTCATGTCAGTATGAACACACTGCTGTGCTACTTGGTTCAAAGAATTTCCGTTCATGTCCATTACATGCACAGCAGAGTTTTTCTTTCTTCTTCATCAGTTTTCAATTGAGGCAACACCTGTAGGGTCTCTCTTAGATCACCCAAGAACACTGGAAAACAGGTCATTCCTGGGCATAGAGATCTATAACCAGGCTGGTTGCTTTAATTTCCTGACACAGTTGGTGAGTGAGCCAACTAGGGAAGGCGCTCCACTGGACCTGTTGTTTGTAAACAGAGAAGAACTTGTGGGTGGTGTGATGACTGGAGGCTGTCTTGGGCATGGCGATCATGAAATGACAGAGTTTTTGATTCTCGGAGAAGTAAGGAGGGGGGTTAACAGAACTGCTACCTTGGACTTCTGGAGGGCAGACTCTGGCCTGTTTAAGACCATGGTTGACAGAGTCCCTTGGGAGGCAGTCCTGAAGGGCAAAGGAGTCCAGGAAGGCTGGACATTCTTCAAGAAGGAAATCTTAAAGGTGCAGGTGCAGACCACCCCCGTGTGCCAAAAGATGAGCTGGCAGGGAAGAAGACCATCCTGGATGAACAGAGAGAGCGCTTTGGTTGGAACTCAGGGAAAAAAAATAGAGAGTTTATCACCTTTGGAAGAAGGGGTAGGCAACTCAGGAGGACTACAAAGATGTTGTGAGGTTATGCAGGGAAAAAATCAGAAGGGCCAAAGCCCATTGAAAAATTAATCTGGCTACTGCTGTTAAAGACAATAAAAAATGTTTCTATAAATACATTAACAACAAAAGGAGGGCTAAGGAGAATCTCCATCTTTTATTGGATGTGGGGGGAAACATAGCGACAAAGGATGAGGAAAAGGCTGAGGTACTTAATGCCTTCTTTGCCTCAGTCTTTAATAGTAAGACCAGTTGTTCTCCAGGTACCCAGCCCCTTGAGCTGGAAGACGGGGACAGGGAGAAGAACAAAGCCCCCATAATCCAAGGAGAAATATTAAGCGACCACTTACACCACTTAGACATATACAAGTCTATGGGGCCAGATGGAATCCACCTGACAGTACTGAGAGAGCTGGCAGAAGTGCTCACTGAGACACTTTCTATCATTTATCAGCAGTTGTGGTTAACTGGGGAGGTCCCAGTTGACTGGAAGATAGAAAATGTGACACCCATCAACAAGAAGGGCTGGAAGGAGGATCCAGGGAACTACAGGCTTGTCAGTCTGAGCTCGGTGCTGGGGAAGGTTAAAGAGCAGATCATCTTGAGTGCCGTCACATGGCACATACAGGACAAACAGGCGATCAGGCCCAGATAGCATGGGTTTATGAAAGGCAGGTCCTGCTTGACTAACCTGATGTCCTTCTGTGACCTGCTTAGTGGATTAGGGGAAGGCTGTGGATATTGTTTACCTGGACTTTAGTAAAGCCTTTGACACTGTTTCCCACAGCATTCTCCTGGAGAATCTGGCTGTCCCCGGCTTGGGTGGGTGTACTCTTCGGTGGGAAAAGAACTGGCTGGATGTCCAGGACCAAAGAGTTGTGGTGAATGAAGTTAAATCCAGTTGGAAGCCTGTTATAAGTGGCGTTCCCCAGGGCTCAGTTTTGGGGCCTGTTCTGTTTAATATCTTTATCAATGATATGGATGAGAGATTGAGTACACCCTCAGTAAGTTTGCAGATGACATCAAATTGGGCAGGAGCGTCGACCTGCTTGAGGGTAGGAAGGCTCTACAGAAGGATCTGGATAGGCTGGACTGATAAGCTGAGGCCAGCTGTATGAGATTCAATAAGGCCAAGTGTCGGGTCCTGCACTTGGGTCACAACAACCCCATGCAGCGCTACAGGCTTGGGAAAGAGTGGCTGGAGAGCTGCGGTCGACAGCTGGCTGAATATGAGCCATCAGTGTGCCCAGGTGGCCAAAAAGACCAATGGCATCCTGGCCTGTATCAGAAGTCATGTGGCCAGCAGGATTAGGGAAGTGATTGTCTCCCTGTACTGGGCACTGGTGAGACCACACCTGGAGTCCTGTGTTCAGTTTGGGGCCCCTCATTACAAGAAAGACATTGAGGTGCTGGAGCGTGTCCAGAGAAGGGCAACAAAGCTGGTGAAGGGTCTGGAGAACAAGTCTTATGAGGAGCGGCTGAGGGAGCTGAGTTTGTTCAGCCTGGAGAAAAGGAGGGTGAGGGGAGACCTTTTTGCTCTCTACAACTACCTGAAAGGAGGTTGTAGCGAGGTGGGGGTTGGTCTGTTCTCCCAGTAACACGTGATGGGACAAGAGGAAATGGCCTCAAGTTGCGCATGGGGAGGTTTGGATGGGATATTAAGAAAAATTTTTACAGTGAAAGGGTTATTAAACATTGGAACAGGCTTCCCAGGGAATTGGTGGAGTATCCATCCCTGAAGGTATTTAAAAGAGGGGTACATGTGGTGCTTAGTGACATGGTTTAGTGGTGGATTTGGCAATGGTAGGTTTACGGTTGGACTGGATGATCTTAAAGGTCTTTTCCAATGTGAATGATTCTATGATTCTATGAATTCCACAATTTTGACTTCTACTGGCAGAGTGATATAGGGACAAGGCAGTGAATTGAGGGATCTAACCTCAATTCTGCTAAGGAGCTTATCTATGATCTTCACTTCTTTTTGATGCTCAGTTTTAACTCTTTTGGATAGAGTACATGCAAATCTGCAGATAAATGTTATCCAAGAGCAAAATTTTTTCTTCACCATTAAAAATCCTTGCAACATTAAATAATAAGAAGTTATGCCAGGTTTTAATTATGAGTTGAAGCACTTAAAATTTAGTATGTTTGAATCTGGTAGCGTTCAGCTTGAATTAGCTCTTCATTAGTGAGGATACAGTATATAGGACTTAAACAACTGCTAGAGAAGAATATGTTTCCCAGAGAGTGACCGGCATGGGCATAGACAACATATCTAATGTTAATGGTTTCTGAGCTCTGTTATGCCTCACCTTTAACAGTTGTAATTTGTTCCAGACAACCAACCACTCTTTCTCTCTTTGTTTTTCTTCCTGCAGATAATAGTATCATGTTCTGTACACAGTTGGAATCTGAAGGGTACTGAGAAGAGGAGAGGCATTATATTATAGCCACACTGTACTTGAAGGAATTGCCCTTGTTTCACTTTCAAGGATCCTACTGTTCTCTATAAATTTGGTCTTCTTTCATCATATCGTTGAAAGTGATCTTTATTAAAGAAATATGAGCCTGTGAAAGAATCCTATAGCAGCTTGTTTATTAAATGAATAATGCTTTGGTGTTTCATCCTTTTGGACTTTTGTCATTGCAAAATGTTATCTGAAGCAAGTTGAAACGTATAGAATCATAGTATCATAAATGTCTCGAGTTGAAAGGGACCCATAAGGATCATCGAGTCCAGCTCCCTGAAGGGGCTCTGTATAATTATTTCTCTGGGCTGCATGCAGGCATGATGATGTTAGTGCCGCAGGTCTATGTGTTGAGGAGGTTGAATTGCACTAACTGTTAATAGGAAAAAAGGTGGCTGGGACATTGCCTCTCCCCCTGGGAAATCCTCCCATGGTTCTCTTCCGTTACAGCAAAGATGACCACTGCTGCTTCCAGGGAGCTACATAACGTTTGGCTGTCTAGACACAGTATTGGTCTTTCTGGAGACAACAAAATGCTTTCTTCTGTAACTAAAAATGTTTTCCATGTGCAAGTAATATCTGATCAAGGACATATGTCTGCAGAGGCCTGTTGGTTTTTTGTCTGGTGTGCCTGCTTACTGATTTCAAGTCAAATTCTGCAACCTTATATCAACACAAGCCCATTGTCTCCGGAGATTGGGAACAGAGTTTGGCTCTGGCACCAGAGAGGTCTACCACAAACCATGTAATTCCAGTGTATGTATGATGTGCGACTTGTAACCTTGTTCTCTGCAGAGTAAGTGGTTTGTACATCTCTTATGGAGACACGGTAAAGAATTCCAGCACTGCAGCTGAAATTCATTCTATTTTAAATTGCCTCCCTGCATTTACAAACAACTGAGTTTCCCTTGCCCACTTCTGTATAAACAATGATTGTGGTATAAATAACCTTGAATACTTTGTAGGCTGAGTCTGTGATGGGATGAGTGAAAGGTCAGAACGAGGCTGAGAGAAAGTACTATCCAAATAGGATAAAGAACATCTAACACAAATGCTGTATGGTTAAAAAAACACCAAAACAAACAAAACCCCACCATTCTGCATTGGCGTAAACTACTCTTCCTTAAAGGAGGGAGTGATATGTGAATTCCAAACCTGGGCTGTAGATTTAGAGGCTTTCCAGTCAGGAACTATTTTTTGAAATGTCAGTCTGTGATGCTTTTTTCAATCAAAGTGGTTTTAAAGAGTTTGAAACCCAAATTCTAAGTAGCATTTTCTCTTATATTCTAAACATCTGTGCTGTTTGTTTATTAGGAACGGCATCAGATTTTGTCAATTCAATCTTATTTTGTGTGTGGAGCTTGAAAGAGTAGCACCACTCTTTCTTCAGTGAAATTGCTGTGGTCTAGGGATTTCCTAAAATTGCTAGTAGAATATCATCCTGGAAGTAATTTATCTTTTTTGTTAAAGGGGCAAGGACACAAGAGAGAGGAAAAAGGCATAAGATATGTTCCTGATTTGTACAACATCCATACACAGTGCAGAAATTGTTTGCCATTTCAGTTCTACTGCCAGTTTCCTATTTTTTTAAGGCGAAACTGTCATTGTATTTGAAAAAGTAGCTCATTTGTAATAATAATTGTTGTAATATTACCAACTGTGTTTTTTGAGTAGGTTTTTAAATTCTCTCCTATGTCTTTCTTCAGTTGAGGTAATAGTAAAGAAAGAGGGAGGATATTATTTTTACATTACTGGTAATTTAAAACTGGGAAACCTCATTAGGAGAAGTTTAGTTCTGTCTGCAGCAGAAAGTGCCATACACGCTGCGCACGAAAGTGTGAGACATACAGCTTATAATACAAAGACAAGATCCAGAAGCAAATCAGAATATGAAAACTGGCTTTACTGTGTCCATGTAGTGCCTGCAGTTTAAGTATAGACCTTTTCTTGAAAAATAGGACACAAAGCAAATAATATCTGCAAAACATGTCAACATTTTAATGAAGATTTATGCATGCATTGTGTGGAAGCTAGAAGAATCCCATACAGGATATTGATTCCCAGTGTTTCCAGCCGATCAGACTAATATTACCTCTCCTTAAAGCCTGGCTTATTGTATACCTTGATAAACTTTTTATTTCTGCATGTAATCTACTTACCCACTCCTTTCCCCCTTGCACTGTTAGGGTGCATTGTAGCCTTGCCTTCATTTGAAAAAATTAAGCTCTTTGAGATGAAGAGGCCTCAGCACTTCTCAGGTGCTCAACTTCTCGCATAACCAGCTTGGGGATGCCTCCTGTGCTATGTGCAGCTCAGGAGCTGAGGCCCTGGGAACAGCTGTCCCCTCATGAATCATTCATAGGGGTGAGCTGTGATGATGAATGATCATCTGCGAACAATGCATAACATCAAGAGAAAATAAACACATTTCACCCTAATTTCATTTTTCCCCCCAGAGGTGGGACAGAGCCCCAGGTGTCTCCATGGCAGGATAACTTCAGTGATGCAGGAACCTTGAAGTCCTGGCCACTGCTTTCCGATGACTCCACAGGTCTTCCCAAGACCTTTCCCAACAGGAGGTGAAACAGCAGTGGTGATAGGGTAAGACATTAGGTGCGGACTAGGAAACAGAAACATTTGTTCATGACTTTAACTTCTGTTGTATTCCCAGATTTTGGACAATTCATGAAAAATTAAATGGGTGACTATTTTTTAGCTGGCTGGGGAATGCCAAGTCACATGTTGTTGTTTCTGCTCTCTGACTGGCTGCCTTCTATAGCTAATCAACACAGTGTCATTTTGAAATTCACATCTGGGAACTCTTTGAGCTAAATATGCACTTTTCATAAGCTCTGGCAACTGTAAAGCTCCAAATGCTTGAATATTCAAGGAAAATAAACACACATGCTAAGAACGTGACAAAATGGAAATCTGTGTCAAGTTTGGAAGAACACTGTAGGATATCCTCTGCCCTCTGCTCCCTGCTCTCCACTCAGCTGTGTTCAGTACCAGGAGTAGATGGCAGAAATGTGTGTCCCTTATGTAAGATGTGCTCGCAGTGCCCCTGAACTTTTGGCATCAGTTCAGAACGTAGTGAACTGGATTGTGCCAGTTTAAATATATCTGGCCATTTTCCAGTACACTGCTCAGCTGTCTACCTTTCAGAGCCCTAGCTGGCATCTCAGTTAAGCTCAATCTGCATTTCTGTGTTTGCTAATGCTACTGGGTTCTGTAGTGGGAAACTGGATATAATTACGTTGAGAGCACGGGACTGGGAACCGCAAGATCTGGAGTAAGTTTTGGTGGCTACTATGATTTCCTGCAAACTTCTGGAGACATTCTTCTGGCTTTTAGTATTTAGAACAGATTCACAGACCCCAATCTAATGAAGTACACTTTTAATTTTGAGCATGTGAGTAGTCACATGGCATTTAGAGGAATGAGTCTTTGATCTCTTTAGAGTTCAGCTTCTTGTGTGTATTTCACAGTATCTCTGGATAATGAAGCACAACAGAGTTTGGAGACTATTAGGAGGAGTCATGCAGTCATAGTCAAAATGACATGCTTCAGGTTTCTAAAACAAATCAGCAGATTTTGATATTGTTTGCTATTACTTGCACCAGAAACAAGAAGGTCCTTCTGAGTGAAAAAAACAAACATTCTCAGGACCTGCTGCTGACTACATCAGACTAATTCCTCTTTCTGCCTGGTGGACTCTGTGAAAGCATCATGACTCTTTGCTTATATCCATTTTTTGTCTTTTTACTATATTACTGTACAGAGACATGCACAAAGGCTGTGACAAGAATGGTCTTACCAGTGATGCAACTTAGCTATAGACAGGCGTAAAGGTCACTGCCTGCAAAATTTCTCTGCCCTGTGGAGAATAATTCAAATTCCAACCTGCTCCGAGCATCTCCAGTTCTGCTCTTTCACTGTCCTTGAAAGGGTAAAAAATAAAGTTCTTTAACAATAATCATAAAGGACAAGACAAACATGGTATCAATGGAAATAGCTAAGCCCGAATTCCTTGCTATGGCTGAATTGAAGTGCCTGTCATGCCTTGACTCCGTGGCAGAACACATTCTGAAATTAACTTAGTTTGTAGCTGTGCATTCTATGGATCCTCCTTGTATACTGCACAAAGGCCAAAGCAGAAGGGAGGGAGGAAAGATTAAAAAGAGCAGTGCCAGTTATTTGGGGAAGTCATTGTTTGTCTGCATTTAGGAAGAAAGGGACACCATTTGGCAGCATGGGGTGCCACCGGGTTGGTTCCAGCTAACGATCATTGTGTGAATTGAGCTGTAAGGAGAGCTGCCCATTGACCAGCATTGATTGCTGTCGTCGACAGGTGCTAATGTTCAGAGGGCAGATCGCAGCTGCTTGCACAGGGTTCCCATTATCCTTTGCTGGGTATTGATTCTCCCTGTGGGATGTTTCCTTCCTAGCTGTGTTAATTTTCAGACCACATATTTACATTGGTCTGTGCTGAGAGGGATAGGCAGAGGTGCCTTGGCTATGTTTAATGGCCGTGCCCCCTTCCCTTTCACTCCCCCTACCCCCAGTCCCCCGAGTCTTTAGAGACCATGTCTGTTGGGATCCAAGTTTCCTCTAATTATGGTGCACGTTAAGGGACGGGCTCTATGAAGAATATCATTACTACTCTTGTAATTGCTTCAGGTGCACTCAAAAATTAATCAGGAAGTACACAATGGGGTTTTTGTTTTGGTGTGGGTTTTATTTTGAATCCTTTCTTGCTGTCTATGTGTAGAACTCACACAAGTGTATCATGGAAGGGATGGGAAAGCAGTTCATGAGGTTGCCAGGGCAGGGACTGTTGTGTCCCTTCAGTACTATTTTGGCGCTGCACACAATTGATTAACTGATGGACTTCAGTTGCCATCAAACCAGAGTGGTAGTATAGCGCATTCAATTTGCATTGGTATAAATATCTTTCAGGGTTGAGTGGATATATGGATTTGTCTATTTGTAGGTGCCTAGAGCTGTGTTGGGATTTTGCAGAGTCTTGGTACTGCATAAAGTTGCCTAGAAGAGTGATGTCTTAGCTCTCTACTGTAATAAGTCAAAGAAGGCTAAACCAGAAGTTTTTTTGTAGAGAAGGGAGTAATAGCAGATAACGGCAAAAATCCTCAGCAACTGAGGCTTTTGCTTGTTTTGGCAAGTATAATCACCTCAGTGCAAATGCTGCCTCCACATATGAAGAAATGTTATTAATTTTGTCTCTGTAACATGGAAATGGAACAACTAGTTTAGGTACTCTGAACAAAGTATACCTTTGCACTGATAAATAGATTCCAATTTCCAGTCCTTCTTGAAGGCGTCTTCGTTTATGTGGTCTGCGTAGAAAGAAGAGGGTACATCTGAACCTCATTAGCCCTAGGGCTGAAATAGTTAGGTTGTGGTGTTTCTGTAATCAATAATAACCAAATGATGTATGCAATTATCTTCAACTCCCCAGTTTAAATGACCAGGTAGTCATTTATGGCTGAATATCCTTCAGCATTGGACCAACACTTGGATTAAATCCTCTGAAACCATATTCCAACATTTGTGATTTCCTTGTGGAGTCAGAAAACGTAGCATTATTATAAAAATAGCTTTTCTTCAAGCTTCAGGGTACCAAAGTTTTTTCCTCACACTGGAAGTATGAAGTCCCAAAGATCATATTCTAGCACTAGGTATTTTCTTGTTTTTCTAGAACATGTTTCCTATACTGTATGTGCATGGCTTTGGAATGGTGAAGTCTACAGACGTGAATGTTAATGTCCTTTTTAACCCTGGCATGTTCACAGTTCACCTTTCAAAAATGAAGCACAGGTGGGTGGATTAAAAAAGGATGTGAAAATACACAAAACAATGTACATTTGGAAAAAAAACAGGTAGGGGATTTCAGCAGCATCTGAACGGCAGGCAGAGGATGTGTTCCTCTTTTCATTTTTCTACTGCTGAAGTTGCTTTACCTTTAACGCACAAGGGTTTCTGCTCATCTTGACTTTCCCAGGACCGCAATCGCTTCTGTGGTTGCTGGAGTGAGTAGCTTGTGCTGCAGTGCATGCAGGATTGAAAGAGATGGTTTAATCCTCAGTTGCAGCACATCAGCTCATTTAAGCAGCCGTAGTGATGCAAGTGTGGACAAGGGTACAAGTCATCTCATTAACTGATAACTGCTGTACGCTGTTGGAGAGTGCAGACTTAAGCTACTCCCGAAATGAAAAAAGCCAGCTGTTCAAGATCAGCTGGGACATCTAATTTAAAAAGTAAAAGAAAAAAAAAAGAAAATCCCAGCCCAACAGAGAGCCTGAGTCTGCTCTTGCTTAAGCTTGGATAACTCAAGAGAAATGAAACAGTGCAGTGAAGCCAGTGTAAAAGCAGTAAAAACAAGATCAGAATCTGTGCCCAAGAGAGACAGCATATGTGAATTTTGTAGGAAGAAGGGGAGTGGGTAGGAAAGTTGGTATGGCATGGATAAAGACCAGGAATATTTAACTGCTTATTGCAATGCTCTTCCACCTTCCTGGCATCAGGAATGTGAAAAATTTTCCCATGATCTGTCATACTTTGAACAGTTGTTTCCCAACATTTCCTTTCAAAAGGAGACATCCCAGTTTTGCCCAGGAAAACATCCCAGTTTTCTTCACTGAGTTTGCTTTATGGGCCTGACTTCTCTACACTGGAAGGGTACAGATCTCGTGCCACTCATTTGGGACCTACAGCGTTGCTTTGATGTACAGGAAGCAAAAGGGGAGAAATCTAGGCCCTGTGGCTGGAAAGGAAACTCATGAGTTAAAACAGAATTACTGGGGGGGGATTAGAAATGCAAAAAAACAAATTAGAGATTCGAGACTTAAAAGAGGCAGGTGAAGCTGAGAGACAGAGCTTTATTGAAGGGGGTGGTGAGATAGTGTGCTGTGTGAGACAGGAGTTAGCTGAAAGAGAAGAAAATAATTAAATTCAAATAGAAGGCTAATTAAAAAATAAGAGGGAGAAAAGAATATATTAAAAATGAAAAAAGGAAATAGAACGGACTATAAAATAAGAAAATGTAAGTACTGAGAGGTAAGAGATGAATAAAAATATCTTTATCTAAAGCAATTGTACAAAATAAAAAGCATCAGCAATTTTATATAAGTCTTTACCTTTGGATTGACAGCTACCCTAAAAGATCTCCAAGAAAAGCAATTCAATTCAAATTTGACTCTAGTTAATTAAGACACCAAAGTAGATTACTGATTTGGGCAGTAATTCAATGCAGTTGTAGTGGAGTTGTCAATCAGTACAACTGCAATCCAAATTAGATACCAACAAAAAAAAAAGACAAATAAAGAGCTTGATCTTGCTTCTGCTGAAGTCATTAACAAAACTCTCATTGACTTCAATGGGACAGGAAGAAACCATACTAAAGGAAAGCTCATTATTGGGAAAGAGAGCAAAGGACAGAGGTTAAAGTCAAAGAGATGATTTGGGCTGAAAGCCATGATGTGAAGATGGAAAGCGAGAGCTTCCTTCATACCAGTCCCTTGCTGGTTTCCAGTCCATTCTGTCACGCTGAATCTAGGTCAAGTGGAAAGCTGAGAATGGGGCTGTATTTTCATAGAATTATAAAATATCCCGAGTTGGAAGCGATCAACAAGAATCGTTGAGTCTAACTCTTGACTTCACACAGGGCCACCTAAAAGTTAAATCAGATATCTAAATCAGTATCTATGCTGCTTGAAATCCAACAGGCTTGGGGCCGTGACCACTTCCCTGGGGAGCTTTTTCCAGTGCTTGGCCACCCTCTCAGGAAAGAACTTTTTCCTAATATCCAGTCTGAACTTCCCCTGATGCAGCTTTAAGCCATTCTCTCATGTGCTATCACCAGACACAAGAGATCAGCACCTCTGTCTCCACGCCCTGCCTTGAGGACCAGCATTGAGGTCACCCCTCAGTCTCCTCTAAGATGAACGAACCGATTACCTTCAGCCACTCCTCATAAGTCGTGCCCTATTGTCCTTTCACATTTGGTCACATTCTTAAATTTTTATACCCTTCTTATATTGTGGAGCCCCAAACTGCACACAGTACTTAAGGTGATGCTACACCAATGCTGAGTACAGTGGGACAATCACTTCTTTTGACCAGTTAGTTATATTGTGCTTAATGCACCCCAAGTATACGGTTGGGCCTTTTGGCTGCACATTGTTGACTCACACTGAGTTTATCATCAATCAAAAACTCCAGATCCCCTTCTGCGGGGCTGCATTCCAGCCTCTTGTTCTCCAATCGGTATCAATTTCTCTCTTCTCTTCAAGGCAACCAGCACGGATAGGGTTGGAAGGAAAACGTGCCTTCTTCCTTCGGCTCGGCACACACAGGAAAGAGGCTTGACAATACTTCAGAGGAGTGATGCTGAGCACAATACTTCCTGGAGCTACTTCAAAGATGGTGCAGCTTACTCACCACCCATTATTTCAAGCTTTTCCTGAAGATGCAATTTAATCCCTAAACATTAAAGGGATAAAGTCTTGCAAATCCTTGAGCACACAGGTTATTATCCATGGACTAAAGTGGAAATAGTCACCTGTAAAACATGTCATATACTGATGTCCCTACTGGTTGCAGCAGTAATGGGTCTGGAAAGCAGCCTTTAGCTAGAATGCTGCTCAGTGCTCAGGCTGCTGGAGGAATTTGCTGTGTGCACATCACATCTTCTGTCCGTGCATCAGTTCCGCTTTGGGGAGTTAAGTTGCTCTTTTTCTTCTGCACAAAGGTGTTGTGAGAGTAAACCTGTGACATTTTAGGATAAAGTGACAAATGAAGCCATTCCAACCCATGGCACAGCCACAAAGTAAGGTAAAGGTCTGCAAGTGTCTTTTGGACAAATCTTGTTCTTGTGCAGATGGATATAACTTGGGCTATGTCTCAAAACTTCCTACCTGTTAGTCATTAGCTGCAGCTGCAGAGCTTTGGTCTTTGGTGCCTGCTAACCAGGGGAGGCAGGGGCATGCTGTATGGCTCAGGTACAGAGGTGTGGGAGAGGGCATGCTGCTCGGGGGGAGTGGGGTGTACAGGTGTAATTCAGGATGGTATAATGCCCAATGAGTTTAACAGCCCTGCTTAATGACATCGTTACCATACTACACAAACTCCCACTGAAATTAATGGTATTTCACATAATAAAGTACTGTGCGAATACTAAGTTATGCAGAACATTAATGTGCCGTTAAAAAGTCATAAAAACAGAAAATCAGTTTATTCTCTAGTTGTATTTGAGGTGGGGGCTCATAATAGAAGGGCCAGCACATCTAAAGACAGAAGTCCTCAGCTTCTGAGGTTTGTAGTCATTTGTTCCCCATTACTTTAATCCTGTTAGAGATTTTAAAATAAGAATTCTTTCCTGTTTTCTTTTTTTGCCTGTCAAACATAGTTTCCCCTTGGGTTTCTCCAGTCCAATAGAGGACAACATAGATTTATGTTTTTTTGCTTTCCTGTGTATTCGCCTTACTCGCAAGTGATGCTAGCAATGAAGTATTTTTTGTTGTTGACTGAATTGAAAAAAACCCACAAAATGAAACATTTGTGCTCATCCAAAACAACATTTGCTTTTGTTCCCTCCACTAAACAAAACACCAACTCTTTAGACTTCACAAATTTAAACATGTTTTCCTAGAAATCACTGTTGGCAAGTATGTGAGCATGCTGTTTTACATTGTAAGTATTCAGGAGGCCATGGATATTTTTATTAATACCTTCTCAGAGGGCTCTGTGCAGGTTTTCTGAACTCCTTTGCTCCTTACTTACTAGCACAAGATAAATATGATAAATCCTATATACATTTCTTCGCCTTTTCCTTATTCCTCTGGTACACCATTTAGGCTGGAAGCTGGTCCTTTGGCATCCTTTTAGGTATTTCTTTTGCTGCTTTCTGAATAAGGCAGTGTTTCCACATCTTGAGCTGATCCATTAGCTAAGTCAGGTTCTCCCCGTCACGTGAACGTACACATTTCTTTGTCCTCTGACTTTTGTGACCCTTCTCCATCATGACATTTGCGTGTGTCTCTAAAATCTTTCTTAAGATTTTTCTGTTCCTCATTCCTCTTGGCAGATAGGCAGTTCAAGATGGTTCGTCAGTCAATCTCTTGAGCCAAAGTTGGTCAAATCACAGTTGTTAAGATTAGCAGTTCCTCAGGGTTCCTCATCTGGTGAGAACAGCTGAGGTGAATTCATAGAAACATTTCACGGCCCAACAATTTTCCTCATAACTTCATCAGAGACGAGAAGTTGTCAGTTGTACTGGGGCAGATTCACCAACTCATCGCAGGAGGCACCGCAGCAACATTGCTCATTGCCTCCTCTGTGGATGTTTTTCTTAACAGAAAACTGAGAACTATAGTGCCTATAATGAGAGAAGCTGACGTCAGGAGAAATGGGGACTTGCAGAATTGTCAAGTGACAGATACAACTAACTATGTGCAGATACAACTACCTATACGAAGATCACTTGCTGGGAAGCTGGCATCATGTCATTCCTGTGACAGGGCACACATACGTGATGCAAGTCACCAGTCCCAGAGAGCAGGGCTGTTGCAAGAGTCTGCCCTAGAGCCTTATGAGGCAATTCAGTCCTGACACACACCGATGGAAATCTAAAGGATCTGAAGAAAGGAACACAAGAATTGGAGAAAGTGCAGCTAAGTGCCCAGAAATGCTCCCAGCAGAGTAGGTAGTGATCCACTGTGCTTCGAGTCTAGTGGTCTGGAGCAGGACTACTGTATGTCTGTATTTTCAGTTCCATAATCATCACCCCAGATAACCCACATTTGCATAAAATCAGAGGCAGAGACAGGAAGGGTATTACAATGGAGAGAGAAAACAGACCACAGGGAATTGAGGAGAAGGGGGTTAATGCAGGAATTGAAACAGTCAGCGGAGACTGAAAAACTGCTGAGGGAATAAGCATCTCGGATAAACTTTCCCTCGCGTTGCTTACCTATATAGGTACATGTGTACTGTTGCTATGGCACAGGTGTTTTTTCTTTTTTCTTTTTTTTTTTTTTTAATTTTGTGAATAATCTGAAGCATATATTTATGAAGATATGGTGATTTTTCCCCAAGCTCTGCTGAATAGGAGGCAGTGCTCTGCAGCTGCTCCCCAAGCGACCAGAAGACTGGTAAGGATTACTGGATATCCCCAAGGAATTTGGGAAATGCCATGCATCTAGGACCTCACTAAGGGTCTGGGGACGCGTGCTTGCATTCCAGTTCTGATAGCAAGATTATGTAGCCTCCTTCAAAGTATATGCATCAGTCTCTCCCAGGGCTGTGCCCAGAACTCAAATCATAATTGTGCAGCTAAAGAAAGAAAATCTTATTCTCCAGGGAAAATTTGTCAGGTGTCCTCTGGCAGTGATGAGAACTGGACTATGGTTGGCTTTAAATGAAATGGAGTTCTGGCAAATAGGGACATGAAACTTTCTGTATCCATCTAGGAAGAGCAAAGTCTCTTCTTCTGTAATATTGATGCTCAGGTTTTTTAGCATCTATGACGCATTAGACATTGGAGTCTGAGTTGAACCATGTAAGGGAAATGCAGTAGACAGCTGAGTTGTTTTCCACTTTTTGTCACTGAACTGCAAGACAAAGACCACTTGGATCAACACTTTTGATTTTCTGATATTTTGATTAAATTTTGCATTCTTCATTCATTTAATCTTTTCACATATAAAGCTCGCCACAGCTTAATTTAGGGTTTCTCAGTTGTCTTCTGTGTTTTTCTTCTGGGATTCAATCACACCTACTCTTTTATCAGCAAAATATTGCTAATTCGGGTACTCAGGCTTAGATCAATCACAAGATCTCCCACTGTTCTGCTTCTTTTTTTTCCCTTTCAGATCCCAAATAAATCTTACATATTTTCCTTCACTGAGTGTGCTACCTACGCCTTGAGTAAATTTCATAGTCTGCTTTTCCGGAATTCACTGAAAACTTTAAAAATTGTCAAGCGCACCAGGGCTTGGACTTTATAGAAGTAAGATAACCTGGTTGTACCCTTCTCAATGGCACCTCGTGCTTTCAGAAACCAAACGAACTATTGTTTAAAAGCCACTTGTTTTCATGTTTCTGAGAGAGTCTCAGCTCTGCGGGAACTCTTAGCTTTGCTGTTCTTCTTTCAGATTATTTTGATTTCTTATTACCCCTGTTTCCTTGCAGTAGTCAATATGAGCTTTGGGCCTGGAGTGCTTTAAACAACTCTTATTCAGGCACAGGGTAGTAAGTCCTTCTGGCTAACAGAAGATAAACCCCAAAGATGTCCTTTTGCCTGGGTTGTCTGGAGTAAAAGTACAAAGTTCTCAGCACATTTGATCTCATAAGAATGAGAAAACTTTCATGCCCGTAAGAGTGGTAAAGGTTGGGAAGTCAAGAAAACTCTGCACTCAGTAAAGTAAAGGAAATTACAGTAAGCCGCCTGAACTCTAGCCCTGTAGTGTTAGCCGGGAGTTCACGCTCAGCCTGCTCCCAGCTTCCAGCTAGCCCACGTATTTCATCCAGAGCTATGAGGAATGGCAGCAGTGCTGGCATTTAAGAGGAAAGAGGTGCTGGTAGGACTTACTCTCGAGGCTAAAAAAATGTGCAAGAAGTTCTTCGAATCCTTTAAACCAAGCTATAATCATGATAACACCATTCATCACAGCAGCCCCCCCGCCAAACCAGCCTCTTTAAACACAACTCTTCCTGCTGTATAAAGTCATTCAATGAAAGATTTTATTACTGCTGTCTGTACTATTTTTCCAGGGCGCTACCATAATAGAAATCACCACAGAGAAATCGGTAATAATCACACATGTTTCATATTGGTTCCCATGTGGAAAACATTTCAAAGGTGTCAGTGCCTGGAAAACCTGATAGTTTCATTGAATACCAGAATGAAACTCCAAGGCAAACCCTGAGGAGAGATTAACACTTGGAAGTATAAAATTCAGGTAGTAATGAGAAGCCAGGTGTTCACTGTCAAGGATTCCAAGTTTCCCTAATTACGGGCAAGTATCTGACTTTAACTGCCTCTCTCAGGTGAGCCAGTAATCCTTTGTTGACAAAGATTTATAAAGAGAAAAAAATAACAATAGGAAAAGAAAAAGAAATATGCCTCTGTTTGCTGCTATGGAGAAAATATTACACAGGCAGTCCTATTTCTAACTAAATTAAGACGAGAGAGGGAGTTGGAAGTCATGTTGCACCCACAGTGATCATTCTGCAAATTGCAATATGGATCTAGAATTTCATGTTAATTACATTTTATTTGAAAAGTGCTGCACTACACAGTATTTTCCACAGCAGTGGAGGCTTGATTCTGCTCTCAATTATGTAGGTGTAAAGTGGAGTATCTCCAGTGAAGCTAATGAAGTTAGAGTAGTTTAACACTGAAATGAGGAAGATTACAAAAAGGCCCTAGAGCCTGCAATATTGCTACTGCAGTTAATGATCATTACTGCAGAATGCTGTAGTCTGGTAATTATTTTGTTCGTGCAGGTAGAAAGATACACAAAACTGGCATTGATAGCATCTGTAAGAGAAATAGTCCAAAATTCTCCAACCTTATATTGTCTCTCCAAATTGCATCGCATATTCCTTTTTGTGTGTATGGTGGTTCTGTGCAAAAGGGAGCGTGTTCAGATTTTGAGGAGGCTGATTTAAAAGGCTGCATGGGAAGCTGAGCATCAAAGTAACAAAACTGTGCCTTCTGTTTCATTAATCCTCTAGGCTGCTCTGATGTCTATTGCCATTATGCAGAGAGCCCATTACTTTTGCTGCTTTCAGAGCGTTTTGATACAGACTTTAAAGTACAACAACTATGGCACTCCTAGTCAAAACCACTTTCCAAATCTTGGCTTACCAGTCACATCGTTACATGCCAGCCAGGCTTTCCCAAGCACCATGCAGGGGTGTGTTTAGGGCCATAATGTGGACCTGAGTTCTTGTTCCTGGGATGTTGGGTGGAGCAGGCCCAGATGAGCCCAAGACAGCAGTGGATACCTTGAGTTCGTCTCTCCCTGGGGAGGTGTGGACACAGGAGCTACATCTATGCTGGTAAACTGACCTGGATTGGGAGTTTATGCTCAAGCATTGGGGTGTGATTGTCCACACTTAAACTGCTGGCAGAGTCCCTGTAATGGATTTAACCATCATGTCATCTGAGTTGGGGATGGATGTGAACAGAACATGTAATAAGAACTATCCCCAAAAAGCAGCTGGGATACGGCCATCCTGTTCTGGGGGCTCATGAGTGTTCATGAATGCAGGCTGGGCCATGCCCAGGTGGCTTCAGAGCCTACAAAAGATCTCTACTCTAAAAAAGATCTCTAGTCTGCTTGCATTTGTATAGATGTAGCATAGTATATGATGCAGCTGCGTAGCAGCAGCCATGAGGCTGGAGCAGAGACAAGTCACCACCAATCCATCTTACCTTTTCCTTGAAGCCCTGTAGGGCCAAATTCAGGTACCAACCTGGTGGCTCTGGGGTAACCCAGTGGCTACTGTCAAGGAGCTGAACTGTATGCTTTAAGGCACAAGGATATTCCACGTGGACAGGCCTGGATGCACCTCTGCCTGGTCATAGCATCCAGCTGACCCACTGCCCGAGCAGCTGTGAGCGACCATCCCAAATGTCCTTCCTAGAGATGCCCCAGCCCCAGGGAGTGCCAGGGTGCAAGGGCGCTGTAGGCAGCCTGATGGCAGCATTGATGTGAGTGTAGGGTCCCAGCACATGGGCTTCTGCTTGTTCCTGGGACTGACTGGGTCAGGTACAAGCTCAGTGTAGCCTTGGAATGAGCGAAGTAACAATGAAGGGAAGTGGCTGGATGCACCCAGCACTTTAATTCTACTGAATTCATACTTTGACACAGACTAAGTATATAGCCAGTGCCAGCCTCTTTGTTAGTACAGCTATCTGGTTTATATTTATATTCCCCATATATTAATATATTTATTATAAGGGACATTTTTTGTGAATGTATCTCTTAAAAACTCCCATGCCAACCTGCTTTCTCCAGCCAGGTGACTCAAGCTTAGCATCAATATTTGTAATGAATTTTGAGCATATGACAACATATCAGTGACAAGACGAGAACAGATCATTTGAAAAGATATTATTAAAAGGTCACTATTGTCAGATAAATTGTTTTCAGCAATACTGCGGTCCAGGTATATGCAGATTTAATAACAACTCTAATATCAGCTACATTTGAAGGGGGAGTTTTTCCAAGGCAGAAGGAGTGCTGAGGTCCCCAGATCAATTCAACTGGGAGAGGGGAGGCTGTCTTTTTGTGTCTTTTAGGCTCCTGGAGATTTCCCACCTTTGTACTTTACACTGGGGGTGGCAAGTCCACAAATTGTTCTGTAGCTGTGCTTTGGTGGTCATGCTTCTTCCATTCTGTGTTTGGAGGTGTTGAATTGCTGCTGACTTGTTTGTCACAATATTACTCCTAATGCCTTTTAAAAGTTACTGTGTTTTGGCTGCTCTTGCTTCTCTCTCAAGTGACAGTGAATTAGAGAGGAAGCATGGAAGGAGGTGGATTCAAACAGCCTTTGCAATCAGCGTTGGTAGGAGGCAGGTAGGGACAAGGATGGTTTTACACTGTGGGGCTTGCTTCTTTCACTTTGCGTTTCTCTGAATCGAAGTGTACTTCTTCACCTCTCCCCAAACACAAAGCCAACACAAAAACTCATCAGGCAAAGCGTTATAAATTTCTTCTCATTAGGCAATTGTCAAGTACCCCGAGCAGCCAAATTCTGAGAGGCTCCCCCAGAAAGGGAAGACAGCTTTGTTCATGGGATAAAATACAGCTTGTCCTCAGGAAGGACATCACAGTTCAGCTCAGAAGCATGAGCTGGAAAAGGCATACCGCACATGTTCATCATGTAATCTATCTCCTAGGATGCACAACTTGAAAAGAGTTCGTATGTCACTGCAATATGTCCCCTTGTTTATCTTCCAGACAGACTTCATGTATCATGTTGATAAATTGGGCAATGCACAGGGCCAGTTCCCTCCTACTGAGGTGAGTGGGAGCTGCATGGTGCCTGATACCAAAGCTAGGGAATTATTCCGATTGACTAACACAGCTGAGCGCATGCCAGGCTTGTTTTAATTTCCTTGTCAGATCTCTTGGGGAGTTATGGAGCTGAGGGGTGACTGGGTTTCAGGAGCAGACCAGAGGATGGTAGCACCATTTACTTAGCAGCACCCCATGTAGCAAACACAGTTCAGGACCTGCAAGACGGGTGTGTTTGTATAACTTGGGGAGCAGCCCAACTGCAGGTGCAAGAGGCTCAGGGTCCAGGGAAAACAAAATCCACTTGCTCTGCTGAAGCTGTTGCTCAAGGTTTATCCTTTTTACTAGTTGTCCTGGAGGGTTACTCGAGACATTACTGTAACATAAACAATTATTAATAATGATTCAGCAGCTATGTTACTCTGTGTAAAAGAAAACAAAACCAAATAAGGCCGATCTTTTGCAATACTACTTGCTGTTTCCTATAGGGACTGGTCTGTATCTTCCAGCCATAAAATAATTAAATCTCACTGCTTTCCAGTGGTGAAGGATCTTGAATACACACTGAGGCTTCAATCCTCACATGGATAATATCTTTGGGGGTCTGAGTCCAAATATTAAGATCATATTTTACCAAAATGGCTTTGATTTTTATTTTTTGTTTAAATACTAAACCAAAATAATTTCAAAGCCTGTTCAGCGTCAATGCAGGGAACAGCACTCACACACCTGGACTCTGCTGCTTTTGTTCCTCACATTTGTGGAGTGAAACAGTGACCATTTTCTTCCTCTGGAATCTGAAGCTTAACACTGAGCTGCGTGTCCAGGCAGCTGTTGACCAGTGCACGACTCTTTGTGGAGCCCATCTGCAGCACCGTGCTGTATCCACGTCTGCCGTCTCTTGGGGGCTCACATGGAGAAGACTTCATGTGCAGTCTTCTGCCGGGGTTTGTCCCCCGGCACCTGATGTTTGCCCCAGGAACATTTCTTTGCAGTAATGCAGGCAAAATAATGCCTCGTGTGACATATGAATGATTTGCTCCTTCACTGACAGATAATTGTACTATAATGGATAAAGCTGTTCAAACGTAATGGACACCGATGATCAGTGGGTTCAGCAAGACTGTCCAGGGTATCGTCCCATTTCTGTGTTTGGGAATGGGAGGGAGAGTAAGTCTGGATGGGTAGGGGGGAGGGTTATAGGGGCTGTAGGGTTGTGTAGCTGTGTCCCTCTTGCCCTGACAGTGTTCTGGTACCATAGACATACCTCTAACTCCAAAAACTTTCCTAGAGTAGCTATCTGGCCAACAAACGCATATAATTTTGTTTCTGTCCTATCAGAAAACAAGAAGGAGTTAACCCAAGAGCTGTCATCATCATAAATACAGCTTGGAGAGGGAGGCAGCTAAGTCACTAATCCGTTCTGAATTCAGCCTGGTGATGCAGAGAGAAAAGAGTGCGTGGCCAAGAAGAAAAACACTGTGTATATCAAAACACACGCGAAGAAAATTAGCTTGAGAATAGGAGATGCTGAACATAAAGAGAAGAAAGCAAGAGAACAGAACCAAAGATAATGAAAATAAACAGCCACAGCCAGACTCAGATGCTCTCTCTCCCATTAGAGATGACTTAACCAACATGTGTTGCCTCACTGGAAAGGTATGCAGGCAGGTGTGACTCAGGATGTGTCCAAATGTGGCCTCTTGTTCTATCCAAGGTGAACATTAAAATGTAGAAGTAAATAACTGTATTTTGTACCTGAATTAGTAATTGCAAGGGACTGATTCCAACATGCCTTAGAGATTTAGCCATGGAAATCCCACTGACCTTCAGTAGTGCTTATGCACCTACATTCCTTAGGCGCTTTAGAAAATCTGTGTATGTGTACTGGGCTCAAGGGAAAAGTCCACTGCTATTATTATAATGCGAATATGATTTTAAGATCCTGTAATGTACTCAATTTTATACAAATTTACACAGTAGTATTTGTCAGGTCAGGGTTGTTGCCATCAAAGCGTAAAGTTTAAATGGGTGTGAATTACTGAGACTTAACATTGTACTTTGAATTATGTCTTTTTATACTTACATGAGAGTGTCCTTTCTGAGTCACATCTGGTTTTTGTGCTGTTTACAAACTGCTCCAAAAAGCTGAGCTGAGAATATTTGCAGTTAGTTCAGTATGTCAAACAGAGGAATAGAATTTAGCTCTATTCTTAAACCATGATTATTTATGTAGCAGGCATGTTGGCCAACAAAAAGAATGAAAGCTGACGGGCATGAAAATAACCAGTCTGCTCGTACATGAGTCTTGCTTGCAGTGGTCCCAGCAGGAGCTTGAAGAGGACTGTGTAAATTGTGAAACAAAGGGTGCATAGTTAACGCACGCCAGAGGTGACCATTTGTGGGGCTACATAATGCTGCAAATCCCACATGGTGGTGAGGCTGTGAAAGGGCAGAAGGACCTCAGAAAGCTACAAGAGCTTTTCCCCATGCTTCAGGAATATGTGACTGTTGGCACTGAGCATGGGCTGGTGCACCAAGTCACCAGTTTAACCTAAAAATGCGGAATAAGTAGAAAAAGACATGTAGCTGTTTGGATTATGCCCACCCAAAGATAAATTAAAGGGAAGATTAAACTTAAAACAAATTACAGTTGTGAAATGAGGTAATCAGAAGTGTGAACGTGTCAGTATTGCGACAGCCACATGCCTTAATCTGGTGCTTACAGGCATACCCATTGGCACATGTGCTGTCAGAACTATTACATGATCACATATAATGGTTTTACATGGAGTGCCTACCTTGTTTATCGAGTAGTCTGGACAGAGATTTCTGGATGAGACAGATGATCAATAATTAGTTTTAACATTATTTTCTTAAAAAACGAGCCTTTTGTTATTTTCTGCTGGCCAGTCCTCTCTCTAATGACTTTAAATCTACTGGGCAATCTGATCTAAACTTGACGCAGGGAAGAGGGGATACTGCGTGTCCTCAGAACCTCACTGAGTCAGCTCAACCAGCTTATTAGACATCAGAGAATCACTCGCTCAAAGTGAAGCAGGTTCCGTTGATACTGCATTTCACAGTCTGTTCAGGTTTGTCACTCATAGTGCTCCTCATACGCAGTCCCAGCAGCAGGCATACACCAGATAAGGAATTTTCACAGGGCCATGGATTTTCCTCTGGCAACTGCTACTCTATCAATTGAGTACCTTGCAAACACAAAGTAAGCTTTACAGTGATAAAGGGAAAATTAAGTGTTATTATCTGCACGCTGTGGAAGAGGATCTAAGGGGATACAGTGCCATGGATTTTGGGTGCTTCAACAGTTATTTGTATAAAACAGGGCACAACTAGATTTTTCTGATGTGCCAAGCATTGGCCATTCTCAGACAGAGCTGAGATAAGTGAGAACTACTGACAGGACCATCCATCCCGTGGACTCGGAGATGCACGTCTCGCAGCACTGCTCTTTCACTCCGCTGTGTTGTATGAGCGTGTCTCTGCTGGAACATGTGCTGTTTTGTGTGACTTGCCTCACTCCTTGTAAACTCTACATAATGTAGTGGACTCAGCTGAGGCTGGAAACTGAAGAAATAGGGAATATATTACAGCGTTTTCAACACAGAGTGGAAATTGTGGAAAGGTGAGAGTTTTGGCACTGAGAGCGTAAAGAACAGCTTACTCCACTTAATAGCAAGCTATGATGAGAAGCAGTTTGTCTGCTGTCAGTATCTCACAGACCCTTTTGCTCTCCCATCCACCTTTCTCCAACTAACATTCCTGAATCCCTGTGAACTCTTGGTCTTCCAAGATCCATCTCACAATGCCAAGGCAGGCTGATGGAATAAAGCAGAACTTTGTCCTTTGGCACCTGTGTTTTTCTTATATTCCTTTCGTCTTCTTTTTTTTTTTTTCTTTTCCCCATGGTAAAGAATCTTTGCGGCAAATATTTCTCAGGCTTCTCTAATGGGCCTGTCTAAAGAGGAAAGGAAAAAGGAATAAAACAAACATGAAAACTTTTGCAAAGATGAGACCAGGAAGGTATTTATTGCAGTAAAAATATGGTAGGATGAACAAAAGGATCACTCTGGAAAACCTTGCTGGTATGGGCATCTCCTCGATGTCACAGGTTACTCATTTGTGGAAGATTTTCTGGGATCAGGATACAAAATATTTCTCATATTTTGGCTACTTCTATTAAACCTGTCAGCTCAAAATTACCAAGATTTATGAATTAATATCTAATTGGACTAATTCACTTATATATAAGGTCGGCTATAAAATCTACTAAAAGATATATAATATATAAAATCTTGATCCAAATAGGCAGTTGGATGCTGCAGCATGAAGCTTATCTGTCCTATTCCTTATACAGGAAACCTTCTGATATACGATTCTTTTAATCATCTATATAGCATTCCGTCACATATAGACTCAAATCAGCAACTTTGTATAATTCTGTATAAAGTCGAAAAAGGAGAAAGAAGACGGCACATATTTTGCTAATATGGTTATGAAACCGAAACTCTTAAAGCTGATGCTGAGCTATTTCAGGTTTTAGATATACATAACATTATGCAGTCAGAAGGAAGGTGCCTCATCCCATATTGCAGTGCTCTTGATATAATTAAAATTTATGTGCAATATTTTATTTAATTTCATAAAATTAATCCAAGAGCAAAACTGCGTGATCTTGTATGGCAACATAACTTTGTATTCATGGCTGAATTTTTCCCCTTAACACAGAAAAATAATGTGGGTTGATGCAGTGTCCTAACACAATAGGGGCTAATGAATAGAGCTTGCTGCACTCAAGAGACTGCAGTTCAATTACTAGTGGTGCCAATCAAGTCAGAAATATTAACCATGGTAACAGCAGATTTGAGTTGCGTGGAAAGAGGCAGTGGCTTCTTGGGGAAGATCGCCTCTTGGGAGGGAAGGGGATGCTCACAGCAAGAGTTGCAGAAGGCAGGAGAATGCTTCTTTGTGGCAAAGGAGAGCAATACTCAGCTCATGCTACAGGGAGCTTTGTGCTGTTTGTGTATGTTTTCGTTGCAAGTGTGCTTGCAGTAAGTGTGACTTAAGTAAGTGCCCATACTATCTGCATAACCTATAGAACTGTATTTCCTATGTATAAGTGTACAATGTATTAGTTAATCATGTGAAAGACAAATTTCAATGCAAATTAAGTCCTAAGCAGAAGTAAAATATTGCTGAAGTCAGTGTGACTGGGCTGAATTACACCAGTCGAAGCTGTAGCCTTTTATGAGGATTTACTTAATATAGTGCATTTGTTCTGCTGGCTGATGATCAGAGTGAGGATCCCTTGATTTGATACAATGGCAGTGTTATGTATTAGTAGCATGAACAGGAAGCAGCTGGCGTCCTGTTCAGAAAACAATTTCAGTTTTTATTGCAAAGAACAATATTGAAAAACAGTGTGTGTGTGTGTGAGGGGCCTAATCCTTAAAAATGGGTGAGTTTGGATACTGTCCCTTTTCATTGACTAGTCACTTCTGGACTAAATCTAGATTTGTCTCTTTTCACAGAAAGCTGTTCTGGTGTCGGTCCTTTGGAATACAGAGAAAACCGGCTAGAGCCCCAGAATGGCTATTTTGCACCTGCCTGCTGCCTCTCCTTCTGTTCCAGCTGGTGAGTATGCTCAGTGGTGGAGTGCTTTTCCCTTTCTCTTATTCATGAAGAGATGGCACATCTTTTTGGTCACCATCACTGAAACATTTCCTATTCTTTGTCTTGGATGCCATTAAAAAAGCCAGCTGTTGGGGATGGTTACTGTGTTGTGGCAGCTTAGCTCCGTTGTTAACTCAAACTTTTGTAAAAATATAAGGATGGGTTTCTTAATAACTGAAGAGTAATAGCAGCCTATAAGTGAATTTGACCGTATCTGCAAAGCTGGTGAAAATAATGTATACTTAATACTTTTTTCTGGACAGGGCAGCTATATCATAGAGGTTCCTTTTGTGTAGTTCAGGCAGCCCAGTCCCCAGTCTAGTCTTATCACCTTAGGTCTCTCTTATAGTCAAACATGGTGCAATCTAGGGGGGTGTTTCACTTCAACCATCTCAAAACCTGTCCCAGGTTGAGAAGAAGAAAGGTCTCCACTGCCCAGAAACGGAGCTCAGGGACACTTCGTTAACCCACGTTTGGACTCTAAAGCCAGGTGACATGGAGTGGCTTGATGAATGTGTCCTGACAATTTAGGAAAACCAGCAGCAAATGAAGTGAGGGCAGGGAAGGCCATTTAGTAACTGAGGCTCTGTCCTGGCTGCCAGGAGGCTGAATTGTAATTCCACTTTTAACACTATTGTCTATTTGATCTGAGACAGGGTCACTTTCCATCATTACCTCCTTTCTACCCCTCTTCCTCCTCCTGCACTTTGTCTGTCTTGAGTATTGAACATTTATTCAAGTGTGGGAGACAGTCCCCCTTTTCTCCTAATGAAAACTGAATCCGGTGTCTTACTCACAGTAGAAAATGTGGGCCATCTGGTTAAGATATCCTGGTAAAAACGCTCTTAAGTCATTGCTGTTTCAATTGCATAAGTGACTTAATCAGTGGAGGAGGATGAGAAGCCACTTGTCATGTTTCTTCGAGCAATGCCCTAACCACTGGGCTACACCGTGATTTACTCACTGGGTTGACAAATAAGCAATTATTGTGAAATACCACCAGAAATAGGTTGAGGAAGCTAGTGCTTAGGTTGATTGACAGTCTGTTGTTAAGACATTTGCTTGAAAAATGCAAGAACCACATTCAGGTCGTGTTATGACTAGTTCAGAACAGTGCCTGAAGCCAACACAGTTTACAGGCTCAGTAGCCATTAGACTACTGGGCTATTTTCTTGTCAACTCAAGGAATATTAAAATAACAGTAAAGAGTGGCTGAATACTCTGAATGCTTAGTTCAATGTCTAGGGCATTCTCTTTGGACAAAAGTGGTTTGGGTTCAAATTGTGCTTAGTGAAGGACAGAACTGAACCAGTCTCATGTGTCTGGGCAGAGCTGTAATTACTGGAAGAGAAAACGAAACCAGAGTGATAGAGAGCAGCATTATCAGCATCCTAGCTCCCAACCCTTATTCCACTTGTTAGTACAAATTCAGAAAAAAAATTGCGATCACTGAAATTATACTTTTTGGCAAATGCTGTATAGTATTACAGCATTGATGTAATTGATTTGTCATGTAATCAGCCGACAGCACCTAGCGAGTTGCTAGTAATGGCTGCTTTAGTAGGCAATGTGTGAAAATACAGGAAACAAAAAATTGGAAACTATGCACCCTAAATTGCATCCTTGGGTATGCTGGCTTCAGTGGAACATGCTGGGTTATCCAAGATCTTCATTCCTTTGCTTTCATTTTTTCTCCTTCTCTAACGAATCTTTATCAAATAATCTCAGCCATTTTGGCAGACCCATAATTGCACTATTCTCTACAGTAAAAGTTGGTAATAATTGGTAAATGAAAAGGCAACATTTCTGAATTTTTCTTCTTTCCCTCCAACAAATGCAGTTAAAATAACTGTTTTTTTGGATTCCTTTCCCCTCACCTGAGTGGAAGTGTAGGAAAGGAAATCTGTTTAATCTTCATTCTCATGCTTTCCTGATTCACCTGGCTGCTCTTGGGAATTTAAAGGAAAACAGTTCAATAAGGCAGAGGAAAATTACAACCTAAGTTTTATGCAATGTTTTAGGATAAATGAGATTCCACTGTTATTATCCCTCACCATTGCCTCTCCTCAGCTCCTGTCTGCCATATGAAGAAATGTGCTCTCTTACTAGCGAAGTATTTGTGGTAGAATATGGATTTAATAACAGGGTAAGTTTTATTTCTGACCTAAAAACTAACGCTAGTTGAATTATATTCAGGCCAGATCTACCAACAACAGTATATCCTTTGTTTTTAACAATATTGCATTCTCTGTAAAGAAAGAAAATATCTCCATAACAAACAAAAAATCCCAACAGGCCAACCAAACAAATAAAAATTGAGGGCCTTGAGTCTAGTATCAGCCTCATAAATTGTTCTTCACGGTTTTTTCTTGTTTAGAAAGGTTAGGACAATAGTTTCCCTTCAGAAAATATTTCCCATCAAAGAATATGAGCTACTCAGTTATTTCCTTGTCTGAAACCACAATGCATGATGTCCAACGTGATTTCACTGGGCCTTTTAAATGATTGCAGGTTACAAGCTATCAATAATGCACATCCTTATAAAAGGCACAGATCCACTTTAGGTTCTTTTGCATGTCTCTCTGTCTTGTGTCTGAGTAGTCATTTACAATGGAGGCATGCTAGAATGGCAGCAATATGCTATGCTTGGTGGAAATATGCAGGATGTTCCTGTGTATGGAGCTAAGTCATTCTTTTATTGAGTGAAAGTGAATTCTGTGGTATAAACATAAAAGAACATGAGCTTCACAGAGATGATAAACCATAAGTTCAGAGGCTGGTGGAGCCTGGCCCTTGGCTGGAATAAAAAGGAAAGAATTACTGTCTCGAAATCAGCAGAAGGAGCTGAAGTGAACATGAGGCAGAGGCAGATTAGAAGAGTGTGGAAATGAGAATTACCTTACTGCTGTGACAGTGATTTACCTGCACTGCAGGTACCCTAGAAAAATCGGATGTCAGAGCCCCATGGGAAGGTGCATGTCTCTAAGAGGGCAAAGCAGGGTGTTTACCTGAGGCAGGAGTGGGACAATCTATGGGCAACCTTTATCTTACCCCTTGACTTCCAGCTGAAATGCTTTCCATTCCAGAAGAAGCCCCTTATTTTAACAGGCTAAGTAAGTGTTTTCTTGTGTCTTTATCTGACTGATTGTGGAGATGACATAGACTTTTATGTCCAGTCTGCTTCAGAGGAACTGGGAACAGAAGAGGTGACACTGTAGTTAAGAGGAGGAAAACAGTACAGTGGACAAAGAGCAGCCAATACATATCAGGAATTTGAAGAAGCAGATACCAAATGCTTCCATTACCATGGTAATCATAGACATTAACACAAGTTTCAACACCATAGTCTTTCCTATTTAGTAGTTAAGAATGGAATATAAAGGGTAGTGAATTGGATAATGGAAAGCAGATCTCAGTGCAGACTAAAGGCAATCAGAGATCTGTGTGCACGTAGATCTTCCTCAAACAGACTATAACCTTGTAACCAAGGAGCAGACTCCTCAGTGCTGTTATCCTTCTGAATACAAGGAGTTAGTCAGGCTGTTGTTTTGTTATGTGCTTGACCTGCTGTTGATCTTTCCAAAACAACAGAACCATCATCTAGGCCTCAGAATCACTCAGGAAGAGTGGTTTGAAGACTTGTGGAGGTGCATAAATACTAAACTGTTGTAAATGGCAGGGGAATGATTCCATTTTTAGAAAAGAAATGTGGCTGCCATTATTATTGTTTGTATAACAGTCCTGCACTTTCTTCACAATTTGTACAGATGTGTTCAATTTCAGTCCTTTGCCCTGTCAGTTTTTCTGGTACATGGTACATCATTTTCTTTAAGATGCCTAAGTGGTAGTGATTAGTCGTGTGTGATGAATGGACAAGGAAGCTTTACTTTAAAAGGAAGAAATCTATATATGGTCTATATGTGAAAGTAAAACATAGGCTGTCCATTGTAAATTATATGTTGCTGCAGTTCCTGCTTCATGTTATGTTGAAGCACCACAGCCCAAACAACATTCAACATGTGCAATGGCCGTAAGATATTAAAGTCGAAGCAGAGAGCCATATATCAGAGTGTCAACATCAGTAACACCCAGTCAGTTAATCTCTAGCAGCCTCTGGTACAAGTTAGATTACCCTGGAAGTATGTGTGCAGTCTCTCTCTTTTAGCAGGAAGTTGATGTAAGTATGAGCTTTCTGATGTAAAAACAGAAATCAGGGACTGTACTTTAAAAGCACTAGCAATGATGCTGGAATGCTTCAGCTCATTTGGTTTGCTGAGTTTAAAGTGATGGCTGTTGAAATGTTTAGCTCTGCCATCTCTTAGTGGCTCTGCAAAGGAAGAGTAAACCACGATATGGTTTTCATTGTCCTTCAGGGTGCAAGGACCTGGCTGTGAAGGGCAGCTGATCATCGATCTACTCAGACTGGAATATCAGAAGGTTAGAGGGACTTTGGCACGAGCTTCTCAGTCAGTACAACAGAGCTGGTCTCAGGATGTAAATGTCTGCTAGATGGATGTGCTGCTATTTCTCATTTCCATGCTGAAAGGTCTCCTACAGTAACAAGTACTATGAGAACAACTATAGCTTGTACATTATTCTGGTGGTGATGCAGTTGTAGGTTAACATGTTGAAATATTTCTACATTGTGCCTATGGAACAGCAAGAGTGACCCATAGTATGGATAAATGAAGCCAAGCTTTGACAGGCTATATCCAGTAATGAAATGTGGATAAGTTCCATCAAGAATTCTGAAGATTCATACAGGACTTGTATTCCTTTCCTTGGCTTGCTTCACCTTTCTTTGCTTTCCTTTCCCCAAGAAATCAAGCAAGTTAGCAGAGGATGAAATCACAAGATCTAGACTGGAATCACAAAATCTGAGCAAAAGATATATCTGTATGCGTAGTGCCAGACTACAATTTATCCCATTAAACGAGGCAGGCTCAGAAGTTGAGAGAAGGTGACAAGAAGCAAGCCTCCCCCTCCTACCTGTCCCAGGAGGTCTCAATGTCTTGAAATAAATGGAGAAGCATCCCAGGACGTGTAAGCAGCCAGCTTGGTGCTCCCTAAGCACAGAAAAATCTAACATTGTTTCTCCTTTGATGAGGTTGGTGAGAAACTAAGTAATATGATCTACTATTATCTAGATGGCTGCTTCCTCCGACAGAGCTGTTTCCAGGATGTAGGTGATGAGGAGCAAATGACACCAGTTCTGTGTACATTAGATCAGTAGTTTTTTATTCACCAATGACTAGTGGTCAATCAGTGAAGTCATGGGAGATGGTCTGCAGATGAAATCTGGAAATATATTAAGAATTATTTTCAGTATTACCTTTGAGTAGAAGTTAGATTATAAGAGCGCAGAGTAATTTTGATTAATTTGAATGACAACAATGACCCTTTGGCCCCAAATGCTTGGGAACCAGCTGCTGAAAGTAGTATGTCCCAAAAGAAGTGTTGCTGTCTGCATCTAGAAAATGACTGAGATAGATAGTTAAGAGTTTGTGCTGGTTTGGGTTAAAAAGCTCATGAATGACCAAGAAATTGGAAGAAGGGAAGGCTCTGTATCAGGATTTCTGGTTGTGGAAGTAAAGCAAAAAAGAGTTAGAAACATTGCAAACGAGGATGAAATCCACTGTTTGAGGGACTGAATACTACTAATAATACTATGTCATCTTGGAAAAATTATGTCACCTTTGGAATCCAGTCAGCTTTTCTGGCATTGTGATATTATTTCAGTCACATTACTTTTTGGGAATGAGCTAGATTTATGGTGTCAGCATCCAATTTCTAGAACAACTAGCAGAGTACTCATATGTGACTTCCCTTTCTCCTTTTATTTCTCAGAAATGTCAACATTTCCCTAGATGATGTTGTTTATGCATGATGAAACTTGCTCAATATTCTTGTATCTCTTCTTTGTGCTTGAGACAGAAGCCAGTGTGAGGCTCCACTGTAATGGTAGACACACATGTGGAGTTAGATAGTACAGAAGAGCACCCACAGTTACAGCTACCTGGGCTTCATACTTGAGAACAGAGATATCCACCAGGAAGGAAAAGATGACACTGCAGAAAAAACCTCCAACTTTCTTGTCCTCTTTTTTAAAGGGGTAGATGATAGAAATCCTGTTGGTAATCAGTTCCTCCAACAGCTTTACTAATTTTTTTTTTTTGTTCTCGTAACCATGAAGAAAGGTTAAATGACCAAGCCCTTATAGACGGAGGTTTTCACTATGGCAGTGAGTAGGGATTGTGTGCCCCTTTCCTTCAGCCTTCTAAAACTACCAATAGCTTTTCTAATAATAAGAAAAAATAAATTTAATACATTTAGCATTTGTGATAAGCAGAGTTTAGGTTTAAAATGAGTTGTTCCTTGCAATTAGAGACAATAGAAGGGTATGTATAATGATAAAACTACGGTGCACCCTACTTTAATCTGGCTTCATGACAGACATGTTTGCCTTGATAAACACTAACACTTAACTGTATTGACAGTGGAGCTGAGATGCCTTGCAATCAAGGATTATTTGATCAGGCAGTTCTTGTTGTACTGTACATAGCTAGAGAGTTGCTTTAAATACAATAAATAAAAGTAAAATCTTACACAAGGCAGCACAGCTTAGTAATTGCTGTTTTGGAGCTCACGTCGCTGCAGTTATTTAGCTCAGCATTTCATCTCCAGCTGCAGCACAATTTTTGCCAAATATAGATAAATGAAGTTAAAGTTATTGGCAACGACTAGTTCTGTATCCCTGTTTCGAGTTCATAGATTTCATAGGAAAGGCCTTCCTTTATTTTCGTAGCAAGCAATTGTTTTGAACTCCGAACTTCTTCACGTTCCAGTACAACACAGTGTTTTCAGTTCTACTTTATCCGTCAGATACTGTTAAACAAGAGACAATGAGCAGGTTCCCTGTTTGAGAAATACACCACATGAAATGTGAGGGAGGAACAAGCTCAGAAACTGAATCTCACTCAGCTTATTTTAGGGGCTTAATGTAATCTTGATACTGAGTTTGCAGACAATGCCTTTCAGCATGGGATGTCTAACACTGCAGAGTGCCAATTTCATTAGTTTCTATGGGGTATGAGATGACCTGGTACCATGGTTTGCTATAGACTGTCCCTCTCACTACAAACCAGGTTTCTGGTTTTTTTAGACCTTCCATGAAGAACAACTCCTTCCATCCAAATTTAACAAATGAGACAATATGAATACAAATACATGTACATGATACATACATTATATTGAACATGTTCTAAGTCACTGTAGAAACATTTATTATTAAATAAACTCAAGAATTGTAAAATTTAGAAATACACTCCTATTTCTTCAGATTCGTTCAATTCTATTTCCTTCTTACTCTTGCAAACACATTAGGTTGTCACTTTTACAGCTCTCTTGTGTTTATCTGTAAACAAGTAAGGGAGGTCAGGAAATGCTGGTGTTTCCCTCTGACCCACCTAGCTGCTTTTCCTTTGATCTATGATTACTGCTGTTAAAAGGCAACCAGAAACGTCTTACTCTCCAGAAAGCAAACTCATGGAGCTTTTATTTTGAATGAATATGCATGGCAAAACACATCTCAAGAGCTGCTGTGAAATAGTCTAGATATGGAAAGGAGAAAGCACTTCCTTCTTTATGTCCAAACACTGGCCTAGAGTTTCTTTCCACAGAGTTTCCATATTAAAAGCATGTGCAAATCTTTTGTCATATGTTACTTTTGCTGTGGTAACTTCACTTGGGACCATAGCTGTAGAAGTAGTAAAGTCTAAAATTACACTGGGAAGATGCCTGAAGTTTGCCAGTAAGATTTCAAAGGGAAACCCTATTTTCAGAATTAGGAGAGCAAGCAATTTTTTTATTTTTTATTTTTTGCCTGTGAAATTTGCATGATTCATGCACAGTGACTAGTTTCAGCCGAAGAAAAGGCTTCTCCTTTTTGTGATTTCTCACCAACTTTACCGACACTGTGAGTTTCACTTCACAGATCCTATGTCACCCTTTTTTCCAAATAAAACATGGAAGGTTCAATGAGTTAGTTATAGGCTTTTAATTGAAAAAAAAATCCACAAAAAAACCCCAACCCGCCTAACAAGATAATTGCTGCTGATAACACAGCAGCAAATGAAAAACAGATATTTGTATTTGCCTGCATATTATGGAAGACAGCAAATATGTTTCTTTAGCTAACACGGAATGATTTTCAATAGGCGTTATGAAATGATCCATTTTTCAGATTGCACTCATTTTGATGTCACTGTAGGAAAGTTCAGCTAAGAACATCTCTTAGCTCTTTTGAAATTCATGGGGTCTCACAATGGAGGGTGCATAACTTCTTCCTATGCTACAAATATAGTAGCATTATATATATAATATTGCTCTTATACTGGGCTTTTTCATTGAAACAGTGGAAGCATATTACAAGTAGAGCTAATTAGGAATAATGGGGTTTTTCATATAAGAAATGTTGGTGAAAACAATATTTTTTACTTTGAAAATATTTTCATTACAAAAATAAAACTTTTTTGAAGGCAACATCTTTTTCTTGAAGATTGTCTTATGGAAAAAAGGTACCATTTCCCATGGAGAAAGATTTCTGTTTCACTGAACGGCTATAACACAGCAAGAAATTTCCAACACAAAATCAGGATTATCTAATTAGGACCCCTATTTAAGCCTCATGTTCTCCCTGTTATGGGTGAATTATACGTATTTTACAAAGGAGTAGGCAGAGACGTTACTAAGTCTTTAGGTTTATAAGGCAAATCTGTGCAGTCACAACAGAATCGTAGGTTTTACATCCCTATGTCCTGTTCACAGTACTAAACCAGCTGAAAATAGTACTTTACAATATGAAGGAGAGAAGCTGAAGCTTTTTCCGGTATGATTCTCCATTCTCATGAGAGCAACAAGTAATAGCAAATAACAGTTTTGATGTTCCAGCCAGTTTCTATAGGGTTGTTGTTCCTGTTATTACTGTTGGTGAAACTTTTCACTGGTGGATTCAGAGAGCACTTTTCTGAACAATTTATACCAGTATAACTCCAACAAATTCAGCTATCCCTAATTTATGTCAATAAATGAGGTAGCTAGGGATCAGGCTCACTGCTCTATACTGAAGAGGGGATATTTCTAAGGGCTGGATGAGTATCTCTGGTTCTTACTGTCTCTCACAGGTTGAAGTTGACTCCCTTGGATAATTGTACTTTCCCGTGGCTACTCATACATGTCATTGTCCATGTGGTCCAGAATGCATTTTGGGATATCTGAATCTAGCTGCCTTTTGCTGAGGAGTGCATCAGGCCGTGATCCCTACCAAGCCCGTTTGGGTGCCCTCTGGTCTGAGGGTGAAGTTACTAGTTTCCCAGTCAAATGTAACCATTTCTCATTCTGGCTACTTTCGTCATAATTAATAACCTGACTAGAAGGCTGATCTGGTCTCATCAGCTACGTAGCTGGAAAAGCAGAGAGAAAAAACAGAGCCTTTCTGATATGGTGGCTGCATTCCTTCGGCGTATCCCTCCTGGAGAGCGGTTTACCACAGGGTCTCCTGTTTGTACATATAGGGCTGCCCTCCCCTTTGAGTGACATAACAACATCACGATGTGAAAATAAGGCAAAATACTCCCAGGAATGTTCCTCTCCAAAGCACATGTGCATATACAATTGCACACGAGCGAGCTCATTTACACACTTAGGCAAATGCAGGCGTCCGCACACGCACAAACTCATGCCCTGTCACATTTGGCTCAATAGCCAGCGTGGTTAAATTATGTCAATAGCAGAAAGTCTTATGGTGCTGACACTTCCTCTGCCTGTAAAATATTTACTGTTCCTTTAAAACTGTGAATAAAAAAAAAGGTCAGTCTGTATACCGAACAAGGAGTAAAAAAAAAAAATAAAAAAAAAATCCTTTTTTTATTAGAAAACACTTGAAACTTATCATGTGCAGCAGATGGGAGTAGAAAATGCAGCTTGAAGACAGTTATATAAATATATCCTTGATGTCTGTTTTGCTTTTCAATTTGCAGTGAAAAGTACAAAGGTAGAGCAGAGCGCCAGTCAGGGCTGCACTGTGTCTCTTGATATCCATTCCAGATGTTGGCTAGACTTTGTGGAGCCAGGCTTATGGCACTGAGGCTGGAGCTAGTTGTCTTTTCCTCCAGGTGTGATGCTTCATGCTGATCCCCCCACATGCTAGCCTGTCTTATCCAAACACACTAAGCTCTGTGACAGGCATCTACCACCTTTTTGACCAAAATTCACCTCCCTTCCCCCCCACCTCCACGCTTTCCACCCACCCCAACTTCTTTCAGCTTGATGGGCTCTGCAGACAAGCCCACTTGTCCCTGCCTATCATTCTGTCACTTCAAAAGCAAGTCCCCCTAAAAAAATGAGCTCTGACGTGGTTCTCAAATAATGCTAGTCAGTTAGTAGCTGCTTTGAATATTCCTCTTTGTGTTTTGAGAGTGTCTGGAGGTACTATTTGACACCGAGTATGTCTGCCAAGCCTCTAATGGTAGTTCTCTGTTTGTGCATGCTTGTAAAGGATTTTACACTGTAATATTTTAACTCCCTGATTAAACATTGCTAAGCACAGAAGTATATCATAAATCTTGCAGGCGCCAACTCCATTTATCTGAATGTTAGTTACTGTCTACGGTGGGTAAACAAATTACAGCACAGTTTATTACAATATATGGGGCCACGATGTAGCTCTATTAATATCTTGTACCCCCTGGAAATATATTGTTGGCTCGCAGTCTGAATTTTCTCTCCTGAACAATTAAAAACAAATTCTGAATGGAGGGTGGGAGGGTGCGTGTGAGAGGGAGGGGGAAGCATCAGGCACTTTCGAGGGGAAACTTGCTGGGAGTAACAATAATGAGCTGCAATATCAAATTACTACTATCCTGGGTTTGAGGTCAGTACATATTGAGCTAGTTGTAAGATATTAAAGTAGAAACTTTTCTAGTTTGGAATGCATTAATGCTGCTAAAGCTGCCAGCAAAACGGCTAGAAAGTGTTTGACTTGGAGAGGGCAGAAACAAAGGAGAATGTTCACAAGCCAGAGCATCGGAGTCTCTTCCTTTCCCGGCTACAGGCAGCACATTTGCAGAGATCATTCTCATTAACACTAGCAGGTTTGAGGCGCACAGATCCTCCACTTGTTGATAGGAAGTGAGCACTAGAGAAGCTGGAATATTTCTGAAGCCATCTACAAAAATAAATAGTCACTCCTACTTTTTTATCAGTTTTCTTAGCCTACGCAAATAATCCCAGTTATGTGTATTTATTACAATCAATGGAAGGTCTGTCTTCACAGAAATTTCTCAAAAAGCACAATAAATGACTGATTAAAGTAGGAAATTAAACCTTTAGCAATTCTACTGGGAGGCTTTTGGGAGGATTAGTTTAACCCCGTTTGTGATGGTTTGTGATATGTTTTCAACACAGAAGTGGGAGCAAAGAAAGAAGTGCTATAAGTTTTAAGAAAATTCATGGCAACCATTAAAAATAACTAAACTTCTAAAAAAACTGGAACAGGATCAAGACTGAAATAGTATGTGTAAATCCCTGTTTACTTTTGATGTTATTAAAGCATTGCTGCTGCTTGTCCTGGTGCATAGAGCTGTGGCTAATAGGCCGGCTATACCAATGGAGCTATACCAGTTGGAAATTGCTTACGGCGGTACAATCTTGATGGTAAAATAAAATAAAGTAAGTTGCTCCCCTAATTCTGCACTAATGCCTGCAGGGGGGCTGGCACTGCAGTCTCTGTTACAATCTGACAACCCTGACCTGATGTCCAGTGGGAACAGCCACCGCTAGTTCCTATCTCCCTTCCAGGAAACTGCGAAACACCAACATTTTACAGGCTGGAAGAGAGTTCATTACTTGCCGGGTCAGGGCAAGATAATGTTCCGATGTTCTTAGCTGGGCTCCAGTGGCCAATAACACAAACACCATCCTTCATAAAAGCGATTGGGGTTTGGTAAAAATAGAAATCCAAACATTTTGACAGTTTTTGCATATCGTCAATAATGTGAATCATAACATGACATCGTATAGCAACTCTTGAAAATATGTTTGTAAGTAATAAAATTAGAACCATGGACTTCTACCCGAACAATTTGTCTTTACATCAACAAAGAAGTAAGGCTAAACTCATTGCTAACCTTTTCCTACTACAATCAATGCATTTAGGCCGGGGCTAAACTCAGTTACAAGATTCTTAAAGAAATGCAAGTGCTATGTTTGTGTCAGTTTATAAAGATCTTGTGTATATACACACTTGTTGCTTGATTCAGCAATGTGTTCGGTATTCTGGCCTGATCCACCAAAGCATTTAATCACATGTGCAGGCATGTAGGCGATTTCTTTCACATTAGTTAAACTATTTATGTGCTTAACGCTACGCATGTTGAAGGGCCAAGCCTGCGATGGAATTATTTGGAAAAAAAAAAGCCATGCAGGAAAAGCAATGCAGTTTGCAAAGGCACTGTCAGGGCACGTCCCACCTCATCACTGCAAAGAGAGCCTGAAGGTGCCGAGCTCTACTTGCTCATGCTCTAATTGACTCCATGCAAGTAAGGAGCTCCAAGTATCTCTCACAAGGTGTTTAGGACACATCTCTTGATCACGGAGGTGGAAGCTTAAAATAAAGTATGTCCTGACTTCTAAAAGAATAGAAACTTTTTAGGAATAAAATTTGATTCTGCACCCTGAAATATTTTGGGTAATCAAACCAAGACTTCAGAAAGTGTTCTGATCCTGGAAGGACTCACCCTGTACAGTCCTGTGAAGTAGGGGAGTGTTTGTCAGAGGGATGCCAAATAAACCAAAGTGCAATTTCCTGTGGTTGAGCATTTGCACCTCAACTGGAACTGATTAGGAAGGTTTGAATCTAATAACTGGAAAAAGAGGGGCAGAAGGGGTCACAGGCTTGCAGACGTTCTTTGGAGAAGTCGGTTGGCTGGCAAGGGAACCCTATGGGGACACCAGAAGATATTTTGGAAAAAGCTGAGAGCTGGGAGAGCAGGACAGGAAAGAGGGGAAGAGGCATGAACCTTTTAAAGCCGAACTAGGGAGAACAGCAGAACAGGACAGTTAAGTGCAGGAAAAGGATGCAGGAAAAGTGCAGGGACAGGAGAGTGAGAGGAAGGTTTGCCTGTAGGCTTCTCACTGGAAGAATGGAAAAGCAGAAGGTAGACCAGCTAGTGTGTTGGCCTTCTCAAGAAGCTCCCCATAGCAGGCTATGAAGAGCCAGTGAAGGGCTTACATCTTAACTGGACCTGGAGAGAGTAGGGAAAACAGCATGGTGGAGACTGAGGTGAGCAGGGAAAGATAATGAAGGTGTGCAGTCCATCTTAAAATAAGAAGGTTTAAAAGGAACTATGGGAACCGACTGGAAGAGCTTGTACTTGGGATACTATGTTGAAGTACATGCTGGGGCATATATGTCCAAAGGACATAGAAAATGGCTTTGTGTTAAGACTTCAATAGATGTCTGGTAGAGAAAACGAAAAGCCATCCCAGTAAGGATGGTTTCCTCCTACGGTATCTCATAAAGACGTTTTTGAGAAAATAAAAAAGGGGAATGAGAAATGGTGGTCCTGCCAGACTGATCAGTTGTGACATGGATTATTTATCCTTTCTACCCCATTTTCAAAGATGGGAAAGAAAGTCCTTCAATATTCTGATCTATGTGGTGAATTTCAAGTTTGGGTGTCAGGCATGGTGTAGAAAGCTGACCTCTTGATTTCATATTTGCAGACTCAGTGACAAGAGACAAGTTTATCAAACACCCAAAGAGGTTTGAATGACTTCTTGGAACGCTGATGATTCTGCTACTCTTTACACAGTATTCAGTGGCATAATCGTTGATGGGTGATAGTGATGAAGATTGTCAAAAGGGACTGTAATGTTTATTGGTACTATAACACTAAACTCTGTTCTAACTATGTACTGGATTTTTGTGAATACTCACCAAACATGTTAACTGGCAAAAATATTTTGATGCATATTGTGTAATAATCATTCCAAATGTCATTGTCAAATTCACAACTGTTTGTATTGGCAATGAAAACACTATTACTTTAATTAAATCGGGGAACAAAACCCGGTAATACAGGATCCAATATTCAATCCCAATTTGATGACTTTTGAGTTTTCAAGTGCACTGAGACTTTCTGTCATCTCTCAAAACAAAATTGCATTGGAAATAGTGTGTATCTGACTCAAATCAGTGTTGGTTTTTGCTTAGTCAGCAACAGGATTTTGGATCAAGCTTTAGAGCACACGCACAATTTGAAAGATACATTCATTAATCTTTTCATTACTACTCTCCCAGAGGTTTTCTGGAGCAATGCTGAGTTTTAAGATGGGGAGAATCAAATGAAGTAATAGGCAAAAGTTACTTCAAGTGTAGTGGCCTGCATGGTAGAAAGCATGGAAATGCTCATGAGAGAAGGAAATGAAAGGAGCCCATGGTCTGAACCACAGATGTAGTGACCAGTTAAAATCATGAGCAGAAAATCAATCAAGCAGTACTAACCACAAAGTTACAACATCTGGCTTATGAAGTCACTTATCTACACAGCACTAGAAGCCAGAATGATATAGTAGACAAAATATCATATTGTTTTCCTAGAACTTACACTTTCTTTAACCATCTACTTTTGGCCGCTATTCAAAGACGCTGTGCTAGATGGACCTTTGGTTTGACCTTTGCGCCACTGTCCTCAAGGATAGTCACAGGAACGCCCCGTCACACAGACCTCTTCGCAGCATTTGGTGACAAACATAGTTGTGGGCAATCCCCACAACTCATGAAACTCAGCACCAGCTTAAAAAAAAACCAAAACAAAACAAAAAGAAGATTAATTTACATTGACTAATTGTTTGATGGGAATACTTTCTTCAACTCTACATTTAACTGTGAATTCTTTCTATGTCTTTGTGACAAATTTTCCACAGAAGAATTTCTTTCATGAGCCCTACCTGTATTTTCCAGGGACTGTGTTTGCAGTCTTTTCCAATGGATATAATTAAATTGAAGCCCATCTTTTTTATTTCAGGAATTTAAATGAGGTTTCTGTGTTACAAGACATGTCACCTAAGTTCTGCTCATTCTGAATGCTGAAAGATAGACATGTTGACTGAATGATGCAGGTCTTCAGTGGTTTCAGTAAGTCTCCAGAGGAGACTGTCTTTCTCCATGAAGATACAGGGAACCCCAGGGATACTGAGGAAAAATATTTCAGCCAGCACTAGTGGAAAAAGGCATAAAACGCTGTTCCACTGGTGCTATGGAGAGAGGTGTCCCCAGTGCCTGCAGCGAGACTGAGGGAGTGACAGTGTCTGCACCCCTGATACGTCTGGTCACATTTCCATGTTGGCCATGAATGCCAAAAGATGCACTGGATGGTTTTCCTGCTGCCCTCAGGGAACCCACAGACTGTTTGGGTACCTGATAGATGCTTTAGAGAAGGTCAAAAAGGCCCCTCAATGTATTGTACCTTGGCACGATCCACATAAGCAGCCAAAATTCATGCCTGTGTGAAGACTGCCTGTTGTGAAGGGGAGAGCGTGTGACAGATTTACGCTCGTGACTATAACAAGGGGAGCCAGTGTGCTAAGAAAGGAACACATAGCTGCAGGCTAGATGAATTAATTTTTCTAGGACTGCGTGTGTCACAGCCTTGATAAAACTCAGTTCTCTTTGTACACTCCAAGCTGCTGTGTTTGCGTAATATTACAAGATATCTAAATGTTTTGAGCTTTCTTATGTCTCGGTAAGATTTAGCCTCTCTTTCTGGTGGAGTTCTTTGATAAGTTTTTTTATCTACTATTGTTTCAGGGAAGCAAGGCTCCTACAGCCCATCCCCTCCTCCCCTACTTCTCCATGCACATCTTTTCCCAGAACTCCACATTATGGTCAACACAGGCTTGCAGTTTGCCCTCTCGAAGATGTGGCATGGCTGAGGTGAAAGAGATGGGTTGCAAAAATCATCATGTCTTACTTCAGCTAGCATTAGAAGTACATCTGTGGACAAAACATTTCCACGTTCAGCCTCCTGCTTCAGTTTCCCCTTTACCTTGGGATGGTTTCTGTTCTTGGGTCAGAGTTTTCTGGGTTGTCCATGACATTTCTTCAGTTTCAGGTCTGAATCACTGAGTCTTTCCCAGTTCTGCAGCTAGCTCCTTCTTTGTCTCCTCTGAAGTGATCTCAGAGGAAACAATTTCTGTAAGTCCCTTTCCTATACCTCAGGTGATCTTTAGATAAGGCGTATCAGAGGATCTGTTTCTGGGTAACTAATCTGTAGTTCAGTTACTATCTTTCCTGGGAATCAGACTTGAAATAACCATTTGCTCTGGATAGTTGCCATCTTTTATCCAAATGTGCTCCATTTAAATGGAGGATCGTCAAAGTTTAATGGCTCACTATTTTTAGCCATGAGCCAGGTGCAAGCAACTTTTCTGTCACCTACTGTGGGTTTTATGTCAATATGGAAGCAAAGGATCGGAGGAAGGAGATGAGTGTGCCACATTCCTGCTGGAACTTGTATCCTGACAGATGTCCATAAGAAAGATTACAGTGTCAAGAAGAAATCATAGGTAGAGAAATTCCCCAAACTGTCTCAATCTGAAATGCTGTTTAACCATATGTCTTGTTATAATTAGCACTGGTAAGATGCACATATTCCAGATCTGAGTTGATAAAATATATTCATTTTGATAGGATGATTTTATAGAAATCTAAAATATTTTCTGCCTGAGTGTGGAATGCAAGTGTCCTTGCCAGCAATCTGAAGTCAGTCTCTTTGAGATGCAAGCACAGCCACAGAAAATGGTGCCTGACTTCACTGTGATCTCCCGTGGCTCCACCGTGGCTCCATCCCTGCCAGCAGCCTGCAAGACTCCGTCCAGCTCAACGTCCATCAGCCAAGAACAGGTCCAGTTCCCTTCAGTATGAGAGATTCTGTCTGTTGCAGAACTGACTATCCCTCGCTTCGCAGGAACATCTTTATTTATCAGTGTTATGAATCCCTGCATTTAAAACTAAAATTATTTTTGGGTGAGATAGGAACAGTTTCCAAATTAAATTATGAATTACCTAATCATCATGCTCGCCTTGCACTTGAACGCGTGCAAAACATAGATGCAAGCTGGACGGGCAGCCCATGGACTCCGAGGGATTGGAATTCACATCTTTTTCACATACAAGGTTTGGAAGGAATGAACTTTGGAAATTCTAGGTCAGCAGGTCCAAATCCTGAAAAATATTTCATCTGGGATTATAGTGGAAACATATTGAGTGAAGAGACCAGCTAATTGTTATCACTGTCATTCTTATGTAAGAAGTGCCTTCGGCTGCTTATGTGAAAGGAATTAGAACATAAATTCTTGACAACTTTAACACATGCTACCTGAATACCCATCTGCTTAGCTTAAGAACAAAAAAAAGGGGTTCATTAATGTAGTATTGAATAAATTAGACACACTGCTATATGTGTTGAAATGTGTTACAATATTTAGCACCGCTTTTTTTTTTTTTTTTAAACTGTATCTTAAAAAGCCTGCTGTATTTTTCATATGAAAACCAAACAGCAAATTGGATCTGCATCTAACAAAAGAAATTCCTGTTTTGAAGTTGCAGAGTGGTGGCTGACCACTCATACACATGGGCTGACTAGAAATGTTGCTTAGAAACACCACGTTATCAAAGAGAACCCAACATCAGGTTGGAGTGTTTCCCAGACAGCCGGTTAGTGGTGATAATTTGCAATGGAAAATTCTAATATCTGTTCCAACACTTCTTTATTTTCTAGATCTTCTTACTTTTCCCTCTTTAGGTTATTTGTCATTTCACTTTACAATTTTCTTACAAATTCTGATTTGGAAGATAGCATAGAGATAGGTGAACTATGGTTTTGGATTGGTAAGTCCTTCAGCAAGTATTAAGAAAATGTTCAGCAGAGTAAAATGTATGGAAAATCCACGATGAAGGAACTGCAGTGTAAATCAATATTATTGGCATGAGGACTGACTTAGCTAGACATAAATGTATTATTTTCTCTGTATACCTTAATATTAATCACTTACTGTGGACTTTTGTTTCTGAAGATCATAAAAGAATTTACAAATTCTGGACAAATACAGGAATTATCTATCCAAACATTGCAATCATCTCCTGGGTAGAACAAGAAGATGATTTTATATTTTCAAACAGAAGAAGTTATCCAAGCAAGTCAACTAAAGAACTGTATTTGTCTTGTCCTGTGCAAGCAGGGATTAACAGACTCTCCTCATACTCCAAGGCAATTCCATTTTGCAATAGCCTGGTCCATGCCAGGACCCACAGCATCTGTCACTCCAACCACCATGGCTGGAGTTAGGAGGAAATGGGTCACAATGGGACATACAGAGAAAAGTATTCGCCAAGCAAGTTGGGTCCTAGATAGCTTAGATTTTATACATATCTACAACTTGAATATATATGTTTTTATATATATATGTATGTATGTATGTATGTATATAAAATCCTATATCTTATAGAAGAGATTTTGCCCCATCCCCCTTGAAAGAACAGCTTCTAACCCAAAGCTGAGACCCTGTGTTGACTCAGGAGGAGGAGTGCCATCTACTGAGTCTCCCACGTGAGCTTGCGCTTCATCTGCCAGGGTTTCTTTCAAGGTCCTCAGGGGAAGTGCCCAACCGAGTACTGCAACTTCTCCTTTTCTTAAGAAGAAACCTCTTTATTAAGCATGCGTTGCAAGTTGTTGGATTTCCCCAGCAGCCCTTCTTACTGCCAAACCCAAGTCTCTTTTAGGTCTTTCCCTACTTGCCTTTAAAAAAAAAAATAAATTCAAAAGGAAATATGTAAAGTAGTGGCACAATAGTATTAAAGCTGGTTCCCTGATCAGAACAGGTGGCAAGACTCAGAGACTTTTTTGCTTCTCTCCTGTCTTAAAATAGGGTAGTTCTCTTCCTTGAAGCCACCATTGAATCATGTGCAGACAGACCTCAGCCATCTTCTGGCCCTTCATTTGCATTTCAAGTTTGTTCTGAGGAACAAAATAGAAGTTTAGGTTTTATGGGCAAACAGGAATGTAGAGAATGGCAGGAGTGTGCACGTAGGAAGTTCAAGGGACTGCAGGTCCTGTGGACAATACATCGTGTTTTCAAGGCCGTGCAGAGGCATGCATTTCCCCATGGCTCTAAAACTACTCCCAGTTTCAGTGTAGTAAGCACAAATTGAAATGTTTAGGTTACTTATAATATAAATGTCCCCTGCCAGAGATATCCTTCACGTGGGAAGGTGAAAATGAGTTGTGAAAACAGAGTGTAGAAAACTTAGATGACAACAGAATGTGAGTGAGAGAGATGCCACAGAAAAATAGTAGAAAAATGCCGATCCACACTTAAGATTTCTGCATACTCTAGAGTACTAAAATGCAGTTGGTACAGTCTATACCATAGATTAAGTTATATTAATGTTCCCAAAGGTATTAAGGAGAGGTGAGTTACCTGAAGGAGAACAATCAAAAAGCTGTGTGTCCGTACAGTGCAGGAGCTCACATGTCCCTCAGAGCTTTCCATATAGCTCGCACTTTGTCTCCAGTGTCCAAGTGCTGAGTCCCATGGTCACAGAGGAAAATGAATGCCTTGTACATCTTCCATTGCTCATATTGCCCACCTAGCTCTTATAGCCACCCACAGGTACTGCATCATGAGCAGTCACTGCCCTGGCACCACATCCTGTCCTTGTGGTGCTCAGCTGTAGGGTGAAGAGCAACACTGACATCATACAGCCACCACTGGCCGGCAGCCAGCCTGAATCTGCTCCTGTAGATGTCACAGAAAGGGATGGAAATTGCAATAGTGATGGTGACTTTTCTGGATGTCACTGTATAGTACTATAAGCTCACACTCCCAACCAGACTGTGGCGCAGATTGTGTTGAAGTAGCGGTGTCCAGGATAGCTTCATGATTGCATGACGTGCAGCGCAGTCAGTGCTGTGTTGGTCTGGGATTTGCAGGTATGCCAATTATTGTGGTACTGATTCCATTTTGCTTCTTTCAGATGAAGCGTGGATTCCTTCATAGCGCTGTGCTGAACCAAAGGAAATTTCAGCTTAGAGCAATATTAGTTCAGGCAACTTTGTCCTGGCTTGATGGCATGATGTAACTATGTCTTAGGTCTTATTAAAGAGAGGTTATCCAGTCAGGGAAGAAAAAACATCGTATGCACTTCAGATCACCATTTATCCAGCTCAGGTTCTGGCTCTTACCACTTACCTCAAGGCATTTCCAGCAAATCTTTGGATTCAAAACTTTAAGTTAAAACAAAACAAACCCCAAGCATTTAACATAATGCACAAATGCAGGGGGAATAATTGAGATCTATGTACAGGAAGATGCCAAACAGAGATAAAGAGACAAAAAGTCAAACTGATGACAGCCTTGCTCACAAGAAATAGTGTGAATGACTCAGTCCTGAGCATGGGAATGCAGTGACTGGGGATGTGACAGCTACGGTCCTGCACTTTCCATGGCTCTGGCCCCATCCGCTGGCCTTAAATAGCTGCCTGCCACTGCTGCAGATTGATTTATCTCTGATGAGGGTTAGAACTGCTGTCAAGGAGAAGCAGGGTTTAGGCATTTCCGTTTTTTAAAAAGATAATCGTAGTTATTTGTTACGCTTCTTAGCACGTTGTGACATATGTGTGACTTCGGAGAAGCAAAGCAGACCATTGTACAATCATCATCATAGCATTTTTAGAGAGCCTGGTTTCCTCTAAGGTCAATCTACACATATATATGCTTAAACATGGAAATAAATATATATGTGCATATTTAGGGATATGTATACACACACACGCATATATATATATGTGTGTGTGTGTATATATATATATGCATTTTTTGAACTTAGTTTGGTTAATGAGGATTTTCCATTGGCTTCAGCAGAGGAGGCCTTCAATTAAACAGAGGCTTTGTGTTCACTGATGCTAACCTTTCTTTTGAAACTTAAATTCTGCGTGTTTGATATACACCCAAGTTTTCGCACATCTGAAGTATTTACATCCATGAGGCCACATTCAAATTTAGTCATATATTGAGCAAAAGCTCCTTGTACAGACAAAAAAAAAAAAGTTCTCAAGGGATAACTAAGAAGTTTCAATACTTGGGGTTGTGACATATTCAAAAAATGTGTGCGGTTTTCTGGGGGGGAAGTGTATTCTTGGCAATATTTGCCAACCTGGGAACTTTGTGTTGTGTACAATCATACCAGATTTTTTATGCTCACATAATACATGCCATTACAAAACACTTCTTTGATCAGAAGCAGGCCAAATTTCTCTTAGACCATATATATATTTTTTTAATGAAATCAGAGTCTTTTTGCTGCACGGGATTAATTTAAACAATAATGGTACATTTTCAAGAAAGTGATTAAAAAATATCATCTTTCCTTTACAAGGTTAAGCATTGGTGAATTTCTTAGTAATGCAAAAACCTTCTTTCTAGTACTTTCAATTCTGCTTCAAAAATTTCTGCATCTCCTGTGACCTTGCTCATGAACCATTGAAAGAACACATTATTCTAAGAATAAATATTTTTGAAACAATTAACAAATATTTTAAGATGTACAATAGATTATATAGATTAGCGTCACTGTTCAAGTATTTTAAAGTGCTTCCGTCTCACACAATTTTAATTTTATAGCATCAGTGCTAGAAAAGCACGTGGTTCTTGCAGGAAATCACTAGGTGGTGCTATTACACATAGTCTGCCAAGTTATTTTCCTGGGTTTGAGCAAATGTTCAGTCTTGAGAAGAAATACATAAAGCACAATACTTTCTTAGTGGGACTTATAGGACCAAAAGGGGTGTTTGCTTTATGCTGCTCTGATGTCCTAAAGTTTTCAAAGTTTCTTGCTGCCAACCAGCCTTTGGTGTTGGACAAAGAACTCTGAAAGAAAAGATGTACAGCACCTATATTCAATTCAGCCTACATTCTTTCAGTGTTAGTGCATGTATGGAAGTAAATATGTAAGATAGAATATTCCCAGAGTGTCCAGGACTTTTTAATTCTTATTCACTAGGAAGCTGACCTATAAAGCCCTAAGACACTAGTGCTTAGAAAAGGGAAACATCAATATCATGGTGAGACACTGGTGACTTTTCTTCTTAAACTGAATGGTGTAATGTAGACATACTCACTCCAAATAAACCTGGACTATACACATCGGCAAGAGATATATGTATTTTCTCTAAATGGATATCAAATTCAGCACATAGGAAATGGCAGACATGTCCAGCTACCTTTCTTTTCCCCAGAAGAGTAGCCGGGGAGAGAACTGGAGCCCTGGTTCCAGTTCAGGCACTGACTTGCGCTGTTGCAGGAACCGCAGGTAGAAGAAGATTGCAAGAATGACCCAGGGTTGAGTGGCTGAACAGAACAAGAGTGGTGGTGCTGAGGGACATGGTTTAGTGGTGGACTTGGCAGTGTTAGGTTTACGGTTGGACTTGGTGATCTTAAAGGTCTTTTCCAACCTAAATGATTCTATGAATCTGTGAGAGAGATGGGCCGTTTTCCTCCAAAAGTTTGATCCTAGCTCAGTCTTGCTGAAGCTACATATTCCTTTGATCTGCAATGCCCTTGTAAAATGTGTATAACATTTACCTAGAAAATAATTATTTACTGTAATGCTTGGTTGCCTGTTTGGCTCAAATGAATAAAGTTGGTACTGTGGATTTGCCAAAGACCACATCGGTAAGCAGTTTAGTTCTGTATGATAGTATTATTGGTTGTATTTTTATCTGTGGGATATGGGAGAGAGAGGAAGAACTTTAGCATTGTGAATAGAAGGTCTGAAAAGGGAGAAAATACCATTTTAAAGTTTATCTTCATAACTTTAACTCAGCCTCTTTCTATACATTAATTATGAGAGCCTGTAACATAGCTGACTAGAAACCAACTGCCTGTCTCTCACAAAGTTGCAAGTTTTCAAATAGAAATTTTGGTTCTGGTGTTCAAAAATACCCTGATTTCAGAATACTATAGGAAATATGTTTACAATTAAAACATACCTCTGTACCAGTAGATTTTTTTTGAAAAATCGATACAGTATGATGGGCCATGTTTAATTACAGAATATTTGTATCTTCTATTTTAAAAACACTGTCACCTTTGCTCTTTATTTAAACACGCATGTAGAATCGCTGTTTGTTTTTTTTTTTTTTTTAGTGCATCAGACAGAGTATGCACTTGCTTGAAGGTCGTTTGGGAAAGGTCATTCTCTGAAAGACCTTGTCTTATAAGTGTGCACGGACAAAAAGCCGGGGAGTTGCAGGAAAGACAAATGAACAGCTTTCTGGTTCAAGATGTGCAATGCTGTGCAGTTTTACTCTGTGATTACAGTTCTCCACAGAGTTCTTTTGTGAATAAGTAAACATTATTTAAACCTACAGTTATATTCTTGGCCACTTACATGTCTTCCTTTTGTATAGGGAGCATAACATAGCATGCTGTTACAGATTTACAGGAATGCCAGCTGCTAACAGATACAACTAATACTAATTGTTGCTGTGTTTGAATACATGAAGATCAATTATTCTGAGACATCTGGTTCTAGATGTCTCAAACTAGGATCTTTGGTTGGCAAACTCTTCTAAATAGAAAATTTCAGCTTTAATCCCTCATTTATTCCTAATTTGTAAAAAAATATTATTATTAGACAGGCTGGACATAATGCCCAGAAGGAAAAGTAATCCTATACTCAGCACATGACTTCATGCCATCACATACTGAGTGAAGAAGGCAAGGAGAATGAGAAGAATGAGTTAAGGTCCTGTGCAAAAATACGAGGTGGTGCAGTTTACCATCTTGTACCGCCTCGTGCTGTATATTCCCAAAGGGGGATAAATTAAGGTTTCATAGACAATGAAAATTCTGTGGTTTGCAATTTTTTGAGTCGTAGGTTGTGTAATACTGGTGTCTTTTGTATATATGTGAATGTATTCATCAAGAAAATATAATTCCGAAACTACATTACAGTAGGTATGTGTGCGTTCAGCCAGATGTGTGTCCATCTACATCACCCAATGCAATGTAGATTCAGAATTACATTTTCTTAATGAGTACATGGAAAATCTAAACATAAAACATCTCAGGAATAGTGCTAGTTTAATGCTTTTGTCTAAAATTTAATTTCATAACAAATGTTTTCTGTTCAAAGAACATTTCTAAGAGAAAGAAACATCAGTCTCTGTATGAAAAAATAAAAATCTTCGTGATGAGGAAAAAGCCCAACCCCCTTTCTTTGGACTGAGGAGGAAAAAACCTCAGCTGTTAGAGATCCTGAGATTTCCAGCTTATTGAAGCAAAGAAAAAAGTTTCAGACGTGACTGCTTTCCCCACACACCTTATTCATTTTTTTTTCCAGATGCTTGTAACAGAGAGGAAAAATGAGGAGAGGAAAGATGTAGTTATCTAGCTCAGTGAAATGTGGCTAGCTGGTTCCAGATTTTCCCCATTTCTGCCCTTTCATTTTGATAACACTTGCACATTCATTTGTATTTCACACAGGCCCCAGAGACCTGTAATAACGATAAGACTGTATATTGTGCAGCTGATGGAATTTTTTTTGTGTGAGATGCCTCGTTTGCCCTGCACAAAGTAAACTCTGTTCAAACGAATGTGTGTATTAAAGTTTTCAAGCCACACTATGAGTGGTAACAATTTGGACAGAGACCAGCGACTCCAATGAATGCTTGAAATTTCTTGCTTGTCATTGCTATTGTTATTCGAGACCACATTTCCAGAGGTTGGCACTTATTAGTCAAGATATTAAGGACTACATTGTGTTGTCAGGAGTAACTTTAATCTGTTACAGGGGTAGGTTTAGGGGGCACTACTATTTAGGGAGACAGTTGGTAGGTGCTATGTCCGTCTCTTGATTTGTACTAACTTCTAGTAGTAGTAATTGATTGCTGGCCTTTATATACATGGGTAACTGTACACATATGGTTAGCTATTCTGGCATGCAAGTGAAAAATGGATCCACTGCTTGTCTGTATGCTCCACAAAGGGAATATGGAGCGTAGTCATGTTACAAAATACTCTGCATCTGGAGTTAAGGCAATAGTTGCTCACAAAGGGGTGCAAGTCACACAATGGGCTACTTTTCAGTAATTACTCTTGAGTTATTTAGGCCCCAAGTGCATATAAAATGAATTAAAAGAAATAAATTTGAGTTGAAGGTATTATATCCCTCTCCTCTTAATTTCTGTGGAAACCTTTAAAAAATCCAAGCACCCTGCTGTTTTGGAGAAACAAACCTAACAGCACTGAGCTAATATACATGAACCAGAAAGAGAGATTGGCTGGTTTCAGTTCAGTCACAGGCTGAAAGCTCTGCAAAAAGTGCATGAAAATAGACCCAAAAAGAACATAACTGAGAAACATGGAAGATTCCAAATTGCTTTCCTAGTGTGGCTTTAATAGGCAGGATTTTTCTCTCTTTTCCTTCAGGAAATCTTGATTTTTTTAATCATTCTCTAAAAAGTGCCAAACCTGAAGAGCTCTGTGCTAAATTTTTTTGCCTTCTACCTTACTTCTTATGCCACATAATCTATCTCTGGCCTCTTTTTTTCATTTAGATTATGAACCTTTTGTGTCAAGGACTTTGATTCTTAAAAATCAGTAAAATATTTGGTGCCTTGTAGATAATACACCTTTAGAAAATGATATTGTAAACAGTATTTGCTGGAGTGAGTGTCACACTGGCATAACAATATGCTTCCAGATGAGTGATTATAAAATTATAGTTAGACTTTCCTCCTGTGCTTCACTGCATGTCTGAAACGTACTCATGTGACACCACCGCTGCAAAGGTGACACGTGAAAGTGCGGTCTGACTGGTAAAAGTGAACTGGCACAATCCCAGAAGTGTGGCTTTGGGGGTGTGTGTGTGTATGTGCGCACACCTCGGTGCGCAAGCCTGCTCGGAGTGATACTCCAGACATCAAATTTGGGATTCTTACTGTACCTCAGCAAATCCAGATCAGATTCCTTAGGGCCTGGAAGTCATGTTAGGGTCTTTTTTTTCCTTCTCGTAATTTACTGCCAGTGGTGTAGATGCAGAGGTACATATACCAGGAGGTATAGCTCTTTCCTAGGATCCACCAAAAATGGTCTTGGGAATGGTCTCAGATTGAAATGAGGCCTTCTCATTCCCCATGGATCACGTCTTTACACATGAAAGAGACTTTGTCTTGTCCTACTTGTATTTCTGGGTTACATCTTTGTGTCTTCTTCTGCACAGCCTGTTTCAGAGAGGAAGTCATATTTACTTCTGAGTCATGTATTTTCATTCTAAAAGCTATTTTTTCCACAAGCCTACAATAACTGACCAGAAATGGATGAAACCTGTAATTTTTGATGAATGTCTGTTCAAGTTAATACCTCATGTTATCATTGTCTCCTTTGCCCTTTCTCTGCATTTCTCCCCTCTTTTTTATTCATGAATGATATTTGTCATATCCTGTCAAACAGAAGATTACATGGACTTTCTAGGGAGGAATTTTAGCTTTACTCAGCTGTGCAGTGAGCACTGTATTTTTATATACCTAATATAAAATTGCATAGCAATAAAAACCGATGGCATTCGTTCTCACTAGGGCCATAATTTGCTATGAACATGAACTTTTTACAAAGCACGAATGCAGGATCTGTGTCATGTGCTGCCATTTGCTGTGGTCCTGATGCCCGAAATGGCCGGCTCGCTCTGCCGGACAGATGCGGAGGGAAGGGCGTTTTTCTCTCCTGCATTTTTCATTTCTCTTGCAGAGATTCTTACCTGGAGGTAAATTCTTCACTTAAGCTGCAATTGTGGTTAGCCCGCTTGTGAAGAGGAGTAAGAAAACGCCTTTTGTTTCTTCACAGGCCTGTTAAAGATTTTGCTGTGGAACACTGAAAACAATTGAGTTATTGTGGACTTGTGTAAATGCCACTTAACAGCTTTGAGAGTTTTGCTGTCTTTCCTCATTCTAGCTATAGGACCTCTATAAAAAAATTGCTTGCACTAGAACTCCTAACCAAAACTAGGTTCATCTCGTCTCATCTCATTTGGGATTTCATTTCCAGCACAGAAATCAGCTTGGTTTTGTAACTCCACAGTTTTTCTGACTGAGGGGAAGTTGAGTTGTAAATGTGAACCAACAGATTCTGAATCAATACATGGAAACTGCACTGAGTTTTATATTGAGATTTTGAATCAAGGTAAAAAGAGAGAGATGTATATTTTCATGAATAAGACTGAAGAAAAGCTCCTGGAAATTATTCCACTATTTTCCTCTTTCTATGTAAGTGGTAGGTTCTTGAATAAGTTTTTGAACAACATATAGGTGCCCATGCTTTGTCCTTCAAAGTGACCATACAATATAAAAGATTATTAAAATTATCCTGTTTTTTATCCAGTGAGGTATATCTTGCAGGGCAATCATTAGATGTACAGCCTATGCATATCAATCTGCAGCCTGTGCTGGCTTGGATAGGGTCAGTCTGGGATTTTCTGCTCTGTATTCCCTTGGAGCCCTGGAGATGAGCATTCGGAGGCACCTGCGTGGGTCTGCATGGAGCTGGATGAGATCCAGCTCTGTACAGGCTTACATATTTACCTTTTGCCATATTACCTTTTCCACAGCTGATAGAAGTGATTTAGATAAATGGAAGGGTCGGACACCCGTGGAGCTGGGGAGCCCCGTGAGGCACCGAAATGACAGGTTTCCTAAGTGAAGCTGCGGTACCGAGAAGTGGGAAACACTGCTTTCCATGATGTAATGCGTAACAACTGTGAGTCATTATCCATTTTCAGTGTTCCTCTGTACAGTATTGTGATTTCACAGTATACTCTAGAAGGTGAGGGTTAGGAAAGTAATAACATTGAAATAACTTTGATTTGATCAGGGCAAATCTAAAGGCAAATCTTATGATTAAAAAACAAAAAGGAGTTTCAAAACTTATAGTTAATGGTTTTATTTGAATTAGAATCCCCTAAGATTTTGTGCAGAGGTGTTTATATACATTAAATATGATTGATGGCTGATGTTCAACAGATTATAAATAAAGAGTGGACTAGCTTCTGTGAGCTCTTTTGAATAGAAATGTGAATTCTAACACTAGAGAATGGATGGATTTCCACAGTGTGCGTATTGTTCTTTTGAATCCTACTTATCCAGGCAGAGAACTTCATGCTGCTGGTGATGAGACCCTTGCCTTAAAGCTTCCATGACAAGCCTCTCACTTAGAAGCAGAAAAATGGCAGATTCCAGGACTAGCCTGAGACTAAGGACAACTTTGTTTCCCAGAATAAACTCACCAAAAAATCCCCTATGAGCTAGTATACATGAAGCCTCTTTGTCTCTGTTTCCTAGCAAATTAAACAACTTCAGAGCACAAACGCAGGTACCAGAACTCAATTATCTAATTCTGTCAAATTGTTAGGCTGGTCACAGGCATGGTATTTGCCTGAGTTAACTGGCACTCTCCCAAACAATTTCCAGACAGGAATAGGGAGCTGACTTTACCCAGAGAGTATTTTACATTCAGCCACCTTGCTTTGGAGGGTAGGAGAGTTGAATATGGGCACAGACCATTCCAAGTTTGTTGTCCTCAATGTTAGAGAAAGGTCCTAGGCATGTTTAATTTTGCAGAGATGTCAGTTGGGCTAATGAGTAGAACTTACTTCCTGTGTTGAAACAGTATTTGGATGCCTTGATGCAGCTTGTTGTGCCTAACAGATCGCACGTCCTGATAAGCATCCTACACTATGGCTTTAACTTCAAAGAAAATGCATGACCAACAGCTTCACTGTACATAGAGTAGGATCAGCATGCCTGAGGTAACATCAACCCTAAGTGATAAATCTACCTTACTTAGTATCCCAAATTGTGAGGCTATATAGCAGTGTTTATACTGGACTGAACTCAGGTTAAGTCCTTTTTTTGGTAGTACTTCCAGATTTTTTTCACCTGGTGTTGTCTTAGATCTGTCTATATTCATGCTTTAACCATTCCTCAGGTCTCTTGTCAAAAAAGTGTTTCTGCACTGTTTCTGCTCAAGGAATTACCTGGCACATAGTCGTTCAATAAGAAGATTTTACTGACTTTCTGGAGACCAATTGTAAGAGGCTTTTATGCCTATTACATGAAAGATAGCCTATACAAGATGTCATGGTTGTATTCCTCCTGCTGTGATTTTTTTTTTTCATCAACTGTAACCTATAACTGATTACAAGTGAAAGTTTAACAAGTCTGGCATACTGACTCTGATGTCTTTGAAGAACAATATTTGGTTCCCATTTGTCTGATGCTGACAGGTCATCCTCAAATGAAAACCTTCCTACAGAAACATTCAAACTTTGGGCAGTGGGTTAAAAAGGCAGTGGGGTTGGATTCAGATCTGAATGTTTTGCTTGTTCTATCCCATATAATGGGCAAATTAAAGCTTAAAGTCCAAACGCCTCCATACTTTGTCAGAGTATAAAGTGGGACCTGAACTTTGCTGTTCAGACCTGTCTCTAGTTAAGAACACAGTTTATTCAGGGAATGTTGTGTATGAAATCACTCTTGGAATATGACACAAAATCAGAGGAAAATTATATTATTTTAAATGCAAACTGGGCAAGAAATAAATTGTTCCTGACCTGTTTCTATTAAGGAGCTCAAACTTGATTAATTCTTGGCCTGGATGTTCTCTTACCTCCAGCAATTACATGCCACTATTACAGTGATTATTTTATAAAAGCTAATAAACACTATCTGGAGTTAATATTTGCTCCCGAGGAAAGTTTGCCAAGAGCTTAGAAGAAGTTTACAGAAGATTTTGCCCATTAGGTTTGTGTACAACATTTGAAATGCCAAAATCCTTTTAGCATCATTAATCACAAAAATGCAATGTAAAAACAGTTGTACCTAATAAAGCTGTAATCTGATACAAAAATAGGCAAACCCTCAGGAATTTAACACAATAGGCCAAACATTGTCCATTCCAAATGAGTTCCAGTAATGCCACTATTGACTCGGCTTTGAATAGCCTTCTGCTCTTTTAAAACAAATATATATAGATAAAATAGGATTTTATTTTCTACAGTACAAATGCAGCTGTTATTAATCAATTCTTTCACAAAGGATACTGGCTAATGCAGTCCAGGAAAGCTATTTTGTCCAGTTTGCCACAACTTCTTTCTTGTCCTCTAAGCCTAAATCTTGCTCTGTCTTGATGTCGCTGGGGTCTGGCTGCCCTTGACTCATGGGCTGCTCATGTGTAGGGTTCACTAGGGGCTGAGTCTGTCTGGCCATGGGGGAAAACCAACCATCTCTCCAGATTTCTGACCACAATACAGAGCAAGTGCTGTGGGGGACTGCCTATTGTCATGCTATGGTCCTGCCAGAAAAGGGAGCTGGGGCAGTGATGAGAGGGAGCTGGGTTGTCTGGGAGCAGATGTATTGCCTCCCTGCAGTTTGACCCCTGCATAGTCTCTCCCAAAAACTTGGAGCTCCAAATGTCAGAGGGGAAGTGACATTTTAGCCAACAAGGCGTCACTCCCTTGCCTCCTACTGTACTCACCTATTCAGTGGCCACCTCAGCTTCACTGTCTGTGGCCTGCAGTTATCATTTATCATTATGTACCCTATTTTTCAGTTTTATGTGGACTTGCTTATTAAACCAAACACACTTAAGAATGAAAGCAGTACAAGTTTATTGCAGCCAGGCAATGGGTTAAGCTCTTAAGTAAAAAGTTGGAAAGACATTTGCAAAAAGTAAATAAAACATTAGTTCAATAGTAGAATACATGCACAATAAGATAAGATCTGTTCTTATTTGTTTAGTCCGACTCATTTTAAGCTGTGTCTCAACAGCCCACTGTTCACCTCATGGTATGAATGCTGGACCTTTTCAGGATCTAGATAGGAGCCCGATAGGCTTCCCTTCTGAGTTCATCCTTCCTTTTCAAGATGACAGTCTTTCTGTCCTTTTCTTCCTCCCTCTTTCTTGCTTTTTAAATTAAGTTTCCTTAGATAGAGAGCAACATATTTTGATAACTCACATTTTTTCTTAGCCAATGGCAGCATAGTTTTGACAGCTTATAAGCCAAATTTGGTTTTAAGAGTTATTTTGACTTGGCTATCTTTCATTCTCAGATTCTGACTCTCCCCACTTCTCACCTTCTCCAAGTCTGCTGCTGAAGCCTTAATTAGCTCATTTTTCTCTGGTGAGGATAGTTTAAAAACTGTGTTCACAACATTCCATGAATTAGATATGATAAAAATTATTATTTTTGCAATACTGTTGTTATTCCAACAGTTCAGATATTGGAGACCACATGTGGCACATTAATAATGTGGATGATAGACTGTTAACAAAGTGCATTGTCCAAGCTAATTACTTCCATGCCTTTTTTTCTGTCATAAGGATTTCCTGTCATTTCAAGAGAGATGGGAAAGCTGGATCCCTTTCCTTCTGATACTGACAACAAGAAATCAGGAGCAATGCTGCATTGTCAGGTTCTTCTTGCACGAAGAAGGAAGTAAAAACATCTTGTTTGGCTGAGGAGAAGGCTGATACCATCAGCTATGACTCTCATCCTTTTTCTTTTTGCAGTCACAGTTGGAAATACGCGTTCTGAGGAGCTTTATGGTTCTCCTCTCCTGATAAACATGAGAAACTTGATGCATGGGAGAATGCGACTTGATGATAGCTTGACACTTTCACACCTTGAGAATCAAACTCGGATCTGTCAGAGGCGCATGCTATGAATATGCTGATGAAACATATCCCACACAGAACACATCACAACCCTAGTTAAGAGGCTTTATATTTGTCTACTACAAGTTATTCTTTCATCCAGCCCGCGCTGAATTGCATCAAAGAGTTCTATAATAAGGCTCTGACCACATCATAAGGACAACATGGAGCAGATGATTTGACACGTGAGAATATGACAACACCTAAAACCTTGTGCCACGTTGCTGGCCCTGGGACAGCACTAACTTACGGTATTGACACGTGTATCTCCCACACACTCTACCAGCATTTCAGGCATAATAGCGACAGGTCTTCATTTGCAGCTTTGTGGCTATGATGAAATCTTTAGCGCACCTGATGTGCATACAGTTATCTGTATCACTTTTTCATCTGGAAAGGCTATCCAGTAGTCACCAGTAATTGACGCTTACCAGCGGTTATGTAAATTAATCTGTCAGCCACAATCAAAAGGAACTGATAGAAAGCTGCTCCATTACAATTCCCCCATTTCTAGCATTTAACATTCTTCTGTGGAGTTAGATTTTGGTCTGAAACAGTGCAGTAATGTGAGTTGATAGCAAGCTGGGAGTGAGCCAGAAAGCGAGTGCTTAACCCAGAACCAGCACCTCTGGGAGTAAAGACTTCAAGAATCAGATGTTCTGCATTTATATTGCTTCCAACTTCATACTGGGGGAGGGAGAGAGATGATGGAAACCATCAATAAGTTCAATTTTCATTTCTTCTTTAACATTTCTTTTTCCACACTTTATCCAGTTGGGAATTTCAACACAAAACCCAGGACCAAGTTCTTAGCCTCACAAGCTGCAGGCTAAAAAGTTAATGAAATATAGCTCTAATTTTAGAAATATCAGTTCATTTGGGGTCTTTCTGGCAGGGACAATGGTGCTAGGAAGCTACAACTGGAACGAACCTGGAACAGACAGCAATGATGCTTTTTGCTTTCTGTGTGTGAGACTTGAGATTTCAAGGCTGCCAAATATCACGCATTCCCACATCTTAACTAAGTGTCACACACTCAGCCAGGCTCCAGGGAATGATCAAGTTGGTCATCAGGAGATTGTGTGGTTCTTGCCCAGTCTTATCTGAGATATGGTCTCTATCACATTTTTAATAGCACCGATCCCTTAAGGCATTATTTTCTCTGAGATTTTGCTGTCCACATGGTAGGCAACATGTATCTTGTATCCTCACTGAGACATGTTTCTTTTTCCCCCATAATTTAAACCAGAATCCATTTGATACTGAAAGGACATGCTTGCTTTTAGTGCATGAAAACATAATAGAGAAACAATGTTCTTGTTTTACATAATACATTTCTCTATTTGAGTTCCTTGCTCTGTGCAGTTCTGTGGATGAAGAAATATTGCCCTGTTTGTTATTTGTATTGTTGTGGCACCTAAGAATGACAGTTCTTGACTTCATTATGCTTCACTGCACGGAGAGAATAGGAAGATCTCTTTCTCCAAGAGCTTGCAATTTAAATACAAGGCAAGAGGCAATGGGTGGATACAGATGGAGAAGCCTGGAGAAATGAGAATAAAATACTGATTGGCATGATGGGGAAAAGAAGGAAATATCACAGCTTACCCAGTGCTTAACTGCCATCGAGTCTTCGGTTTCAAGGAATGTAATGAAGTCATTTTTGGATGTTTACCGGGAGACCTTTTCAAGTTAAGCAGCAGTACAAATCAGGCATCAGAACACTTTTGTAATCCCATCATTGAGTATAAGACTGTTTGCCTAATGTGATTTATGAAATACTTAATGCATTCTGAAATCCATGGTGTAGCAATGAAGGAACCACTTCAGAGCTGCTGCAGTTGAATGTATTTACATTGCCAACTTGTAGCTCTGTATCCAGAGGCACTCAGTATAGTCAACGGACAAAGGAAAGGTCCTCCAGGGAGGCAAAGCACCAACCTGAAGAAGAAAGCATGAATAACCCTTGTAAGAACTCATATTAAAGGATATTGACAAATACTGAAATCTGTCACACGTTTTCTTTCAAATCCTTCTAGGAATATCTCACCAGAACATTTAGAATATGTTCAAGGGTATAAAAATAGCACAAATTAATAGCAACTTCTCAAAAAATTTAGGCTATTAAGTTTACCTGGAATATATTAAAGCAATTCCAATGTTTTTAACAAGGATTTTAGCAACGATGTTATTCTACTCACATCACTTCTCTTCATAGCTTTTTATTAGGTTATATCTAGGGGCCTGGTCTCTGCTGCCTTCTTTCAGACATCTATTTTGGCTGATTTAAATGTGAAGAAGGACAAAAAAACATAGACATTCCTACAAACAAGAGCTTATTTTTAAAAAATGAGGTGTCATGTATACATTAATTTAATCTTTGTATGATTTTCTTTGGCATGTTGCTTGCACTTGGGTTTCATATGGTGTATCACAGCAGTTCAGTTTACAAACCCAGTTGTTGGGCTGCAGTTGGTTGTAAAAATTCTAAGAAAATGCTGCAAAAGAGCAAGTTTGCAATCTTGAGAGAAGTAAGTGACAAAGATGTTCTTCAGGAGAGATAAGGCTGGATTCCTGGGGCACATTCACTGTGTAAAGACCTTAATCAGTGATTTAGCTCAATAATAGATTGTCTTTTTTTTTTCTTCTTCCAATACTTGCTCATTTCACTTCTCTGTCTTTTGGTGCCCATCAGTGGAAATGTCAGGTCACACATCATACATAAAGAAGATGTCACACTTCTGAAATTCATATACATGCTGTCAGCTCCTTTTTCTGCACAAGAGCTTTGTAGTCATGTTGCACTGGAGACATGAGGACTTGTTTTCATGATGGCTTTCAAGCAATACCCCCTGAAATATATGGCCTTTTGTATATGAAAAAGGCCGTTTACACAGTTGTGTAGCAAAGACCATATTTTCTTACATTTAGGAACAAAGACATGTCAGGCTTTATTGAGCACATCACTAACTATATAACTAGCATTAAACACTCTATTTGCAACTGTTGCTGTGTATTTTGTGTGTGATTATCACCCCTAGATCTGCATCCTATAAAAAGATATTTCTGTTTGCTTAATTATAAAGCTCTTTATGAACAGGCTCATCTGTAAATAGCTTGGTGCAGCTGAAATAGAAATATAATTATAATGAAGGCAGATGTTTCTGAGATACTTCTCATGAAACTTGTTCTGAATATACAAAGGAGGAAGGCTTTTCTAACTGGTGGTGTGTAGGCCAAATGTGGCCTAATCATCCAAATGTGTTGGGGGTTTCACTTTGGGGGCAAAATCTAAATAATAAGAACAGCAGTAGCAACAACAACAACAACAAAAATAGTAATAATATTTCTAAAACCATATACAATTGCCCTCTTACTGGGTAAACGTTCTTCCTGAACACTGAAGGGGCAAAGAAATAATTTTTGTAGCTTATCTCTATGGTCTAGTTGCTAGAAAATGCTGGACTTTTCTTTTGCAACACTTTGTTAGAGACTGATGGAGCCACAAAGTTTAGGGTCATTTGTATACAAATACAGCACTCCTGTCTGCCTCGTTGTCTCTGCATGTGCTCTTAAATTATTTAAATCCTGTCAGTGAAATAATGAGATGATAATTTTTTTTTATTGTTTTGATATCCAAGAACTTATAAAACCACTGAATCCTATTTCCAATGGAATTATGCTCTTTAGAAAATTTTGTCTTTCAGTCAAACCACAGGCTTCCTTCCCCCTCCCTCCCTTTCATCACTTGCAGTAAACGCGTGTGCTACAGCGGCTGGCTGATAGCTGTTCATCCAAGCCTGCGGTCCTCACTTCGGCACATCCTGGTCAACTCTCATCTGTCCCATGTTCAGCGACTCACCAGCAGAGCCAGTCTCTGCCCCAGTCATCTTACGATTAGGCAGCCCAGATAGATAAAGCCATAGGTCCTAGGTTGCTCCTCTGCAAAACATGCACAGGACAGAGATTTTCTAGCCTGGTTGGATAATTTTGCTCTGTATTTATGGTATTCTTTAATGGAGAAACAATAAAATATCTGGTATTTCAGTGTATGTGCATCACTTCCATTAACAATAACAGAGTTTACGTATGTGCTGAGGATGTGAATGAAGTGCTCAGACTGTACATACTCGTGCCTGAGGCCAAGCCTTGGGGCCTAACAAAGCAGCCTGACTTTCTGGTCTCTTCTGACCCCAAGGGACTCAATGTAACTTGTCTACACATAGAGGTTGGGAAAAGACAGAAATAAAAGGTGTTGCACTTTGCCAGAAAAGAAGTATTCAGCAGTAACTCAAATATAGGCACTGAGGTTAAAAGTGATGGACTGCTTGACGCCACAGAAACACATTCTATTAGCAAAATGAACAGTTTTATGCAGAACAAATGCTCTAAGAAAGGTGATTACAAATATGTGTGCATTAGGAATCATACATGTTGTGAAAGGAAGACAAATTACCCAATTGTTTCTCTTTTATGAATGGGAAACTGAGGCATAGAGATACGATTTGCTTGAGGTCTCTCTTTTTCTCTTTTATACACATACAGATACACATAGAAACTCCAAAGGAAAATGGGAGATTTAACTTTTGACTCCTTTGCAAAAGTTCATTTTTCTACATGTGCTCTAAATTTTTGAACTGCACTTCTCCTCAAATTCCTATATCTATAAAAATGCCATCCACAGAACTGCTGCTAATAGAATCTGCCAAGTCTGTGGCGGTCATTTAACCTACCAGCTGTGAGGCCTACCTAAAGCAGCTCTTTGCATCTTCGCCCTCACCTTTTTGCCCGCTCTTCACTGTCCTTGTTAGCCTTTTTCTTCTGAGAAGAACTTCTACTGGAAATTGTATCCTTATACAATGAAGATGTTAAAGGTTACCCTACCTACAGACTAAAGGAAACCATTTAATGGCTAGCCCTTGTCCTTACTGGGGAGTAAGGTAGAAAACATTGTATTTGAATTTGAATTTGAAACTATCTGAAAGTCCCTTTCACTGAAAGAGAAATATTAACTGTTTTTCACATTTCCCCATAGTTGCCTCTCTGAGGCGTTGTTGCCTTCATTAGCTCTTTCACTCTGCTATATCATGAATATAATTTGTTTTAGACTAGCACGTTCATGAAAAAAGTCCCAAACACAAAAAAATCTCGATCAATTTATTTTGCAGATTGCTACAGATTCTGAAGTATAGGGCAACAAGTTTTGAAGAAAATCTAAGTGTGTCTGACTTCTTAAAACAATTTGGTTTTTGTTTTCCACTTTCCTGTATTGTATTCTTACCTTTGTCGTGCCGATGACTGAAAAAAATGGAAGAACTTCAGCAATGTCTTTCATGAGAGCCTTCACTGAGCCCAGTTTTGCAAATTTTTGAAATAAAAGAGGCTCTTTCTGAGGTAAGCTTTTTCTTATTTGTTCCCAGGATGCAGAGAGGGACATGAAGACGAAAAGAACTACATGGTTTCTGGATTACATTGTCTTCTTTAAAAGAAGTTGTAAATAGTCCTTTACCACTTGCAGAGACTGCTGTGCAATGTCGTTAGCAAATCTGTGCTTTTCAGAAACGAAACAAACAAAATTCCCTTTAAAACAATGAAAGATATGTCCCTCTATTTGTCCTGCATGACAGAAAACCAGTTTTCCAGATCTAGAAGTTTCCTCAGGTCTAGACCTGTCTAAAGCGATGATGATTTCAGGCACCAGTTTCTCAGTTGCCTCCACATAACCAAATCTCTGATCTATATAAAGTGTAGGTGATGGCATAGATGTGCTTGTAAGACTGTGGACTGATTCACTATTCCCTTATCTAAACAGGTATTCCTGATACCCTTAGCTGCTATTGTGGGTTGTACATTGCAGTGAATTGTTGCATAACCAGTTGGAGACCAGTAATAGCCAGTACTAGTGCTTACTTAGTCAATGCATACTGTTAGGGGTCATAAGATGGATGTGGAATGAGAGGAAGCATGGTAGGATAGCTAATAAAACTATCAAAGTGCCTCTAACATTGTATGCAAGACAATAGGGAAACTGTGGATAGAGGTGGAGTAGATCCAGTACTGAAGAGCTGAAGACCTTTATTATGTTGACGGCTCATTTACTTTGGGTACGGCTGATTTGAATCATAGAATTGTCTAGGTTGGAAGGGACCTTTAAGACCACCAAGTCCAAGCACTAACCTAACACTGCCAAAACTACCACTAAACTGTGTCCCTAAGCACCACGTCTACCTGTCTTTTAAATGCCTCCGGGGATGGTAATTCAACCACTTGCCACTAATATCAAAGAACAGATACTTTCTCCATATACTGAATATAGATTATTTAATTACAGCAGTGGTGATCTGAGTCATATAATTTGTCATGTTTTGTTTTTTCCCCTCTCCCTCTAAATAAATAACTGAACATTTTAAAAGAAGACTATAATAAATGATGTATAATGAGGTCTTTAGCAGTTTTGGAGAAAACGATTCACGCAAAATAATATCACACTGTGATTTGTGAACATTTTTATGTACATTCAGCAGATACCTAAATCATGTAAATAATGAGCTTGTTCCCCTGATGTATTTTGTAATTTTGTATGAAAAATCAGTGATTTCTTTTTCTTGACCTGTAATAATCTGTGTGCAAAAAATATTTGATCCCCAATGTTAAAACTCTGTGTACCTCAGGATTCTCTTTATGCCAGTGCTTCTTTGCATCAATTTTACAATATGAAGTGGACACAAGTTAAGAAGGATTTGGAATATCCTGCTAGAATGGGGTAATAAAGCCTGAGGGTAACTAAATTAGGCCTATGTTTTGAGGTCAACTCTTAAATAAAGAGAACTGTTTTCTATGCAGAGTGTCCTTTCAGTTGCTATATATAAACAAAAATCCTGAAGATATTGATTGCATTATATTGTGCATATTATTATTATATTTCATTTATTTATGTGTTTATTCTATATAAACTTCTAATACCAACATTATATATTGGTTATATAATATAAAATTATAATAATATAATATTTATATTGTGTTAAACAATATAGTATGCATTACAGCATATAATTATATAGTATTCCAGATGCTGATAAATCTATATGAAGTCAGGTTTTTACCACCGTAAAGCTACTGCAGCAGGAAGGTTCATCTGTAATCTGGCTGAAAAGTTGTATCCTGTAAAGAAAACTCTTTCACCAAGGAATCTGTGTGCTACAATTGTAAATTTTTGCACTTGTAGGACACTTCAAGGAGATAGGATCTGGACCACAGCCTTCAGTGGTAATGGGCAGAGCAGCTGGGAAGGGGACAAATCAAAGAGGTTTTACAGTGTGGGATCAGGAGGATTGCAACAGCTGGGGAGGGTCAGGCAGGTTATGACATTTGGGGGAACTGTTGGGTAGGGAGCTCTTCGGTGAGGAAGGATGAGAGTTATGGCAGCTGGAACTGAGTTGGCGTTGAGACTTATGATCAGGAGGAATTGGGAACAGTATAGCATCTGGAAGCTGATCAGGCAAGGGGCTCATATCATCTGGGGGATCAGGAAGTACACAACAGCTGGGAAGGGTCAAGCAAATACCCAACACACATGGAATTGAACAGCAGGGCCTGGTGCCACATACGGCTTCTCACGTTGCTTTTTTATGTATTGGTGTTCTCTACCTTTCTGTAAATTTCCCTTAACTCATGTTCAAAATGTGACTTTGTGCATAAACAAGGAGGTAGGAGTAAACAATATGAATTTCTACTAAGAAGAAAAAAACGTGGATGGCCCTTCCCAACCACAAGGTGGCTTGCCAAAGCCCACGTAATTCTAATCATTGTCTAGTGAAATATTTCCTTCTTCAGCCCTATTGCACCCACTGCCCTACTGGCTGAAGTTTTTTATAGTTTTTTCCAGGAGCCCGATTAGCCAGAGGAGATTAACTTTCTCCTCCAGTGGGAGCTCAGCATATGGAGGCCCAATTTTTGGTGATATTGATCAGCGATACTGAGTGGACTTCACAGCAAACACTGATGGTGCAGCAAGAACAAGATTCATGTGTCCTGCTTGGCTTACACCAGCTCTGGCTGAACTGGTGTTTTGTCTGTTACTCAACAATTTGTTTACTTAGCGCTTTCCCTGCCTTGATTGCGTTATTAGATACCACAGGTACGGTTGTACATTTGTCAAATTTTCCTTAGAGTTTCTACTTCCTATCTGAAGTTTATTATTTCTCACATTCATGTCCTTCACCAGTGCCGTGGCTGTCCTGTCTTTTCGTCCATTAATTCTAAAAGTGAGATCTTTAGGAACAAATAACCATACTTCCTTACTCTCCATAGCTTTACCTTCCTCTTTTTGTCATTTCTCTATGACCTTTGCTAACATTCCTAGAAGAAAAGCCTCTTTCATTATACCCTCTCCTGTCTGCAACCAAGTGTTTTGTTACATGCTACGTTTTGATTGTAAGCTCATTTTGCAGGGACCTTTTTTTCATTCTAATTTAGGTAAGTGCCTAGCACGATGCAGTCCTTCACAATAGGTCTCACAGGTACTAACAAGAATAATAAGTGATAATAATGAGCTCTGTGAAAGTCCTGATTCTTTGCAAAGCTTTGACAAAGTGGGAAATGATGTCATATCCATCAGGCAGTTGTGACAAATATGCACAGGGCGGAGGGTAAATTGTTGTTTTACCTCTAGAAAAATCTGTAGTACTCTCTTGTGTTTTCCATAGCTGCTCATATTATTTTTTTCTTCTATAGGCTCTTATTGCTTTCCAGACATGCTGTGCCTTGTCTTTGCCAATTGTTGCCATCTGTCCTGATGACATTGTGATGGAGGTTGAGTGTGTTGCTGAGCTTCTTAATAATGTCACAGTGTCATTTTGCGTTACCTCTGTCACTCTGCTGCTGTTATGCTAACTTGTCTTCCTTCATCAATTCTTTTTCACGACTCTCATACTCTAAGCAGTCTAAAAAAAATGCCCTCTGGATTTAAGTTCTTCTCTTCTCTCCACCATATCTAATACCTCATCTGTTCTCTACAGCTGCTTTCTGTGTTCTGTATTTATTCCGATCATATTCTATATGGTAGAAAGTGCTGCTTGTAGGACAGATTTTTTTAATTTCCTCTTGGCATTCAGTAACACCCTATTAAGTGGCTGTGTTTACACTGCAGTTGTCAATGATCTTTTCCGGGTCCTCTGCTCATTAAGCAATAAATTCAACTTTCCTGGCTAGCAGTGTTTTGAACATTTCATGTGGCAATATGGAGCCAGTCCCACAGGGAATGGTTTCCTCTTACCAGACTGCTCCCTCCACGTGCTATACTCCCTGTTGGGTTTATCTAACGATGTCATCTCTACGAAGGATACTTGAAGCAAGCTGTTGCCTCTTTCTTAGTTGCATGCAGGTTGCCAGGGAGCCTGGGGGACCCACCATCTGACATTCATAACACTCGGCTTCTATCCGAATATGTCTGAGAATCCCACTGAAGCGTGGGATGACAAGTTCCCTCTTTCTTTTTGCAGAATTACTTCTCATCCACAATTAAGGTAATAAAACGTTTCTGCCAACCTGTTATTGTGTTAGCATTCAGATCGCTATCAGTCACTGCAGCATTATAAAAATGCTCTAGAAATAGTTTTTCAAGGGCATCTCATAAGTGACTTTGTTTTACATTTACCTCAGAGATCATGAAATCTGAAAAGCCCTGGTGACCCGAGTCACAGAGAAGGTACAGAAAAGCAGCAATTACTTGGGCTTTCCTTCTCTGCTTCTGTATTCTGCTTCAACTTTGACCTAGGTAGGTCACACCCAGGAGTGGGAAAATAATTCATTGTACAATCTGGTGCTTAACCTGCTTACTAAGACTGAGAACGAGGGTGCCAATTAGTGCCAGCTGTAACAGTGCTTGGGAGATGTGGACCATCCACCAGGAGTTGGACAGGGACCACAGTTCATTTCAAAAAGGGCACTGAGCAGCCATGAGAACGGTAATAATTTTCAGCCACTCTTGAATTAGGACAGATTCAGACTTTATTTGATAGAACAGACATTACTAAGGGTACTGAAGGTTAACCCTGGGCAGAGAATGATGTCACAGAGGTAATATGGAAACAAATACAGGAAAAGAGAAACTTGAGAAACTTAATAATCTTATTATCTTTATGCAAAAGAAAAAAAGAAAAAAGAAAGGCTTGACAAAAAAAGAGCCTAACGAAAAGAGACGGAATGGTTTTGCAGTCATGCTGGTGTACATGGAAGGGCAGAAAACAATAAGCTAAGTTAATTCTTGATATCCTGGAGGGAGAACTGAGATCATGTGAATAGCATAAAGTGCCATCATATGAAGTACTACATTTTAGTACTGGTAGGATACAAAACCCAAATCTCAAACACAGTGCTGAAGGCTGTACATTATTAATAGATTTATACCACCAAGTTCCCTCCCATATGCCCTTTGTGTTTCACTCTAGCTTCCACTTCTGTGACATGTTGATGTCTTTTGCTCTCTACCTTGTTCTACCCATCTACACCCCAACTTAATTTTGACACCTTGTTCTTCCGTCCTTCATAGTCTTCTACTCTGCATCATCACTGATATTAACTTTCATACTCATGACCCATCTAATGCCTTAGCTGTGTGTTGCTTGATTCAGGTCTTCATTCAACTGTCAGCTTTAGTACAACTCTCCAGCTTGCCGAAGGGCCATTCACATGACTTGGTCTTCAAGTGTTGTTTCTTTTTGGCCTCTCATCACATACAAGAGGCTATTTCAGAATTCATTGGCTTTGACCATCTCCTGGTCTTACCTCAGCATGACTCTTCCGCCTTTCCACTCACATAATGTAAGTCTGCTTTTCATGTTTCCAGTGCCATCAGTATTGTTGCCCTCTCTTCTGCTTTCAACAAAAGGTAAGTGCAGATCTGTTAGTGTGCTATAGGTAAAGTAACTTAGAAAGCATGAATTATGAACTGCTCAAGAAATAGCAGCTGTTGAGCTTGTGTGCACAGCAAGGTTTGTCTGCTGCTGATCAATAAAAATCAGAGTCAGTAGCCATGCTACCAGAGAGACCATCTGTGGCTAGAGAGCCAGAAGCTTGCTGACCGGGATAGACACTGCTGACTTGAAGGAGGACAGGGGCAGGTTATATTCATACAACCCCCAAAAGAGGGACATATTTAACTGTTAGTGAGTGCTAGCTGGCAACTTGTGGTCAAAAGTACCCTACTGCCAAGCCTAGAGCTCTGGGAGAAGGAGTCTGGAAATGTGATAGTGGAATACTGGGATGTTCCTTTGTTATGTTGTTAGTGTGATAATGTAGCATGATTAACAAAATGGGAATTATTACTAAAGAAATTTGGTGGCAAGGGACCAGATGGGAGTAGAGGGACAGAACATTCTGTCTTCTGTTGAAGAAACAAAGGTGGTGATGGCTTCTGTCTTATTCTTCTTGTGGACATTGTGTTAATATCTCCTACTCAAAACAGTTCACCCTTTGTCCCTATTTCCTTTCCCCCTTACTGCCCCACTTTGCATTTCACTCCTGTGTATGCTGTGTCCTGTCACTCCATTTTTCTTCACCAAACCCAGCACAGAGCAGTTTCATTCAGTGGAAATCACTCTCATCAAATTTCAAATGCCCTTTTAGTCAAATCTCATCTTCAGTACCCTGTTCTCTCAATCTTGTCAGATGTCTTTGACATAATCAACTATGCTCTTAAAATCCCATCATCCCCTGGCTTGTGAGGTGCCAACATCTGTTGGTTTTTCCCCTGACATTTCCAATAATTTCTGAGTCTTTCCTTTGATAGTTTCTTCTCGTTGATTATCCTTTAATAAGACTCCCTTTTTTTTCCTCATTCTCCTTTCCTTCTATATTGCATTTCTGACTAACACATGGAAAACGAACTACTGCTTCTTTGCTGATGACTCACAGAAAGAGCTCTCCTTCAGATTTCTCTCCTTTTCTACCGACAGAAAAATCTCATCTATTACACTATGTCTCTGTGGATGCCTACAAGTCTTTTTAAAGGTCAGCCTGAGTAAAAACCAAGTTCTAACTCTTTAACTATCCACATTTTTTTAATTCATCAGTGTGACATCATCCTGCTTGTCACTGATATTTCGGTGTTGTTTTTCACTTGGGCCTCTCTCCATGTTCTGCCATCTGCTAGGTCTTGCGGATGCTTTCCTGGAATGTCTTTAAAGTAAGCAAGGTGTGTTCTTTCTCATTGTTCCACACTGTGAAAACTTTTGTCCAGACACTTTTCATTACATCTTCATTCCCAATTAACTCCAACATCTTTAATCTCAATTAATACTAACATCACTTCAAAGACACAGTTTTGCTGTTTTGTATCTATCCTCTCTCTTCTGCTGTAAAGGTAATTTCCATAGATTCTTGCTTTGACTATGTCAAGGAAATTATATATCAATTCAGTGATTTCCCTTTTTCCTTTTGAATCAGTCATTGTCTTGACCTTCAAAGCCCTTCATAGGTTCTTCCCACTCCATTCTTATTTGCTGGTGAGATGTTGGTTTCTGGTCTTAGTTAGCACTTTATGTCAATTTCTGTCTTGTGCTTGTTTGAATATTTTTGTGTTTTCTCCTAAGGACTTCTTGGTACATGGAGAAAAAAACCGCAGTCATCCACAGTACTATCTCCTTATCCTCCTCCAAAACTTCTCTGTAAACCTTACCAATAGTTTGGCAGCGTGAGTGGGATACACCAGCTCAAATGTTAGTGGTTCTCATATAGAAGCTACATCTGAGCTAGTCCCAGCTCCCTCAGTCATCAAGACAGACAGGAACCATGGATTTATCTCATCCTAAAGTTCACACGCATCTCCCTACATCGATGGTAAAGAGAAGAAAGCAGAGAGTACCTGTGCAGACATCATGTATCTATGAAACCCAGTAAGTATACATAGGATTAGCTTCCTGTGCTTATTCTTTTTATCCCATTATTTTATGCTATTTCAGTTCAGTTATTAGTATTATTTTTTCCTTGGGTTGTCAACTCTACAGTAGGAACTTTCTATTTTTCTGTCTTTGCTCAACTCATAATATACCGTGGCTTACTTTCATAGTTTTTCACAGTGATAATATACAAAACAGCCAGAGAGCTCCAATAGGTGACTTGTCATATTCATCCTTCTTATGAAGCACTTGCAGAACTACTCAACACTTTCAGCTGTTCATGAATAAGTCCAACAAATGTTTTCATGGGATAAATATTAATGAAACAAATAGTCGTTATTAGGGAGCATTTCTTTTGGCTTGACTAATGTGGTAGGAAAATGTATCTATCTGCTGATTTGATTCTAACAAATAAGCAAGTTAAGTCAAGAAACAAATTAGGTGGGAAAGCCACAAGATTACTCAGACCACAATCCAGTCAATCTCATCATCCTAAAAAACCCTACAGTCAGAAATGAGCACTTTCCTATATGTGAATGAGGCACAGACTCTACTTTTTTAGTCACAGACAACTTCCTTAAAATAAAGAAGAGATAAGAGAGCAAAGAAGGAAATAAAAATAGTAAATAGTACATGGTAAAAGAAAGGAAAATTACTAGTCTTAAGCACAGAATAAGAAATAGCTTGGCAATTTGTTTGGTCTGATACAGCAATTACTGTGCTAAATTAAATGCATTAACCAAGTGCCCCGAGTGGCTGATGCCATGTTGTAGTCAATTCAACATATGTGAGGTCCCCTCAATTGCACCAACATGTTACATTTGCACAAGTTGCATTTTGCGTCATTCTATATTGGAACCTGAGGGCTGCTTTTTTCCCAACTAGAAACGGAGATATGAGCAAAACACATCTACCATTTTACCAGCTAGTAGTGTATATATGTTCCCAGAAACATAGCATCCATCTGTCTTTCTTGTACTCTCACTGTGTCTGATACCAATTTGGGTAGATAAATAGTTATCTTGAAGTGTTTTTCCATAGTCCCAGATGTGTGAATTTTTAATTAGCTCTAATAATTGCCTTTTCTATATTGTTTCTATGAACCATGATGTATAGCATCTGATCATTATAAATCACATCTAAAGTGAAAATTTCAAAATCCACTGATTATAATGGGTTATATTTATTCCAAGATGAATTGCGGCTCTCTTCCTACATACAGTCAGAAGTGCACCTGGGATAAAAAGCTAGTTATACAGTGACTGTCACATCTAATGTTAAAAAATAAGAAATGGGTGTGTTCCCCAGAAAAATACTTCTTATTTCTGCTTTGACCTTTAGCCTTCTTTCTTCCAGTAGTGTTCAATCAAACACTCTATGTCCCTCCTCTTCTCCAGTCACATTTGGAAGACGTAGATTGATGAGACAGTGCTGAAGAATCACATCTTCACTGCATGGAGAGGTCCAGAGATGCCTTGCAGGGACATCATCTGTCTAGAGGAGGTTTTAGAGTGTTCCCCACTTGAAGATGCTGAGCAAGAAAAGGTTAGTAGAAGTACAAGGATATGATGAACTTTGTTTTAAAGGGTTCTAAAAGCTTCATGGCCTTCCTTGCAGTAGTGAATATTCACTGAAAGGGACGAGAATGTTTAGACCTATATTACATCCTGTAGACGCTTACATAGATGCATACAGAGAATTAAAAATTTGTCTATATAAAAAATTTCAACCATTTTATAATTCTTTCTCTACCCTTCTGTTTTTATCCATCAGCTTTGAAAGGAGGGCGACTTATGTCTTCCTCTTTTAAGCTACTTTTCATTATTTTCTTTTCCTGCAATAATCTACCTTTACCCGTTTATCTTCCATCTTCCCATTCCACTGAAAATATGGCTTTGAACAACAAGGAGCTCTCAGTTCCTTTGAGGATGTAGTGGAATATAGTTTCTTGTTTTGCATGGTATTACATCTTCTCTCTCTTTCTTTTGATATTATTGCAAAAATATTATTATTACAGAAATTACAATGAAAACTTAGGGAAAATACATTAAGACTCCTGTGAATTATAATGAAATGCCATTAAGTTTAATGCTGAAAATGCAATGGTGAATGGAATGGCAATAAGAAAGAAACGAGCTCGAGGTTGGACCAATGCGCCTAATCTGCCTACCTAAAACACTGACAGCGTTTCCTTAGTAAGTGCCCAAGTATCCTCCTTACTCAACAAAAGGAAAAATAGATCTTAATCACCTACGTGCCGACTGTTTACTGGCTTTCAAGGGAAATTATAGCTTTTAATGAGTTATAAAAGAAATTCAGGCACTCATGTGGAAAAACCACGTCCCAACACAGCTAAAATGGTGTCATACAAGTGGAGTGCCTTGCAGTGCTCTGTCACCTATTGAATAACCTGGAAGACTATTTACTGTAGTCAGTGTCAAATCCTAGATCTGCCCATTTCAGTGTCAACATCATGTTTTTTATGGTATTTCGGTGTCTACTTATACTGTAGTAACTACCTGCATCATGAAAAGCAGTGTACCAGACACAAATTTGATAGCTCAGGGAAAATGTCAACTGATGCCTTACTGACCTTTTTAGAGACAAGGCTAAAGACTGTGATACTAACTTTTTGTCTTTCAAATGCCTTTGATGTCCCGCCTTTCTTTAATCCCTGTGACTTCTAAATTTACAGTCTCATTCAATTATTTGTAACTTTGCATCATGGGAAAAGTGTGTGTAGGGTTATACTGGTGGCCTGAGTGGTGCAACGCAAGTTTCTCATGATGCCAATGTAGGAATTTCAGTTGATGCACTGTGGCTGAAGGACTACGACAACTCTACTTACAGGAGGAAAAAGCAATACATATGAATTTTACTCTCTTCTAGTAGTCAGCACATGAAAATAGGAGGTCCTACATAGTCTTACATGAATTAATTTGTTCTTCACTCCTAAGAAGTTCTGTTTCAAGCCTCAGTTAAACGAAAAAAAAAAAAGGAGCAAAGTCTTGAAGAAAGCCCTGAGACAGTCCGTAAGGATGTAGAGACAGCTTATGTTTTTTGAGAACTCAGACTGTTAGCAGATACTATTATGTAGTAATCAATGCTTCCATTCTCCACAAGAGAACGGAAAAGGGAGGATTGCCAAAAAAAAAACAAACCAAAAAAAAACCAAACCCAACCCAAACCAAACCAGGAAGTCTGTTTCTGAGTTTTTTTGTAAATATATTTATTAATATAAAAGCCACTGGTTCCAGCAGGTCTCAGGGAATGATTTAGGTTTTCTTCTTTATTGGATGGACATTAGACAATTATTTTAACAAAACAGTGTGCCTAATTGTGTACCACACCCTATTGGACTCAGTGTTTCTTGAATGTAACAGGAAATGTTCAGTATGTAAAGCCATAGATGAATAGAGTTTTTGCTTATGGGCTTCTGGAAATGATAGTTTTTGCAACTGTAAGTTTCAAACCAAAACCTCTCCTGGAGTGTTTAACAGTACACAGATCAGGAAACTGATATTGTGGATTCGCTAATGACACATATGCTCACAACTTGACCAAAATGCAGGTTGCAAAAGCAGATGTTAAGTCTGTTGGCGGGTTGTATGCAACGGCATACTGGGTGTGACATGGGCTTACATGTGTTTTTAATAGATGAGTCTGTATAAACTGATTCCAATGAATGCACATCATGTGGAAGATAATGCTTTAGTGCTTCAGTTGAAAAAATGTGTTATTTTCAGTAAAAGAGAACAAAGCATCGGTCTCCATCAGACTACACTCTGTTTATCTGACCTCTATTATAGATGGCTTAATGGGAAAAGAGCAACAGGTCAATTCTCCTTCTTATACTGAGGATTCTTTTGCAGATTCAATGTTTTATTAGCCTGAAACAGAAGTTCCTTTTATCACCAAAGTTTTTATGTGACTGAACAAACCTGTCTTTACAAAATGGACATAACATTTTAGGGCTTTTAACACACTTGGCTGGAAATTAGCCCATTCTTTTCGAAACAGCCCTGAACACATGATGAATTTCTTTTTTTTTTGTTTCAAAATAGGAAGTTCCACTTCTTTTAACTATGATTTTGAATGTTAAGTAGTTCATATCAGTTATTCACTGCTAACAGTAAACTTGTGGGGCAGGAAGTGATCTGTGGTTTTTACAGTGCCTAAGTATCTGAATGAATCCTCCAGATACTAGTGCAATACAATAACATAATGAAGTGATAATACAATGAGCTAGAGCCATCCTCATGTCATTGAAATCTGTTTAAAGCATTTTCAAATTGCATTCAGAAGGCAGGCTCCACACTGGATGTAGCACTGCTGTAGAAAAAGGCAATTGGGAGACCTCTCCTCAGCTTGACAAATGATCACACTTTGGAACATATCCCTTTGGAATGGATACTTTTGCTGATATCATTTTTTTCTTCTCTCTTCTGCATCTATTTAGCTGTTTAGGACCCTGGATGTTTGCAGGGGGCCTAGAACAATGGTGTCCAGTTTCTGTCGAAGTTTCTTGATCATGACACATCAATGATTACCAAAGGCAGGAGCAGCATTGTGCGAGACACAAAATATTCACAGATTACAGCCAGATCACTGTTGGATATCAAGCCTGTTCAGGCTAGCCAGTTACTAAATGGCTGGGCTTGCAATTTCCATGTCATGTTTTCTGCTAATCCTCAAGCAAAATTCCATGACCATCCTTGTATAAATGAACTATGTTTTGTTTTGTACAAAGATGGCTGTTAATACAGAGTTGCAATTGACATGTAATGAAGTTGTTCCTGAGGACACATGTCGTGAAGACTTTTGAGCAACACAAAAGAAAAGATAATGGGGAAGTGAGAGAAAGAAAGATATTACCTGGAAGTATTTCAGCTATTTTGTAAAATGGTCCTGTGAACAAATGCTCACTTGAAAAAGACAAATCTATTGGTATGGCTTAAAACAGAATTACTAAAGACTATTGCTGTTATGTTCTGCAAGACTTCGGTGGTGGAAAATGTAAATGTTTCTTATTTTATTCTAGGAGATGTCAGTTAAGCAAAAAGTAACACACAACAAATAACAAGCTTCATTTTTGTCTTAATTTGCAAGAAAAGTAGAGAAGGTTGCTTGGCAAAAATCAATAAAAATAATATACTATGGTGCCTATAGTCACCCATGTGTCAGTTTGGCTTTCACAATAAAAAAAAAACTTCCAAGGTTCAAACTCTTAGCCATCTGAAATACACTGTGATTAAAATAGAGGACCAAATAAAGAGTTTGGCTTGACTTATGTGCATTATTTTTACTGTAGCCTCCAATATCCCCAAATGAGGACCATGTCCCAGTTGTGCTAAACGCTGCACAAACCCATAGAAAAACAGGTGACTTACAATCCTTCTCCACTGTTTTCTATCCTATCAACAGTAGCTTCTGGGAGGGGCCATTTTTTATAAGCTTTCCTTTATGTAAATGTCTGATATTGTGGAACAAGGCTGGATGTTGCTACACTTTCTGTGTCCGTACTGGGGTAGAAAGCAGGACCAGGGCCATGGCGTTCATGTTGCTGAACTCTGTAGCCTTGGCTGGACTGTCTCCTGACAATGATCCCTGGCACTAAACCATGGCTGGGGATTGCCTAAAGGAGGTGCCAGCTAGGCAAGGATGAAAATTGTTCCAGGGATGTGCCAGCACTTTAAAATGATGCACGATGTCTTTGGCCCTGTTTCACTCGCTGATGGAGATGTAGCAAAGCGTCTGAGGCATTGCCCTGGTCTGAGTGCACTCCTACGCCACGTGGGACCATGAGACACACTCTTATGGTGTTTGCAGTCCTAGACATCTCATCTTCTTCCCTGTCCTCCCTTCAGGATGTCTGCTTGCCATGGAAAAGTACTGATGGTAGGTTCAGGAAGGAGTTATATCTCTGCCAATGAAACCCTGGGTATTCCAGCACTGCCAAAGAATAATATTTAGACAAATGGACACAAGGGCTTAATGATGTTGTATTGCTTGTTTCACACTTGGTGAATTGTATTTGTGGTTCCCATCTCCCAGGGCTGGACTCATGTTCCCCCTGCATTGTGATTTCTACCAGGCAAGACCTGTGTGCACACCATATTCCTCTGCTATCCAAGCTTTGGGCTCTAGGAAAGATGCAATCTGGTGGAAAGGAGTCATGGTGACCTCTAAGAAGATTTTATAATCTGGTCAATCAGGATATGAGGGCTGCAGGGTACACTGTGGGATGCCCATAGTAAAGATAGAGTCTTACAAGCATGGCATCTAGAGATAATTATCCTCCAGTTACCACGTGCCAGTAGTAATGTGTTAGTCTGAGATTATTAATGAAACGTGCCAAATTAAAAGTTGGGAGGAAGCGGATGTTGTCAGTGAACCAAATTTTCAGCCTTCAGATTATTTCTAAATGATTTTGTACATTGCTAGAGGCAATCTACGTACTTGCTTAAAAATATTTATACTTTCAAAATACTGAACATCCTGCCAGTGCCTTTGTCAACAGTAACTGAACAGATGAACAAAACCCATGCTTATATACCACTTAGAGAATTGAATCATATCATAGAATGGTTTGGGTTGGAAGGGACCTTAAAGATCACCTAGTTCCAACTCCCCTGCCACGGGCAGAGACACCTTCCACTAGACCAGGCTGCTCAAAGCCCCATCCAGCCTGGCCTTGAACACTTCCAGGGATGGGGCATCCACAGCTTCCCTGGGCAACCTTTTTCAATCAACTTGATCCAATCTAAATCAAGTTTTAAATATGCAAGCCCTAATCAAGCTTAACATAGCTCCAGACAGTTATAAGCAGTGCAGTAGTAAACATTAGTAACTGGTTTCTGTGATTTATGTAGTCTATTCTGACAGAAAAGTGGGACTGTCGTTTCAACTTACTTGAGTTCTCCCTTGGAACTAATCTTAATATTCATCAGTTTTCATCCTCCTACTTTACTAGCATAATTTAATCAATACTGCAAAGGTAGTACTTGTTAGGCATAATTTTCTCAATATGTATATTTATTTTTTCTTATTATGAGAATGTAGGATATTTAATGAGGCATCTTCACAGAATCGCAGAATCACAGAATGGTTTGGGTTGGAAGGGACCTTAAAGATCATCTAGTTCCAACTCCCCTGCCATGGGCGGGGACACCTCCCACTAGATCAGGCTGCTCAAAGCCCCATCCAGCCTGGCCTTGAACACTTCCAGGGATGGGGCATCCACAGACTCCCTGGGCAACCTGTTCCAGTGCCTCACCACCCTTACCATAAAGATTTTCTTCCTGATATCCAATCTAAATCCCCCTTCTTTCAGTTTGAGGCCGTTACCCCTTGTCCTATCATTACACTCCCTGATAAAGAGTCCCTCTCCATCCTTCCTGTAGGCCTCCTTTAGGAAGGCTGCTATAAGGTCTCCCTGGAGTCTTCTCTTCTCCACGCTGAACACCCCCAACTCTCTCAGCCTGTCCTCATAGCATAGGTGCTACAGCCCTTTGATCATATTCGTGGCCCTCCTCTGGAACCTGTTCCAGTAGGTCCACGTCCTTCTTTTGTTGAGGATTCCAGAGCTGGATGCAGTACTCCATGTGGCGTCTCACGAGAGCAGAATAGAGGGGAAGAATCACCTCCCTCGACCTGCTGGCCACGCATCTTTTGATGCAGCCCAGGATGCGGTTGGCTGTCTGGGCTGCAAGTGCGCATTGCCTGCTCATGTTGAGCTTCTTGTCCACCAGCACCCCCAAGTCCTTCTCCTCAGGGCTGCTCTCAAGCCATTCTCCACCCAACCTGTATTTGTGCCTGGGATTGCCATGGCCCAGGTGCGGGACCTTGCACTTGGCCTGGTTGAACTTCATGGCCTGGTTGAACTTCAACCAGGTGCAAACCCAGAAATACTCCCACAAAAAAAACCACAAGAGGCCATAAAGTTTATTTAGAAGCTCATTGTGAACTGAGTTAATGTATTTTTCCTCTTCGATATCATTCTGTGGAAGAATCTAGAAATCACTACATAATTCTTCCGAAATTTTTTTTCCTCTTTTGATATTTTGCTAGAACGTCAAGGAAGGTGATCTTTCCCCTTTTCTCAGCCCTGACAAGACACGTCTGGAGTTCGGGGACAAATGCTGGGCTCCCCAGTACAAAGGAGACATGGACATACTGGAGTGAGTCCAGTAAATGGCCATGAACAGGATGAAGGGATTGGAGCATCTGATATACGAAGAGAGGCTGAGAGAGTTGGAGCTGATCAGCCTGGAGCCAGATGCTTCTCAGTGGTGTCCAGTTAAAGGATGAGAGGCAATGAGCCCAAACTGAAATAAAGAAAATTCAATTTAAACATAAGAAAAACTTTTTTACTGTAAGGGTGGTTGAGCAGTGGAACAGGTTGCTCAAAGAAGTTGCAGAATCTCCATTCTTGGAATTATTAAAAACTGACTGGACACGGTCCTGGGCAGCCTGCTCTACTTGATTCTGCTTTGAGCATGGGGATTGGACTAGACAATCTCCAAAGGTGCCTTCCACGCTCAACTATTCTGTGTTTCCGTAAAACTGATTTAAGTGAGAATCCCAACAGTCAAGGATGGGATCTCTTCCTCCTTGTGATACTGATGTTTTAGCCCTGAAACGAAATACCACACCTTTTGCAGTTCTTATATAGTTTCCGTAATCCTACTGAATGGCCTGATATTTCCAGTTCATAATTTTCCTTTTTAGGACTCCATGATAAACAGAACACATACACATACAGAGTCTATATCTATGCTAGCAAGTTAATCGCACAGTTCTCTGGCACTGAGGCAAACTGGAACTAAATGATCAGTATTCACACTGTTCAACTCTCCTACCTTCCAAACAGGATGGCCCCATCCCAACTGCCTCCTGGAGTGGTCCTTGGCTGACGCTCGCTCCTGCACTGTGCCCAGGAATTGTCTGGGATTGGGCTTGTTGGCTTGGGCTAGAAATGTACTGGGACCATTTTGACAATTTAACAGTGTAAGTGATCAGTTGCCAGCCCTTGGGAACATTTCCTGATACTGCATAATTTGTAAGCGAAGAGTTACCCATGCAGACCTCTGTTCTGTTTTTTAAATACTGTTGTCTTTAATTGAAAGATAAAGGCTAAAATTGTATTAATTTAGTAAAATATCCCCCAAAATTAAAGCCAAAAATGCAATCCCTATTCTCATTTCCCTGATATAGGCCAACAGTTTCATGGTCTGGATCATTCTTCAGGTTTGTGCTGGAATCTTCTTGGAGGCTTTTTGTAGATCAGGATCCTCTCCCTATGTGAGTTTTCTCCAGAATCACAGAGGATTTTCTCTCTGAACCAGGACAGCTTGTCTTCAATTTCCCTGATTCCTCAACAAGCTCAAGCTCCCTCCTGGCTCCCACCAGGAGTGACTGAATTCCCATGTCTTCCTGTCTTCTGCCCAGAAACTTGCTGTGTGGGCCCATTTTGTATGTCCCTGCTGGTGCCATGGCTTCTTTGTTTTGCCTCTGGAAATCCTGCACTCTCAGAGGGTTTTTTTCTTGCAAATTAACTAGCTTCCTGATTTAGGCTTCTCCTTTGCATACTAACTATCTAATGAATATAGCCATTAATTACCTTCTATTGTACCCATCAGTCTGGTGGGGATTTTCTGGAGCAGTGGTTCTCAACCTTTTTTAATCCATAGAAAATGTAACTGCTTTAAAAAGAATCAAAAGATGGCTTAACTCTTTCAAAAAATATACATGGTTCATCTTATGCAGTACTACTGTAACAGCTCTTGTTTTCAGATAAAAACCAGTTAAACTAAAATAAACATCCATTTATTATTTTTATTTTCTTCTGTTTATTTGTTTGGATGTAAACATATATGCATCTATTTTTCCCTTCCCCAAACTCAAATGCAATATTATTTTGTGAAGTGCCTTCTGATGTCCTATGGACAATCAGTGACCAAAGACTGGAAGGAAATCTTTTAGAATAGTTGGGATGAAAATGAAGAAATAAATATGTGCTAGGAGTATTGAACTAGATGTTGTATGTGAGCACACAACTGGTTGTCTAAAGATATTCTGAAATCTAAAAGTGCAAATAAAGGCCTATGGGACTGTTTAAAAATAAAAGAAACAGGTAAAGGTTAAGAGAGAAAGAGAAAGAGAAAGAAAGAGAAAGAGAAAGAGAAAGAGAAATAAAGAAAAAGAAGCAAAGGAAAATGGAAAGTGAAGGGGAGAAGGAGAGGGAAAGGGAAAGGGAAAAGATGGGAGAGTTCTTTTACACAGTCTAGGTAGTATCTTAGTATGTGTGCGCCTCTATATAAATTGCATTTGTATGGGCAAACAAATATTTACATGCAGAACTGAAAAAAATGATGAGTATATTTTAGGCAGTTTTTCAAAAATCTGATTCATCATGGTTATCAATAGGAGCTTGGAACAAAATTTACTTCCTCCAGATTCTAGGTTGAAATTTTCTTGAAAAAATGTTGTTTGTGAATATCTGCTTGCATTATAACCACTTTTTGATGTACCTGCATTTGTAGCCTTTGTGGCAATTTGCATGTTTTTGGCAAGCTATTTATGGCACCTAAAGATGTCAGTTGGTTCTCGTTTGTTTTTCTTAGCTTTATGTTAGCTCACAGGTTTCTATCTCTGGTTCTCCCATCCTTTAATTTCCAGGATTTTTTTTCTAGAGAAAAAGGTCTGCGTACATCTTTGGGATAACTAAGCTTGAGGCTGAAAACATTCAGCATTTCCCTTAATCAAAAAATGGGGGATGTGGCCTTCCATTCTTAAAGTTGGATACTCTTGGGGCACAAAGGTCCTCACCTACTCCAGTCTGCCAAAAATAGGTGATTCCTGTATGATTCATGGGGATGAAGGCTGGGAAATCAGCAGATTTTATGAGACTCAGGCGGTGGGAAATGCGAATCTATTACAGTTTAATATTCTGTAGACAGTACGGTGTGATATTGCTTCAAGTATGTTCATTGACCTGGTCAGTGAGGTGAAGTTGCTGAACAACCATGGTGTGAATAACTACAGGAAGCCAGCAGATCAAAGAGCTATCCACTGTTTAAAAAGCTCTTCTCAGGAGAGAATGGAGTGGAGAATGGGGTCAGTTCTTAAATACCAGTCCTGTTGAGAACAGACAGTGATGGAAGAGAACAGATCCTCTCGTGAAGGAAACCAAAAGTTGTTGGTTTTTATATTTTTTTCTTGTAGGGTCTGCTCAAAACTTCTGTTGTGTCCTCAGTGTCTTCAGGCCTTGTACGTCCAATTTATCTGCATTTTTAATATTTTTTATTTTGGTACCAGGAAGCTTGGTGTCAACCCATGAGGTGAATAAATGCTAAAAGCATGGTCCCTCTGGAAGAATGAAGAAATGTGGTTTTGTACGAAGACAGAGACTCAGCCTCTTGCCTGGCTAGGTTCACATATTCTTAGACTTCTTTTCCTCTATATAAGGGTGAAAAGGTCCGAGAAGAGAAACTGTGTTAAGTCAGAGAATCTGTTAGTAAACCCCCAATATAGCTGCACAAAATGATCAGCAGCTGTAACCCAATTAAATGCAGCAATTTCACAGTACACTACTGCTCACCAGAGAGTATGTACCGATATTCTCTGAGTAGTCAGCCAAACCATTCTGTACCCGCGCTTGCAAACTTCTCCTCGGGAATATTTAACATTTGGCTAGAGCTCCTCAAACACAAAGGGAAGAAGATGAGAGGGAAGAGAAAAAGCAAAGGAACATAGTGCAATGAGAGCCAATTAGTAAGTAACTCCACTCTGTCTCTTGAACACAAAGTAATAGCTTCACAGGTGTGCACAGAAAAAGTTGCAGTTATAACATAACTAGAAGGTTAACTATTTAAAAGGTCATCTCAAGGCACATTTAGATTAGGGTAGCCTTTCTTCTTCAGTTCAAAGCTCCTGCTGCTGGTTTATGAGTCCAAAGTGAGGAACCAAGCTATTCCTTCTTTAATGTGATTGTTTTAATAGCTAAGCCATTTCTAACTTTGCTTTTATAGATAGCACGGCTCCAGTGTCTGCTGATCTGAATGCTCTTTTGCTTACCCATATGTGTGTGTCACAAAAGTAACTATTTGGCTACCAATTACTGGGGTGAGGAAAAACATCTCCAAAATATTCTGTTGCAAGGCTGAAGTTACAGATTTCACACCAATGCATTCAGTATTAGAGATGCTAGAAAGCCTCTTTATTCTAATAAATGTTTTTTAAAACAATGGAACAACATTCATACAAACTTCTGATTATGTGAAATAAAATTTAAAAACCACCTTTGCTTATGAATTTCCTTTTATAGCTGAAACGCCATATCTTACCTACACTTTTGTACTGTGATTTTTGTCCTACTCGTCAGCCAGACAATTAATCTCAGGAAAGCTCATCACGATATGTGAAAAGCAGGACTCCTACATTTCCCAGTCAGTGAAGACAACCATTTAAAGTCATGCATCTTCTGTTCACGTATCTCCTGCTGGAATCACTTATTGGCAGTCATCTTGCAAACATGGGACTCAAACAGAGGATCACATAATATTTGTGCAAATTACAAATGTCTTCATAAAGGATATAGATAATATTCTCCTGTGCTTACTGTCCCTTAGCATGCACTGTCTAGGATTGCAACTCTCTGCAAAGACAAATCTTTTGCCTGCAGTTACGTGGCACGATACCGCATATGAAGAAAAAGACATAAGAAAAGAGCCCAGATCCCTGCAGATCTCTGTTGCTTCATTCTAGTTGTCTGAGGCAGATGCAAACCAGTAACCTCTTAAAACTTGTCGGAGCCTTGATTGCATCAGTGGTGCTCAGTTGCTGCTTAATTGACACGCTTTACGACATTCTGAACACCACATGGACTAGGAGTCACAATTCTACATCTGGGGAGATGAAACACCAGCAGACAGGGGTTTCTGCCCCGAATTTTGTTTCTGTACAGTGTCCTCATTCTATAATCACTCATTTCTGTAAATAAATCACATACCACTCACTGCCCAATAAACTGGTATTTACCAGCCTGAGGTTATCAACACTATGTTTTTTCCTCATTTCTTTATGTCCATATGGTAAAGTCCTAATATAAATTTTATTTTATCCTTTACAGACCTCTGTTTCAGTTCATTTTAAGTGACTAATTTGCCTAAATAGCCTTCAGTTTGGCTTGGAACTTTTTCAGCTGAACTTGGTAAGAAAATAAAAGAATGTATACGATCTATTTAAATAATTGCCCCTTAACATCTCTAAAACTATGCAGAATATTTTTCTAAGCAGCAATAATGCCCAGTACTCATTTTCCGCCTATTTTTGTCCTTTGTCCTCATTTCTGTAACCGAGCCCACTGTCATCTGGTAGAAATATTTACCAGTTGGATCTGAATTGGCCTGGTAACAGTGAGAACACATCTGGAGTCTAGACTCAGCGGCTCTATGGGCAGGGTCATATCTCTGTGCTACATCAGCCCCAGCGCCTATTTCTGTTTACATAGGTGGTGTGCGGCATCATCTGTTTCAGCTGTCAGACACCGCCAGCCCCTCGCCCCCCGCTCCCCCCGGCCGCTGAGGGACCGGCCCCCACCCCTTCTCCCTGACCCTCCGCCGTCCCACCACGATCAGCTGGAGACAGGAAGCAGGGGACCTCTGGCACACACAACGGGAGGGGAGGGGGGAAGAAAACCCCTGGAACCTATAAACTCCAGCATTATCAGCGTATCGGAGCTATACTTCATCTCCCTGGGATTCCTTTGAGGGGGTACCTTTGTCTGCTGATACAGGAGGAGGCTGCGTCAAATATGCAAGGGACAGAATAATCTCTCAGTGCACAGGGAAGCGTGCTTTAAATTCTTTAAAAACTCTTTTAGTTTGATTTTTATTTCTCTTTTCCTAATTCAAAGGGTGTGCTTAAACCCCTTGGACTTCAAAACTAGAAAGTGTACTAATATATTTTTCTGAATACTGCTGTTTACCTCAAGGAAGGGACTAAAACAAGCTTAGAAATTGTATCATGGTACAATACGTAGTCATGAGAGGTTGCTATGACAAGAATTTTGCCTCATAACAACCCTGAGGTACTTGAATTTCTGTAATGTGGGAGGCAGTTTGTGTGTGTGTTTGCGTGTGTGTTTGTGTGTTTGTATGTTTTGGGATAAAAAGCATTAGACAAGAATGCTTCAATATTGCTTCTTTAAAACCGTGTGATGGGAATTTCTTTTCGTCACTCTGCAAAATGAACTGGTCCCAAATAGTAGGAACTATCTAATCCAAATAACGTTACATACAGAGGGGATACCATATTAATGTGATGCCCATTTGTAGAGGCCGGTAGAGAAGTTGCTCAACGTACCTCCGGGGCTGTATCTCAGGGAGGTATGTACAGCTTGAGCTAACCACTCAGACCGCTGGTGAGGGGGAGGTAACAAGTTTTATCTTCTGTGGATTGGCACAGTATGTCACTTATAACACGCAGTCTTAACAATGAGTTATGGTATATTACTGTTGCTCTTAAAACCACCAGCAAATATTTATAAGTACAAAACGGTGGTGTGTCTCTATTTCATTCCACAATGTGCAGGCAGATCCTATTAACGCTAAGAGGAATTCTGTTCACAGAGAAAAATAATAGACCAATTTATACAATCACACTTTTATCAGTAAACACCATGTCTTCTGTGTATACTTGGAGCTAATCTGCTCGAATGGGAACAAACACACTTTTGTTAAAGGGAAGGAGCGTGCTAGATAGTCTACCGTTTTTCACATCATCAACAAAATGGAAAACTAAGCTTTAGTTGCCGGGCCAAATTCTGTCATCGTCACCGAGAGCTGTATGATATTTTTCAATGTAATGGAGCTGCGTAAAGTTAATGAGTTATAAAAGGGCTTGCAAAGTATTTTGGTATTGGTGATGTGGCAAAAATCAGAAATAATCCTGCTTGACTCACAGTCTGCAGAACAGTTGACAGAGCAGGCGATATTTGTATTTTTTCCAAGATACTTTTTTTCTTGTAAACTCTGAATAAAATTTTGGAAAGTGAGGCTTGTTGGCTCAATTCAGCACATGTTGGAGACGGTGTTAATACATCTTTTGACTTTAATTGGAGCAAAGCTTAGCTAATGATAAGTATTTTTTAGAATTCCTCAACATTACTTTAAAACTACCACTTTTCAAAATACATTTTTTTTCCAATAAAATGATGTAGTTTTCAAAGTTGAGGGCCAAAAATGTTCAAGTCTACAAAAGGCCCATATATCAGCTTTGAGTTTTTTCTTTGAAACCCATTGGTTTGGAGACACTGATAAAACAAAGCTAGTTGGCTCTTCCATAAAAGAGAAAATGTAATTCAGATCTTCAGATATCATCGCTCTTGGATGTAATATTTTCCTGTATAAAAAGGGTGAAAATTACTTCCATTATGATACAAGAGGTTAGTTTGCAGAAATATAATACCCAGAAATTACTTGAACATGCTTTTATCATACATCATATCATCACAATATTTCCATGAATTTCCATAATTCCACTTGGGTGTGTTAAGGAGGCACTCAAAAAACCACAGAAAGTAAAAGGAGAGTAGTTAAAAAATATTTTTAAAAATTGATACATATATAACTTTAACTGACATATGATAATATGTAGAGCTAGCTGAAGGAATATGGTTCGGGTCACAAAACTTACTTGTGATAAAGGTCTCAAATTATTGTGAAATATTGAGAAATGCTCATTCCCTAAGATAATTTTAGTATCACTGAAAACATTGCCAGACTAGGGTAGAAAAAAAATTGGTTGTCACCAGAAAACAGAGGAATGTATGTGGAATTGATTTTTTAACTTGGTCATCTGTATTCATCAGATGGTGTTATTAGCATCACAGGTAAAATGTGATTAACAGTGCTATTTGACCAAGAGTACTCAGTGGATGTAGAACTATCAATCCACTGATTCTCACCTTCTATCTATGGTTTTTGCTAGTGACAGGTATGAAAAGATCTTAAGATCAAAACCAGCTCTTCTACCTTTGAGTGAGTGAAGGAGGACTGACTTCATTCCTGCTTCCCTAGACGTTACAAACAACATTAAATTTGCTTTTCTTTTGAAAACACCAATTTTTGACTCTCTACTTTTCCTCCCTCTTGTCCTATGATAGAGAAACTCAGAAAAGTAAGAAACATGCTGTACTTTTTGAACACACATTGTATGGAGGTGTTAGAAGGTCACATATATAGGCACCGTCTCTGAATCATCTTGGGGAGGGGAAAATACACTTTGCAGTGTGTGAAGGCAAATTTTTGGTCAGACATGGTCAAATTTTTTGTGTTTGACACTGAAAAGGGGTCAAATTTTCTGAAGTACTCAGGAGCCTTTGTAGTCCTCATTGTGACATCTATGGACAGTTTTTTTAGAAAGATTGATACTGCAGGTGCAAAAAGGCCTGGCAACCTGTTTTGGCATTAAAAAGGAAACTGTGAAGTTTAGATATCTAACACTGAGGACCTGCTAGAAAGTATGTACTGGTTATTTTGAGTAGCAATGAAAAGTTACCTTGCTTGTCTTGCAACTTCCTAGAAAAAGTCCGTCTTTAAAAAAGTGGAGTCAAAATTATCGTCTGGAAGTAGGGGCGGTGTGAAATTACTAAAATTAAAAGTCTGAACCAGAAAATAGTAAGTAACATTTCCTCAGGAATAACCACTTTGTGGTGGAGCTGCTTGATTATCAGATGTAAATCTCCATCACCTCTCTTCAAAGTGTGAGCTCAGGTAATATGTCAGATGTTTGGAGAACATTCAGGAGACACAAAGCGAATGGACAGAGAATATGCTCTCAGTTTCAGGTGTTCTGCTGATGCAGCTGACTGCCTTCAGTCAAGTTATTCTGTCAAAGCCTTCGTCCTGGTGTTCTGATCTCAGCTTCATACCCATATGTATTTTTTCACAGGCAGTATGAGCAACACCGGGTGAGCCACACAACGGCACAGGTTAGTGGGAGGGAGTTATCAGTGTTTAGCTTTTAGGACAAGAGGATTAGGATAAAAATCTGACAAAACTGAGAGCTTTTAAAAGAATAGCCATGAGCAGAATAATTGCACAAAATTTAATGGTCTCATTTGATCAAATACAAAAGAATCCAAAACAATTATAATGAATGGTGGGAGCGGGAAACAGTGACTTTCTAACTTGATGGTCCTGGCATAGTAGGCACGCTTATTTCTAGATCACCATTGCAAATCTGGCTCAGTTAACAAGGGTGGAAAATCATAGGTGTGTAAGAATTGTTTATTCTCAGAAATGTCATGAAATGAGTGAGAGATCTCAGTCAGGTTTCTGTGGGTAAATCCCTGTGTATTTAAACCTGCCACCACAACGGACAGCACGTGGCACGTGGCACCCACCCCACACTCTAAGTGGGACACAGGAATGATATTAGCAAGGTAACTCCTAGAGGTAATCATATATTTTGGGTTTTTGCTCAGTCTGGCAACAGTGGAAAGAAACTTGAAGTCAAAGCACCCAAAAGGAATGAGCTTCCCAAAAGACTTCAGATTACATTGTTACTCTGGCAATTTTTACTGTGGATAAATTCATGACATGGAGAGGGTGTTGTGAAGATAGTGGATGTAGCCATAATTTTGGCCTGCTATAGAAAGTATGGAACCAGATGTGGAAGTTAATGTAGGAAAGGAACACTGAAGGAGTATAAACAGATGGCAAATAAAATAAGACCTTTCTGTCTCATATTTATGAAGAAGTCACATGTAAGAAAATGAACTTCTAAGAACCCACTGTGAGCAATGAAATAGGAGAGTCCGAAAGAATGAGTCTGGGACTGATCCTATTAAATAAACTGCAGTGTCAAAGAGCATCGTGGGATGTATTGCTCAAGAACAATAAATCCTATCACAAAGATTTCTGCCGCCAAGATTTAGTATCTACACTATGCTGCACATACTGCTGGATCAGCTCTAGGTTGCAGACCAGCTGATAGTTCTTTGAAAAACAGGAATTTTTTTGGTCATCATTTCCACTGAAAAGTCCCACTTTCCATCAAAAACATTTCAAATTCATTACTTTTCAATCAACCTGACACTTTACCGTTTTCCCTTAGGATTCCCTTTGCAACAGTAGCATTTACATGGGTAAAGGGTCCTGGTCCAGAGTCCTTGCTCTCTAACTAAATAATCCACCTACTGTAGTTTAATTCAGATGAGAAAAATATTAGTTTATCATAAATTAAAAAGGGATATAGCGTTTCTACCATTACATTGTTAAAAAAAATCAGGAAATTCAATGAGAACTCAAATCATGAGGGAGGCCTTGTTTTTACATTTACATGCGTGTAGATGCCCCTGTAGGGACTGAATATGTACTTTTGTAACTCAAAGACCAAAATGAACCTGCGGTAATTTTAGTTTCACTGGTAAGAGTACCAGAAGAGAGACATTTACTTTGCATTTCTTTGCTCGTATTTGATTCCTTTAACTGTATGTATTCTGAGGGAAAAATGATACATGTGGTAGAAATTCTTTGTTCAAATAGTATGTCAATTATTACAAAGTTATATTCACTTTAGAAATTAATTGCCATCTAACATATGTTCACTCAAGGTTCTGAGTTGAAAAAGGTAGTAAATATGTTGCATGAAGAATGATCATGAAAATAAAGGAAAAAAAAGGTCTGGACATAATTATGTAGTTCAATTTTGACTTTCCTCAGTGACTAAATACAAGACATCCCAATTTACATAATCCACAGATTTTGATGTTTGTACAAAATTACAACAATTAAAAAAAAAATCTAAACCCTGCAATAGATGTAAAACACAAGCCAGTAATATGAGACATATGTTACAGCAATGTTGACACATGAACTCTTAATGGAATTTTACATTTGAAATTCTATCAGTTACGCATTTTGTACTGATTGAACACAATGAGCTCCTCATGGTTTCTAGATTTTGTCCAGAAATGAATTAGGTATGAATATCTCTTAGGCTCTTAAAGAAAAAGCTGGTACTTACACCTAAAATTTTCTTGGACACTTTTAAAAAACAGCAGATGTGCAGGAGGGAGAGGAACTCAAAATGAGCAAGAGATGAAATATTTTGTTTTATCTTTTAAAGAGGGAGATGTCATACATCACAGAAGGCCATACAAATGTAGAAGAGAAAGACGTGGAAATGCTGAATACAGGGAAATTTTCCTGGTTTAGAAAGTATTCTTGCAACAGCAAGTGAGAATCAATATTATGCAGTCTCTCTCTTGTATATGTAAAAACTTTTGATGACAGGAATTTGGATTGCAAGCCAACTGCAGAACAATGAAGTTGCTTCTTTCAAAGTTGTTCTTATTCCTTTTAGGGTAAGAATGATATGTAAAATCTTAAGTGCAATGATCATTAAGTTGAACAGAATTTTAACTTCAAAGTTTATCCTTGCTAGGCTAAAGAATACCTTCTTAGTTATTATTTAAGTCTCACAACACCAACCACCTTGCATCAAAGAAGGTAGAGGGTAAAATCCTAGTCAGTAGAGTTTTGTTAGTGACAGAAGTGGGCTTCAGCTGTTTCAGGGAAAAGACTTGGAGGATAGTGATCTGGATGGAAATGACTTCACAAGACTTCCTAACTCTGGGTCTGGTGTGTGTCAAGTCCGTATCCACACTCTGTGTTGGAAGAAGCCCCAAGAAAGGATTATGTCACACACACAATCACAGAATGGCTGAGGTTGGAAGGGACCTCTAGAGATCATCTGGTCCTACAGCACGTTGGCCAGGACTGTGTCCATATAACTTTTGACTGTCTCCAGGAACAGACATGCCACAATGTCTCTGGACAACCTGCTACAGTGCTCAGTCACCCTCACAACAAAAAAGCATTTCCTTGTGTTCAGACAGCACCTCCTGTGTTTCAGTTTGTGCCTGTTTTATCGCTGGGTTCAGACTGTGGATGAAAAACAGGGAAAAGAGGTCTGACCAGACCTCCAACATGCAGAACAGGCATGTAGGGCTGCAAAGCAAGCCTTGGTAAGCATGGCCATACAGCCTGGGGAGCCGCGTCCATATTTGTGGTGGGAGTCTTGCTCATCCTGATCCATCACAGTGGAGCCTGAACTTCTGTTAATGCACACACGGAGACTCTGAGTGCACACAGGACAGCAGTGCCATCATGGTACTGTCAGTCCACTGCTGTCATTATGTTCCTCAACAGATCAACAGACTGGGAGACACCAATGTGGCCTTGACTGGCCAGCAACTTCTCAGAAAAAAAAAGCACTCACTAAGAAAAACACTTCCTCCTTTGTTGTTCCCCCATGCCATCTATAGGGCACCATTCTTTCCTTTCCATCAATTAGTTTTGAGGTGTTAAAGCAAATCACTTTTCTTCTTGATGGCTGCTACCCTGCCATGTTCTGCAGGGATTTTTAAGCTCCTCCTGAGCCTTTGTAATACTAGGCCAGTTAGGGGCAAGAGATGGGATTTGTTCAGAAGCAATGAGTAGCAATTGCTTTTTCATGCTTTGTCCTGTTCAGCAGCTCCATTGGCTAAGACCAATCTGCAGAAGACTGAGAAGAGCCTCCACTTCTCTTCCTAGAACAAACAGACTGTTCTTGCTGACCATGCTTGCTATTGCAGTGCCTTGTAGCCGGCCTGTGCTACACTACATTACAGACAGCATTGGTGAAGAACTGAGCATTTGGGTCACTGATTTGAAAGACAAAATAATAAGTAAACAATTAAAACAAAGAGTTGAATTTGGTCCAAGGGGACCTCAATGTGAAAAAAAATCAGGAAGTCTTTGCAAGGATCTGAGTATTGAAATTACTAATAGCCGATACATATTGGACATACGAACATTTTTTTAAAATGAGAATTGGAGAAGCTGAAAAAAATGAAACTACTGAACTTTTAATATTGAACTTTTGGCAATATAGGCGTGAATGACTTTCTTACAATTTATTTAATTTCAATATAGATATTATGAGTATTTCCTTTAACTAAGCCAGTAGTTTTAAAATAAACTCTTTAATCCATTAGTATCTCAAAAGTCCTGTTTTCACAATGATAAGTCCTGGTAAATGACAACGTAACTCTGTAGAGAAAGCAGTCTTAATCTTTACAAAACATCAGAGGACACAACCACTGAGTTTGCTATGTTGATCAATAAATACTTCAATTGCAGCTTATTCATTGCTCCCTTTGTTCTGAAGTAAAAGCTCTTCATAATACTTAAACCTTTTCACCTTAAAAATTCTGATTTGGGCTTTTTTTCCTAATATTAGAAATGCTAATGTCTTAAGCATGTATTTATATACGTATGGGTATATGCTATTAGGAGAATGTGTACTAGGAGAATTAGTATGTGTTCTTCTGGGTAAACTTAATTCTAAACTCATTATGAACAGACAGCAATATTTCAGTGAATCTTACACTTGCTATTTTCTTCATCTATTTGGTTAACACTTTCTTCACATCGATAACAAGTGCTGCTTGGCTAGTCTGGTAGAATTAGGAACTCAGACTAGTTGTCCACTGAATACAGACAAGGAACAGACTTCAAAATCCATAGTAATTCGCCATTGTACAACAAGTTCAATCTGGGCAGATTGCAAGAAACCCAGCAGATTGTTCTCTCACCATGTTTCTTCTGTCTTCCTCCTTTCTAAGAGTAACAGTGAATGTTGTCAGCGAACTAATCTTTTGGTGACCCACATGATTTCATCTAGTAAATGTAACATGGGTTGAAAACGTAATATAGATAAATATACTGTAGATATAATGGACTTGACTCTTACATACAGCTTGCAATTATATACATATATATATATATAAAATTTGTATCATATAATACACTGCACTGAGGATGATAAGTCTCTGAAATAGAATATCTCTGAATATTTCTTTTAGAGATAAATGGCTAATACCCTAAACTATGTACCTCAGACCTCCAAACAGTCATACATTTTTGAGTGTTAGGAAATGTTTGGTTAACCTTTTTTCCATTCTTCTAGTTTTTACAAGCTTCTGCACTTCTGGTTTCTGTCTGAGACTAGAAACCTAAGTACCAAAATACCACTACAAAGACAGTGCTCAAGATATTTCAGGCTTGATTTAGAGCAGGAAGCATTTAGAGTCTTTTAAGATTTACAGTTATATTTTCAAACACAAGAACATTCAGGTAAGCATCCAAGCTGACTGGTGCTCTTCGGAACTGAGCCCAAACAGGGAAACTTTAGAATTTACCCCCTTGCAGCCAATAAAGAGATCTAGTTATGGACAATTCTGTATTGGTATCAAGTAATCAATAAAACTCCATTATGATAAATGTTGAATTAGAGTAGCTCAATTTCTAATTGTGCTTGTGTGAAGCACACTTTATATTGATTTATAGAAACTATAGGTTACATACTGAAACCTTTTAAGAAGTATATTTATGAGAATACCGGAAAAAGAGTTGTCATATGTATACACAAACATCTATAAATAGCTTGGGCCCCTAAAACATACTTCAACGTTCGACATTTGTGGTATAACAAGATTACACTGTTATGGATCATTACTGTATATTTTTTCTAAAAAAGAAACAAATAACTTTTTCAAAGGAAGGGAATGTTCACAAATGTTGTCTGTTTATCACACTATCATATTTGTCTTCCTTACAGCATTTGCATCATTTCCTAAGCAAAGAATGGCAAGCACTGGAAAAAAGTACAGTGTAATAAATACAAGTACCTGCTTTAAATGCTTATCTGAAAATGACCTGCATGGCTCAGCATTTTTATACAGCTCCAGATCCCACTCAAATCAAATTACTTTAACTCTTACTAACATTTTAGTATTTTGATTTGGAAGAGTTAGTGTTTGTCTTTCAGGGAGTAGCTGAAATAAGGCATATCTTGGCTAAACAGGTGTTTTGGCAAACACACACACAAATATTATTTTTTGAACCAAGATAGTTCCCTCGACAGAAGAAGTGTGTCTGAAGGAGAAAGGGAGTATTTGGTGATTGTGTAATAAGGCCTGAATCCAGAGTTCACCAACTTGCTGAGTCAGGTCTTTGGAACAGACTTTAGAGACAGTTAGAGAAGGATGGTACTTAACTAGCTGGAAAGACTATTAAGAAAGGCTGGAAAGAAGATCCTGATGACTGTATATGGTTAATTTCTATTCATATGTATGGAGGGAGAAAACTCATGTGTCCAAACAGATCATAAGGCAGCTGAAGTTTGTTTAAAATATTTTGCCTTTACCTTCACACGGAATCCAACTTCTAATACTGAAACAGAAAATCTGCAATTGCCACATGGAATGCTTAATGGTAAGGAATTAATAAACACATGAAGATTCTGTTGGCAGCATAGAAAAGAGTTCTCTGATTTTTTAATGTAAGAATGATAAATAGAAAATTCACATAGCAAAGCTTCAAAATTGTCAGAATGTTAAAGCAATAATGTGACACTGAGAACTTACTCTAGATGATGCAGAAGACTAAGGAAAAAAACAGTTCCCCATTGGGACGTCTATGCAGCTCATTTATTTACCTTGAAAACACGCCAGATCTCTCAGAACAGACTGTAAGTTAACTGGCTCAAGAAATTTTGGCTACTGAACTGCTAAACCTCACATATATAAGAGATTAAGTTATAAAATGAAATAACTGATCTCTGAAGATCAATGTGATCCTATGTGAGGCTACCTATGTGAGGCAAAGGAACTGTTTAAAACTTCTGTATATATAACTTCCTTAAAACACAAGAACAATCCACCCTGATGTAGATTAGGAGGCCAACTTGATTGAATGGGGAACTTAAACTGAATTCAAAAGCAGAAATTAAGAGATGGAATGTGAAAGCAGGGACAGGCAACCAAGGAGGAATATAGCATCACTCAAGCACTCTGGGACAGAGTTAGGAAAGTCAGACCTTGGCTAGAGAAGAAACTAGTGGAGGATGCGAAAGTCAATATGAATGGCTTCTACAGGGCTTCATATCAGTGAAGGAAACACCAGGGTAGATGTAGAGCTGCTAAGGAAGAGTGCAGGAAACCTCATGCCTTTACAGAAAAGGTCTTTTCTTGGGTCTCTTGGGTCTGCATGCCAAGTAACAAAATTTGTGGAGGGGAGGAACACAGTGAAGCTTTGAAGAGGATCACCTTAGGGACTGCTTAGGGAGGGGACCTCACAGGATGCATCTAAGTGTGTTGGGGGGGCTGGCTAATCACGGAATCACAGAATGGCTCAGGTTCGAAGGGACCTTAAAGATCATCTAGTTCCAGCCCCCCTGCCATGGGCAGGGACACCTCCCACTAGACCAGGCTGCTCAAAGCCCCATCCAGCCTGGCCTTGAACACTTCCAGGGATGGGGCATCCACAACTTCCTTGGGCAACCTGTTCCACTGCCTCACCACCCTTACCTTAAAGAATTTCTTCCTGATACCCAATCTAAATCTACCCTCTTTCAGTTTGAGGCCATTACCCCATGTCCTATCATTATACTCCCTGATAAAGGGTCCCTCTCCATCCTTCCTGTAGGCCCCCTTTAGGAAGGCTGCTATAAGGTCTCCCTGGAGACTTCTCCTCTCCAGGCTGAACAATCCCAACTCTCTCAGCCTGTCAATGTTATTTTGCATTTGTTACCAGGGCTGGTAAAGTCTTCATACTTTACCACAATGTTTGAGGGCAACACCAGGCTAGGGGAGTGAGACTGACAAACTGGAGGACAAGGCTGCCATACAGGGGGACCTCAACAGGCTCAAAGACCAGGAACCTCACAGAATTCAACAGAAGCAAGCATGAAGTCCTACATTTGGAAGAAACTTGTGCACCAGTACAAACTGGAGACTGACTTTCTGTTCAGCAGATCTACAAATATGTACCTGGGACTCCTTGTGGACACTGGATTAAACCAGTTCAGTTGTGTGCCCTTGCAGTTATGAAAGCTGAATACAGCCTGGCCTATATCAGCAATAACTTGGTAATCCATCACTAGCACTGATGTAAGAATATTGTGATTACGTATTACTTATTGTGATTGCTTATTGA